>NW_027509195.1:13001250-14235000 GCF_051911475.1 Siphateles boraxobius | reverse complement strand
TTTAGCAAATAATACAAAGACCATGTAAAGTATCTTCTTGAACATTGGCCTTGAAAGTGGTATATACGGTACACAAGCTTTTATACAACAATACAGCAATTAATTCCACAAAAAGTTAATACAGTAACTTAAGACACGACTTATCCAGTTACTTTCCAGTCTGTTTTGCTCTGCCAATGAAAAATATCTCAGCAGAAGAGAGACGACAGCAGAATAAACCGTTGAGGGAATTCAAGCAAAACACAATAATGTTGCGTTTACGAATGATTCAGCGTTATTGAACAAATCGGTTTAGTAAATGATTCAAAGATTCAGTTGTGCTACATTCCAATTAACACACTCTCAGTTCTAAATAGTTTTCGAAATTAGAATTAGTGTGTCCCAAATCATAGTATGTTGAAATGAGTATTCCAAAGATACCCGGATCGTCTACTGTTTTCCGGTTAAAATCTGAAGTGCAGATCTGACCCAAAGTCCCTTTCAAGGAAAGTCTGTTCAATTGGCAGCCATATTTGCAACACCACCTATTTCAAAAATCCCAAATCAAGTCATATTTATTTCAATGGGGGAATCCTGAAATCTCAAAAACTGCTTGCCGAACTCACAATTAAATAACATATTTTAAATCAGCACCAAAATCTGTCCCATAAATTTGGTTTCCTATGCTCAAATAACGTTAAAAAGGTTTATTTTCAGGCTAGACCAGCCAAGTTTCTCCCGTACATAAGTAATAGGAGTGAACCATCTTTCTATATCTATAGCATTTGTCCATGCACACTCTAACGGCTAATATTGCCCACAACCCATTGTGCTTTGGACAAGCATTCAATTAGAACTACAAACACGAATAAAACGAGTTAAAAACTATAAACATGGCGAATGTGCGAGTCCAATGCCTGACATTCACTTTTAAATGCTTCATTATACAAGCACATGAGGAGAGTCTTCACATGAAACGCATTCTCATCGCACGGCGTCATATACTGACACTTTTGCCAAAGCGTCTACATCCGACGCACATGGCACCCTTTAGCATCAATATAACACGCTTCGGTTATGGGTAGGTTTAGGTCTGGGGTAGTGTTAGGGTTAGACCACTAGCTGGTGCCATATATAATTCTCTAACTGAATGTGGAGGATTTCAACTGTGACAAGATGACTGACAAGGCATTTTAAGCAGTGACAGGATACACGTAACTAAGCAACAGAGCTGTCAGTTAAATTAATTATGACGAAGTAGTATGTCCAAAAGCTTGCTATTTTGTTACACACTCAAAAGTATGTACTTTTTCTTTACAAAACCAGTATACTTTCAGGGCATGTTATAAGTAGGCACGCAACATTGGTTCCTGAACAGTGGCGGATCTAGAGATTTTTTACTGGGGTGGCATGAGGTTTCAGGAGGGGGGCCATGGACATTATTCATAAATTAAATGCTACGGTTTTCATTGAATGTGTTTTGTTCTCTACGCTACATTACACGGAGTTGGAGTCAAATCAGAGATGTAGCTGAGTTTTTGGATGGTGTGGGTCTTAATTTGTGAATTGTGGACCCTTTCTCTGTGTAATCACTATCAACAGTCTGTGTAGTCTATACTTAAATTGTACTTTGTGAAAAAGCAATTCTTGGGGGATTTGGGGGTATGCTCCCCAGGAGATAAAAAAAAGACCCCTCAAATGTCTTCTAGTGAGTTTTGAGGAAATATGTACAGATTTAGTCATACAACACACACACACACACACACACACACACACACAGTTCGATCGCGCCCACGCCCAGGGCTGGACTGGGACTAAAAATCGGCCCCGGCATTTTGGCCCAGACTGGCCCACATTAATCATTAACACAACCGATCTTTTCACGCCTCTGAATATGTATACTAACTTCTATTAAAACCACTAATGCCATGTAATGAGTGAGTAGGAATGAGTAAGAGTTAATAGATGAAGTAACTACTAATTGTAAAATACAATCGAACTACTCCACAATGATGAATCCTAAAACAAGCTATAAGCTGCATTGGCATAGCAATACCAGTGTTTGACACAGGATTTTTGGTAAATCTGTGGTGGGTGGACCTCTATCCTTTTAAGGTTCGAGGGTATGCTTCCCTGTAAGAAACAGTTGTGCTTTTTAATGTTAAATTCATCAATCTGGTGCACTTTGAGAGTTAAAAATTAAGAGCTCCAACCCATAATCAGTGTGCAAATTGAACAAAGAAAAACTCAAAACTCTTTTAGCTGTGATATACTGTCTGTCTGCATTACACATACTACATTATAATAATAGTTATAATATTAATTCCATGACAGTAATAGACATATATTGTAAAACAAATGCACTGAAAAATAGTTTTGTAGCCTACTAATTTCTATGCTTGAAAGAGAAAAACACATGATCTTTTATTTTGGCGGAAAACGCGTCTCATTACAATTCTAGTAAAATGCGTAATCGTCAACTATGCAGATGTGTAAATAATGCGTAGCTGGGTAATGGGTTTCTACACTCATCGCCTCAGTGTTCTGAAAGTAGCCTAGTTCTGCTTACCACAGTTCTCTACACTCACTCATTCTCTCCTGATCCTCCTCAATATCATCATCAGACACTTGAAGGGCCCGTTTCTTTTTTCACGCTATTTCTCTGCACATTCCTTGCGTTTCTTCTCCATCTCTGACTATTTTGACAGATACACACGGACACTGCACGCGCTCAGAGCCCAAAGGGGGAGGAGTTTAAAGATGTGATTGGACCAGCCGAGTGCCAATCAAAAAAAGAACCAATGGGCAAATTATCAAATGAAAAAAAAAAGAACAAATGATCTACGTGTTTCATGGGCCGGTCTGTTAAAAAAACAAAAGAAACTACGCTGACTTTTTTTGTCCAATGCATTACACCGTCACAAAGATCCCAGCGCCGCCAATTAAGCAAAACTAAACGAATGGGCCGCCGATGTAAGAGTATTATGGGCTTTTTTGACAAAATAAATAAATAAATAATATACAGGTCCTTCTCAAAAAATTAGCATATTGTGATAAAGTTAATTATTTTCCATAATGTAATGATAAAAATTAAACTTTCATATATTTTAGATTCATTGCACACCAACTGAAATATTTCATGTCTTTTATTGTTTTAATACTGATGATTTTGGCATACAGCTCATGAAAACCCCAAATTCCTGTCTCAAAAAATTAGCATATTTCATCCGACCAATAAAAGAAGTGTTTTTAATACAAAAAAAAAAGTCAACCTTCAAATAATTATGTTCAGTTATGCACACAATAGTCAATACTTGGTCGGGAATCCTTTTGCAGAAATGACCGCTTCAATGCGGCGTGGCATGGAGGCAATCAGCCTGTGGCACTGCTGAGGTGTTATGGAGGCCCAGGATGCTTCGATAGCGGCCTTAAGCTCATCCAGAGTGTTGGGTCTTGCGTTTCTCAACTTTCTCTTCACAATATCCCACAGATTCTCTATGGAGTTCAGGTCAGGAGAGTTAGCAGGCCAATTGAGCACAGTAATACCATGGTCAGTAAACCATTTACCAGTGGTTTTGGCACTGTGAGCAGGTGCCAGGTCGTGCTGAAAAATGAAATCTTCATCTCCATAAAGCTTTTCAGCAGATGGAAGCATGAAGTGCTCCAAAATCTCCTGATAGCTAGCTGCATTGACCCTGCCCTTGATAAAACACAGTGGATCAACACCAGCAGCTGACATGGCACCCCAGACCATCACTGACTGTGGGTACTTGACACTGGCCTTCAGGCATTTTGGCATTTCCTTCTCCCCAGTCTTCCTCCAGACTCTGGCACCTTGATTTCCGAATGACATGCAAAACTGAGCAACAGTCCAGTGCTGCTTCTCTGTAGCCCAGGTCAGGCGCTTCTGCCGCTGTTTCTGGTTCAAAAGTGTCTTGACCTGGGGAATGCGGCACCTGTAGCCCATTTCCTGCACACGCCTGTGCACGGTGGCTCTGGATGTTTCTACTCCAGACTCAGTCCACTGCTTCCGTAGGTCCCCCAAGGTCTGGAATCGGTCCTTCTCCACAATCTTCCTCAGGGTCCGGTCACCTCTTCTCGTTGTGAAGCGTTTTTTGTCACACTTTTTTCTTCCCACAGACTACCCACTGAGGTGGCTTGATACAGCACTCTGGGAACAGCCTATTTGTTCAGAAATTTCTTTCTGTGTCTTACCCTCTTGCTTGAGGGTGTCAATGATGGCCTTCTGGACAGCAGTCAGGTCGGCAGTCTTACCCATGATTGCGGTTTTGAGTAATGAAACAGGCTGGGAGTTTTTGAAAGCCTCAGGAATCTTTTGCAGGTGTTTAGAGTTAATTAGTTGATTCAGATGATTAGGTTAATAGTTCGTTTAGAGACCCTTTTCATGATATGCTAATTTTTTGAGACAGGAATTTTGGGTTTTCATGAGCTGTATGCCAAAATCATCAGTATTAAAACAATAAAAGACCTGAAATATTTCAGTTGGTGTGCAATGAATCTAAAATATATGAAAGTTTAATTTTTATCATTACATTATGGAAAATAATGAACTTTATCACAATATGCTAATTTTTTGAGAAGGATCTGTATATTTTTAAAGAATGATCTGTATCGGCCCAAAAAGCACGTCGGCCCACCGGGCATTTGCCCGGTATGCCCGATGGCCAGTCCACCTCTGCCCACGCCTCTCTTTCTCTCTCTCTCTCTCACACACACACACACACAGTTCGATCGCGCCCGCGCCTCTCTCTCGCGCGCACACACACACTACGAACTGTGACGCCCGTACCGTTTCGGTTCAATACGAACATGTACCGTTCCCCTATTTGAAAGTAGTGGGCTACTTTTACTTGTTCTGATTGAGTAGAATTTCAGTCATGTTGGGCTAACTTAACTGCAAAATGCGCGGTCAACCAGAGAGAAAACGGTCACGTTGTTGATAACAGGTGTCCATGTGAGTCAAACGTGCAGTGCTTGTGCATCACCAGCTTATGACAACGCTTATATCTCAGTTTAATTTGGCATGTCGACCATTTTTCAAAATTGGATATTTATAGATGCTGGGAAAGTGGATGCATGCCAATTTTGTGACAGCAGTAGTTTAAACACACACAAAGAGCTAGACTAACGTTAGACCCTTATCTGACCTGACAATCATAGAAAAATTCGATGAGACAACAAAGTATTGCGGATGTAAATAACGTAACAATGTGGTCGTTGCAGGGTTAACTGTCTGATGGACTTTTTCGACTTGGTGTCTGTCAAATTTACCGCAAAACTCACTGCTTATCAGCCTCTCTTCTCCGAGGTACTGTCCAGGCTGCCCTGCTGGCGAGACTTGTGAAATTTCGTGGGGGTCGCTCCCTTGCTGGTGATGGGTGAAACCATTGTGAGGGGGAGGGGATTCTAAATCGGCGATTTCTGTTTGAGAGGAGTTTGGTTCGGGCCTTCAACGTGTAGGCTATGAACATATACTTAAAAAAATATTATCTGATTTATAAATGGGGTGGCAACAGGGGTGGCAAGACTGTATCCCAGGGGTGGCAGCTGCCACCCTTTGCCACCCCGTAGATCCGCCCCTGTTCCTGAATGAATCAATCGGTTGAATAAATGAATGGTTAAATGATTCACTCATAAAGAGAGTCACTTACCGCCACCTAGTGGCAAAGCTTTATGCAACCGGCAGAAGGAGTCACTGTAAAAGCAGCCTCTGTGTAGGCCTAATTAGCTTTGTGTTGAAACTGTATATTTGCCTTTATATGGATACAAATTTTGGAATTATAAATGTCCAAAGGTCTGGTCCACTTAAAAGGGGGTTAGAGTGTGTTTACATCATTCACATAAGCCAAAAGTTTTGTGTGATTCATCCTCAGACCCTTGAATTGAACCAAGTAGAACATAACACATATTCAACCACTCCCTAATCCAAAGACACATTTCATTTAGCTATTGAACATGTACAGCTGTACACTTCACACTAGAGTGATATGGAATAGCTGAACAATGACTTTAAATTTGTTCAAAAACACACCATTTGGGCATGTCAAACCAAACAAATTTTGTGATTGAATCACTGTATCGAATTGCATGGATCCAAACAAATCCCAGACACCATAGCTACGAAAAAGAGACCTTAAAAACACAAGTTATGTCAGAATGAATTAGGTGACTTCTTCTATGAAATAGGGCGTCATCACCTCGATGATGCAGTGAAATAGTTGAACACATGCCTGTTCAGCTCTTTGGAGCCCCATCAAGGGATTTTACTGATTATGTGCTTGTTATTTGCAGAGATTTACTGAGATTTTAAAAAAGAGAGAGACACTGATGGGAAAATACCTCGGCAGAACAAATAAAAGAACACAGATGTCTGGCTTATACACCAAAACTTTATCAAAATAACAACCTTTCAAAAGAACCTAAACAACCTGTTTTGAGATCAGTAAAATCATGCCTGTATGAATTATATCAAATTATTATAAAAAGTGTTGCAATGCAAAGGAAAATAAAGTTAAAGGAAACATACACACATTCATAAAACATCTCTGTTTGAAAACTGGTTGCCACAACAAATCACAGTGAATAGGAATTAAAGAAAAAAAAGAAATCTTGACTTAAACTGAAAAGGTATAAATCTATGAATTTATTTATTGAAAGAAAGAAAGAAATATTCAAGAATAAATATCAAATAAATATTTAAGATGCTGCACTATTTTTCTCTATTCAAATAAGTATTTGTGACAATGATGTAAACTGTAAAGAGGTTATATTTTCTTGTTTCTTGAACTTTGAAATTTCATGTTAATTGTTGAATTCACTTTTCACTCAGTGTTATTCTTAATTTTTATAATGAACATAAAATTAAATGAGTAAAGTACAAAGAAGAGGCATCAATTTTAGATTCCCCAGTATAAATCAGAAACTTTCGAGATTCTAGAATGAATTTTCAATGTTCATTTATCAGTACATATATGTTTCTGGGTCGGGTGAGAGAAACCTCACAGACTGCAGTGTAACTCTACCTTTCCTCTCAGCCACCGGTAACACGAGGGGCTCCAAGTTCAGCTGTTGAAACAATCAGGAGAAAAATAAAGAGCATAAAATGCCATCTGCTTCACTGCTCAGCACAGGATTGTGAATGAAGGGATACCGAGAAAAGCTTCGACTACAGAATTTATGTTGACTCAACAAAGCCTTGCTTAAAAGATTAAACAATCTTGAAATCTGAGCGGTCCAAAGCTTCTTTTCAGCTGCAGTAACACCAACAAAATTAAGAGGTGTAAATCACCATTTGTATGAGTGAAATAGATTGTTCCTGAAAGAGCCACTGCAAAGAAACATTAGACTGGATGTTTGATTTCATTCAAAAGAGCCCAACTTTCTTTGTTGTTCTTTGTTAAATTTTAGATTTTCATCTTCAGGCAAAGAATTGCAAACTATGAATGTGAAAACAAATGAAAAGAGAGAGGAAAAGAGAGAAAGTACTGTAGGCCTATGTCTGTCAACAATACATACTTGGTTTCACCTGTAATTGCTCTGTTGATACATTCTCGTATTTTGGAGCCAATGATAAACTGCATAAAGGCTTAAACCATGGGAAAGCAACAGTAATTTGGGTATACGAATCGACACAAACTTTTGATTGTATTCTATCCTAAAAAGAAAAAGCCATGTCTTTATTTTATGCATTTAAACTAGTAAGTCACATTTGAACAGCCGTTTACACGACACCATTTTCAACTAAAAGCAGAAAACTTTTTATGCATTTTGGCCGTTCATTCAGTGTTTTTGAAAATTATGCCGTCATTGTCTTCATGTAAACTACAAAAACGTGAATTTGTGAAAACGGTGACGTCATTCGCACGAGTATTACTTGTTCAGTCTATAGGCGCGTAGAGTTGCCTTACAAAGTGACACTGCCAACTACTGGACTGGCATGCATAATACCGTTTTTATAGTCATTTTTGCTGATCTGTGTGAGAGGATATTGTTTGGACAACGTTGTTGTCTGTACACAAAAAATGCAAATGAAAAATCGTTGTCGTCGTGTAAACGTACACTAAATGCACTAGCCTAGTTTAACTATGATAGTTGAGTTTGAAAACAACTCACAATTTTTCTAAACTCATTCATCCCATTATTTCCTGTCATAGTACTTTCCATCTTAACTTTAAATTGTGAATGTTAACATGTTAATTTAGTGTGATTATTTATTATTAAATAATTAAATAAAAGTAAAAATGTATCACAATTTGTTGTAGCCCATTAACCGTGAATCAAATGATCATAAATCAATTATTCATAATTCAATTATTGTCTCCGTGTAAATTACAAAAACATGAATTTGTAAAACCAGTGACATCATGCACATGTTTCTTCTCAAAGTGACATCGCCAACTACTTGCATGACATGCAAAATACAGCATTTTTAGTCGTTTTCGCGGATCATGTGAATGGGGATAGTTTTAACAATGTTGTAGTCTGTGCGCGAAAAACGCAAAGGAAAAACGTTTCTGTTTTTAGTATATCGTTGTCGTGTAATCGTCCAGACTAGCTATAAACCAACTACCATTTTCCAAAACACAGACAACAGCTTAAGATGGCTTTTTCAGCAGGATATATATTTGTCTTCACACAGAAATGCACACACTCAGCCTCAAAACCCCACACAGCGACTCAACAGCTCAAACATTGTAATGCTCTACAATGCAGGAGCGAGTGCATTGCGTGTGTTTGCTGAGCAGAGTGGTATGTGTTTCTAAATTATCCTTGTCCTCTCTACATGCTCGATCTCACCACTCTGGTATGTAACACACACAGCCTACTCTTCCCCTCCCTCCTTCCCTCCCTTCTCCTTCCTTCACTCCACACGTTCACCAGACAACTGCCCTTTTAAAATCAGCTTATTCCACTTGTGTTTTTATTGCCCTGTAGAGAGTGATTGCGGTTATGCTGACGGAAGTGGCAGAAGGTGACATGCACTTGAGTGTTTTAATGCATTAGTCATGCATGGCGAATTCTCAGTGGTGTTGTCTGTCTGTTTGAGAATGTACAGGTGACCCTGTAGGAAGGAAAAGGGTCTATTTAAAGTCTCAGTTTTTCTGGAATTGGTTGGACAGAAGGAAAATGTGTTTTATTTCTCAAGATTTATCTCATAAGACGTTTGTCATTGAAATCATCCAAGATCTATATATCTGAGAAATGCCATCCATCCACACAAGCAAGAGTGTTGTTGTTCAGAATGTAGGAATATTCAGACCAGCAGCACGATTACAACGGCGAGTTCAAAAAACAAGTTAACATTGAGAAACGTACATTTCAGTCAGACACATATCACTAGTTACTTTGTCTATTTTTTCTCCGTCACCGCAGTTGTGCGCCTTCTAGTTTTTGAAGGAATTGCGAGTGAATAATTAATTGATTCACACATACTTGAATGAATCAGTGTTCTGAACAAATCGGTTTAACGAAAGATTCGCCCTTCAATTGTTGTTTGTAAATTAATCAGTATTTTTGAACAATTTTTCTGAGGCTACATTTAAATTTAAGACCACACTCTGAAATTCTCTTAGTACTTCCCCTCGGGGGAATTCCTGCCGCCATTTTGAAGTGCATTCAACTTCGTCAAGTGGACGAGGGAAGTTTATTTGGACAGACCCTCGACCCCTCAATTTTGACCGAGGGAGCGAGTCTTCTCGTATGTACACTTCAGGCAGACACATAGACCACAATGCAACATGGTTCCATTTAAACCCAGTGCAAGGGTTCCATCATTAGTGGGCACTCGTGAAGAAGAAGGAGGGAAGTTAGCAAGGGAAGGGCATAAAAAAGTGGATTAAAACACAGCCTGAGTAAATTATTCAATGACTCCTCATAACAGCAGTCACTTGTTTTTGAACAACTCGATTTAATGACTCACTCATAAAGACAGTTACTTGTAGCCACCTACTGCTGTATATTTGTAACTAGCAGAAAGAGTTAATCCTGAAAAGCCCCCACCACTAATGCATAAACTGCCAACAGGAACAGGGAAACAAAGACAAAAGTGAAATAAACAATGAAAATTCCCAGCACTCCATAGAAACACTCTGGCAACCACTCAAAGTCTATGAGCTACCTAAGCATCCTCTAAGTAGCACAGACAGAAAAAAATATGATTGTAATGAACTTTCGAGGCCAGCACATAGGGAATTGACTAAAATATTAGCAAGAGCTCTCCAAATCTGTTTTTATGAGTCTTTCTTGAACAGGAACAACCACCGCAGTCTAGACTGTATGCATGTTTAGACCGTAACATAACAGCTACATGGGCAGATGTGAATTCCTTTTGCACCGAAAAGGTAGTAAAAAGAGGAAGAAAATGAGAGAAAGAGAGAAGAGAGAGAGAGAGAGAGAGAGAGAGAGAGAGAGAGAGAGAGAGAGAGAGAGAGAGAGAGAGAGAGAGAGAGCGAGAAAGAGAGACAAGAAGCTGGATGTCTGAAATCCTTTTTCCGACCTCTGACCTTTAAATTTCAACTCACAAAGCTGAGGTGAGACCAAATCTCCAGCTTAATTTAGAAAGACAAATCTGCTTTAGTTAGTGTCAGTTCTTAATGATCAGGTGATTCCTGTGGTTGTCTGGGAGACTCACCCTGCTAATTGAGTTTTTTTTCCTGTTGGACAACATCACTCCCAGCGGGGGCAGAGAGATAGTGACAAAATGAGGTTTGGCAGGCCAGGACCATTGAGAGTGTAATGTGTACACAGCTACGTCAATACATGCTGGAGAGACCCTGAGGCCTGAAACAACCTCCTCCAGCACAGTTGATAGATTATAGCCTAGCAAGATTATATGCGGAACTTAATACAAGTGCACCTGATCCTAAAATGTATGTAATGTATTTATGTATATGTATGTAATAATTCCTTTATGAACAAAATGTGCGTGAAAGCAAAAAGAGCAAGTGAAAATGTGATTTGGTGAGGTATTTCGTCCAATCAAAAAAATTTTTTTATAAAAATGTCTGCTAACTGCCTACTAACCACGTTCATTTATATACATGGTGTATGAAGAAAAAAAATCATATTGTAACGACAGGCTATGAATTTTTTTTTCATTGCTTACATAAACAGTGCATTTAGCTTGTGTAACAGAAGCTAGAAGGAGTCACACTGACTTTTTCATGTTCTGTTTTTCTCAAGCCAAAACATTTTGAAGACTCAACCGAAGGCATAGAGTAAAACATGTCTGTGATTACGTGTGATTAACTCTAATAACTGTTTAAATGTTGGAGGTGGGGATGTTGTGAACCGAATGAGGTAGAGACAATGATCTGATGGTCCATGTGACATTACAGGCCTAATCGGGTCCAGATGTGCCTGGCTTCGGATACAACTAAAACACAGCCAGAGAGAGGGGCCCCTCTGACGTAGCCTGGCTCCGCCCTCCTACGTACTTCCGCTCAATTTTCATTTTCATCAGTACTAGGTCTGGGATTGTGCTGTAGTCATAGGCGGCCTTACCTATGTTTCACCCGTTTCAATTGAAACGGGCCCCGCCCTCCAAGGGGGCCCCCAAAGCACCGGCAAAAATCCCATTCATTTTTCTCCATAGGATATTGATTTTCAGCCATAATGTCTAAACCATCCGAGGTAGACTGACCACAAGCTACGAGGTTGTGAAACGGAAGTTTCTGCTCCTATAAAAACCACAAGTCAGTATGAAATCAACATTGTTTTAAGAAAAATGTGTTTTATTTGCGATCTTCTGGAGAAATACTCTTTTACTGTCTATGGAAATACTACACTACCCACAATCCTAAGCATAACACTGAGGTCTCTGACTGGTTGACCTCACGGTTACCATGGCGAAGTTTACCTCGCCTTTCTTGCCGTTAAGTTACAATGTTATTTTGAGCAGGAAAAGAATTTTAAGAGGAAAATGAAACGTAGCCTACATATGCCAGTGGTGCTGAAAAACGAAAAAGATATTGGACAACAAAAGAAACGCTTTATTTTGTCTACCAAAAGTGACCTCCTTCTTTGGTCCAGGCGAGATGACAAAATCGCTGGACAAAGAGGAACTTATCAGGGCATTCTCAGCACTCAAACACATTAGGGTGGATTTCTAAAAAGGGCTCAGGTGAAATCTACGCCCGCCGCCCGGTGAGCTCAGCTGTCCACGGACGCGGAGCCCATCATTGTATTTATGTTCGGTTCAGTGTCAGTCAGACACGTTTTCTTCTTTGCTTTTGTTAATAATTTAAGTTGAGGGGATGTTTGAGCTGTTTATTTTATGTCAGCCCAGACAGCTGAAAATATACTGCGCTAATCAAATTAGTTGTCCGTGAAAGGGCGAGGCTTATTCCAACGTAAAACGCTGTATAATTGTAAATAGTTTTAATCAAATAAGATTGGATAACTTCTATGTTGAGCTGCCTGTTCTTGAAGCTGAAAGTGCACGTAATAAAATAATATACCATTGTTGCAAACCAACAGGAATCCTTGCTTTTTCTGCTCTATTATGTATATGTTTTATATGAGTAGGGCCGCATGCATAAGACCGCCACTGGCTGTAGTCTTTGGTTTTCTCCGATCAATTTTTTACCGGGCCAATCAGCGAACAGAGGGAGTGGCTGAGAACGATGACGTTGATGTCGTGCTTTATTTTGAGTTGTAGTTCAGTAATGGCAGTGGAGAAAGATACGAGCGAAGCCATTCGGTCCGTTGTGGCAACGTTCCCGAATATCAAGAAGTTAAAGACGGAGCAAGAACAATCTTTGCCTAGTTTTGTTGGTGGCCATGATGTTGTGGCCCTCCTCCCCACGGAATTCGGGAAAAGTTTGATTTTCCAGCTCGTCCGTTAGTGGTGAATGAGTTGGCTAATGCGAACGCTAGGCATACGTCACGACCAGACGTTAGCGATTGGTTATGGCAGATGCAAAGTGACTCTGGACAGATCCAATAGTTTTAGACTTCAATAGAGTACCTGCCTACAAGGAAGTTAACGCTTGTCAATGGAGCGGTGCCGGACTCTATGTACAAATGAAATGTACGAGAGTCTGGTGGGACCAGGCTACCTCTGATGTCCCAGGACAAGGCAATCCTAAAGGACAGCAACAGCAGTGATAATCTAACGTCTGTAACCCAGGGTCAAGACATACATTGAGTAAATGTTTCAAGATTAGAATATTCTTATATAATATTTAATATGCAAATAAACTTTTTTAAACTTTTCAAACTTTTAGCTATGGATTATTTTAGATTCTACATGTAACTCTACTCCTAAAAAAAATCACAAAATATCACAATCACAAATAAAATAATCATAAAAAACTTTTAACAGATATACAGGATAATAACATTATTTTGTAATCTGTAAATACAATATTCAATATCTAAATATATGTTTTGATGGACTACATTAACATCTATATGCATGTGTACTCCTAAATAAACTCACAAATAAAACTTTTTAAAACATTTAAAATGTACACTCTCACACTTATTTAGGATATTTTGTGCCTGACTGGTGAATATAACCATTTCTCTTCCGTGAACATTGGAGAACAAGTCAACTGTGCATGTGCAACCGTAGTTGTACGCATGTATGATATCTATACCTGCAATAGACATTAGCAGATGATAACACAATACAACAAGAAGATGTCAGCTAACACAACACTAAAATGTTACCACAGTTTAAAACCATTATATTGAGTTAATACATTTAAAAACACAAACTAACAAATTCTCACCTGTGAATGGTTATCCAATTTCTTGGGGAATTTAAATCTTGGTGGTTTTTACATTGTTGTAAAAACGTTGACCGTTCTAAGATGGTATTGTCACAGTGTTGGGTTTGTGTTCCCCTGATGTCCACTAGATGTCCTCCTTTCCCACGGTGTCCTTCACTTATGAACTACATTTCCCACGATCCTTTGTCTCATCATTGCACTCAGCTGTTTCTTATCACTGATCATTGCACTCAGCCAATTCCCCATTATCATTGTCGATTCCCTGTGTATATAACCCTGTCTGTTTCAGTATGTGTCACGGAGTCCTTGTATTATGTCCCCACACTTCCGTTATTTGTATCATTCTGGTTCTCGTTTGTATTTTATGTTTTGGATTGCCTTATTGGACTTTTGACCCCTGCCTGGATGACTAAGAGTTTGGATTGCCCTTTTATATTAAACTACTGCTTTTGGATTTTCTGCCTCCAGTGTGTGTTCCGTGACAGAAGGACTCCGTCACACAAGATCCAGCGGTATGTTTCTCAATATCTCTTCCCCAGCCACCGAGCGGGAGAGAAGGGAGTTTTTTAAGGGGACCCGATTAGTTAAGTTTCGTGGAACCCGTGGAGGTCGCAGTGGAGGAGGTGGTCGAGAGCCTGTTCACGTCCCGTCTGCCCAGTCAGAGACTGTTCACGTCCCGTCTACCCAGTCAGAGACTGTTCACGTCCCGTCTGCCCAGTCAGAGAATCTTCACGTTCCGTCTGCCCAGCGAGAGACTGTTCACGTTCCGTCTGCCCAGCGAGAGACTGTTCACGTCACGTCTGCCCAGCGAGAGACTGTTCACGTCACGTCTGCCCAGCGAGAGACTGTTCACGTCACGTCTGCCCAGCGAGAGACTGTTCACGTCACGTCTGCCCAGCGAGAGACTGTTCACGTCACGTCTGCCCAGCGAGAGACTGTTCACGTCACGTCTGCCCAGCGAGAGACTGTTCACGTCACGTCTGCCCAGCGAGAGACTGTTCACGTCACGTCTGCCCAGCGAGAGACTGTTCACGTTCCGTCCGCCTTCCTGGGCCGGGACTATCTGGAGCGTCTGGCTCGGATCCTGGACATGCCCGTGTCTGCTGTTCCAGAGCCGGAACCAGTGTCTGCTGTTCCAGAGCCGGAGCCGGAGGCAGAGCCAATGGCCGTTCCAGAGCCGGAGGCAGAGCCAGTGCCCATTCCAGAGCCGGAGGCAGAGCCATTGCCGGTTCCAGAGCCGGAGGCAGAGCCATTGCCGGTTCCAGAGCCGGAGGCAGAGCCAATGCCTGTTCCAGAGCCGGAGGCAGAGCCAGTATCCGTTCCAGAGCCGGAGGCAGAGCCAGTGCCGTCTGCCTTCTTGGATCTGGACTATCTGGAGCGTCTGGTTCGGATCCTGGACATGCCCATGTCTGCTGTTCCAGAGCCGGAGCTAGTGTCTGCTGTTCCAGAGCTGGAGGCAGAGCCATTGCCCGTTCCAGATCCGGAGGCAGAGCCAATGCTTGTTCCAGAGCCTATGCCTGTTCCAGAGCCGGAGGCAGAGCCAATGCCTGTTCCAGAGCCTATGCCTGTTCCAGAGCCGGAGGCTGAGCCAATGCCTGTTCCAGAGCCGGAGGCTGAGCCAATGCCTGTTCCAGAGCCGGAGGCTGAGCCAATGCCTGTTCCAGAGCCGGAGGCTGAGCCAATGCCTGTTCCAGAGCCGGAGGCTGAGCCAATGCCTGTTCCAGAGCCGGAGGCTGAGCCAATGCCTGTTCCAGAGCCGGAGGCTGAGCCAGTGTCTGTTCCAGAGCCAGTGTCTGTTCCAGAGCCAGTGTCTGTTCCAGAGCCAGTGTCTGTTCCAGAGCCAGTGTCTGTTCCAGAGCCAGTGTCTGTTCCAGAGCCAGTGTCTGTTCCAGAGCCAGTGTCTGTTCCAGAGCCAGTGTCTGTTCCAGAGCCAGTGTCTGTTCCAGAGCCAGTGTCTGTTCCAGAGCCAGTGTCTGTTCCAGAGCCAGTGTCTGTTCCAGAGCCAGTGTCTGTTCCAGAGCCAGTGTCTGTTCCAGAGCCAGTGTCTGTTCCAGTGTTTGTGTCTGTTTTTGTGACTATTACAGTTCTTGTGGCTGTTCCTGAGCCGGTGTCTGCTGTTCCTGAGCCGGTGTCTGCTGTTCCTGAGCCGGTGTCTGCTGTTCCTGAGCCGGTGTCTGCTGTTCCTGAGCCGGTGTCTGCTGTTCCTGAGCCGGTGTCTGCTGTTCCTGAGCCGGTGTCTGCTGTTCCTGAGCCGGTGTCTGCTGTTCCTGAGCCGGTGTCTGCTGTTCCTGAGCCGGTGTCTGCTGTTCCTGAGCCGGTGTCTGCTGTTCCTGAGCCGGTGTCTGCTGTTCCTGAGCCGGTGTCTGCTGTTCCTGAGCCGGTGTCTGCTGTTCCTGAGCCGGTGTCTGCTGTTCCTGAGCCGGTGTCTGCTGTTCCTGAGCCGGTGTCTGCTGTTCCTGAGCCGGTGTCTGCTGTTCCTGAGCCGGTGTCTGCTGTTCCTGAGCCGGTGTCTGCTGTTCCTGAGCCGGTGTCTGCTGTTCCTGAGCCGGTGTCTGCTGTTCCTGAGCCGGTGTCTGCTGTTCCTGAGCCGGTGTCTGCTGTTCCTGAGCCGGTGTCTGCTGTTCCTGAGCCGGTGTCTGCTGTTCCTGAGCCGGTGTCTGCTGTTCCTGAGCCGGTGTCTGCTGTTCCTGAGCCGGTGTCTGCTGTTCCTGAGCCGGTGTCTGCTGTTCCTGAGCCGGTGTCTGCTGTTCCTGAGCCGGTGTCTGCTGTTCCTGAGCCGGTGTCTGCTGTTCCTGAGCCGGTGTCTGCTGTTCCTGAGCCGGTGTCTGCTGTTCCTGAGCCGGTGTCTGCTGTTCCTGAGCCGGTGTCTGCTGTTCCTGAGCCGGTGTCTGCTGTTCCTGAGCCGGTGTCTGCTCCGCCCTGGCCGCCCGAGGGGTCTTCGCCGCCCTGGCCGCCCGAGGGGTCTTCGCCGCCCTGGCCGCCCGAGGGGTCTTCGCCGCCCTGGCCGCCCGAGGGGTCTTCGCCGCCCTGGCCGCCCGAGGGGTCTTCGCCGCCCTGGCCGCCCGAGGGGTCTTCGCCGCCCTGGCCGCCCGAGGGGTCTTCGCCGCCCTGGCCGCCCGAGGGGTCTTCGCCGCCCTGGCCGCCCGAGGGGTCTTCGCCGCCCTGGCCGCCCGAGGGGTCTTCGCCGCCCTGGCCGCCCGAGGGGTCTTCGCCGCCCTGGCCGCCCGAGGGGTCTTCGCCGCCCTGGCCGCCCGAGGGGTCTTCGCCGCCCTGGCCGCCCGAGGGGTCTTCGCCGCCCTGGCCGCCCGAGGGGTCTTCGCCGCCCTGGCCGCCCGAGGGGTCTTCGCCGCCCTGGCCGCCCGAGGGGTCTTCGCCGCCCTGGCCGCCCGAGGGGTCTTCGCCGCCCTGGCCGCCCGAGGGGTCTTCGCCGCCCTGGCCGCCCGAGGGGTCTTCGCCGCCCTGGCCGCCCGAGGGGTCTTCGCCGCCCTGGCCGCCCGAGGGGTCTTCGCCGCCCTGGCCGCCCGAGGGGTCTTCGCCGCCCTGGCCGCCCGAGGGGTCTTCGCCGCCCTGGCCGCCCGAGGGGTCTTCGCCGCCCTGGCCGCCCGAGGGGTCTTCGCCGCCCTGGCCGCCCGAGGGGTCTTCGCCGCCCTGGCCGCCCGAGGGGTCTTCGCCGCCCTGGCCGCCCGAGGGGTCTTCGCCGCCCTGGCCGCCCGAGGGGTCTTCGCCGCCCTGGCCGCCCGAGGGGTCTTCGCCGCCCTGGCCGCCCGAGGGGTCTTCGCCGCCCTGGCCGCCCGATGGACTTTGCGTCTCGCCCTGGCCGCCCGATGGACTTTGCGTCTCGCCCTGGCCTCCCGATGAACTGTGCGTTTCGCCCTGGCATCCCGATGAACTGTGCGTTTCGCCCTGGCATCCCGATAGACTTTGTGTTTACCCCTGGATGCCCGATAGATTTTTTGTTTTGCCCCGGTCCCCGGTTAAACCCTCACTCCTTGTTCCTGTCTCCCTTCATGGACCTGGCCCACCTTCCCTCCCCCTGATCCTCCACCGTTCCACCTCCCTCCTGAACCTCTTGTATTATATTGTGTTGTGTTTTCTGTGTTTCTTGTTGTTGTCATGGAGCGTCTGGTAGCCGCTCCGTAGAGGGGGGGTTATGTCACAGTGTTGGGTTTGTGTTCCCCTGATGTCCACTAGATGTCCTCCTTTCCCACGGTGTCCTTCACTTATGAACTACATTTCCCACGATCCTTTGTCTCATCATTGCACTCAGCTGTTTCTTATCACTGATCATTGCACTCAGCCAATTCCCCATTATCATTGTCGATTCCCTGTGTATATAACCCTGTCTGTTTCAGTATGTGTCACGGAGTCCTTGTATTATGTCCCCACACTTCCGTTATTTGTATCATTCTGGTTCTCGTTTGTATTTTATGTTTTGGATTGCCTTATTGGACTTTTGACCCCTGCCTGGATGACTAAGAGTTTGGATTGCCCTTTTATATTAAACTACTGCTTTTGGATTTTCTGCCTCCAGTGTGTGTTCCGTGACAGGTATGATACGTGCTGATGTGTGAGTGGCCGAATGTGGTATCTATGTATTTATATCTATGGTTAACCTAGCCTAGAAATCTAGACGCACCCTAGCGGCAGCAACAAATATTTTGCAGCAAAGTGTGGTCTAGCAACTCTCCGTTGGCATTCGAGCTGGAAAAACCAAACTCTGGTCAGGCCAATCACATCGTGTATAGAGTTGGTGGGCGGGCTTAACATAATGACGACAGAGTTGTGATGGTTCCGCGTGATTTCCATAGGTGACCTGCTACTTGAAAACAAAGAAGATGCTGCTGGCGAACAGCGGTCTTTCGAATCGGCTTTGGCCGTGACTGGATGACTTGGGAGTTAAGAGAACGTCACTTAAAGGCGGGCATACACTATGTTAATTTCGTCCGATTTTGAACCGAATTCTGACTCGTGCGACTCTTTTTCGGGTCGGGCCGATTTTCAGCTTTGTCGTGCGTCGTTTGTGGTGCAGTGTTCATGCAGTATACAAGGGGAAACGAGAGGCGATTAACCTCTCCCAATCGGCAATCGGATGGTCGGATGAATTTCTGGCATGTCAGAAATTTTGGTCACTCCTCGTGACTATATCGCACAATTGAAGCAGAGCTACGAACCGACTGCCCTAAACTCAGTGTTTTTTCCCTCACTGCGCCTGCGCGAAAACAGATTTTAACCATTTCAATCTGCAGAAAAAAAAAAACGAAAAGAGGGAACTCTTTAAGTTCTGTAGTTCAAACTAGATACAAATTACTGTTGCTTACCTGCAGTTTGTCCAGCTATTACCCATCCAAGCTGCGATGTAACGCCGTGCTTCTTTTATTAATTTGTAAAACAATGTTTTTGAAATATAAACCTGTTTTTAATTTTCGTTGATGACAAATTATTGCAGTGTTATATATTATACAGACATATTATAGACTGTTTATATAATTATATGCCTATAATTCTTTGTAATCGACCAAAATGTTTTAGACAATTTTTAATGAGGATCCTCATTTAAAATTGTCTAAAACATTTAGGTCGATTACAATGAATTATACGCATATAATTATATTATTATTATTTTATTATTCCTCGAGGAGTAAGCTTCCTATGTAATATTTTATTATCCTCACAGCGCATTCTGTGCTGTGAAATTATTGCGTAGCAAATTAATTACAATAGCAGATCAATTTAATAATAAAATTAGCCTTCCCTAATACAATAATACTAATAATAATTTAATACATACATTGGAAGTGCTAATCATCTTGATATTGATAGCTGATGCTTGTTTTGACAATATCTCTGGATACATGTTATCGTCTAGGCGCAACCCAGCACGGGGGTTTATGGCACATATTTCACGTGTAGTGTGAGCAGTCAAGTCGCAGCTCGACGTTCGGACTGTATAGTGTGAGCACATGAATCCCGAGCTTTGGCTTTACATCGAATGCGATTTACTCGTTCAGTGTGAGTAGGTACCTTGCTGAAATCGCACAGACATCACACAGTCTATGTCCGCCTTTAGTCATTCTTAAAAAAAGGAAGATGTGTTCAGAGTTTTGACGACCGGATACGGCAAAAGTTTAATATAGGCCTATCGACAATCCGCTGGTGGGAGAACGCTTGGGACTCACTCAGCCACAGCCGTCCGTTGCTCTGGTTGGTTGTAGCGCTGTCTTATAGCGTGCAGAGGGAATTTGAAAGGCCAACTGTATATCCTGCCCATCGGATTGAGGTAGGCCAATTGTGAGTTCCCAGACCTAACATCTTGATAGGTCTGGCTTGCCAGGCTATGGTTAACCCATATAGCCTGCCGAATATTCTTACCCAGCATAAGATATTACAGCAGACTAATATTGCTACAAAAGACTAACAAGAAAATCAATTTGAATACCTAGAACAAAATATAACACAACAGACTTTTTGATCAGAATCAGAGTTTGGTAGAAATTGCCACAGCACTTGTCTGTGATATAAACTAAACACTATTGGCTGTTTTTTTCTTTTCTTAAAATGACAAGTCTTTCTATATTTCTTACCCCATCTTCCTGTTTCTGAAGGAAATATGTCAAAACGTGGACTTAAAACTGCATTTATTAAAAAATGTCAAACTGATAAACTTCACTGAACTGTAGAAATACTCTTCTATCATGTATGTGATACACGAGGCCCTGTTCTAACAGCCCAGCGTCCATGCTGAGTCTGGGATATTACATACCACAGAAGATGGAAGCAGTCAGCAGGCTTTAGCCAATATTCAACATGTCAGTGGACTCAATTTAGCATTCCATTCATCAGTTAGCTTATTAGCAAGCTTCCCAAAACCCATTCCCATTTGGCCATTGCATCTTTGTAGAGATAATCTGTAATATGCTGAAAGCCGTTGGAATGCCCTAACAGCACACATGTGTACACACACACACACACACACACACACACACACACACACACACACACACACACACACACACACACACACACACACACACACACAGACACAGACACAGACACACACACACACACACATACACACACACAGCGGCAGTGACCCGTGTGCAGTTAAAACACTAGGATGAGGTAATGCCCCATCCTGCTCTATAGGAAAACAAACAGGGCTTTGAAAAAAGCTATAATTCACCCATTCTCTACCGCCACCCATATGTCTCTGATTCACTATACAACCACCGCAGGCCTAACCTGCCTGGAAAATACACATTCCTCTCTCAGGAGGGCCTGGATCTCAGAGGTAACTATCATTACTGATCTCTGATCCGCAAAAAAATAAATTAGTCTAAAGATACACACAGTGCAATCTTTGCCACCATTTTATGTGATTTAAAAGTTTTTGTTGTTGTTGTTGTCATAGGGCAAAACCGGGCAGTCTTGGATTGATTAGTATCCAAGTTTTTACCCAAGATCTCAATGGGAACACATCGTTCAACAACTGCGAAGGGCAAAACAACTTAAGGTAGAGTCTACACCTGGATTGACACTAGCAGTCTGTGGAGTGCCCGGCTGTATTGCCCTGGATCTTCACACACTACATGCTGCTGCCACTGTTGTGTTGGATCTTCACACACTACATGCTGCTGCCACTGTTGTGTTGGATCTTCACACACTACATGCTGCTGCCACTGTTGTGTTGGATCTTCACACACTACATGCTGCTGCCACTGTTGTGTTGGATCTTCACACACTACATGCTGCTGCCACTGTTGTGTTGGATCTTCACACACTACATGCTGCTGCCACTGTTGTGTTGGATCTTCACACACTACATGCTGCTGCCACTGTTTGTGCCTGTTGACGGAGGACGCCATGGCAACCTCTCTGCTGCGGAGTTCGTCATATCTTGAAAGGGGTAATGGAAAAAAGAGAAAAAAACTGTCTGTGTGATATTCCCACTAAAGCTCCTGGAAAATGTTGGTGGAAAAAGACAGAAAGAGGAGAGAAGAGGATATCAACTTGGATCATAAATGCCTTTATATAAAATTAATGCAATTATATTAACTTTAAGCCACCTATACACTTGAGCAACACTATTTTCTTCTGGGTTAATTAATCAATCAAATGTTAAATAAATAAATCATCAAATAATAATTATATTTAATTATGTATTGTTATTGTGTATAAAATATTTATAATTATAAAATTATATATATATATATATATATAACAACAACAACAGTAATAAAAGTAATAATGTGTCCTTTCTGATGTCCTTTCTATTTTTTTTTTTCAAACTCAAAGTTCAATAATATTCCTCAGCAGTAGTTATATGAGTGTTACTTTTCATGGTCCTTTTGGTAATCACTTTTTAAAAATCACTTTCAATATATTTATATTATATAGCCTATTCTTGAATTGATACAGGGTGACTGAAGGACAGATTTTTATTTTTGTGTGAACTAAAATCTTTCTCCACTTTAAAGTGATAGTGAAAATAGAAAAATGGCTCTAAAACCGAAATTATGCTCCTTGGCTCTCCTCATCAACTGCGAAAGGCTGGGTCTCTCACTCTGTCAGTTGATGGTGTTGCCCTGGAGTTTCAAAGCAAACTAAAAAATCTTGGTGTCATATTTGATGCCACACTGTCTTTTGAGCCTTTTGTGCAGAATACGGTTAGGACATCCTTTTATCACCTCAGAAATATAGCACGTTTACGTCCTATGCTGTCCTTTACAGTTGCTGAGAGGTTGATAAACTCTTTTATCTTTTCACGTGTTGACTATTGTAATGGTCTCCTAGCTGGTGTATCTAAATCATCAATCGACAAACTGCAATATCTGCAAAATTCGGCTGCCAGAGTATTGACTGGGGTCAGGGCTAGGGATCATATTACCCCTGTCTTGGAGTCTTTGCACTGGCTCCCTGTCAGGTACCGTATTGATTTTAAAATCCTTATGCTGGCATATAAGGCTTTGCATAATCTGGCTCCTCAATACTTGACTGATCTTTTATTGCCTTATACACCATGTCGTAATCTGCGTTCCTCTCAGAGTGGTCTGTTGGTTGTTCCCAAGACGCGGCTTCGTTCTAGGGGTGATAGAGCATTTTCCTTCGCTGCTCCCAAGCTCTGGAATTCTCTCCTGGCTGACTTTATGGAAGCAAATACATTAGTGACTTTTAAATCTCTTCTTAAAACATTTTATTTTAGGATTGCTTTTATCTGATTACTTATTTTACCTGCTTATTTATTTTACCTGCTTATTTTTGTGTTTAAAGTGTGTTGCTTTTCTTTTCTGTTGTTATGTTTGTCTGTAAAGCGCTTTGAGAAAGCAAATTTTAAAGGCGCTATACAAAATAAATGTATTATTATTATTATTATTATAGTTCACCCAAAAAATATGTCATCATTTACTCACCCTCAAGTTGTTCCAAACCTGTATGAATTTCTTTCTTCTGCTGAACACAAAAGAAAATATTTAGAAGAATGTCGGTAATCAAATAGTTGATGGACCCCATTGACTTCCGTAGTTGGAAAAAATACAACGGAAGTCAATAGGGCCCATCAACTGTTTGGTTACAGACATTCTGCAAAATATCTTCTTTTGTGTTTAGCAGAAGAAAGAAATTCATACAGGTTTGGAACAACTTGAGGGTGAGTAAATGAAGAATTTTCATTTTTGGGTAAACTATCTCTTGTATTAAGGTAAGAAAACGTTCGTTCAATGATGTCCTGTTCTCCGTTCAGCCAGACACCTAGCGGCTGTCATCTTGATGAATGCTTCAGCCTTCCAGGGCCTGGTCAATCACTCAGCTTTTGGTTTCTCTCCTTTATGAAGGTCGTTACTCCCCTGGCCTCTTGAGAGGCTTGACTCTCAGGTCTGTGCTTTGTAATGAGGGATGAGATCCTTCGTAACGGTTTCCATAGCGCTGAGGTAATCGATCTGGCGCTTAGGAATTGAGATGGAGACTTGGCTTTTACTGCAAAGGCTGAGAGCCTGTTGTGTCATCCGTTGTCTTTGAGAGGTATGTGCTTGTCAGTTTGCATTAAAGGGAGAATGGCACAGAGTGTTATAATACAATGAAACTTGACACCATCCCATCTGTCTCTGTTACTAACAAAAACACAGAGACCCTTGAATATCGTTTCACAGCTCAAAACAGCATAGCTCTTTTTAAGAGAGATGGAACAGAACTAGCAAAAACACAAGGCATTGGAAAAACACTTTCAAAATAAAGTTATACAAAAACAATGTACTTTTCATGTACTGTTATGCAATACATAAAACCAATACTGTAACAAATGTATTGGCAGTATAAAGGGGAGGAAACAAAACTCTTTAGAGACAAATAAATGGGAGAAATGAAAGCTCGCTAAATGTAAGCCCCGCCCTTTAGTAAAAAGAACCAATCACTTTCAGCATCATCAGTTTTTGTACTGTGATGATGTGCAAAATACTGTTTTATTTATGGTTGTACTTTGATTTTACTTCATATCTGCGTAGCTACCTCATATGAGCAGCGGTCAAGCACCACATCTGGAGAGTTTTAGGATATGTGTGTGTGTATATATATATATATATCTCCAGACGTGGTGCTTGACCAATCAGGGACATCACAGACCTTCCGAGACTTCCAGAAGCATCTCCGTTGAGCCTAAAATGCTTCCGCTGACAGATCATCTGAGGCAGCTACACATTTAGTATGAAGAAAAATCCAAAAGTGCAACCATAAATAGACTTTAGACTAATCTGCAGGTGCAAAGTGCCAATGAATATGAAGCAGAATAATGTGTGCCCTCACTGGAATGAAGTCTGCAGCCTTTTCACATTTTCTGCTCTGATTGTGTGGGATAATCTGCAAAAGACTCAAATATAGTGAAATGTGTTGAGCAATGATCAATTTAAACTGAGACGGCTCCGCTTTTATTGGTAGCTGAAGGCAAAATATAGATTTATTTAAGAAAATGGGGTGGTGGTGGCCAGTACAAAACCGTTATCGTCTGGAAGTAAAAACTTGGTAAAAAATTAATTTTGTACATTGTGAAATTGATTTTGAAAGATAACTTTTAAAGACAGGCATACTGTGAGCTATGAGGTTGTTAATCCATGGTACTTGCTTCTCTTGTTGAAGCCATCAGTCCGCATTATTTAAGCTTATGTTTTTTAAAAATTGATTTTAAAAGTAGAATTCCAAGTTAAAAAAGCATTCAGTCTCTTTAGCTCCGCCCACTCCCACGAAGCACTGCAAATGACGTAATCGAGTCGATCTCCCTATATGCTCTCAAAATAGTGAAATGTTTGTATATAAATATATGAGCCCTAGCAAGCACATTTTAGCTAGCCAAAATATTTAATAAACAAACATAAGGCAAGCGGGATTTGTAGAAATCTGTGAATGATGTTGCTTTAGAAGATTATATGCAGCCACAGAAACAAAACCGATTGCCATGACATAACTCACTTCTGTCAGAGACAAAAGATGTTACAAGAAATGATACATCAATACCCAGCTGGTACAAGACACAGTAACTCAATTCCAGAGGAAATGCAGGATTGCGCCACATCCCAGAGATTTTGAAATTCTGTTCTGATTTAAAAGAAATTATGTTTGACTGGAAGCAAAAAACAGTTTCACTTGATTATTTAGATAAAAAAAGCCAGTGACTGTGTTTTGATATTTGAAGGTGTAAATGGTAAATCCCTCCAACTGGTTGAGTTAATGTGTCCTTTGACCCTGGAGCGGCTAATTTTTGAAACATTTCCCCCATTACATCTTGAGGTGGGGGAGAGTGACATAGAAAGAGAGAGGGAAACAGACTAAACACTTTTTGGCAGCTGTTCCAGCTTCACATTATGCAAGCTCAGAGTCTTTCAAGGCAGTGCCAGCACAGCATGATACAACCTTATGAAACATTAACATAGAGAACAAGACAAAAGAGGGGAAAAAGATGCAGTGGCAGTGAGGAAGGAACGGGTGAGGCATGTGAAACAGGGAAGGATGGGATGAAAAGAAAGATGAGACAATGGAAAGTGTGTTAATGGCACAAATCATGAGCAGTCATTCCATGGGAAATGGGAAACTAGGTTGGTCACTGAGTTAAAAATGCTGTTTAAGCAAAACCTGTACATGTAATACAGCCGGCCAGATGTTTTCAAGAAGTACAGCTCCAATCTGACAGAACAAGACAAACAAAAATCCAAATAGTTTGCCAAATTTACATGTAGAGAGGGCCTGATTGCGAGATTTAATTTTTTAATTTTATTGATAAAAAAATAAATTGTAACTCTAAAGCAGTCAATAATGGTATTTAAATGTAACTTGACTTTATTGTATGCATTCTGCTTTAAAAAATTAATAAATTTCTATCCAAATATCACTTCTGTCACTAAATATGGAACCTTGAGACTCAGACCTTTCTGACAATATATGTTTTGTCAAGATTAGAAAAGGTTTTGATAATAAATTATGAAAGATGATGCCCAAAAGGGGAGGAGCCTAATCAAAGAGTACCGTTTCTATGGTAACGCAACGTCCAATTTCAAAGCGGTTTTCACAGGATGAATTCTGAGATCGTAAGCTTTCAAATGATACCTAATTTATGATAACTACTAAAAGATGTGATTCAATAATAATAATAATAAAAAAAATATATATATATACTGTATATATATATATATATATATATATATATATATATATATATATATATATATATATATATTATACTTTTTAGAGGACTTTTTTACTTTTTAAAATATTATTTTATCATTTTTTATTGACAAATACTACATTATTTTTTATTATGAACTTTTAGCATTAAAAACCAAAGTTTCAATTATTAAAAGTGTGTGCGTCGACTTTTGGTGACAAAGGTCAGAAACTCCTGTAATCCTGTAATGAAAGTTATTTGTCCCGCTAGCGGGACAGTGACAGTTAAAGGTAATAAAGTGTACAATTTAGAAATAAATGAGATAGAAATACATTTGTGACCATTTATATCACAAAACTTTGTATAAATAACAATAGTAATACTAATAATATATATTTTTTATAAAAATACATAATATGCATTGGCAATTTTTCATGATTAATAATAATTATTGGTATTACTATTACTATTGGTATTATTATTGACTGCAACATCTCTAGCACTACCACGCTGAGCACAGGCGAAGAGCCTTTCAAAGAAAGTCTGTTCACTCGTCAGCCATATTTGCAACGCCCCCGGACAGCTCTTCCTGGTTTCCAAGACCAAGTCCTATATTGAATGGGGGAATCCAGAAATCTGACAAAATCTGCTTGCAGAACTTACAATTAAATAACATTTCAAATCAGCAACAAAATCTGACACGAACTGTCCCATAAATTGTATTTCTTAAGCTGAAATAGCATAAAAAAAAGCATATTCTTCAGGCTAGATCAGCCAATGAGCATATGCGGTTCGGGAGGAGCATGTTCAGATAATTAACCTAATAGGCTTTATGCACAGCTTCACTACTTCCTGAACTTCAGCCAGTCCTTTGTTTCCTGTCTGTCATTATTGGACAAACTGATTAGTCCAGGTGTGCCTGATTATTGTTAATGAGGCCAGGCACACCTGAATTAATCAGTTTGTCCAATAATGACAGACAGGAAACAAAGGGCTGGCTGAAGTTCAGGAAGTAGTGAAGCTGTGCATAAAGCCAATTGACACGAGTGGAGTGCATTCAGTTAATCAACTCATTTAACGATAAGAGGTATAAGAGGTATACACACAGCAGACTTACCCCGGTTCGTTGCCCTCCCCTCGGACAGCACGCCAAATACGCATAAAGTTTTTACTCTGTCCAATTATTTGTAAGCCTGATCTTGTGAATTTAGCAGGTGGGACATATTCCGCCATATTGTGCATTGCACTTTCATCCATTCATAAGTAATATGCGCGCACAGTTAGCCTAGAAATCTAGACGCACCCTAGCGGCAGCAAAAAATATTTTACAGCAATGTGTGGTCTAGCAACTCTCCGTTGGCATTCCAGCTGGAAAAACCAAACTCTGGTCAGGCCAATCACATTGTGTATAGAGTTGGTGGGCGGGCTTAACATAATGACGGCAGAGTTGTGACGGTTCTGCGTGATTTCCATAGGTGACCTGCTACTTGAAAACAAAGAAGATGCTGCTGGCGAACAGCGGTCTTTCGAAACGGCTTTTGCCGTGACTCTGGATGACTTGTAGTTAAGAGAACGTCACTTAAGTCATTCTTAAAAAAATGAAGATGTGTTCAGAGTTTTGACGACCGGATACGGCAAAAGTTATAATAGGCCTATCAACTAAAGTTAGCTCCGCTGGTGGGAAAATGCATGGGACTCACTCAGCCACAGCCGTCCGTTGCTCTGGCTGGTTGAAGCGCAGTCCTATTGCGTGCAGAGGGAATTTGAAAGACAACTGTTTATCCCGCCCCTCGGATTGAGGTATGCCAATTTTGAGTTCGCAAACCTAACATCTTCATAGGTCTGGCTTGCCAGGCTAGCGCACAGTCTTTGTATATCTAAAGTCTTTGGAACAGGTGCCCCACAAGGTCGTGTGCTCAGTCCACTGCTCTTCACACTCACAACTGCACTGCCAACTTCAGCTCCAACCACATCAAGTTTGCAGATGCCACAACTGTGGTAGACCTCATCAGCAACAACACCAATGAAACACTCTACAGAGAGGAAGTGACACAACTGGTTGAGTAGTGTGGTGCAAACAACTTGTCCCCCTCAGTATGGAGAAGACAAAGGAGGTTGTGATGAACGAAAGGAGAAACTCTATTGACCTTCTGCCACTGACAATTGAAAGCTCAACTGTGGAGTACTGTGGTGGCCGAGAGAACTCAACGCGCTGCAACTGAAGAAAACGCATGCAAATAGCATGTTGACAACACATGTGCTGCAAATATTCACAACGCAACCAAATACAGAAACACGCTGCAAATACTCACAATGCAACCAAATACAGAAACACGCTGCAAATACTCACAATGCAACCAAATTCAGAAACACGCTGCAAATACTCACAATGCAACCAAATAGAGAAACACGCTGCAAATACTCACAATGCAACCAAATAGAGAAACACGCTGCAAATATTCACAATGCAACCAAATACAGAAACACGCTGCAAATATTCACAACACAACCAAATTCAGAAACACGCTGCAAATATTCACAATGCAACCAAATACAGAAACACGCTGCAAATATTCACAATGGAACCAAATACAGAAACACGCTGCTAATTCTCACAACGCAACCAAATACAGAAACACGCTGAAAATATTCACAACCCACATGATCAGGAAGTGAAAATAAACAAAATACTCCCCTTTCAGGTCATCAACAACACTGACGAGTACTCATCGAACAATAAGCGTGTCCCAGCCAGATTCATCAATTGTTGTGAGTATTTGCAGTGTGTTAATGTATTTGTTTACGTTGTGATTATTTGCAGCACATGTTTTGTCAAATTGATGAAGATGTTTCCTTAGTTTGCTGGTGTTTTTTCTATTTGCATGCGTTTTCTTGCATTGCAGCGCATTGAGCTTTGTGCTATTTGATGCGTGTTTCTGTATTTGGTTGCGTTGTGAATATTTGCAGCACACGTGTTGTCAAACTGATGAATATGTTTTCTTAATTGGCTCGTGCTTTTTCTATTTGCACGTGTTTTCTTCAGTCGCAGCGCATTGAACTCTCTCGACCACCGTAGTGGAGAGAATCTGCAGCACTGAATTCCTGTGGGAGCACATCACAGATCTCACCTGGACCACCAACATTACATCCCTCTCCTAGAAACCCAGCAGCGCCTCCACTCCTGCACCGGCTGAAAAGAGCACGTCTCCCTCACCCATCCTCACCGCATTCTACAGGGACACCATTCAGAATGTGCTGACCAGCTGAGAGAACTGCAGCGTTGTAGACTGCAAGACCCTACAGCGGATAGTGAACACAGCTGCAAAGATCATCGGTATCCCTTTTCACTTTACCCTGGAGATGCTCCATGCATGATGCTCCAGCAAAGCCAGCACTATTGTGAAAGACCCCACCCATCATGAAGACGGTTTCAGGCTGTGAAACCTCTGCCAGGCTGTGAGAGCCCAATCACCCCTTTACATCCTGAACCAGAAACATGTCAACACCTCCCTCCCACTCCCACCCTATCCCACACACTTACTGTAACCTCTTGCTGCGACTGTTCTCCAATAACTGTTCACTTCAAAATGTCTTTATTATTCTTATGTGCAATACTATATGAGCGAGACTAGGCTATGCATAGGTGAATGAGTCCATATTCGGTTATACTCTCATTTCTCCCTATATGTGCACTGGACACTTGATTTTTCTTTTATCTTGCACTATCCCTGTTTGCACCGATTTTGCGTATGGTGTATGGTTTATAGAGGTTATATAATAATATGTAATTTTATAAAGCAGGATATATGTTTTATAAGCTATATTTCATAGTTATATGTACATTTATATGGGTTAGCTATATGTTTTCTTGTTTTATGTGTTTGTATGTTTATGTAGCACCGTGGTCCTGTGAGGCACGGCATTTCATTCAATGAAAAAAAATTGGAGTAGGATTTACTTGAAAAAAGCTAGGCAACTTTTTCCACTCAGAAAATGCTAGTAAATTTACAAAGATTTGCCAAGTAAAAACCTAAACATATTTATCAGTAGCTTTAATTAGAATTTAATTTCTTTAATTAGAAATTAGAAGTTAAATTTTACTTGGAATATGGAATTAAGTAAACTTTACTTAACCTAGTTAATTGAACGTATCAAAGAAAATAAGTAATTTTAACTTGGCTAGTAAAAGGTTGATTAATATCAATTTAGTTGAAATTTCCTTTGTCTTTGCATTACATTTCACTCAAAGAATTTTATTGAATTATACCAGTCATTTATAGTATGTGTTTTACTTAGAGTATTTAAGCAATTTATACTTCATCATGTCAGATGTTAAGCATGATATGAAAATGCAAAGACCTCAATACTTGGTAGACAATACACAATGACGGTAACATTTGATGGATCGTTTTTGTGTTTGAATGTGTCATTTTGAGTAGAAAATTTACTCGAAATGTAACAAAATAGCAAGTTACTAAATCCTGACAACAAAAGCAATGATAAAACAGTGTAAATACTGCTGGAAACCAGTGAAAAATGAACCTCATTAATTATTCAAGGTCCAGTGCATGATGGGAACCCCAGTGTCAGAAAAGTTGAGTAATTTTTACTTAATTTTATTGAGTTGATATTTACGCTTTCATTTCTACTCGCTTGACTTAAGTACTGATATGGAATTTACTTTTTTTTTTTTATTCTTGCCTGAACTAACTTTTTCTTGTAAATTACATTGATTTTTTTAAAGTAGTATTTACCTTACCAAAAAAATTTTTTTACAGTGTTCCTTTCAATGTCTCCACATATAGCAGAATGACAATAAATCTCACTTTAACTTGAGAATCATAATAATAAGTTTCATATATAATTAAAATAACTATATTAATCATTATTAAATAAAATAAAAACAGTTTAAAATCAGTTATTGGGCACTTAAGGATTAACAAAAATAATCTTTAGCATATCAGAAAAATAATCTTTAAATAATCTTTAGTATTTAAAATGAAAAACAGTCAAATTTGACTAATATGCTATTATATAATTAGCTATTTTAGGTGAAATAAAAAAGAATAGAATAATATTGTTATATTATAATAAATATATAAAAAATAAATCTGAAATAAAATTCACATTGTCTGCAAATGGCAAAATTACAGGAAGTAGCAGTGACCATTACATGCAAGAAACACAAATATGTCTCAAACAGCGTAATGCATCTACAGAAAACTAAACAAGAAACACAGCGTGTCAGAAAAGACACTAAAATGATCCAGATCAAAAAAAAAGAGAGTCCCCGTCCCCCTCTTTTACAGTAGCTAAATGTCAGATATGAAAATGAGTATTGTATGCACTGGAGGAGACGGATGGGTTGTGGGGTGGGGGGAGGTCAGGTTGAAAGGTCAGCACAAGACTGAAACAGTCACTTGTGTGTCCGAACAATCCCTCTATCGATCAGCCTTGAAGGAGTGGGCAGAGGACAGGCCTAAATAGTTATAGGCCCTATAGAGGAGGGCAGGGTTCACTGACCTCTCATTCTTTCCAATGCATGCTAGAACTGCTCTGCAGAGAGTTTAGTTTTTGTCACTCTGTGGCCGTTGTACTGTTGTCAATTGTACTGTAACTTGTAGACATTATGATTTTCTCATTTATTTAACAGGACATTCATTTATTTAAACTAAGGCATTTTTTGTTACAGTAAGTCGATATAATTCAAATACATTGCATATGCTAATCAATAACAATAATATTTTTGCATAATATATATATTTTTTTCTTTCTTTAGATTACCTTTATTAATTAAATACTACAAAACTTTTAATTGCATATGAACCAGTCAATAAATACTAATTTTAGAACCCAACATATTCGGACATAACTGAAAAATGACTCGCGGTTCAGTGAAGGAGTCAGGAGTGTTATTTTAGTATCATTGAGATAATAATTATAGTTTTAAATTAATATTTTCAATTACTTTTTTATTTTATATGTTCTATTTTTGTTTTAATTGTTTTTAAAAGGTTTTAGTAATTAAGTGTTATTTTTGCCATTTGTTTAGTCGTTTTTTAAAAATATGTTTATATAGTTATGTATTTTTATTTCAGTTTTTGTTTGAGTTAGTTTAGTACATTAAGTTAAACTAAATGGAAACGAGAAATGTTGGATTTGCTACTAGTTTTTTTTTAAATGTTTTATTTCAGTAAATGTTTATTGTATTTTAAGTAGCGTACATTTTTATGGTTTTATGTTGAGTTTGAGGCTATTTTGTGAATCTTTTTGAATGACTTATTAAAAGAAAGTAATTTATTTGTGAACTGGACATCACAGCTCACGCTGTACTCATTGTTGCGTACAGGAACACTGGTTTTAACATTGGCTCTTTCAACAAACATCATGAAAAGTCACAAAAAGAAAAGCTCAACAAGATTCGAGAATTGGCGTGATTTTGTAGATTTTTTTATTGAAAGCTTCATCAAAAGAAAAAATATAAACAGAAGTTTAAACCTAACATCCACGGATCTACAGACACTCTCAGGATCACAGCTCGAGCACATGGGAGGCAAGAAAGTGAAGCAACTAGAAGAAAAAAAAAAAAAAAAAAAAAAAAAAAACATTGTAGCATCGTAAAACTGTTCTTCTTTCATATTTCAACACCTGTACAAAAAACAGAACAAAAAAACATTTCCATAAATAATTCTCTATTTCATCTGCCAGTACGTTAGTGTCTAATTGAGGTTTTGCCGTTTGTCTTGAATTTGGTTGAATGTAGTACGCTGTTTCGTGATAGTCCAACGAACGAACGAACGAACATTTGTCATTCAATGACCTCAACCGTGACAGCCAATCAGATGTACAGATAAAAATGCATGGCTTGGACCTCACATCCAATGAATAGGAGCCAGCGAAAACCTCAGAGTGGATAGAAGGTTTTTAACTGACTAAATTACAGTTGGGATGAGAACTCCACCCTACAGTCAGAAAAACCTTCAGCTTAAACCGACAAATTTATTCACTCATTAATGAAAAGCATGAAGGCGGCAGAGTGTATAACGCATTCAATGACATCACACACCTGTCATAAGAGAGTTTTCTCTGTCCCCTTAAATACTGAATGCTTGATAGCAGCGAGCACATGATAAAAAGAACTCTCCAAGAAGACAGTGGATGACAGACACAAAACACAGTGACTTTATTTTCTCTCTCTCTCTCTCTTTTTTGTTAATTAAACAGGTGAACAATGAAAAGCTAGCTTGTTGAAGTAGTGCTGACTTGGTCTTGTGAACTTGGCATCGATTTAATCCACAGTGTGAACTTGTCTCATCATAGCTCACTGCAACGGTCATCCCAGAGGATAACATACACCAACTTTGCTATAATACTGTCCCCTAGTGGCTAATTGAGATCATTATGTAGTTTTTATAGAGGTCATATTGTAGGAAAACAAGACCAAAGAGTTCAGGATGGCGTTCAAATGAACACATGAAAAAATTAAAATGACCATGATGTCTCTTGTTGACCCTTTAATAACAGGTGAATTTATTCCCAGAGAACTTGGACAACTCTTACCTGACAGTCCATAAATCACCGTTTTAAAAACTCTTTGCTGATGTGTTAATAAAGGGCTGCAGGGATGATGTATTTTTGTAGGCCAAAAACCCGGAAACGAGTTATTTTAGCACTTCTGGTTCAATCATCCAAAAGTCAGTGGGTTTTATGAATGGGTCGAGCTCAATATATTTTCACATTTTATTCTACTACTTAAAATATATCACTAATACCCCCGTTGTGTTTTTTTAAAAATAAAGACTGAAATGTTTGTCAGAAGGTGGTGATGTTTAAGTTATATGACAGTGGTGTAGTTTGTTTATAGCCTACAGTACGTTTAGCTTTTTATTTGTGGCGATTGTATTCACGCTTCAGAATTCATAAAAGTTCACAGAGCTTATTTTCTGCAATAATCTAAAAGCCAATGGAAAAATACTACAGAGTTTTTGTCAAAAGTGAACAAGGGTGATGCTAACTTCCGGGTTGGCCTACACAAATACGTCATCATCACTGTAGTGCTCTATAGAGTTTTTTACTTTCAGATTGCATCAAAAAATCTACTTCATGGTAAATAAAGGACAGCAGCCTTGTTTTATATATTAATATATGAGATGTTACCCCTTTCTACTCCTCTGTTTGCTAGTTTCCCCCCTCTGGAATGGTCAGCCTGATAAAATGAAAGCAGATTTCAGATATGGAAATTCGAGATGTCACAAGTGATGTTTCTAACCCTAATTCCGAGCTGTCAAGGCACCAGAGCAACCGCCGAATCCCATGACGATGGGAACCTTAGACCCTGTCCCAAATAACAAACTCGATGTGTATTCGCTGTCTTGCGGATTAGCCTACTAACTGGATTATGTCACCAAAATCTGGACTTTAAAGCAACTGCAAGGGCTTTGGGACAGAGCCTTCGTTTTTCAAGTAAAGACTGTTGTTTTCACGAGAGATTTCCTATGGCATCTGGATGATTAAAGAAACTTTGCATATTATATGAGGCGTTTCGTTCGCAAAAAAACATCTACATAGAAGGACGGAGGTGTTCAGAACAATGTCATGCTAATTGCAAATGTTTCTCAGTGCCCCTGAAGCAAAGATTGTGTTTTATGACCCGCAACACATTCTCCTGTGTTTCCTCATGGTAAAATTGCTTTCAATGAGGTAGTGATCTGTACACAGAGTTTAAATATACACTAGTGAGTGCTTCCTGTTAAGTTGAAAGGATGAAAACGGCTTTCTTTGTGAGAAAGCTCAAACTGAACGGACGCGCAACGTGTTTAATAGTGACCAACCGTGGGTCGGCGACTGGGAGGTGCAGAGATAGAGGTATAGATCATTCAGCCGGGCAGACGCGAGGTGATTGATGGTTCAGCCGCTCTCTGACGCCCTCTGGTGGGGAGATCACACTCATGAGAATCAGTGATGGTGGTTTTCTGCCTCTCAACTGAACGATTGACATAGATTCTGCAACAGTGGAAGGAAGTTTAAACCCTAAAGTACCAAATTTGGCCGTCAAGGTCAAACGGATACTTCTGAAACAAAATTAATATGCCAAAACATCTCAAATAGAAAAAAAGAAACTAAAAAATTGATCCACTCCACTGTCTTGAGGGGGGTTTCTTCATCTTTGGTATAAAATATGCCATCCATGGGCTGCATTTGATCCACAGCTAAGAAAGTCTAAAGAAATTGTCAACAATTTCCTATTACTATTGCTTTTTGCACACATTTGCTTTTTTTTTTCGTTTCGATTTAATCCATAAGCTTTTATCTATGTAGATTTGCACTGCCTTTTTTTTTTACTGTTTTAGTTTTCTTTTTTTCCGCAATGAAACAAGCAAAGCAGGCTAAAAACACCTTAAAGCTCATAAAAAATATTGCAGATAAAAACAATAATGCCATTAAAAATGATCTGCACTACACAATAAACTGCATTTCCCATGATGCAGTGGATTAACATTTTTTCCTCTGTTTCTAAAAAAATGCAACTCTGTTTAATCATCAATATCATCATCATGACCACAATATTTTTTTTGTCTGTCCTCTCTTTTAAACACATAGTCACCACTGATAATTTAAAACGTCTCAAGGAGACCTCTCTCTTCTTTCTATGCTTTATACAGGTAATTTTCCTTTCCTTGTCAGGTCATTTTCACTGCATTTGTCAGTCTGTTCAGTTCAAACAGGAAAAAGTCTTAGATGTTTCTCGAAATTAAGGCAACAAAGATGAAAAAACATTAATATTCTCTAGAAAACTAAAATCTAACTCATAAAAAAAGAAAAGTAATAGTAGCTTAGAATCCGAGGAAGACTTCTTTTGCTCCTTCTCTCATTGTTTTACAAGAACGTGCTTCCTCGTCTAATAGAAAAACCCACTGTTTCTGAAAACCTACCTGCACATTCAAAAAAAGAATAGGAAAACTTGTACTTGTTTGAATTCGTTCACTTTATGAAGGTAAAGTTTTTTCGGGTAGCCGATTAACAGTAGGCTCAATCTCCCAGACGTCATTTCTCTCTTTTCCTGTCTGGTTGTGAGCTCTCCAAAGGTCCTCCGGTGTGGGCCAGGTGTTAAATAAATTGTTTGTTGTTGTTTTTTTTTTAGATGCTTGTGCAAAAGTAGACACAAACAGGTTTTCCTATCTCTTGCGCTCTTGTCTTCAAAGTTCCCTCGTCGCAGTCCCCCAGTCTCAAGGCAACGCAGTCACCTCAACGCCCTGCATCTCCTCTGGTTATCTGAATCAATGAGAAGACGAGAGTTTGAAAAGCATACTGGTCAATTCAAGGTTCACTCATGGATCATCACTTAGTCCTGAAGGGCCAATGACAACAGCATTTATTGAGCTAAATAAAAAATCATTTTGACCTCCAGGCCCAGCTTTACTTTTAAGTCTTACAAAATTTTCTGCTGTTTTTTATCCTACATACTTCATACAATGATTTGGTAGTGTAAAATATGCATTTCCCCCCAGAAATGTTAGAAAAGTTGATAGCATTGAAACATTTTAGGAATCATCCAATTCAAATGCACAGACTATTTTCAAATCTAAATAAAATGCTCTACAAAGGTTACAGTTTTGTTTAAGGTTTTGTTTTTTTTAACAATGTTTCCAAACTGTTTTATTTTGGTTGAATAAAATTATAATATTTAGAGGCAAAATGTAACCTTTCTTATACACTACTGTCCAAAAGTTTGGGGTTAGAAAGTCTTAGGCTGCATTTATTTGATCAAAATACAATAAAAATAGTAATACTGTGAAACTATTATTACAATTTACAATTTTTGTTAGCATCATTACTTCAGTCTTCAGTGTCACATGATCCTTCGGAAATCATTCTCATATGCTGATTTAGTGCTCAAGAAACATTTCTGATTATTATCAATGTTGAAAACGGTTGTGCTAGTTAATTTTCTTGTGGAAACTGATCTTTTTTTTTTAGGATTCTTTAATTAATAGAAAGTTAAAAAGCATTTATTTTAAATAGAAATAGAATTATAAATATCTCAGTCATAAATTTAATACATCCTTGCTGAATAAAAGTATTAATTTATTTCAGAAAACTGGAGCAGGTTATTTCTGGCCATTTAGGTTTTGTTTTGATATATATATTTTTAAATAATACACATTTGATTTCTTTATAAAAATGTTGTACATTTTCCCCCCCAACTGGAACCAAAATGCAATGTTGTAAAAACGTTGTGCGCTTGGTGAATCATGCATATGGGAACAAGATACCTTGTCTCCTATTCATCTAATCAATGTGAAGTGTCTCTCAAACTCACTTGGCGGGCTGAAAAGAGTAGGTGGGCGCGTGATCGCTGGTGTTGTCCACGCCCAGAGCCTGTTGCTGACCGTCCTGCGACGAGGGAGGAACGCTCTGTGGAGAAGCCTCCGTCACCACTCCCTGGAAGGATATGATGTCATAATTACAGGATGCCCCCTCACAAAAAACAAAAATACCGTTTAACCTCCTCCAGAAAAAAGAAGGCCATAGGGCTGTGTTTGGTACTCAGACAGGATTAAACTTAAAGACGCGCTCCAGACTGGAGTCAGGCCTTGTAAAGCTGGAATAAAAGGCACTAAGGAAGGTGTGGGTGGATTTTGGCCCGAAGCAACCGATCCTCACATTTTCAATTAGCAGCGCTCATCTAATCAGTTGGACCAGTGAATTGATTTGCAGTCACCCAGAAACTCACCTCCACTGAGACAGCTGAGGCAGGCACCGCAGTGTACTGGGGAATGTAGGTCCCCTGCATAGGAGCAGCAGCAGCAGTCATGTACTGCAACAAAACATACACATTCAATTCACACACACAGCAAACAGTGCATTCCTACGGGCCTATTTACATTATGAACAAACATTTTACCAATGTTAGAGCTACTGTAGGTTTTTTTTTCTAAAGTGCATGTTGATTTTATTTATCTGTCTGATGAGAAAACTCAGCACCCAATTAGATGTAAGATTTTGTATCACATGTGCGGAATTGCTGCATATTACAGTGCAACTTGTGGCACTTACACATCAAAAGCTAATTGGCCCAAAAATATGTAGACCGAAGGGGACATGGTGACGGAATAAAATCTGAGATGTGAGGGGGTAATAAGATTTCAATGAATTTGCTCACAAAGGTTTTGTGTTTCCCTGACAAACTTTGCGTTGCAAAAATATGAACTATATTTTAATGCTTTTGCGAAGGAGGGGTATGCAAAACTTTTTAGAGCGAACATTGAAGTAAATTTTTTTCTCATTACCATGTCTCTTCAGGGGCTCCATAAAGAATCTCTTTGAGATGGATGATGAACGATAGCAAACATGTTTTCACTACTTCTATAAGTTTAATTATTTTTTCTTAATCTAAAGTACTATTAAAAATGAATAATTGTACTGTTACTCAATACATTTCTAAGGATTTACAATTTCATTTAGCTCTTCAAGATCCAAAGTACATATTTTACTGTTCATAATGACGTAAATCTATCTTCTTATTAAAAATATATGGCTGAGTTATACCTTCACCAGTGAAATCTCAATGTAGAAGGTACATTTCTAAAAATGACCACAGCATACAGTATAGTGTCTAAACCTAAATTAATGTTTAATTAAACCAATATTGTATATGAACTTGAGTCGCACACATAATCAGCGATCAGTCTACAAACCATTTTTTTAAAGTATTATTTGTATACTAGTATAGTACAGTTAATATTTTGAATTAGCTTTTATATTTATATTTTCAGTTTTAGAAATTTTAGTACTTCAACTTATTTCAGTTAGTTGCAAGGCAACATTTCTAATTTTTGTAATTTTTTCATTTAATATTTATTTTTAGATTTATTTCAAATACCAAAAACGTCTCGGGTTACGTATGTAACCCTTGTTCCCTGAGAAAGGGAACGAGACACTGCGTCGGTTACGACACTAGGGGAACGCCCTTCAGCGTAGCGCGTCTGAATCCATGAATGAAATCGAATCCAATCCTATTGGCTTTGCGAGATGACGTAGCGAGTGACGGCATACACGGATGTGTACAAGAGCACACCGGCACAAGCAAGGTAAGCTCTTTGCTATGAAGCAAGTGCTCCAGGCGGGGTGAGGTGTGGCGAACCGACGCAGTGTCTCGTTCCCTTTCTCAGGGAACAAGGGTTACATACGTAACCCGAGACGTTCCCTTTCGAGGGAACTCGAACTGCGTCGGTTACGACACTAGGGGAACGAGATACCCACTATACCACAACGAACCCCGCTCATCCCAGTGTGAAGCTGTCTTCAGGCACAAACTAGGACGAAAGCACTCGTGCACCGGGTGTAGAGGGAAGGTCCAGACTGTAAAACCTCATGAATGTGTGTGGAGTGGCCCAGCCAGCCGCCTCACATATGTCATGGATAGAAACCCCTGAAAGGAGGGCTCTAGAGGATGCTATGCCTCTGGTGGAGTGAGCCTTCACGGCCATAGGTGAAGGCAAATTGCGCACCTGATAGGCCAGGGAAATAGTCTGAACGATCCAGTTGCTGATGGTCTGCTTAGAGGCGGGAAGCCCCTTCTTGGGCGACCCGAAACACACCAGCAACTGGTCCGACTTCCGCCATGAGGAGGACCTCTGGATATAACACTGCAGTGCCCTGACAGGGCATAGCAGATGAAGTCTCTCCTCATCTGCCGTCACATGAGGTGGAGGATGAAATGCCTGCAGAACCAAAGGCCGTGCCATATTAGAAGGCACCTTGGGCAAATAGCCGGGCCGGGGGTGCAAGATGACCTTAATGTTGCCTGGAGCAAACTCCAAGCACCCATAGGAAATAGAGAGCGCCTGGAGATCTCCTACCCTCCTTAGAGAAGTAATTGCCAACAAAAAGACCACCTTAAACGAAAGGTTCTTGGCCTCAGCCGACTTCAATGGTTCGAAGGGGGCCTCGGCCAGCCCTTCGAGAACCACTGCCAGGTCCCAAGAGGGAACCCTGGTGCGAGACGCAGGTCTCATCCTCCAGGCTCCACGGAGGAAACGTACGACCAGGTGATGCCTCTCCAGAGGACCATCACTGAGAGGAGCGTGGAATGCCGCAATGGCAGCCACATAAACCTTGAGTGTGGACGGGGTAAGCCCGGCAGAAAAGCGGTCTTGGAGAAACTCCAGCACTGAAGCCACTGGGCAGTGAACTGGGTCCAAAACACGCTCTCTGCACCAATTGGAAAAAACATTCCACTTAAGGCCGTATAACTTCCTTGTGGAGGGAGCTCTGGAAGTGAGTATAGTTTCAACCACTTCTGCTGACAGGCCGGCTTCTAGGAACTGTGCCCCCTCAGGGGCCAGACCCACAGTTTCCACAGCTCGGGCCGAGGGTGGAGAACTGAGCCCTCTGCCTGAGACAACAGGTCCCTCCTCAGAGGGATCTGCCATGGCGGGCCTGCCAGAAGCAGGATGATGTCCGAAAACCATACTCGGGCCGGCCAACACGGGGCTACTAATAGTAGGCTGACCCCGTCCCGACGGACCCTTTCCAGAACTGCTGGGAGCAGAGCGATTGGGGGAAAGGCGTACAGACGCAGCCTCGGCCACTTCTGCATGATGGCATCCAACCCCAGCGGGGCTGGATGTGTGAGGGAGAACCACAGTGGACAGTGTGTCGTCTCTCGAGACGCAAATAGGTCCACTTCCACTGGGCCAAACCTCTCGCATATTAACTCCACCACCTCGGGGTGGAGTCTCCATTCCCCGGGCCTCAGCCCCTGCCTCGACAGTACGTCTGCTCCCTAGTTCTGGTCCCCCGGGACATACATCGCCCTGAGAGACGACAGTCTCCACTGGGACCACAGGAGTATCTGATGCGCCAGTCTGCACAGAGGGCGCGACCTCAGACCCCCCTGACGGTTTAGGTAAGATACCACCGACATGCTGTCGGATCTTACTAGGACATGGCGACCATGGAGGTCTGGCAGAAAGCTCCTCAGAGCCCGGAACACCGCCAACATTTCTAGGCAATTTATGTGCCAAGAGGAATGATGGTCCTGCCAGAGACCTCTCGTAAAGCGGCCGTCCATGACCGCGCCCCAGCCCGTGAGGGAGGCGTCTGTCGAAATAGATATCCGGCGACATGACGCTCCCAGTCTGGGACCCTGGGACAGGAACCAAGGCTTCTTCCAAATTGATAGGGAACGAAGGCATCTGCGCGTAACCCTTATCAAGCGGAATGGATTTCCCCTCTGGGAAAACCCCTTGGCTCTTAACCACCACTGTAGAGCTCTCATGTATAGCAGGCCAGAAGGTATCACGCTGGACGCCGCTGCCATGAGACCCAACACTCTCTGAAAGTGTCTGACAGTGATGGCTTGGCCTAGCTTTATCCTGGACACTGTGGTCAGGATGGACTCGATCCGAGCAGGAGACAAATGTGCCTGCATCGTGACTGAATCCCACACCACTCCCAGGAACAAGGTTCTCTGGGCTGGTGCCAACACACTTTTCTTTGTGTTGAGTCTCAACCCCAGGCTTTGGATGTGGGCGAGGACGACATCTCGATGCCGAATCGCCAGCTCTCGTGACTGAGCCAGTATCAGCCAGTCGTCGATATAGTTGAGCACTCTGATGCCCTCGAGCCTCAGAGGTGCTAGAGCTGCATCCATACATTTGGTAAAGGTGCGAGGGGAGAGAGCTAGGCCAAACGGAAGAACCCGATATTGGTAGGCTTCGCCCCCGAAAGCGAAGCTCAGGAACTTCCTGTGAGACGGAAGGATGGAGATGTGAAAGTAAGCGTCTTTTAGATCTATCGTGACAAACCAATCCTCGGACTGGATTTGACTTACGATAATGGGAATAGTAAGCATCTTGAAGCTGAATCTCCTCAGGGATTGGTTCAGATGCCTCAGATCTAAAATGGGACGCAACCCCCCATCCTTCTTTGGAACTATGAAGTACCGGCTGTAGAACCCGGACTCCCTGACTGGTAGGGGAACATGCTCTATGGCCCCTTTTTCCAGCAGCGAGTGAACCTCCTGTTCCAACACCAGACCCTGCTCTGGGTGAACTGAAGTCTGGACCACCCCATTGAATCTTGGTGGGCGGACCCGGAACTGCAGTCTGTACCCAGTTTCTACAGTACGCAGGACCCATGGAGAAATATTTGCGAGGTTCTGCCAAGCCTCTGCGAAATTCACCAAGGGAAATTGTCCAGTGTTTTGTGCAGGATGTTGACGGGGCCCTGAAGCGGAGGACCGGCAGGGGAGAACCGACAACGTCCTACATTGTGCGAACCCGAACACTGGCTGCTTGCAAGCCTTTGGGGCAGGCAGACCAGCGTGAGCTCGCTGGGAGCTAGCGTGTCCCGAAGCGTCAAAGACGGCGGGATACTGACGCCAACTCCCTGAGGGCCCGAGGAGAGAGGGGACCTCAGTCGTCCTCTCTCGGGGAGGGCGGCCCTCTGAGGCCTTACAGAAGTTAGGACCTCTTTCCCTTAGCCTTCTTAGACTGAATAACGGTCCTCAGATCCGTCTTCTCAGGAGGCTGAGGGTGGAGCGTCGACCAGAGTCCCAAGCTCTATGAGGGGGAGCTCTGGTAGCGACACTCGCCTTCTGTGCCTGGCGGTAGGAGGAAGAGGAGGCCTGCTGTGGTTGTTCCCTAGCAGCCGCCCTCCTAGACCTTGAACGGCGAGGGAGATACTCCTTGAAAGCTTCGCCCTGCTTTTTTGCATCCTCAAACCTGTCCACTACAGCATTAACAGCCTCACCAAATAGACCTGAGGCTGAAACGGGTGCATCAAGAAGGAAGGTCCTGTCCTTCTCCTTAATGCCCGACAGGTTGAGCCACAGATGTCTCTCCATGGTTACCAGGGCTGACATGGAGCGACCGATGGCACGGGCCGTCTCCTTGGTAACCCGGAGCGACAAGTCTGTGGCTCTGCGAAGCTCAGCGATATCGTCTAGAGATGGACCCTCGCCTTGGTCTATATCTCTTAAAAGGTCGGCTTGGTACGCCTGCAAGATGGCCATTGTGTGCAGGCTCGCACCAGCTCGACCCGCCGCCATATATGCCCTGCCCACCAAAGCGGATGTGGTGCGGCAAGGTTTGGAAGGCAACGCTGGTGACTTCAGGGATGATGCAAGGTCAGGTGAAAGGTAGCTGGCTAAAGCTTCCTCAACCCAAGGCATCATCCCATATCCCTTATCTCTAACCCCCACTACATCACTGTAATTCAACATAGGGGGGTTAGACAGGCGAGATGAAAATGGCCTGTTCCAGGATTTACACAACTCATTGTGTAAATCCGGGAAGAAAGGGAGAGACCGGCGTGGAGTTTGCTGGCGGTGCTGCAGGAAGCGCTCATTAAGTTTGCTTTCCGTACGCGCTTCCTGCCGCTCTTGTGGCCAAGCTTGGCCACAGCCCGCGTCAAAACCTCCACTAATTCACTATAGTTGGGTGCTGGCTGAACAGGATGGTGTGTGGTAAAATGATCCTCATCCCCAATACTCAGTACGTCTAATTCCTCGGAATTAGACAGCTGTAAAACAGGCACGTCATCCCGATCGAGAGAAGCCGCGGAGCGGGCTCCCGAACGGGGAATGGGGGAATCGGACTCATCAGAAGAGGAACGAGAATATGCCTCGGCAGTCTCGCCCTCAACCAGATCTCTTTGCGATCCCCATGATGAAAGCCGCCGCATTGCCTCGGCAGATGCGGGACCCGAACCGCGGGGGGAACGCATTTGGCCATCTTCAGTAAATAAAGCCAGTCGAGAACGCAGCACTCTCACAGAAAGAGACTCACAATGAGCGCAAGCAGCCCCCTCGAGAGCTGCTTGAGCGTGCTGCCTTCCCAAACATGACACACACATTTCATGTGTGTCCCCAGCCGTGAGAAAACGCGGGCATGGGAACACACACTTCTTAAATTGTTCAGACATACTGTTAGCTTCAAAGCAGACAAACAACACCAAATAAGACTCACAGATACACAGAGCGCTTGCTGAATAGCAAAAAGCTTACCTTGCTTGTGCCGGTGTGCTCTTGTACACATCCGTGTATGCCGTCACTCGCTACGTCATCTCGCAAAGCCAATAGGATTGGATTCGATTTCATTCATGGATTCAGACGCGCTACGCTGAAGGGCATTCCCCTAGTGTCGTAACCGACGCAGTTCAAGTTCCTTCGAAAGGGAACTTATAGTTTTCTTTAAGTTAACAATAACAACACTGTGACAAACAACTTGATTCAGCTATAAAATCAGGTTTGGCTGTGTTTAACATTTAACAATGTCAGGTAAAATGTTTCAGGATATTGGCTTTAGTTCTCTTGATTAATTTCAGAAGCTAAGAACAAAGTTTTATCTTTTTTTAATTGCCTTTTACTTTGAAACACTTTAAGTACAAATCAATGTGGAAGCCTTGTTTATTTTCACTCAGGTACATTTTTGGCTAGATCCTATTAATTGAGTACAATATTAATACAGTATCCATATATTATTTCCCGCTACTTTTTTACTCTCCTGGGCAGAGCTTTACTTGGTTGTTCTCTGTTCTTTTTTCTTAACAGTTTGCATACTTTTAATTAGAGTTTAGCTTTGTTCCTCTGCTCCTCTGTGATTCAGACCAGCTGAAGGGGAACAGGCCTTAAGATAGAGAACACACTCACGGTGCCAGTGGTACCCAGGGACATGTGGTTCATCTGCTGGGTGAGGGGTGCCATCATGTTAGCGGGCTGCATGGAGATGGTGTGGTCCATGGTTGGCGTTATCACAGCACCCTACGAAAGGACACACATGTACAAACACACACTATTACAGGTCAAAGCGCGTGAAGGACGGGAGAGGAAATGAGCTACCATTCAACAACACATCTGGACGACTTCATTAGAGTCACTGATCACGCAGTCATGCTTTCAAAAAAAAAAAATACAAAAAAAAAACCTCCTCCTTTCACTCATCTCATCACCGTACGGCCACAGCTGGGCCCTAATATGAGGGCCAGACGTGAGCTGTTCCACTTCAACAAGTGAAATAATGCGATCCAAATGCGAGTCATGCATACTTCTGCAGAGATGATGCATCGCTCACTTAACAGCAGAGCTGCTCCACACCGCGGGTGTGTTTACGTTTCAGGCACACTGGGATGAGAGTGCTAACACATGTGAGGAACAGAGAGAGAGAGGGAGAAAACGGCTGCAATTTGTAACCGCCGACCTGAGCTATCATCTGATACCGTCACACGGCCGCTTCAGCAGAACTAGGCCAGAGACGTACACACATGCTCATTCTCACACGCCAACTTGATTAGGATTAATCTTTCCGAGGAGACCCTCCGTCAAACAGTGTGTCAGAAAGTTAAATTCTTCTCAGATGGTTCGGCAAAGGATGATGAGAAACCATTGTGCGGTGTACAACTCTGGTTACAGTTATGTGAGGGACTCTTTCCTGTTAGAAGTGCTGTGTTTAAGACTGTTATCAGAACAGAATCACTCGCCAAATGTAGCAACATGCATCACTGAAAATTCATCTGTCCTGACTGCAGAAAATTCAGCGTTAAAATATATTAATATAGAAACCTGTTATTCTACGTTGTCATAATATTACATATTTTTACTGTAATTTTGATCAAATAAAAGCAGCCTTGGTAAGCATGTCTTTCTAAAACATAAATCTTACTGACCCCAAACTTTTGAATAGTGTAAATGCCTTAAAAGCCAAGCAGACTGTTGGATAATGTTAACTAAAAGACAAAAAAATCGTTTTGTAAGGTACTATTTTAACAAAAGGCACGTTTCACACCAAGAATGATAAATATAACTAAAACGATAACTATATCAGCATCCACAGCAATTCACAAAATCATTCTGTTTATTCTAAGCGCCTGCTGCAGTTTTGACATTTTAAATGCTCAAGCTCTTTAAAGTAGGATGGATTCTGATTGGCTGCAAATGTTTTTCGTTCATCAATAGTTCTGAAAGTGATTCCAATGATAGTGTTTCTCTGTGCGGCTATTGTGGTGTGGACTCTGCTATTATTTTATTTTTAGAACTATATCTACTACGTTATAGTTAGGCTTCATTCTGGTTCTTTTCACCATCTAATCAATATTCAATGGATAATTCATGGAAAAGCATCAACAATCAACTTTTCAAGCATGTCATAATTGTGATGTGACTAAGGGCATTTAAAATCTGGGAAAATCCAATTCAAAATCTAATTAAATAAGCAGTTTTCTTCTTATGTACGGTATATGATCCAGTATATATATGGGAACTCCGTATTGTTTGTCATTTCAAACACAAAACGACTGGTTAACCCAATTTCTGAAGACACATTCTCTCTGAGTGTGCCAACACTAAAAAAAAAAAAGCCTTTCCACACACACACACACACACACACACACACACACACACACACACACACACACACACACACACACACACACACACACACACACACACACACACACACACACACACACACACACACACACACACACACACACACGCAAGCTTCAGTCTGTCTCTCAGTTTGCACAGCTTGGTGGTGCTGGTGCTTGCCTGCGCTTGAAGAATAAACTGTACCGGCACTTGGTGTCAGAAGCGCTCTGTCTCTATTCAAGCTTTCAGAGGTAAACCGTTCAGCGACTTCCGCGTCTTAGCTTTCAGATGCGAGAGCTTCAAGCTAACAGTTCCCCCGCCCCACGACAAGCTTTCATAATGAGCGAAGAAAAAAGAAATCCATGCTGAATAATTCTCCACTCTAATTTACAGCCGTATCAGTGTGAGACTTAGACAGATGATTAAAGCTGCGCTTGTGCGTACGTGTGCATGCGTGTGTGTTTTTCATTCATTTCCCTGAGGGGGAGTATTCGGAAAGTGAGTGACATTCTGGTGAGGCAGCCAATGAGATTTCTTTCTTCAAACAACAGCCTGTATACTCATTTTCAACCTCAGACCAAATATACATTTATCTAAGCTGATGTTTTCGAGTACTGGATGCCAAAAAATGTCTGTGGCTGCACTTTAAAACCAGAGGTTTCCGATGTGAACTGGACGAGCAGAAATCTCCTGTGACATCACAGGAAGGAGAGTTTTTTTGCCAAGACATCTAAAATAGAGACAGGAAAAGGAAGAGGCTCTTTTTGTCTCTCTCAGGTACCGGTGCTTGAAAAGCAGGCTGCCAGGGAGGATGTCTAATATTAAGCTTAAACAATATGTGCCAAGGCATAACCATGATTCCCACTATTGAAACACACTTAAGAAAAACATATAGCGTGCATTTTTCTTTCTCACGCATACACACACACGACACCCTGCCAATTCCCACCGTTCAGACAGAGCGTTCTCGGGCTGTGATGGGGCTGAGATAAACTTAAATCTTTACTCAAACATGGGCTTCTTTGTTTCTGCAAATGGCCGTGACTAGCGGGGGCTTAGAGAGGCGTTTCATTTCTTTTCTCTCCTCTTGCGTGGCGGTTCCACTTTAAGCGGCTTTGCCGTAATGCACTGCGGTCTTTATTCATTAATGTTCATTTCCAGGATGTGATTTGGTTAGGGCGGCTGGGGATTCTTCTCTGCGCTAAGATGGAAAGAAACAGGTACAGTTGAGTGATGGCCCTCTGGGTGGTGCATTGTGGGTAAGTGTGTGCCTGCTGGTTGGTGTGTGTGTGCCCTGCTGACAACATCTGTGCAGCTACCCTGCTGAAATTGCTTACACCAGCATGGATTTTCATGCTGGTTTATTCTGGTTAGTATTGGTCAACCAGCATGGTATGTATATACACAATGACGATCCAAAACATTATGACCACCTGCCTCTGTGTGCAGCTAAAACAGCCCCCACCCTGCTGAGGCATGGACTCTACAAGACCCCTGAAGGTGTCCTGTCGTATCTGGCATCAAGACGTTAACAGCAGTTCCTTCAAGTTATGTAGGTTGCGAGGTGAAGCCACCGTGGATCTAACTTGTTGGTCCAGCACATCCCACAGATGCTCAATTGGATTGAGATCTGCGTAATTTGGAGGCCAGGGCAATACCTTGAACTCTTTATCATGTTCCTCAAATCATTCCTGAACAATGTGTGCAGTGTGGCAGGAAGCATTATCCTGCTGAAAGAGTCCACCACCATCAAGCAATAGCCATTATCACAAAGTGGTGTACCTGGTCTGCAACAAACTTTATGTAGGTGGCAAGTGTCAAATTTACATCCACATGAATTGCCAGACCCAGGGTTTCCCAGTAGAACATTGCCCACAGGATCACACTTCCTCCACCGGCTTGTCGTCGTCCCACAGTGCATCCTGGTCCCATCACTTCCCTAGATAAACGGTACACACGTACATGTACCGTCCGCGTGATGTAAATGAAAACGGGACTCATCGGAACAGGCAACATTTTTCCACTGCTCCAAGGTCCAGTTCAGATGCTCATGTGCCCATGTAGGTGCTTTCAGTGGCAGTCCCATTCGCAGCAGAGTGCAATGTCCTTATCTCAGCCCTGATAAGGACACAAGTGAGCCCACACACACACACACACACACACCTGTCATCTGGTTGGGATAGTAATGCATAACTCAGCTGTATGGCCAACATAATCAGCAGGTCACAACAGCAGGTGCTATTAAGGTACCGATGTATACTAAAACACACACACACACACACACACACACACACACACACACACACACACACACACACACACACACACACACACACACACACACACACACACACACACACACACACACACACACACACACACTGCACTGCGGAGAGGGAGCTCAGAGCGCTTCCATTGTCTGCTGATTTGCTTAAACCCTCATCGCAGGCTCCGGTCGCTATGGTCACGTGTCTCCACGGTAACAAGGTGCCAAATGCAGCGCCGTTCTCCAATAACAATGCTTCCCTTTCTCAGCCACTTTTAATTGCTTGCCTTCTCTCTTTGCAGGACCCAAAAAAAAAAAAAACACGATTTCTTCCGCCTTTGTTTTCTTTCCAGGATTTTCAAATTAGGCAGAGACCAGCTCACAGACTCCCACTGCCTCTCTCTCTCTCTCCCTCCCAGGCAGCTGAGGTCTTTTTTGATGGGTTGCCAGATCATTAGATATGAGGGTTTGGTTACAAACACATTTACACAACATAATCATGATCATCAAACCTCCCATCCGACTACACATGCACACTCACACTCACAACAAGTCTGGAATATCATTATCTAGTCAGACATCTGCCTCCTTTTCTATAACCCTGTTTCACTTCTTGTGTTGCTCAGGATCATATGAAACTATGCGTCTGCCTGCTGCGGATCTGGAAACAGCTGACTGAAGCCTTTTTTCAGGCCATGGCAATGAAAAAGCCCTGATCCCAGACTACCTTTGGCCATTTCCAAGGTGGAATGCAGACCCCTGGCTTACAGTAAATCCAAGATCAGGTGAGAGCCAAAGAGCCGGTGGGCAGACCAACAGACCTCGGCCAAGGGATTGCCTTTTTCTACAAGACTTAAGGGAAAGAACAGAAGAGAGGTAATTTGTATATGTGTATTTGTGCAGTGAGACAGAGAAAGAGAAAAGAAAGTCTCTCCAGGTTGACAAATTTGTGCAGATGGAGCTCAGACAACAGATCTGATAATCTGATCCAGACTGACTGAAGGAACAGAACTGGCCAATAAAAGGCAAGTAAACGATCACACATTTTTAATTGTTGGGTGAACTATCCATTTCAACACATAAGCTTCATCCGAAAACTTAGGCAGCTGACTTGTTGCCTCTCTGCCCTATCAGGCATGACTTTGCAGGCAGCGTTTGTGCACGAAAGTACCTCACAAAACTGATTTCGGACAGATCGTTTAATGATCTACAACAAAACAGAGAACTTTGGGGAAAACTAAGTGAATATTTAATAACTACAATAGTAATTTCTCACTTGAAATGACATCGAAAGTGTAAAACGTCGGTCAAAAACGTACATTTACACACAAACTGATCAGTGATCACCAACCACAACTTTTAGATGCCATCTTTATTTTTCTAGCTCAACTGTCACAGAATGGAAAGCACAGGATTGTGGGATATCAAAGGCAGTGAATGATACATCTATGCTGTCTTCAAAAAACGATCAGACGAAGGTATCTTAGGAGACAGGAAGTGATGCTAACATTGAATTTGGCTTGCCTTGATGCCTTCCTACCTTGCAATTTATCCTCCGAAGGCAGCATTTATCATTTTCGGATGCAATCATATAAACATCCTTTCTCTTACGATTCACTGCTCCCGCACTTACTTGCTCGGCCACAAGAGGGCGATGGTGGTGAAGAGCCACTTTTTTTTTTTAACTCAGAACATCCACTCTTTCACAGAGATAAACAGAATCACTCTCACCTCTCCTCAATCCTCTCTATCAGTCTGTTTCCTCATGTCCCCAACACACACGCACACACACCAAGATAAATGAACACCTCCTCAGCGGCACTTACCGTAGGTTGCATAACGTACTGTTGGTGAGGCATCCACGACGTACTCTGGACCTGTGGGCGGAAACCAGCATTTCTTAATTTCACTCCTCAACCCCCCCCTCCTACGCCTCTTCCCGCTGCCTCGAAGCCCCGATTCCCACAGAGCAGCCGAGGCAGGAGCGAGTAATACAAGTGCGATAATTACACAGGGATCGGAATTCTACACACAGCGATATTGCCTTCTAATTACAGCGCTGCGGCAGCAATTTCATCATCTGAGGTCGACTTGGACCCCAAAAAATATCTCCTTTCATCTCGCCACCATAGTAATTCCAACAATTACTTCATTTAGGACAGGGCTACTATAATTAACTAAAACTAAAACTATTAAAAACATTTTCGTTACTTGAAATAAAATAAACTTTTACTGGAATAAAATAAAATATAAATTAAAATAACATTATATTAAAAATATTAATTTGATTTTTATTTAAGCCACAGTAGTGGCAAAAAGTGATGTCCAGGGGGGATATTTGATTTTAATCACACTACAAGTTCTAATAATCCACAAAAATATAAGGAAATATTTTATATATATTTAAAAAGATAATATACGAGTGAAGAATAAAACACTAAACTTGGTGAAGTTATTAGTCTGACAAAATTATTTGGTAAATAAAGGCAAACTACAGCTACACGTTTTATTTTACTATGTAAAAAAAAGTATAGCTAACAAAACACCAGTTACTATTCCGTTGATTCTCTCTTGTTTTTGCATGTGTTCATTATTTTATTTGTATGACAGACTGGCCAAAAATTATGTCAGCACAATTTGGCATGCATCATTGTGTTATTACAAATAAAACAACTGACTACAACTAAGCAAAATGCTTACAACATCTTTAGCAAATCTTTAATAATATTTAAAAAAAAGGCTGAAGATGTCAATGTTCCTAGGCCGGACATAACTTTTGGCCACTGCAGTACTTACCATAGCGACATTTGTCATTTTCATTTAGTTTAACTTGATGTACTAAAATAACTAAAACTAAAAAAAATAAAAATGTATTACATAAATATTTATAAAAACTATAGATATAGACAAAATATATAGACAAACTATAACATTTAGACAAACTATTTCAATGAAAAATCTAAAAATGTGAAATATTAATAAAAACATAGTATCACAATGATATTATCTAAAATAACACAGATTTAGGGCACAGTATGCTTGAGTATTATTTTTATACCACGCTTTTTATACCAAGCGGACTGAGGATAAGTGTCCACTTCCTTTCTGAGAGGATGGATGTATGCATTTAGATTCGTGAAAGTGCGTTTGAACAGTTGTAGGTGTCTAAATTTATATGCGGTGTCCTTTTATGTTGTTCTAGGAAGAAAAGCCTTTGGGATTTGTTCATCACTGTGATCTGCCTCGGGCGTCTCTCTCTCTCTCTCTCTCTCTCTCTCTCTCTCTCTCTCTCTCTCTCTCTCTCTCTCTCTCTCTCTCTCTTTCTCTCTAAACACACTAAGTCCACTAAGATGTGTAAGCACACACCTTGTCTCTCTCCCCCCAACTGCTAAAAGATTCATGCTCTCGCTCTCCCTCCTTCACTGCTCCTCTCTGTCCTTTCACTGGAGAGGGAAACAGTTGTCTCTTGTTCCATTCTCAAAGTTCTAGGGGAAAAATAAAGGTAGCCGCGCATTGATTTCCCGTCAGCTTGGCTTTGAACTCGTATTGGCGGGTTCAGTGCAGTTTGCAATTTAAAATTAATTCGCCGGCCAGCGGGGCACTTTTGCACATGATATCACGCAATTTGATTTAGAGATAGAGATAACCTTCCTAGCATGCAGAATTGATCATAATCATAAGAAACGTACGGCCGAGAGTTTAAACTAGAACTAGGGTCAGCGTGGGTGGTTTGTATACAGTATGTGCGTTCCTGCTCGTGTATGTGTGTGTCGGCGTGTTTGCGCGAGGACGAGGTTCTCGTGAGGACGGGAGGTACATGATCTAAAGGGCTTAGCTATTCTCTACGCTCAGCAATGTTTTGTTTAGTTTAGCTTAAGCCAAATCAATTAGGGATGCTCATAGTCACTGTTTGCTCACTCCGTCTGACTGCAGGGCTGGAGAACAGCGTTAATAAGCTTTCCTAACAAAACAGCAAACACGGAGAGTGATGGAAAAACACGCTATACCGCAACACGCTCTCCTCATATGTACGTGACAGAAACTGCGTTTGTTTGCATGTAATTGTTTTTGTAATACAGTTGCCCTCTAAAAGTATTTGGGAACTTTTGGACATGCAAGCTACACTTAAAAACACCTGAATGTCATTGCATTAGATATCAAACCATGTGGCATCCACAAGTAATTTATGCTAGACCATTTCCCAGAAAGTGTTAAATTAATTTAACTAACGACTTTATGAAATGCTTTGCTTGAAAGACTATCTTTTTTAAAAACAAAAGCATATTTTAAATGACATTTTAAATAAGACATTCATATATCATCACGTGTCTTAAGCGTCCAGATGTTTCTAGGGTCCACGCTATAAATGTCTGGGAATGTGTGAGTTTGTTTGCCTGCAGCAAGTGTTCGTATATGCTGTGATCTTACCTGATATGTGGAGACAGGAGAGGCTGCGATGAATGGAGTGATTGACGTTTGAGCGATCATACGGTTTGTGGAGATGCTGTATGGTGAGGAGTAGAACCTGCGAGATACACAAAAACACTATTAGTACCCTTTTCTGTTTGTCTAAGGGTGTGTAGTTTGGTTGTCTTGGTCCAGACCAAACAAGAAAATGATACATTTAGTCTTCGTTCGCTTCACTTAGTTCACACTGTCATTTTTAAGACCAAATCTAAAGATACAAAATAACAAAAAAGCAGCTTTCATGATGTATATTTTGCGACAGAACTTACGAACATTGATGCGCACCAAGGTTCGGATGGCTGCGTTCACACATTCAAATGAACCACACAAACAGAGCAATCACACCGGAGTTTGTTTTAATCAAACCAAACCAGTGTAAATACACCCTAAGACAAGGGTTTTAAAACTTATTATTTTTAGGATTTTTTGATGAATAGAAATTTCAAAAGAACTGCATTTATTTGAAATTGAAATGTTTTGTAACATTATAAATGCATCCTTGCTGATAAAAAAAAAAGTTTATCATTAATCAACGATCATGTCTGTGTATATCTGTTTATATGCATAGGCTTGTCACAACAGTTAATTTGTTGAGCCCTCTGTGTTACCAGAGCAACAGCATTTTCCAATAGCTACAGTTCTCAGGCAGGACTTTATTTATCATTGTGTACCTACTGCGGACATGTTTCATCTGCAAGCTCCGTTGCTAGGCTTTATTGATCGGCTTGTCTGGCAGCTGAGAAATGGAGCGTGGGGAGAGAAACGCTGTCTGCCCTAGAGAGCACATGCACCCTTATGTCACAGTCATATAAGACGACCTGAGTGAGAGCATGTCCAGGAAGAAAGTAACACAATCTTTGAAGCAAGGTTCAAATGTGAAGCTTTACACAGTTACTGTGCAATCCTTTTTTAGCCTAGCACCGCTCAGCTGTTATTTATGCCAGCTATTATCTTCAGCCTGTTGACATTGAGACGACATGGGCTATTAAACAATTAAGAAGACTGTATGAACTCTCTTATACATGCTAATGTGGTAGAAGTGATGGAAAGGAGAAAGGAAACAAGTAAAGCATTTCTCTTCCTCTGCACTTTCTAGCTCTATTATTTACAATTCAGAATCTGCCTTCTTTTCCCAATTGCATATTTTTGTCATTCCTTATTTCGTTCCCGTTACCGCAGACAGCAAGTGCTGAGTCAGAGGTGCAAAAGGAGCTGAGGTACATTTGGAAGACTATGACTGTTTCCCCAGTGGGCCGGATCAGAGACAGAGCCCTGGGCACTCCGTCCACAGGAGCGGACAGACAGAAAGGGACTTATTTACCCAAGCCCGGCACCCATCTCCATGCCCTGAAACCAGCACCTGACGAAACACTTACACCCTTCGGTGCAACAATGGTACAAAATGCAGATTGGATATGGCATGTATGTGTGTGCTAGTGTACAAGACAACTCTGTAAAGTTTGGCATTATTCACTTTAGCTCAGACGTTGTTAACCCTGCTGAGAAGACCAAATTTAATCTGCATGAACTGCCTGGTTAGTCGAGACAGTCTTGCTGGTTAAGTTGACCCTATAAAGCCATATGTATCACTAATATGATCAATACCTTCCTGAAAGAACTTTTATATATGATGTACCACATATCTTCAGCCCCCTAGTGAATTTTTCATGTTTCTCAGGAAGATAAATGATTTTTAACTGTCCACCTTCGTGCTGGAATACTTTTTTGTGAATTGTTTGCCAATGCTGATAAATGAACAAAAATAATAACTTATTTTTTGATAGTTCAAAATGCATTTTGCACAAGCAACTTGTTTCCTTAATATATCATACATTTTTAATATCAATTTTGGTTTGAAAATGATACAACTACCATGTATTATTTTAATGTATCATTACAATGCATTTCTTGATGTAATATGCACACCAAATTAAAATGAAAATAATTTTAATCATTTAATAATTAAATGAATTTAAAATTGAAACATATTTTACTAAGATTTACAAAGAGTGGAAACTTATATTTATATTTTTTCTTATAAATACATATACAGTATACACAGAACACTGCCATTACTGTTTCCATTAAGATGTTTTTAAAATAAATTAATACTTTTATTCAGCAGTACGCATTAAATTAATCAAAAATCGTGAATAAAGACATTTACAATGTCATTAAAGATTTATTTTTTAAATAAATGTTGTTATTTTAAATTTTCTACCCATCAAATAATTCTGCAACATAAAAATATTAATTAGCAGAACTGTTTTCAACATTAATAATAAGAAGAAATATTTCTTGAGTACCAAATCAGCATATTAGAATGATTTCTGAAGGATCATATGACGCTGAAGACATGAGTATTGATGCTAAAAATTCAGCTTAGCCATCACATGAATAAGTTAATTTTATAATATATATTCAAATAGAAAACATCTGTTTTAAAATGTAATAACATTTCATAAAAACTTATTTTAAAATATTACATTTTTCTAAAAAGAATCTCTAAAGATTATCTAAAAGTGATTTCAATTGTCTTGCTTTACTGGAGTAGAAAACCTCAGACAAGCATACTACTAGCATATAAAACAAAACAATGCACTTTATGCTGGTGACTGCTGGTCTTTTCAGCAAGAAAACACTGGTATGAGGATGGATTCACTGCAAGAAGCTTATTTAAGTAATGGACCATGTAAGGATGGACCATTTTATCCTAGGACAACCTGTAAAGCAGTGAAAAAAAAAAAAAAAAAAATGACTCTTACCCGTTCTGCATTGCAGTGGGGTCATAGGTCAGCGCCATGCCACTCTGAAACACAAGACGGACAGGACAAAGAGTGAAAGATTGTTCCGGTGAAGCAAGTATCCTATAAAGTCTATTGAGAAATGCTGGCAGTAGAACAGGGTCATCTAATAGGGGCCGGCCAAGTGCTCTTTATATCTTTAAAAGCACATGGCCGAGACTTGTAGCTGTGGATCTATTACCTCAGAGCGCTGGGCTGTAATACCAGACGGGCTCGGGTTTGATACGGCACAAAGTTATTTGGTATTTACAAGCCTGCAGAAAGCATAGCTCATGTTGACAGAGCCGTGCTAGCTAAGTGAATAAGGGGGGAAAGCTGGCCGCTTAGACCTGTATTGGACTGGAGCAGATAAACAACACTCATATACTGCAACTTGTCGGGCGCCAGGTTTTCTCCGTGGGGGAGAAAACCTGGAGACTGGTGGGAAAACCATCGACCTAACCTATGTGTGACTGGACACTCTATCTAGTTAATGTGGACCCCGGGGGTTGCATATTGAAATACTGCCAGCTCCTCATAATGGGCGCTCATGGTCTGGTCGGTATCTGGGCATGTTTCCCTGAACCGCCGCATCATGCCAGCAGCTGGGGCTGCCCAGAAAATGCCAGTTGTTCACCCTGCCGCCATTTTCCCATCAGCCAACCCAGACGGCGAGACTTGCTTTGCAGGAATAAAAACAGGAGAGGGGAGATTAAAGGACTTGTGCGAAAGACTGGGAACTTAAACAGGGCCAGATGACTCCATCAATCAAATGTTTTCTCCTGCCTCCATTTCTTTCACTCCTTTCTTCTAGCCTGTGGTTGAAACAAAGGATTTGTTCCCGACTTATACCCCTCTTCAGGGTTGGGTATCCTGGGAAAGGGAAGGCGCAGGGATAGTAGGGAAAATATGTAAGTACAGCGGATCAGGGTTGTGTGTCATTTGGAATTGAATTGAGAATGATTTTAAATTCCAATTGATGCAGCATTGCGATTTGAATTTTAAATGTTGGGAAGCAGAAATAAAATTGTTTAAAATTCAAAGAAATTAATAAAACTATCAATATAATTTTTACTAGAAAACACAAGTTAAGGCAAACTGAAAGGTCACTTGACAGAGCCTTGTTTGAAAGTTTTGAAAAAGGTTTCCAAGACAGACAGACAGACAGATACTGTAGATAGATAGATAGATAGATAGATCGCACTGACCTCTCCTTCCCGGGGCCACGGTCGGCCATTTTGAGGGTACTTGCTCTGACTCTGCCTCTTCTTCTGTCCCCCGTCCGCAAACTTGCAAAGCAGTGGCTCCGTCGGGGCTGTTGAGAAGAAGGAACAAACACAGAAAAATATAAAAGATCAGTCAGCCAGTCAGCAAGGCGTGAGAGGGAGGAGTGGATGGATATCTCCATAGGTCAACCGCAGTACGATTGATGGAAAGGTCACGACCTCGGCAAAGGAAGTGGAGTGTGCATTGAACAGAGAGGGAAATGTTACACCGCAGGTATCACACCCACACAGAGCAGCGGAGGACTATCCAATGACCTTTTGAAGTTCAACACCCCTTGACTATCTCCCCTCGATTTCCTGCACGCCCACCCCAACCTCCATTATGTCTTCGACACTCAGACCATCGACTCACTTTTGGCACGGACGTCCTCTCAAATCTCCACCATCAAAACAACTTCCCTGGCAGGTTTTCAAAGCTCTTTGTTTAATATTTGCTAAATAATAAATGACCTGAACGAGACAGTAAATAACTTAAATGGCGTCGTAATGATCTGCGCCAACCGAAAAGTTTCGAAACATTGTTGTTTGTTTTTGGTGCTCACTGGAGTGTGGATTTTGCTTATTATCTCTTTTATACACAGAACAAAAAGTGGAAAGGAAAGCAAGAAGGCTCCTCTACGACCCAGAGGGACCGGTTCATCCAACAGGCGAGCAGAGAGTTTAAAAGAGTTCTCTTCCAAAAGTGCAAAGCAGGATGGCAGGCGCTGAGGCGAAACACTTTAATGTTCTCGCTCAGTCATGATGGCAATATGAATTGTGGTGTGTGGAACACCTCTCTGAAGTCTAGGAACGCACTTAAAGAGCAGGAAATCTCGCTCTTGAGTTGAACAAATTCCTGTACGCTACAGCTAAGCTAAACTTAATTTGGTTTCCTAAGCAACCAGAAAAACTAAATTAAAGTGAGCACAAACTTCTTGGCTGATGGAATCTGGCAGAGAGTGATGATAGATGCAGGAGGAGGAGTTTCTGCTTTGTGGAGTCCAGACAACTATTCTGAGTAATCCTGCCCTCCGGCAATATGACTCTACAGTCACCTCTGAAAGTATGTTAGTTTGGCAGAGAAAAATGAACGCTTTCTCTTTGCACGCTCTCAACTGCACTGCGATATTCCAGCAGCTCTGTGGAACAATAGAGAGCTGTTTTATTACAGACTGTAGAGGATGCTTTGTGCGGAAATAAGCACATATATTGCATAAAACCAGATAAACAAATACAAAACAAGCAGCTGAAACGGCTCAACAGGACATTATGTATTCTGTAGCTGAATAGAATATTCAGTGGGTGTTGTTTGTTCTTTTTTTGTCTATTGTTTACAATGAAACATCAAACAAGGGATCAAGTCTTCAAAACAGAGGTGTCTCAATAAAATAGTCATTCCGTGATTGAGAAAAACACTAATTGGACATGATGCCAGAGAGAGAATGAGATGAGGGAAAAGGGCAGAAGAAACAATAAAACAAGAGAAGGGAAGAAAGAGATTAGAAAATAAATAGATAAGAGAGGAAACAAGAGAAGAGAAGAGAAGAGAAGAGAAGAGAAGAGAAGAGAAGAGAAGAGAAGAGAATGGAAGAATGAGACAGATGAGAGGAATTCAGATCAGAATGGAAGAAACAAAACGAGAGGAAAATCAAGCATGGCCGTAATAAGGGTTTGGAAATTAGTGAGATCTGGGTTGGAGTGTTAAGAATTGTGCTATAATAACACATAAAAATTCACTATTGTATTTCTTTACAACCTTTTTGCCACACTTTACGTACACTCTTTCTATTTGTCTGTTTTGGGGGGGATGGACATTCTTAAATTAGACCTTATTAATTGCATCACAATTTGTTAATAATTTACTATAGACTAGGTAATGTTATTATTTGTTTATTATTAATGCAACAATACTTATAAGTGTAATAGTTTTCATTAATAAGCATTGATATGAATGATAAGTAATAAGAACTTCACCTGTGCTCTTACAGTGTAAATGATTGTAGCATGACTTTGTGAAAGGTTAAGTATTTAACTGAATGAAATTGGATATAGCCTTCTTCATGACTTGTGTTTGCATATGTATAAATTTAATTCTGTAACCTACTTGTTCTACAGATCAGTGTACTAATGTTATTATGCTACAGTTTTTTGATAACATCGATACCATCTTAGAGATAAAATGCAACTTCTCACTTCCTAAAGTGTCACATTAAGCGGAAAAAAAAACAAGTCTAAAGACATTTATAATAACTGAATCTGGCAACATGGCGGAGACTGCCCCCACTCCCTCACTCAAAACGTTCTCTCAAGCTCTGTTCCCTCCGCTACCGTCACACAGCGACATAAATCACTCTCCATCATTTTCACATCACGGACACTAAACAATCTAGCAAACTGTCTAAACTGAATTATACATACATACATTCATAGGAGGAGTTTTAATGGCTAATTAGTCATTCAGAGAACTTAAAAGTTTATTTTTGAATATGAAAAATTTACAGAGTTCCGGACCCCGGTGGCAAGATGATAATATAGCCTACGTACTGTATGCATTTTTCAGAAATTAAAATGTTTACATTCAAAACATGCTGTTCTTCATCAATACAAGCTGTTCTCATAAACACCAATTTTTTCTAAATTATATAAATCTCACCATATAAATTATTCATAAGAGAGGAGAGAGGAGAGTTTTCGGCCCCTGTGATCACAGTTTGCTTTGAGCTGAAGTAAGAAGGGGTAAAAGTCTCTCTCCTCCACCTGCAGAGGAGTCAGGGTCTACACCTGCAGCCTTGTCTTCACCCTCCTATTATACACACATGCACACGCTGGCCAGTGCTGATAACAGCAGCACAACACAAGTGACTCCTTTGTGGAGGACAGACAGAAAACGAGGCAGCAGAAAAGATCACAGCTTTTGCGGCAGGCTTGAAATGTTTGAGCAAGCAGCTCCACCCCCCCACCCTGCCCTATCTCAAAAACAATGAGTCTGTGTGTGTATGTATGTGTGTTTCAGCTGAGACAGTGGGAAACGCCCTGTATTAAATCCCCTCACAGTTTAGGTTGAACTCTAAAATAACAACCAGAGCCATCATAAAACAGGGAAGCCAAATAATCTTGGGAGTTTTGGTGCTGCTTTTGGAGCGTGGTGGAATATCCATGCTGATTTTATGAGCAGACTCTGCTTGGCATGTGCTTTGTTTGTTTTGCTAGTCAGGTTGCCCTGAACTCAAAGTGCTGAATCTCACTCTTGCGGGGAAAGTTTTGAGTCTTTGTTAAGAATGACTGATTTCTGATTCGGACCAAGAATTCATCCAGGGGAATCATACTACACTGCACACAAAAACAAACATCTTGAGTAACAATCTTGCTATTTCATGTGTCTGCAGCTACAATCAAGACAGGCCTAACTATTACTATTGCTTAAATAATTGTACCTCTTCAATCTGTAATTCATACCATTTGTCCAATGAACAAATTATACCTGAAATCAAATTGTGATAATTTTTTTCTAAACAGCCACACTTACAATTTTCACCAGTTACAGCAAAAAAGTATTTACACTGCTGTTTTGACTTGAGACAGTTAGCAACCACCCAGAACACACTAGTAACTGCATAGCAACACCCTAGCAACCACACAGAACACATTAGTAACTACAAAACAACACACTAGCAATCACCCAGAACGCCTTAGAAACTGCACCCCAAAATTCCAGCAACATCCTATCAACCTTCTAACCTTCTAGCGGCATTCTAGCAACCACCCAGAACATCCTAGCAACCTCCAATAACACCTCAGCAGCCTTCTTGCTACATTTAAGCAACCACCCATTCCTTGCAAATGCAAAGCAATCCACTATCAACCACCCTGAACACCATTGGCAACCTTCTAGCATAATTTTAGCAACCACCCAGAACATCCTAGCAACACCCTAGCAACCACCTTTAACACCTCAGAAACCTTCTTGCTACATTTTAGCAACCACCCATACCTTACAAATGCAAGTCAATGCACTATAAACCACCCAGAGCACCCTTGACAGCCTTCTAACAACATTTTAGCAACCACCCAGAACATCCTAGCAACACACAAGCAACCACCCAGAACGCCTTAGAAACTGCACCCTGCAACATTCCTGCAAGACCCTATCACAGGGTTGCTGCACACTTTCTAAAGTCAAATAAATGTAAGTTTTTTTAAGACCTGAAGAAATCAAAATGAATACCCTACATTAGGCGTGCGCAATATTGACAAAAATATATCTCTATATTTTCAAAGTTTTGTTGATAAAAATTACATGATATTTAACTGATTGTGTTTTTGTACTGGTACCATGGCTGGTTTAGGCCTGTTGTTGATAGCAGACTCACGAAGATATTCATATTTTTCATATTGTATGCAGTGGTCAGTTCACAGCACTGACAGAAATTAACATTTTTATTAAGTGGCAATATTTGCCACCTTAAAATGATTTCCAGGGGCATTTTCACCTGTATATGGACATTATTTCTAAACTTATTTAGAGGTATGCATCACCTTTTATGTCAAATTCTAACATTCCAAATAAATAAGAATAATAACACAGTACCACTGTTACCAGTCAAATTACATCATTAAATCAAAATCCATCTTTGCAGTGCAGAGGTGACACAGAAGCGGCATCAGAACTGGCATTAATATATTTACACTATTTACAATTGCATAAATAAAGCTATGATATTAGTTTTTTATTCAATATTTAAATATAAAATTATTTCTAATTTTAACGTTTTAATTAAAGGGTAGCTACTTTAAATATGCAACTAAAACCGACAGTAGGTGGCGACAAGTCACTGTCTTAATGAGTTGAGGGAGTAATTTGCTGCTTCCCAATTCGCATACTATCCGTCCTAAATAGTATTCGAAAAATAGAACTAGTACGTCCCAAATCGTAGTATGTTGAAATGAGAGTTCCAAGGAGACCCGAAAGGTCTACTATATCCGGTCAGAATCCGAAGTGCAGATCGATGCACACTCTAACGGCTGATATTGCCCACAACCCATCGCGCGTTGGACGAGGATTCGGTTAGAACTACAAACACGAGTGAAAAGTGTTAAAAAACTACAGACATGGAGGACGCGCGAGTCCGGCGGTTGTGTAGAGAGGTTTAGATAAAGGGTTTTAAGTGATTAATTATATCTAAGCTGACGAAAATGTATTTATTCAATGTTGGCTACGTTATATTGCATCTGCAGCAGCATTGTGAACTTTTGTAAAGATACGTTTAGCCATTAAATTTTAAATGCATAATTACATTCAAATTGCAAACACATGAGGGGAGTCCGCATGAAAGACCCACGACTGGCAGATGAACGAGCTACTACATTTCTCTCCGAAACGGTAAGAAATTAAATTAGATTGAATGGAGGAATTTAACAGTGACGTGATGATTGACTGGGCAGTTTACGGTGATGCACGCGACAGAGCTGTCCGTTAAAGATGACGAAGTAGTATGTCTCAAAGCTTGCCTACTCTTTTGCTACATACTCAAAATTATGTACTTTTTCTTCACAAAAAGAGTACATACTTTTAGGGCGTATTATAAGTAGGCGAATTGGGACGCAATTCATTCAACCGATTTGTTCAAACGGCTGATTAATTCAGGAAAAGCAAGTGATTGTTCATTGAATCGTTAAAATTATTCATTAAAAACGGGGATTTTAGTCAAAAATCATCGCTGTCTGTTGAATTGAGACTCTGCTACGGTATCATTTGTAAATTCTCATCGGCGAAATAAAGGGAAAACAAACAATATTGACAATATTGTGTCTAAAAAGTAACTCACAATGTTGACTTATTAATTTAACTGTTGTATAAAATAAATATCACATTTGCAATTATGCAGGAAAACGGCACTTTTGCTCATGTGATATTCTAATATAACAACATAATATGATATAAATATAAGACAACAAACTCATTTGGGGACATAGCCTACAGTACCTAACTCTGCACTGACACATCACACAGTGAAAGCGAGCATGAGAGACAAATGCGATGTCAGCTCGCATGCAGTGCTTCATACATAGTTAAAACAATGATTACAATATCATCATAGACGATACATATTGCACATTCCTAAGCACATAAAGATTGAACTGACATTTACCAACTTTCTTCTCCTCTCCTCCTTTCGCGTGCAGGAGACAGACGTAATATTCTGCCGCGAATAACGCAAATTGTCACGTGAACAAGCAAATCCACAAAGATAAAATAATACGTACGCTAATTAGAATAATTTGGAAAGCATTTAGATACGTCTAAGGTGACAAAGTCAAAGTGTCATCAAAAATGTAAGACCTTTCATAAGTAAAAATAAGACTTTTGATGGCCTTATATTTTAAAACTCGAATTTAAGACTTTTTAAGGATCCGCGGGAACCCTGCTATCAACCAACCAGAGCACCCTTGGCAACGTTTTGCTTAATTTATTTTTTGATGACTGTGATGTCTAAATTATCGATGTCAAATTATACATAGTTTTACTACAGCTGTGATATTTTTGTGGAAACTATGGTTACCGTGATACATTTTGACAAGGGAGGCCAGCAGGCCATGCTAGAAGCTTCAAAGTACCTATAAAGACAAATAGAAACATTTACACGTACACACACACACAGAGACGCGGGAAGTCATTTTCGACAGGGGGTGCTGGGGGTGGGGGGGATTTTTTCCGACCAAGCAATTACAGGAACGTGGTTATAGGAAAAGTCCACTTCTAAACAGATCTATTAATTATTACTACCTAGAAAAGCGCTACATAAATGTAACGAATTATTACTACTCTCCCTCAAAAACTTTTTTTTCCATTTGCATTCAAGCAGGACAAGTGGCCATAGGGACTATAGGAGGAGTAAGGGAGTGATGCAAGCACGGCAACGATCTTTATAGTTAAAATCAGAAAACAAATACACACACACACAAAAATGGAATCTTTTGGCCACTTCAGGGTGAGAGCTGATGCAGACGCTTTTGCTTTCAACAAAATAGTGTCCACAACTCCTTCTCCCCTCAGTGCACCTATAATAATAATAATAATACATGTTATTATTTACGTTTAACCCTCTGAGGTCGCCGGCGCGTTTTGCTGGATTTTCTTCACATTGTAGCACAATAACGAGCAATGCAAGTTATATCGCGTCGGCGCATCCATGTCCTAATTATATTGTCTGCTATAGCCTATTTGCTTCTTATTTATTTAAATCCAGGTAATTGGTTGATGAAACATTGATTAAAACTAAGATACAATTTATACAAAACGAAATTCACTTTAAAGAAAGGCTTTATACAAAACAAAACTTAATAAAGTGGTCAAAATGATGTCTCTCGATATTGCGCATCTTATGATTAGGCTACTCTTCACTTTTCATATAATCAACATAGATGAAATGAAAAAAATAACATAGGCTATTATTTAAACATAAATATGAAACTAACTTAACTTTAATGGCTACAACACGTAGGCCTGAGAAATGTGTCGGAGCAAACGCGTGTCACCGGTGAGCGTGTGTGTGTGTGTGTGTGTCTTGAATAATTTTTTGAGCAATAATCATAGACTGTAATAATCAAATTCCCAGCGATCGTCGAATCTTATTTTTGCTTGAAATGCCCTTCCCTACAAAATACGAAATGTATTAATCAGACAAAATACAAGCATCATTGCATAAGAAAGAAATGTAATAAAGAAGTAGGCTAAAATAAATAAATAAAATAAAAATACATTAAAGTAGGCCTAAATAATAAATAAAGAAAGAAAAGAGGCTCAGTAGCTTCTGAAGCACTGACTGAAACCCCACAGTACGCTACTGATCATAACCTTTTACAGTCTATGATCATAACATCGTATTGGCTAGCACCGGGAACGACAGAAGCTAGCTTGTCCTGCTCGGGCGTAGGGGCTGTAACGTAGCCTACGTTACCTCTGGATGAGTCAGTTGTAGAATTCTTCTCGCTAGTCCTCGGCCTCGGTTTTTTGGAGTTGGATTGAAAAAAAATCCGAAATTCTCTTTTGAGACATTGCTAACTAATCATCACTAGCAGTTTTTTAGACTAGGTGTATTTTTGCTTTTTTTGTGCTGCGTAGGCTGAATCGTAATCGCCTGATTTGCGTCAAGACACCTGATTGGCTAATACTACACACTGAAGATAAATTAAATAATTTTTAATTAAATAATTACTAAAAATATCCCTCTCTTCATCCCACACCCCAAACATGACATACAAAATGTTGTGGAACAGAAACAACAACCAAAGATATATTTATAAGCTATCATTTTATTGTCATCACAGTTTGCCAACAGGGGGTGCTGCAGCACCTGCAGCACCCCTACTTCCCGCGTCCATGCACACACACACACACACACACACACACACTAGCTGTTAAGGTATCTCAATCTGACACTTTATCACACTTAATGAACTAAAACATGACGCTGTTCCTCAAACCACCACAGGGCAAACCAAAAACACTCACACATAGTCTACTCCAACATCTGCAGCACTGAACGCATGTCAATTTGCCAATATTTTACTCAGTCTCCTTGGAACTTCACGCATCATTACAGTGAGTGTCCCAACATAATGACGTGTTTTAAATGTAACATGAACGACTGCAGGGAAAATTCATAATTCATTGCCTAATTTTTACATTCTCTGTTTCTCATGGGGAATTTATGGAATATTGTCAATATTTTCATTGCTTTGGGAGTTTTCCCCAAAAAAATCTCCTTCCCTTTTTTCCCGTAGAGACAAACACAAAAATGAGAGCACAATTTTGCGAGACACAATGTGTTAATGGAACTTGTTCTGTGCTGAAAGTGTGTTTGATTGTGTGTGCATATGTGTCCGTAAGTGTTTCATAACATTTACCCAAGCAGACAGCTCTGACCACATGTATTTTCAAGCTGTTTATTAACTTTGGGTCACAGCACCGCAGATATTCAGTCGAGGGGGGAGTGCGAAGGAAGAGGGTCCGTCAATAAGATAGACATGTGTTTCTAATCCACGGCCCGTCACCCGGTGTGCCAACTCCTGCTGGGCTCCCACAGACCTCCAGCTCTCTGTGAGCAGCAGGCATTCCTGGAGCCACACCCGACTTTCCCACCCTCAGCCCATGATGGCCCTCGAGATGGCGATACCTTCCGCCTTTTCCACAACGTGGAAATCATAGAGCCTTAAGCCCCGTTCACACCGCCCGCGTCACGCAGCGACAAAGCGACATGATCCCATTAATTTCAATGGAGCGCTGGCGACTTCCGGCGACACGAGCGACATCGACCGTTGGCGACAGAATGTGGGCGTGACAAGCGACAAAAGTTCAACAAAAGAGAAATTTCAACTTTATGCAAATGAGAAGCGATTTTCGCGAGCGACAACCAATAGGAAAGAAGCCTTTTCAGTGGAGCTTAAGTCACCGTCTCGAGTGCAGGGAAGACAGAAGAGTTCGAGGATTTCACGGTTTTATATGATTTGACTGTAACCACATATGGATATAATAAAATGATGCATGGAAAAGAAACTGTCGACAGTCTCAGTGAGTTTAATTCATACATTGATAGTTCGAGTGGTGTAATTTTATGATGCAAGTTTAGTACTCCTGCAGTTCATTTTACAGTTTCCCCTGCATTGTGTTGACTATTAGGGACAAGAAAATTGATTATTTGTCAAATTCGAATGACATTTTAGTAATTTATGACAGTATGAGTGAGTTTAATTTGTTGATTGATCGATCGTTAATCTAGTAAATTATTTAATCCACTGAACACTGCTGTGGTAATATAAAAACACTCCCCCAACAGCATATACTGTTTCTTTTGAGCCTAATTCCTAGTCAAATTAAAATTGTATAGTTGTATATATCACTTGTGATGGTATTTTGTATAGATATGGCCAGACGTGCAGTCTACCAATAACATTAGAGCGACAGCACTACAAATGCCCACAAGCGACTTCACAGTACAGAGCCTAGCGACATACAGCGACAAAGTCGCTGGCGGTGTGAACGTAGCTTTAGAGAGATGCGCCATAACTAACTGCATTTGGATTAGTAGGTTTTCCTTCTCAAAGATGTTGGTTTAACTGGAAAATTAATTTTACGCAGAGGGCCTTGAAAACAAAATGTGCTACAAATGGAAGTCCCTGTTCTATAACATGCAGGGAGGAAATAAAAGATGGTGTTTACCAACACAAAGAACAGTTTGCCCTGGAACGGTGTGCACTGAGTGGGTAGGAGGAGCGTGTGACCCTGACAAAGCTGGAGTCTACACATCGCCCACGCTTTAATAGCAGCCTACCGCACAGATCTGTTATGCTGCCAGCTTGGCACAATGGCTTTCAGGTCCAGGAACGAAGGTGCGCTTTGGTTCCACATTCAGTCACCACCGTATGATACATATAGGGAGAAAACGTACAAAAACACAGCCCACAATTGAGTGCTATACTGTGAGGTGAGCCCACACACAGTGAGACATGTGAATTCACTGAAAGCAACAACCCCATGAACATGGTTTTATACACACGTGTGCCATATATTTGCGAGATGGGAAGCCCGTTCTTTCTAAGAAAGCCACGGGCGCTGAGGTTTATCCTGGAGTTTTACACACAGACAATCTGTATTATACAATACAGTGCTCCAACATTAAGAAGTCTTCCAGTACATTATATCAATTCCATGTAGAAACCTCATTTGCTGCAGAGAGACACATTCATTATAGATGAAGTTTTTGGGACAGAATGAAAATCGGGGGCCTCATTACTTACCTACCAAAGCTAACTCTAATAAAGCTTATAGCCACGACCCTTTTCAGAGCCGCACTCGTTGTGTTCTGTCTTCCGGTTTGTATTTTCAACGCATGAAGGTAAGATCTTACAGATTTAAGAATGGACCGCTTTGTTCTTCCCGGTCTACTGACATTTGTTATGCTTCAAACATTACAATGCTCATGATAACATTTGGTATCATGAGAAAAGAATGTAAAAATGCCACAGTAAAAATATGTAAATTGGTTACAAGTAAGAGAAAAAAATATATTATTAGATTCAATACAGTACATGTCATTTTACTGTCAAATACTGCAAATATGATGTAATGAAGTAACACAAATGGATTTAAAATTATTTATGGTAAAAAAATATTTATTCAAAAAGACAAGAAATGTATGGTTACAGTAAAATATTGTTAAAATTTGGAAAAAAGCTTTGTAAAAAAACTATGTATGTGTCACGTGTCTGTCCTGTCTCGTATTGCACATGGGTGTCTTTGTTATGTTGGGCCATGTGCTCTTGTCATTGTTTGATCCCTCCCCCTCGTTACCTGATTAGTGTTTGAGTTCTTCCACCTGTTCCCTCTTGATTTGTTCCCTATTTAAGTCTCTTCTTGTTTGCTGTCTTGGTCGGATCTTTGTCTTATGTTACCCCTGTTCCTTGTTATGGTCTTCGTGTTCTTGGTCAGTGTTTGTCATTCTAGTTCAGTTTTATGTTTCATTGATTATGTTTTCCCCCTTGTGGGTTTTTGCTTTGTGTTTTTGTTTTCATTTGTTAATAAATATCCTTTTACTGCACTTGAGTCCTCTTCTCCACTTTTTGTAAATTGTATCGTGACAGAAAGATCCAACCACTTGTGGACTCAGCAGCATGGAGGACGAGGAGTTTAACTGGGTGAATTTGGATGATAATTATATGGACGGCGATTACTTGGATTGCCCGGACTACACCATCGCCACCTGTTCACGCCCCGTCTGCCCAGCGAGAGTCTGTTCACATCCCGTCTGTCCAGCGAGAGACTGTTCACGTCCCGTCTGCCCAGCGAGAGACTGTTCACGTCCCGTCTGCCCAGCGAGAGACTGTTCACGTCCCGTCTGCCCAGCGAGTGACTGTTCACGTCCCGTCTGCCCAGCGAGTGACTGTTCACGTCCCGTCTGCCCAGCGAGAGACTGTTCACGCCCCGTCTGCCCAGCGAGAGTCTGTTCACGTCCCGTCTGCCCAGCGAGAGACTGTTCACGTCCCGTCTGCCCAGCGAGAGACTGTTCACGTCCCGTCTGCCCAGCGAGAGACTGTTCACGTCCCGTCTGCCCAGCGAGAGACTGGTCACGTCCCGTCTGCCCAGCGAGAGACTGATCACGTTCCGTCTGTTCAGTCTGGGACAGAGCCAGAGATCCCCTTTGGCGTGGCCGCCAAGGTTGTGACGGACTATCTGGAGCGTCTGGCTCGGATCTTGGAGATGCCAGTCCCTGCTGTTCCGGTCCCAGAGGCAGAGCCAGTGCCTGTCCCAGAGGCAGAGCCAGTGCCTGTCCCAGAGGCAGAGCCAGTGCCTGTCCCTGAGCCGGAGGCAGAGCCAGTGCCTGTCCCTGAGCCGGAGGCAGAGCCAGTGCCTGTCCCTGAGCCGGAGGCAGAGCCAGTGCCTGTCCCTGAGCCGGAGGCAGAGCCAGTGCCTGTCCCTGAGCCGGAGGCAGAGCCAGTGCCTGTCCCTGAGCCGGAGGCAGAGCCAGTGCCTGTCCCTGAGCCGGAGGCAGAGCCAGTGCCTGTCCCTGAGCCGGAGGCAGAGCCAGTGCCTGTCCCTGAGCCGGAGGCAGAGCCAGTGCCTGTCCCTGAGCCGGAAGCAGAGCCAGTGCCTGTTTCATAGCTGGAGCCCATGTTGGTTCCGGACCCAGTGTTTGTGTTTGTGTCTGTTCTTGTAACTGTTTCAGTTCTTGTGGCTGTTCCTGAGCCGGTGTCCGCTGTTCCTGAGCTGGTGTCCGCTGTTCCTGAGCCGGTGTCCGCTGTTCCTGAGCCGGTGTCCGCGGTTCCTGAGCCGGAGTCACCGCCCTGGCCGCCCGTGGGGTCTTCACCGCCCTGGCCGCCCGAGGGGTCTTCACCGCCCCGGCCGCCCGAGGGGTTTTCACCGCCCCGGCCGCCCGAGGGGTCTTCACCGCCCCGGCCGCCCGAGGGGTCTTCACCGCCCCGGCCGCCCGAGGGGTCTTCACCGCCCTGGCCGCCCGAGGGGTCTTCACCGCCCTGGCCGCCCGAGGGGTCTTCACCGCCCTGGCCGCCCGAGGGGTCTTCACCGCCCTGGCCGCCCGAGGGGTCTTCACCGCCCTGGCCGCCCGAGGGGTCTTCTGGTTTGCCCTGGTCGCCCGATGGACTGTCTGCTTCGCCCTGGGTGCCCGATGGACTGTCTGCTTCGCCTTGGCCGCCCGATGGACTGTCTGCTTCGCCCTGGGTGCCCGATGGACTGTCTGCTTCGCCTTGGCCGCGCGATGGGTCTTCTGCTTCGCCCTGGCCGCCCGATGGACTGTCTGCTTCGCCCTGGCCGCCCGATGGACTGTCTGCTTCGCCCTGGCCGCCCGATGGACTGTCTGCTTCGCCCTGGCCGCCCGATGGACTGTCTGCTTCGCCCTGGCCGCCCGATGGACTGTCTGCTTCGCCCTGGCCGCCCGATGGACTGTCTGCTTCGCCCTGGCCTCCCAGGAGGAAGCGGTCTGTTCCTCCCGTCCCGCCCTGGTCTGTCCCTCCCGTCCCGCCCTGGTCTGTCCCTCCCGTCCCGCCCTGGTCTGTCCCGCCCTGGTCTGTCCCTCCCGTCCCGCCCTGGTCTGTCCCGCCCTGGTCTGTCCCTCCCGTCCCGCCCTGGTCTGTCCCTCCCGTCCCGCCCTGGTCTGTCCCTCCCGTCCCGCCCTGGTCTGTCCCTCCCGTCCCGCCCTGGTCTGTCCCTCCCGTCCCGCCCTGGTCTGTCCCGCCCTGGTCTGTCCCTCCCGTCCCGCCCTGGTCTGTCCCTCCCGTCCCGCCCTGGTCTGTCCATCCCGTCCCGCCCTGGTCTGTCCCTCCCGTCCCGCCCTGGTCTGTCCCTCCCGTCCCGCCTGATGGAGCGTCTGGTAGCCGCTCCGTAGGGAGGGGGTAATGTCACGTGTCTGTCCTGTCTCGTATTGCACATGGGTGTCTTTGTTATGTTGGGCCATGTGCTCTTGTCATTGTTTGATCCCTCCCCCTCGTTACCTGATTAGTGTTTGACTTTTTGTAAATTGTATCGTGACAGTATGATGCATTACAATTGATTATAATTCATTAACATTGTTATTGCTCACCAAGACTACATTTATTTAATGAAAAATATACTGTAAACACAGAAATATTGTGAAATATTATTAAAATTTAAAATAACTGTTCTTTTTGAATATTTATATATTAAAATGTAATTTGAATCATTACTCCAGTCTTCAGTGTCACATGACCCCTTCAGAAATCATTCTAATATGTCGATTTGGTGCTCAAGAAACATTTGTAATATTATCAGTTGAAAACAGCTGTGCTGCTTAATATTTTTCTGGACACCGTGGTCCATTTTCTTCCAGGATTCGTTGATGAAAAGAAAGTTCAAAAAGACAGCATTTATTTGAATTAGAAATATTTTGTAACAGTGCAAACGTCTTTAATACATGAGTTCAATTATGCAAAAACATATATAATCAGACATCCGCGGAATTTTGATGACCAGCAGACTTTTCTAATAGAATTCTGAAAGTTATTAAGCATCTAATGGGTTAAAGAATGCATGCATTCTTTATAACCCTAATGCTAATGTAACAGAAATGAAATTGAACAAAACGTAAAACAACTGCATGTCAATATGATGCCCTGATCTTGGATCAGTGCTGGGAGAGCAGTTTACTGTGAGCACTGGTTTGTTTGTTTGGGCTAAAGCGGGTAAATATCACTGGCCTGTTTGACATCGCTCAGTGGAGAGAGAGCAGGAGAAAAGAGACAATTCAGGGAGAGAGACAGAAAGACTGATAGAGAGAGAGAGAGGGAGAGAGAGAGAGAGAGAGAGAGAGAGAGATATGCACACTGAGTAGAATAAAAACATTGCATAATCAGCTTAGCCACCCCACTTCCTGCCTTTTAATGGGCTTGTCTGACTTTAGTTTGGTGGATGCTGCTTTGCACAGCTCAGCCTGAGAGCAGGTCACCGGAGAGGGAGAGGGAGAGGGAGAGAGAGAGAGAGAGGGAGAGAGAGAGAGAGAGAGAGAGAGAGAGAGAGAGAGAGAGAGAGAGAGAGAGAGAGAGAGAGAGAGAGAGAGAGAGAGAGAGAGAGAGAGAGAGAGAGAGAGAGACTATTGTCTCAGTGCTCTAATAAAACATTGCAGAATGCAAGGTCAGGAGCCAGTTCACCGCATGCTCGTTTAAAGGTTGAAGTTCATGTTTCATTTAGAAGGAATGTACTCGCTGCACAAAAACAGAAAATAGCATTACGTTGTCTCACAGTGAGGCGAATTCACTAAACAGTTGCACCGCTTTTGTGTGCAATATTTCAGTACCAAAAAACAAACAATGTCCAAGGAGTCTGCATATATAGTCTGCATATATAGGTAATAACCTTTTTCTATTTATAATTAGTTTTCTAGAAATCTTTATTAATATTATAAAGGTCTTTACTGTCACTTTTGCATCCTTACTGAATAAAAGTAAATGTAAAAATGTCACTCAGTCAGTCAAGTCACATGTATTTATAAAGCACATTTAAAAACAACAGATTTTGGCCAAAGTGCTGTACAAAGTTAAGCAAATAATATTAAAAATAGACACAAAACATAATCACATGCAATGCACAAAGTATAATGCACAATGCACTGCACCTACTTGTGACTGTATGCATTAATAAATAGATGCGTTTTAAGAAGGGATTTAAATTCATCATGTTGATGCAGATTTAATGTACAGTGGCAGATTTTTCCAGAGCTGTGGAGCAAAGATCTCCTTTCAGTTTAAGACCTGTCCTGGGAAGAATCAACTGTAAACTTTTGGTTGATCGGAGGTGTCTGGATGTACTGTGTGATGAAATGAAAGGCGATCAGAAATATATGGAGGAGCCAAACTGTTGAGGCCTTTATAAACAAACAATAATGCTTTAAACTGGATACGATATTTGACTGGAAGCCAAAAAAGAGAGACCAGCACAGGTCAAATATGTTCCCTTTTCTTGCATTTATTTATATCTAGGTTTCCCGTGCTCACGTGAAAGTGTCTCATACGCATGTAAAAGTGTTTCGCAAATGTCTCAAGGGTTATTTAGACTTCAGAGGCTCTGTAAAATTAGGCGCGTAATATATTTATTCACAGAAGTCAGCACTATTTGCCTGCCTCAATTAACTATTAGCACTCTTGGAGAGCAGGTGGTACACAGAACTTTGTTTAGAAAAGATGCTTGTGTAGCAGTAATTCATCGCATGATATACACAGACAGTGCATGCAAATAACGCAGTGCATTCTTAGTGAACTCCCCTGTGTTTGTTGGCTAAAAACGCAGGAAAATGTTTCCCTCATTTCAGGTAATTGAAAAGCATTTGCTTGCGTTTCTGCCTGTGTGTGCATATGAGAAATCAAATCTGTCTGATTTGGATATGCATGACTCATCCCAGCAGCCCTAATGAACGCTTGATAAAGAGGAAGAAAAAAAAAATGCAATATTGCTTCCTAATGGGCTCTCCACTGAAATCACTTGCCCTCCGTTGGGCTGACAGTGTCCTCTCTCGGGTCAGAGGCAGACAGAGCTATTAGAGAACGCCCCAGATCAGATAGATTTCACTGGAAGATCATTTCTCCCCCTCATTAGAATTCTATCTTGTATAAACGCCATTATCTGGGCCCAGCTTTGTTTGTGTCAGAACAGTGCTAAATCAATCACGACACCGTCGAGGACGAACAAAGCACAAATAAATCAAAATATAATGCAGTTTGGAAAATTTGGTTTGGGGAATGCTCCAGATAGCACTGGTGTCAAATGATAAAGGCTGCACACACTTGCCTCAGTTTGAAGACCCGCTGGGCATGTCACCTTATTTTACTGATGAAATTAGCTTCAGATTTATTGATTTGTTAAAGTCAGCATGAAACGGAAGTTACGACAGACTTTTTTCTCTATTGTGACGTATATACAAGTGAACGGCTAATCGAACAAAAAAATGTAGGGTTGAACTTGATTTTTTCATTGGGATTTGATCGGATTCTTGTGGTTTGCTATTGCCGTGATCTTTTGTCATTGACAGGTTGTCCCGCCCTCACACCAGTAAACACGTCATCCGATAAGAGAGGAGATGTCAATGCAAGAGGCAGGGGGAGTTATTTTAATTAAAGATTATAAGGGCACGTGAATAAAAAAAAATGTATGTGCATGGATAAATCATTTATAATAAATAGTGCAATATTCCATAGAAGAAAAAAAAAAAAAACGGGAATTGTCTTTTCTGTCCAGAATTGTCCAGCATTTTAAAATAATGATTTCAAGAACTGGGTATCTGATTTGGTGTTCACATTGGTACATGGCTCTTTGACTGATTTCAAGCTGTTCACATGTTGATGTCATGCTCAAATGCTTCATTCAATTTGACTTAACATATGGAAGCCAAATGCAGGTAATTTGATGCTAATTCGACTGTCACTTTGAAATTTGATTAAATTAAAAGGGTCATGACAAGGAGTTTTTTATTATTTAAATATGTTCCTTGAGGTTCACTAATTATGTAAAAAAAAAAACCCTCATTCAAACCCTCTGACTGAAATGAACCGAAACTGAATGCGCATCTGTAAACTGTATCCAGCGTAGACAGCGTCAATGATTATAATGGGTTCTATTTGCTTTTGACATGCTTTAGGCAAATGTCAGCTGTTAAGCGACTGATACCAGTGGGCGTTGATGTAAAACTATTCTGCTCTATTCATGCTCTAACGGCAGTCATATGCAAATGTATTAGCCCGTATGATGTCACAAATCCCGCATTATCCAAATAAGCCGTTTTTAGAGCTTGATTAAATTAATGATGTTTATAATGAGGAGGACGTTTTAAGCTATGAAACTTGCAGGATGTATTAATAGTACAAAGACTTTTCATATGTCAAGCCACATTTGATTTCTCATGTCATGACCCCTTTAAACATTTAGTCAATTGTTTATTCAGACAGTCAGCATCTTGTATTAACTGAGAACATAATTTTTTTGAGTACACATGTACTGTATGTAGATTTTCAAGCAATTCTTATGCAATGCATGAAAATACATGTCAATAAACATTTGCTTTTTTTCACATTCAAGTAAGTTGAAGAAATATGAATAATTTTCACTCAACAAGACCTTTATAGCAGCTCCACATTGAAGATATGGTTGTCATACCTCAGCCCCTAACACATATTCAAGCTGTTTTCCAAAACACCTGATCCCTTTACCACACCTGCGCTTAGGGACCCGGTTACCAGGTGAATATGTGTATGTGTGTGTGTGTGAGAGAGAGAAAGAAAGCAAGAATCATTTCCCACATACAGTATATCTAATGCCAGCCAGATAACCATTATTCTTTGGGCATTTTATGTACAGTGGGGTCCAAATATATAAGACCACAAAATATAATTTAAACTTTTATGATTTTCAAAAAATTAAAACAGAAACATTACAGTGTAAAATGCACTATTTATAGGTCACTAATCAAATAAGCAAATTTGTGGCACTGATCATGTGAATTATTTTGTACAGATTGTTGCTTTACATTTTAACTTTGCTGATAATATCATTTATGAAAAGAAAACAAACTCCAGAAAAATATAAAACAGAAGCATTTTCACTAGTGATGTTGTCTGTTATTTATCTTGATAATATAATGACTTATTAATTTTGATTAATATAGTTTACGTTAAACTTAATTTGCATGGGAAACATGCCATATTCTGTATGTAGTATGTAATAAACAGAACTTTATCGGCAGCAGGTGTGGGCGCTAATATAGTTATCATTACAGATATCATGCTTGTCCTTAAATATTTTGTTGATTTATACATCACTAAATCAAGACAGTGCCTAAAGGGTCAACTTCACACGGTCCCTCTTTACCAGCATAAAAAAAGCTGTTATTCAGATTTAGAATAAATTATACAGCAAAACCGAGCAAAGCATCAATAATAGAATGCTCCCCTCTTGCTATGATCAATAAAGCTGTCAATGCAAGTTTAGACAGTTTCATGTGACTGTTTGAGTCCTGCAGTTTAGCTCAAACTCACAGCCATGATTCATAACCTTATTCATTTACTTGAATAATTGTGCAGCCCATATATACAAAGAGATACAAATTATTTATTATGTCAGTTCACATTTACGAACCTGTGTTCTCTCCTCTCTCATTCAGAAACATGACAAAGATTTAAATGCTCACGCTGGCATGATGGGACACTGGAGGGATCATGAGGGCCCATGGTATTTCCTGAGTCCATGGTGCCCAGCATCATGTTTGTATCTTTGAGAGCAGAGCAGGCCTTACTTACCACCGAGAGTGTGGGGTTTTCACACTAGAAACCTGCCATTCTCTCTAAAGACTAAAGCCGAATCTAAACATCTTTCATTCCTGATTATTAATATTAATTAAAAAATAAATACAAACTAATAAAATAAAGTAATAATGTTAAGACAACTGAATTCAAAAGATCAAACATTTTGTGAGAAAGTCACCATATTTTCAGAATTATCCAATACGAAGTACAAGCAAAAATAATACTGATGCTTGCCTTGGCAAACATCACTAAATATAGAAAGTGAGAGAAAGAAAGAAGAAATCAGAGAGAAAGAGGTACACAGAATGTGAGAGAACGATATGCGCCAGTGGCCATTATGTTCTCCAGTAAGTCCTGGGAAAATAAACAGCTTCATTAGCACGTCCTTTATAGAATTTCTCTCTCTCCCACACATAGCGTGTGAGCGCCTTGTCTGAAGCATAAGATGTAATAACTATCCAAACAGAAGACGTCAGTCAGAAGCCAGCTCAGCGCTCATTAATACATCGAAATGTTCCAGAGCCCACCACGCCTCACCCCCGGCCTGCCAAACGCTTACCTGAGACTCCTCCATTATGACCTCACCACTGGAACACAAACACTGCTAAAACTGATCCCAGAACATTCCAAAAATAACATGTCACACCAGATCATCGCAGATTTATCTTGAAGGGGGCGTGATATCTTACATTTAATTTTGTATGGTGTGGTATATAAACAGGCCGTCTGACCGAGCGCTTTGTGATAGATTAAGGAATATGGTTGACTTGTGGTTTGGCTAGGTTACATGGTCCGGTTAGCCCCTGGTGGTGGATGTCGTAACTACACCATCTGGCTGCAAAAGAGCATCTTTGACGATCATTAAAATAAATTAATAAAATAAATATTAACATAAATAAATAAACTCAATTATTTAAAAATTAAATATTTTTTATTTAAAATAAGTCAAATTTTAAATATTTGTATTTATTTATTTTTTAGAACAAGGCTCCACCCTTGTCAACTAGGTCTTTCACTTAATGATATCTGGCCTGACTACTGACACCTGCCCCATTCAAACAAATTCCTCAGAGAGTGTATCACTCCGTGGCAGCTTGATTTCCCAGTATCGCAGACATTAGTGAGTCAAGTGGAACCCAATTTGATAGGTCAACCCGATGCCACACACACACACACACACACACACACACACACACACACACACACACACACACACACACACACACACACACACACACACACACACACACACACACACACACACACACACACACACAAGCCTGGCCTCTCAACCTATAATTTAGTCTCCCCTTCCATCAGCACAGACAGTGGGGTGTAAGTACTCTCTCTCTCACGGTCTTACTGTCAGTGGGCTTGTAAGCACTTCAGTACAAGCCTACATTTACCCTCAGTCACAGCTAACACACATACACAGCAATTTAACAACTCACTTTACTGATCAGCCTGTGGGAAAACACATACACAAGAAAAAAAAAAATCAAAAATCTCAGAATTTTCAATTTCAAAGTACTTTTTTATTTTATGTACTAACAAAATAAAAAATAATTTACAAATAAATTATTATAAATGCTATTAATAAAATAATAAAAAAACTAACAAAAATGTAAAAATCATCTGCTAAATGAAGAAATGAAAACAAATAAAATAAAAATCATTGAACATAAAATGTGTTTAAATAAAATATTTCTATTCAAATAAATAAATAAATAAGAGTAAATAAATAGAATAATATGTGAAAATAAAAGTATGGAAACACAAAAGTCCTAAACTAGAAGGAAACTATCCTGAACTATGATGTCAAAGGCAGCATACAGGGGGGGGGGGGGGTTGCACTGAAATATTATACATTTATAATTATCGACAAGTTGCTTTTATATTTATATTTATGTTGTCACAATACACATCTACTTTCTGAATGACCATTAAAATGTAGAAAAATGCTTTTTGTTGCAAGATGGTGTAGTTACGTCATCAACCAGCAGGGGCTCACAGGGCCATACTAACCAGCCAAACCTTGACCCCTTGCTACATATACTGTATACCCATTCCCATTTCAGTTTCTTTTTTCTTTTTCAGCTTCAGGTAGATTAGTGTTATTCTTCTGTCATAGTAAATGAGAATTTTTGCCAACCTTTCTCATTTTACCTTCAATTACCATGAACTAAAATGTTCCAGATTTAATGCATATGCGTGTGTGTGGTATTATGACAGCAAATCCACAGTGTGATTCCCATACCCACACCATTAAGACTTCCCTCAGGCCCCTCTGCTCATGAATAAGGAGAGATGAAGAGATGAAGGGAGAGATGAAGAGATGAAGGGAGAGGAAGGGGGGGGGTGGGGGGTGGGATTAAGGTCGAGATCAGGTGCCGGCCAAATCGCCTGAAACGCACTCCCAAGATCTGAAAAAGCCCACAGGCTTGAGCTGGGCAAGTGGAAGATCAGCAGAACGGAAAGAAGTGCTGGACGTCCCATGACAGGGAGCTTGTGCATGATGGAGGGGTCAAAGCGTTACACGCTCGTCATCATTATCTACCCCAGCATCAGCATGTTGCCTAAGAGCCCGTGTAATTATGAGAGCATGCAGGCCTGATGGCCCCGTTGTGGCCTGTTAGAAAAGCCTGAGTAAGCTGGATCAGGACAACACGCGAGAAAGCACACACCTACAGCAGATGGAGACAAGAGAGGAGAGCAGAACGACTACACAAGTGACAGCAAGTGCTTCATGAAAGTCATACGGGTAGGAAAATGATGAAAGAGCTTGCATTTTAGGATGAACTATCCCTTTAAGAGACGAAGAGCTCCTTTTCCTTTCTCTCTCAAATAAAATTTCAACAATCAATCTGTGTAAGAAGCATAGGTGTGATTCATGTGCATAATGCTTTTCTGTAAAAGCATACAGCAGATTGGATCTCTTACAGTATGTCTGATGTTTTAATAATGCTGCACCTGTTTGAGAGAATCTTTAGTGCACAGCAAGATTCAAGAGGAACCACTTGTGCAAAACACAGTTATTCCACAGGCTTGTATGATCCACTTAGTAGAGAGAGAGAGAGAGAGAGAGAGAGAGAGAGAGATAGAAAGATGGAAAAAGAAGGATGGGAGGGAGAGAAAATCGATGAGATGCTATTTTTGAGATTTAAACCTGGATATCAATACATGCATGGCTCCTTTTCAAGGCTGAATGCATTATCAGAAGGCTGGCAAAGAGTGTAGCAATATTCCTGACTTTAAAATGCACAATATCACCTATTTCTATTTTATTTCTCTAAAGAAGCTTTTTCTTTTTTTTTCAAAATGGGATAGTTCACCCTAAAATGAAATTTCTGTCATCATTTACTCATCACCATGTTGTTCCAAACCGGTATGACGTTCTTTCTTCGAAGAAACACAAAAGGAGAAGGTATGAAGATGCGTTTTTTTTCTCTTTCACACAGTGAAAGTGGATAGGGACCAAAAAAAAAAAAAAAAAAAAGCATCATAAAAGTATAGTAAAAAGGGTCCACATGACTTATCCGCTATATTTGCAGTCTTCGGAGCCTTAAGTTTGTTTAATGTCTGGGAAATTATTCAATTATTCACTCTCCTTGGCATGTTCATGAGAGATGTAGCGATATATGGTTTGCAAATGAGTTTTTTTTAGTCTAATCATTTTGATGAATTGTTTGATCTAATTAACTTCACCCTCAACACCGTCAAATGATCCAGTAGTCTTAAAGTTTTCAACATTGATAATTATAAGAAATGTTTCTTGAGCATCAAATCAGCATATTAGAATGATTTCCGAAGGATCATGTGACACTGCAGAATAGAAACCAAGTGACTGAAAAAAAAAATGCTTATTGCTTGTCACGGTCGCAGCTGGTAAGGAACAACTCAGATTTACATGGAAGATATTTTTATCGCTTGTAGCTTTATCACGTTCACCAGGTTAAGACACAGTGTAAAGGTAAAGATTAGACAGAGTTGGCCAGGAGTCTGGTAGTACAGAGAAAAGACAGAGAGAGAGTCTTTAAGAGAGAGAGAGGTATAGATGAATTCATCCATCATCCCTCTGTCTTTGGGTTTGACACCGAGCCTCACGCTACACCCCACAAATCACACAGCAACTGCCAGTTGCAGGCTGCCCTCTCCAATCTCTCTCTTCCTATTCTCTCTCTCTGTCTTGTCAGTTGCTTTTACACCCCCCTCCAAGCCCTCTGCCTATGTAACCTCCAAACAGAAAACAGACACACACACGAACATACTGCATCCAACAGAAATCACATATTCTCTCTCTCATCCACCTTAACCTCTCCAGCTCTCGCCTTTCCCTTCCCCTGACGGAAACAAGAAAGCTCCGCAACAGCAGGGGAACAAACACCAAGCACATTACTGAGGAAAATACCCTGAGCTTTGCAAAACCACCCCATTAAAAAACACTGTTTACACATTATTTTTGTGGGCGTCTGTGATATAAAGCATTTGTCGATTTCAAAGGCGACATGAAATCAGAATTTACTTTCTTAATAAATGTCTCTGGCCGTTTTGTGCATTACTGATGAGTGTTACTTAAAAAAAAAACTGAGTTGAATACAAAATAAGCTCAATCAACAGCATTTGTGGCATAATGTTGATTACCATGGAAAGTATAGATTATTTCCCCTCATTTTCTTTAAAATAAGCAAAAATTGACTTATGAAAAGTGAATGGGGACCATTTTTGGATAATATTTGTCTTATTTGAGACTTATCATGTTGTCATGCAACAGTGTTTTGAAATTTGAATAAATTAGTTAGTAATCAAATTTTCTACCTTAAAAATGATATAAACAGATTTACGTCTTGTGGCTATACCAATTACACCAATTCCCCATTCACCAAATTCAGCTTTTTTAAAATAAAAAGGACAGGTGGAAATTTTTATTGTAATCAACATTATGCCACAAATGCTGATAATTAAACTTGTTTAGAAACCAGAATATTCTATTAAAGTAAAATCTATCTGCAAAATCTAATGACACTCTTGGACGTTGAAAATATTTTTGAATAAGCCTGCAAATTAACCAGTAATATCATAGCCCAATTTTCACAATTCCATTAAATGCCGATAGATAAAATCAAGTCCCGCCCTACATCATATCTCACTAATATTCTGTATCACTCTGAAATACGTCAAGTAATGTAAGTTAAATGTGTTCTAAGGGCTATCTTCTCTATAAATGTTTGTCGCTAGTATATGCAGCACATTCTGCTGCCCTGTGGGAACTGTTTTCTTCTGGCACACCAGGCTCAAATTAAACCTTAATCAACCTATAAATCAGATCCTGTCATATGAAGCTGATGAGCAGAACGACTCAAAGTGGGGGACGTGTACTTCCTCACACTCGAGGTTTGGATCGCGTTGTACTCTGAGGTTTAGTATTCTAATATATAAAGCTCGGCAGAGAGCTATACAGGTGTAATTATGCTGTCAAAATCAGAAAATCAGAATTTATTTAATATTAAAGGCACAGTTCATAAAAAAACAGATTTCTGTCATTTACTCAGAAAAAACATGTGGGTTTGAAACAACATGAGAGCAATTAGATGTTGACAGAACTGTCATTTTTGGCTGAACTATTCCTTTAATATACAGCTATATGGAGAGGGGACTCAGAGCAATGAGATTTTACTGTGGATGGAGCTGTGAAAACAGACACCAAGTGGGCAACAAAATGTCCTGATGATTGTCACTTTGTCGCTTTGCACCTGGTTAGGATGCAATATTGTTAGAACACACTGTATTGTTGACACTTGCCTGGTACTCCTGGTGGGGTTTTGAGGAACTTTCCGTTGAAATGTTGAATCACCACATCACATTTCTCAGTGGACTCCATTCTGAGACAGAAAGAGAAATAAAAAGAAACACACAGCATGAGGCAATCAGAATTGAAGTAATCGGTCATGACTGCAGTGAAAACATTGACAACTGAACAGATTTAGCTTTTTAAAACTCTGCTTTATGACTGTTTCTTTAAGTATGGACATTTTTGGCCCTGTGGACATATAGAATATTCTCTGTTAAAACACACTTTTCATACTCTCAACAGTTTAATTCGTCTATAACAATGACCAACAGTGGACATTCAGTAGATACATCAAAGGATTTTTTTTTCTATGAATCAGACGTCATGTTTCTGAATCAACTAATGTAATTTCCACCATATTTAAAATTATGTATTTTGATTTTGTTAGACAACATTATGTAGTGTATGACTCCTTTACCTCATGGCTAGCTTTTTATGTATAACAAATACGGTTTAATAATAGCTTCACACTTTTAATAATTTTTAATAATTTGACAAGTGTATAGCTACAGCTTGATAAGAAATGATGCAAAGTGAAAATATTCTGTGATGTTTTCTTTACATACTACATGTCTCATATTTCATGTAAATCATGTAAATTTTTGTCTCATTGATAAACAAGTACAATAACTTTTGACAAAACTTAATTTGGACATGATGAAATATCAATCAATAAGTGAATCAATGATTGAATAAATGAATCAATCAATATGTCATGTTTATTTCACTATGTTTAGAACATATTTAAAAAATATAAAGAATATTAAATAGATTTTATTTTAAATCATTAATCATTAATATTTCTATACAGAATTTTGTTTTGTTTAAGATTGAAGATCTGTGTCTAAGTCAAGGGTAAACCAATACAAATTGTGTAAATTGATAAATATAATAATCCAAAATAAGTGATAAAGGCATGATAAAAAAGTTCAAAGTTTTAATGTGATCTATCTATGTATCTATCTATCTATCTATCTATCTATCTATCTATCTATCTATCTATCTATCTATCTATCTATCTATCTATCTATCTATCTATCTATCTATCTATCTATCTATCTATCCATATATAAGTTGAAATCTATTAGTATTAACCTCAGGGACATTAAAAATTATATGTTAATTTCAAGAATGAAAGGAGAGGGATAGAAAGAGTGAGAGAGGGAAAATAAAGAACGGCAGGGGTGTTATATAGTGTTTGTTTCGGGCTGCTGGGAGTCTTGATTTAGTCTGTGCTCTCTGGACTGGCTCCTCTCCTCTGTGCGGCCCCATTCAGCTCTGCTCACCCAATCATGGCTGAACGGCTAATTGCCTGGCTGGCACAATTGTACACACACACACATATACACACACAGCCTCTGCTGGGATCTCTTACACAGCTAGTGACCCTGAAAACCAGCCAACCCACCCCACACGCACCACACGTGGGGGTGGTGGGAGGTGGTGGTGGTGGTGGTGGGGGAGGTGGGTGTAGGAAAAGAAAGAAACTAAGGGATGTTTTTATATGTGCCCTCTTGAACAAACGCTGTCTAGTCCTGCATCAGCAAAAGAGAGGGTTGGTTGTCAAGGTTACCTGGCGAAACCGACCCCTCGACTGACCCCGTTTGCGTCTCGGAGTATCCGTGTGGAAATGACATGTCCGAAAGGCTTCAGCATGTTCTCCAGCTCTTGTTCATCCATTGAAACCGGGAGGTTCGAGATGTACAAGTTAGTGGGGTCCTGCTCTTGTTGCTGTGGAGAAAACACACACACACACACACACAATCTGACATTAGAAATCATGATGTAGTCACTCATATTCAGACTTTAAATTATAGGCATAAACTCCAGTTGCAGCTTATCCGAGACAAAAACAACCCATTTAGTCAGGATGTGGGCTTCTGAGTGACATACAATTGACTTGGGGTGCAAAAATCTGAAATCAGACTCAACGAAACAAACTATACAGGTGGAAATGCCTTGTTTACCTGCTACAAAGTGTCTCAGACAAAACTTTTAAATGTCTTTCTGACATGACAACCATCCTAGGAGTATTTTGGTCTAATCTTCCATGCTGCAATGGGCGGCATGAGAAACCCAGGATGGTGAGGAAAGAGAAAGAGTGAGCTGTTAAAGCTGAAAGCTGTGTTTAAATGAAAACCACAAGATGCTGGAGGGCCTTAACTGGATACATCACTACCTGTCTCTCACTCACACACTGGTGTTGATGGCCTCTTCTAGAGACACTGTGCGGCTGGCTAATGGTGGTCTGAGAGGACAGCGTACACGATACAGACACTGGATGGTGGTTGTTGAAGGGCGTGTGTGTGTGTGTGTGTGTGCAAAGACCAAAATGAGCAGCATTAAAGCACTAGCACACTAAGAGAACATACTGCATTTGTCTCTTTGAAGCCCAGGCTAAAATGTGCAGGGAAAAATTATAAAAAATAAATAAAAATCTGGACCAAGATATGGTATATCCATAAACCCTTAAATGCATACCTCTGGTCTTTAGTGACCTGGGACGTCATTCACTACACTCCTCATTAATTTTATGAAGTTAGACATAAACCTTCTTAGTATTCCTCATTTCTTCATTCAAATATCCATTATAAATATAAATTAATGCCTGCTTTCCCATTCATTTTTTTTTGGGAAAAATGAATAGGGTCGCTAACGACCCGAGGTGTGTAACAGTGTAAAGCTTTTTGTATAATTTGACAAAATTACAGCTTGAAATAAAACAATAACCTGACAAAAGTCACCTACTAATGCGTAAACATTATGTGAAGCTCGCTAGCCAGACGGGATTTAAACTTAGTCGGCTGAAGACCCAAGTTTGGTTTGAAGACAAAAAATGTACCGAGCACAATGTTTTCTCACCATTCCTGATTTTAACACGCACGCACACACGACACATCACATTAAGCGTGGTCTTGTGGCTATCAGAGCAGAAACAAAAGCTGATGCTCTCTGTATGTTTTTCCATTGTCTCCGGTCGCGTTTCATTTCGAGAGATCTGAAATACTGCCCATAAAGAAATCAGGACAAGGGGTGGGCGATACTGCAAAATTCGGTATCGATCCGATACCAAGTAAATACAGGGCCAGTATCGCCGATATTGATACCGATACCAATACTTTTTAATTTTAAAAGCATGCACTTGAACTTACATGCACTTTCCTGTGCAAGAGCAGTGTGTCATGATTTATGAGGTGAATGCATCATTAATATGCTAAATCTGAAGACGTTTTCATGAACACTAAATATTTTGTGATTTGTGCTCTCAACTCGCCTGTAATTAGTCAGTGACTTTTACCAAACTACCCTAATTATAGTTATGCACTATTGTACACTAGCCTACTGTTCAAAAGTTCGGGGGCTGTAAGATTTTTAATTCTCTTCTGCATTTATTTGATCAAAAATACAGTAAAAACTGTAATATTATTACAATTTAACATGGGCTATTCTGTCATTTATTCCTGTAATCAAAGCTGAATTTTCAGCATTATTACTCCAGTCTTCATGATCCTTCATGATGAGAATTCATTTTAATATGCTGATTTGCTGCTCAAGAAACATTTCTTATTATTATTATTATAATTTTGCATAAAATGTATCATGATGAACAAAGTTGAAAGAACAGCATTTATATGAAATAGGTTTTTTAAAAATAAAAAAACCCTGTAAAACCCTAGACTGTCTCTTTCGATCAATTTAATGCATCGATCCTTTGTTGAATAAAAATATTAATTTCATCAAACAAATCTTACTGACATCAACATTTTGAACCGTTATGTAAACTTTTAATTTGTTTATTACGAAATAACTCCCGATTGTTTCTCTGTCATCTAAGCAAGGCTTCGTTTCCCAAACGCACTGAGACAGAAGCACCATTATCAACGCTCTCTGTAATTGATTGGTTTCGTCTTGTATCCAGATGACTAGGAGAAATAGTTCTACCCTACACAATTATTGGCTAACATTCGCTTATTTTTAAACTTAGAAGCTTTTTTTATGCACTGAATTGCGTTCTAAATTAATAAAAATAACTGGTAAAAAAAACACATTTGGATCGATATTTTTATGTGAGGATCGATCCTTTTCGATACCACGTCAGTATCGAAAGTATCGATACTTCAGGATCGATCCGCCCACCCCTAATCAGGACAGAAGTGGTTGAAAGTGGACAAAAGAGATGGATTAAAATACCAGGGGCCTCATTTATAACCATTGCGTACGCACAAAACAGGCCCTGAAAGAGGCGTAAGCCACTTCCGACGCACAAGTTGTGATTTATAAAAAACAAACTTGACGGGAAAATTTGCACACCTGCTCGCAAACTCTGACCCATGCGTACGAACATTTTGGAGATGGAGCAGTTTGGCGACACCGATGGTGAGCTGGAGTTAATGTCTTTTTGGTCACTTTTGGACAGAAATTTTAAAGAAAATTATATACAGAAATATAATACAAATATAATTTCACTCACCAAGCCTATCACATGAAGCAAACATCCATCCCTTCTTAAATGTCCGCGCCAGCGAGTGCATTGGGCCGTTTAGTGAAGCTGACGCATATATGCCTATCTAAAACCGTATCTTCATTATAAGTCCTAATCATAAATACAGTGCATGTTCACAATAACAGTTTAAATAAATAAAAGAATGATTTAAACTATGTTTTACTTCTGATGTAAACATTTAGATTAAATATGCCATTCTTATTAATGGAGTTAAACACTTAAATTACATGAAATCATTACTGAGAAGTTACAACATTTTTTATCTTCAATAAATAGAAATATTTGTTGTGGATGCAATGCTTTCGAAAACTTTTCCTCTGGCATGCTGTGTTTTAATGTTTTATCTACATAGATAATTGCTTATCATGATAATAGCAGATTGTCTGAGAAAATAGTTTTGTGCAAATAATGCACAACAAGGTCTATCTGTTTCCATTAAAAAATATAAATCAATTAAAAATACTCGTTGGCCAGTAGGAAAGATTGAGAAAAACTTTCTCTGAAATGTATTTTACACTATTTGATTTATTTATTCAAAAACAAGGCAAGGATAGGCTACTAAATGATTTTTATTAATGTAACCAATGTGACAGCAAATCCATATGTCATATTTTCCTAATGTCTTGTACCGTTAAACATGTTATCACGTGGATGAATAATCATATGCAAATGATACGCAGATGAGGATATGCATAGTAAAACTAACCGTTGTAAGCTCCATATATGGTTGTTTCGGGGAGGAGACGCATGTGCGCACAATCTTCCGCTAGATGGGATTTATAAAGTGAATTCTGCGGAGGTTCTGGCGTACGCACGGTTTTATAAGTCTGAATATTTTTTGCGTATGCCATTTTTGGCTTTCTGGCGCACGTACACTTTTAGTAAGGATCCTACGCACAGTTTTATAAATGAGGCCCCAGGTGTAAACGAGTATGTGTCTCCTTGTGATCCAATCGACCAAAACACATCTAAATACCAGGGGCCTCATTTATAACCGTTGCGTACGCACAAAACAGGCCCTGAAAGAGGCGTACGCTACTTCCGACGCATAAGTTGTGATTTATAAAAACAAACTTTACGGGAAATTTTGCACACCTGCTCGCAAACTCTGACCCATGCGTACAAACATTTTGGAGATGGAGCAGTTTGGCGACACCGATGGTGAGCTGGAGTTAAATGTCTTTTTGGTCACTTTTAGACAGAAAATCTAAAGAAAATTATGCATATACAGAAAGATAATACAATCATAATTTCACTCACCGAGCCTATCACATGAAGCAAACATCCATCCCTTCTTAAATGTCCTCGCCAGCGAGCGCGTTGGGCCGTTTAGTAAAACTGATACAGCCTTTCTAAAACCGTACATTCATTATACGTCCTAATCATAAATACAGTGCATTTTCACAATACAGTTTAAATAAATAAAATAATGCATTTAAACTATGTTTTACTTCTGATATAAACATTTAGATTAAATATGCCATTCTCATTAATGGTGTTAAACACTTAAACTAGGCTACATGAAATCATTACTGAGAAGTTACAACATTTTTATATTCAATAAATATAAATATTTGTTGTGGATGAAATGCTTTTGAACACTTTTCCTCTGGCATGCTGTGTTTTAATGTTTTAACTACAGAGATTAATTGCTTATCATGATAATAGCAGAGTGTCTGAGAAAATAGACCTTGTTGTGCATTATTTGCACAAAACTATCTTTTTCCATTAAAAATATAAATCAATTAAAAGTACTATTTGGCCAGTGGAAAAGATTGAGAAAAACTTTCTCTGAAATGTATTTTACACTATTTGATTTATTGAAAACAAGGCAAGGATAGGCTATTAAATAATTTTTACTAATGACATCCGTATTTCATATTTTCGTAATGTCTGGAACCTTTAAACATGTTATCACGTGGATGAATAATCATATGCAAATGATATGCAGATGAGGATATGCATAGTAAAACTAGGCGTTGTAAGCTCCATATATGGTTATTTTGGGGTGGAGACGCATGTGCGCACAATGTTACGATGACTGGGATTTATAAAGTGAATTCAGCGCAGATTCTGGCATACGCACGGTTTTATAAGTCTCAATTTTTGTTTGCGTATGCCATTTTTGGCTTTCGGGCGCACGTACACTTTTAGTAAGGATTCTACGCACAGTTTTATAAATGAGGCCCCAGGTGTAAACGGGGCCTTAAAGTCATATACATATGCCAGTGGACAGGCAAATTTTCAATCCCAAGAGCAAAAACTAATTTCCTTAAATGTACAGTAGTATATAGGGCAATGAAAACATGGAATTTTCTACCATTGTCATTAATTAAAATAACAGGTAAAGACACACTTGGATGGATGCATTATAAGTGTTAGACCTGGTGCTTAGACCTTTTTGTACATTTACAGATTGTTGTAATGTTGAATATAGGCTGTGCTAAGTGTGTTGTTTTTGGATTCGTTATTGAGAGTATTTTTTGATGTTTTGTTTGTGTTTTTTTTCTTGTTTTTTTTTTAAGTGTTGTGTGGACCCCAGGAAGACTAGCAGTGCTCTTGGGCATAGATAATGGGGATCCAAAAAAATAAACTTCATTTAATTTACAAATTTTTGCAATGTTTCTTTTTTTATTAAAAAAAGTTAAATTTTTAAAGAATGCATTATTATTAGCTAATATTTATTATAAAAACTGGCAAACTTTCTAAGACCACCTCATTCTTGAGGTGTAGTAACCACTGCGAAAGAAAACATCCAGACGGGATGGGCTGTGAATTTATAACAGAACCAGAGTGAGAGAAAAAGAATCAAAAACAGAAAGTGTTGGTGGGCCAGCAAAGAATGACGGCGACCTGCTGGTGAGTTAAAGAGTTATCCGACATGTGAGCGTGTGTGCAAATATTACATTTGTGAAGTGTGAGGCCCAGCCCTGCAGGAGACCATCACTCTTTTATTAAGTGAAAGTGATTAAAAGAGCAACTGTAGTTGCTTTATGATATCTCCTCACACACCAGATGTTCTCTATACTCACATTCCCTGGCTGAGATCCAAACGGGTTATTGAACACCCCACGCAGGGCATTACAACCGGCGACATTATTAAAACTTAAAACCGCTCCAAAATGACCACTACTGTATAGACGAGAAAAGGTTTGTACAATATATAAAACTGTTTTATGTTTATTAAACTAGATAATAAAACCATAAAATGTTAATAAGAAATAATAAAAAGTTAAAATATTTAATCATGGAAAGTTTAAGCAAACAACAGCATTTAAAACCCTATTCAGAAGGCAATTGTTTCTCAAGGTGACATCCATAAAAGAACAATTCGTATGGCTCCTTCGTGATAAAACTCATGCATTTGGATGATTATCATGCAGGGGACAGTTGCAGAAGTGAATCTTAAGAAAGACAGAGTATTCTTAAACATTTATACTTTAAAACTACACAGAACTGATAAAAAAAAAAAAAAAAAAAAAAAATACAGTAATATTGTGAAATATTATTGCGATTAAAAGAGCTGATTTCTATTTTAATATATTTTTAAATGTAATTTATTCCAGTAAAAGCAAAGCTGCATTTTCAGCAGCCATTACTTTGGTTTTCAGTGTCACATTATCAATTTTCCATTTCTTATAATTATCAATGTTGAAAACAGTTGTGCTGCTTAACATTTTGTCTTGGAAACCATGGCACATTTCTTTCAAAAGAACATTTATTTGAAATGGTAATCTTTTGTAAGATTATGGGCCAGATTTACTAAACAGGGCAAATGAGTGTGCGAGCGCAATTCCAAAATAGCGAAGATGGAAGTAAAAAGTTCAGAGCGTGATTTACTGACAAAACGCAAATTAAAGAACACAGACGCAGCCGGATCATTTCCATAATGACCAACGCAATCAACCAAGAGCAGCGCCAATTAGCTTAATTAACTTAAACTAAATTAGTTGAAGACATGGTTTGTTGAGCAATAAAATAATGATGCAAATACCAGTAAATTGACTAGCGCAAACTTTAGTAAATCACCTTGCATGATTCATTTAAATACTCTCCTCCCATAAATTTTGTGTCTGAAAGGGAAACTCCTACAAATGCATATGCAATAAGGTCAGCCGTAAAAATAACCGTGTCCACGCCTTTTCAGTGCAAATTTTTCACTGCATGTCTTTAGTAAATTCTGTCAGTAGTTTTTTTTTTACGCCAAAAGAGGGTTTGCGTTGGCACAAGCTATTAGTAAATCTGGCCCTATATGTCTTGAATGTCTTTTGTTTTTTGTACAATTGAATGCATCCTTGGTGAATAAATGTATTCATTTCTTTAAAAAAAAAAAGTGAAATGCCCATGAATAATAATTAGCTTATGTTGTGGCGAGACTGGATATGGAAAGAAATTGTAGCTTATAAATTTCTCCTAAGAGATGGGAAAAATATTGACATTTCCAATTCAGACGGCAATAAAATCACAGATTAGCACCAGTATACGTTGATATTACCTAACATATCCATGTAAAAAACGTACCGCCTAATTGAGGTTTAAAACTGAATCCCAAAAGATGTGGTTTAGGGTTATTCTGGAAAAATCTTTAATTTAAAGGGGTTACCCACGTCGCAGGGGTATTCCACCCTCTTTATTGGGCTAAAACATCTATTTAATTGTATTAGAGCCAAAGCCTAAGAAATACAAAAGAATAAGCGCTTAGTGAAAATATCTCATAAATGTGTCACTCTCGTCAAACCTGAGAGCTGTGAAAGAGTGACAGGCAGGGGCATTACGTCTGTGATGTGGATGAGAAAATACATTTGGAATCTCAATATAAAGACGAGGGGCTGATTTTCTAAAGGCCGGACGTTGTGAGATGTATGAATGATTTATGAATATGAAATATGAAATGAAAACACCGGCCCTTCCTTCAGGCCCCGAACAAAACTGAAAACAGAGCTGTGTGTGTGTGTGTGTGTGTGTGTGTGTGTGTGTGTGTGTGTGTGTGTGTGTGTGTGTGAGAGATATATACCTTCAAGGATCGGTATGCTTCCAAAATGATTCAGTATGGGGACAAGGCCATGTTTTTGTTCCTCTGGTTCTGTTTTGAAACGTTAGATGCACATATGTATGTGGGTCTCCATCATAACCTGAGGACACAAGGTCTCCAGCGCTCTCTTTCTCTCTATGTAAGCTCTAATGCTTTTCACCTTACAGTATGAAAAGTGGTTTTGTCTAGGTCATGCTGAACAGAGATACTGAACTGATCATATTACACTTCTTAGATGTTGCCTTTGAAATCCAAAATGAGACAGTTTAATGGTTATGGATGATGGGCAAAACAAATGAAATCCACAGAGAGATAATGTGTGTCTAGTTATTTAAGTTACTTATACAGTATAAGTAACTCATCAGTGGACTGAGAACATGTGAGCAACTGTTCACACACATACATAATTGTTTCACTATATTAGACTAGTGAGGTATAGATTCCAGTATTCCATGATTTTATATCAGGTAAATTATATTTTCCATTGCCTAAACCAAACCAAACCCTCACAGAAATAAACTTCAAATAAAAAACATGTTTTGGCCGATTTATAAGCCTTTTCAACTAGCAAGGACCAAAAATGTCCTCGCTAGTTGGTTGACACAATATTTCACTGTATAAGCGAGCACATTTGGCCCTCACAAGTATACCCAAACCTGTACACACGCACGCACGCACGCACGCACGCACGCACACACACACACACACACACACACACACACACACACACACACACACACACACACACACACACACACACACACACACACACACACACACACAGGTTTTGTGAGGACATTCCATAGGCATAATGGATTCTATACCGGACAAACTGTATATTCTATCCCCCTACACTGCCCCTATCCCTAAACCTACCCGTGACAGGAGACATTCTGCATTTTTACATTTTCAAAAAACATCACTTAGTATGATTTATACGGTGTTTTCCTCATGGGGTTCAAAAAATGTCCCCACACGAACAAGGATTTCAGATATTGCCATCCTTATGGGGACATTTTGTCCCCATAATGTAGGGTTTACCAGGCCACACACACACACACACACACACACACACACACACACACACACACACACACACACACACACACACACACACACACACACACAAACAAACACACACACACGGCCATTGCACTCTCTGATGTAATTACATAATGCTAAAACATTATGGGAAAATATCTTTCAGTGTTACCATTTTATTAAACAGTGAATAAACAGTCATCTCCTAGCACAGATTCCTTATTTGGAGGCATTTGAAATGAATATAAAGGAACAGAACAAAATAAAACAAAAGTTTCCTCTAATTAAAACAGAATACAATTAAGTTAAAATTAAAATCTTATTCTAATTGTGCAAAAGAGAATAAAGTATAGTCAAAGAGAAAAATAGAAAAAAAAAGTATATAAATCACATTTACTCTAATAGTATGGAATATAATATAATAAGTTAAATTAAATTCTGTATTGTTTTTATCATGAGCAGATAAACAGCAGATTATAAATAAAGGGAATAACATCTATATTATTATAAATTTTTGTTATACATACATACACACACACACATATATATATATATATATATATATATATATATATATATATATTATGATAAATAAATAAAATAATAATAATAAAATAAAAAACAAGGTAGATCTTACATAAAGTGCATGTTCCCGGTCTGCAGTGTCCAAAAAAATAAACACAAAGAATGAAAGAAAAGTTTATTGTCACTACAGGGACTAAGAACAACACAGTGCAACAAACAGCCAGAGTTCATTCTGTCCTTGTTGCTGCCTTTCCCAGAACTGAGCGATGGGGATTTCAGCAAGCATCTGTGAATGTCATACCAATCCACATCTCACCTAGACCTCTGTGCCTCCTGTCGGACAGCTCTGGTCTCGCTCTAATCGTCACGAAACAGTCAGTACGCTCTGTTTAATTCTCTCTAACAGGAGCTCAGCCAAAAAAAAAAAAACTTGCTTCATTCTCACAGCTACTGATCAAGGAACATGCCACTCTTGCTGATGGCTCTATAAATAGTTTGTAAATGCTTAATGAACGTAACATAAATATTTCATAATATCTAAACCATTTGGAGCCCAGGAGTCTCGTTACAGACTTTATCTGCAGGAGAAGCAAAGTCGAGCCCGGAACCTTTCTTGCAAACTAATGCATCTGCATGGACTGTATAAGGCAGTCTGATGATCTGCTATTGCAGGTCTAAGACAGGTGTCCAAGGTCTGTCCGTGCTGTCTAAGCTCGATATTTCTTTCGGGACAGTACTCGGAATGGACCACGGTGCTGGAGCGGCACTTCAGAGTATCAGCATTCCAGAGAGAGGAGAGATTAAACAGGGCTGGGAAGCTCACACACATTACAGCCAGAACTAACAGCCCAGCCAACGGGCCTGTGCTCAGCTGATTAGCCCGTAGGGACAGAGAGCTCTAGTTGGAGCTACGCCAGTAAAGGCCAAAAGGAGGGTTGAGGAAGAATAGAAGGCTTAGAGGAACCATTAGGACATTACAATGACGGTTGTTTAAAAACGAATGATAAAATCAATACCATCTTTCGATTAACACTGTGTGACCATATAAAGAGTCATTTGTCATTAAACCAGCCAGGTCATAAATTTCCATCTCATTCCCTCTTGAAAATGATGTCTTTACATGACGTCTAAACACAGCCAGAAGTAAAATGCTATTATGTCACCTGACAGCCACCCCAAAGCAACCTACTCTCTCTGACAATCAGAGTAATTTGCAGGCCTGAGTGACAGGCTTCTGTCACCATTGGGTGGTTAACAGGGCTGGTAAAAGATGAAACCTCACTAACGCCATAGATTGCCACTAAATTGATGCCTGCAGTCTTAATTGGAGTTGCCATCAACAGCTGTTGCAATTTAGAGTTAATCACAGCATCAGGGCTGCTGCTCCTCATTGTAAGAGGATGGAGGGGGAAAAAATGGGCAGCGATAATTGCAACTGCAAGTGGAAATGATGAAAAAACGATAAGAGTGGATTTTAAGTGTTCACATCCTTCAACATGCACAGATACCGATGAAAAAAAGTATGTGTATGTGTACAGTATGTGTGTGCGCAAGGTGAGATCTTATTGTTCCTGAAGGTGCAAAGGTGCTGAGACTGTCAGTGTCTTCAGTGCAAACGCAGCTGAATCCCAAAATGGAAAACGCTAGTCTCCTCTAGCAGCATGGTCGCTGTGGTGGGATATCACACTTTACAGCCAGGTTATTCTCTCTCTCCTGTTGTTTATATTTCAGATAAGGATTTTTTCTTCTACTCTCTCTCTCTCTCTCTCTCTCTCTCTCTCTCTCTCTCTCTCTCTCTCTTTCTCTCACTCACAAGGGTCTCTTCATAGCTAAATGACCACCATAAAGATTAGCAGCCCATGACCTAAAAAACATGTGTATGACTCAATGTCTGTACAATCACCCACAACCATTTATATAGTAACTCAAGCTCTGTTCCAAAACCTTGTCATCTCCCTCGCTGCCTACTGCCTAGGAAGCTGCCTAATGCAGTGAGTGATTTGAACAGCACTACATAGGCAACAACTGTTGACCACAGAATAGCACTCCATAAGTGCACAGGTGTAATTGAGGGGGTAATTGAGAAATCCAATTTTCCTTGATCTTTTAGAATATAAGAGATCATTGTACTATAAAAAAAATGCTTGTAAGTTTCAGAACTCAAAACATCCTTGTTAGTTGAAAACAAACTGCCAAAAAGACTTTTTTTGGAATTTGTCACATGACCGAATAGTGCGATGAAAGATGGACTCTGCAGAAGAAGATCAATGACTACTTCTACATCATTGCCTCTTTAGCCCCGCCCACCGATTTGCACGTCACATAGTAGTAAATACAAGAAAGACGCAAACACAGGATTCCTCGAGCAACAAAATGATAGTGATGTCTCTGAGGATTGCCATGGAAAAACAGTCTTTACATTGCCTTTTATTTATTTGAAATAAAGTTCCAGATTGTGTCAGTAAGACAGTTTGTTTGTTGACTTCATTTTACTGCAGATTCGTTTTAAACAAGATACTGTTCAGCGCAGGCTTATCAGGGAGACTGAAAATAAAAGATGATGCAGTGACGACTACATTGGATCCGACAGCAATACAACACAAGTGTGAGTAACAATCTTTTTACTATGTGTCACTATTGCTTTGTCTGTTACAGATCATTTGATATGTACTGAGTATTTTTACTGTAGCACAGCACTGCATTCAAACTGTGAATAGTTGAAATTTGCTTTCCTTTACTTTGGCATTTATGGGGTTTAATGCGGTGGCTTTTCCGTTACGGAAGAATACACGTAGTGAATTGGCTTCTTTTTTTTTAATCTAAGCCATTTGCTGTAATCCTGAATAAAAGTTTCAGTGAGCGAGATCTTCATTCGTTTTGTCATCAGTAAGACATTACAACATGTTTCACTTCATTTAAAACAGGACAGGAAGTTTTTCACTTTATCGAAAAGGATGAACGATGAATAGCCTATAAGAATGACAGCGCGAAAAACAATGATACATTCATTCAGAATTCAGTTTACACAAAACACAGCAAGTTATCCTGTCAACTATAACTGTGGTAACTCTTAAAATGTATTTGTCACAACCAAGACTTATAAAGCATATGCAATACCCATAAATGTTTCACAATGTTTCAACAATGTACCAGTAATGTACAATATTTTTCTGCTTTTTAAGCTTTTAATACAATTCCACACATATAATGGTGGAAAACAAAAGGTATGTCCCATTTCGCACACTTCTCTATTCAATGCTGTTTTGTAGTATAAGCAGTGTGGGTATTGTGGTCATAATAACAAAACGTTGGACGCTTTATGTGCTTAACGTTTGCAACTTTCTCTACATAGCAGGAGGGCAGGAGCTAAATTTGCTATGGTTATTATTACTAACTAAAACTACAACTATTAAAAACACTTTTGCTAATTGAAATACAGCTGAAAACAAATAGAATATATATTTATTTTGTGGGGGGGTATGGTGGAACGAAACTGTGCCTTGAAAAGTTGAAGCATTAAAACTACTAACTGGAGATATAATCAAAACTTAAACTAAACTAAAACAATAAACAATCTAATTAAACCTAAATAGTCATATTTAAAAAATATGTCAAAAGCACATAACAAAATTACAAAAAATTAAACAGATTAAAATGAAAACTGACTGTGGGCTATAATCTAAAGCGTTACCAAACTATAATAGAACACAAATAATACTAAAATAGCACTTGGTACCAACCCATAAAATGGATTTAAATGGTTATTTCCTTCAGCTGGAAAACAGAAAATGAATCTATGTTGTAAAAAATAACTGTTCACACACTAGGTGCGCAAGTACACAGTACACAATTTCAGACAAGACAGCATAATTAGGTTTTTTACCCATCAGGACAGACTTTGCACCCAGAACGCACCTACAATGCCCTAAAAACTTCCTATGTTTAGAAACAGAGCACCAGTCTCTCTTTCGCACATACACATACTGCGGCGCTCAGAAGCTCGTGGCTCTCCTCCCCATGACATCCATCCATCAATCTCATTTTTCAACAATGTTTACTGGGAGCCAAATTAATTTATGATGCATTACCTTGTTAAAGAGGCCCAACCAGAGGGGCCATATTTGTTGTTTGTGTGACTCACTGCATTTGTGTGATGAATTTGTGCGTGTAATTTGGTGTATAATGTTTATAAAAGATTAGGTGTGTTGTGCTCAGTGCATGTTTGTGTGTTTAACCTGCTTCACAAAAATTGGTTAACAATTCAAAAGGGCTGTGTGTGTGCGTCTTTAGCGATGCATTTAGTCTGGAGTAATCCATCACAGAGCTGTAGCAGCATGTCATGGGGTAGAGCAGTGAATTATGGGTAGCAACAAACACAGGCTGCCAGCAAAGCTTGAATCAATCTCAAAGAACTCAATCTCGAAAAAAACAAAACAAAACAAAACAAAACAACAAAAAAACAAAGAGAAAGAACGGTAAGACCGGCAAGATACAACGTCAGATATTTAGTCACTTTGTAACCATAAGGTTTAGAGTCTGAATGGACACCAAAGCTAAATACTTTGTTCAAACTAGAGAGCTGCCTCTGTGAGCAGCATTTTAAGCAGCATCAACGTAAAGGGTGTTTCAAAAAGTAAGCCACTTTATAGGGCTGTCATGATTCTACAATATTTTTTCCTCCTAAAAAAAACCTTGATTGCAATTTACGATTAACCGGCAAAATACTGGAAGTGGGGCATTCCAAGGACGAGAATCCATGAACCCCATTATTAGACCATTTTTAAAAACTGCACATTATATTAAACCATCGCGCAGCTGCTGTGAGATTTAATACAGTTGGCTGCGTCCTCTTACAAAAAGAAATTATTTGCGAACTCTCCATTACAATGTGCCTAGTTCACAAAACTACCAGCAGTCAAATGCTCAGAACAAACATGATCCTACGACGCCATTAAAAATGAACCCTCCACTTGTTTCCTGAGGTTGGGATCCTTCTGAATTCTGTACAGACACAAACGAGCTGTTTTGCAGCATAATTAAATAAATGCTCTGTTTATATAATGAGGACGACATTTTTAGTTATAAAACTTCATTTCAGTTAGGAAGCAGCTTTAGAAGGATCCGTAGGTTTTGGAACAGAGCTAAAGTGTGAAATCCCTGATAAGAAAGTACAGATTTGAAAGCGGGTGGTTATTTTATGAACTACCACCAAGAGATGGTTCTATGTAATGCGTATACGACTATGTTTGACCCTATACTGAACTGCAGTCATGGATAAGGCTCAGCATTAAAAATATGCCCTAAATGTTACCAGATAAATATAAAAAGAGAGTAGGACAGATAGAGGGAAGAGCAAGAACAGGCAGAAATCATTCTGACAGCTCTGGGTGAGGGACTGCATCAGAAAGCGGCTTTAGCGGCGGCATCTTGAAGAACAGATGTGGGAACATTTAAAAAACGAGACCCTGGGAGGCCGTTTATTTGATGTATTACTGGGACACCAGCAAAAAAGCAAAGCTTGTTCGGGAGATCTAAATGAAATGATTTCCTAAAGCGAATCATAGCTTTTTCTTACAGAAGGGATTATTTTTTGGAGTTATGCTATTGAGATTTTTCTATTTTCCCAGTTTCTTGCTGTGAAAATGTGCAGAGCCACTATGGCTAAACCATACAGGATTGTGTGTGTGTGTGTGTGTGTGTGTGTGTGTGTGTGTGTGTGTGTGTGTGTGTGTGTGTGTGTGTGTGTGTGTGTGTGTGTGTGTGTGTGTGTGTGTGTGTGTGTGTGTGTGTGTGTTTGTGAGCAAAATGTCTCCACAAGGATAGTGAAAGCTGAAATCACCTACAGTAGCCAATGGTCCCCATGAGGAATGAAGCTTAATAAACATACTAAATAATGTCTTAATGAAAATCTAAAAATGCAGAAAGATGAGAGTACGGTTTAGGGATAGGATATAGAAAGTACAATTATATGAGAAAAAAAAAACATTCTAAAACAACAGAAGTCAGAGGAAAGTCCCACTTTGTGTGTGTGTGTGTTGTTCTAAGAGTCTTTGATGACTGTGGAAATTATTGTATAAGAACACTAGACGTATGTTTACATAATGAATATTAAATGTAAAACGCAATAACAGAAAATTCTGGTTACTGAGGATGATCATCTAGGGGGCGTTGATGTAAATGAGGATGCTCTACTTTATTTGACACTAATGCAAGTAATGCTGTGAGGAATGAAAGTACAGTTTGTTGAATATGACAGACTATCTGAAGGTCCTGAATCACAACACATGTTTAAGGGTTCTTCATTTCAGGGTCACACGCAGGGTCTTCGGGACCAAATGGTCCGGAAGGGTTTGATTCATATTTATTAAAAGAAAATCATATTTTCTTTTTTTTACTTGTTTTTTATAATATTTTTTCTTTTCTTTTTTGGTGTTTTGAGATAATTTAAGATTTATAATTAATATTTATGCAATAAATATGACCCATTTTCCCCCCATTTTCCCCCCATTGAATATAATAGAAAATTAAAAAATTAAAAAATATATTTTTTTTATTTTTTTTAAAGCTGTATTTCATTTTAGAGTCAAGCCTAGACCTCATAAAAGCAATTTTTGAAATTAGATGGATGCCATCTGGTGGACAAACTGAGCATTTTAAAAATGCAAAACCCATATGTAATCTGAATTTATTCGTTTGTTTATGTATAAAAGTGTGTTTGTGTGTGTGTGTGTGTGTGTGGATGTGTCTGTTTTGCACTCTTGATGTTTTATAGATTCACCCCTTCACTGTTGTGTGCTTTTTTTCTGGATCGTGGCTGATTTGTAGATTGTACGCACAAAAAAACTCTGTATTGTCACATTTTTGCCAATTCATTTCCTATGGCGGGACCATTTGGACCCGAAGGCCCTGAGTGTGACCATTTTTTTTACAACCACTTAGACTATTCAAATCCTGTCCCCAATTTTTTGGGGTGTTCATATACCAAGTACCAACAAAGTCACCAAATTTCGGACCATTCCGATGAAGCTATGATTTTACACATTTTTTTATTTAAATTCTTCGGGACCATTTGGTCCGAAGAACCCCAGAGGGTTTCACTAAAAATATTAGTGAAAATATATTGTCAACATTTCCTCATCAGAGAGATCCAAACTCAAGTACACACACTAGATACAATGATCAAACTTTACTTCTTTGCCTTCAATTTATAATATGCTGTCTTCTCAGTGATTTGCTAACCACTCCAACAGGAACTAGATCTGTCCCATATAAATCATATTAACTGGTTCATTAACTCAAAAGAAGGATTCATATATATATATATATATATATACACCAAAGGTGGGGGACTCGAGCCACATGACTTGGCTCGAATCTGACTCGAGTCGCAAATTTGGGACTTGAGATTTGCTTGACTAAATGAAGAAAATGACAATTGGAAAATTGACATTAGTACCCGCCAAGTCGCCAAATGAGGGTGGATTTCAGCAGTGGCGTGCAACGCAGTCACTCCTACTAGCAAGTAATTTTATATATAATATATACAGTTTTCAATTGTAGTCTTTTACAAAGGCATCTGAAATAATAAACTAAGTGCAGTGTGGTCAAAATGTAGTGATGGTCAAATGTAGTGTGGTCAAAAATATAGATTTTTCAATACATATCGATACTGATATATTTGAAACGCTTCCAAAACTCATTTCCCGCAGAATAGATACACGTTACTAGCTGCACTTTCTCGCCCTCTCATCTCTCCTACAGCGAGTTGACACATAAACCTGCCTCCCCTAAACTAACTCATTTTATTTGCTCTGGATGAATATTGTTGCTGTTACAGGGCTTGTATTTCACCGTGGGATTGCGCGTAATTTTACTCATTCTCGCATATTTTGTGCTCACGACCAAAGTGTGTGCACATAAAGCCGTCTCTCACTAAACTGAGTTCTTTTCGGCTGCTTATTGCACTTAAACAGTCAAATACACACAAAACGATGTCAAAATGCCGGTCTTGGCAAGTATTCACGTAAACACAGTCAGTTATGTTTTAAATGAACAAATGGTTAAGAAAGAAAACACTTTCTTATTTTATATGGCAGTGTTTCGATGTCAAAATTAAAATAAAATGATTCAATATAAGGTCTACTCTGTAGGAATTCACACTCACTCAAAATGTGGTGCTGGATTCCAATCTGATCTCATACTGTCTCATGTGGCTATGAAGTTACTACACATGACATCACAAGCTCACAATACGATATTGTTTCCCATCACAGAATCCCAAAAAACTGCCACAAAGCAAAACAGTGTCTTTAAATGTTTTGTTATGGTTGTTCTGAGATCATACAGCTAGTGAACCTGTCACCACTGCTCTGACTCACAATTTCTACTACACATACAACTCACAGCCTCCTAAACACTCCCCTCCTCCTAGTCTCGGGGTTGTGATCAAGTCTAATGGAAGTCAGCTGGGGCTGGATGTAATTGGGCAGGAATGCAGACTGGGCCCGAGAGGCGACAGGACTTTTCCACACCACATCAGCTGGTGGGAGTAGTGGTAGAGGCAGCCTGGCCCAGACCGGGGCGAGGAGGGCGTCTGCTGGGGAACCGCGCTCTCTGCAGACCGTTCTTATCCGCTCCATGACTGAAACAACATGAGAGAAGCATCTGGCTGGACGCCCTGTTCTAAGAGTGCCTCACAAATAACGTAAAACCTTGGCGAACTCCGTTCAAGTTATAGATAGCGTAGCAGTGACTGAATTGCCTTTGGCACATTCACAGAAAGGTCAGCAGCCTCTGAAGAGCTATTCAGATCAAAGAAACAACAGAAACTGAGCAATTATGAGAACAGCTTTCACATTCAGAGAAAGCTACACTGTAAGAACAGTATTAAAGTACATTCTTGGCTGCTAGTTGCTGTAGTTATTTTGTCTTTACAATAGTACTTTTACGATATATTAATTACATAACTGCATTCAGTGAATGAAACATATATGATTGATGATGTTAGCTTGCAAATGATGTAAATGCAAAATCTCAGATCAGCCTTAAAGGACTTCAATCGTTACAAAAGTCAGTTTCCCAGTGTTTTCCCTGTGATGGACTGAGTAACAGAGCGCCAAATCCATTGAGCTGGACACCTTTTGAGGCTTAGTAAATGAGCGGCTGATTTTATCTGTAAATGTAATACGTCTGGAAGCAAAGGCTCTTAGAGTGAAGGCACATCATGGCTAAGCTAAACAAGAACATCCACCTGAGGATGTGTTAGTGTCGGATGCAACATGAGCTAAAGAACAGGCCCAGGGGCATCTCTGTGTTCTACTTTGTTTCATCACTTTGTTCTACATATTTTAAACTGACAATACTTTATGCAAGGTAGCACTGCAAAAACGTTAAGATTATGCTAGCTGCCAAATACCTCAAGTTTCTCATAAATGGGAAATTATTTTGCATAAACTCTTGCATTAATGAATTAAGAACACTTTTTTATACTCTGAAAAAGTCAAGAGCAACAATTGTGCTAAAGCTAAATAAGAGTTCTTCTAGCTTCCAATACAAGTATTTTTAATTTTTATGCTAACTTAATCTTTAAAAAAATAAAATAAAACAGTCCATTTAAAATGTATCTTGACCTCCTTATGTATTTTTTATAATGTTTAAGCACCTTCATTTACTGACGATTTGTTAAAAAGAAAAAAGTTCCTGTTTTTTTTTATAAAGTGCCATATATTCCATCAGGATGGAGGACAAGGCCCCGTCAACATCAATCGTTATTATAAAATAAAGTTTTAGGGAAAACATCAATACTTTTCTTATTGTTCTTCATTGCTAAGCTCAAATGTACACAAATCCACTGTAAAGTTGAGGAATTATTGTTCTTTAATTAAAAAGAAAAAGTTATTTTCCTTTAATCTCAGGTAAAGTTCGTAAATAGCCGCTAACTTGCCAACAGAGCGAGGGGCTTTCAGAGAAAGAAAGGGCGACTCGAGTGGCGGGCACGACACATGGCCACAAGCAGAGACTATGTTGGCCCAGGACGATAAATGATTCATGCTGTCTAGGTAAAAGAGGAGAGCTGTCTCTATCTCTGGGTCTCTGGCACTGCCAGCATCTGCAGGTAGCCTTGTTATGCTAATGTCTTGGGAGGCTCTTTGAAGCCTCAATCATATCCAAGATGGTTGATGAGAGAGCCTTTTTATGCCTGTCCAGAGGGACTCATTAGCTGAGAGATGGGGGGGGGGGGGGGGGGGGGGGGGGGGTTGGTACCCCGAGAGGGAGGGAGGGTGTGAGTGAACAAGTGAAAGAGCAAGGACTCAGGAAGAATAGCGGAGCTCACTCCACACGGACAGATTGCTATCATACAACATACTGGCACGTATACAGACCGAGTTGAAGATGTCTGTTCTCAGTGGACCGCCGATGCTCTCATGATGTGAGGCCAAGAATAAGATGAAATGAGATTCTCAGCTATCGCTCCCAAAATCAACCCCATTAGCGTACGCTAGTGGACTAAATGTTGCCAGCCATTGACTGCGTTGTTTGTTCTAGTATTCAATAAGGTCAGTTCAGGTGAAGGATTTTTATAGTCAAACTCCAAGACCCTTGGATTGTGCCGGAGCGCAGAGGATATATTTTCTTTCACTCGCAAGAAGCGAAGTTCTCTGATTGGTCTGCGATTCGGGATTTGGCAAGGGAGGAAAGTGGGGGAGAAAAAAAAGAGAGAGAGAAAGATCTGTGTGAAATCGCCTCAATCTCTGCTGCTTTAATAAGAAGCCCAGAGCCAAAGGAACACAGCCTCAAGTTCCACTCCATCGCTACACTTAATAACTTCGGCCTCCACCGTGGACAGAGAAAAAACTCACTATCCTCCTTATTCCGGTCTCTTTCTGTCTCTCTCTCTTATATAAACACACACACATACCCACATGAGCACACACTCAGTAACTCTGTGTCTTCCAGGGCGCCTGGATTTTTTCATTAAATAAATGCAATAACCAAAGAGTCTGGTGGATTATGACTGAAAAGCACTTTTTGAGATATGAGGGTAAAAATTAATAATGAAAGTTTTTTTGAGAAGGAAAGAGTGAGGGAGTGACATGAGTGAGGGAGAGTGCAACAGAGTGGTTTGGAGAGAAAAAACAATCACAGTCAATGTACTTGCAGCTAATGGTGTCTCGAGTCTGCTCTGACATCTCTACAGGGTTTGAAGTTAGCCGTGAAAAACTCAATAAAAGCTTAGGAGAGGTGTCGAGCTTGCATCCAGCTACAGACTGTCCCATAAGTCCGTAGGGGATGTATATAAAAACATCATGCTCTGAATATGGTGGTCTTTTCAAAAGATACAGCCGTGGGATAGCCGTCTAGATCTGGAGACCAGTGTGACATACATTACCTCATTAAGTGTGGAATATTCCTCACTTTTACAATAAGTGCTCAAGCTCAAAGCTCATGACAACCGTAAACTCATGGACATATGGATAACGGCATTATTGAGTTTGCACAAGTAATGTCAACTGTCACTACATATGAACAACCATTTATCAAGAGTGTAAGTTCATAACGGTTATTTCATTTGGGTTACTCTAAATGCAAACCATATTCAGACTCTTGGGAGGAGTGGCTCACATATCTGAAGGGTACACCTATGTAAATATCTCAATCTGGATACGGTGAGCAGTGAAAAATCTGTTCATGTAAAATATGAAATAAAAAATCTGGTGAAATCCAGATACACCTATGGGACGGTGTGCAGAGCAATGGACCATTGGACAGCTAACACAAACCTCAGTACACTGTATGTAACATTTCCTTGAATATCCGTGTTTGAATGCATGTTTAAAATGTATATGTAATAATGATTCAGGGAAGGAGGAGGCGGGAACCGGCGAACATTTAAAGACTTTAATTTTCAAAATAAAACAAATACAAAAACAAAAGGAACCGCCAGCAGCCCCTCGCGGACGACTGCTGGCTACCCAAAACAGAAATAAAACACAATATAAAATCAGGCCTGTTCCTCTCTCGATCTTAAACGTCGTCGCTACTCCTTTTATGCTTCCGCTCCTCCGTGAGAGATGCGAGACCGGTGTGTCTCACAGGTGTCATTCATTAACACTCACAATATCCACAAGCTCATATGGCCATATGGATAATGCAATCAAGATCATTCACACAACGTCAACTGTTGTTGGTGACATAAGAGCGGCCATTTGCCTAGAGGTAAATTCGTAAAGTTTATGGCACTTGAGTGAGCGGTTACGGTAGCTACTGCAGAACACATCCGGACTCTGAAAGCTTAACATTCAGGGTGGGGAGAAGGTTCCTTCTCATGGGACACATTGTTCTGTAGTACGTCCTGTGGGACGTGAGGGTTTTTCACAAACACAGGGGTGTCCAACATCTACTTTGTATTCACTACATGTTACCTTTCATGGGTTCCTGTTAAAATGCCAAGGTCAAGGGTGTTGGGTGTGCGAGTGTGTGTGTGCCGTGTCTCATTAATGACCAGAGAGGTTAAGGGAGAAAAGAATACCTGCCTCCACTCTAGTCTGATCAATTATCTGTTGGGTGATGCTCTGCACAAAGATAACCTGTTGCCATGGTTATTTCTGTGTGCAAACCGGAAGGATTAACCTCAGCGGAGAGAAAGGGCTCTTACTTTCTCTGTGGTAAGGTGATCAAAGGAAAGGGGGAGAGAGAGAGCGTGAGAGAGGAACAGCAAAGAAATAGAGAGAGAGGCCAGTGCAATGTTCTGTCCTTCCATCTAAACTCAACTCTTGTTTGCATGTGATGTTCATAGTTAATTTCCTGAGCATTCATTGTACATTTTATCGTTAGCTGGTGAGCCAACACTTAATGTGATAAAAAATAAGCAATAATTGACAATGGACTGTTCACTTATTTAAAATGAATGCACCCTCCAAGTAGAGCTGCACGAATCTGGATAAATTGGAGACATTTTTTTTTTTTTTTTTTTTTTTTAAATAGCGATCAAAATTCTGAACAGACAACTAAGCAAAATAACATGTAACTTACTAGAGGTTCTGACAAAATGTTAATTGCTGCAGTCTATTTAAAATGTTTAATCAATTTGAATGAATTATTTTTAAAAAATGGTTTAAATGAATGATTCAATGACTTGCTCATGAATACTTCAATTGTTTCTTTACTGGATGGATCAGCATTTCTGAACAAATCTCTTGAATAAATGATTCAATGACAAATACTATTTTTCAAACAGTCACTTTTTGCCACCTAGTGGCATAACGGTTTCAACAATGGTTATTTGAAGCACCGAGTTACTCTCAAAAGGTGATTTGCTCTATTTTGATAGCTTCCGTAGATATCAGTGTTTATATCCAAACTAATTTTTCAGTAATTATATTTGAACAACATTCAAAGCGTCATTTTAAACAAGAACCGAACTTTCATCTGGCTCTTTTACTGTGGTAGACTGCAAAGTTGTTCATGCAAAATTTGCCGCATTAATCAACAGAAAGCAGCTTATTATGTTTCGGTGTGATCTATGCTCATACACCGCTACATTTCTGACAATAGAGAATGGAGTTCTTTTCAAAGAGATATATAGAACTATATGTGACCCTGGATCACAAAACCAGTCTTCAGTAGCATGGTATTTGTGGGAATAGCCAACAATACATATGGGTCAAAATTATCAATTTTTCATTTATATTAAGTATAAGTATAAGTATAATTAAGTATTAAGGATATTAAGTAAAGATCATGTTCCATGAAGATATTTTGTAAATTTCCTACCGTAAATGTATAAAACATTTATTTTTGTGAGTGAATGCAGCAAAATCGCGAACATAAATGGACAACTTTAAAGGCAATTTTCTCAATGTTTCGATTTAAAAAAACATTTAAAAAAAAATTACCCATAAGACTGGCTTTGTCATCCAGGGTCACATATTAGATATATCCAGAACATCTCCTAGATAAAAAAAAAATCATAATACTGAATTAAAATATTAATTATTATTATAATTATTACTGTTTTTTTATATTTTTATTATTATTATTATGTGGAGAAGAATACATACAGAAAACGAGACCACATACAGACAGACAGTAGATAGTTAGATAAGTAGGTAGATAGATAGATAGATAGATAGATAGATAGATAGATAGATAGATAGATAGATAGATAGATAGATAGATAGATAGATAGATAGATAGATAGATGGATACTGTAGATAGACAAGAACTGTTGTGTATTCAGGCGTAGTTATTAAACATTTACTCTCACAATAATGGTATCCACATTGAAGCGCTACATGTGTAGCTATAGATTGCTACATACGCATGTACAGTACTGTCATATGTACTTGTCTCTTCTTGTATGTTTCCACATAAAAAATGTGCGTTTTTTCCAAGTGTGCGGACAGAAAGAATGTGTCCCTGACTGTGTTTGCAGTCTCTCTCTTTGGTCTTGTCTCTGTTTCTCAGCAGGGCTGGTATGGGTTCGTCAGTACAAGGTTATTTAGAAGTTCTTTTGAGAGGTAAGGCTGAGCGAGTCAGCGAAAAGCGGACGGCGGCGCAGCCAAATGGAATCGGATCACAACAGAGCCCAATGAATTCAGCCTCATTACCATCCACCCCACACCCCATTCAACACCCTGACCAAGGACAACACAAGCTAATACAACTCCCTTAACACGTCCAATAAAAATACCCAACAAACCCAGCAAGCACATACATGAACACAAACACCTCAACCAGATATGCTCAAATGCACAAATTCATACTTATAAACTCACCTATCATCCTTCAATGTCACCTGAATATGACTGTGTATGTACATAAATATACAAACAAAAACACTTTACTATGAATACATACCATGTCAAATCAAAAGTAGCCCATTTTTACTTCATTAACAAACAGCCAAACTTTTATTGTGTATAATGCATTGCTGCAGGTTATTCTGAAGAAAAAAAATGTTTTAGAATCTTTCATTAAAATGTAAAAGCTTTCTCTGCCTCTGAAACAACTTTTTTGCTGATGCAACAAGGCCTGCGTGGGCAGGAAGAAATAATATTATCCTGAAATACCATTGCCTAGCCTTTCACATCCCGCCCTGCATTATTTCCCGATAAATATTACAATATACAAGCCTCACTCATAACCCCAACATTAGGGAAATTCATTGTGTTGCTGTCAGTGAATAAAGTGAATTAGTAAAGATGAACCTAAATCCTACAAAACTTGTAGTTTCACTCTAAATAAAATAAAATTAAATTTGGCTAACATTTGGCTGTTTTATCCTTAAAGTGCCCCTATTATGCTATTTTAAATGTCCCTAATTTTGTTTTGGAGGTCTCCTAGAATATGTTTCCATGCATCCAAGGTCAAAAAGGACTTTAATCTTCTCATAATATGCATTGCACATCACCTTACACCACTCCGTGCTTGATGCAGAGTGATACGAACAGTAACGATGGAGTTGGCTTTTCTTTATCAATTCCAGCGTTAGTGAAAACAGCATCTTTTCGACATGTCGAAAACATGAACCAAACTCTTCCAGGCCTCAGTTACAACTACAGTGGGTGGGACTAAGCAGATGTTGTTCACGGGCAGCAAATGAAGGCCATAGCCTGGCACTATGCAAATTTGTTACATTGTTACATAGGTATGTGGGAAGTGAGACTGGAATTGCTGAAGACTCGTTTCGGCAGTTCAGAATCTAATAACTATTTATTGTGCACTTTAAACGTTAAAACTTTGCGACCTTTTGCATTCACAAACAGCTATATTACACACTGCATCAAAGGTAATATTCAAAAAAGCTTAATTAGCTTAATTGGGTTATCAGAATATGGTTGTCAGTCCTATATTTGAGTCCTTAATACGGTTACGTTCACACAGAGTTCAGTTCTTTGTGGAAGTGATAACCGCATTCTATAACCAAACTTGTGCCTGAAAACTTTCAGTACTCACAACCACATTTCTCGGAAGACCCGAACCAGACTGGTCAACTAGTTGCCCGTCACGTCATTCAGTGCAAGAGTTTCTTTAAAGTTTCATTAATTTAGAACATCCAGATAAAATGAGCTGGAACATAAGAAGTTATATTACATATATTACATTTTTAAATTATATTTTAAAATAGTATATGTATATTTTTTTCTTTTTTACATATTTTACATTAACTTTAAATTATTCTTATTATTTAAGACATAAGCCCTTGAGTGTCCAAGAAATCCATTGTGTTCAGGTGTGTCAGGTTAAACCTGGGGCATGAACATTCATCTGTTTCAGGTTTGTATGAAGCGCATTTATTCTAATCAACCACTGGCAGTTGAAGCACATCCATTAACACACATTTATTCTAATGGATGCAGAAGAGCGGTTAGCCGCCATGCTAATGGGGGTGTGTGTGACAGCGCAGTGTGCCGAGAGGCCAGCGGGGACTCGTGTGTGTCAGCTCTGTCTCACTATCAAGGCCACCATCACAAGTTATAAATGTTAATGCATTCTCCCTCAGAATGACATAAATGGGCGCAGATGTGCACTCACTCACACACACACACACACACACACACACACACACACACACACACACACACACACACACACACACACACACACACACACACACACACACACACACACACACACACACACACACATTGATCTGAGCTTAACAGGCTAGTTTTATCTCAGCAGCTGCGGGTGAGAGGGATGAGAGAAGGAAAGCTGTGAGAGAGTGTGAATTCAATGATCCTCAGCTTGTCCTGAAAAACATGTAAAACGAATCTCAAATTTATGACCGAAACTACCCCCACCAACTCCCACCCACCGTGCTATACGCCAGAAGACACCTGCGCTAGCAGAGACATGATGTCTGCATGGCTCCGCTCTGTCTCAAACTTTGCTCGCAGCTCAAGGACAAACAGAGGTCTGCTTTAAAGACGACATCAAAAACTTGCCAAAAGCATTCTGTCTTTCAACACAAAGCAGTGTTAAAGGTACTAGATATCACAACACAATTCTAAGCCCATCACAGAGGTGTCACGGGACCTCACAAATCTAGGAAAGGGAATCTTTCATCTCAGTGTTTGCACCAATAGGATAGGGGTGCAAGAGATTTATGGCTCGTTTCCACTGAGCGGTACGGTACGGTACAGTTCGGTACGGTACGCAATTATTTGCGTTTCCACTGTCAAAAGTTGTGAATGGTACCAAAAAGCCGAACCGTACCGTACCACTTTTTGGGTACTAAAGGGAGGAGCTAGACTCACTGCAGAACGCTGATTGGTTGACAGAGTATCGTCACTTGCGCAGGCTACAAGGGGAATGGCAACATAAGAAGCGCCATTTTTTAATATACAGTTGGAATTTAATACTACGGTTATCCTTTCACGAAATGTAGTTTTAAGAGTTTTTGAGGCGAGAATGTAGTTGTTTAAAGCTCAAATCTGCGGTTTATTTATAATGATTTATGATAATTTGATCCATTCCAGGCGATCACCGGGCGCTCGGCGCTCATGTTCCCCACCTGGAACAGCCTTTCCTCGGCTAGTCGTTCTGACGTTTGCCGCTGACTCTGGAGTGGTAATTTGTCTTGTGTATATCTAACGGGTGATCTCTGGTCTCGTGAATCGATAATTCGTTCCCTGGCCAATCGTTTTGGCTGAGGGCTAAGTGAAGTTTCATATATTTAGGCTATAACTTTTCCGTTGTAAAGTTAACGTTAGACTAGCGCTGAATTTGTATATTTGACTGAATTGTTTGCTTTATTTCTTATTGTATAGCTTCTTGTAACGTTACCTTTTACTTATACTTTTATAATGGCTATTATTGATAGAACTGAAATTTAACAAAAAGAGATAGGGTTGAGTTTTGTCATTTTCTATTACAAGATTATCACTGTAATGTTGTTTATTGCAACATTTGTACAAATGCACATATTGCCTGGAATATGTTTAATATTTTTTTAAATTTAAACGAAAAGATGCAGGGTTGTGTTTTATATTTCGTTTTGTTATAAATAGGCTAACGTTAAACATGTATATAATCAGGTCTATACATTGCCTGAACCACATTTGTGTGCCTATAATGTTTAAAATTTATTTAAATGAAAACGAAAAGAGGCAGAGTGGTGATTTATAACATATTTCGTTTTATTGTTGCCTAAAATGTACATGCAGAGCGACGCTTTCAAGAACGCCCTGTTCCATTTGGAGAATTACCGGACTCGCGACCTCGGGAGTCCTTCTGCTGAGAACTTTACATACTTGGTATTGAGAAATGCCTAATGTCGGCACTTGTCTTCTTGTGACAAACATGCCGAGAAGCAAGGACAAGATCTGCTGTAGCCTATGCCATCCATTGGTGTTTACTTTGTCATTTTCTTCTTCGCGCGAAAATGACGTTGATCGCTTCTTTCCGGCAAACACCACGCCTATCAAGTAGGGTACTGTTGGCGGTGGAAACGCTAGCTGGATCATGGTTTACTGACCCTACCCGAACCGTACTGTACCGTACCGTACTGCTCAGTGGAAACGAGCCATAAGGCCACGTTCACACAAAGCAGAATATGGGTTAGGATTGGATTATCAGAATATGGTTGTGAGTCCTATATTTGAGTCCTTAACCCTTTCACACGTACGATCACACCGGTGTGATCAGTCTTGGCTGGTCCCTGGAACGTACGATCACACCGGTGTGATTAGGACGGTCAGTGCATCACGTGATTGCTTTCGCGCGTTGACTGGCGCTGAGCCAGAGTCGGATGCACTCAGTGCTGTCATATATCACAACTATTGAGTGTTTTCAACCACATAATGTTTATTTTAGGTTTCAGACACTTAAATACACATAAGTACTAGCAAAACAATAATTTTGAGTTTGTAAAATACACACTGATGTCTATGGAAGCGGCAATAATAATCCTTTCCATTATAATAAGACGACACTTTCATTCATATCAGATACACATTGTGTAAGTAGCTTTACATTTCACCCTATTATTCTCCCAGTTCACCGGCCACTTACTTTCATGTATTTCGTGAGAAGTTGAGGAATTTACGTGTTGTAAATCCAACAGATCCGATTCTCTGAACTGTGAAACAAACTAGCATGGGGCCGCCCATTGCGCATACAGCTCAAATAACGCGATCGTTATAACGGTGTTTAAACAACAAAACACATCCACTTGCACATATTTGACAATCGGAATATCAGTGTTTCATGCTATATCTAATATATTTGTGTATATTTTTAATAAAAAAGGAAAAAAATACATAAAAGCAGATCATCATTCATTCAGTGCTGTGTTGTGGTTGCGCTGTGTCACGTGACAAGCAATGACGCGTCACCATGGAAACATTAAAGTGACAAGTTCTAAATAACGGTCGCCTTGAAAAACTCACACTGGGGGGTCAGTTAGAATATTTTAAACTTACGTGTGAAAGGGTTAATACGGTTACGTTCACACAGAGTTCAGTTCCCTTTCAGGGAACTCGAGCTGCGTGAAATGCTGTGGGAACGCCCCTGCGGAGTGCGTCATGAAGCACGTATGAAATCAGTCCAATGGCGAGACGGAACGTCATAGGCGGGTGACGTCATCGACCAGGAAACTATATAAGCACCCCAAAACACAAGTGCATCAGCTTCTGAGTCTTCAGCAAGCGCTCTGTGTATGAAAAAGTCTGTGTCTCAAGTGTTTTTGTCTGTCCTTAGAAATTGCTAGGCAGGAGTTTTTCACATATATACAGGTCCTTCTCAAAAAATGTGCATATTGTGATAAAGTTCATTATTTTCCATAATGTAATGATAAAAATTAAACTTTCATATAATTTAGATTCATTGCACACCAACTGAAATATTTCAGGTCTTTAATTGTTTTAATACTGATGATTTTGGCATACAGCTCATGAAAACCCAAAATTCCTATCTCAAAAAATTAGCATATTTCATCCGACCAATAAAAGAAGTGTTTTTAATACAAAAAAGTCAACCTTCAAATAATTATGTTCAGTTATGCACTCAATACTTGGTCGGGAATCCTTTTGCAGAAATGACTGCGTTAATGCGGCGTGGCATGGAGGCAATCAGCCTGTGGCACTGCTGAGGTGTTATGGAGGCCCAGGATGCTTCGATAGCGGCCTTAAGCTCATCCAGAGTGTTGGGTCTGGCGTCTCTCAACTTTCTCTTCACAATATCCCACAGATTCTCTATGGGGTTCAGGTCAGGAGAGTTGGCAGGCCAATTGAACACAGTAATACCATGGTCAGTAAACCATTTACCAGTGGTTTTGGCACTGTGAGCAGGTGCCAGGTCGTGCTGCTAGCTGCATTGACCCTGCCCTTGATAAAACACAGTGGACCAACACCAGCAGCTGACATGGCACCCCAGACCATCACTGACTGTGGGTACTTGACACTGGACTTCAGGCATTTTGGCACTCTGGCACCTTGATTTCCGAATGACATGCAAAATTTGCTTTCATCCGAAAAAAGTACTTTGGACAACTGAGCAACAGTCCAGTGCTGCTTCTCTGTAGCCCAGGTCAGGCGCTTCTGCCGCTGTTTCTGGTTCAAAAGTGTCTTGACCTGGGGAATGCGGGACCTGTAGCCCATTTCCTGCACACGCCTGTGCATGGTGGCTCTGGATGTTTCTACGCCAGACTCAGTCCACTGCTTCCGCAGGTCCCCCAAGGTCTGGAATCGGTCCTTCTCCACAATCTTCCTCAGGGTCTGGTCACCTCTTCTTGTTGTGCAGCGTTTTTTGCCACACTTTTTCCTTCCCACAGACTTCCCACTGAGGTGCCTTGATACAGCACTCTGGGAACAGTCTATTTCTTCAGAAATTTCTTTCTGTGTCTTACCCTCTTGCTTGAGGGTGTCAATGATGGCCTTCTGGACAGCAGTCAGGTCGGCAGTCTTACCCATGATTGCGGTTTTGAGTAATGAAACAGGCTGGGAGTTTTTAAAAGCCAAAGGAATCTTTTGCAGGTGTTTAGAGTTAATTAGTTGATTCAGATGATTAGGTTAATAGCTCGTTTAGAGACCCTTTTCATGATATGCTAATTTTTTAAGATAGGAATTTTGGGTTTTCATGAGCTGTATGCCAAAATCATCAGTATTAAAACAATAAAAGACCTGAAATATTTCAGTTGGTGTGCAATGAATCTAAAATATATGATAGTTTAATTTTTATCATTACATTGATATTATTCCATAATGTAATGATAAAAATTAAACTTTTATATATTTTATGAGAGTGGTTCGGTGCGCGCTCCCCGCGGTTCGGGTCCCGCTGTTTCCGGTGGGTAAAGCGTATTCGGCGGCAGGTCAGGCTGCGTCATGTCTGCATACTATGTCGATTTTGCAAGCATACCAGGCTGCTATGCTAAGGGACGTGAGCGAGAGTGAGGAGGTCAGTTCTGACGTAGTTCGAGAACTGCGTCAGGCTGCTTATTTATTTCTGAGAGGCGGCAGAGAGGCATTTATGGCTTAATTTTCGTCTATGAAAGAGAAAAGAAAAAGCTTTTCTTTTAGATGCTCCTCTCTCCCCTGCGGGGTTATTCGGTGACTCAGTTAATTCTGTCATTGATAAATTTCAGGAAGAAAAGAAACAGGCAGCAGCTTTTAAAAAGTTTCTTCCATTAAAAGTTCACGTCCCCGGGGCTGCTGGGCGGGAGCAGCCCCGGCCGTCTACGAGCTCTTCGCATAGGGCGCAGCAGAAGCAGAGTGTCGCGTCTCGCGCTTCCCCTGCTAGACAGTGGGACCAGACGCAGCACCCTCAGCCAAAGCCTGCGGGCAGTAGAACTGATCTGAGGACAGTTAGATTGGCTATGAAGGCTTCGGCCAAGAAAAAGTCCTGGATAAAAGTTAGGACACTGAGGGTGGTCCCCACTGAGGGAGAAAGGTGTTCACCTCTTTTTATGGTGCCCGTTCTGCCTTGGTGCCCTCAGAGGCCCGTTCTGCCAACCTCTATGCCGGGGCGTAGACTGTCCCAGCGCGCGCTTTCCCGAGGGACGCTCGCTCCCTCTGAGGAGGGTCTCAGGGTAGTCAAACCAGTTGTTCCCTACCGGTGCGCCGTTACAGGGCACTGTGTTTGCTGCTCAAGTTATACCAGAGGCCAGTCTCGTGAGACTGGTACCCTTAGTAGTATTTCTGGCAGAGTGGAAAAGCCTTCCAAAAATATCTCATGGGTCTTGCAGACAGTAGAAAAAGGTTATACAATCTAATTCAGGTGTCTTCCACCAAAATTCAGAGGGGTTCTGCCCACAGTGGTGGGCCCCGAGCAGGCTCTGGTAATGGAACAAGAGGTGAAAACACTCCTTCAAAAGGAGGCTATAGAACGGGTTCCTCCTCCCAGTTTGGAGCTCGGTTATTACAGCCGATATTTCATCGTTCCTAAGAAGGATGGGGGGTTGCGTCCAACTTTAGATCTGCGCCCATTAAATCGCTCAGTAGGGAAGCTCAAATTCAGGATGCTCACTATCAAGCAGATCGTGTCACAAATCGGGTCCGAGGACTGGTTTGTCACGATAAATCTAAAGGACGCATACTTCCACATTTCCATCCTTCCACAACACAGGAAGTTCCTGAGGTTCGCTTTCGGGGGCGAAGCGTGCCATTATCGGGTTCTTCCGTTCGGCCTAGCACCGTCTCCCCGATCTTTCAAAAACGAAATGCATGGATGCAGCTCTGGCTCCGCTGCGACTCAAGGGCATCCGCATTTTAAACTATATTGACGATTGGTTGATTCTAGCTCAATCGGAGCATCAGGCGATTCGGCATCGAAATGTCGTGTTCGCCCATATCAAAAGTTGGGGTTGAGGCTTAACGCCAAGAAGAGTGTGCTTTCTCCATTACAGAGGACCACGTTTCTGGGTGTGGTTTGGGTTTCGACGACGATGCAGGCACATCTGTTTCCAGCTCGTTTGGCTTCGATTCTCTTAGCCGTAAAACAGGCAAAGCTAGGCCAGTCACTTACTGCAAAAGAATATCAGAGAATTCTGGGTCTAATGGCAGCAGCGTCCAACGTTATACCTTGCGGCCCGCTGTACATGAGACCACTGCAGTGATGGCTCAGGGCCAAGGGGTTCTCCCCGAGGGGAAACCCGCTCCGCATGATCAGGGTCACGCGACGGTGTCTTCGCACCCTGGCTATGTGGAAAGAACCTTGGTTCCTGTCCCATGGGCCCGTGCTGGGATCTCCCTGTCGTCGCGTAACGCTAACGACGGATGCCTCCCTCACGGGCTGGGGGGCGATCATGAGTGGTCGCCCTTCTTAGGGTCTGTGGCAGGACCATCATCTCTCGTGGCAAAGAAGATATAATTTGTCTAGAAATGTTGGCAGTGTTTCAGGCTCTGAAACACTTCCTCCCAGACCTGAGAGGTCATCATGTTCTTGTCCGGTCAGACAACACATCGGTGGTCTCCTACATAAATCACCAGGGAGGTCTGTGTTCATATTTCACAATATTACTGTTTTTAATTTATTTTTATCTGCAATATATTGTCTAGCATATGTTTTTCAATAACTAGAGTTACAATTAAATGTACAAGTCTGATCATTTTTTGTGGATCCAGGATCATTTGAGAAAGTAGTAGTCAAAAAGCAGCCCTTCAAAGGGGAGCGGAAGATGTGTTGAGAGTCACCAGGGGTCTGAAAGCACCTATTCCAGCACTGACCAGTGAACCACAACATGTTACAGCAAAACCTAAGCACAAAACCTAACAGCGACTGCCGAGTCTCAGGAGAACGCCGGCCCTGTTACCACAGAGAGAGGCTCAGGGTGTAAGAAATTACAGATGAACAGAACCGAATCTTTATTTATCGCCACAAGACCAAAACTGATTTATTACCAAGACTTTACCACAATGTCGACACAGAAGGGACAATACAGGGACAACTGCTGAAGCAGGAGCTAATGTGGCTCAGAGGAACATCTCTTGTCTTAAAGGGATGGTTCACCCAAAAAAAGAAAATTCAATAATGATTTACTCACTATAATCATGTTGTTCCAAAACTGCATGACTTACTTTCTTCTGTGGCAGAATGACAGTCTCAAGTGACCATTCACTTACATCGAATGGAAGTGAGGAAATACAATGAAAGTGAAGGCTGTCAGTCACCAAAATAGAAAGAAAGACTGTTTCTAAATCTTTCACTATACTTCAATGAATTAGTTAACGAATTAGACCGATTCTTAAAGGTATAGTTCATCCAAAAATGTGTGTTTGTGGGCGTTTCCCCAGAAAAAATGGAACCCCATGGTGAATAAATTATGTCCTTTTTGGTGAATTATTCCTTTAAGCGCCTTTCTCATGGCTTGCTCGTTACGAGGATTGAACCAGTAAACTTCCAGATCCTAGAACAGTCGACGACACCACCCTTACATGCTGATGTGAGCATGTTGATCTCTTTTTTTTCTTTCTCTCTCTCTATGGTAGTTTGTCCACTTCAGCCCTCAATCTTTGACCAACATCTCTATCTTCTTCCCGTAAATCCTACAACAGTCATCCAATCAGCACAGTCAAGCCTGACGTCTCCATAAAACACCTCTTCCTCAACACTCCACAGATGATCCCAATCAAATGAAAGAGAAGAACACTCCTGTGACCGATCTGTGGAGTTACGCTAATCTGTCCGCTTTTAGTCAGGAACGTCATGTTTGATGGCTAAACACAAGCGGACGTTTGTTGCCATTTCCCTCTTGATGAAAGCCTGTTATTACCAAAGACATTATAGAGCCGGTGGTGTTGAAGCGTCTCTGCTTTCATCTTCACTCACCGTGGCCTCTTCATCTTGATTGGGATACAGGGTAGACTATTGAGCTCCAAAGAAATGAACCTCCTTTTCTTTATCACACTTACACAAACACACACACACTTGACAACAAATAGACACTTACAATCACACACACGATTCTGTAGATGTTTTCTCTAAATTTCGATATGAGTGCTCTGATATTTCTCAATTATTGTAGGACTGATAGTGGAATTTTTTTTTGATAAGCCCCACACACACACACACATACACACATTGTGTACCACTGTGCCACCTGGAGGCTTATCTGTCATGACCTCGGATTTAGTGGCAATAGAAAATGATAAAGGATAGGACAGGCACTCTGAGAGGCAGTGAGGGATCACACTGATGCCGCTGAACCATGTCACCAGCGGCGACACACACACCGGTGAGTGATCAAATAGGCAGTGCTAAAAAATGTTGACACTTACAGCTCTTACTGTGAAGACTGAGGGTGAAAATGGCACGGAGAGAAGAGATTACATGGGGGGAAATGAGAGGGGCAGTCAGTCTCTTAAATGTAAGGCCATTGGTCTTAAGCAGCACATTTCCAGAATTTTCAGGGTTCAAACCAAGCATTAGATTTTAAGCTTTAATTGACAAGAAAAAATATTTAAAAAATAATTTAAGAAAATAATTTTAAGTTACGCTTTAAAAAAATCATGTTTACAATAAGGCAGGTACAATGGAAGTAAAATACATCCTGATTATAGCCACAAGACTAGAAAGGGTACTTCACCACTGGCACAATGAGCTTTCAATAAAACAAGGCTGCCTATAGACCTTATGCGCCAGAGAAACGAGGGCGCAGGCATCTTTAGAATATTGGCTTTGAACTTCCGTTTTTGAGGTCGCTCTGTATATTTCTATGGCATTGCTGTCCAGGAGTAATTAGCTTTTGAAGTGGATTTACTTAATTTAAAGCTAACGAAAGTTATCATGAGGATTGTAATGTTTAAAGCAGATGTCTTAATAAGCCAAAATGAGAGGGAAAAAATAAAAGAAACTGCCGTACTGTCAGTTCCTCCCAACAGGAATAATATGAGTTAACTACAAGTTAAGCTTAATCTACAGCATTTGATTAATGTTGATTACAATGTTGATTAAACATTACAATAATCACTGTTTCAAAAGTATAGACACCAAACGAAAACAAAGGCATGTGTAAAGTTCATATCCATTTATAAAATGTATAAAATTTTATAGCATTTATAAAATTTAAGGCTTTACATTTATGCTTTTAAATCGTCCAAAAATCATCCCCATTCACTTCCATTGTAAGAGCCTCACCATAATCTCCAGTTTTGCTTTTTTTGTGGTAATCAACATTATGCCAAGCTTTAAGGGGATAGTTCATTTGCTTACCCTCATGTTGTTCCAAACCTGTATGAGTTTCTTTCTTCTGCTGAACACAAACGAAGATATTTTGAAGAATGTCATTAAGCAGACAGGTAGCCATTGACTTACATATTTTTTTTTTCCTACTATGGAAGTTAATTGCTTCTGTCAACTGTTTGATTACCAATATTCTTCAAAATATCTTTTGTGTTCAACAGAAGACAGAAACTCACAACTTGGAACAACTTGAGGGTGAGCAAATGATACCAAAATATTCATTTTGGGGTGAACTATTCCTTTAACTTGTATTAAATATAGAATATTCCTTTACATAACACTTGTGTGATAGAATCACTTAATGACCTCTTCTGTGTAAAGATATATCCAAAGCTGTTGTCATGACAAATAATGTGGTAAAGATTGTAAACCTGGTAACTTTTAGACAATGACTGCACAAGGATACCCAGAAGGCAGGTGACATAACTTCCTTGTTTACATGGAGCTCAGCAAGCGGTTTGCCAGACTGTTGTCTCAGAACAGCAGAAGAACATAAATATCTCCTTCCTGTTGTCTGCATACGTTCCAAATGTCTGACGCTGAAAACCAGCCAGAAACAGTATAAACAAAAAGCTGTCTGCTACATCTTCACCTGATACCAGGTGTTTGACAATATGGCACTGATGATGTACTGGTTGATGCCGACAGGAATTATCTTTAGCTCAAATAACTAAATTGTTGAAAATAATACAAATGATATTATTAATTAAGAAAGTAAAAATCATTTTTTTTTTAAAGCCAGGTCAAATTACCACATTACTTAAAATAATATAGTAGTGAGGCCAATATGACCATTATTAACAGATGACGGGCAATAAAAAATATTTGTGCCTTGCTTAATCTGAACAGTTTATTCTAGTAAGGCGTGTGAAAGCTCTTAACTGCTACAGCTCATTTAACACTGCCAAAACTTAATTAAAAACCAAAAAAAAAAAAAAGAGATGCTAATGGAGAATTTAGTCATAATAAAAGACACAAACAAATAATGTCTCATAATTGAACAAAAAAATCAGATAGCCATAACATTACAGTCCCATTTTCACGTACATGGGTATTTAAGAGCCTTAATGTGCTGCATTTATTTGTGAGACTTCCTCCAGTAGGGCCATTATGATACAGACATAATGTCCTTCTTGGGGCCAAACGACCTAGTGTTTGCTTTGTCATAAACACACAGGCCCTCAACACACACACACACACACACACACACACACACACACACACACACACACACACACACACACACACACACACACACACACACACACACACACACACACACACACACACACACACACACACACTGAGCTCATGTGATCCAAAGCTTGTAATATTTCCCAACACAGCCCATCATGCCTCAAGAATTGCCAAGACCGTGAAACAGTGAGCTCATCTATACCGTGGCCAAGAGCATCATTTTCCCAGTGGTAATGACTATAACGAGAGGCGTGTGAAGAAACCAATGTATAACAAGGCCTTTGTGTACTGTAAGTAGCAAACAGTATGTAATGTAAGGAAGCAGAAATAATAAATTGATTAAATAAAGAACCGATAAATAAATTGAAATTCAATTATATTCAACTGCAATTTTTAACTGACAGGAAAAATTTGATTGATTAGATAGATAGATAGATTGATTGATTGATTTTCATATTATCAAATGGTATTGGATGGATCTATTGCACTTGGAAAAAAAAAAACTATGATGCATCACAAATGGTTCTCCAGCGCTTTGTCAGGCCGTAACTATAGTTAATTGGCGAGTGCTTCAGTGTGCTCATATCTGCCTGACATTACTACAGCAGCTGTGTTGAGCTCTGTGATGAGGTCATCTTTACTTGACATCTGGGTCCATGCAGCTGCGTTTTGGCACGTATAGAGTCCGTTCTGACATAGCTGCCTATACCACGCCCATGATGTCTGTGTCTGCGCCACATCGGTGTATGTTATCGGATGAGATTTCCGGAGCATTTCCCCTCAAACTCCATCATTCCTAATATCCATCAATCATCCGCTCGTATCAAAATGATCAGCATCATTTGCGCCTTAGGTTCAAACACTGCTCACACCCTTGTGTAGTTTTTGCGTTTATAAGAGCTAGATGAAATGTAAAAAGAGGCATTAATCACTCAGTGCTGGCCTTCTTGCAGCTGGCCTGCTCATCCGGTGGGAGATTTTTATGAATTATATAACTTTGATTTATTGTGTGTCAAGAAATCTGGTCTATTGTTTTTTTTATTTTGCAGCTCTAGAACAGGTCAATGGTAGTTCCTCTTGTGCTGTACATCCCAAAGGCGAGTATTGCAGGGGAGGAGATTTGAGAGTTGGAGTGCGCGGAAGTGAGGATCATTCATTTGTCTGTTTAGAGTGAGATGCTCTTTGAAGCCAATCGATTTCGATTCTGGGCTAAGATTCTGCTCTAGCACTGGAGTAGACTGGAGTAAACATGTGACGTACACGCAGATGCTGACCGTCTTTCTGAGTTAGCTCATCAAAGCAGACATTTCCATGAAATGTCGTCCAGCGCTCTCATTGCCTTTCTGTGCAACAGACAGGAAGTAGGGTCAATCTGGCTATGTGACATAGTAAAAACTTCCAGAGTACTAAGGAACTCCCTTCTCTAGCATTCTCTCTTACTCTCTCTCTCTTTTCAGCCCAAGGAACATGCTGTTCCGCCAGTAGCAGCTGTTTGCACAACTCAGTCCCATATTGAATGATAACCAGTCAAGGTCCCCCATCTGAAACTAATTTGCCTTCCTTTAGTTCCTTCAAACAAAGTCCACACAACAACCCTAATGCCTCTGGGTGTGATTTGAAAGGAGTGAAAAGTGGACCAATCACAAGATCATGGTGACATTGGATCATGTAGTATGTGATTACACATGTGCCAAACAATGTGTTGTTAAAAATAATACATTATTAAAATTAGCATCAATATATAATTAAAATAATATTATATAAAAATACTTTATTTTAATAAAATTGTAATCTAAAATATTTGTAAAAAAAGTGCATACTGAACAAATGCACTTTGACAGCAAAATATAAAAATTCAAAATATAATTTATAAGAGGAAGCACTTTATGTTTTATATTTTAAATTTTTTAAATGCTCACACACACACACACACACACACACACACACACACACACACACACACACACACACACACACACACACACACACACACACACACACACACACACACACACACACACACACACACACACACACGGGGTTGGACAATGAAACAGAAACTCCTTCTTATAGACCCCAATCATTTATTAGTATGGTGTATGGCCTTCTTCTGCAGCCAATATAGCCATAATTTGGAATGACATATATAAGTCCTGCACAGTGGCCAGAGGGATTTTGAGCCATTCCTCTTCCAGAACCGAGGCCAGGTCAATACTTGATGCAGGTGGAGGAAAACATTTTCTGACTCCTCCAAAACAGTGGCTCAAAAATATTTAGATCTGGTGACTGTGCAGGCCATTGGAGATGATCAACTTCACTTTCATGTTCATCAAACCATTCTGTCACAAGTCTTGCTGTGTGTATTGGTGCATTGTCATGCTGATACACGGCACCTCCTTTAGGGTACAATGTTTGAACCATCAGGTGCACACAGTCCTGAATAGTTTGGTAGTCCTTGGCAGTGACGTGCCCATCAAGCACAGTAGGGAATGCCATGATATTGCAGCCAAAACATCACTGATCCACCCCTGTGCTTCACTCTGGGCACGCAACAGTCCGGGTGTTAAGCCTCTATGGGGCTAATCCACAACGTAACTCTCAGACAGTGAAGGTGGATCATCAGAGAACAATACATGTTTCACATTGCTCACTGCTCAAAATTTGCACAGCTGACACCATTGGCACGAGTGAACAAAGTTTTGGTTTTAGCAGCCCGAACATGAATATTGACACTGTTGAGCTCCAGGCAAACAGTTTTGGTGGAAACTGGAGCAGAGATGCACATTTAAAAGTGTGGGCAGCTGTGGTTTTATGTTTTTTTGGATAAAATCCGGGTTAGTACCTGGACATCTCTTTCAGACAGCTTCCTCTTGAGTCAACAGTTACTCCTGTTAGATGTGGTTCATTCTATGTGGTAGTATGCTAACATTACCCTGGATACCATAGCTCTCCATACACCACAAAGATGTGCTGTCCATGTCACAGATGAGCCAGCAAGACGCGTACCAACAATTTGTTCTCTTTTGATATGTCTTCCATTATGTTGTGTGGATTTCAGTTTCATTGTCCACCCCCTGTGTGTGTAATATATATATATATATGAATCAAATATATGTAAATGCCAATTACTATGCCAATAAAAAAATGCAATCCAAGACACCAAAAAATAAATAACAAAATCATGGTAATCAAGATCATTTTTCTGAACCCAATTTCTTTGCAAAGGAGGATAAAAGAATAAGTCCCGAAAAAAAATCTGCAATGAATTTGTACATAGAAAGAAAATGTCTGTGGGTCGAATCTACGATAAGTCTCACAACTCAAGCAGCAATTGTGAATCAACTATTCAGCAGATGAAGTTATTATAAGAGGAATGTATTCGCTGTAGAAAGCACAGTCAGCTCGAGCTCTCATGAGGACGTCTCTCCGTAATGGACGAGAACATCAGCGGCCATATCAGTTGTTAGTACAACTCACTTCCCGAGATGGCGGAGATATGTGGACAGATCTCAGGTCCTGCAGACACACGCACAGCACTAGAGAGAAATAACAACAGCGCAGGGGTGAGACGGGGCTACATGTGTACGACAGGGACGGAGGAGACACGGGAGCATCCGGACGTGTCTGTCTGTGTGGTTTCCGCTGTCTCACTCTCAAATCCTTTCATTTGTGAAATGAGACATTTGTGATGGTGTTTCTAGTGCTAACAGCTAGAGGGATGTGTTTTCTGCCTGATCAGTGGTCTAGATGGAGCACAGCCCTCTGAGTTTTGACGAAAGCTTTGAACGACGTGCACTACACCTTTCCTTTGGCATTTGCGTTCCCTCATCTATAGAGAATAGAGATCAAACACATATGCACCTTGCAAATGCGCATTAGCAGCATTATAAACAAAACAACTGCAACTCCTTGAGCTCTCAGCTTTCTTTTTGGCTGGCTGTCTGGAGCCCAGCCCTCCAGCTCCAGAGTGCTCCCACTAAAAGCCCCTTTCCTTCCTCACACAGATGCTAATGCACGGATAATGAGATTGGTGAGAGGCTGATAGAGGCTCAGAGATACTAACATTCTGACTACATCACCCATAATTCAATTGGGTCAGCTTGGCCTTCTTTCTTTTGTTTGCGAGCTGTAGGTTTTAAGGCCACACCACTCCCACATCCTCCTCCTCATCTCTGGCTGTGTTCGGAATAGCATACTATGGGGCGTCATGCAGATATTTTTTGAAAGGGAACCAGTGCAATTCCGGCCAAATTTGCACCCAAAGTGAGAAAGAAACACATTTGAAGAACTTACAGTAGTTGTTCATACTTGATTTGTCTTAAAAAACTGAGAAAGCACATACCCCCTCTGTTTAAATGGGCTAAATAATATACTCATATATTATAACACTATTTTAGCAATAAGCAGGATGTAGACTCTGCACAGTATACTCATTTTCAGATGCTGTATACAAACAGAACATACTAAATGGGATAATGTATTCTATAATGCACTCCACCTTCCATGATCAGTGTGACACTGTGAAGCAATATAAACAGTGATCTTAAAACAAAATTTACACACATTATATTTAAATGCTAAAATAACCATTTATACTCTACCGTTCAAAAGTTAAGCATTAACACACATATTCCTCACAGATGAGGCAAATCGAGAATGCGTTAGAACATGGAAAAACATACTAATGAAAGAAATGCTGATTAAAAATATATTTAAACTTCAATATCAAAGTATTGATAAAAGTAGTTCAATCTAATTAGAAATGGATTATTTTACCCAATGTTGTATTTTTATGTATTTAATGTACACTACCATTCAAAAGTTTTTTTTTTTATTAAGAAATTAATCCTTTTAACTAGTATGTATGAAACATAATAAGTGACAGTACATACTCTTACATTGTTATAAAAGATTTGAATTTCAAATAAACACTGTTCTTTAGAACCTTCTATTCATCAAGAGAATACTGAGAAAAAATATATTACGGTTTTCACAAAAAATTTTAACAGTACTGATGTTTTCAACATTGATAATAATACAAATTTGTTTCTTGAGCACCAAATCAGCATATTAAAATAATTTATATAGGATATTGTGACACTGAAGATTGGAGATTGGTAGATCATTACATAACGTTCAGTTTCACAGTTCCAAAAAGTAGTAGACTGTTTACTCAGTATGCAGTACACAATATGCAGTATTCCAGTCTTCTGCAGGTAAACCGCACACAAAAAACACTATCGAGAACAACAAAGTAGAAACAGAGAATAGATCATTTTGGTTTAATCAACCTATCATAACAACAACAACTAAACAACAAATGTGTTTAAAAATAAAGACAAACCAAACAGGGAGAGTTCCTCTGAAACATAGTCCAGATCCCAGAATCCGTATAAAGCTTTGAGTTACAAAACCCTGAGAACAAGACATTGGTAACAGGCTTTCATGGATCAATTTCATATTGGACTCTCCCGGTGTGCTTGTGTTTTTTTGTTTTGTTTTGTTTTGTTTTTTCACCGCAGTATCATAGGCAAGAGCAAGGCGCATTATGTTGTACAAATCATCTGTGAGTGAAAGGGAGTGAGAAGCCACCATTTTATATAACCGGAATGTGCCTGGTGCTTATTGCTTCCCGAGCCCATTTCGTTGTGTCGCAATAGATCTCGTTTATGCTTTCGCTGTCCTGTGTTCTGCTTTGTCCATTACTTTCCCCGGCGAGACAACTACAAAAAAACAAGGCATCTGTTTTCAATCACTGTGGGCCCACACCAAAACCGAACGGCAAGAACACAACGCAGCACACACACAGAGACGGTGAGCCCATGGAGAGGGAAACACACTTCACAGAACATTTAGGAAATGGGAATTTGATGTCAATGGTGGAAGACAAAGAGCAATCACTTTTTTCTTTTTTCTCCCCCCCCACTCTTTCCGGCCCCATAACGAGAAGAATAATCTCAAAGCGATGGTTGTCGGATTTTTAAACATGACACGGTGTTGGATTTCAGTGGTTTGCCTTTATTATACATAAAGTATGTACACTTAGGGAAAAGACGAACATTACATTTCTCATCTCATCCATTTTTAGCCTGGTGAGTGACTTGTACTGAGAACAGTTAGGAAGTTCTGCGCTATGCTTTGCTAAGCAACTACAAAAGGTAATTCGCTTGTATAAAGACTCAATACAGCTTCTTTGTCTTTGGCTTAGCATTCGATATCCCCTGAGAATATCTAACTAATAAATAAGAAAGTGTTCCCATAGCAAGCTAAATAAACATGACTCTGATGTTAGAACCATCAAATGCAATAATAAATGAAAGATTTTACATTCTACAAGATTTTAAAAGGCAAGCATCACTGGAACTTCCACTATAATATAGAGTACGGGTCCTTTTAAAGTATTAAGCTTCAGCCTGCACCGTTTGTGCTACAATCATAAATGATAACTCAAATCTTGCAGCTTGTCGAGGAGAGTGCTATACTTATCAAGGAAATCAAACTTAAAGTTTTCATCAGGCAAATGATAAAACAGGCAAAAAGACCTTGATGCTCCTCTAACTTTGGATCACCTAGAAACAACCTATCCACAATATATTAGTATGTGAGTGTGTGTGTGTGTGTGTATTTATATATATATATATATATATATATATATATATATAAATACACTGTAAATATATAAGCATTAAAATGTAAAAAAATGAAAATGAAAATTTTAAATTATTTTAGCAATATTCCAAAGGAAAATTTGATTAAATTATTAGTTTTTTTTATTAATTAGAATATATTGTATTATATCTATAATCCATTATATTACATTCTGAGGGTATATATATATATACACACACACACGCACATCAGTCATAACATTGAATATTATCATGAACATTATTATATTATTAAATTATTATTAACCGGGCTAAGACTACAGGAGTTTTTAAATCTTAACCGGTAGTGAAATCTGGCTGCATTATGCACCAAAGTAGAATCTTTACAGATCTTCTTTTTTCAAATCTCAAACATGCACACACAACAAGATTTGAAAATCTTGGTGCATCAAACACTACAAGACATTCTTAAGATTATCATGCCAGATTTAGCACCTCACGTGATCTCATTGGAAAAAGGATGTAAACAAAATGGATAATGTGTCGCGGCAACTTGCTGCAGACATTATATGAGGAGCGATTATAAAGGCAGCTGTGCTGTTGCCACATCTCGAGCAGCAGTTCCTCCATCTCCGTTGTCCACCGGACCGCACAGCTGCTTTTTGTTTTGCGGCTGCCATTTCAAAAGTTTGGTCACTTCCGTGTCCTTGTAAATTAAGATTTGATCTGTAAACGCCTCACATTACCATATAATCTGGGCTGAACATCGGAACCAACTGATGCCCTGGAGACTTTTTTTCTCTGAATGTCAGGAGGGGTAAATCGGTCATAAATCGTCCTGAAACTCCTGTAGTCAGAGCCTGGCTTTAGCAAACTCACTGCAACCCCCCAGCTGCCAGCCTAGCATCATTGCAATGTTTGTTCCCTGGGCAAGCACCAATCACTTTCTACAGAAAGGAATAAAAGTCGAATTTTAATAGAGTAGCTGAATGAAAAAAATAAAGCTTTGCAGGAAAAAGCTGGATTCAGGCAATTCAGCTAAACTAGTGTGCTCCAAGGTTCCCTAACACTCAGGTTAGACGTAAATTTGTCTGTGTACGTGTGTGTGTGCGTGTGTGGAAGACCTGCCAGTCACCCAGCAGTAGGAATCTTTGCGACAGGTGCAGCTCAGACTCCCACAGCGTAATTCGCGTCTGGGCTTAAGGTGTGATGGGGACTGGCACACACACACACACACACACACACACACACACACACACACACACACACACACACACACACACACACACACACACACACACACACACACACACACACACACACACACACTAATTACCAACCTGACCTTGGTTAGGTTATTACGAGTACCTTTTACTGCAGGGAACGCTTTTCCCTGCAACTTTTCGGGCAGAACGAAAACATGAATGTGGAAACCGCTGAGGTTATGTGAAGAAATGAATAGTCCACTCACAGCAGACAGAAAAGAGGAAACAATTTAACTTCAATTTGAAGTTGTTGCACTGGTTTATTCATACGAGGTGTCCGTGAGGATGGAAAGGCCGCCTTCAAGGAGCAATTATTCACCCTCATTTAGCGTCACCGGAACGCCGTGACACACGCAAAATTGAGAACGGAGAAGAATGAGAGCATTTACCACACTTCCCCTCATATAATACCCTGAGGAAAATTTTTCCGCCTCCTGCTATATGGCTATATTAAAAACAAAACCATTTCAAGCATGAGAATATGCTTCAAGAAAGCAATGCTACTAAGTCATGAAGGTAATACAATTACAGTTTGCAAAGACATGTAAATACACACTCGTGCACACAATGCAAATCTCTTCGCAGGCATAAAAAGAAAAGACCTTCACTTGCGCGCACACACACACACACACACACACTATTATCTGAGCGTTCACAGTTAATCAGATGGCCCGGGGAAAGAAATCATAATGGAAGCCAAAGGTGCAGCAAAACCTGTAATATTACCACTTTGCTGCTGCTCATACAAAGCCAAGGACCAACTGAACTCTCACACACACATTCAGACAGACTAGTTTAATCCAACACTTACAAAATGTAATGCTAATGAGGACAGTCTGGCCATCTAAAGTTGTTAAATTACTGAAAGATGACTGTGGTATCAATAAAAGATTACTAACATTACAGTTTAAAATGCTAATGCTAACGTTTCAAGTATTGATTTCGAATCAAGAGTGAATTTTAATTTACATTTTTATAGCCTCATCACACAACACCAAAAGACTAGACTTGCATTTACATATTCAAAGCTCTGAGCTGATGCTCAGGATAGCCGCTGGAATATACTTTGTGATTTTAATCCTGTCTGTGTTTTCTTCATACAAAATATTAAAATATATATATAATAATAAAAAAAAGAAATAACTGCATTTTTTCGGCTAACTCCTGTGAGAAATCTAATCCTACCCAGTGAGGAATGTCTGTGTTTATGGTATATTATTTTCACAATGATTCTCCTCATTATTTTGACATTAGTTGAACAAAGTGCACCTTCATTATGTATTTAGACCTCCAGTCACTCAAAATGATGTTTCAAACACTGGTGTCATTCCATCCTATGTAAAAATAGAAAATTAAATCAAGAACAGTTCAATCACTGAAACTGCTCAGAATGGCCAAAACAGGTATACAAGCTTAAAATCATTTCCTTTCCTTCATTATATATACATAATGTTATATTTACACAAGGTCTTGTTTTAATGGGTTTCATGACGCACACATCTAGAACCTGAAACCAAACATGAAATAAAAACTTGTAATGAAAATGTAATTTAGACAACCAACCCCGTCCAAACTGTGTTATACACATATAAAAAATAAATAAAAAAAACAGACTTTCTGGAATACAGGTACAATTTGTCTAAATGGCAACTCTGAATGTTTCCCAGTGATGACAAAGTAGGCTACGATCCTTTTATTCTCCTTTCTTTCATTTGTTCCTTGTCCATCACAGGAAGAAGAAATTTCAGAAAACAATACAACACACCAATAGCACTCAAACAAAGAACTCTCAACCGGAGACTCTGAAAACATTTGACATTTTACATGATGATTCTATTCCATTCGCCATTCGTAGAAAGATTCCGGCAAAAATGATTTTACGCAGGGTGGAAACTCAAACCAAAGACCTCACTTGGGAAATACATACAAACATGCATTACCAGCAGGCATGTGGAAACACAAAGTGTATGTGGAGATGTTCAGATGTGAAGGACATGTCTGCAGGCAACAGCTCCAACAATTCACACACACGCACACACTTTCTCTGCCCCTCCCTTGTACCAGTTATACAGTTAACGTATGTGTAACAATTTACATAAATACTGCCTCATGAATAATTAATCTCCTCACAATTACAGCATTACATACTAGCACCTCATTATGGCATCATAATTATAACGCATTCCTGACAAACAAATTCCCTGCTTGAAGCAAACTACTTTTGTTTGTTTAAACGTGAGAAATAAAAGTCTTTACTTTTCTTAATTATAAGTGCTAAGAGACGTTAATTTAGTTAATTTAGAGAAAATCCGACACAATAAGAATGTCACAGCAGGACCAGCACAACAAACTAGCGCAGAAAGGACTAGAAGTTTGAATAGCATCCACATAATGATGTAATGAAAACCGAAAAAAAAAGGTTTCTTTAAAAACCCAAAACAATTAGATAGTAAATGTTCATTAAACTGATAATACACACACACACACACACACACACACACACACACACACACACATATATATATACACACACACACACTATAATAATTAATAATAACTTTTACATATTAATAAGCTTTACAAAAAAAAAATGTGTGTACCACCTCTAACGTAAACCTGTCAATTTTCCTATAACAAGCCAGTATATTGCTTTTTTTCTTCAATCAATCAACAGAGACTTATAAAATAACATTTTCTAGAGACAGATTTTTATACTGTCCGTTTACAGAGGCCATATTTTTTCTTAGATTAGCATACACCATTTCAATTCAAATCACTCTGTGGCATTAATGCACGTTCCAGTCCCATAAATATCTCAACATAAAAGTATTCTACAATCCTCTGAGGTACATTTCATTGCGAAATATTACATTTGTAATATTCTTTGAATATCTAAAGGTGAACATTAACACTAGATGGGTTTGTTTGCATCTTCGTATCTTGAATTCTAATGAATATGTCCTAGTCTTCTATTGCTCTCTACAACACCCATGAATCACATTTTGACCTTGTAGACATTCTCCACAATAGGCAGCAACCAGCACAGGCGAAGGTTGATACACTGGTGAAATAAGTTTAAGAGGCTAGTTTTGTTGCTCAGAGGCACTGTTAAAGTGAGAGAATTCTTAATGAAAACAGGTTTAATAGGGCAGAAGGAAACTCTTCGATTGCATTCCTGTTTAATTTAATGAGCCTTAAGTCAAGCGATTTAGTTATTTTAATTGCCCTTCTCTCATTGTTAAAAAGACGTATGTGGCCGTCTTCTGCAGCGTAAATTCCTCTGAATAACAGTTTAGTTTCGCTTTCTTCCACATAGGAACGACTGTACGGTTCTTTCTGTTCCTCTTGAAATTCACTAAAAACAGCACAGCACGGTGAAAATTGAATTTGAAAATAACTTTGAATGTGTAGATTACACGGCTGTTTCCATGAAATTCATATTCAGACAGAGAAAATAAATGGATTATCAGCTCTGACTGTTTTTTAATGAAACGGGTGCTGGTGGGTGGGGACATTGCTGATTGGCTTATTCTACAAACCAATCAATATTTAACTCTAGCTAGCTAATCAAATTCTTCTTCTTCATAAAACTTATCAATTTCAAATTTTCAGCTAAAATGAGACTTAAATAACAGCCTTGCTAAAAAAAAATAGAGAGCTGCCTTGCTGTCTCCAGTAAAATGATAAAATAAAATAAAAATCAACATGCTTTAAGCAAGATACACTATACAAATTCACATACCATACACATACAATTCACATAAAACATAAGATTAGATCAGTGGTATAAATGCATTCTGTCATGACAACTCTTTGAGAGATTGGCATGGTAATGGTAATAGATATTGGTAATGGTAATGTATTTGTTCTTGGCGGAATAGATCTGCTACGCTGCTGCTGCTGTAGAGCAAGAACTGAGATTTGCTACTGCCAATTCATTCACAGACATTGCTGTTAGCATATAAGACATGCTGCTGTAGCTGCACATGTAACATGCATGAATTAACCCCCGTAGCAGATCTATACAGGTGGAGCTGGGGAAGGTGGAGGGTTTCTGGATCTGCGCAGCAGACTGCAAACAGCAACACTAGCAGTATTTGAATGTTGAAGCGCAGCTCATTGGCCGCTGATGTAACAACAACCAATCAGCTGTGCTATGTGAATGCCCGGTGTTCCTGAATGGTCATGTGACATGTGTTTTCAGTCATGTAGTGTGGACGGATATCGTTTCTGAAACGCAATGGAAACGCCAATATTGACGAGGATCGTTTTCAAGCACTAGTGTAAACGGGGCCTTAGAAGGCAGTAGCTCTCTAGGTTTTGGAATGGCCTATGAATGGCCACAGACATTATTAAAGGTGCTGCACATGTACATGTAATTTTTTTGACTGTACTAAAGCATAATAGATATTTAGGAAAAATGCGAAGTTCACATGTTTCTCAGAAAAACAATGCTACTGCCAAATATAGCAATTTGATATGTGCGTTCCATGACAGAATGTCTGTTTTAGTTTTGGTCTGTGTGACCCTGCCCACTGCCAATTTACCCAATAGTATTTCAACACCCCGGGATGCCAGTTGGTGAAAAATTGTCAATTCCATTGTCAATTGTGCTCACTCCTTTTGCGTGTCCAAAAATTGGCAACCCACGTGAGCATTTGGGGTGTAGCAATAAATCGATATGGATCGATGCATCGATCAAACGTCTTAACGATGCATCGATGCCACACGTAAAATATCGATATGAGGTACCTTTATTTTGACACTTTCCACATCCTCACCTAACGTCCGTCTATGGATTTCCGCAAAAGCGCGCATTTTTGTTTACTCACAATACTGTCTGCCGGTGTGTCTTTGTAATGTTAATCTCCTCATCTGAAATAGATCAGATGTGTGTCGAATGTGTCGAAATATATCGAATGTGTCTAAAGTAGACACATTCAAATTCTATATCTATATCGAGATTCTATATTCTATATCGAATGTGTCTAAAGTAGAATGTGTCTAAAGTTGCTGAGGTTAAATTTGACTCTATTACAGACCCTTTTTACATGTGATGTAAATGACAACTTTGAATCAATTAAAACCCCAAGATATTTGTGTTGTGACACGATCGGCAGCCTTTCCCCTGAAACAAAATTATCTGGCTTAACACTGAAGTTTTTGTGGGACTTGGTAAAGAACATTGCTACTGCTTTTGATGTATTCAGCTGCAGGCAGCAGTGTTTGAACCAAGCTGTAATATTATCCATGGAGTAAGTGAGCTTCTCAACCACCTGAGAGATATTTCTACCGTGAACATAGACTACGGTGTCATCAGCAGAAACATCAAGACAGAAGGATGGGAGGTCATTCATATAAATTGAGAGCAACAAAGGCCCTAAATTTGATCCTTGAGGAAGACCAGTGGACAGACTGAGGGCCGCTGATATAAATGACTGGACTCTGACATGTTGGAAGTGATCAGTGAGGTAAGACTCAATCCATTTAAGCGCATCTGAGGAAAAATTAAAACTGCCTAATTTTGTCAGTAAAATTTTATAATTAACAGTGTCAAAAGCCTTCATGAGATCCAGGAACACAGCACCAAAAACTCCACCGAGCTCTGATGTTTTCAGTAAACAAGCAAGTCGCAGTCTCTGTGGAGTAATTGGCTCTAAAGCCAAACTGCATAGGGTGGAGAGCAAAGGGTGTGGTATTTAGATGGTTAATAATTTGTTTTGCTATTAGTCTTTCTGAAATCTTAGACACTGTGGGCAATATACTGATGGGTATATAGTTTGACATGGAATGAGGGTCTCCACTTTTGAAAATTGGAGCAGCAACATCTGGTTTCTGCATGCTTTCGAACAAAATTTTGCGAAATGGACAGATTGATAATTTTGGTGATGGGGGTGTAACTGATGTACTTAGCCCCTTCACCGTATCCATATCAAAAATATCTTTACATCTGGATGGTCTGAGTGATATAATTGTCTGTGATACCTCTGATTCTGTGATGTTAAATAAACTGAAAACTGATTGACTTGTGTCTATTGACGGAGTGTATATGTTCTCAGTTGTAAAACAGCTTGCTATGTTAGCCACTGGATCAATAAAATAGTGATTGAATGCCAACCGGAATTTTGTTTGTCAGTTGTTCATTTACTCTAATTTCTAGAGTGTTTTGCTCTTTGGGGCGATCACCTGTCATTTTTCTAAGCTGATTCCATATTATTTTAGCATTTCCATTTGATTTTTCAATTATAGTGAAAAATAAATCTGCCTTTGCTTTTATTAAAGATCGTACAACTTTATTTCTCAACATGGTGAAACGTCCTCTGTCATGAGTTGATTTAGTTTTATTTGCTAGTTTTAGGGTTGGTCTCATTCTTTCATGATTTTTACGATGTCTGAATTTATCCAAGGTACAATGTTTTTGTGTTGTTTATGCTTGATTTATTTGTGTGAATTAATAATACTTTAATAGTTCTCTCAAGTGTTTTTAGAAATATTTGGCTATCTTTTTCATAGTCAACTAAAGGTAAAATGTCATCCCATTGAATTTGGTTAGCTGCAACTACAAAGTTTTGATATTTACTTTTAGGAATTGTAATAGTTTCTTTTTTTCCCCCCCTAACACAAGGATGGCAACGCTTTTTGGTAAGGTTTCTAGTGACAAGAGTTAGATTGTGGTCAGATAAACCTGTCAACATATTAAATGATTTTACAATTCCGGTCCGTTGGTAAATATGAGATCGATTTGTGTCTTGGTAGAGTTCGTTATTCTTGTTGGCCCGTGGACAACTTGTGTTAGATCAAACTTGTCTGTGATTAGTTTAGGCTTTTTGTAATGTGCTTTTTTCTAGCGAGTTTGTCCTCCCAGTCTATTTTAAAATCCCCCATAATGACAATTTCTTTATAAAGATTGTTTCCTTTTAGCAGCTTCTCAAAGTTTTGGGAGAGGGAGACCTGTACATTACAACAAGGACAAAGGACATTTGTGGTGAAAGGGTGACATTGAGACCTAAACATTCTAATAGATTACAATTTGACCACTGGATTTTGTGACACTGTAATGTGCTTTTTATATAAACCATCACTCCTCCCCTTTTTTTAATCCCTCCCTGTCTTTCCTGTAGATGTTATAACCAGGGATATTCAGAGCTGCTGACAGAGCATTTTGATTAAGCCAGGTTTCAGATAAGCATGAAAAGTCCAGTTTTGAACCCAGTAACAGATGCTGATGCAGATGCTCACTTTTAGACAGTATGCTTCTAATGCCCTTTGGTTTAGCCCTAGGGTCTCACACTGTTTGCAAATGATTGACAGTCTGAAACACCTCCCACTTCCTGTTCTTTGCAATGGCATGAGAAACCGGCATGATGTCGCCGATCCACCACTTCTGCCTCAGCACCAGCATGCCTCCCCAGTTTTTAGCAAATCAGCGCACAATATTCAGGTCAGGTGACACTTCAAAAAGACGTGCTAGCTGAGAGGAGTTTCGTCAAAGCTGACCAAAAGTGATCGAGGATGGATCATTTCAATGAACTTGATGAACCCGAATATCTTCTTCGGGGCGTAAAAGGAAAATAAAAGCTGAAACTTGTTCACAGAACCTTGCTAAAGCAGCACATTACAGTGTTTAGGGAAAAGCTCCCTGTATTGCATTTAATCACAACAATAAATTTTGTCAGGCGTCTATGTCAGCAGAGGAGATTAACATTGTAACGTTACACACATACCGAGTGTTTTATTATCATAGTAATTACTTGGTTTTGTTTAACTCTGAAACATGAAATGTGGAGTTATCTGCTTTTGCCAAAAAACAACTGTTGGAGTTATCTGCTTTTGCTAAAAAAAATAACTTTTAATATATATAAAAAAACATACTTTGAATGAACTTTAATTTTGTAAGTAACTTGTATTTTACTGTTTGTTATTATTATTACTTAATCAAAACAACCCAGCTGCAGTTTGTTATCTGTTTTTGCAAATTAACTTGTAAATGTCCCAAATGGGTGAGGGTGTGCAATTTTCAAAGAGTTTAATTAAACTTTCATGTTATATATTTTGGTTGCATTTGTGAGTTAATATAAATGTAACTGGTTGTGTATACTTGGCACATAATCTCTAAATATCGATAAATCAATCGTAGAATCGTAGAAATTTTTGAGGTATCGGCAAATATTGTATTGCTGGCTGAGAGAATCGATATCATATTGTATCGTGATGAACAATACGATTTACATCCCTAGTGAGCATCGAGTCAGAGGAGGTGTTGGGGCAAACAGCTCTCTCCAATATTTTGAATTTGTACTGCAGTACCCATTTCAATCGCTAGCTGTCAATTCTACATACTGTACCTTTAACTGCTCCTTTTTACCTTTTACTGTTGCTGAAACAGTTTCAGCCTGTAAGCTCAACACACTAAAAAGTAATGGCCAAGGTTAAGCTCAATCGAAAGTATTTGGAGCATAAGTGTGTTGAACTAACTTCAACCTTTTTTTTTAATGTCAAAATAATTTTTGTGGCAATTGATTTTAAGCAACAAAGGCTATTGATTGAGTTCAATTTAAATGGTAAATTCTATTACTCTGACTACAGGAAACATGTAAACATGCCTCTTTCACTCCCTGCTCCCTCTCCTCCTCTCTGTAAGATGACCTGTCTGTTTCATATGAGGCCTGCTGCGTCGCAGAGAGCTCTGACAGGCATGCATGCAAATGGGATACACAGATACACAAACCATCTGCAGCCTGACAGACCGCAAGCTTATGAATATTAGAGGACAGATGCTTTAAACAACTGTGCGTGCATCTGAATGCACACACTGGACATCAAGCTACATGAGTCCATTTCCACCACTTCCAGAGAATCATACCTATACTTATTCACCATCACAGCTGTCATCATCTTCTCTATATAATCATTATAATCATCAGTGACACCATAATCAGAAATATAGTAGCAACATACAGTACATGGTATCCTAATTCCTTTCTGCTGATTTTTTTGAAACCAGCCCAAGCTGGTTCACTAATCTTAGCTGGTTTAAACTGGTCTAGCTGGTCTGCCAGTCTTGTCAAACTGTTGTTTATCTAATCTAGCTGGCAATCCCTCTAAAACCATCAAACCAGACTATTTTTTATCATTTAGCTTTCTCTCGTTAACACTACTAGTTCAATCTAACACAATTTCCTAACACGCTCACAGTGACATTTCATTGGAACAAAATCTGCTCCACATAACTCTATAGTAAACATCACAGTTATGGAACTGTGATTGTGTCGTTTCACGCAATATTTCTCATGCTGCTGGGAAAAAAGACTTGATGCTGGAAAGATGGCACTGTGCACCTGGTTTAGACATGGTGTAAAGCCTAGCTTACCTTTGCCATCTGTGCCTGCACGCCACTGGCCTTTAGGGACGCTACAGCTTTCTGCGCCGCCGCAGGACTGTCGAAATCCACAAAGCCATATCCTACACACACAGTAACAGAGTAAGAGTGAGTTAAGAGATATTTATACACATTACAAGACACATATTTTCGCCCAAAACTGAAGAAATCTATATCAGACATTAATCAGACCTTATCAGACGCATTTATCAGATTCAAGATTCATGGGTCAAAGCAAGACCGCTCTGTTGTTTGTTTTATCATGCTGATCGTGGCGACACAAGAGAGTCTGCATGTTAGAGCACAGCCGCTTGTGTCTGTGTGTGTGCTTGGGGAGACAGGAAACGGCCATTTTGTTCAAGGCTCATGCTTGTCAACTATTTCCTCAGTAACAGGACAGAGAAGGATTCAGCCTGACCTCACCCCTGCTGGAAAATCCAGCTTAAAGTAAGAGTTCAGCCAAAAATGAACATTCTATTATTATGTAATCACATTTACAGTGCATTTTTTACATATTGTACAATGGCAACTCTTTTAAATATAATAAAAGAGAAAAAGTATAATTCATGCACTATATTCCAAGTCATAAGATAGCTTTGTCTGTTTATCAAGTTTATTAGAGTTCTTGAGCATTTTTTTCAAATTCGATTAAATGATTCGGTTGATCCAGTTAACAAAACTGGACTAAATCGCTGCATCCCAAAAGTCGAACTATACTACGCACTATGTACTGTAGTGTATACACCTTGTAGTGTTTACATTTTATAAGGTTATTTTGTCTTTCAACATTGAAGCATAGCCCCTCCCCCTCCGTTACGTAATTAAAGCTGTGACAGTTGAGCGCATGAAGTGTCCAACATTCCACACATTGCTTTTTTGTTTAAGTGCATAATGCGGGCATTACAAAGTGCACTTTTTGTAATTGTAATTTTCAGTGTGAACACACTACTCGCACTATTTATACTAAAAAAATGACATAGAATAGTGCACAAGTTTTTTGACAATTTAAAGACTTACACACATGCATGCGCACACGCGCGCTCACACACACACACACACACACACACACACACACACACACACACACACACACACACACACACACACACACACACACACACACACACACACCCCCACACACACACACACACACACACACACACACACACACACACACACACACACACACACACACACACACACACACACACACACACACACACTAAGTGGTTACTGATCAGGAGTTCAGGGCCCACTAGGGGGCCTCAGCAAACTTCCAATTATTTAAATTAATAGATTTTTTTTGTTTTGTTATTTATTTCCGTTTTACCCCTCAATAGCTATTGCTTTTATTGAAGAACTCTTAAAAATAAATTGTGGTTAGTTAATTTAATATAAAATACTATTTACTGTTAATACAAAAGTTTGAATTATTTGCTATAATTACAGTAGAAATACCTGAAGTGTCTTACACTATATTGAAGAGCCATTGAAAATTAAAATTGTGTTAGACAATCGGGTTGTTTGAGAAAAAGTTTGAGAACACACTGTTATATTTATATATTAAGTATTAGGGCTGTCAAACAGTAATGTGTTAATTTTGCAATAATTAAAAAAAAAGCTATTACCCAGCATCTGTTTTTTTCTGTCATCCTTTAGCTGTGCTTCAGTGCATGATCACACTATCATTTATTTAAGTGCTATTAAACTGTTCAAGTGCAATACGATACGTCACAATACATATGCACACATGGTTCCTGGCAAACCAGCTAATAGCCAGCTTTGACCAGCAGGAAAGCAGTTACCAAGTTTTAAAACTCAGCTACTTTTCCAGTAGGGTCCATTCCGCCACCCAGCTCTTTAACCAAACATTTATTAGGCACCAAGCGAGATAGAAGATCCATGACTTCTTTTACGACATATCGTATTAAAAACTGCAGTGGCGGAGGTTCTTAAAGACCCTCAGTACAATTGAGGCACATTTGAGGCAGTGTGTCTTCATTCGGCAGAGGCATTCTCACCATAAGCCTCTCTAAACTCTAAACACACACACACTCTCAAAGCCTGACGGACATTCAAAACCACAGATGGCAGAGCACAGAGCTTTGGAGAGCCCGGGAATGGTTCAAGCCAACAGCTCTATATGCCAGACATATGTGTTCATTTACGCACGCACACACACCTTACATATAGAACAACACGCCATCCGCTTTGAAGTCTCCCGGTAAACATGGACGTGAGAAGGAGAGGGAGAACGATCTCTACAGCAGAGAACAGAGCCATCCAGATGTTCCAAAGACTGCAGATGTTTCATAAGCCTAAGAAAACAGAGCGTGTGTGTGAAAAAGGATTTCCAGTAGACTGTTCTTGATCCAGAGAGAGGAACAGTTCTGGTTTAAGAGATCGCTGCAAGCATTCCTGAGGTCACTGACCAAGAGAGCTCAACAGCAGCCATCAGGAAGTGGGCTGAGAAAGAGGTTTCAAGTTGAAGAATGCTGGGATCAATTTCTATTAACAATGTGACGCCCAGGACCGGAAAAGGCCTGAAAAGGAGCTTGATAAAGAGGTGAAAAAGATAAAAAGAGCCTGTTTGTGTGTAGACATCCCGCAGATGAGGGTTTTGCCTGGAAGTGTTTTGGAAGCTTTACGTAATTAAATCCATAAATACAAATGTGCCTCAAATGAGTGTCCCTATTCTCATTCCTCTCTTTTCTTTTGCCTCTCCGTATTTTTCCTTTGGATATCAAGACTGTGAGGGGAAAAAAAGCTGTGCACAATATCTTCTTCCTCTGCACATAATTCCAATTAGAAAAGGAAAGCGAGGTAGTGAAAGAGAGAGCTTGTTTGCGTCCTGGTGTGTTGTACAACATGCAAATATTTACGCTCACTCCATTTAATGAGAGGCTCGTGATTGAGGGTGTGTTTGATTTTCTCTTTTACTCAATGTTGCCCACAACCCCCAACACTGTCATTCTCTCCATCTGTCATTACGTATAAGGGGAAAAAACAGCTGTCTAAAACTGAAAATGTCTTTTTTTGCACAAACAAGTTCATAATTACCGAGTCTAGTGGCGTAATTCAAAACACAAAAAAGAAACATGCTTTTTAACGTGTGTTTAACGAACGGCCAACAACCCATGTAAGAAGAGTGATTAAAAACCTTGCGGAGCTTGATAACTTACGAATGATCTCCAGAAGCAAACAGACCGAACAAACTTGATTGTAAACAACTCTCGATGGTTTACTCCATCATATGGGATTAATCTATGGCAGATAGGCCTGTAATTGCAATCAATTAACATATCTTTGAAATGAATACTGCACATCCTGTGCAAAAAAAGAAAGAAAAAGAAAAAAGGACGGCGTAGAAGCAAGCAGAACAATCATAAGTAGATTCAACAAAGCCGTGAATGAAGCGAATCCATCTTTTTGTTCATTTCCTGTCTGATATCCTTGGCTCCCATAAGTCCTGGCTGGAAGCCCATCAGGGTGGAGGAGCCTGGCAGAGTAGGAGGGCAGTTAACTCCAGGAAGTGGAAGTCCTCTAAAGCCTGGAGTGGTTTCCTCTGCTTCCCAGACACCACCTCCCTCCCCTTCCCATGTGGGCATTAATACTCATTTTCAGACATATTAGATGTGCCTTCAGAGAGAAAGCATGACAAAGAGACGTATACGTACACACAAAACAGGAAAAAAACCTACAGAAGCCAGTTTGGCAGATTGTGTAGGAAGACAGGCTGTTTATTTACAGCACTGGCTGAGTGTTTCCTGAAAAGAGGCTGTCTGCTAAATCATCAATTTCAGCCGGACGCTTCCTTCGCCCCATGGCTATTTTTAAACACCCACGAATAGGCCCGGACTTTTCAAATCAACACAGGAGGAACCCTGTGCTTTTCCTTGCCATGGCTAACCCTGTTAGTCACGCTAACGTCTTATCCGGTTGTAAAGACTTCACCCACAATCACGCAAACACGTTTCCGCATCTAAAGATCATCCAGACAATCTCCCGACTAATCCGATTCTTTCAAAAGAGATTATTGATTATTTTAAGTGAGACTGTGAATGCTCTGTGAGCATGTTTTTAATACAAACCGATATTGACTGCGGTACTCACCTTTGCACTGGTTGGTGTTTTTGTCCAGGATTGCCTTTGTTGACACTATTTTTCCATACCTGCAGAGGACAAAGAGAACAACAGGGTCAGCTCAAATGAAAGAACATCAAGTACATTTCAATGTATCACATGAAACGTGGGAAAAACTTTTTTTTTGACTTTATGGTCCACTAACAGTGTCTAATCTTTTTATCCATTTTGATTTCCACCATATCTCAAATTATGTGTTGTATTTGATTACATTACCTGGTGGGAATAATGGAAATTACATTTTTTAGAATAAAATAGGATAATTTTGCCAATTTTAATTTCATAGTTATTTAATGCATGCAATATAGACTTGCATAATTTGACAAAACATCAGCATCATTGGAATTACTCAATAAATGAATTCATTGAAAAATTCATAAAACTGATTTTAGAATATTATAAAGTGTCAATATTCAATGACACTGTTTATAAGTATAAATATATGGTTATTTTGAAAAAAATGTAAATATTTATATGATGGTCTTTCATAATTTAGAGTCGAAATGAAACAGATTTCTTCCATACGGTGATGCACATCCGAGTGTAATGGATGAATGGATGTTAAACGGACTAAATGATTGGAAAAAGTCAAGCATTTGTCACCAGAAAGTCTGATCAAAATAAAAATGAAACATACATGGATGAATCTTTCACAATAAGATCAATAACATTTATTTATTAAGTCGATTTTGGGAATTTCCATCGGGGTCTGGGACAGTTTTAAAGTGACCTTCATTTGACAAAAAGAAAGTTAAAATTTGTTAGTTAATAAAAGTCAACCACTGGGACATACAAGTGCCTGAACTTGATGAAAAACCCAAGTGTAATCTTTGCTCCGAACTTAATTAAAAAGTTTGAGCCTAACTCAAAGAGTATGTTTAATAAGGTTTAGCTTAGCTTCATTAAAAATCTTGACGAAAGGATCTACATCGATACATCAATACATTCCTTAACAGGACACCGTAAACAAGGAGAGGTTGATTTTGGGCGCAGGATGGGAGTTTCAAACCCCAGTGATTTAATTAAACATTGGAAGCTTCACAGAGCACCAATCTACACCACAAAAATCCCCACCCTCGTTTTTACTTTTTCACCTCAGCTCACAACACTGATTACTCATGTATTCTTCTAATAATCTTTCTCTTTTTTCTCTCTCTACTCCACAAAACCCCTATTCACATAGCGAAATCAATCTTGACGCAGAAACACGAAAGTGTCTGCGCAACAGAAGAATCCCTTCCCCTCTGCAGTCCCTCTTTTCCCCTATTCCTCCCCTACCACCTGCCTTCCATCCACGATGGAGGTAATAAAGTTACTTATCGCTTCCGTCTCCGCCTGAAGACTGGGAAGACTGATATAACCGTGGCGCTCCTGATGTGACTTTTTTAATTAATATTTAATGCGGCTCCCACCTCCAGGTAAAAGCGGGAGACTATATTACCCACCTTTATAAGGATGGAGGCGTTTAATAAGGGAAAGATAATTTTACTGTCACCGTGAGAAGCGGCGTCCCATCGAGGCATTGTGTCACTGATGTCTGGAAAATGGCAGCTAATTCATCTCAAATCCCTTATAAGCCCACAAACTGCACAGCTTTACAGAAGAAATACAAATAATTATAATAAGCTGCTGTGGAAGTACGAGGTTGATAGCAGAAAAAACAATTGTCGTTCGAGGTTTCGTGTGAATTTATCAACAAAGTCTTCTGCAATTCACACCATAACACAGCGAGTATGTGTGGGCGGATGTTTTTTGCGAAAAACGGATAATCACAACTCTGGGATTGCAGAGACTATAGAAACAATACTGGTTTTGTTTGAATTATTTTCCTCAATATGGTTTGTCAGTAAACAAAGTTGAAACTCGGGGGATGAGAGCAACCACATAACAGAGAGTGGAAGACATGAAAATGCGGAGCTCTGCTGGAGAAAGCATGTAGCAGACCAATGTGATGGAAACACATGAGAACCATTTGACTCGAACGCTTGATTTGCTGCCATTTCATCTTGCAAAACAAGTGGTTGGATAAACACAGGCGTCTCAGATGAGTGAGTGGGTCGGGGGTGGAGCTGAGAGAGGAATGTAGTCAACATAGCTGGCAACGTTTCCGCAAGCCAGTGCCATGCCGCGGTCATGCACACGGATATCTCACTAACACGAAACTCACAAACAGGAAGGTTTCCTCACAAACATAGGCGTAGATTCATTCTCCTACAGCCAATAAGGGATGCAGGGAGTGAAATGTCCCCCTAATCATTTGTCTGTCTTGTTTTGTTTGTTTAGATGCTGATAAATGAAGCATTGAGAACTACTGAGGTGGGATTAATGTTCAATAGACGGAGTCTGTGGTTGAGATGTATAAGTTACAAAATGAAAGTCTTTGTTGAAACCTCAAAAACTTTAATGACCCCAATGCCGTACTTTCTGGTTAACGTAATGTTCTTTCGGATCATTTGTCAGGATGACACAGCTAACATTGCAGCCAAAGGTGGAGGAGCTCACTGTGAGAACATCTGGCAAAGTGTCCTGATCACTCTCACACTAAACAATGAACATCAGGGTAGTTTAAAATTGACGGAGAGCATTGAAGCTGGCATTTGACGTTACTCTACACAGGCTAAAAGTGCATTACGGAGAATTGACATGCATGTACTTGCTCAATAATGTAAATGTGGGTGTTTTTGGTTCTTTTTTTAAATAATTTTTACCCCCAAAATCTTCTATAGTTCTGTCATCAGTTACATACCCTCATGTTATTCTTATTTCAAATGCACATGTAATGTTTTTTCTGTAGAATAGAAAACAAAGTTGTTGTTTTTTTAAAATCTAATCTTCAAAACTAATTGAGAGGGAGTAAATTATGACAGAATATTATTTTTGGGTGGGCAACTATTCCTTTAATGTGGTCTTATAGTCATTAGCTCCCAAAGATGCACTAGCTTTAATAATTAGCATTGCATGCATTTCATTACAATATGCACATACGTATGTAAAAATTCATGCTGGCAAATCTCAAGTGTTATCAGTCACACTAATGAAGTGCTGAACCTTTTTTTTAAATGGGTTGCATTTCAAGATTATCGCCGATCAACTTAAAAACTTTATATGGATGCAGACTTTTGATGAAGAACGAGATTCAAGTGTGTTTACTAGCTGAAAACTTTCAGAACCACAAGCATGGAGTTCCCCTCATGGATGTCTGGAGTGCCAAGAATTTGACCTTACATAGCATCAAGCCAAAGAGCTAAATGGTTTACAGTGAGAGAAGTCGCATGTTACAATATTCGTAAACAATCTACTTTATTATATAAAGCAAAATTATACTCAATAACTCAAGGACAAAAATAGTATATTGCATCATGTCCCAGCCATTCCAAACACAACAGAGCTGAGATCACATAAATCTCATTATTGACTTTTTGTTCTAATCAGCCATGACGGACAACAATATAGTTTGCATATCAAGGCACTTTGTCGGTCATTTGTTTTTTATTTTCAACAGTTTGCAATTGGTTGGCCTGGTCACAATGAAATCTCACTGGTCCAAAGTCCTGCTCTAAACAGTTGTGTATTAAAGAAATGACCCATATACTTTCTATACCACATTTCTTGTCCTATAGTGCATATTGCATAATCATAATAAAAATAGCGCTACCCTAAAACGACGTTCCTTTTTGCTGATGTCACCAGTTGGATATGATTTTGTTGATTTCAGTGAGAGCAGATAAACAACATGGTGCTCAAATGTTGTCAAGTCAGAAAAGCCCCTTTCACACAGTCCGTTGATCCCGGAAAATTGCCATAAAATTGCCAGAGTGCCTTCTGAATGAACGCAAACATGTTCCGGAATTGACTCCGGGATTGACTCCGGCATCGATCCTGGGATGGGGACCTAGTTACATTGTCGGGATCAGTCCCGGAATGCGCCCTGTGTGAACAAAAGCTGTAATCAATGCTGTAAGGGGTGTGTTTGTAATGATGACGCTGAAGCTGAGATCATTCGCCAGCTTAAGTGAAACGGTACGTTGCGCTAATTTATGATCGAATCAGAAAAAAAAAAATGCATGAGCGTGGTTTTGCAGAAATTGCAGATCATAAGCAAACGCTGCAGAGACATTAGACGTCACATCTTGACGGCATCTTTACGGGATGTGTTTGAACGTGAGGACAGATTCCAGAAAATCACTGGCAGTGTGAATGAACCAAAATCAAACAATCACAGAACAAATCCCGGGACACATTATCAGTGTATTTTTCTGAATCTTTGTGTGAAAGGGGCTAAAGAAAGAAAGAAAGAAAGAAAGAAAGAAAGAAAGAAAGAAATAAAGAAAGAAAGAAAGAAACGCCCTTAACAGAAACGCAATAACAGATTACCAGAGAGCTTTAATTAGACTGCTGATACCACACACACCAAAACCTCCAGTGAAAGACCACAATTCAGCCAGTGTGTGGAATCACAATGTTCTAACTCTGGTGATTTGGACGAAGGAACCTTCTCTCCACATTAACCAGAGCAGATCAGGTCCAAAAGAGAGGCCCACAAATGACACACACGGGATCACACACACGCCACCACCCTTTCCAACACAGCACACACTGAACCCTCTGAGTGCTTTAGTCAACCCACAAGCACACAAAATCAAATCAACATGAACACAAGAAACTGTAAACACCCCATGAGGTTAACCAAAACGCCTAGAACGACTTTCAATGAAGATGAATATATTTCTAGATCCACACACGCACTTTTGAAAGATCGCGACACGGCTCAACGTGCTGTGACAGCCCAAGCTGGGAGCAGATCCCAGCTGATTTGATCACCGTCAAGACAACACGTCTTGTGTACGAAGCTTTCAGCTGCAGTGTGTGAAGTGCTAATGACAGCTCTCAAAGGGCCGTCACACACTCTGATCTGTGTTTTTATTTTCCCCAGAGCACCGGCAGCCACGGATGCCGGACTGTTTGATGTCTCGTGCCGAGAGATGTGAACCAGCATTCTTTCAACTTCTATCCAGGTGGGTGTGTAGGATCTCTTAATTGGCAACCAATGCAGCTGTCTCATCTGACACGCCGCTCGACACTTCAGCAGCGCAAGTTACATGCATCTGATGTTTGTTTGTACACTCGCTTGCACCGTTGGAGTCAAGAAAGAAGCCCTGTGACATTGCAAAAGGAGAATTCACTTTCCTGAAGTGACAGACATTGATTGCATGTGTAAAGCCTCGTTCAAACTTGTTAGAAAGTACAATAATAAAAAATAAGCCGAGGCATGACTCAATATACATGCAAAATAACATGTATAACGTTCATAATGCAGCAGGTAGGTAAAAAAATGCAGTGGCAGAAATCGTAAAACAAAACAAAAAAAACTACATTGTCTAAGATTAGCTTTTGAGCTAAAAACTTTTGTCAACACCTCAAACCCAGATTAGGACGGAATATGAATATTCTTGCATATTATTGCACCGCAAACTAAAAATTTAGCATTAGACTAACACATCTCATATTACATCTTTCTTGACCTTCTCTCACCAAGGACACCAAGTGAGCCAAGGCTGCCACGGGTGTCCTATTATTCAGTCAGAGACGAAAGCGAGCGACGTGACTAACATTCGGTGAAGTTACCAAATGCAAAACGCTTCTTTAAATGTGTGTGTGAGCAACCTATTTGCAAGCGTGGCTGTGCAAAGTTAATCTTCGTTAAATCACCTACAATAAGTCTTCAAATCACACATGCAATCTGGCAGATTGTACTAGCAAATTAGAAACCTTTATTTGGGTACCTTACATTATTAGGGCCCTTTATTTATTATTTATGGTAAATCTAGGACTGTGTCCAAAACGCAACAGGAACCGTGCTAACAGGACATGGCTTGCATCACTTTTTTTTCTTGGTACCAGGAATTGCAAGCGAGTGTGTCTGTGGTTTGAACAGTTGAGGAGAGTTCAAAAAGATGACTGACACCTTCCTTGCTGTGCAACATGATCTCATGAGTATTCTTATGTATTTTACATAAAGTGTGGTTTCTACCAAAAGTAGATTTACGTTTTCATAGACACTGAAACATACATTATTGATTTATTGACAGCACCAAACATTACAGACGTACACATGTGTACAAATCCTTATTCATAAATATTAATATTAATATTTTGACTCTATTCTATTCAAATGTCATATCAATGACTGTTTTCAGTCGCATTTATTAAATGATAACAATTCGCTTTGTTTTATGTGTCTTTTGCTGCAAATTTGTATTAGAGGATTACATGATGTTATACAAGACTACACTTTAGACCCTTAAAATAGCATTTCTGTAATTGTTTAACCAATATTTATCATGTAATATTTATTTTGTTTGCCGTGGGACACAAAAGTCGTTTTCGCAATATAGTCCTATGCTGTGACTTACAATAGAACCATAAAATACACCCAAAAAATTTACATAAATTCACAAAAGTAATGAATTTTATTCATGCACTGTAATCCAAATTCCATTCTAAAAGAATCCATACAATTGTAAGGAACAAACTGAAATTCAAGCCTTGATTCAGTGATCTAATCTCCATTCCGTTCATTGACCGTAAATGTCAAATCCCGCACTCGTTAAAAAATTGCTGCCTCAAGAAGCTTTAGGACACATTTTATGGCAGTGATATCAAAAACTCATTGAGACTCGCCTGCTTCATTACAGATTGTGACATGTCATGTTTTGGGTGATGTGCGTTTGAAAAGCGCACTTTCACTAAGTGGATCGGGATCAGATTTTCAGGGATTATTAACTTAAATTCTGCTCTGAACCTCACGCAAAACTATATACCGCCAGAGAGGACTGCGACTGCGACACATTGTCATTTGGATTACTTTTGAATAAATTATGATCACAATTGTTTGTCTGTTATGTTTTTCTTTGTTACACTACATATTTTTAAAGAAATGGTTATGGGTAGGTTTAAAGGTAGGAGTGGGATTGGCGTTTCAATATATATATATTTTTAATGCTATATTTTTATTAAAATACTGTAGTCATGTTTTTTTTTTACTTTTTCTAAAATGTTTCTAGAGCATAGTACAAGGGCAATTATACAAATATCTTTGATATAAATGATTTATAAATATGCAATGATGTTTATGTTTAAGTACTGTTAATATGTTCATAATGCACGTTTCAGCATTTATTCAAACGTACAAAAATGTAAATTTGTACCTGTAAATGATTTTAATACAAACGTATTAACAATGAGACAAGGTTTTCTCAGAAGGCACTAGACAGAACTGATATCAATAAAACAGAGCCAGATCCAGTCCAAAGGAACTTTATCCCGAGTGTTTAGGCACCTTTTGACTAAGCTTCCCACTTCCTCTTCCTTTACCACCTCAGACATATTGACAGGAGATGTGTGATACAAAGCGAGACAGAGAGATTGAGTTTACAAAGACCTCAAGATTACTTGTGATGACTCAGCTTTTTGGCCCTCATACACTCTTCTGAGCATACCCAGAACAGTTGAGCTTCAAGAGGAGTCTGACACTCATCTGACCTTAGGTTAGGTCTGTATGCTGGAGACATGTTGCTGCTTTCAGGTTTGGAAAAAAAAAAACACAGCAGAGAGAAATAACTACAGATATTTCAGGGAAGTCTCATAAGGGAAACATCACTATAGCGACTTTCCTGCACTACCCTGCACCATGAAAACATAAAACCATTAAAGTTAGCTGCAATAAAAAAAAAATCTTCAGCAAACAAATTTTACATTGGACATCAAGTGACAAAATGACAGAAGGAGGCCTAAACATGCAATTTATTAATATGAATAATAGTAATATAATGAACTGCTAAATGCAATAATATTAAAAATGCAGAAAGATAGAATGTATTGTAATTGAAAACAGTTATTTTAATTTGTAATAATATTACAATTTTCACTGCATTAAAAAAACACTGCATAAGTATGAGTATGAGTATAAGTGACTTTTTTCAAAAACATTAACAAATTTTGCTGCCCCCAAACATTTAAACGGCAGAGTAAAATCACAATTATTAATTTAAAATGACAAAATTAGAGTCCTAATTGTTGTCCATGAACCTTGTGTGCCAGGGCTCCAGACTAACTTGTTTTACTAGGAGCGCTGTAGCCCCTGACTGAAGATTTTAGGAGCGCAAGCAGAAAATTTAAAATCGACTAGCAAGTTCGGGGCGCTGCGCTGTCTATTATTGGTCCGAACTAATAAACGGTCCGTGAAGCACAAATGAGTAGCGCATTTTCGTTCCGATTTCATTTTGTTTCTATTTATTGCTCGGTAACATTGTGGTCGTGCCAGTGCAACCTAAATAAATATTTGGTCGCACCGGCAGGAAAAATGGTCGCAAAATGCGACCAATTGGTTACAGCCTGGAGCCCTGAGTGCTACTGTATATCTAAAGTCATTTGAAGCCATATGAGAGCAAACAGACAATTAAAGTGCCCCATTACACTTTATCAAATACTCCCTTTCATGCAGTGTGTAATATACCTGTTTGAGAATGTAAAACGTCAGCAAAGTTTTAAAGATCAAAGTGCATTCTGAACAGCCGAAACGAGTCATCAGACATTCCAGTCGCACTTCCTGTTACAAAACAACACAGGTTTGACTGAGCTATCTGACCAATCAGAGCAGAGTAGGCTCTCGGAAAGGAGAGGTTAAGAGAGATCATTGATCAAGCTGTTTCAGTCACTGTGACAAAAGCGGTGATTCTGCAATGTATATTGAGAAAAATGAATTGTTTTTTGACCTTGGATGCATGTAAACCTATTGTAGAAGATGTGCAAAACAAAATAAGGATACTTTAAAATAGCATAATAGGGACACTTTAAGATGGTACTATACTGGATAAAAGTGACAGTTACATATGAGAGTGTACTGGATATAGAGTTGATTCCGGCACCCTCTCTAAAAGCTTTTTGAAACATAACCTGTTTTGCACTACAGCACCGGCATGAATAAAACTGGAGTTAAAAAATATGAATTATGGATCCATCTTCAAATCGTTAGAAATACTAGCCTGCTTTTCACCCTGTGATTAGACATTTCTACAGCGATGAGGAGGAGACATAAATCAAACTGTAGTCTAACTATGAAAAAGAAGACGACAGATGTATTGTAAGATAGCAACACTTTGAAATAAAAACCGTGACCTGTTACTAGCCTTGTCACTGGCTCAGAAATGGCTTGCATGCTCTGGATGCCTGAGTTATTCGAGCCCAGGGGGGGGCTCTGCCGACTGAAAATGAGATCCCACCCCAGAGGCTCCCCTAGATATGGCAGGCCTGTACACAAGGGCAATTCCTCCACTGGCTCAGTTAGTCAATCAGGCTGAGAGACAGAGCGAGGGAGGGGGTGTGTGGGGGGCTGCCATTTTGGGCAGCAAGCCATGGATGCTTTTCAGTGAATATAAAATATATAAGATATTATATATAGATAAGGAATAGAGAATAAAACCATGAAAATGTCAAGATACTACTGGAAGTCATATAATAACATTCTGATCTTACTCACACGCACAGGGAAAACAACACAAATGAGATCAATCTTATATATCTGTTTTTTCTCCTAGACAGCAATGAGATTAAATGGAGAGCAAATGAAGTCTCCTGCTCCCTATATTTTGCTCCTGAAGGTTTAAGGTTTAAATTTCAGAATCAAAATTTAAAGTTCAATATGATCTGAAACATTTATCACTAAATAACAGATAAAGTGATTTTAAAAATAAAAATAAACTGATATTTTGAGCTGTGATTAGTAGTGTAGCTCTATATGATTACTCTTGTCAATCATTTGCGTGTATTTTTATTTCTTCTAAAGACAATTTACTCCATTCAAATATTACAGGACTCCTGAGCTATAAAAGATAGGCCAATGAGAATACCCACATCAAATTTCCAACTTTTTAGCATTTTCTCTACTGATTTGGAGAGAAAATATGTGGAATACTGTAAGACAACGAAACGCGTAGAGTACTACTAATTATTCGTAGATGAAAACATAATCAAACTAGCCAAAATATTAATAAACAAAAAACATAATGGCTGGGGGATATATACAACATTTTGCAATGCACAGGTTTCATGTGGGTCTGCGAATGGGCAATAAAATTTAAATCTGGGCGCAGAAAAACTGGCCAAAATCATACAGGACTTGAAATTCCTAATTTATCCCTTAAAACCTTGCTCCTAGTGTGAGCAGAATTGAGTTGGATTGTATTCACTTTCTCTCTGTAGCATTAGATTACAATCAGAGACATAATGGGGGGGTCTGAAATGCAATTATTTTAAATGGTATTGTAAATTTTTTTGTCCTGAGGGTTAATACTCCATGATATCGAATCATGGAAAGGAAAAGTAATGAACTGGCTCACAGACATGACTCTCCGCCCTCTGGTTTCTACCAACACACACAGAATTGCAGATGCATAATGAAAGCACATAAACATGATGACGACGCTTTCACCTAAGGCCCTCATTAATAATTCATGATTTATATTTAAGCCTTTTATGAAAACGCCCTGGTACATTTTCAGATTTTAGTTTTTGGGGCTCAGTAAATGTAACACTTCTACAATTTGACCTTTTCACATCTTCGAATGCAACATCAAGACGTTAAAATCTGGAAGTTTGTTTATAAATGTGGCTAACATTCTGCATCTTGACAACCTGCCATTCCTCAATTATCAGATAATCTAATTAAAAAAACTGTGAGCACAGCAAGCTGAAAACTAGAAGGACTCGTTTTCATGGCTGAGGTTTGGGATTCTGCTGAGGCCACGATTACTCCTTTATAGTCTAACCCCATTGTACCTTCAGCCTCAAAACTCTGCCAATCTTCCATGGGGAATCACACAAGAAGATCTCCGAAATGTCAGCCTGACAGAAGCACTTTTCACTGCCCTTCCCGCCACTGCAGCAGAGCCACTGGAGGACGGAAGAGGGTCACTAACTGTGTGTGCATGTGCGCAAATCTGTGCGTATGCATGAACGCAGCTGTAAGCTTTAGATCGCGACACTAGGGTGGCAGATATGCATGAATGGCACCTAAATCATTGTGGTGTTATGTAAAAAAGAAAAATGCAAAGAGTGTTTGTGAACTCCATTTTTTCTGCTGAGCTCCAGAAGTGAGCCCCAAGGCGAACCCTTTTGACCTTTCCAAAATGTTACTGCCCATTTGGCACAGCAGCCGCAGCTAATAAAACTTTCATAATCATGAATTTTTGATTCCAATCCCACTCCAGGCCTTGGGCTAACCTGGACCGTGGTAGCCCGACACTCTGAGAGGAATTGAGAGCTGTTGTGGCTAGAGGTTTCATCATTCTACCCTCTGTGTTTTTGACACGTTAACATTTGGAGCATTATAAGTGGGGCATGCATTTGATTTTTTAATTTTATTTTTTAAATGAAAGTATTGTTTCTCTTCCTGCCTCTTCCCCCTAACCCCCCCCCCCCCCCCCCCCTAATCACAATGAATTCTGGGAACTATAGCTGCAGTCCAGTAATTGCACTGATCTGTGTAGCTTTTTTCTACAGAAAAAAAGCATTCCTTGGTCTAAACATTGCATAGAAACTGTTGACCCCAGATCAATATTCTCATGGTCAACTTCGCAGGGGTGAAATTAGGAAATTTAGAAATAATTATCGAAGTAAAACATAGGATTTACATCTGCATGAGTCATCAGAGCAGAAGATTATGCAAGCTGCCCTCTGGTTCTTGTACAGCATTTCATAATGACCTCCCTACACACTAATGATGCTGACTTGCCATCGCCATTTATGGGGCCATACTCTTCTCTGTAAATAAGCACAGTGATTTTTTTTTTTTTCCTGTGACCTTCTGATCGTGCATTTACATGATTGCATGCGCTCTTGTATGTGGGCACCTGTGTTTTTGCAACTATAAATAGGTATAGAGCAACTGCTCATATAGGACGACATTCCTGTTCAGACAGGAGAACGAGGTTAACAGGCAGTGACAGATAGGCACCATTGGGAAAAGACACTTACGGTTGGCAGAGTTTGATGAGGTCCTGGTCTGTGGTCCCAGGCGGAAGGCCCCGGATGTACAGGTTGGTTTTACTGAGCTGCTCCGCCGCGCTGTGGCTGCTGCTATTGGTGCTGGGGCTGGGCGGAGCCATAGGAGGAGGGGGCGGGGCATATGACTGCTGCAAGACAGAGAAAGGCAGTAGTTGTTAAAAAATGTAAATGATTTATATGAGATTACTGTAATACCAGTATGCACTTTTAAACAACAAGGTTGCATGATTTAAGAAGAGGATAATGAAAATGTATCTCTAATGGACATCTCTAGCTAATGTGTGCTTAAACACAAGCCGGTGAAGTTTATGAACAGTGTTGCTAACTCTCACGCATTTGACACAAGACACAAGCTTTCATGCTCTGTCCTAAGCAACCCAAGTATATTTCACGCCAAATAACAAGACAATGCAAATAAAAGGGTACATTCCAATTTGTCTTGAATTTCAAGGGGACTTATATATTCGTCATTTAATTTGAGACACTTGCCGTGTCATATGCCTGAGAGCTTTACTGTCGAATAAATAGATATTTTCCCAAACTTACAATTATGTACATATTTCATATTTCAGCAACTCGGCATGACAGCGTACAACTGAAGGCCTATAAGTTCAAAGTGTGCCTGCATGCCTGCAATACACTGAATAAAATGACCAACACTTACTTTGGTCGTTATTTAGTTAAGTGAAATAGCCCTGTCGCTTTGTAAACACTCATCTCTTGCTATCCGTGACTGTTCGAGCCTATTTCTGCTTGATTTCGCGTTTAAGCGGAAGGAGAAATAACATATAGTTCGTACGTATCAATTATCTGCAAACAAAGTTAATTTTTAAGAGGCTTATAATATATAAATAAGCAAATTATACAATTATTTGCATTACGATCGATCAACGTTTTTATGTAAGAACTACAGTATCCATGCAACATCAGCATCAGATATTTCAATATCAATCCGCCCGGATTTATGCTGCCTTCACGTGCTATCAGAATTATTCTAAATACACATTTTCCTAGTTGAAAATTGGACATGAATATCCTCTCACATCGTATTTACCACTGTCCGGGGTTTTGATACCGTATAGGTTCCCGAGATGCACGGGCCACAAACTTTAAACACGGAGAGTGCAAAGATTGCTGTTGTGACTGGTAAGTTAACATTAGCCTATTCGGTTTTTTTCCCCACAACCGCTTTATCGCCTTGACGCTAAAGTAGTTCATATTTACGTGAATAAGCATTTAAAGCATTGTAGTATCTAGTTATTAAACAGCGAAAATAGCATTTGAGTTTTGACCGAAATTCTAGACAGAAAACTGACTAGACAGCGTAGTGAATATGGTTGTCAATTAATGTGACGCTAAATATAATTTTGGCTTTAAGATTTCCCAATTAATGCAAGCATAATCTTGCTATTGTTCAACAATAAAGCACTTGAATGCAACAAGCTCGTGATCTCGACTTCTGAAGTACGTGAAGTTAGTAGTAAATGTCCGATGGCGCAATGCAGCGAAGTCTGACCTCGTGCTCTGCTCACACTCACAGCTGATTGGTCCAAAGAATTGCACCTGCAGTTTCGACGATTCCAGTCTGGAATGAATGTAACGTTACAGTTGAAATATGCAAGTTTAATCATGGTCGTCAGCAAGCAAGGTACAGCACATGAGCAAAACTTACTGAACTGATTGTACTTATATCCCTCACAGGTTGTTTTAATCCGAGTCCATTTTTAATATGGCGTGATGACGTCTAAAGCCTTTGAACCGCACACACCGAACACACCGAGCGAGCGTTATATATTTTCTGACAGACACTTAGTCAGATATAGAACCATCACTGTGACAGTTAGATTGTGTCATGAGAGCTATTATTTGTGTGTGTGTGTGTGTGTGTGTGTGTGTGTGTGTGTGTGTGTGTGTGTGTGTGTGTGTGTGTGTGTGCGCTTACCAAGTGATGTCTATGTAATGGACTGTGTGCGTCTGGCCCGCGCTTTCTCTGTGTTTGTGATAATCATTGGCTGTCAGTTGTGCTGTACACTGGCAAGTCTCCCCTGCCATTAATCTATTACCTGCACTTCCCCACAGCCTGCAATTTCCTCTAGACAGACAGACAGACAGACAGACAGACAGACAGGCATGCCTATCGCGGCTAGAATAGATTCTGCATTCATTTAGTTCACACACCCCCTTGTGCCTCAAGCTACAGTTATGAATGAACCCATTGAATTCTCAGGAATACAACACACAGACAGGGAACAGAAGCCGACGTCAAAGCCATCAAAAAATAATGTGCGTGTGCGCATGTGCATATAGGGAAATATAAAGTAGGGGATTTTAAATAAATATGAGAAGGTCAGTGCATTGAATGAACAATGACATATGTGCCAGCAGTGTTGTAACTACTAACTCAACTTTATGTTCAGTCGCGTGAGTCGTTCAAGTTTATAGGTAGTTATTGTTTGGTTTATTTGCATGGATATGAAATATATACAATAAAAACAAGAAGGTATCCATATACTGTGCAGGGAGATGCAGAAAACCCAAAAGGACTTATTTAAAGCCTCCACCTAAACAACAAAGAAAAAGAAAACGAATTATGAAATAAAGAAAAAGCCAAATTACTACAACAATTACATAAATGCATATGACTGTATCAAGTTAATTACAACATCAAAAAACCCCAAATTATGTAGCCTACTCCAGAAACAAGCCCTAGGGGGAAATATTTGAGAAAACAAAATAAGCAATTAAATTATCCTTTATAGTACATATATATATATATATATATATATATATATATATATATATATATAATTTATTTATTTATTTTTACATTTTTTTGCTAGATGGGATAAACCATTCCATAATTGAATACTCTAAATCTTATCGAGGATTGACCTCTACAAGTAAGAAATTTGGGAATCTGAAAATTGACGAGATAAGTGACAGTGAACCTATGAATTTACTTTAAAATACATCTTGCATTGCTTTGGAATGTTACCTTCTCTTGAATATATATCACAAATGAAAACACATATTTGAGAAATATTAATATCAATAGTAAGAACCAGAAGTTTCTGAAATAAAGAAGCAAATGAAGTATGGATTTGACCGAGTTGCAATCCTAACAAAGGATAAAATTGCTTTTGAAGAGTAGTAGGAAAAGTGCTCACCCAAACTATATTACAATTTGAAAGGTATGGCTAGTAGGTCACATGCTAATGACAACACGGCAAACGTAGAACGTCCGGATTACATTCATACTACAGGCTATAGAATATACTATCGGTAGTGAAGTAATTACTTAGTAATAAGTAGCTTCTCGACAGTATGCGATTTCGGATGCAGCTATGGTTTGCGTTTGAAAGTTCTATTCATTCTAATGACTCAGTTCATATTGAACAGTCCTTTCTCTTGTATGTAGTTATAGTAAGTTTGATTCATTCTAAATAAACTGTTTGTTTGGGCCATTTGCCAATCGTAAATTTAGAGATTCAAACAATGATTCATTGATTCGCATGTTGCTGCTCATTACTTTCTTTTTCGACTCAGTCATATATAAGTGTTGTATACTAGTGTTTATTGTATTTAGTTCTTAATTTTGATGTCACATTAATTGTGATTTATTAGATTAATGTCATGATAGTCACCACATATCATAAAAAATGCAAAAGTATCTTAAAGCATTATTTTGCATAGAAATAATGCTGTAACTTATTTATTTTTTATAATATATACAGTATTTTATAGCATAACTTTTAAACCTAATGTTCCCCAACACTGATGCACACATAACTCTGCTTTACAAGCTGTGTCTTAGTGTACCAGACCCTACATGAAATCTGGATATAATAAATACACCCAATTCCCAGAAACTTTACACACCATATGTGTGTCTGACATGGCTTCAGGCAGTCATGCACACACACGCATGATCTGACTGCACAAAAAGCTTCCTGTGTGAGTGGAAGCTTATCAGACCCTCCCGGCCCGGTTCTCCTCGACAGATCAGGGGCTGGCCTCCGCAAACGACGCCGGGATGGAGACAGACCGAGCGCAAGAGAGCAAAAGCTCGGCTGATCAAAGTGCGCGCCACAGACACCTCTTTCAGCCAATTTGTGGAGCTGTCAGGGGCACGGCGATAGCGCGTCAGGGTGTGTAGTGTGTCAGGAGTCATGATGAGGGAAGCCTTTGAAACGTCAAAGGCGTTCACTTCGCCATCAGACGGGCCGGGATTAGAGGGAAAGGGAGAGATGATGTTGCTTCTACAATGGACTCCAGCAGGAATCACACACATACTCTAGGCGTTTCTATAGCCACACACACTAACAAATCCCATTCAGTCGTACATGCAGCTTTAGCGGAGGCACTTAACTTAACCGAGGAGACCCTGGGAGACAAATTGGCTGATGATAGATGTGCTATTATGCTACACATATGTTGTCTGAAATGCATTAGCACATTTGAAAGTTTTCATTTGTGATAGGTTGTCAGGTAACAATGGTTTGTCTTTAGGTTTTGCTTTGGTAAGAAGTGTTTGTACACTATCCTAGGCCTATACATTGTCGTGGCATAGTGATATAAATTATATATATATATATAAAAATGTATACAGTTTATATCTATATATTTTTTGCAAACCAAAAAAAAACATTTTTCAGCCTTTTGACTATAGGGTCATTCCTTGTCAACTCAAGAGGTCATAGGCTCAGATTTTTAATTGTATCCTTATTTTTTTCTGAAGAAATACAGTGATGAAAGCCACAATATGAAATGCCATGAATTCATATGTATTGACTAATCCACTATTTTGTAGAGGGGGGGTCAAAATGACATTTTTCACATAAGATTTGGAGCCATATTACAGGGGGCCATATTACATTTTATTTTTCTCATGTTGGTATGCCTGTAACTATTGGAGCCCCTATATGGTTCAATCCAATATACATGGGGATTCCAATGCTGCTCCATGTCCAAATTGTCATAACTTACTTCAGAAAGAAATATGAACCAGGAAAGTTTCAGAAATTTGGTTGACTTGACACGGAATGACCCTATTTAATAATTGTATATATATATTTTTTTTTATACAAGCATGTAAAATTTTATGTGGGATGAACATTTTTGAGTGATGACTCAAACTAGTCATTTAACCAATATTTTCTAAATGGATCATTGGATCAAAGCCATTAAGAAACAGAACACCCAAAAAAAACAACCTTAATTAGCTATACATTTCCTAGCCGTAGTTACTGTATAATTGGTGGATGTTGTTTAGCTTTGGTGCTTATACAGTCTGCATGAGTCTTAGTTCAGCTTGTGTCATTTGTGTAATTTCACTCACATCATTTCTAGTCATCTCTATTCTGTAGCTTTTAATCAAAGTGGCAAAAAGGCTAAAGCCTTCCAGAGAAGAGGAAACCAGTTATTGTCTGCTAATTAAACAATTCCTGGCTTTTTTCTCCTTGTCTTTTGCTCTCTCTTGTCTCTGTCTTCTACCACTCTAATGACAGTAATCTGTCCATTCAGCCCCCCTCTTCTTCTTCCGCAGCCTGGCTTCTGTAAACGTCTCCTCCTCTCCCCCGCCCCACTCCTCTACTATGGATAAATCCCTCCCTCCCTCCTGCTTCCCCACCTTCCCTCCGTATCCCAGGGTTGGCCGGTGCGTAGCCGGGCTCTGCTCTTTATTAAAGGGTGAGTGATGTGCACACACATTATCTCCTCGCTGCACGCCCAGATAGCCTTCATTTCCCTAAAGAGTACTCCAGTCACCAAACAATTAGTACTTCCTGGAGAGCCCTCGAAAATGGGTTTCGAATGGCCGCTTCTCCTCTCCTCCAACCCTTCTCCCTCCCTCTGTCTGTCCGCCTGCCTTTCTCTCTCTCTCACTCTCCCTTTCTCTCTCTCTTTACCTCTCATTATTTCTCCTCCGCTGTTCTTCGCAGAGAGAGATTGACCTCTATCAGGTCAGCTTTCTTGCGCTGCCTGCTGAGTATGTGGAGTTAACCCCTGCCTCCGCCAACTGTGATTATGCTTAGGCTGTGAAAACGTATATGTGTGTGTGCAGTTCGTATGCATGCATTTAAATTATTCAGTGTATATCCACACATTGATGCATCACTGCATGTAATATCAGTCAATGACTTAAAGTCCACGATAAAAAACAACAACTTTTCTTAAAAACCTTTTTAAAAAGTCTGCATTTGAATTCAAGTTTTTAGAAATGTACTTGTCATATTCATGTACTTAGTTTCATGTGGTTTGACAGAAAAACAAAAAATTCTTCTATTTTTATGTAATGTAAATGTAATGACTCAAATGTAATGTGGTGTTATCACAGAGTAAAATGTAATACAATATTTGAATTTCCTTTCACCTTTTTTAAATACTTTTTTTATTTTATATATCTAGCAACAAATATTTTCAGGTCAATATTTCAGGGAAAAAGTACTTTTTTATTATTATTAATAATTATTAATTTTCGGGGAGACATGACATGAACAATGTTTACAACCTGAACTGGCCTTGCCTTGTAATAAAATATTAAATTATTGATTAATTTAAAGTCCCCCAATAATTGTATCCCTTAAAATGCATCTTTGCTCACCAAAATGACATATTTAAATACTATTTTGTTCCCGTGAAAAAATATTCTTCATGCCTTAAAATAGCTTGACTGCAACTCTACACCCCTGCTTCATTTAGTATACGTGGACCCGTGAATATGCTTATTAGACCCGCCTCCACTCACTCTGGCACACAAATTCACTCGGGCCAACTTACCGACGAAACGCTGCACTATGATATCGCTCTTTACAGCATCGGACACATAGCGGTAATTAATATTAGTCTTTTGCTTGACTATGTTATCAAACAGCTGATAATGTGTTGCTAATCTTACACAAACTATTTTCCCGTTCGCCATCTCAGTCTGCCTTCTAACAATCATCAGAAACGCTTTGAACAACACAGAACGTCAGTGGAGAAAGGCATGATATAGTTCATCATAACATCATAATATACATCATACACCAGCGATATTGCTAAATCTATTCGATTTTTCATATCAGATCAGTATACTGGGATACCCTGGCATCTCTCGAGACTCCCATGCTATTTAGTTGCAAATGATATGCTAAAGCCAGCCGGCAAGTTGACGTGATTGGTTACAAGGTAGTAGTTTGTGACGTCAGAAACACCAGCGATTTCAATCCGCGTTTTTGATACTGTGTGTGTTTTTTTTTTCACTCACAATGGTGTTGACTTATGAATTTGCACATGGTTCGTCTTTAAGCACATTAAAAATACTACATACTAGACATATAAACAACATTAAAAACTTGATTTTCACCACAGGGGGACTTTAAGAAGCTTGACACACAATAATGACTTTGATTTGCTATACCTTTTTTCAAATATTAATAAACAGTAAAGCGGTTTTGTTCAAATATTGTTACCAAACTACTAAAAACTTAATCATTTTAATAAAACATTTTCTTCATCATGACTTATCAGGACAGTTTTATTACCCTGATATTTCTGATTTTTTGCCCCTCAAAATATCAAAGTAATTTTAACACAAAAATTTAAAACCCGCTCATCATAGAATAGGTGTATTCAAGCAATGTAATTGCATTTTAATGTCTTTTTGAATAATATAAAGAAAGAAGTGTAAAGTCATTGACCCATATGCCATGAGTTTTGCCACCATTTTTCCTCCAAATGTGAAAGAAAGGTCTCATAGCTTTTCCATAACAATTTAGATTCTCTTGCAGACAGCTTTCACAGAACACACACACACACACACACACACACATATGCCTCGCTCCTGATGGTAGTGATCGATAGTACATGCCGTGACCCTGCCGTCGCAGGGACCAGAGCAGGACACGGAGAGCATTGCTCTCCTTTCCTCAACTCTACCCCCGGGGCCCCTTGGGGCGAGGGAAAGAATGCCGGCTATTTAGGGAAAGGGTTTGAGATCTCCTGCATCCGGACAGAGGAGGTCCGAGGAAGCCCCAAAGATTACAATGTGCACTTTGCACACACACCCAGCGCACATAAATGCATGACTCTATCTGACCCAGAAATATATTACCACATGCATTAGCCCATTAGGCTCTCAAGAAGATCTATAGGTTAGAGTTACTGCAGCAAAGGTAGGAGGGAGATTTCTTGTGGAGAGGGAGAGCGAGCAAGCAAGCGAGCTTTAAGCTCTCTGTGCAAGCGGACATTGAGTGCTCTCTGCCATTAAAGCTCATAGTCAATAGCTTGCTGCATTAGAGCCTCTTTGAATTACAGAATTTCATATGAAATAAAGGGATGGTCTTCTACAGCTTTCTTTTGTGTTGGAGGTATGGAAAGCGATCATTACTGATGAAACGTTTTCCTTCGCAGGCATGACATTGAGCCTGTCATTTGGCTTGTGACTCAAACAAAGTACACTTGAAGGAAGTGAGCATGTCAATGATCAGTGTCATAAATCATAAAAATGTCAGTGTCAGCCAACATGGGCCTTCTTTTCCCATAAATCATGCCTGAGAAATGTCTAATTATTCTCTAAATATTGGATCTTATACTATATAAAAATTGGTCTCCTTTCCCTTTCTTGCGTTTATTGAACTCTCATTAAGATCCTAAAGCATGGCCTTAATGTGTAGGAGTAACTGCAAAAAACAGGCTAAAAGTTATGTGACGAGATGCAGTACCTCTTTAGCACTATGATTGGCTGTGAATGGGATAATACCTGTCTTTTATCTTCGCAACTGCTCCGCTAATTGGCTTGAATGGGTCAAACTGGTGGAAAAGAAGGACTAATTGACCGTTCACTATGGTTGCCATTGGCCATTTTCTCTTGCCATTGCTATAGAGGATCTGTGGGTTTGGATAAATGGATAACACAATTTTATGGACTTAATCAAAATTTAAAATGAAGCATTGTTGCTCTAATAATAGTACCACAAGGTACCCAAATAGTGTTTTTATTCTTCTTCAAATCTTTAAATGAATCTTGAGAATAGCTTGTGGATTTGGCCCTCATTCCCAATTGAACACGTATAACATCGGTAAGAACAAGTACATTTGCACCCAAGTACAATAATGCTACTTATCTGCAGTTTTTCGGCATAATTTGAAAAAAAATCTGTCACGAACAAAGGCAGATAAAAATGCTTTGCAATTTCACAATTCAGTATGGCCTATGTAAGTATAATATACAACGAGGACATTTTACTGAAAATCACTTTGTTTATAGAAATCTCTAGTGTATTTTGGACATTCTGTAAAGTTTGTGAAGTTAGTAACAATAACCAAGGGGAGCTGAGCATAGCGAAGGGTCAATATTGGACAAGCCATATTTGGTCACATCCAGAATGATCTAAAAATATGTGACATGGTTTTAGCAATCACTTATGCTGCGTCCGGAATCAATACTTCCTTACTATATAGCATGCAAAAAATGCAAAAAAGTCAGAATTGATAAAATAAAATAAAAAAGTTAGGATGACCCACTGCTTTCGGCAACATTCTGAAGTGTGCATTCGATGGACACTACTATCCCGTGAGGCCACGGGAGAAGATTTATGAATGGAGGTGAAGCGGCACAACTGACGCTGGTAGATCACGTTATAATGACAACAATGCGAATGTAGTGTGTCCAGATTTCATACTACACACAGTCATACTATATAGAACGTAATTTTTTAACTGTCGCAAAGTAAGTTCAAATTCAAATGTAATACCTTCTGAGTACGCAATTTCGGACGAACCATCAGTTTGTTAAATTAAAGCTGAAGTTTTTCATTTTTTAATTGGTAAGGTACTTTACTATTTCTGTTTGATTCCTCTGAAAATTTGAAACACTGTGGCTCTCACGTGCTTTCAGAACTTTGCTCTATTTGTTTTAGCATCCCAAGGCCTGAGTCTGAACAACCCAATACATCAACACGCTGAACCTTGAGTTTGGCGGCAGGATTGTTGGTTTAATGGCAGACAGGGAGAGTGTTTGCCGGAAACCTGTTTGAAAACGTTCATTATTTTTGAAGATGTGTTGTCTGAGGTCTGAAAACGAATGATGTTCACTTGCCTCCTAGATACTTTTTGCCTACATGTTTCATGTGTTTGTCCCTCTGAGAAACTACAAAGTGGAATTGGACCACACGCAGACTAAACAGGTACCAGAGCACCAGTCTGTATCTTTCATAATTCTTCCTGTCAGCAGGAATGTGAAGACAAATAAGCTGGCTTTAATTGACGAAACACTCTGTTCCAGACGCTCAACCACACTCCAGCTTGTTAACGTCAGGCCCACGCACCATTAATGTCATGAACGAGTTACACAAACATTCGCCCAGACAGCACTAACAACATCTTCCTCACCGGCCTCTCTCACGACAGCACAGCAAGCAAAGGTTCACACTCAGTTTGCAATCAAACTCGCGCGCCTACGCAACATATGACAATCCGCGCCTCATTCCACACAGAATTGGCTCACATCTGTGGCTCCGCTGTGATGACACTAGAGGATTATTCACCACAATTGCTTGACCTCTCGAGTATTTGTGATGCATGAATAATCATTACCACCTCCTTATCATGCAGATATATGCTAATGCATCTTAGGTATATTCAGAAAGCTCCCCACCTCTTTCCTTGCTGAGGTCAAGGTTTAACTAAGTTAGCATGTATAGAAACTACGAATGCTGAGTGACCTTTTTTTTTCAAAGGGGCAGAAAACTTCAAATAAAGTTTGCCTGGATTTAAATGCATCTGGAATTTAGGCCAAATTCCGAGTTAATTCGTACACTACATTAGCGGATGTCTCTATTTAAATACCCCTTCCTTCATGACCCGCAAAATCCCCGTCCCCTCAGGGGCAAGCACAGCACATTCAAATATGAGGAAACAATCAGAGTGTGCTTATTTGCATATGAATGGGAGATGGAAGCCTGCAAATCCGCAGCAGTCCATTTTAATCTGAGAATGACTTCCTCTTGTATTGTTACAAGAAACAGTCTGATAGCATTCTCTCTTCGCGTCTCCCAATTTTCCTGCTGAAATTAACATCCGAATGTGCCGTTTGCTTCGAACCAGACCGCTCAAAGAGCCGTGCAGACGGTAGCAGTCCGCCAACCTCTGTTGCCCCGGCAACAAAGTGGAGGACATGGTGAGGTCTTATCAATCAATTAGAAACGTCTCTGTTCACTAGAAGCATTGAGCCACTGGGTCATGATTTCTCCACAGTTTGTCAAATTCATTAGGGCCCTTGCAAGACACATATCGCTGTTTAAATTTTTTTATTTTGAACATGTCACCTCAGTGAGCAGGGGTTTTATAGACTAATCTTCTGAATTTCCTTTATGTTAATTACTGGACCAATATAATCAAACTCCATTTAAGTTTATAAAACAGTGTTTTTAAATTAGTCAAATTAAAATGTAAAAAGTTTTCCTTTAGGAGAATACAGAGAAAGAAAATGAGAAGAAGTCAATGACTTTTTTTTTTCTGGTCAAGAGTCATACACAATTCATTTAGCTTGAGAAGAGTTCACTTCCTCTGCCTTCATTAAAATTCCTTCATCAGGTTTGCTTTTGCGTCAGGGCTTCCAAGAACTCCGGACTAGACCCAATCAAGGGAATTCCTCTCTCCAACATCTTTTCTTTTCTTTTTTTCCGTTCCCATAAGCTGTATGAGAATCAGCTACTGTTAATTGGCATCACATGAATGCTGGGTGGGTTTTAGGGGTCACATCCATGTTTCAGTGATTTGATGGCAGCTAACTTTGCTTTATTCAGCACTGACAGTGATGTACACATGGTGAATTATCCGGCTAAAGGTTCTGCTCCTTGAAACTTTCACAGAGGATGGGATTCATCCAACAAATTAAAGATATCAAGAAATTAAAACAACAATTAAAATGTGTGAAATTTTCTGCACTGAAAGATATTTTGACAACTTTTCAGATCACAGCTCATACATCTTTAAAACTACCACAAAATATACCATGGCTTTTGTTTATGGTATTATATGGTATTACTGACATACTCATATGTTGAAACAGTATCAGGGTCTACTTTACCACTGGATTGGTATATGATTAATTTAACCAACAAAACAAATCTACAATCAGTTGAAAATGATCCAATATAGAAAATGTGGGAATTTGGTTTTTAATAATAAATAAAAATAAAAAAAACACAGAAGATTTTTTTATTTTTTTTGGCAGTTCCATACGTAGTAATTCAGTATTGTTCATGTAGATTACAATAAAATTTCAATAACATTTATACAGTGTATGTTGACCCATATGGTGAACGTGATTTCACCAAGTACCACATGTTCCTGGATCAATATCTTTTTTGATCCTGGAACAACTTTCCAATCAACCAATCAGATTTGAGGGACAAGTTTACAGTTTATGTCAAGTTTAGGCTTAGAACCAGGGTGAGGTGCTTCAACATCAGTGTTATTCACCTATCATTTCCCTCTGATTTTAGGGAAAAGTTATGGGTAGGGTTAGGTTTAGGGGTACGGATAGGGTAAGGACTAAATTTTGGGACAGGAATGTTATTCCAGGATCAATAAAATATGTTGATCCAGGAAAGTGTCCTACATGGCAAAATCACGGTAACCGTATAGGTATATATAGCTACGGAACAGACTCGGAAACAGGGAAATGCAATATCAGGTTCTTTATTCAGCAAATGGTGGGAAACAGGTGAGTGAACTGGACAATGAGAGTTATCGTTGACTGGAGATGGATGGTAATGGAAAGCCTTTCTCTTACAGGTGCACAAGATCGTGGATGGCTGATGCAGACCAAGCACACACCTCGCTGGATGGAATGGTAGGCGAGTACACTCACACGAAGGACCAGGAGACAAGAAGCGATCATACGCTGGAGAAATTTGGAAAGGAATGACATAGGAGAATAATCGCTGGAGTATAATGTTGGCGATAAATCACAGGAGTCAGGTTGGTAGTCCAAACAATGTCTATAAACAAGACCGGACCCTGAACTGGTGGGAGGTGTGTGCTTAAGTAGCAGAACTGTAGATGCGGGAGATGCAGTGCAGGTGTGTGTGATTAGTAATTACGTGCAGGTGAGTGTCTGGAAGGATTATGGGCAATGTTGTGCAGATACGGTCTCAATGCGTCTCAATGTCCATACTATCCATCCTTAAAGGGGTCATATAATGCCATTTTTGTACAAGTTAATATGAATCTTTAGGGTCTAAATGAAAACTTTGTAATATACTTTTATTAAAAATTGTCATTAGTATTTTAAGAAAACACTAATTTTACCTGCTCAAAAACAGCTCTGTTTTCAGCACGCCGTTTCAGTGCATATGTCTTTAAATTATAATGAGCTTGCTGACACCGCCCCTCTGTTCTTTGGGGTGTTTTTGACACAATGCACGTGGAGTGTTGCCTTGACAACAGTTGATGGTATATTTTGCCGAAAGAATGGCAGCGGGAGTCTCTGAGGACACATCTGTAGTGTTGCCATACCAATTTGAACCGGAGTCGGACCCAGAACAAGATGAATGGTTGGTTAACGTAATGTCACTTTAATCTATTTTTGTATGTACTGTTACTTCTTAATCAGTAACATACAAGTTTTAGCACGTTAACTGTAACACCTGCATACACAGTTTTTAATAACACAATAACCATAACGCATTGTTCATTATAAACGTGGGATTATGAATTATATTGAGAACGTCATAACGTTACATAGAATACATGCCGTAATGTACCCTGAGTGTAAACATTAGCCGCATTCATCGTGAAGCGTGCAAGCGATTTGCAAAGATTAATCTGTATCGTAAAAGGTTAATAAAACTTTATACTCACTTCTTCAGGAGGTGCAGCAAGAACACGAATAGTTGGTACCGATTCCTTTTTCAGGAGTAGCTTCTTAGCAAAACCAGCTTTATACTGACCCTCGTTTAAAAAGCAGTCTGGTGAGAAATGATTCGCGCAAACATGAGCGCATTTACGTTGATCATGGGGAATATTCCCATTGTAAACAAAGCTCAGCCACTGCGTTTTCAGCGGTTCAAATTTAGGAACTTCAAAATGATTTGTGTGTTTGTTATTGCAACCAAGAACAGAACAACACAATCGCTTAGACGCCATTCTGCTCGAGTGTATCAACAATGACAGACTATGATGACAGCTCCCTCAGGGCGGGGCTGTATTGAAACACTGCTGTCAATCAACAACCGTGGGAGGGGCGTCATGCGCCGTGTGACGTCACACGGTGAAACGGCTCGATTTGAGACAGGGGAATACGTATAAGGAGATTAAAACAAAAACACTGGATGGATTTTTATCCTTATATGATGGTTGTGTACAGGCACTGCCAACACACATTGCAGTACAATCAACTTGTAAAAGTGCATGTACCATTATATGACCCCTTTAACAGTATGTGAGATTAAAATAAAAGTGTGTCCCAAAGGATAGTATGTTGAAAAGAGTATGCCAGAAGTCCCCAGATGGTCTGCTCTTTCCGATCGATTTTAGAAGTGTGGATCCGGGCTGACTCTAAAGGCTAATATTGCCCACAACCCATTGCGCTTTGGAGGAGGAACTACAAACACGAGTTAAAAGTGTTTAAAAACTACAAAACATGGTGGATATGAGCGACCGATGGTGAGAGGTTTAGATGAAGTTTTGAGTGACTAATCAAAGTTTAACCTGATATAAAAATATTTGTTTAGTGTCATCCGTGTTATATTTCATCTGTAAGAACAATGTGGACTTTAATAAAGATCCGTTTGGCCATTAACTTTTAAATGCATCATTATGCATTAATATGAGGAGAGTTCTCTGCATGAAAGACCCGCGGCTGCAGATTAACGTGATTTTGCATTTCTCTCTGATACAGTAGGAAATGAAATGTGGAGGATTTTATCTTTGACAAGATGACTGACAGGTCAGTTCGCGTGACGTGATGTAACTAAGCGACAGAGAGCAACTGTTAAAGACACTATTGTATGACCTGATAGTATGTCCCAAAGCTAGTCTTCTGCTACACACTCAAAAGTATGCACTTTTTCTTCACAAAAAGAGTACATACTTTTAGGGCGTTGTATAAGTAGGTGAATTGAGCCGCAGCAGGTGACTAGAGAGAGCACTGGTGACCGTGACATATACACATTCAAACAGTGCCTAGTCAAATACATAAGTGAACACACCCATGCTAAAGTTGACTAAAAAGAGGAATAAAAAAATCATCTTTTGGAAATTGATCTTAATGCCTCAATTTAAAAAAAAGAGGAAAAAATCCAACCTTTAAGGACACCAATTTTCTTTATGATTGAATCATTTATCGTAAATAAATAAATGTTCTTCCTTAAAATACATGTTGCATAAGTCAGGACACCCCCATGTTAAATTCCCATAGAGGCAGGCATATTTTTATTTTTAAAGGCCAGTTTTTTCATGGATCCAGGATACTATGCAGGATACTTGATAAAGTTCCCTTGGCCTTTGGAATTAAAATAGACCCACATCATCACATACCCTTCACCATACCTAGAGATTGGCATGGGGCACTTTCCATAAGATCATCTCTCAATGCAAATCAAACCAGCTATTAGCCTAACTGAAATAACACCATGCCAATCTAAGGCATATACTGTATATAAAGGTCATATAAAATTAATGCAATTTGTATCCTTTATCTGACCGCACAGAATAATATAATTTATAATTTGTATCTATACCTTATTATACTATAATAAGCTATAGCATTTCAAAGATATAGAATCAAATTATGCTCTGCAGTTCTTGGCCTCTCTCTACAGCTGCTGTACCATAACACACACACACACACACACACAGATGATAAAGAGTCATACATGCCGCGTGTCCTTGTGCCTTCCTCCACATTGAGTCATCAGCTCTGCACTCCATTAATCACACATCATCAAATGTTGTCACATCATGTTAGTAAAGAGAGAGAGAGAGAGAGAGTGTGTGTGTGTGTGTGTGTGTGTGTGGTCTCCAAATGCGATCTATATGCTGAGGACCTCTCACAGCCTTGCGCTTTCATGCTCTTTCGGACGTACATAAATAAATAAATGATAAAAAGGCAGAGATCCATGTCTCAATGTCACCCTCTCTGGGTGTTACAGAAACCTCAGCTAAGCTCGATGCTGACATTGAGATGGAGAGAGATAGCCAGTCCATGGACTGAGTATTCTATTCCCTCAAATGGTCACTGAATACGAGTGACATTGAAGCAGCCATTAATCAATTTTCATACCTAGTCCTTCATCAGTTCACTAAATGCTGGAGCCTGATTTGATCGATAACAGAGGAAGAGGGGAACAAAACGGTCGCTGGCCATGCAGATGATGATCAAGACATGTTCTGTGCTAGGAATGATTTAAAGGCTGTGTCAAATTACCATGCAAGGTTAAAACTATTTTTTTCTTTCATTTATTGAAGCGGATGAGAGATGCTGTAGGCTAGACAGTATACAACCTATTTCTGTGCTTAAATTCGATGCGCTTAGTGTACCATGTGAAAATGTGTTATTTTTCTTAGTTTCTTAAACCCCAGGTTAATATGCAAAGACAAAAAAATTATAATTGGTTATATTATAATGATATATAATAATTGGTTATTATTTTGCATGTTATATACAGGTATACATACATAATATACATATGCATATTATTTAATATTTAGCCAGGAGGGCTTTCTGTGTGGAGTCTGTATGTTCTCCCAGTGTCTGCATGGGTTTCACCCGGGTGCTCTGGTTTCCCCAACAATCCAAAAACATGCAGTATGAAATGGTTAATGATATATATATTTATGTATTTACTGTGGATATCAGGGATTATCGGCCAATGATCATGGCCGATTATGTATTGTCAATCAAATAGGGGGTGGAATTTTTTTTACAGATTGCAACTTATACTGTGTGTGTACAAAATGTCTCTTGTGTTAAATTAGGTCTTTCGTGAAAGCGACAATAACGCATTGACAGTTAAAAAAAATAGCAACGTTAAATCAGGCAATGTTTGAGCCTCGTGCGTAGTTCAAGTCAGGGTTGCACGGTCTACGGTTGTAGCGCCCCAACCAATAATCGCAAAAAGCTTTGTGCTTTGTTACTTTGAAAAGAAACAAAGTCTCAGCTTTCAAATTCTGTCCATTTTATCACGAAATTCAAACAACAAATGATGTTCTTATTATGCTCGCTGTAGCGCCTCAGTCCAAGCAAGTCTTTTCTTCCACTTTAATACAAGTTATTGCATGAAAAAAATGCATGAATTTTTAGGCATGTTGAATGATACAGTACAACTTACCGAAATCTCTCATGTAATCGCTCAATCAGTGTCTCACCCACAGAAAGACGTCAATAAAACAGCTTGTTAACAATAAGTCAATTAACGTTACATATACCTTAGGAAAGTTATCCAATGTTCACCATTAGTTCATAAAAATCATTAGAGAACATGTCTGAATAAATTTGCTATGAATATAAGTGTTTATGAAAACTATTTGTAAGTGAGTTGTATTCAATCATTTCAGTTTTTATTTGAGTGTAAATATCTTAATAAATGTTATATAAAATTCTCTGTCCCATTATGCTAAAACCTGCTCTGGAGACTAGATATGCCTCAGCTAACAGTTTCTCGAATGTTATAGTATTCTACAAAATGAGAGGGTTTTTTGTATAATTTATGTGTATGTGTGTACATATTTGTTACAGGTTATCTTGTAACAAATGGACTTTGTATAATTTGTATAATTGTATAATTTATGTGTATGTGTATTTATGTGTATGTGTGTACATATTTGTATTTTAATGTTGCTTGTATACAAGGCTACTTTCGAATATCAGTCATTGCAGAAAGATGCTTTTTGTCCCAGGCCCATGCTAACTAGCCGATGTGTATGTGTGTACATATTTGTATTTTAATGTTGCTTGTATACAAGGCTACTTTCGAATATCAGTCATTGCAGAAAGATGCTTTTTGTCCCAGGCCCATGCTAACTAGCCGATCCTTGATCCATTGGTTTGAGCATCCCGTCCAGCCTGACACACATTGGGACGACCAGTGGCAGTGTTTTTTTAAGTCATTATTTTTGTATATTTATAATTACATTTAATGATTTCAGATCTTAAAAAAGGCTGCATTACAATCAAGCCTCATAGACGCGTGCATGTCCTGCAGCTGTGTGGTGTGACGCATGTTGTGTTGCGTGGGTGTGCGGACGCTTTTCCGGAGATCCACAAAGGTGCTGCTGTGTCAGAGCGTGCACTCAAGGACGTGGCTGTGGTCCAGGCATAAGATGATCTCTTAGCCCATGTGGAGTCCATGCGTTAAACATATGTACAAAGGATGCATAATATAAAGCCAACAAGATGTCATGTTACAAGATATCATGTACGTGGTGGTTATTAGATTGTGGAATAAAAATAATTATAGCTCTACCTCCACCTTCCTATCCTTGTCTGATTAGTTAACATCAGTCAAGATAACCTGATTTATGGGCAGCACACATGACCTGTTATGTGTCTAGAAGATTTTGTAAATAATGCATGATTAGAGTCTTAAAGGTATAGTTCACCTAAAAATGTAGATTCTGTCATGATTTACATTTATTTTTTAACACTATTAACCATCATTGTCATTCCAAACTTTCTTCGTTCTACATATGGCAAAATAGCTCCATAAAAGTGGTCCATGTTTTTTCTGCACTATATTTCAAGTCTTCTGTATTTTTCCAAAATTCTTACAATAACTTTGTGTGAGGAACAGACTGAAAAGTAATTTGTTATTCTCTGAATGTCTGCTCAAGCTCTTCTTGCCATGTTCATGTGATCAGTAGGGATGTACATTTCAAGACTGAATAATTATCAGTCAAATCTTTAAATGCATCAGCTGATCCAGTTCACAGAACCATTCTTAATGATTCATCCAGTTCACAAGTTCAAATCTCTTATTCAGTAAATCGGGTTGCAACAGCCTAATGGAAAATATTCACTGAGATCATGATTTAAATTGTGGTCTGTCACAAAAAATATTTGTTCACATGTACGCATCTTCTTTAAAGCTTCACGGCTCCAGTCCTCGTTTACTTTAATTATTTTGAATATGTTGGCCGGGAAAGTTATTTTGTGTTCCACAGAAGACAGAAAGTCATGCAGGTTTGACCTGACTTGAGGGAGAGTAAATAATGACAGATTTTTTTTAGTAACCTCTTCCTTTTGGTGTTTTTTTCAACCTATGAGCACATTCTGATGTGGGACGGACAGTGTTCTTTCTGTTTTCAATTCTGTGTTGTTTGTCCACCCACTCAATGTAATTATCTCTTGAGATATCTCGGACAAATGTGATCATTCATACAAATGATCAGGGTTGAGTCTCGGTGTAATGTCAGTGTGGCTCTTCTGCTTTAAGCATTTGATGGAAAAGTGTGGGGGTGAAGGGAATAGAATGACAAAAAAAGAAAAATCCAATTATTCGTGCATAATAACAATCGTGCGGTATTCGCGGGCGATTGCCAGCACATACTAACCCAGCCTTTGCTGTCTCTCTTACTGTCTAAGCGCCAATTATGGTACAGGCAGCGGACATCCGCTTGAGCCAGGCCTCTTTCCGCTAGACCCATTAGTAGTTGCGCTGAGTGGGATAGTGCTGTTTAGTCGAACACTGCATCATAAGAGCTGTATGCTGCTCCAGTGCACCAGCTCGCAGTACACATACACACATGCATACTTGCGCTGATCAAGTTACTGAAGTATATGGCACGCTGTTCCCTTGCAACATCATTAAAGCAAGGGTGGGGATTTTCCTACAGCTCTGCGTGTCTAGCACAATGCGGTCGTATCACTGTCATCTTCTGGAATGCAGCAGTGTTACCTGAGAAAAGCCTGCGTACGGCGAGTATAGGCAGGGTGGAGAGAGGGAGGGATGCATAAACGATTCAGAACGGTGATAGAGTGAAAGAAAGAGGGATAAAAGACCCAAAAAGGACGAGAGAGAGAGAGAGAGAGAGAAAGAGAGAGAGGCAGGACTCTGTGAAGTACCTCTTGTTATTAATAATTGATTCTTTGAAAAGACTGTGCGGTTTAATTGGTGGTTAGGGGTGATCCTGGCACACACACACCTCTGGGAGTCTCTCTGCAGCTGGTTTCCAGTAACGCAGACTCAACGTGAGGGTGAGGGATCAGGGCTCCACTTGGGAGAGAGAGAGCGAGAGAGAATGCATTTGAAATTGAAACCTACCTGGAACGACTCAAGCTGTGTCTGCAGTCTCAAGGAATTCAGTCCAGAGCTCTAGAAAGTACACACCTTTCCATATCAGACAGCTTTCATACTGTTGTACCTGAACCAAAGAGGCCACAACCCCACATGATTTGCTTTGATGACCACTGCAGCTGCTTTTAATTTTATTAACCTATTCATCGAATAATTTAGCCGGAAATGGAAACGCAGTCATTATTTACTCACTCTCGTGTATTTCCAAACCTGTATGAATTAGATTTTTACAACAGTTGTTCATAGTGACAACGCTGCAAAAAAGGTTTTATTCTTTATAAAAGAAAGTATTTCCAGTTAAAATACTTGAGAGGCAACACTGCATAAGATATTAAGACTTGTTTTCCAAGAACATATCTTTGAAGAATGTATCTTTAGTGTGTTTTTCTTACTACACTGGCAGGATTTTTATGAACAAGGTCAAAACAAGTGGAAAAATAAATCTGCCAATTCAGTAAGACATGTAGCATTCGAGCCCTATGAAAACAAGTCTTACTATCCTTTGCGGTCTTGTTTCTCAAGCAAATGTATTGTTTATAATGTTAAATAAGGATTGTATTGTTTTAGAGTGATATTCTTACTGAAAAACAAATGCAGTTACTTATGTCTATATTCCAAGTCTTCAGTGAAATGTTTTTGAGGTAACAATCCATTGGAAGAGATCATTATCAATGAATAAGGACATACATTTAAGTTTCTTCCTCACATAACGCTATGACTTCAGGAGACTTGGAATGTAGATAACAAGCCATATGGGCTATAGTTTTGTTGTTGTTTTGTCTTTTTTGTGAGATTGTGGGGCTTAACTATATGGACCAGTCACAGTATGACGATTTTTCAAACATTCTCCATTTTTGAACGACGTGAGGTGGGTGAGTTTTTATTTTTAGATGATCTGTCCCTTTAAGACTGGAACATTTATGTAATAATTATTCTCATTAAAAATTTGACTGTTACAAAAAGCTGCAGTCCCACAAAATGTGAAATCTGTTCTGTACAGCGTGCCGTCCATGATCTGACCTTCTCCTCATATTGGATTAATTCCAAAGTTAATGTTCTACACAAACCAGTTTCACAATGGAAACAGTGAGGCATTTATAACAGACACCCACCGTATATTCAAAAAGGAACACACTCTTGACAAAGTCCAGAGCCAATTTGACCAGATAACATCTGTGGAGACCAGAGGAAGCTTTTCCTTTTGTTCAAAAACCAGAGCTGCCGCCTGTGAGAACTCTCGGCTTTGAAGATTCTCTGTCCTATTACGCTAAAACCTGCTCTGGAGACTAGATATGCCTCAGGTAACAGGTTCTTTTCTATAATCAACAGCAGTACCGCATCTTCCATTAGGACCTTTAATAAAATTCTCTGGGAAAAAAAAATTGTGCAACGATTCTTTGGCAAAGCTGGGATAAAATTGAATAGCTTGAAAAGCTATAAGGCAGCGGAAAAAAGGATTGGCAGTGTGTGCTACGAGATGACAGAATATCAAGTCGCTATGACAGAGAATCAAGTCAAATAATGTGTCGGTGCGGTTTGAAAAGTTTGAAAACTGACTGAAAGCTGTGTGAAATCTGAAGTGTAGCTCAGTACAGACCTAATTGCTGTGATTTGTGTGCACAGTGTGTGAACAGCACTTTTGGTGGCTATAAAAGGGCGTAATCAATACAGAAGATACCGACATGGCAATACTGTGTGTTTGTATGTCTGTGTGTGTGCTTATCTTTTCGTCTCTTCTCTAGCTCTCATGTGCCTTTGTGCTGTTAACCATGATAATCTTTAAATCTGGATTTGCCCACCCTGCTGAATTATGCAAACCCAGCTCAGCTCGGGCGTGAGGAGTTTAACTGGGCTGGCAGTGGGAGATAGACAGCTTGTGGGCTTTCTTTTAGGAAAGAGAAGAGTTTGTATTATATCCCTGTTTCTATCTATCTATCTATCTATCTATCTATCTATCTATCTATCTATCTATCTATCTATCTATCTATCTATCTATCTATCTATCTATCTATCTATCTATCTATCTATCTATCTATCTATCTATCTATCTATCTATCTATCTATCTATCTATCTATCTATCTATCTACCATTATTATCCGAGTACCAATGTATATTGTAATCGTATTTTGTAAAACTACTGTATTTCTGGACAACAGTGTTTCCAATTGAATAGTTCAAATTCTGTCATTATTTATTCAAGCAATCTTTTGAATTGATCCGTTTTGCAAAAACAGTCTTTATTACTGTAATTTATGCAATAAAGAGCTTGGACAGATGTCAAGATTGACAATAACCTATAACCTAACCTTCTTCACACAAAGCTGTCTTCCTCACACAAAAAAAAATCTCCATCAGATCTGTAAATTCTGTGTAATGGCGAAATTGAGCTGCAGTCAGTATTTTTCTATGATTTCCTCTAGCAGACCATCTTCAGTGCTTGATGGTTTGAGAGTGTTGTGTATCAGGGAGAAGAGCCCAAAAAGTGAGCAGGCCCATTAGTCTCTAAGTGTGTGTGATATGAGATGCGGCTCTTAGACAGTGATAGGCTCATTAGTAAGGCTAGGATGTACTGCATTTGTGTGTGTGTGCGTGTGCATGTGCGTGTGTGTGTGTGTGTGTGTGTGTGTGTGTGTGTGTGTGTGTGTGTGTGTGTGTGTGTGTGTGTGTGTGTGTGTGTGTGTGTGTGTGTGTGTGTGTGTGTGTTTGCGTGCACGTTTGCAGTCTAATTATCGTCGGACAGTTAGAGTGACTGTGACCCAAGACTCTCCGACCTCTCATTCTGACCTTCCTGCCGACGTCCGCAAGTTCAATCCGAAACTCCACAAACACACGGTCATTCATTGAGACACACAAACACCCACACAAAGGAGAAAGACATCCCTTCATGAATGTCAATATACACTCTAATTGGCTCGTACAGGCATCCCTGTTTTCTTTAAACAAATGTTGGCCATTAAGGCGTGAGTGAGATGATTAGTGTGAAGTTGTCGTGCGGTGCACCGATACACACGTCCTCTTATGGAATGTGTCCGCACAGCAATTAGCTCGCCGTCTCTGACATGCCCCGTGTCCTCTTTCCTCTCACACCTATTTGTCAAACCGCCCACCATTTCATGCAGAAATAATGACACCCCAATCAGAGACTGCGACTTGTGTGTGTCTAACCTTATTTTTTGAAGTGTAAGATTTATTTATTTTTTTTGACAGAAAAGGAAGCTAATGGAAGTCAGACAGACTGTAGTGGAATATAGATGCAGGCGTCGGAAAGTTTAAAAGACATTTTAAAGTTTAACATCCTCCCCCAAAAGGCCCTTCTGCTTTCTGGATACCGCAGTGCGAGATGAAAGCGCTTGTGCTTCTACAAAAGACTTTTTTGTGTGTGTGTGCCTAGCACCACTTTAGCCAGCTAAATGCATCTCATCCCGACGACCAGCATTGGGAAATACAATCTCGGTGCAGAGGGGAAAGTCTGGGCCAGCATTTCAAACAAAGGCACGCTAGCACAAAAGGACGAGAAGGGTAAAACCCTGCGACACTGGGCAGTGGAGGCCCTTAGGGGCCCATTGTTTTCCAAAGAGCATTATGAAGAGATACACATGCGCAGAAAAAGCGGTTCACACGCATGTTCTACTGTAGTTGAGGGTGAGACCTGGCTGCAGCTGAGCGGCGCACACAAAGGAGCTTAATCTTTCATAATACTGAAGAGGCTAATAAAATATGCAGCACATGAATGCGGCGAACAGCAAAGTGCTCCGGTGCTGCCTAAACTTTTGAAAAGACACATCGAATCAACGACACATAACTATTGTGTGTGCGCATATATTGCTGGGGCTGAAAGGATGAGGTCACATTGTTTGTAACATCTCTAGGGTGGATCTTGTCACGACTGCATCATCTCATTTCTGTCTTCTGCATCTCTTTATGCACTTGTCTTGTTCATTCTCTGCCTTTTTGCTACTTGGCTAATAGGGACTGTGAGCAAGGAGACAGGAAATGACAACTGAGTGAGCCACAGGAAGTAGCAATCACAAATAAGATTTCTATGAGATTTCTATAACGTCTCCATTGTTTTTCTAGCAATGAGCAATTTTTTTTCCCTTGAAAGAAATTAATACTTTTATTCAGCAAGTATGCATTCCATTGATCAAAATTGACAAATAAAGACATATAAAATGTTACAAAAGAATTATATTTCAAATAAATGCTGTTTTTTGAACATTCTATTTATCAGACAATCCAGATTTTTTTTAATCAGTTTCACAAAACTATTAAGCAGCACAGCTGTTTTCAACATTAATAATAATAAGAATTTTTTTGATCACAAAATCAGCATATTAGGATCATTTCTCAAGGATCATTTGATACTGAAGACTGGAGTAATGCTGCTGAAAATACAGCTTTGCCATCATAAATTACACAAATAAATTAAAATGTAAAAAATGTAAAAAGAATTCTGTGCTTTGATCAAATAAAGATCAACTCTCAAAACCACAAAAGCGTTACTGTCCCCAAACTTTGAACAGTACAGTGTATAGATAATTGTCTAATTTGTGTCAATCTTTATTTCTCAGAATTTTAGGGGAAACATCTGAGACAACGTTTATACTTCTATGACATATCTGAGAACTTTAAATTTCCAGAGCTGTTGAAAAGTATTAACATTTTTGGCTTCCCTTTATTTTGATGGTCCCTTTAACACATTCTGTTGACTAGAAGTAATGTTGCAACTCTCATTAGAGTGTTAGTAGAGCATTAGTAGACTGGTAGGGTTAGGATTAAGTTTAAAATAAATTGATTTGTACTTGCAAAGTTACTTAGTAGAATGTCTGTTGGGGAAACAACAAAATAAAGTGTAAGCAGATATTAAGCAGACAGTCTACTAATACTGTAATGAGAGATAGTTTACATGTGGTTGCAAAGTTACTTATACACAACAGAATGTCTATAGTGGACCATCAAAATAGAGTGTTACCACATGTTTGTCTGTAATGGTATGGAAATAATATAAGGCTCGAACTTCAGTTGCCCAGAGTGTGCGCTAACCCCTAAGCCATGGGTCTGACCTCTCTGTCCTTCTTTCCCTCATTATATTTCACACAGCAGTTTGAGGGTGCGTTAGAAGCTGCAATCGAGAGTGCTGTCGTGTGACGAATAGCTCGGCTAATAAGTCCAGGCTTGGTTTCTTCACCACCTAGCACCTCTAGCAGCCACGCACTCAAGTGAACTGAACCATCAAAAGCAGAGGCTCCTGCCTTCAAGCTTACCATGGCTAACAAGCACAGCTGTTCACTGAACCCACCACAGACCAGCTGAGGATATATTAGTCATGTACAAACAAATAGAGTAATCATCACCGTTTTCACAATGGACCTCACCTCAGGTGGACATTTAATTTTTTTTAATTTAACAGGGTTGTGCACCATTCAGTATTGACTTGGGCAATCCAGTTCGGATTTGAATTGGATAAAATTTGTATTGAAATTCAAACAAAGCCTTTGTCTGAAAGATTAAAGGTTTTATAAGCATATAACAGACGAATGAATTTGTTTGAAATGTCATATATATGCACTTTATACACTGTTAAAGTTACTATTTTTCTAATAAAAACAAATAAAAATAAAAAATCCTTGAAACAACATAAGTTTACTTGAGACCAACACTGCCCAAGATATTAAAATAATTTTCTAATAATGTATTTTTTTTAATTCTCACTGAATATAGGTGGATTGTTTTGCACTTTAAGTATTTAAATATTTAAAGTGATAATTCACCCAAAAATGTAAATTCTGTCCTCATTTACTAGATATTTTGAAGAATGTCTGTAACCAAACAGTTGATGGGCCCCAGTGACTTCCATAGTATGTAGAAAAAAATACTATGGAAGTCAATGTGGCCCATCAACTGTTTGGTTACAGACATTCTTCAAAATATATTCTTTTGTGCTTAGCAGAAGAAAGAAATTCACATAAGTTTGGAACAACTTGAGGTTTCAATTTTGGGTGAACTATCCCTTTAGACATTTAATATGCAAAAATTTATGTAATTTAACACGTTTTTTAATTCAGTTTTCAAGATTTTTAGATTTTTTTTTACTTAAGTCAAATAATATTAAAACAAAAATTGAATTTTTGCATTGTATACTGTGTTTCTTTAGCCTATATTTAATATATTTATATTTCCCAGAATGCAATAAAACGAGAAGTAAATTCTACTTCCAGTAATTCCAATTTTACTTCCTGTGGGTTATGGCAAATTCAATTCAAAGTTGGATTCATCATTTAAAGGACACCGATTCTTAAATTCAGAAATTTGCACAACCCTGGCATACATAAAGCTGTGATTCACCTTGACATTCAATAGAAAACATATGACCTCAGCGGCAACATTTAGCTTGATGGAAAGTCTGGAGAAAGAGCACGCCACACGTTTGACTGTCATTACTAGCTCTGTATTTAGCCTTGAGCCCAGGGATATGTTTGGACAAGTCTTTGAGTGTCTGCCCCCTAAATTATCCTGATAAAAGCACATGGGGCGAGCAAATTAATTCAACCGAAACCCAACAAAAGCACTGTTTACATAAGCTAATCCCAGACAGCGTGCTTGCCGCAATGCCAACCCAGAGCAGCCTCCGCAGGCGTGGGGAAATCTGTATAGAATCATCATCCTTGGGCACTTTTGAGACCCCAAAGTGTCTTTATCCAACTGGGGAAGTGAAGGAAGGAACGAGTCCTTTCAGATTGCATCTTTACGGTCTTCAGTGGTTTGAAATCGGGGGCAAAACAAATGTCCTTTCCCAGAGCGGTCTTTAATGTACCTTTTTGGGGCCTGATTTCAAGCCATACCGTGGAGAATTGGATACAGTTATGGTGGATTAGAATCACTGTCGCTGAATCCTATTATAGGAGGCTCTTTTAACACTCAAAAGGTGTGTGCATAGTCCTTGCATGTACTTTTCATGACACGGAAAAGGTTGGAGTGGGAGATGAGTGATTGGGGGTGGGGTCCGTGGAATGAGGAGCACCTTCTCAAGGATTTATGACACCTTACTTCGCCTACTCTGTCCTTGGTTGCTTTCAGGGGGAAACGCTTTCCAATGAGTCTCTAGATGAAAACACATGGGAGGGGTGGAAGAGGGGATGACAGGAGTGGTTGAAAGGCACTACATCCCTCCTCTGTTTCTTGAAATCGAGTGGCTATCGTTTCTGACTGAAGCCAAGCTGCACATGCTGTTCTTCTCTGCTATCTATGTGAATTCATAGCAAAAGAAGCGTTCCTGACCGCTAATTTCAACTTGAAGCTCATTAACCACCGGTTTTATACACACACACATGCGCGACCGCTGACGATGCTGTCATACATCTAGATGATTTATCCATCTATCCATTATCCATTTAACCAAAATCCCAATTCAAGCACATCCCTGCTTCCTATGAAAACTCTATAATTTTACAAATCCACACTGATCTATAGTTACAGCTTAACACTCAACCTCTAAATAAAATCTTGTTCCTTGTTTATCTCAGAGATGCAAAGACACAAAGCCCAGCAGCGACAGTGTCAATGAGAAACTGGTTCAGACGCCGGCGGTAAAACGTCAATGAGTCCCTGTGTTGCTGCAGCCTTGTTCTATGGCTACTATGGCTTGTTCCTCCTCTGCCATTTATCCCTGGACACAGGCTTTGTCGAGCACTTATGCCAGTGGCCTAAAAGCAAGCTGTGTGTAAAAAAGAAATGGCAGGGCCCTTAAAAGCGGTGAATACATCAGGCTCGGGTTGTTACAAAGTGGTCCTCTATTAAAAATGCAGCAGGGCCATTACCTCAGGACCGGTGCCTTTCTCCTCTGGTTCTCTCAAGCCAATAGAAACCAACTAGCTATAGCTCAGGTCGCCCCATTACAGCCTGGACCACACATGAGTTCTGGTCATGGATAAATCCTGGAAGTGCTTAAAGGTGACACTGACCAGATGCACAAGAAAAAATACTTTTTTTATATAAAAGTATTGCACCTCGTAAGTTTATAAGTCTATTTCTATCCCACATACTAAAAAAAAAAAACATTTTGCTGCTTGTTCAATTTTTTAATTTTTTAAATTTCAATTGATACTCCACCCAATAATGGTAATTGTCATTCAAACCCTGCATTAGCTTTTTTATTTTGTGGAACCCAAAAGAAGATATCTTGACAAATCTTTTGAAAGTTAATGGGAACCAATGTTGTTTTGGACCTTTTTTTAAATGGTTTTAAATGGATGGACTAAAACATTTGAAACCATTTCGAAATATCTTCTTTTGATAATGGATGAGTAAATGACAAAATTTTCATTTTTGAGTGAACTATGCCTTTAATTAAAATTAGCTGAAACTTAATTTGGTTACTTACAATTCACTTGAATTTGTCAAATGTATACATTATTCTCAATTTATTTATGTTGGACTGTAAACAATTTCTGATGACATTAACTGAAACTGGACAGTGGATTGCAAGTTCCCAGCATGCTTTGCATTAACCGTATTCTTGAAGAGCTTTGAGATGCTACTTTTAAAGGCTCTATAGAAAATAAAGTTTATTATTAAACTGGATCAGAAGAGTAAATGTTGAAATCAAGTGATTTTATAAAAGTATTTGTCATGTTGGGAGTTTTTGTGGTTACTGTTGTGGAGCTTAAGTTGTGAAGGCTGTGGTTTGTTTTGTCACTCAATGATAAATAGCTCATTATTATACTTTATTTTCCTCCAATGCGTTAAATTTAGTAAAATAAGCTATACTTAGCATGTGAACATGCCCTGTGATGATTGTTTTTATTTTCTGAAGCAGTTAAGATTAATTGGATAAATCAGTGATTTTTCCCAGGTGAAATTCACATAAGTAAAGTAAAATTTAATTTGATCTGCTTGAATTAAGATGAATTTTAATCATCAGTACGATTTGTTTTTAGTTTAAGTTTAAAAGAGTTATGAAAGAGCAACCTTTGAGCTATAAGCTTTTTTTCTAATAGTTTGGTGCATTAATATAATAAAAGCGAAGTATGGTCTTTTGTTTGTATTTGCATGTCTCATCAGATCAGATTTTACAGCCAGAACTATTAGTTTTATCAATGCTATTGTACTAATACTTTAACTCAGCAGTGTGAGTGACAATGAACGTTTTCTTCTTGCACATTCTTATATTATTTTTGTGTGATTGGATGCACATCAGAGTTATTACTCTCTGATGCAAGATGTGAAAATCTAGAACATATTTCACTTTCAGAACGGGCCAGAAAATATTGAAGTACTGCTACAAACAGCTCTTCTGTGCGCTTTGTATTCTTTTCCTTTCATGTTCATGACTAATGCAGAGCGTTTCACCCCTGAAACGAGGACAGTCTTGGGCATAAAATTGTATCCACCTTTATGGGTATGTTTGCCAACTATGTTCCTTCCTCTTTTCAGAGTGAACCCCACCTCTCTGAACAGATGGCAGGAGAGAATGCCTAGGACACAGTAGGAGAGGGAGAGAGAGGAAAAGGGAGGGAAGAGGAGAGAAAGACAGGGAGGAAACGAGAAGGACATCGATGAACTAAAAATATGAACGTTTGTTGCATGCATTTTTTCCAAAAGACATTCACGATCATCTGGATGGATGGATGGATGGATGGATGGATAGATAGAATTAAATTGTTAAAGTTGGATGCATTAATTTGATAACCACGATTTTATAGAATAAATTTGTATTAAATAACAAAAGTAAAAAACAAAAGAATGCAAGTATTTAAAGTTTGGTGTTCAAAGTTTCTGGAAAAAATAAGACACTATTGTTAAAATGTTAATACATTATTATATATGTATTTTTAAAGTTTTGTTAATTCAAATGATTAGACATCCTTTTTGATTATGACAATTTAATTAAACCATTAAAACAGAAAAATAAAAACAGAATTTGGAGGGGGAAATAAAACTGTATTGGGGAAAAATAAAATGCATTTCATAGGGCCCTATCTGTGGTTTAGACGTGCATTCAGATGCTAACAGAAATATTGCACATGGACAAGCATAATTTAGCACTCTCGCAGATCTGAAATTCCCAACTCGATGGTTACAGGCAAACACTTACAGCAAACATTCTTTCCCGACGGAAGTGTTTACATGTATAATTCACACACGCATACAAAGCCTGTGCTCTTGTAAGATAATGTTTCCGTGTATGTCATTATAGCTCGCTTTCAACAAGAAAAGCTCATATACCCAAAAATACGTTAAAGCACGAACAACACAAATATTTTATTACATTTTTATTTTTTATTTTTGTAGAATTTTTAGAACCAGTATTAAAGTCTGACATCACATAATGCTATTACAAGTAATGTTATTGTTGTACTCTCAGAGGGAGAACACAGGACAGGGCAAGTGATTAGGAGTCAGGATTTGTCTTCCAACAAGATGTGATGGAACAAATAACAACCAGACAATTATTCAAAAATATTAGGCATTTTTTAGGTCTAAATTACTCAATTTGTTGCAGTGAGTCATTTGCGTGTTAAATGGGTGAGTGTGCTTATGGATTTTAATCTATCCTTTCACCTGTTTAATGTTGGTAATGAATACTGAAAATCAAATTGTCGTTGATACCTGAAAATTGCTTGTCCATTAACGAGTTTAATTATTTAGATGAAGGTTGTTTGGAGGAGGGGACATGAGAGCATTTTCCCCATTGTGGTAAAAAATTGGTGCCGCTAGAGGAAAATGAAGCATCAGCCTGGTAATTATCCACAAGCGGAGTAAATATCACAACGTAATAATCCTAAATGACATTGAGAGCAGCAGAAATATAATGAGCCACATATATGCATCGTTCCCATAATGCAGCAGGAACATTGCTGGCAAGCCACATGTCACCTCACTGCAGGGCAGTTAGTGTGCACTCCCACTGAGAGGAGAGGTTTAAACGGCCGACTGGATGTTATTTCTGCTGTACATAAAGCTGACCCCACAGAGTGTAACCGAACACCACACACACACACACACACACACACACACACACACACACACACACACACACATACACACACACACACACACACACGCACACACACACACACACACACACACACACACTTGCTCGCATATGCAATCTCATGGCTCTGGATTTGAGTGCTCGCTCTGGCTCTCTTCCTCTTAACCTTCTTTTGAAACATCAATGCACACACACACACACACACACACACACACACACACACACACACACACACACACACACACACACACACACACACACACACACACACACACACACACACACACACACACACACACACACACACACACACACACACACACACACACACACCATAAAGCTCTGACTTCTTGCTGCTGATTGAAAGGAAGACGGAGCCCCACTGGCCTCTGTTGACACAATACCAGGGGGGAATTACCTCCCTTAAATTCTATTTTATATCCCATTGGTGTATGGCTTCTGTCAAGGATACCTCAGCCCACACACTACTCACGTTTATACACCCACCCTTGTTCTGCTAAAACCTGAGAGGGGAAAGGGTGGTGTGATATCGGTACTGTAGAGATCCGCATTAGGGGAATACAGTTACATTGTGAGATTTGGGAATCCATTGATTTGGGTTGCATGCTATTATTGAATTTGAATTGAGGGATGAATAATTTCCATTCAAATATTCTAAGGAAGTAGTATTAAAATTAATAAAATTCACATGATTAATAAAATAATAATATTAAAAAAAGCTTTAAATGTTAGCTTGACAAAGCCTTGCATGAAAGCTTTGAGGTAAGTTTAAACAGCATTTATTTTTAAAAGTGTACAGGCCTTACAGATAGATAGATTCCCTGTTACTTTGTGTAACAACATCTTGCCCCAAGGCGTGATCTTGTTTGCACCAAATTTCTTGTTCAGTGATATCTATGACCCACATTATAAAACAATGGGTTAATTTTGAGCCACATTTAATTTTCTTTTGAACCTTCTTTAATGAAAGTAAGTAATTTACATGCAATTGATACCAGGGTCTTTATATAATTTAAGTGAATTACTGATTCTCGACATTAACAGCTTACTGTAGCATCATAATTTCCCCTGCTTAACATTTGCCTCTCATTGCGCACAGAGGCAGAGAGGGAGAGGGACAGAGAGCGAGGTTAGATTGTGTGTCAGTTGCCCCTCTTCCCCCTCATGATTGATTTCCCCCGGAGGAATGCCTCCACTCAGAGAGCACGCTAGAATCAAGATTAATAACAGGCCATTTACATCCCCAATCACGCATGCACAAGCAAACGCACTCACACTGACCCGTGCTCACATGAGGTCTCCATCCTTCACAGACGAGACCGAATATCTGAAATCTGACACTCACTCCCAGTGCCAAAAAACCTCCTCCATCTCCTTTAATATTCTACAGATCAATAATTATTCCCAGACCGGCCTATTTGACCATTACCCATGATGCTCCAGTGTTTGCCATAGTGCTCTACTTTGGTAAGGATCACCAACATACTTTGCGCAATTCTTAACCTTTTAAATATGCATGCATTCTCTTTGACAGGCCCTACTTAGCGAGGTGAGTTATTGTAGTAAGGACTTCTGGTTGCGACGAGAGAAGGACAAAGACATGATGCTCTGGACGAGCCCCCACATCCCTTGGAGACACTCTTGAGAAACTCATTAGACAGCGGATGTGGGTAAGATCCAATTTGACGTGACCTTGAAGGCAGCTACAAGGAGTGGGGAGTGTGTGTGTGTGTGTGTGTGTGTGTGTGTGTGTGTGTGTGTGTGTGTGTGTGTGTGTGTGTGTGTGTGTGTGTGTGTGTGTGTGTGTGTGTGTGTGTGTGTGTGTGTGTGTGTGTGTGTGTGTGTGTGTGTGTGTGTGTGTGTGTGTGTGTGTGTGTGTGTGTTGATGGGTAATACGGTGCCTGTTGCCAGTGTCATGTATAGACTAGTGATGAAGGGCATCAATCAAGTTGTTTTCAGCAAGCTCCTATGATATTTTGATGATTGAGATTGGCCAAGCTCTCAATACATTTTTGGAGTGTAACACAGTGGTAAAAGGAGGGAAAGAGAGAGGTCATAAACACTTGCTGACGGAGAGCAACTTGGCCACTGCCGTTTATCATGTGTCTTTTGGGAACGCTTGCATATTTGGCCAAGGTTGAGCAAGCAACTCCTCCAAAAGACTTTCCATAAATTTTCTTCCCTCACATTCGTCTTTTGCACTTCATAATTTACTCACCTCAAGTTGATCAGAAAAATGCATCCTCATGCCCTTTGTTCTAACAGCCATTTTTTTAAACTCTGATCCAATCATAGCTCTCTCTCAAATTTCATTCACTCAAACATGTAACGCAAGTGCCAGCCTCTTATGGGGCGCGGCGCATAAAAACATTCATGAATCACAGGGGGAGGCCAAGATCACCAGTGCCCCCCGATAGCATCTCGGCACTATCGATCAGCCTGTGGTAATCAATTCTCCGCGTCCGGGTGGTGTAGGGGCATAGAGAGCTGTATGCAATTATTCAAGTCCCTCCATCACAGGCTACGCAGCTGAGAGGACAGAATCTCTGGATAGTGAGTTTGTGTGCAAGAGTGTGTGCATACATTTTAGATAAATGGGCACTCTTGCACCTCTAGAGAGCGGCCCATGTCAAGTATCGGTCATGTGGTTTGTGTGTCAGAAATCTGTCAGAATGATGCGGAAGCAAGGAAGTGTGTGAGGCATTAAATCAGAACATCACAAAACCAGATAACCAAGGTGCCTTACCTTAGTCTGAAGGTAGTGAGGGTAATAGTAAGTGTACTGGGGGTACATTGGTTGCTGTTCCAAACGTTTGCCCATGTAGCTGGAATCCTTTTGGCTGTGGCTGGAGACAGAGACTCGCGTGTGGGTCCAACACTCCTCCACTTGTGGTTCCGCAGCTAAAGGCTAGATCCGTGTGAGGAACGGAGTCAGAGGAAGGATGAAGAGAGAGAATGAGATGATACAGACACGAGCGAGCGTGTGTGCGCCGTGCTTCTCCTCTTCACGCGTCTTCGGGAGCAGGGAAGGAGGAGGTGATGGAAGGACAGCGGAGGTACGAGGATGGGATAGCAAAGGAGGTGTGCGCGTAGAAAGAGAGCAGCGGCACAGTAGAGAGGAGAAAGGAAGGAAGGAGGTGAGGGAAGAGGAGGGGGCACTGTGGCAATCACTTCTCTGGAAAACCGGCTTTTAGTCTCCTGCTCATGCCTTGACTGCCCTCTTTCTATCTATCTTGCTCCTTCTTTCTCACTCACTCTCTCTCTCTCTTTCTCTCTGACAGTCGGTGCAGCGTCGGTTCCCAGAGGAGCTTGTCAGATATCCCAGTCGCACACTTTGTTCCCGTCTGGCGGATGCACAAAGCGGCAATGTAGACAGTGGTTGGATTCGGATCTCTGTGCGCACAGCTGACGGGACTCAAGCCTCCGCAGGAAAGGACCAGACGTGAGCCGTGAGGTTACGAGGCACACAGGAATCGGCACAAACTCCAGACAGGCTGCGATATCCGAAAACTCCAAGTGCAGCACCAGTGTTTTTCCTCTGTGATGTTCTTTTCTTTATTACACGCCTCCCTCGTCTGCCTGCTTTGTTGCACGCGAGAGTGTGTGTGCGAGAGTGAGTGTGAGTGTGTGTGGCTGTGTGAGAGTGTGTGAGTGTGTGTGCGCGCTGCCGGCTGCTCCACACTGTGGGGAAGATTGAAGGGATCAGCTCGGGCACTGCCGTGTTCCTCCTCCTCCACAGCCTGGTGGGTTGGGCTAAGGGCTGGCTGCAACCACTCCCAGCCAGGGGAGTGTCTTAACCAGCCTATCTCTGTCTGTCCTCATGGGAGAACTGCCGCCCACTGCACGGCTTCAGTAGTGTAGAAGGGGAAGACTTACTCTTACACCCACACTCTGTGGGAAGAGACTGAGGACGACACAGCAAGGAGCAGAGGCCCCCTTCTGGTCAACCACAGACTGTACCTCATCTGATCTCCCTTTCCCCCAAATCTTTTTTTTTTCTTCTCTTTTTATCCTCAGTGTATTTTTAACTTCACTTTCTCAATAAATAAGACATAAATGACTGTAAGATGTTTCTTTGCTCTTGTCTGAAACATGCTGGTAGCTTTGCATTGGCTGATACACTGACATACTGACACACTGACATTAATACTTGTAAATAAGTGCAGTGCAGAAATAATTGCGTTCATAATATTAAAGCACTGGATCCAGGAAGTGAAATGCTGTGCTGGGAAAGAGTGCAGTTTCTTAGCAGATGCTTTTTTTCCACAACCTCTGCAATAATATTTGTTACAGTGGCCAATTATTTGAAGTAGAAAAATTGGACTGCAAACAAAAAAAAGTAAATGAAAAATCTGTGGCTAAACATTCCTATACCCTCTTTCTTTGTTTGAGTTTGCACTTTGATCATTGTTTTGACGTTGTGGTATTTTTTACCAGTATTCACAGGGCTTTTTTAATAGAAGTTCACATGCAGATATGGCTGTTCATAAGAGACAGTTTCAGGGCGTGACAAATTAGCGCTAAAAGAAAATGCAGGCTTTAAGTGTTTGCAGACTGACAGCAGTAATTATGAGAGCTATAGCAAAGACCCAAAGACTGCAGTAAAGTGAAAGGAATGTGAGACATAATAAACAAAAAAGCGATTGAGAAAAACAACAATACGTTTTCATTTGGACAGACTCTCATAGAAGTCTGCAGTGCGGGAGAGAGAGGAAGAGAGAGAGAGAGGTGTATGAGGCTAGCTCTCTCATCACTATGATTGGAATGCTGAGGCACAGAGGGAGGAAGGGAGAAAGAGAGAGAGAAAAGGGGATGAGAAGCTGGTGGAAGGGGTTTAAATAATTCCACAGCACACCAAGTGCATGGCCACTAAAAGTCAAAACAGTTAACAGCAAATCCAAATGGAGGTGACAATGGAAACACTATTAAATTTATTCATTTCATTTTTATATATATATATATATATATATATATATATATATATATATATATATTTGTGACAGGACATTCATAGTTGTTTATGACCATTTTCCACCCTGTCTCTGATCCTTAGAACTTTATTGCCTTTAAAAAATCTTTGTGAATGCCGTTTTATATAGTCCTGTATAGTTTTTAACTGTCTATCCTAAATAATACATTTTTTTAATTCTGCATCATTTTGTGACAAGTTCACATGCAGAAGTGTGATGCTCAGACTGAAAGTTCAGAAACTTTTCTTGCCCATGTAGTACATGTCACTCATTTTTGAAATATGACAATGTTTATTTTCTATATATGTGGAAAATATATGATTTTCAACCATGCTTTTTACAAAATTTACAATGTTTCACCTAAATGTTGTGTCATAGAATCAAAAATTCAAATTGCAAGGTCTATTTTTACTTTCATATTGCACCACATAGTTATATGCGTTGTCTAAAGGGTAGTCAGATGTTTTTCGAAGAGTACAGAAAAATTAATAGTCTTTTTATTTCCTTACTTAGCCTAATGTTTCGGGGCTTTTCTGGAGTGATTGTGCAGGGTTAACGTGAGTACACGCTCACAGATTGAGGCTGGTGCCATGACTCTGTAATTGTTCTTGCTACGGTCTTCAAAGAACTCTGCAAATGGAGCTGGACACGCTCCCTGCAACTCAGGGGTACCATTCTCAAAAAGCCAAAGAAGAAAAAATTTTCTCATCTGGACCGCTGCACAGCTGGGAAAATAAGAGTCGGCTGCTCTCAAATGTGGGCCGATAGAAAAAACATGGGATAATTGTGTCCCTTGGATAGAAGGAGGGATGTAATGCTGTAGTGTCATTCGAACGGCGGTTTAATGTGTAAAAGGAGAAACAGGCCTCTACTGTTTGCTTAAAGTGTTTAGTTTTGGTTAAGTATTCAGTAATGAACACCAGAGACTGTGACATGGAGAATATCACTATATTATGGTTGACCAGCCACAACACTCCAGCATTTTGGTGCCATGTTTTTTGCACCACTCATATTCTTCATACATTGTGAAAATGTAGTTTTGCATGTACCATCCACACTTCAGCACAGCTACATTGGCCACTGTCCCGCCACCGGGGGGTTTATCCCAACTGGCTCTGGACCAGCCAATCTGCTGTCTGAGTGGTGCAAGCAAACACCTTTCTTGTCCAGTGACAGTCGGGCTAGATAAGTAACAGCACAGGCTTACCTGAGATAAAAGCTGCAATGCCATCAATCATGAAGAGGGGGAGGGAGAGTGAGAACAAGAGTGTTAGAGGCAAAGCATGTGAGAAAACAAACAAGAAACAGATAGAAATAGAGCACATCGAACATGCATGCATAATCAATTTGCGATCACACCTCACCGACACAATTTATCACAGCAATCTTTGGCTATGTTAATATTCATTTCTTATCTATGGCTCATTGTTTGCAAACAATGGAATGGAAACAATCTAAAGTTTGGAATCCATATACAATCTAATCATGGAGTGCATGGGTTGATCGCAGTACCAGGCACATAGTAGGAGTGCATTCCTGAGCTCTACCTTTGGCTTTCAAGCTCTTCTTTGCTGTTACAATTTAAAGATCCAGACAAGCTGTTGCAAACACATCTCAAGAAACACAATTTGATTGATTATGATTGATTGTGTGTGAGAGACATAGGGCCAGATTTACTAACAGCTTGTGCCAGCGCAAACCCTTTTTTGCATTAAAAAACTACTGACAGGATTTAGTAAAGACATGCAGTGAAAATTTAGCGCTGAAAAGGTGTGGGCACAGTTATTTTTGCGGCTGATCTTATTGCTTATGCATTTGTAGGAGTTTCCCTTTCAGACGCAAAATTTGTGGGAGGAAAGTATTTAAATGAATAATGCAAGGTTTGCGCTAGTCAATTTACTGGTATTTGCACCATTATTCACCGCCCAAAAAAAACAGACGTCGTCAGTAGATCACGCACAGAACTTTCCACCTCCATTTTAGTATTTTTGGATTTGCACAATAACACTAATCTGCCCTGTTTAGTAAATTAGGCGCATAGTGAGAATGAAATAATTTTACATTACCATGTTCATAACACTTATGTTTACATTGCAGGCTAAAAAGATGGCAGATTGCAGAAGATCTGTTATTACGTTTGGAACAGAAAACAAGCGGTAAATATTGTATACTGTATTACTGCCTACTATTTTTTTTTTTTTTACATTATTAAACATTTCAAACAGTAATATAATACTACACAACCTTACTAGTTTTGAGAATGTGAGTAGTGTTCATTTATCATCTTGGGGGGGAAAAAGGGTTATTTAGCATTCTGAGTATGTTTTACATCAAAATAAAGGCTGGGAGTTTTGACATGTTAATGTTCTGTGATTAATGGGCACACATAAAAAAAACGCATTTAGTGCGACATCCATTGTCAATTTTGTAAAGCTATTATAGTATTTACCCACTTGTGCTAGCTACATGCTCTTATCTAGATGCTTTCTCCAGGCCCTGGTAAGCATGCTTTTTTCCGGGTCGAGAATGGCTGCATATGTCCTATTGGATGGACGCTCTGTGTAGAACACCTGCATACTGTCTGCTTACCATTTTTAACCTCCACTAAATGCACATGGCAAGTAAAGTAATTCACTATTAACTGCAGAAACTAGAATTATTTGGTGTAATGCATGATTAAATAATAAGCAGCCCTAGTAAAAGTAACATTTGGCAGTCCAATCACATCATAAGATAAAAAATGGATAGCGATTTTCTAACGCATTCTCATCCTTTGGCGTCATATGTGACGCCATATGACAAAACGGCGAAATACTACGCACATGGCACCCTTTATCGTCAATATAACACGCACTGTGATGGGTAGGTTTAGGTGTGGGGTAGGGTCTGCGTCTCATATTCACGCTAAAGGATGCCAGTCAACTTTATGACGCCTTGGGTTCGCGTGTTATATTCACGCTAAAGGGTGCCATGTGCGTAGTATTTCGGCGTTTTGTCATATGGCGTCACATATGCCGCCAAAGGATGAGAACGGGCTCCTATTTTCAGAATTGCATACTGCCCTAATTATTTCTGCAATATAGTATATATATATATATATATATATATATATATATATATATATATATATATATGGGAGATATAGTATGCTAGTATGCAATTCTGAATACTGCAGATGTTCAGAATAGCAACTGATATACCTTCCGGTTCATCCATCACACTGGATATGAAAGGTCAAATTGAACACATGCATTGTGGGATACATACAATGCAGCAGGAACTATTGTATACTGCTCATTTTTACAAATGCAGTAGGTCATTCAGGTATTTAGGTAGTTAATTTGGGTACAGTGCAGAGGAAACATATTGTATACTGCAGCGATAATATGAGTAGTATGCATTATTTCCAAACATTATCTATGTTGTAGCACAGAGGGGTTAAAAGACACTCTTTAGTAAAAATGTTTGAAACGATGGATAAATAACACCAGCAATATTTCAACTTCCTCCCAAAGCAGTATTCAAACAGGTGAGAGAACACCATATGTTTTGAAATATCAGTGAAGTAGGTGGGCTCAAAACCAACCCACCCATCTCCAAGAAAACGTCCCAGTGTGTTTTATCACTCATGAGCGCCTTGTTAAGTCCCGGGGTAGTTTAGGTTCATTTCACACAGCTTTGTTCCCCGCGCTTCGACTCGAAGCCATAAAGTTTAATAGAGTTCCTCTAATCTCACACAGGGCGACCCACAGCACAGCGGCGCACTTATTAGATCCTCTGCCGGCAAAGAGCGGCCTCAGATTCACACCAGACATGTAGCGCAGCAAGAAGCACAATCTTCTGCTCTTCAAATGACTGATTTCATCCTACGTTTCTTTAAGTGTGTCATTTGAGTAACTGCCGGTACTACAGTTAGCTGGCCTGAGGGCGGAATGGGCATTTGTGTATGTGTGTGAATATTTCTGAGTGTGTGAGGATGAGTTCGGGTATAGAGGCTTTAGAAGACTAGTAAGTGTAAGTGAGAGATGAAAAAGAGCTGGGCGGGGGAGAGGATCAAAATGAACCCAGTTTACTTTTCATTTATTCATCCTCATGTTGTTCCAAACCTGTATGACTTTCTTTGGTTGAACAAAAAAGATGATATTTTGAAGAATGTTTCAATCGATTTTCCCGAAAATGGATAGTATAACCAAAAATTAATTATTTCATTAATTACTCACCCTCATTTAGTTCCAAACCCGCAAGACTTTCGTTTATCTTCGGAACACAAAGGAAGATCTTTTTGATGAAATCTGAGAGCTTTCTTTCCCTCCATTGACAGTTACGCAACTACCACTTTAATGCTTTAAAAAGTTCATAAAGAGATCGTAAAACTAATCCATATCAATTGAGCAGTTTAGTACACATTTTCAGAAGAGACACGATCGCTTTATATGATAAACAGATTAAATTTAGGTTTTTATTCACATATAAACATTGATCAGCGAACATAAACAGAAGCTCAACCAAACAGAAGCTAAAATGTGCTGCATAACATGAGAATAAACCTCATTGGTTCTCGCACATTAAGCGAACATGCTTGAGCTTCTGTTTACCAACTGATGTGTGTTAATGAATGTTTTATGTGAATAAAATACATAATTATATCTGTTCATCATATAAAGTGATCAAGGCTCTTCAGAATATTTGGACTAAACCGCTCAAATCATATGGATTAGTTTTACGATCTCTTATGATCTTTTTAAAGCATTAAAGTGGTAGTTGCATAGACTGTCAATGAGATAAATTGCTCTGATTTTATTCCGAATATCTTAATTTGTGTTCCGAAGATGATTAAAAGTTTTATGGGTTTGGAACGACATCAGGGTGAGTAAATAATGACAATTTTCATTTTTGGGTGAACTAACCCATTACTTTCATTTTAAAAACAAAATCATTTTTCAAAATGTCTTCAATTTTGGCTGAACTATACCTTTTAAATACGTTCTTGGTCTTATTGTGCATGCTATTCCAAAGAAATATATAGTCTATTTGTCTTCATAATTTCCCGCTCTACATTTTTATCTTGTTGAACATCCTGTTTTGCTCTGAAATACATCAAATTGCCAAAGTAAAATGGGTTGCAAATGCCGTTTCATGTTGAAACAGGGGATATTAAACTAGTTCCTGTTTTTCCATTTGGCATATACCCTGATAAACAACTTTTTTCAGAAAATCACACCAAGCTGAAATTATGGTTGACAAGTTTACATTAATACACCGCTTCTCACTGCCGTAGAGCTGGAGGAATGACACTAAAAATACCAGTTCATTTTAATCTCTCCAAAAGCAGCAATGGATAAATTATTATTCTGTTAATAGAGCCGAGATGTACCACTTTCTGCCATGTTGCATTCATTAAGCTAAAAGCTAACCAAGCTCAACTGATCTGTGTCTGTAATTAGAGAGTCATGGCGGCGTCGTATGAACATTCAACAGATTGGCTCCATTAACCAACCACAAATTAATGAAAGTCGCTGCCTTTTCCAAAAGAACAACAAAAAAAAGAGCAAAACAATTTGGCTTTCTGTCTGGAATTCCATCATGAGTGAAATTATTGGCAAGAAAATATGTGTTTTATGGGTCTCCCTCTCTCTGTCTGTCTCTCAGCAGGTGGAGGTGTCTCTAATGGAGGTAGTTGAGACTGGTCTAGCGTGACTGACGCATGAAGCTCTAGTGGAAGGTAATTAATTTCTGTAAACGACTGCCATGTCTGTCAGCTTTTATAAACGAGCGTTTATGTGTTATGGACGATTTAACCAACCCCATTGAGGTGAGCTGACAGAGACGAGTGGAACAGAGACAGGGAGAGAAAGAGAGAGAGAAATTAGCGCAAACTGCTGACCATGTGATGTGAATAGACTCGCACTTGCAGTTTGAAATAAGCTCTCATCTCATGATATGGCCACCTATTGAGCTGTCACACAAACGTTATAAATCATCCTGTGAATCTTGCCTACCCCACGATAGTCGCGCAGTGGTACAACCCGTGTGTGGAAAATGACATTTGTGAGTTTCTTTTGTGACTTTATATAGCAGACAAGTGGAATGCGAACCCCGGTCTGCCATAACCCTACCCTCCAATGTTTGCACATTGCACAGACGTGCAGGAAACATATCATATAAATGATTAACTTCCCCCAAAGCACTCTGGGACAGTCAAGAAATCATTCTGTGCATATGTAATGCATATCTTGAATTTCAGGCTGAGGCAACGTTTTTGTGATTCTGTTTCACCAGTTACTTGGTGGGTGACACCATTGGGAAGCTACTTTGAAACTGTAGCTTGTCAAACTGCAGGCTACTCATAATTTAAAATCAAGCTAGACTTTTGAAAACAGGGTTAGCCACACTACTAGCTGCTAAAAAAACTGGCTAATTGAAACTATTTAAGGAGGCAATCGTTTTTTGAATATTAAGGAAACAATTTATGTAATTTTACAACATTTTTGGCCCTTAAATCTGATTGGCAGATTGTCAGTATGTGTGTTTGTGGGAATTTTACCAGGACTAATTCTACAAATTACATCGTTACGCCAGAGGTGGTGACAAGTGACTGTCTTTCACTGAATGACTTTCGGCTGAAAGATTCATTCAGCCGATTCGCTCAATGACACAATTATTGATGCATGAAACAACTGGCTGTCTTTATGAACGAGTCCTTCTTTTTGAACAAATGATTCAATGACTCTCTCATAATGACAGTTTTTGCTCTTTTTTTGTACCTGTGTTTACTGATTCATTCTGGCATAAAAAAAAAATTGTGATTGTGTCAGTGTATCATTGTCTCATCAACCAGCTTTTTCAAAAACACTGATTTATTAAGGAATATCCATTCTTCACATTATAGTGTTTTGATACTAACATTCAGCATTTAAAATGATTGATTTTTAGGATTTTAAAAAATTTTTATTTAGATTAAATAGTATAGCGTTTTAATATCAGACTTAACTAACTAGCCATAGCATGAAAATAATATCGGTGTACTCTATTATTTGCATTTAGCCTGTTTTTTCCTACTCTCTATGAGAATGGATTGTTTGGATCCATGACAGATTAGCAGAGAACCAGTTTAGAAAAAACTGAGCTAATGGCACACTACTAAAAAATGTAGTTAATTTAGTAGTGACGCTACTTTTAGTTTGTTCCCCCCCCTAACCCCCCCCCCCCCCCCCCCCCCCCCCCCAAAGCAGTTTTGTCTAAGCAGTCATATTTGGCACAAAGAACTTTTGTAAAGATGTGTGGAATTTCAAAGAATGTGTGTTGAAACGTGTGCTTGTGCCCTGAAATTAATGTTTCCTCTTCTGAGCTCCGCATCCACTAGGTCGTAATCATCTCCTCTAATGTAATTCCTCACACCAGGCCCATGCAGAAATAATTACAAAATGGAGGTGCAATTTTCAGACTGCGATACTGAGAACAGTGGCACACAAGGCCTCGGAAATGAAAAGAAGATAGACTGTAGATTCCAACGAGGACCCGTTGCCATTTTCCGGATCCCAAATTGAATTTCTTTAACAAATATGGTTTTTGGTTGCTTAAGCTTAACTTGAAAGGCTTCCACCGGGTCTGTCGAACAGCAGGCGAGAGACACAGAGAGAATTTTCCAAAGCCATCACCACCACCATGTTACCATGAACCATAGAGGTCCAAAGCCTTTTTCCAAGCCCTCTCAGCCCTGCTGGAGAGAGAGCTTTGATGAAGGGCTCACACATCAGTTTGTTTTAAGCAGGAGTGTGTTAGGCAGACTCCAGGTCCTGCCTCTGTAGTTGTGCAGACGCCTGGGTAATCAGGCCTGTGAAATGTGTTTTCACTGCTGATTATAGGGCAGTGGAGTGCAGACGGCCTGCGCACCACTGGAAATGACCTGGTCAGTGAGACAAATTGAGATAAACACTGTATATACTGTAAAACAGCTTACCACTGTGAAAAGGCAGCTTCATTCAGAACATATAGAGCTTGAGAGCTTAAACCAGCCCATTATTTATCTGCGTTAACCAAACAAAAGATTGTGAGACTATGGAAGGAGGATAAAAAAAGATGTCTTTCTTTCCAAAAATAATCGGAATGAAAATGGCCCTTTGACGGGACACTGGCTTAGCGCCATCATTCAAGCATATAATGTTCAGTCTATCTTAGAGAGCTGGAGTAAAGGCTAATGGATTCCCTCCTTTTTTTTGCCGCATTAACAATTAATTAAGTGCACACATGCTTTTATCATTCAGATTCTTTATCCGTTTATTTAACTATTTATTTATATTGTTTGGAACTGAGGTTCATTTTATAGTCTTCTTTAAATATTATAATATTAAAATTAAATGAAACTTAAAATATAACAAATCTTGAAATATATTAAAATAAATATATTGTGCATACTAGCGTGTGTTTGTGTGTGTGTGTGTGTGTGTGTGTGTGTGTGTGTGTGTGTGTGTGTGTGTGTGGTTATATCACATAAAAATCACTTGAGATGAATTGTGTTAACTATACAGTTATTTGCTGCATACATTAAATACAATTAATAAGTGCTAATATAATGTAATTGATTATTAAAATGTGCAATACAAATAAAAGTTGTGGCCTTAAACAATATGTTCACTTTTTTGTAATTTCATATATTATATTAATTTGTTAATTAGCATGTTGTTTAATTTAAAAAAATGTTTTAATATAATTTGGCTGCTCTAGAAAACATACAATTATTAGAATGTAACTGGGAATCCTTTATCAATTGCATTTCCTAATGATGTGTTCTTTGCACAGTTGTTCTATCAGGTGTTATATTAGGAAGATGGCCGTTTAGAGGATTGTCTCCCTGGTAGCAGCTGCGAAAAGCTCTTTGCCGTGATGGTTTCTGTTTTTCCACTTGGCGAGTTTAATGACAGGAGAGACTCCGGAGTGCAGCAGATCAGGGAACAAGGGAACGAGCTGCTCCCGTAAAGGATGCCATGAACTTAAACATCCTTGTCCTGCAATAACATTAAATTGTCTGGTTTACATAATCCACAGCTCCTGCTCAAGCACTCTCTGTTCTCTGACTCAGCATGGTTGCGGAGGTGTATGAAATAGCACCCATCCTGAAAACAATCTTATTGTCAATTTACATGTAAATAATATGCTGATCCCTTAAAGGGCACGTCAACATTATTTTATAGATTCAAATAACCAATGTCCCTCGCCTTATTTGTAAGTTAGTAGCTTGCTTTTAGGAAGATGTAACAACGGTGTTGCTTTTTTTGTTGTTGTTTTTTTTTTTTGATCTTTCACAATATATTTTCCAGTTAGAGAGGTTTAAGATTATCATCAGCGCCACCTACCCATGATGCTTCGTTTTCTGGGAATTTGACAGCTCCCCTAGGGACTTTCATGCCATATTAATGGTAAGAAATATGGTGACTTCCACTGTAATTACAAAAGCACTGCAGGCAGACATTGTGTGTCGTAATTCACCCACTTCCCTTCATGTTTGCACTCCAGGGCGGAGAATGGCAGTATCTATTTCATCAATGTCTTAATCCTTATCTTCCTCATTAAACATGTGTCGCACATTGCGGCTGGGCCGGTCCACCGATGAAAATTGAACTTGGAACGAAACTCACCTGCACCTGCAATTATCTTTTGTTGAAGTCACAATCTGCCGGTAAAGTTTTACACTATAAACTCTATAAAAACAACCCTGTTAAATTTGTTTTAAAAAAAGGCGGCTGTAATAAAAATTCCCCAAAAAAACACTTTTTTATAATTTTCATGATGTTGAGCATTATTATTATCATCAATTGTTATAATTTGTACAATATATTATCATATGTTATATATGTGACATCTGACCATATATGGTAAACTATCTTAAAGTTAACAATTGAACAGGTTTTCACAGGTTAACATACTTACTTTTTCTGTAAAGATTACTGAGGTTTTTTTTGTTTTGTTTTAGTGAGAGGAATTGGAGTTTCAGTGTGAGCGGTTACTGGCTGAGTTCCTGTGTTGTCTGACAGTGCAAGTCCACAGAATACTCTTTGGATTTGTGGAGAAACCCCAGTTCTCAAAAGTGATAGAACAAAGTTTTAGGTTGAGATGGAGATGGATGGAAAGTACTTATTCAGCACAAGTTTCATTTTGCTTTACAATATGTAACATCATCTTCCCACACACTCTCTCTCTCTTTCCTGTTCCTCTCCAATCTATATTTAGACCAATATCCTAACTTTCCAAACTGTTTCGGAAAAGTTAGCTAGACAAAAATTTAAATTTTGTCATAATTTCTATCATCATTCGCTCCATTAAAATGTTCTCCTGTGTCTCTGCACCAAAAGTAAATGCCAATGACCAAGGGAAAGATTTCTGTAGTGTCTTAAATGTCTGTTTCTTGTATAAAGTTCCAATGTCAGCAGACTTTCATTGTATGGATTATTTTTATGTTAATTTTTGTCCTTTTTGGTGCTTGACAGATCCTGAATGATATCTCCTTTTGTATTCCAGAGAAGTGTTATGAATGAAATGAGGATGAGTAAATGATGCCAGAATTTTAATTTTTGGGTGAACTATTCCTAACTTATCCATTTTTGTTTTAGCTAAACAGTGTTCCTTTTGATGAAGACACTAGCAGAATTGAAGTACACAATCAGAGCTGCTTCCGGCCTCATTTGCATCTCAAAACACTGGTGTGACCAAACCTCTGGGGAGAAAACGCAGCACTGATGTCTTTCATGTTCCAAGCCCGAGGATTCTCATTTTCCTCTGGATCTGTGATGAGAAGCAGGCAGAAGTGTGTAAAGAAGGTTAGGCTGATGGCTTTTTTTTTCTTGCAGATATGCACTGATCTGTTTACTTCTCTATTTTGTGCCCCAAATGTTTTTAACTCTACAGCTCTCCTGTTTAAAATATTCAACCGTATGTTGAAAGAATTATTGATTACATTGGCATAATTTTGAGGTGAACCATTGTCATATAATTTATTTTGCCTTAACATGTTATAACTCTTGTTTTGTGCTCTTGTAAAAATGTAACTTTTGTGAGCTTTGTAAATGCCAGTACCAGCAGGCTTACATCAGCACCAATACACTCATAAAATGTCAAACTTTAATTAAAACAGTTTTTGATATAAAACGCTATACCCATGTCACATAACAAAAATAAATACAATGTACTTTTAAGTAAATAAGTAACATCAGACTTTTGAAGTTGGCCCAACATTTTTTTTATTTGTTGATAAAAAACAAATTATATATATATATATATATATATATATATATATATATATATATATATATATATATATAATTTCTTTGTGTGTATAATGCAAAAAATAAAAACATTTTATATATAGCACAGATATATATGCATTATATATATTTTTTGTTCTTCTCTTTTTTCATGGAACCCTGCTGAAAATTGTTTTTTTCCTGGTTTGCAGGGTCTTAGTTGTTTTTTCAGCCTGGTCAGGCTGGTCTGTTGGCAGGTTTTGGGCTGAGAAACTAGGTGGATGGCCAGTTAAACCAGCTAAACATGAGCTTGGCCAGGCTGGGATACCAACTTGAACTATAGCTAAGAGCAGCAAACCAGTTTAGGCTGGTTTAAGCTGCATTTTAAGTAAAACTTATAGCAATACCACTCGAATAGCTCTTTTCCAAAACCTAGTGAGCTGCCATTCTGTTTGCTGCCTTCATAGGCAGCTCCCTTTCGAATACAGCATCCTTACTAAGTTGGAGAACAGTATGCAGCAACTCTATACATCATACAAATAGAGCTTTGTATATCTCGCAATTGATTTTAGTAGAGTTTTACATTAGTGTGATGATAAGCTAATATAGGCCTACTGTAACCAGCACAAATGTACAAAGTGCACAGAAATATTAAGTAATATTCAGTGATACATTGAGACATCTAATGATGCTTTAGATTTTGTCCAAAACTAGTTTTTTTAGAAGGCAGCATTTTCAACAGCCTTCACACGCCTCTGATGCTTTAGAATGCTGCCTATGTAGGCAGCTCACTTTAGAACAAAGCAAAAGAATTGCCATGCAGTAGGTAATGAGGCACTCTTTTACGCACAGTACTTCCCAGTTGCTAAAAAAAAACAATGTCAACAAAGCATATTTCTGAAGTGACTCAGAGTACGTCTCATATAATTTGAATGTTTATCTTTAGTCTTATAATTTGCAGCCCTCATCAATGCAGTACCAAGGTAGGATTCATTGTGTCTTATTTTGTGAGCCATCCAATAGCTGTTTCCTGGCTTTAAACTTTTACAGAGAGGCTATAAAATAACCATGACACACACTTTAAAGCTCAACATCTAAACTTAGGACTAAAGGGTAGATGTGAAAACCAGAAAGAACAAAGATGTGTGTGGAAGTCTTAATATTTCCTATAGGGAAAAATTAGGTAAAAGCACTATTAAACTCGACTAGCTCACAACCATCCTAAAAGCAAAAGAGCTGGTTTCTGAGAAATGTGAAAAGAGTGATGAACGGATGGAAAGATGTACCGACAGGAGAAGGATGAAGAGATAAAAGGAAGTAGAGAGAGATTTAGGTGCACGTCAGGAATGTCAAGCACAATGAATGTCATGGGAGTCTCTGCCGTCCCTCAGAGTCACTCTACAAATGCTCTATCATGGCGCAGGAACCGTAGTCGCCATTTACATGCTAGTTTAGGTCTGCCAATTCAATCATGCCATGATGAACATGAGAATGGAGCCCTGTCAGGATCCATTACATGAGGGACGCTTGAAAATCAGAGTTAAGCAGGGTCCTGGGTTTTGCATCGCAATTGAGGCTGATACTGTAAGTCTGCGGTTCCTTTGGTCTGGTTGCTCACACAGGAAGAAGTGGACCAGCTGTATAAATCAGAATTCAAAGGAAGTGGGCTGGGGGAGGATGCTGGCAGCCAGACTGAAGAGGGGCCCGAAAAAGTCCTGCTGTCAAGCTCATTCATCAAACGCATAGAGGGTGGCCTCAGCCGGCCTGTCCTTCTCTCCTATGTTGGGGAACACTTTGGCCTGGGCTCATTTTAGCTGGAGAAGGTGTTAATTAAACTACCCAGAACAGTCTGAATGCAAGAGAGTCGAGCGTAGAAGCCGTGAATCTTGCTGGGCTCCTCTCAAAGCCCCCGCTGTGTGTTGGATGTGTGATCCTGGCACTGCGCAATCCTCTCAGCCTAAAGTTATTTGATGGCCCAAACCTGCCACCTCAGCCATGCTGATCTTGGGCAGTTGGATCTGTTTATGGTGGCATTAGAGACTTGTTAGTGACTCATAGCCTTACTCCCTAAGTACTTTAACTTTTGTTCAAAGACCTGTTATAGTCAATTAATGAAATAGTTCACCCAAAAAATGCTAATTCTGTATAATTTATTCACTCTCGTGTAGTTCCATATCTGTCTGGCTTCCCCCAAAATGTGAATTTACAATGAAAATAAATCAGAACTGGGGCCATGTGAAAAAATATTCACTGTCCTGATTCAATGTATTTCTGGACATCCATCCTAGTTCTCCTTCATGCAGTAATGAGAGAAGTAACAATTTGCAATCAATAGATGAATTTTGGTCACACCTTTTCAATGAATCTTTTGATCCAAAATCTGTAAACTTGATTAATCCACAAATGTCAATGATCTCACTAACTTGAACAGCTCACTGGAAGTAAAATGATCCGTGAATCACAACTTAGCTTTGTGTTAGATACAAACCTAACTTTATCACGACTTAAAACTATAGGCACAGACTTCTGTGGACCAATACTGAAAAATCAGACACCAGTCGCCATAACCAAAGATTTTTAAGTATGTTAAAATCCCGTTGCAAAGCATGCTGGGTAATGTGTGATGTTTCTTTTATGGTGCTTTAGTGTCCATTTATTGTACTTGATAAAACTAACAGTACATTCCTAAAAGTGTCTTCTTTTTTGAAATTTCTTCGATTTTTCACATAATCCTCAAATGTCATGAAGGCGAGTAAAGGATTACACAATTTTCATTTTTGGATGAACTATTCCTCTGAGTTTAGATCCAAGAATTTTGTTTTATTTTGTTATTCTGAAAAGCGGCAATAACATTGTTGGTGTATAGGGTCACATTTCTCTTGAAATAAATGACATCACATTTTCTGAGTGGCATGCATAAGTGCGGTCATATTTGTGGGTAAAAGTTTAGATTGGATGGTGTATTTTTATGTAAAAGATGTATTTTGGAGCCCTGGTATCAGTTACTGATAAAACAGGAATGATGAGACCACAGAAACAGCAATAGCATTTTAGCTACTCACTGGAGGCAATGGAGGAAATGATCCAAATCACTGTGAATGCAAACCTGAAAGCAACGTATTAGTTTCCTAATCTAAACAATGCTTGTAAACGGAGGTAATGTTCTCTTTTTTATTGTGATAGAAATATGAAAACATATGACATCAGCATCAAAGCATCTGATGCAATCCTGAGTAACAGACATCCTGTGTCTTCTTGTCCACCATGTTCCAAATACACAGATCAAGCTCCTAAAAGAGACTGCAGATTTGCCCCCACTGCCTTTGTCGAAGTTTTAGGATAAATTTGAACCGACAGCTCCACTGCAGGGATAAATAATGTAACCGCATTTCGGGACATCATTAAGAGTAATGTTTCACTTTTGGTCCCCTAAAATCCCTTTCACACATTTGAATAATAAACGGTTTTGTGGATTAATCTGAAAGTTCAACCTGAAGTCAAACTTGAGCTGCTTTCAGCGCGCTCAGATTAAAACCCGAGGCCTGCCGCAGGATGAACGCGCATCAAGCCCATTTTTCACTCGTTAAGCAGTTCGGCTTCTCCTCTTCTTTCCCGCCACGAACGGGAGAGATTTAAGCGCCGTGCAAAATAAAACACATGATGAATTAGAGGACCACTGTCCTTGTGTGATAGATTAAACTGCAACGAGGAGCACACATGTGAGAGCGTGTCCTCCAGTGTCTGCTGTGTCTCTCCTCGTGCTCTGCTATATACCGGCACCAAGCTGACAGATCACCTGTCTGCCGGTGCGCTGGAGGGGTCTCTTCCTGACCGACACAAGGTTGTTCAGTCACTCAGAGAGTTTGGACGGCCTGCCTGCCGCATTAGTCAGCACTTTCCCGCCACTCCCCATTCTCTCGGACTAATTTGGGCTTTATAAATGGAACGAGCTCCGAGCACATTGAGACATAAACATGATCATTACTTTGAAGTATGAGCAGTCAAATGGACAGACCCACATGCTCTATCCATTGTCAGTGAACTTGCGGAGTTGTCCTCAACGGTTTTAAATGAAGCCTTTTGAACACATAGACAGTGTTGGAGAGTTAGTGAAATAGCAACTTTATTTAGTGATCATTGTACTGAATCGTTTTGTTCAAAAACTGCTTCACTAATTCAGTGAATCGCTGCAAGGCATTATTGTTGGCATTGCAATTTTCAGTTAAGATCACTAGACTTGACTAGAAAAAATGAGAGTGTTTTAGTTGGATTAGTGTAAGTTATATGTTATGCATATGTATTTGTTCACGTTTAATCCTGTCTATAGATGATAGCCTATTGATATTTTTGAGATTGTGTCGAGTAGTATTCTTACTTTAAAATATCTTTGATTTAGTCAAATAATCTAATATATATTATTTTGAACTGTAAGCATCTGAAAACTTAATTATGAATAAAAATGTGATATTTATTATAATGTTTGACTTATGTAAGGCCTATACGTTTATTTATGAACTGCATAAATAAGTTTATTATATAAGTTTATATATTAACTGATAATATTTATTACCTAAATGCAATGTAAGTCACTTTGGACAAAAGCACAGGTGCATAATGGTAGATCATGTTCTGTACGAAAACAGAAAAAAAGAAAACCGGAATACTAAAAACTAAATGGCTATATTCTCAGAAATCGCAAAAAATGTTCCATTTATTAGAGGTATTGGTATTGAAATCAGGGATATTGCCCCTGCATATGCCACTTCCTAATGTTGGCAATTGATCCTTATTGTTTTTTGTAATAATAAATACTGCTTTGTCTGAAAACTAACACTGTCATGAAAAATGTGAAAAATTTCATACTTAATTATTAAAAAGTAAATAGTTTATTAGCGGTATAGTTAGCTAAAATGTTAACAAAATTGGGTTTCACTTTATCTTGATGGTCTATTTAACACATTCTGTTTACTATAATTAATGTTGCACCTGCATGTCTACTAACTCTCATTAGAGTGTTAGTAGAATATTACTAGACTTCTAGGGTTAGGGTTAGAATAAGTTGATATAGTAGGAAAGTTACTTAGGCCGTGTGTCCACCAAAGCGTTTTTAGCCGGCTGAAAACGCTGGACTCTCTGCTGAAAACGCCTAGCTGTGGGCGCTTGAGAGCGTTTTGGCAGCGCTGCGTTTTTTCAGTTGAGACGATTCGTTGCTATGATACTGTCACGTGTCTGTCCTGTCTCGTATTGCACATGGGTGTCTTTGTTATGTTGGGCCATGTGCTCTTGTCATTGTTTGATCCCTCCCCCTCGTTACCTGATTAGTGTTTGAGTTCTTCCACCTGTTCCCTCTTGATTTGTTCCCTATTTAAGTCTCTTCTTGTTTGCTGTCTTGGTCGGATCTTTGTCTTATGTTACCCCTGTTCCTTGTGATGGTCTTCGTGTTCTTGGTCAGTGTTTGTCGTTCTAGTTCAGTTCTGTTTTATGTTTCATTGATTATGTTTTCCCCCTTGTGGGTTTTTGCTTTGTGTTTTTGTTTTCATTTATTAATAAATATCCTTTTACTGCACTTGAGTCCTCTTCTCCACTTTTTGTAAATTGTATCGTGACAGAAAGATCCGACCACTTGTGGACTCAGCAGCATGGAGGACGAGGAGTTTAACTGGGTGAATTTTGATGATAATAATATGGACGACGATTACTTGGATTGCCCGGACTACACCATCGCCACATTTGGGTCAACCCAATTTTCGTCCATCTGTAGGGACAGCTCAGGACCTACTTCTCGCCGTCATGGACGGAGAAGGAGGAAACGCCCTTCTGCCCAGCGAAAGACTGTTCACGTCCCGTCTGCCCAGCGAGAGACTGTTCACGCCCCGTCTGCCCAGCGAGAGTCTGTTCACGTCCCGTCTGCCCAGCGAGAGACTGTTCACGTCCCATCTGCCCAGCGAGAGACTGTTCACGTCCCGTCTGCCCAGCGAGAGACTGTTCACGTCCCGTCTGCCCAGCGAGAGACTGTTCACGTCCCGTCTGCCCAGCGAGAGTCTGTTCACGTCCCGTCTGCCCAGCGAGAGACTGTTCACGTCCCGTCTGCCCAGCGAGAGACTGTTCACGTCCCGTCTGCCCAGCGAGAGGCTGTTCACGTCCCGTCTGCCCAGCGAGAGACTGATCACGTCCCGTCTGCCCAGCGAGAGTCTGTTCACGTCCCGTCTGCCCAGCGAGAGACTGATCACGTTCCGTCTGCCCAGCGAGAGACTGATCACGTTCCGTCTGCCCAGCGAGAGACTGATCACGTTCCGTCTGCCCAGCGAGAGACTGTTCACGTCCCGTCTGCCCAGCGAGAGACTGTTCACGTCCCGTCTGCCCAGCGAGAGACTGTTCACGTCCCGTCTGCCCAGCGAGAGACTGGTCACGTCCCGTCTGCCCAGCGAGAGACTGGTCACGTCCCGTCTGCCCAGCGAGAGAATGGTCACGTCCCGTCTGCCCAGCGAGAGACTGATCACGTTCCGTCTGTTCAGTCTGGGACAGAGCCAGAGATCCCCTTTGGCGTGGCCGCCAAGGTTGTGACGGACTATCTGGAGCGTCTGGCTCGGATCTTGGAGATGCCAGTCCCTGCTGTTCCGGTCCCAGAGGCAGAGCCAGTGCCTGTCCCAGAGGCAGAGCCAGTGCCTGTCCCAGAGGCAGAGCCAGTGCCTGTCCCAGAGGCAGAGCCAGTGCCTGTCCCAGAGGCAGAGCCAGTGCCTCTTCCTGAGCCGGAGGCAGAGCCAGTGCCTCTTCCTGAGCCGGAGGCAGAGCCAGTGCCTCTTCCTGAGCCGGAGGCAGAGCCAGTGCCTCTTCCTGAGCCGGAGGCAGAGCCAGTGCCTGTTCCTGAGCCGGAGGCAGAGCCAGTGCCTGTTCCTGAGCCGGAGGCAGAGCCAGTGCCTGTTTCAGAGCTGGAGCCCATGTCGGTTCCGGACCCAGTGTTTGTGTCTGTGTTTGTGTCTGTTCTTGTAACTGTTTCAGTTCTTGTGGCTGTTCCTGAGCCGGTGTCCGCTGTTCCTGAGCCGGTGTCCGCTGTTCCTGAGCCGGTGTCCGCTGTTCCTGAGCCGGTGTCCGCTGTTCCTGAGCCGGTGTCCGCTGTTCCTGAGCCGGTGTCCGCTGTTCCTGAGCCGGTGTCCGCTGTTCCTGAGCCGGTGTCCGCTGTTCCTGAGCCGGTGTCCGCGGTTCCTGAGCCGGAGTCACCACCACGGCCGCCCGAAGGGTTCTCACCGCCACGGCCGCCCGAAGGGTTCTCACCGCCACGGCCGCCCGAAGGGTTCTCACCGCCACGGCCGCCCGAAGGGTTCTCACCGCCCTGGCCGCCCGAGGGGTATTCACCGCCCTGGCCGTCCGAGGGGTCTTCACCGCCCTGGCCGCCCGAGGGGTCTTCACCGCCCTGGCCGCCCGAAGGGTTCTCACCGCCACGGCCGCCCGAAGGGTTCTCACCGCCACGGCCGCCCGAAGGGTTCTCACCGCCCTGGCCGCCCGAGGGGTCTGCTCCGCCCTGGCCGCCCGAGGGGTCTTCACCGCCCTGGCCGCCCGAGGGGTCTTCACCGCCCTGGCCGCCCGAGGGGTCTTCACCGCCCTGGCCGCCCGAGGGGTCTTCACCGCCCTGGCCGCCCGAGGGGTCTTCACCGCCCTGGCCGCCCGAGGGGTCTTCACCGCCCTGGCCGCCCGAGGGGTATTCACCGCCCTGGCCGCCCGAGGGGTCTTCACCGCCTTGGCCGCCCGAGGGGTCTTCACCGCCCTGGCCGCCCGAGGGGTCTTCACCGCCCTGGCCGCCCGAGGGATCTTCACCGCCCTGGCCGCCCGAGAGATCTTCACCGCCCTGGCCGCCCGAGGGGTCTTCACCGCCCTGGCCGCTCGAGGGGTCTTCACCGCCCTGGCCGCCCGAGGGGTCTTCACCGCCCTGGCCGCCCGAGGGGTCTTCACCGCCCTGGCCGCCCGAGGGGTCTTCTGGTTTGCCCTGGTCGCCCGATGGACTGTCTGCTTCGCCTTGGCCGCCCGATGGACTGTCTGCTTCGCCCTGGGTGCCCGATGGACTGTCTGCTTCGCCTTGGCCGCCCGATGGGTCTTCTGCTTCGCCCTGGCCGCCCGATGGACTGTCTGCTTCGCCCTGGCCGCCCGATGGACTGTCTGCTTTGCCTTGGCCGCCCGATGGACTGTCTGCTTTGCCCTGGGTGCCCGATGGACTGTCTGCTTCGCCCTGGCCGCCCGATGGACTGTCTGCTTCGCCCTGGCCGCCCGATGGACTGTCTGCTTCGCCCTGGCCGCCCGATGGACTGTCTGCTTCGCCCTGGCCTCCCAGGAGTAAGCGGTCTGTTCCTCCTGTCCCGCCCTGGTCTGTCCCTCCCGTCCCGCCCTGGTCTGTCCCGTCCTGGTCTGTCCCTCCCGTCCCGCCCTGGTCTGTCCCGCCCTGGTCTGTCCTTCCCGTCCCGCCCTGGTCTGTCCCTCCCGCCCTGGTCTGTCCCTCCCGTCCCGCCCTGGTCTGTCCCTCCCGTCCCGCCCTGGTCTGTCCCTCCCGTCCCGCCCTGGTCTGTCCCTCCCGTCCCGCCTGATGGAGCGTCTGGTAGCCGCTCCGTAGGGAGGGGGTAATGTCACGTGTCTGTCCTGTCTCGTATTGCACATGGGTGTCTTTGTTATGTTGGGCCATGTGCTCTTGTCATTGTTTGATCCCTCCCCCTCGTTACCTGATTAGTGTTTGAGTTCTTCCACCTGTTCCCTCTTGATTTGTTCCCTATTTAAGTCTCTTCTTGTTTGCTGTCTTGGTCGGATCTTTGTCTTATGTTACCCCTGTTCCTTGTGATGGTCTTCGTGTTCTTGGTCAGTGTTTGTCGTTCTAGTTCAGTTCTGTTTTATGTTTCATTGATTATGTTTTCCCCCTTGTGGGTTTTTGCTTTGTGTTTTTGTTTTCATTTATTAATAAATATCCTTTTACTGCACTTGAGTCCTCTTCTCCACTTTTTGTAAATTGTATCGTGACAGATACAGAATATCCGCAGCACAGTTTACTTGTAACTGATTTCGCAGATAATTTTGTTTCATACTAAAAATTTATTTTTCATCCATTTTGTTCGGTTAGCTCTGCTGGTTGACGTCGTTGTACAGAAAGAATGTTCTGACAGTTGGTCGTGTGGTATTTGTCCCGCCCCTCCTCCACTGTGATTGGACGGCTGTGTAAAAAGTGACAGTGATGAGCGCAGCGTTTTACCCAAAGTTGAAAATTTTTCAACTCTCGGCGACCAGTAAAAAACGCCGGGGGCTCAGCGCTTGAGCGTTAAATACTCGCTCAGCGCCTCGTTACGCTCATGGCGTTTAAAAAACGCGGCGCTCCCATTGAAAACAATTGGAATTTTACGCCAGCTGCGTGAAAAAACGCTTTGGTGGACACACGGCCTTATAGTCAGTAGAATGTTTGTTGGAGGACCATCACAGCACAGTCTACTAATCCTCTAATGAGTGTTAGTTGACATGTGGTTGCAAAGTTACTAATAGTTAGTAGAATGTTCAAAAGGGACCATCAAAATAAAGTGTTACCGAAAATTGTTATAGCTGAATTTTTTAGTAACTTATTGTATAGCACTTGATTGACTGGAATGTAGACTGTCTGCTGTAAATTATGAGTAGCTTGTAGGAAGCTTCAGTTTCAGAATAACTCCCTATATAACGTCATGCAGTAAGAAATGCTCTTCCATGACCTGCAGCGTTGTTAGTAGACACGGTCCTGTTGCCAGAAGAGTCAACAGAACTTCCGCAGGGTAAGGCAACTCCTCTTCCCCTGCTTCCTGTTGGGCTGGCCAATTTCCGGTAACTGTATTTGGACCTAGATTATTCTCTGTTAATGTTGGCAGAGCTTCAAACCGTTCTCTCACTACTAAATGTCGGTAAAGCCATTGGATGAAGTTATTTACAGAGCCATCCACAGCGGCTTCGGTATTGTGCCAGACAGGAAGTTTTATCTGTAAAGGAAAGCGAGATGCACTTTTACCCCTCAGAGGGCAGCACGTTTCCACAAAATGTTTTGGGAGTGGGTCGTAAATGTCAGACATTATTATAGAGAGCCAAAATGAACTTGGACTGAACAAAAAGGTCTGAACTAATTCATGTTGATCATATTCCAGTTGTTGACATTACATTTTTACAGAACAGAATTGTCACTGAATTCAGGCTAGTGTTGTGTAGCCACTGAAAATCATTCTACATTGTTGTAAATTCTGCTGATAATGAAAGATAATGTTATCTAGCTGGCTAACATTAGGTTTTGTCAAAATTAGAATGGTCTTGTATAAAAACATGTTTTATATATACTGTTCAAAACTTTAGAGCTTTTAAGATAAGCTTTAAAACTGGCAAAGTCTTTATTCTCTTCGAATTGTGTTGCCCTTCACAGTTTATGTCCTTCCGCTCTTTTTTTCTCTGCTTTGATCCATCTAAATGCAAGCTCTTCAAGGTCTGACCAAACTGCTACAATAGTATGTAAACCCATAAAATTAACTTAAAAAAGTGAAGAAACACATTGCCTTCAAATTAAGTAATTTAATTTTTTTATATTTTTAATTAAAACAATTTCGATTAAAGGCAGGGTAGGTAGAAATCCCCAAAAATACTTTTTTTTCCAAATTTGTTTAAACTGTCTTTATATATCACTGCATAATTAAAATGTGAATACGCTGGAAAAGAAATTATAAAAATCAAGTGTCTGTAGTCCTCTCAGGACTGCAATAAACACAGCTCATTCATTGTTCCATTAACTCCCACCCCCTCCCTTCTCGGCTCCTTCCAAAGCCACGCCCCCAAAACACATGAACGCGCGATCCCCGGTGTTGTGCCGAATTTCGACCCCCTGCCAAATTATTACCCCCCTCGTTGAAGTCAGTACCTGATTGCCTAATCCTAACCCCACCCCTAATCCTAACCCCTCCCCCACAACTAATCCTAAACCTACCAATGCTAGGGGGGGGGTAGTAATTTGGCGGGGGTCAAAATTCGGCACAACACCTGTTGTTCCCTTTCGAGAGGTCTCTCCTATTGCGTAATGCTTACGCTATGGGAAAACTCCTTTTCTCGAGAAATATTGAAGTCTTTATGTAAAACGCATTGCAGCTGCACAGCATACAGCAATGAGCGAGGCAGCTCGGTCATTGGCTGTGCTGCGGCAACTTGCACGAACCAATGACGGGGCGACTCTGAACCCGCTTCCAATGAGCGTGCTTCGCGTTCACGCGCGTCAGAGCCCGCCAAGATGGGCGTGGCCAAGGGCTATATATTGGGCGCCCCGTCGTATGAGTTCTTTAGATTTAATCTCCTTCAGCAAAGAACCTTCTCTTCGCTGATCCTCCGGATTTGTTGGAGTCTTTTCGCCGCCGCCGCCGTCGACATGCCTACAGCAGGACTGCTTCGAGGACGCCGGCGCCTTCAGCCGCCTTCGATCGCCCTTCTGCTAAGCCATCCGGCGCGCATCATCGCTATATCCTTTCAAAGCTTTCAGTGTTCGCCCCCGCGACACTTTTTCTAAAAGAGCAATTTTTCAAGGCGTCAAATGCCTTCCTGCGCTTCGTGTCGAGGCCCTCTTCAAGACGGGGATCGTCACATCATTTGCGCCCGCTGCCTGGGACCGGACCACGCAGAGGCTGCCCTTACTCGAGGCGGATGTCCCGAGTGTGACGCCCTGGGCCTCACCGAGCTGCGCGCTCGCTTCGCCGTTTTCACCGCGAAAGAGCCCACCTCTTCCGTGCTGCCATCTCCTCTGGTCGAGCCGCGAAAGAAAAAACGCCGCTCACAGAGGCTGCCGGAGCACGCGGTTTGCAGTGATGTCACGCCGGGCCAATCCCCGCGTGCTTCACCGCCACCCAAAGACTCCCCGCCGCCAGTCCAGTTCACACAGGCGGACCAGCACCCCTCCAGCGGAGCGATGGGGCTCGTCTCGTTTGGCGCGTCAGGGAATGACGAAGATAAGGATGACAGTTTTTCATGTGATGCTGCATCCGACGACTGGCCGGGCTCGTCCTTCGACCCCGCGCCTTCGACATTAGCGGGCACGAGCGCAGGCTCCAGCATGGACTCAGAGATCGTCCGCATTCTCTCCAAGGCCGTGGAAGACCTCGGGCTCGATTGGTCTTCCCCGGAAGAACCCGCCCGCAGCCGCCTAGACGAGTGGTTCCTGCAGGGGCGCCGACAGGCCCCTCGACAAAGACCCTCCCCCTTCTTCCCGGAAGTTCACGACGAACTCACGAAGTCGTGGAAAGCCCCGCACTCCGCTCGCCTGAAGCCTTCTTTTTCTTTGTCGCTCTCCTCCGTGGACGGCGCGAAAGAAAGAGGCTATGAGGGGACTCCACCCTTCGAGGAGGCTGTGGCCAATCATCTGTGTCCACCCTCCAACGCTGGATGGAAAGCTAAAGCTTCTCATCCCTCGAAGCCTTGCCGGTCCACTTCAGCTCTCGCCGGTCGCGCATACGCCGCCGCCGGCCAAGCTGCATCAGCGCTTCACTCTATGGCTGTCCTCCAGGTGTTTCAAGCCAAACTTCTCCGCAGTATATAATTAGATAATTACTTTAATTACTCAGGCACCGGCCTCCGGCTTAATAGAAGCGAAGTCAGCACGCACGGCGTTTTACATGGCGTTCCCATAGCGTAAGCATTACGCAATAGGAGAGACCTCTCGAAAGGGAACGACTCGGTTACTAACGTAACCTCGGTTCCCTGAGAGGAGGGAACGAGTATTGCGTAATCTGCCGTGCTTGTGCTTGGTCAATTTGCTTCAGTCGATTGAACCTAAAGAACTCAGACGACGGGGCGCCCAATATATAGCCCTTGGCCACGCCCATCTTGGCGGGCTCTGACGCGCGTGGACGCGAAGCACGCTCATTGGAAGCGGGTTCAGAGTCGCCCCGTCATTGGTTCGTGCAAGTTGCCGCAGCACAGCCAATGACCGAGCTGCCTCGCTCATTGCTGTATGCTGTGCAGCTGCAATGCGTTTTACATAAAGACTTCAATATTTCTCGAGAAAAGGAGTTTTCCCATAGCGTAAGCATTACGCAATACTCGTTCCCTCCTCTCAGGGAACCGAGGTTACGTTAGTAACCGAGTCGTTCGCTCAGCTGGAAGAGTCGGACGTGTTAACAAGCGCAGAGCCGAGAGGAGCGCAGTGCATGTAGTGACATCATGTCAGAATCACAAGTAATAAAATAACTAACTTTATCAGTATGAATATAAACAATTAACATGGCTGTTAGTACTCACTATCAAGCTCGCATATCGATACTGGTAAAGTTTAAAATATTTTACTAGCTCCTAACGGAATCAAACTAAAAAAACACAGACAGCGGTTATTTTATCGGCGAGCAAAGTTTGCACAGAAATGTAAGATTTTTCCCATCCTCACCGACTGTCTTAAAACTTATCATACGACACGAGGCCTCCTCGCTGCTTTGTCGACTACATGCTGCTTTTTGTCTTGATGACGCATGCGCCCGCGCGGTGCGACACTGGTGGCTTGTGTTGCCAGATTGGGTGTTTTTTTCACTACATATTAAGGCCTGTTTACGTGTGTTTTATCCGGGTTTTCGCCTGGAAGACTCTATAGAAATCTGGCACCCTATTGAACGAGGTTAAACTGAGAGAGCGTGCGTTCACAGACACCAGAATGAACGCGTTCACAATAACGTTCATCAGGCAGTAATACAGTAGGTCTATGTTCAGTTCACGTTCGCCCAAAATATGAACGAGTTCATGAACTATCGTTCAATGAACGCGTTCAGGCACAACACTGTGCATAACAAACCAAACGTGAAAAAACGGAGCAGGTAGAGTTCACGGTGAACATATGAACAAAGATTAGGCAGTTTTTTCACGTTCTGGCTGTTCTGAGAGTTTTTTCAAAATGAAAACAGCAAGACTACCTGTCCAGCAGAAATAAAGCCATCATGGAGTCACTTTTCAGCCCCTTGAGATCCCAGTTGTCGCCACCGCTGGAAAGCCCGCCGATATTGACTCTCCTATGATTTCTTATTTTATCCAAAGACTTTTTGTTCATAGCCTTTTCAAATACTGCCTTTCTTTTTTTAACTTGTTTGACTTCGCTGCCTCTATATGCAGGTACTGAGAATTTTGACTGTTCTTTCTCTGCCATAATTGTTATTACTAGCTTCCGTGCCTCTTCTAACAGGTGCGCGCATTTGGGCTGCTCCTGTATCAGCAGAGGTGGTATCCATGGTAGCGAGGGAGAGGGACAGTCGCCCCAGCCAATCATTTCTTTCCTCCCGAATGGAATAATGAGCTGTGTTTATTACAGTCCTGAGAGGACTACAGACACTCGATTTTTATAATTTCTTTTCCAGAGTAGGCTACTTACATTTTAATTATGCATTGATATATAAAGACAGTTTAAACAAATTTGGAAAAAAGTATTTTGGGGGATTTCTACCTACCCTGCCTTTAAGCATGAAGATTATTACTTAATTTTTAGGCAATGCGTTTCCTTGCTTTTTTAAAGTGAAGTCAACTGATCACTTTTTACAGTGTAACATTTAGAAAAAATGTGTTTAACTTTTTATCAATTTAATGAACAGAAGTGCCAAAAAAAGATATTCTGACCCCAAACGTTTGAACGGTAGTGTAAATATTATTTCTAACAAATATAAAAATACATTGCTAAAAATAAAAATTGATCATTCTTTCACTGAAAAACTGTACCCACTGTTGCAAAAATAAAAATAAAATCGATGTTTTGACATTAAAAAAAAAGATAAGAGTAGTCTGAGTTATGCAGCTCTTTTTTTAGGTATCAAGAGAGCTGTTCCTTTTGTATACCTGATTGTTGACCTGTTGAAAGTCAAGGGTGGATGTAGCATACAGTATCTGAGAATGTTTTTTCTCCTGTATACCTAAAGAATGTAATCCATCAAATGCTGAGAAGTTAGTTCTTTATCCAATTTAATACATGTTATGAATGTGTAGGAATTCAGACACAGCCTATACATGTGAGCTGAACAATGAAAAGCATCAAGAGTCGCATGAATCGTGCATAGAGCACATATTGATTTATTGACACTGGAGAAAATTGCTGTCATGTACATCCACCCACAGGGGACTAAAGTAGGTTAGTTACAGATCTGGCATGCTGGCTGAAAAATGAAGGATGTGATATCAGGACTGTATGTGAACCAAGAACTGTGGTGTTACAAAGGTCACAATCTTGCCCTGCACTGGAGTAAGTAAAATGCCTCCAGAGCTATTATCTGTGAGATTGCAATGGGTTAAAATGACAATTGCGGAATAGTAGTTTTGAGAAATTTTAATTTATCCTTTCATCTTCTTCACTTGTTTCTCTCTCTCTCCCTCACTTTCTCCATCTGTTTGGTCAGTATTGTGGTTACTCTGAATTCCTCAGGGTGAGTCATCTTTTACTCCGTATTGTCTTCCTGAAAATGTTCCTGCTACTCATGGCTTTTTTGGCTCCCCATGAAAGCATGAATGTTAGATACCTTACTCACTTCCTGAAGAGCATGCAGCATGAAATGACCGAACTCCAGTGCTTATTTCCCATGAAGTGTTGTGCACATGCTCACGCCTTGATGCACTTGAGAGTTGGTTTATTAGTGAACTAAAATGAAAACCATAAAAATGATTTTGTTACTCTGTTACTGTTAAAAAAATATATGTAATTTTTACAAGAAAAAAACTGGCAGATGTGGTTGACAGAATAATTTTGTAAAAATACAGTAAAAATTTAAACACATTTACAGAACACCCTGTAAATTTTAACAGTTTAAAACTATAATTTACACATACAAAAAATTAAAAGGTAAATCCAACAGCCCTTTTCTGCTGAATTAGCAAGACCATGTGGCTACTTAAATCTGTTTTGTAATTTTAACATATACTGACATCTACCATATTAAAGATAAAACCACATGATCAAAGTTCATCACAAGTAGCTATTCCATATGCTGAGGTAAATACTGATATGTCATGTAAACAAATACAAAACACAATCATGGTAACACACGAGACACTAAAATAAAAAAATTAACAACAGAAGATGTAACATAAATTCTTAATGGACATAACTGATAACAGACACCTTAGAAAAAACATAATTAATAAAATTAAAAACCATCAAATGTGAGCCGTCACTGTTACGATGCAGCAAGGATGAAGCAGAGAGTGAATCCAATCGCAAGCACTTTAATAATCCAACAAACAGAAATCCAGGGAAAACTCAGAATAAGGCACACAAGACACGGAACATCTCACATCAAACAACAACCGACAGCCAACAACTGAAACACAGGGGTTTAAATACACAAACAAACAAGCTAAACAAGATAACAAAGGGGGCGTGGTTAATTAGAAACACCTGGGGAGACTAATAAACATGGACGAGGAACACCTGTGGACACTGAGCAACAACAACAAAAGACAAGACACATGGCAGGGTCACATGACAAACAAGGAATCACATGATATACAAGACACAACAAAACCCACACGTAACATAGCCCCCCCCCGGGCGGCTCCCGACGCCCCTTGAAACAAAAACACTAAAGTTCAGGAGGGTGATGAAGTGGAGGCGGTCTTGGGGGAGGGACGGAGGGCCAGGTTCGTGCAGGGGACCCGGCGGAGACAACCCTTCAGGCGGCCTGGGCGGAAGCGACCCTTCAGACGGCCAGGGCGAAGACGACCCCTCGGGCGGCCAGGGCGAAGCAGACGACCCATCGGGCGGCCAGGGCGAAGCAGACGACCCATCGGGCGGCCAGGGCGAAGTAGACGACAGTTCATCGGGCGGCCAGGGCGGTGAAGACCCTTCGGACGGCCAGGGCGGTGACGACCCCTCGGGCGGCCAGGGCGGAGACGACCCCTCGGGCGGCCAGGGCGGAGACGACCCCTCGGGCGGCCAGGGCGGAGACGACCCCTCGGGCGGCCAGGGCGGAGACTCAGGCGCAGGAACAGACGACACCGGCTCGGGAACAGACAACACACACACTGGCTCGGGAACAGACAACACACACACTGGCTCGGGAACAGACAACACACACACTGGCTCGGGAACAGACAACACACACACTGGCTCGGGCTCGGGAACAGACAACACACACACTGGCTCGGGCTCGGGAACAGACAACACACACACTGGCTCGGACTCGGGAACAGACAACACACACACGGGCTCGGGAACAGACAACACACACTCGGGCTCGGGAACAGACCACACACACACTGGCTCGGGCTCGGGAACAGACAACACTGGCTCGGGAACAGACAACACACACACTGGCTCGGGCTCAGGAACAGACAACACACACACTGGCTCGAGAACAAACAACACAAACACTGGCTCTGGCTCGGGAACAGACAACACACACTCGGGCTCGGGAACAGACCACACACACACTGGCTCGGGAACAGACACTGGCTCCGGTTCTGGAACAGACACCAGAACCAGAAGGCTCTGTGCTGGACGGGACCAGCGGTGAAGGCTCTGTGCTGGACGGGACCAGCGGTGAAGGCTCTGTGCTGGACGGGACCAGCGGTGAAGGCTCTGTGCTGGACGGGACCAGCGGTGAAGGCTCTGTGCTGGACGGGACCAGGCTCTGTGCTGGACGGGACCAGCGGTGAAGGCTCTGTGCTGGACGGGACCAGCGGTGAAGGCTCTGGGCTGGACGGGACCAGCGGTGAAGGCTCTGGGCTGGACGGGACCAGCGGTGAAAGCTCTGGCCGGACGTGGCTGACGTGAAGCTCTGGCCGGACGTGGCTGACGTGAAGCTCTGGCCGGACGTGGCTGACGTGAAGCTCTGGCCGGACGTGGCTGACGTGAAGCTCTGGCCGGACGTGGCTGACGTGAAGCTCTGGCCGGACGTGGGTGACGTGAAGCTCTGGCTGGACGTGGGTGACGTGAAGCTCTGGCTGGACGTGAAAATCCAGCTGGGCGTGGAGGTCAGATGATAACCTGGCGTACCATGGGAGGAAGCTCTCCAGACATCGGGAGAGTGCCTCTCTCCAGTCCAGACCAGAGATATTGGGAAGCCCCCTCGGGTTGACCTCCTTAGCCCCCAGCCGATAACACAATTTAATAGCCTCGTCTCCGAGGGAGAAGGAAGTAGCAAGAGGAATAAATCCCCACGTGAATTGAAATAAATCAGGGCTATCCAGAGCCAAGGCTGCGACTTGACCCGCGAATTCCCGGCTCATGCTGGAGAGATCAGACGAGGTCCGTGCTGCTGGATTCATTTTAAGGTCGGTTGTTCTGTTACGATGCAGCAAGGATGAAGCAGAGAGTGAATCCAATCGCAAGCACTTTAATAATCCAACAAACAGAAATCCAGGGAAAACTCAGAATAAGGCACACAAGACACGGAACAAGGAACTGGGAACATATACAAGATATACAAGACACAACAAAACCCACACGTAACAGTCACGCAGGGAATTCTGGGAATGTCAGTTTATGGCTTTTCACTGTAAATTAGATGATTTTGCTCTTTGCATTTAACAGTATTTGTTTTGGTTCACTATAGGATTTTATATCTGTGTTATTGTCTGACTGGCAAAAATGGTTCAATTGCTTAGGAAAGTAATAGAACAAATATAATTTATCCTCATAGCACAAATTGTATTGGCTGAGTTATGTGATGCTAGTAGTATTAATGCTAGTGATGAGACTAGACTATTATTAAACTTCAATATTTCTTGTTATCTGCAGGATATTTAACAATGTGCTTCATAACACAAAGAAGGACTCTCTGCACATCTATCTGTGCTATGGGTTTCTGCACCAACGCCATCATTGAGGATGCATTTTACTGGCAAAGTCTTTATTCTCTTCACATTGTGTTGCCCTTCACAGTTTTTGTCCTTCCGGTCTTTTTTTCTCTGCTTTGATCCATCTATATGCAAGCTCTTCAAGGTCTGACCAAACTGCTACAATAGTAAGTAAACCCATACAATTCTGTCTTCTCTCTGTATGTTCAACTTAAAAAGCACTAGATTGTGTCATTCAAATTCAGATGTTTCAAAACCCTTTTTAAGACTGTCCTAGCTCGCATACTTTTCTGCCTTATCATATTAGGAAAAATCAGTCACAAGGTGAGAGTGACGGCCAAAAACACACCAGCAGTGAATCATAAGCGTTCTTTAGGACAACAGTGGTGCAACTTTTTTTTCCGTCAAATGTGATTCAACACACACGGTTTTATTTTATAGAATAGATGCCCAGAAAATTCCAGACTTTCCCGAAAGTCCCATTCACTTATTTGGAATGGACAAGTTCTATAACATAATAAATTTACATCCAACTAAAAATAAAAAGGACTTGAATGTTCTGGAACAAAATGATCTGGCAAATCTGAACGGCGCTGCAGTCGATTCTTTCCAAATTCCTTCGCTGTGACTTTCGCACAGACTTTTAAAATTAATCTGATCCACTTAAAAGCATTGCCAGCATTTGTCTAGATATCACATTCACTCCCATCATGTTGACAGAGGGTGGAGGCTTTTTTTTTAACCACAGCTGAAAGGCCATGTCTTAGAGATACTGTAATCTCACTATCTAGGGAGAAAAAAATGGCAGGGAGACTGGTATATTTTGAGTTCACTCTGCTGAACAAGTGCTATCTTTGCCACAAGGATCTCCAGCCCACTCGGATGAGAGTCAGGTATTTGAGCTATGCAGGGCAAAGGGAAAACAACACTTCTGCAGACTTGGTGTAATGAACCAATATGAAAAACGTCAAAGTAAAGCCACAGGTCAGAGGAAAGTGGAGACTATTAAATGAGAGGCTGTGCGACCGGCAGAGGAGGAGGGCACAGTCTAAAAGGTCACAGTCACCCTGTATTGCAGCTCTTGTCAGTCTCTCTTAAAGACCTGTGCGCCACCCACCAGAAGACTCTAATAGGATTTGAGCTAAGAGCACAAAATAACTGACGCCTTAAAGCGATAGTTCACCTCAAAAATGAAATCGCTTTCCATCCAAATTTATTTACGCTGTTGTTCCACACCCACATTCAAGGAGAAATTATGAATATTGCTAATCTCTTCTCTCACTGCCAAAGTCAAAAAGCATGCAAAAGTGCCATAAAGATAATTATGTAAATATAATGTAAAGCAACTTAATATAAAAATGCACAATATAAAGCATACAACAGTATGTTTGAGGAACATACTGACATTTAAATGTACATTTGATAGTTGTAAAAATCTGCACACAGCTCTAGTCAGTACTAGAGAACCAATTAGTCAGATTCATGAAAGCTTATGATTTATTTAAATGATTCACATCAAATGAACGATTCATTAATTAATCAGATATCGCTACCTCTCATGATCTTGCAAATTAAAGCTGAAGAAACGGAGCGAAATTCACTTAAAATATATTCTGTTCTTCACACAATGCTATCATATAGCATAAGAGTTTGGAGTCATTGGGAAAAAATATGGGTTTGGAACATGAGGGAGAGTGCATGATGAAGGAATTTATTTTTGGGTGAACTACTTTAAGTCTTAAACAAGGGAGAGAGGGGAGACGTAAAAAGATGGAGAGGGAAAAAGGGGAGGGGGAAATCAATAAAGAACAGCTCCGCAACAAGAACATAATCAGAATGGCAGGCCGATGTATTACTCAGGATTAATATAGGCATTGTTGAGGTCGATTTAATTTACTGGGAAAAGCAAGAAAATAAATAAAACATGGAAAACAAATAGAGTCCTCATTCAGATTCATTAGAGACTTTCGCGAGGCGTCGAATGGAATTCACCTGTTAAAGTATGGTGTTCACGTGCTCCTTCAGCATTGTGGACACTAAGTTTGAGTGACAGCCCAAATTAGGTTAATAATTGGTGTATTTATTTTGTAATTCATTTGTTAAAGGATAGGTAATGAAAGTAGTGTTTTTTCTTTCATTACATTATGAAAATGGTGGTTCCATTTTTGATTCGCAAGCATGCGGTGTTATGACAAAGAAGGTGAGTATAGCCTATGCTTTTTTTAGTTCGTTAGTTACTATACTCGAATTTGATTGGTAGAGCGACATCTCAAGAGTGTTAAGACTGGGACTTCTCACTCCGCCTGTCTGTGTTTCTTTTTTTTAGAGCACAATTTTGCAACTGTCAAACACACTGATTTATTTAGGAATGTAACAAATGACTGTCTTTATGAGTGAGTCATTGAATCGTTTACTGAACTGGTTGCACAAAAACACATTCACATTCAATACATCTGCTTAGGTATCGTCTCTTCTAACTACAGTTATCTTCAATTTCTTTAATTCATTATTTTCTTTTCGGTCCAAGTCTATGTTGAGCAATATTGTTTTTAAAATGTAAGTTTCTTAATATTGACTTCTTTTTCATTGATCTGTTGTATAAAAGCAATACAACACTAATCACGTATTTTCAGGGGCTCCTGCACTAGCTGAACAAGTGCCATGAAGATGAATGGAAACGCTAATGGATAGCTCTTTCCAGATATTAGACCTACGTGAAACTGACTTTACTTAAACAAACTTTGGTAGAGTGCCTTGAAATAATGTTTTGAAAACATGTACATTTATTCTGAACTTTTATAAAGCTAGAAAATATAGCTCTGTAAGACCACACACGTGATATTTCTCCTTTTTTTTTCCGCCCAGATGACTATTGATAACCAGGCACAGGGGCCCATGTACCTTCTACATTCGGAGTTGAAACGCACACCCTGCCACCTCCTGACCGCATTACTCATCCACAGCCAAACAAATAAATCAGAATAATGATAATAGTCAAAATTCAAATCAGCCGGAGGAAACGGTCCATGAAAGCACCAACGATGACGTACGTGTTTGGCTGTGTTTGGCAGAGAGCGATTTCCACGACAGTGTTTAAATAGGTGCAGCCCCACTCCTCCTCAAAGAGCTCAGTGCCTGGATTACTTCAGAATCCACAGCATATTATGGGCCTGGCACTAATTGAAAGATAAATTAGTTTATTTGGGTTAAATCCATCACCATGACATGAACCCAAAGGAGAGGGAGGAGAGATGGGAGTGCAAAGGAATACTGAAGACGTTTGACTCGCGCCTTTCTATCAGCCAGCTGGATCAGAAGTAACAGAGACGAACACGCATGGGATCACAATTGATTAAGGATGTGAGAGGAGGAAGCCAATATATCCAAGCCTCATTTTCATGCAGATAATTTACTAAAGGTACACTATGTTAATTTTTTTGTTAAAAATGAACAAAATTTAAATAAAGAGTCAATACATAATCAATCTTCCAAAATGTGTTTTTGTCTTACCCTGATTTAGGGCGAGACATATCAAACAGCTTCTCCCCTTTTTTAAATAGCCAATAGCTTTTCGTTTATATCAGAGCACGGCCCGAGTCGTTGAGCTCTTTAAAGTCGCAGTTTCCTCCTAATCTCTAACAGTTTCATCTCCTAATCTACTATATCGCTTTAAAATATAGCATTCTGTAAGTTTGAGAAGGCTCTCAAACTTTTTACACCATGTACCACCTCAGAAAATATTTGTCTCTCTAAGTACCTGTCAGGGTTGTTGCAGGATGCCGAAGACGAGGACACGGGAACTGTAGTATAGTTGATTTATTTACAAACTAAACTTACAGGAACAGACAGAAACAAAGGAAACTCCAGGACTTCAAAAACACACAACCATACATCAACGGCAACCAACAAACACTGAGGGAAAACACAAGGCTTAAATGAACAGGGACTAATATGATAATAAACAGAACACAGGTGAAGGGAATTACTAATCAAACAGAGCGGGGAAAACTAACAGGACTTAACCAAAATCACAAACACAGGGGAAACCAAGATCACAAAACAAAACTCAAACATATTGATAAGTGACAGTACCACCATAAGTACCACTGTAGGCCTAACTATTCAGCTACAGCTATGCACAGCTCAAAAACAAGGCAGTTTTATTAGTACAGTGTACAGAATTCAAATTGTTTCAATACTTTTTCTGGTTTGTGCCAGAAGTCGCACATATGATCCATTCTGTGCTATCAGACTGTGTGTGCACTGCAGCAGTTCGTGTGACACTAATGCCGAGTTCAGACTGCATGATTTTCAAAATAATTGTGTCACTGTTGTTTTCACACTGCGTGACTATCTGGGGTAACATTCAGTTGCTGGTGTGTTCACACTGCACGATGGATCGGCGACAGGAGGTTTCACACTGCATGACTTTACAAAAGAAAGAATCGCCGACAACTTCTACCTGGTCCGCAAACTACGTTTCACAACCAAACAAACGCGAGAAGTGATAAGGAAATAACGGAAAATCACGCGTGCGTGAGACCGGAGTCCTGCGCGACACTGAATTTGTAATTAAAAATGATAGCCTACAAGAAGATTGCGATCCAAATTGTCTGTGCGCTGATTTGCAGCGAAAATGAGAAAAATAAACAGTTTATGCAGGAGGACATTTGTCTGCGATTTCTCAAAACCTGTCGGCGAGCCAAAATCGGGGCTAAAATCGTGCAGTCTGAACTCGGCATTAGGTGAAACCAGGGGCCGGTTGCATAAACATAGCCATTACGTTAAAACAGTGTCTTAACTTCTAGTATGTATGACCCACTAGCAGTTAGTCTGGGGCAGTCAGTCTAAATTAGGCCAATCTACGTTTTTATGTAACTGCTTTAAAAAAGCTATGAACAGTCTAAAAGAAACAAATTTGATGTCTAACTTGTAAGACTAGTCTTAGAGGTTTATGCAACCGGCCCCTGACTTTATTCGCCCCAATGGAAAATATATATTAGACTGTCTGAATCGTTCCCTATCCCCTATATAGTACACTATGTGCCATTCACCATGTAGAAATCAGTATAAATGTGTGAACAAGTGACTGATTTTAGCTGCAGCTTCAATATATATTTATATTATAGGGGACGGGACGCTTTCGGTTCTAGAGAACATTTGATTGGACAGAAAATCTGATGAGAAACTGAAATGCAGAGTGATGTCATCAAAATCATTGATCCATGTTGGCGGACGTGAGAGACTGTAAGTTTTGAATGCTTATATCTTCTAATTTTGACATTGTTTTGGAGCACACTAGTTTATAGATAACAGTAAGTCTAACATATTCATACTAAAAGCCAAAAAACATCAATTTTGATTTCATGGGATCAGCACATTTGATTTCTGAATCCATTAAAGATAATTTTCTCTGCAGAAATTGTGCGACAGCCAAAGAATCGGAGCGCAGACGTCAGGGCTGGACACGACACAGTCAGACAGTGTTCACATTTTCCACTTCATACGCTGTCACTTATTAACAAGTGAAATGTGTAGAGCTTGTTTTACCGCCAATGTGTGTAAGCCTGTGACCAATCAAAACTTCTTCATGGAAATATGGCGATGCTAAAAGGAACAAAGCTCTGGGTTTAAGAGCCATAAGCAGATAGAGCAGCGCAATCAGTCCCTAAATATAACTACTGAACTTGTGAACTGCAGAGTCCGACACAAAGCTTGAACTTTTGCGGTGACAGAATAACAAAACTGGCATGGCTTTCTCACGCTTTTAAAGACACAGATGGAGCTTTTCTAAGTGGGCCATGTGACTCGTCCTACATCATAAATTCACAAGCACAGCATCTGGCTCTACTCCTGCCAAATGCTGAAAACCACAGGTGCATTTTTCTAAGAAGAGTGAAATATATCCACATCTAATAGTCCAGATTGTTTGACACATCAAGCCCAGACCGGATTTCTATTCACATACAAAAATTGTCTTTAGACAAAGACTCAACAATTAATACAAAAAAACACAAGCAACAATTTAGAATAAATTTTATATTACATTACTAACACAACTCTTATAAGAACCTATAAAATTAATCTTAAAATACTATTTTAAATACTAATGGCAGTTGGAATAAATGTCTTCTTATACTTGCCCTTTCTCATCTACCAAATACAAGTACCTGAAATTAACTTTATGGGTGGGAAGAATCTGTCACATAACGGAGGCTTTCCTTTTTACTGCCACAGTGTAAAGGTCAGACTGAGGTAGGCCTACTTATTTCTAATAATTTTACCAGCCAGGTTTATAATCCTTAAGAGTCTGTTTTTGCATCCAACAGAAAGAGTGTTCAACTAAATGGAGGTAGATCTGAATGCCAGTTTGCATTCAGTTGTGGAGTCCCACCCTCCGCCGAGACACGTGTCATGAAGAGAACAGACGTTTTAAGGGGGAGGGGAGATTAGCGTTTTTGATTAAAGATTACACATGAATTTTAAACAAATAATGATGTGCATGGATAAATTCATTATAGAAAACACTGCAACATTCTATAAAAGAAAACAGGAAGCATTTTGATTTCATGCTGAAAGTTAAGTCCTGTTCACACAAAAAACGTGATAATGATACCTGTATTAGCGTTCACACCATTTGTCATCTGCCGCTTTAAATGCTCAAAGTCTTTAAAGGATGTATTTTGCATGGCTCTCAAAGTTTTTATCGTTCATAAGCATTGTGAAAGTGATTCCCATGATAATCGTTTCCCTGTGCCGTTATCATTATAGTTGTGTGGACTATTCTTTTATATTTAAAACCATTTTGTTAAGCCCCTGCTGGTGAATCATCCATACTCTTCAGAAAGTAGAACGACTCTATCATTTCCAAAATGTCTGCCTCATTGTTGTAATGCATCTTTTTGCTTTTTGCAAATTTACTTTAAATCAAAAATATTATGCAGCCGAAATTGAAATTTTCTTGAGCACCAAATCAGCATATTAGAATGATTTCTGAAGGATCATGTGACACCGACAGCTGCTGAAAATTCTGATTTTCCATCACAGGAATTGTATTCATGTTTTCAAATCTTATGCGCTGTCTTAAATGCAGAACCCTTCAGAAACATCCCACGTGTTAAGGCAACCCCATCAACCCGCCCACAGCCTCTTAGCAAAAGGAGATAAAAAAGGGACTTGATTCTTCTCCTCCCCCAGCAACTTCTCAACATTAATTACAATCAGGGTTTCAAAGTACAGCCTGGCACGCACCATTGTATTTATGTGCGCAGAACCGGAGAAACTTGTGAAAGAATGAACTATAGCATTATATCCAATGTCTAAGTGATTTTGAAAAGGCTGCCGCTCTGCAATTTTTCTCAATTAGATGGCTAAGACACCTCTCTCTTCTAGACCAGAGCTGACAATCAACAGGGAACATTTTCATTCCTTTTTTTGTCTTGTTTTCCACTTCTGACATCTTTCAGTTTAACACAGCTTTGGCATATGACACAATAGCACTGTCAAAGACATAAAGAGAGTTTATTTATTGTTTAGCGTGTTTTGAAAGAACGCCTGAGGCGTTTTCAACTGAGCTTTCGCCCACTTTTGGAGTGACAATAAACACAAACAACAGTATATAATCTTCTTCATGAAGTCCTTGAGATGGAGTGCTTAAACAGTAAAGTCCTTTATCGGAGGAAGGGCAAAGTATCTGCTGGTTCTCCAAATGCTCACAAAGAGACAAACTCTGCTCTGCTCTGACAATTTTGGACCAAAGTGATTTCCAATAAATTGGATATATTGTGTACCAGGCAATTATCAAAGTAGGTGGCCAAGGATTTCCTGAGATCTGCCCTTTTAAAACTGTTTAAAAATGACTAGTACACAGAAACTTAGCCTAGCGCAATTATGTTTTAAAAAAAGAAAGTGACCACTTAGCCATGACATTTTTGTTTTTATATATTTAAAACAACCAACGTCCCATTGAGTTTCTCTGAAATTTCTAGAGAAATTGACAAATATTTAAAACATGAATGCATCACACACATACACACACACATATACACTCACCTAAGGGATTATTGGGAACACATGTTCAATTTCTCATTAATGCAATTATCTAATCAACCAATCACATGGCAGTTGCTTCAATGCATTTAGGGGTGTGGTCCTGGCCAAGACAATCTCCTGAACTCCAAACTGAATGTCAGAATGGGAAAGAAAGGTGATTTAAGCAATTTTGAGCGTGGCATGGTTGTTGGTGCCAGACGGGCCAGTCTGAGTATTTCGCAATCTGCTCAGTTACTGGAATTTTCACGCAAAACCATTTCTAGGGTTTACAAAGAATGGTGTGAAAAGGGAAAAACATCCAGTATGCGACAGTCCTGTGGGCGAAAATGCCTTGTTGATGCTAGAGGTCAGAGGAGAATGGGCCGACTGATTCAAGCTGATAGAAGAGCAACTTTGACTGAAATAACCACTCGTTACAACCGAGGTATGCAGCAAAGCATTTGTGAAGCCACAACACGCACAACCTTGAGGCGGATGGGCTACAACAGCAGAAGACCCCACCGGGTACCACTCATCTCCACTACAAATAGGAAAAAGAGGCTACAATTTGCAAGAGCTCACCAAAATTGGAAAGTTGAAGACTGGAATAATGTTGCCTGGTCTGATTAGTCTCGATTTCTGTTGAGACATTCAGATGGTAGAGTCAGAATTTGGCGTAAACAGAATGAGAACATGGATCCATCATGCCTTGTTACCGACTGCTGGTGGTGGTGTAATGGTGTGGGGGATGTTTTCTTGGTACACTTTAGGCCCCTTAGTGCCAATTGGGCATCGTTTAAATGCCACAGCCTACCTGAGCATTGTTTCTGACCATGTCCATCCCTTTATGGCCACAATGTACCCATCCTCTGATGGCTACTTCCAGCATGCACCATGTCACAGAGCTCGAATTATTTCAAATTGGTTTCTTAAACATGACAATGAGTTCACTGTACTAAAATGGCCCCCACAGTTACCAGATCTCAACCCAATAGAGCATCTTTGGGATGTGTTGGAACGGGAGCTTCGTACTCTGGATGTGCATCCCACAAATCTCCATCAACTGCAAGATGCTATCCTATCAGTATGGGCCAACATTTCTAAAGAATGCTTTTAGCACCTTGTTGAATCAATGCCGTGTAGAATTAAGGAAGTTCTGAAAGTGAAAGGGGGTCAAACACAGTATTAGTATGGTGTTCCTAATAATCCTTTAGGTGAGTGTATATACTGTATATACAGTAGCTCTCTGGAATACACAATTTTGATTGGTCACTTGTGGCATTTAGTAGTCAGGCTATTACCCTCAATTTTGATGACATGCCTAGCAACACTGTATATATTGCACTCTGGAAACTGAAACTGGGGCTGTGTTCGAAATCGCCCCCTTACTTTGCACTATTTGAGGGAACAGCCATTTGTAGTGGACATTATCAAGAGCACTCATTCAATCCCATAATGCCGCTCAATAATGAGTGTAAAACCGATGTGCACTCAATGGCTAGGAGCCAGAAAATAGAGCGCTGCAGTATTGACTAACAATATTTTTGTAGTCCAACCCAGATGTTACTTTCACCCTGGTAAACTTAAAATAGGATTTTTTTTCTTTTGGATTATTGCATAAAATAAGCTCTGTAAAGAACAAAGGTTTATTACTCTTCCACATTTTGTTCATGATACTAATCTACACAAATGAACACAACGTTTATGAATTTTAAAGCCTAAATACAATTAACAGCTGTAAAAAGCTAAACATAGACTATAAACAAACTACACCAAAGTCACATTAATTCAACGTCACCACATTAAGCTTCGACAACCCTTTCTTAAAGACTTTATTTCAAAAACATTTTCGCTGAAAGTTTGATTTGGAATAGTTTGCAAGAGTGTGATCATAAACTCAACGAGGCTGTGAAACTAGTGATTGGATGATTTACCTGTTCGGTGTGATGACGTTTAATGTCCCCTACAATGTCTGTAGTCCCATAGCCACTTGTTAGCAACCACCTTTCCAAGACAAGTCAAAGCTTTAAAAAATATCACAAGGGGCTATAGATGTATTTTGTGTTGTAGAATAAATCGTCTGTCGCATTCACTCACTCGTTTTCACTCACTCATTCAGTGGACTACATAAGTGGAGTAACAGGGATAGTGAATGTGGGCAAAAGGGGCAATTTCGAATACAGCCTGGTGCCATTGTCATATGTTCATAGAATATCGCAGACTCGCAGTATCTTGTTACATACAAACGCAACAGCTGCCATTTTGAAGACTTCCATATTAATATTACTGTTAATTGTTTCAGTGTTTGTCTTGTTGCTATATGAGGTTAATATTTTTTATTTCCTAGGGAAAGTTTAATATACACACGAAACACTATATGGCGAATAATCTATAACATGTTTTTACATTGCTTTAACTCATCAAAATAAGTTAAGAAACTTTTTTTATAAGTCATACAAAATTCAACTCTTTTTAAGTCAATTTAATGCAATTTAAGTTGAAATTACATAAACATCCAAGTTGACTGTATGTTCATTTAAGGCATCAAAAAAAATTTTTACAGTGCAGGTAAGACTCTAAAATAATTCTAAATGTCCACATAAATTATTCTAAATGTCCACATATTTATTTATTTGTTATCAAAAATGACCATCTTCCTTTACGTTTTCTCTTACAGATACAATTTAAATAGTACTTTGAGCACCTCCTACACAGTGTCCTATAGGGAGAACCATTGTGTCCTCCAGGTTTCCTTTTTTTCTACATTAATTTGCACAACAGCTCTTTTATAATAGATATATGTGCAATGACATGACTGCAAGCTGGGAAGAAAACTTAATGACATAAATTATGTGAAAATGTAAATTGGATTCCATGCCCATGAGCAGCAGTAATTAATTTCATTGAGGATGGCGGAGCTCTAAACTTGCTGGCCCCTGCACATCCTTTTTCATAAGAGGCACAGAACAGAAAATAAAGTAATGCCGCAGCTGAATGAATAAGTTTGAATTTCCCAAAGGTGGACGTTGATGTTTCAGAAAATGCCCCGTAATTAAGGCACAATCGTCAAGGAGCACAAAATGAAATTCTCATTAAGGTTCATTTTCTCACACTTATACATCTAAGAACCGCAAGGCCATGGAGAAAAGCGTAAAAGAGAGAGGTTCACGATAGTGAAAAAAAGTCAGGCCATAGGGAAGCACGAGAAAAGTAACGAAGATGAAAAAGTGCAGGGGGGTGGAAGACAAAACATACTTTGCAAATGTGAAGCAGGCGTCTCCCCTAAGTGTAACACAATGAGCGTTCAGGAGTAAGTTAATTAGATTGACTCTCCATCTTTCCTTCTTACCTCTGCTTCGCTCCATCATGCAACAGACTCTCCATGGGAAAAGAGGGGGGGGGGGGGGGGGAGGGGGGGGGGGGGGTTAGCAGCTGCCACATTTTTCTCTTCAGAACTTTGAAAAGGCGTTGAGCAGCCAGCGATTTTGAAGCAAAGAGCAACAAAGATTAAGTCACCATCGCCACAGATGTCACAATCAAAACCTGAATAATACACAATCTCTCGCCTCATAGACCGGCTTCCTACTCCACTTGCCTTTTCAGCAGCAGCTCTCAGCAATTTTGTTCCGTATGTGTCTGTGTGTGAAAAATGTGTGTGTGTGTGTGTGTGAGAGAGAGAGAGAGAGAGAGAGAGAGAGAGAGAGAGAGAGAGAGAGAGAGAGAGAGAGAGAGAGAGAGAGAGAGAGAGAGAGAGAGAGAGAGAGAGAGAGAGAGAGAGAGAGAGAGAGAGAGAGAGTGAAAAAGACCCCTGCAGCTGGTCCTCAGAATCCAAACTAATTTGTCCCAATCACAGCTTTGGTCTTGGGAGTCCCCTTCCATTTATCTCTCTACTTTCTCTCCGATCATACTGCCACTTGAAGGATCACTCCCCTCTAAAAAATGCTTCACTACAATTCCTGTCTGATTTGCCACCATGTGGTCTATGTCTTGCCCACATTTGTCGTTGAAGTTTTAATTACAGACCACAGCACTCACAAGCAAAAAACGAAGAGTTTGTTTGTGTGTGTGTGTGTGTGTGTGTGTGTGTGTGTGTGTGTGTGTGTGTGTGTGTGTGTGTGTGTGTGTGTGTGTGTGTGTGTGTGTGTGTGTGTGTGTGTGTGTGCCTAATTGGTACCCAGAAGTGACCAAAACCTGACAAAATCTCCAAAAACCTCCCTTTAAGGAAGTCCTCATTTGTAAATCTGGTATAAAAATAAGTAATTAAAGGTTTTTTTTGTGTAATGGGTATGGTTTAGGGGTAGGGTTAGTGTAGGAATAGGATATACAGCTTGTACAGTATAAAAATAATGGTAACACTTTACAATATGGGTGCACTAATAAGCATTAATTCATGCTTAGCTAGATAATACTGAATTAATGTGTAACTAATGATTATCTAAGCTATTCATTAATGATTACCACATTAGGAACTAATTAAGAGTCTGTATGGTTAATGTATTAGTTCATACATGAATTGTTATTAATTAAATATGTAATTGTGAATTAATTCCCTAATAACTAATTTTTTTAACTAATAGTGTTAATTAATATGTTAATTACCAGAATGCCTTGTATTTCAACTTCCAGATAATACAGGTACACATTAATACATGATTAATTACTTCATTGTTAGTGCAAATTCATGTGTAAATTACTACAATTACTAAATTACTAGTTAATAATGATGTGCCTCAACAAGTAAAGTCATAACATAATGATACCTTTGCAAATCATTAGCTAATGATTAATTAAAGCAGACAACTGGTAGTTGAAGTCCATAGCTTTGACTAATTGTGGTAATTAACACATTAATTATTAGTTAATAAAATATGTTATTAAGGAATTAATACACAATGACACATTGAATTAATAGCAATCCATGTATTACTTAATCTATTAATCATATAGACTCTTTATTAGTTGCTGATGCATTAATAGTTAATTAATGGTTTAGTTCTTCATAAATCATACATTAACTCATGATTATCTGTGCATTAGTTAAATATGAATTAATGCATATTAGTGCACCCGTATTATAAAGTGTTACCAAAATAATTACGTCTATGGAATGTCCCCATTTAGGTGTGTGTGTGTGTGTATGTGCGTGTGTAGAATATTAACACATATCCTCATAATCCTCATCCCCGTTAATTAGACGGTTGGTCTAAGGTAGACCGTTAATTCAATATATTTCTAAAATAGTACATTTTTGGCTGCTCCTTAATTGTTTTGGCGATGACTTTCCAAGCATTTTAAAATCCCCAAAGAGCCCAAAATCCTTTAAAAATGTATGATATAAATCAGCCATGCATTTCAGAGGGGATGAGTTATTGCCAGGTTTCATTTAAACTGCTCCATGCATTCTTGGGTTCCATTTTAAAAGAATGTGGGGTGTCATTCAGCATTAAGTGATGTATTATAAAGGAAAGAGTTTTGTCTGGGTTTCATTTCTCAAAGATATTGTATGCCAATGAACTTTTCGAGAATGCTCCCTCTCTGTACCTGTCAAGGTCTGTGTTTGTGTGTAAACGTGTGCTTGAGAATTTAAGCCTTTCAGGTTCTACAATCATTTGCACTCATCTGGGTTAAATCATGACAGCTTTGTGAGGAGATGTGGTGGATGTTACAAACACAAACTGAAAGATCTGTATTACCTTCAGCAGACACCCATCATTTCCAAATGTCTATTTATAGGCAACTATTGTTAACATCACAGTAATGGTAACAGCGGGTTGTCATGTATGCAGTTTCAGGCAACTTAAGTGTTCTGTCTGTTCTTGATTGGAATGTTAATTGAGCTTTTTAGTTGTTGTTGTAAATTTATCATTTTTTCATTTAACGAGAAAATGTTTAAACTATTTTTTCTAGAATAATACAGTAACATTAATATTAAAGGACAATTCCGGCCAAAAATGAACCTAGGGCTAAATAGTACATGGGTACTATTCTCTGGGTTCTCATGGGTACCGCTCTCTGGGATGCGTTTTCATGATAATCGAATGTTCCCAGTTTTAACTTTAGTTTTAGTTTAACAACAGATTAGATTATAACGCTAGTGTATGGGGCATCGAATAAGTAAAAATAAAAATCACTAGTTAATACCACTAACAAGGCTCAAAATAGCCCCACACTGACCAGTAGCATAATTAGGGTCTCTACCTGCAAACCGAAGCATTGAGATCTTTGTAAGTTTACAGACAGTTGAATAAGGAAATACTTTATAAAGACAGTAAACTTCGCGTACACAAGCAGGAGCCATCTTTGGAAAACAGTATCGACCAGTCGAACCACGAATGCCTGTTTTCCAAAGATGGCTCCTGTTTGTTAAGTATCTTCTTATTAAAGTGTCTGTACAATTACAAAGTTCTCAATGCTTCGGTTTGCAGGTAGAGACCCTGATTATGCTACCGTGTTAGTGTGGGGCTATTTTGAGCCCTGTTAGTGGTATTAACTAGCGATTTTTATTTTTACTTATTCAATGCCCCATGCACTAGCCTTATAAGCTAATCTGTGGTTAAACTAAAACTAACGTTAAAACTGGGAATATTCGATTTTCATGAAAACGCATCCCAGAGAACGGTCGACTCGGTACCCATGTCTTATTTAGCCCTAGGTTCATTTTTGGCCGTAATTGTCCTTTAACAAAATTCTCCCCCTTCTGCCCAAACAGCAACTATACAACTTCTATCTGGGTCTTTAAATTCTTTCTATTACATATATTCTGTATTGTGTAATATATCTATCCATTCTGTATTAATTATTATTCTTGTTGATATATTATCCTGCATGAGTCTGTCTCCTTATGATGAACTTTGCACATGAACTTTAGGCTACTTGACTTTAGATCTGCATTGGTTTTACATTTGCAAAAACAGCCTGCAATTCTTATTTTTATTTTCTGCAGATACTTATTAGATAATGCTCAGATGGGCTCCAGCTGAGATTTGATCAGAACACATTATTGAACAGCTCTTCATTAAATAATTCTCCTTGACAGATAACAACACATGTCTGGAGTTCTGTTGTACGGTTGCTGCCAGAAAACAGCACACTACGGGCAGACACAGACCAGCCTTGGCCTCAGGCTGCAGCCCAAAATATACAGTACCTTCTCCTCCTGGCAGACAACAGCTACCGTTTCCCTCAATAGCAACTCAATCACAAACCTGAAGTCACTGCCAAGACAAGTCCCTGAGACAATTAGCTCATGTCGTAAAATAACACACCACGTCATTGTAGTCTAAGAGGCTCAGGATGGGAAAGATTCTGAAGATGGTTATAATAAGTATTTCAGTGTTTTAGCTCTAATTCTCTAGCTTCTTTGGAGAAAATCCAAAGCATGTTTTGCTTAATTTACCTCATTACTTTGCACAGATGATTAGTGAGTCCTTGATTAATGAACTTACTTAATGGTGCTGATGCTTTCCTGGTAATTTATGGAAATATATATGGGATAACTGACTCTCTTCGATCAAAACATTTACATTTTGCACCACTTTGTTGTTATGGCGACTCGCTGTAGTTGTGATTAGCATAATCAAAGTCCCTTTAAGACAAGTAATTTCAATTGGCGGCCATCTTTGAAATACCTCGGGAATGCAAGTGCAACTCATATCTCTTTAAATGGGGAAACATCAAATTCTCCAAAACTGTTCGTCAAGCTTACGATTAAATTTCATATTTGATATCACCATTGACATCTGACAACAATTGTCTCATAAATTTTGTTTCTAAACACTCGAACCATGAGAGAACACGAAATTTTTCAGGCTGGAGCTAATGAGCATGCGCAGTGAAAGCACGCATCTGAGCTTTTAACTGGAGCTGCAGTGACGAGATGATTTTACCAATCGGCGATTGGCTCTTATTTAGAAAGTGGGACTTATTCCGCCATATTGAGTGTTGCACTGTTCCCTATTCAAAACAATACGAGTGACAGTCTTTGGCATGTTTTTAGTGTCAGTGCTAGTACTTTATGAACACTGCTTATTCACCTATGGAGACTTTACTCAAGATGAGTAATGAAGCATTGTCTTCACACATTCAGGGTCTAGACAAGGTAGAGAGATATACGTTAAAGGGTTAGTTCACCCAAAAATGGAAAATTCTGTCATTAATTACTCACCCTCATGTCGTTCCAAATCCCTAAGACTTTCGTTCATCTTCAGAACACAAATGAAGATCTTTTTAATTAAATTAATATGTTGCTTCATTGACAGTCTACGCAACTACCACTTTCAAGCCCCAGAAAGGTCGTGAAGACATTATAAAAGTAATCCATGTGACGGCCAGTGGTTTAACCTCAATGTTATGAAGCGACGCGAGTGTTTTGTTTGCTTAAAAAAGCATAATTTACCGCTTTATTCACAAGAGCACCATGACACGTGCATGTTGTGTTGATGCAAGAGCAAACGTTGTTGCATGAACCCGTGTTGGAGATTCATATTTTGTAAATAAAGTGGTTAATTATGTTTTTTGCGCAAACAAAGCAGTCACTTCATAAAATTTAGGCTAAACCACTGAAGTCACATGGATTACTTTTATAATGTATTTATACCTTTCTGGGGCTTGAGAGTGGTAGTTGTATCGGCTGTCAATGGAGGGACAGAAACCTCTCAGATTTCATTTTAAAAGTTTATCATTTGTATTCTGGAGATAAACAAATGTATCAAGGGTTTGGAACGAGATGAGGGTGAGTAAATAATGACAGAATTAAAATTTTTGGGTGAACTTGAAGCAAATATATATAGAGACAGGTAATTCTTTGATCCAGTGACGACCACGTCAGGGGGTCTTTTCAGAAGCTTGAGGTTAGTAAGTTATTTATGATTTAACAATAATAAAAAAAATAGAATCCCGAATAAAAAGTATTGTGGTTTCCACAAAAATATTAAGCAGCACAATTATTTTCAACATTGATAATAAATGTTTCTTGAGCACCAAATCAGCATTTTAGAATGATTTCTGAAGGATCATGTGACACTGAAGATTGGAGTAATGATGCCATCACAGGAATAAATAACATTTTAAAATGTATTCAATTAGAAAACCTTTATTTTAAATTGTAATAATATTCTTCAATCTTTCTGTTTTTACTGTATTTGTTGTCAAACAAATGCAGGCTTAGTGGGCATAAGATCATTTCAAAAACATGAAAAAAGACAGAAGATTCAAGGAACAGGTGAGAATGTACAACTGTAAACACCACACACTGTCAGTCTGTTATAATGGTTTGGTATATGGAAGGGAAAATCCACTTTCAAGCTTCATTCGATGCCAAGAGTCGGGTGAGACTGATGCGTGTTAACATTCTGATGACAAGGAAAATCAAACAATACTCCAGCAGCCATCTGGGACAAGGCTCTGGTGCTGAAGACATTTAACGTGCCGTATGTTGGCAGTCGCTCTCCGTCTGAGGCTCTTGTGCTGTGTGTGAGATGCAGAGAACCCCACAAGTTAAACAGTGTGGGCTGGAGATGGACGAGACTAAACAAGCAGAGCTCTGATATGTGATAGGCTACATTCTTGAGATTAGCTTTAGGTTTGGCCTCTATGTTGTATCTCTCTCTGGGACCGCATCAGGTAAAATACGTTTCAAGAAGCAACTTGCCTAAAGCCCCTGTCTGTAGTGAATCACAATCCATGGCTTACTATTTCCTACTGTATAATGTATGTTAGCCATGCATTTTGATGAGACACTGGAGCGAAAATCCTCCATGTAAAATTTTAGACAGGAACATTTGTTCTTAGGCTCTATTGCCCTGGGCTAGTAAACATCCACCTAGCAGACACCTAGCAATGCCCTAGCAACCAACCAGAAAACCTAGAAACAACATTAAAAAATGCCCTAGCATTGACCACAATCCCTATCAACGACCTAGAATATTGTAGAAACCACCCAAAATACCTAGCAACAACCTAGAAATGTCTTAATAACCAATCAAAATACCTAACAACCACCTAGAAATGTCCTAGCAATGACAGAATAACTAGCAACCACCTAGCAATGCCCTATAGCAAACCACACAGAATACCCAGAAAGCTTTAGCAACCACACAGAATACCTAGTAACCACCTAGCAACCAACCAGAATACCTAGAAACAACCTTGAAATGCCCTAGCAATGACCAGAATCTCTAGCAATGCCATATGACCTATAATATCTTAGCAATCACCCCAAATACCTAGCAACAACCTAGAAATTTCCTTACAACCAGTCAAAATACCTAACAACCACATATAACTGCCCTAGCAACCAACTAGAATACCTACTAAGCATACAATGCCCTATCAACCAATCAGAATACCTAACAACCACCTAGCAATGCCCTACAACGTAACAAACAATTGAAATACTTAACCACAGAGCAACACTCTAGCTATCACCTAAACTACTTTAGCAATGCCCTAGCAACGACTCAGAATGCATGCATTAGTTAGAAAGCATTACTGTTGTCCTAAATAATCTTACAGTACAGTAAAAATGTTATAGGAACAACCTGTGGTTAAGTGTCCTGCTCAAGGGCATAATGGTGATCATTCCTGCATTGAACCCTATAAGGTTTGATCCTCCAACCTTTCAGTTACCACCTCGGATCATTGACAATTACATCACACCACCCCATTATGATCTCACGTTTCACTGCATTGGCAGTTCCACGCTGAATGTGTGTTAGGCTGTTACGCGAGCACTCAGGGAAGCTACTGATCTCAGTTCAGGGTGAATGTGTGTGTCCGTATGGTTGGTTATGCAGTAGGCACAGTGCGGGGTGACTGAACAGCAGACTGGTTATGCAGCAGATTTCAGGTGAGAGAATCAGGGGTGTTGTCAGGTGTGGGCATCTGCACCCAGCCGAGCACCGGTGCCAAATGACGGCTCTTTTAATGAGCGCTGATACATGATGAATGCAGCCATATGATCAAACAGCCTGCCGAAATCAAGTGCACAATTTTCTTTTAGCATTTAGCAGAGGTAAAGAAGCGATCGCACACAGTGGGTTAGTGAACAGCAGGGACACGATGTGACCTTCATTCACCTGGCAGAGATTCTGCATTTTTTACATATACAGTTCAAGAAGGACATTGCCTTTTCTTTACATTAACTGCAAATTAGCAAATGTTATACTGCCTAATTAGCTTCGTTTCAAGCTGCACTATTTCAGTGTTTTGTTGCACTGCTGGATCATTCCCTGTGAAAGCCCAGTAGTCAGTATGAAATCTAGGAGATAACAAATGGCTGACAATCCCATGAGGCATTGAGGGATGGAGATGCATGGCAAAACTTCAGAATATGAGCATATGGGAGATTATATTATGAATCTAAAATGCATGATTTTACTGCCTCGGTGCTTCAGAACTTACACCAGTCAAATATGTGGACACACATACTCAATCTTTATTCTATATTTATCTTACTATTTTGCATATTTTGAAATGATAATATAACACAAATATAAGAATGGGAAGTATGTAATGATCCAAAAATGTAAAATAATTCACAGCTTTCTTAGATTTTAGCTTTTTTTTTTTTAAGATTACAGCTGGGCATTTTAAGTTTTGTGGATTTTAGTCCATGCCTATTGGCTCTGAAGCCATCTATATGCTAATGTTCCTAAAAGATGTACATTTTTAAATTTACTGTCTTTCTTTTCTAAGAAATTAGACTCAGAATCAACAATATCGATGACTCTTGTTACACGACTTTCTGGTAATGAAATGTGCAGGTTGCAACTGTTGTAAACCTTGTTCTTCTTAAGTGTAGGAGACTTAGAACCGAAAAACCAGGAGACGTTGGGATTGTATCTTTTAAGCAGGATTGTTTATTTGCTGTAGTCTGCTTGGTCCAAAATCTTACCCAAGTCTAACTAAGGCAGTATACATTTTAGTCACATACCCTTTCAGGGGGAGGAGTTACATAAAGGTGGAGACACTCTGAAACAAAAGCATGTAAATGAGGCATACAAATTTAGGAATTTGCCCTAGACTGAGAGTGTTACCAATCCTAATCCAATCAGCATAACAGTGTAATGTAAATATCCTAATCCAATCAGCCAGACTCTTCACCGATACCTTCCCAGGGCAGTGCATAAAGACTAAATGTGATAGTCTCAGTGCTCTGATCAATTTAACTTACAATAGAGAGAACAGGACAGACAATGAATCTCTTGCTGATAATCTGATATCTAAATTCAATCTACTAAACTTTCTCAGTTTCTATCCTATTGTATCGGAAGCTCAATTAAACATTTAAATAAAATTTGTAATCCTACATTTCCCCATTTGAGAGTTCTAAATAACTCTCACATTGTAGACAAATTTAAACACTTAAAAGATCATTCTTGTAACTTGTGATTGTTACAGGCACATAACGCATGTTCTGTGTTTGCTTTTCTGCCATTGCATGCTGTTACGTACTCGTACGTTTTCAAAGTGTTGCAATATGGAGATGTGTGTAGTTTGGTGTTGTTGTTGTTGTTGTGGTGTGTGTGTTTCAGGTCTTCGTTGAATCAATCTACCACCTGTCAATCTTAATGAAGGATGATGACGTTTCGGTTCACCTCATCCAATCACATCTCACCACTTCATTCAAATGCCCGTGATCACTTCCATGTCAAGAGCTGTTTGCTCACTTTTTGTTTGTTGCGCTTGTTTGACTTGCTGTCAGTGATGTGTCTGTGTGTCTAACATTCGAGTTCTGTTTAATTGTTGCATTGTGTTTTGAGGATACTGTTCAGCCTGACCAGTTTACACAGAGTGTGTAAAGCTGGGAAGAGAGCAGGTTAGTAGGTCGCGCGACATACACTTTGCACTTAGAATGTTTTGGATTATGTTAGACACACTAGTTTAGGAGAGTGTCCACTTTGTAAGTTTTGTTATTTAGTTAGTGTAGTTTAGTTAGAGCGTCTTGACGCCTAAGATTTCTTTTCTACATTTTAGTTTGGTAGTTAGGTTAGTCGAATTAACTTTTAGTTAGTTTGTTTTGTTTTATTGATTTCTTTGATTTGGCATCTCTCGTGCGCTCGCCTTCCCACCTTGCGTTTTTGTTTGTGTTTAAAGTCGTTATTTTGTTATTGTTCATATTCATTGTTTGTATATATTGTAATATTATTTTCTTCATTCACTCACGGCACTGTGGATTAATAAATCCTTTTTGTGAGCTGAGTTCTGAGGTCGGCTTCTTTTTCTTGCTCTGTCCTGTACATTGAGGTACACACACCATTTTTTAAAAAGTGTTATGCCCTTATTTCCCTAGACATCAAAAATAGGGACGTAACATTTATGGGGGCTCGTCCGGGATCCAAACAGTTGGATTTTTCCCGGTTATTGATAATTATAGTGTGTGTATACCTTTATGCGGGATTTTGCAAGGAAACGCTTGTGTACATTATAAACGGATATAGTGACAGGGACGTTAAAGTTGAAATCATGAGTACAGTTGATTTTGATTTACAGTCGTTTATTGATACACCAACATTAGACACATTTAACAAGTGCAGAAAGGATGACTTGTTTAAAATCGCTGACCACTATGGAATCTCTGTGGTGAGACAAGCATTAAAGGCAACAATTAAAGCTGCTATTCATCGAAGGCTGGTTGAACTTCATGTGCTTGAGTTAACAGATCCGGATGGTGTGGAGACTGGCCGGTCGGCAGTGGAAACGTGTTCAAAAAGCCCTGGTACATTGGAGAAGGCGCTGAGCGAGGCTTCCGAGGTGGAGTTCGGGGCCGAGACTAAGGCTGCCATGCCGCCCTTTTCTCCCTTTTCTCCGCTTTCCGGTGGCGATGTGCGACTTAAGGTCCGACTCGGCCGAATGCAGATGGAAGCACAGGAGCGGGCAGAGACACGGAAGGCCGACATGGAGATGCGTCTCAAGATACGCAGTTTAGAGATTGAGGCTGAAACCCAGGTGAATTTGAGAAAACTTGAGTTGGAGTCAAGGAAAGTTGTCTCTGATTCGGTTATGTCTAATCCTGTGGTTACCTCTCATGTTGCAAGTGATGTTTCAACAGCTGTCTTTGATGTTAGTAAGCACATATCTTTGGTGCCTCACTTCAGAGAAACCGAGGTGGATACCTATTTTTCAGCGTTTGAACGTCTAGCATCCGCACTTAAATGGCCGAAAGACGTATGGTCTCTTTTATTACAATGTAGGTTGGTCGGAAAAGCTCAGGCGGTTATTTCAGCACTGCCGGTAGAGGATAGCTTGCACTATGAGACGGTGAAGAACACTATTCTCCGCGCGTATGAGCTTGTGCCCGAAGCTTATCGACAGCGGTTTCGAAGCCAGAAGAAAACAGCACAACAAACGTTCGTAGAATTTGCCCATGAGAAAGGAATTCTTTTCTATAAGTGGTTGGCCGCGAATAAGACGAAAGATTTTAATTCTCCAAGTGATTTGATGCTTTTGGAAGAGTTCAAGAATTGCTTACCTGAACGTGTGGTTACTTATGTAAACGAACAAAAGGTAACGAATTTGTCTCAGGCTGCAGTTTTGGCCGATGAATTCGTTTTAACCCACAAGAGTGTATTCGTTTCGACTCGATTTGACAAATCGATGTCTTTGCCTACACCACAAAATGTGAGTCCCCGTGTTAAGGTTAATACATCACAGAATAAAGAAACAAGAGAATGTTTTTACTGTCATAAAACAGGACACGTAATTGCCGATTGTTTAACTTTACAACGAAAACAATCTGGACCACCAAAACCAGTTGGTTTTGTGAGAACAGTGCCCGTGCGCTCTGATCATGTGTCAGAAATGAATGAGTTTGATGAAAGATTTAAACCATTTGTGATGAAAGGTTTACTGTCAATAAATGGTAGACCTGAGGAACAAAAAGAGATCCAGATTTTACGAGACACTGGGGCAATTCAGTCATTTATTGTATCCGAGGTCCTTCCATTGTCAGAACAGACATCGTGTGGTTCAAGTGTACTAATTCAGGGTATTGGAATGGATATTATAAAGGTTCCGCTACATCGTGTTCATTTACAGTGCGAGTTGATTTCAGGATTTGTTAAGGTTGCAGTACGTTCCTCCCTTCCTGTGAAAGGGGTTACGTTTATTCTTGGCAATGATTTGGCTGGAGGAAAGGTGACACCTGTTGTAGAAGTGGTTGACAAGCCTGGCTTTGTTAACGCTAATGATATTGCTGATACATTTCCGGATGTGTTTCCCGCAAATGTTGTGACGCGCGCGCAAAAGCGAAGAATAGGCAACGACATTACGTTGAATGATTCATTCATGATGCCACTCTTTGCTGAAGAGAACTCTTCATCCGAATTGCAGTGTTCTAAGGTTGTGAAACCAGATCAAAGGGTTGATGAAGTTGTGACTGATTTAGAAGTGTTGACAGTACCAATAAAACGTGAACGGATGGTAACATCACAACAAGATGATCCTTCTTTGACTAAGTTGTTTTCTGCTGCTGAACATCCAAAATCTGTAAAAGACAGAAAAGCTGAATATGTGATAGACGATGAGTTACTGTTACGTAAGTGGAGACCTGTCGCTGGTATGGATAGTGAGTGGGATGTTACCTGTCCAATTGTGTTACCCACTGGTTACAGACAGCAAGTCTTAAGTTTGGCTCATGATCATCCGATGTCAGGTCATCTAGGAATTACGAAAACATATAATCGTACATTGAAACATTTCTTTTGGCCTGGTCTGAAGAAAGATGTCTGTCAGTATTGTAACACTTGTCATGTGTGTCAGGTAACGGGAAAACCAAATCAAAAGATCCCACCAGCTCCATTGATTCCGATCCCTGTAATTGGAGATCCTTTCGAGCATGTCATTTTAGATTGTGTCGGCCCTTTACCAAAGACCAAGTCAGGAAATCAGTTTTTACTAACAATTATGTGCTCCGCAACACGATATCCAGAAGCCATTCCACTGAGAAAAATTACTTCTGTTACAATTGTAAAGGCACTGATTAAATACTTTTCCACATTTGGATTGCCAAAAATTGTACAGACGGACCAGGGAACGAATTTTCTCTCCAGACTGTTTAGACAGGTGTTAAAAACCTTGGAAATATCGCACAGAGTTTCGAGTCCGTACCATCCCGAAAGCCAAGGGGCAATTGAATGTTTTCACCAAACGCTAAAATCAATGCTGCGCAAATACTGTTTAAGCTCCGGTAAAGAGTGGGATGAGGGAGTCCCGTTAGTCTTATTTGGTGTTCGCGAAACAGTTCAAGAGTCTCTTTATTTTAGTCCTGCGGATCTAGTGTTCGGACATACCGTGCGTGGTCCACTCAAAGATTTAAAAGAGGGAATGTTGGGTGAGGATGCCGCACCTAAGGAAAATATACTGGATTATGTTTGCCGATTCAGAGAGCGCTTGCATACTGCCTGTACGTTTGCAAAAGAACATCTGGCTGTAGCTCAGAGGAGTATGAAAAAGCATTTCGACATAAAGTCTGTTACTCGTGAGATTAAACCTGAAGACAAAGTATTGATACTTTTGCCAATTCCTGGTTCTGCTCTGTCTGCTCGATTTGTTGGGCCATACGTGGTATCGAAAAAGTTGAGTGAGACAGATTATGTTGTGCATACTCCAGATCGTAAACGGAAATTTCGGATATGTCATGTAAATATGTTAAAGTTGTATCGTTCTAGAAAATAATCTGAGAGAATTGAGGAAATAGATAATCTGAATATTAATTCTGTTGCTACGTCTGTTGCAGTTGTTTCAGCACCCACTGCCGAGGATTGCGAGGTGATATCGCCATCTGCTGGTGAGTCGTTCGTTGAGGATGGCGTTTCCTTTCGTAATTCTCATGGGTGTGCCAGACTGTCTAATTCTGAAATACTACAGTCATTACCATCGTTTCTATCTGATTTGTCCAAAGCCCAGAAGTAGGATGTTATAAAAGTAATTCGTGATTTCCCTATGCTGTTTGGTGATGTTCCATCCCAAACGACTGTGTTACAACATGACATTCAGATCACATGTGATTTTCCAGTCAAACAACACGCTTATCGAGTAAATAGTACGAAGCGATCAATGATGAAAACAGAAGTTGAGTACTTACTAAAAAATGATCTAGCTGAACCCAGTTTCAGCCCATGGAGTTCACCGTGTCTTCTTGTCTCAAAACCAGATGGTACATTTCGATTCTGTACAGACTATAGAAAGGTAAACTCTGTTACTGTTCCGGACAGTTATCCTCTACCTAGGATGGAGGACTGTATAGACAACTTGGGCTCCGCAAAATTCGTAACCAAATTAGATCTACTTAAAGGTTACTGGCAAGTCCCTCTTACACCACGCGCTGCAGAAATATCCGCTTTCGTAACTCCTGATAATTTTCTGCAATACAAGGTAATGGCGTTCGGATTGCGGAACGCTCCGGCAACATTTCAGCGGCTTGTCAATATTGTATTATCAGGAGTGCCAAATTGTAATGCTTACCTTGATGACCTGGTGATTTATTCCTCCGACTGGCATGAGCATTTGTCCCTCCTGAGAACCGTATTCAAGCGTTTAGCAAGTGCGTCCTTAACTATAAATCTGGCAAAATGTGAGTTTGGGAAAGCCACAATTACATACTTAGGTAAGGTAGTCGGCCAGGGTCAAGTCCGGCCGGTGGGTGCAAAAGTTTCCGCTATTGTTGATTTTCCTGTGCCCAACACACGACGAGAGTTACGTCGTTTCCTAGGCATGGCTGGGTATTATAGGAATTTTTGCCGAAATTTCTCAACTGTTGTGCATTCCCTTACCAATCTATTAAGTCCTGCAACTAATTTCATATGGTCAGAATCATGCCAACATGCTTTTAATAGCGTAAAGACTCTGTTAAGTAGTGCACCTGTCCTAGCCGCTCCGGATTTCTCACGTCCATTTAAGCTTGAAGTGGATGCGAGTGCGTTGGGTACTGGCGCCGTACTACTTCAAGAAGATGACATTTGTCTAGATCATCCAGTTTGTTATTTTTCGCGAAAATTTAACAAGCATCAGATAAATTACTCTACAATAGAGAAGGAAGCCCTTGGACTTCTTCTAGCATTGGAGTTCTTTGAGGTTTATGTCGGTTCTTCTGCTTTACCTGTTACGGTATATACTGATCATAACCCGTTAGTATTTTTGTCAAAGATGTATAATCATAACCGGCGACTCATGCGTTGGTCGTTGTTTATGCAAAATTACAACCTCAACATTAAGCATAAGAAGGGTTCTGAAAATGTTGTTGCTGACGCCTTGTCGAGAGCATAATAAGTAACTAAGATACCGTATATATATATATATTTTTTGTTTGGTTGTGTCTACGTTTCAATGTCTTGTCTTTAAAATTAATTGAAATCTTTTAGGGGGGAAGTGTTACGTACTCGTACGTATTCAAAGTGTTGCAATATGGAAATATGTGTAGTTTGGTGTTGTTGTTGTTGTTGTGGTGTGTGTGTTTCAGGTCTTCGTTGAATCAATCTACCACCTGTCAATCTTAATGAAGGATGATGACGTTTCGGTTCACCTCATCCAATCACATCTCACCACTTCATTCAAATGCCCGTGATCACTTCCATGTCAAGAGCTGTTTGCTCACTTTTTGTTTGTTGCGCTTGTTTGACTTGCTGTCAGTGATGTTTCTGTGTGTCTAACATTCGAGTTCTGTTTAATTGTTGCATTGTGTTTTGAGGATACTGTTCAGCCTGACCAGTTTACACAGAGTGTGTAAAGCTGGGAAGAGAGCAGGTTAGTAGGTCGCGCGACATACACTTTGCACTTAGAATGTTTTGGATTATGTTAGACACACTAGTTTAGGAGAGTGCCCACTTTGTAAGTTTTGTTATTTAGTTAGTGTAGTTTAGTTAGAGCGTCTTGACGCCTAAGATTTCTTTTCTACATTTTAGTTTGGTAGTTAGGTTAGTCGAATTAACTTTTAGTTAGTTTGTTTTGTTTTATTGATTTCTTTGATTTGGCATCTCTCGTGCGCTCGCCTTCCCACCTTGCGTTTTTGTTTGTGTTTAAAGTCGTTATTTTGTTATTGTTCGTATTCATTGTTTGTATATATTGTAATATTATTTTCTTCATTCACTCACGGCACTGTGGATTAATAAATCCTTTTTGTGAGCTGAGTTCTGAGGTCGGCTTCTTTTTCTTGCTCTGTCCTGTACATTGAGGTATACACACAATTTTTTTAAAAGTGTTATGCCCTTATTTCCCTAGACATCAAAAATAGGGACGTAACACATGCTTACACAGAAACAAACATGCAATTTTAGGGTCCGTGACGTCCCTACGGGTAATAATCTTCAGTCATCTGGTGTAATTTTGCTGAAAGATCAAGAACGTCTTGTTGGACCACCATGTTTGTGCACAAGTTAGTCCTGGAATGCAGTCATCTTCGGATCTGACATGCACACTTTCTTTCCAGCAAACAAGGCATTTGTGACATATTCATCAGCTCTAAGAATATGTTGTTTCTGGAGTCCGGACTTTGTGCGATCTTCATGATGTGTAGTAGTAGGACAATCTTGATCATGTCGATGGATGATTGAAGGTTTCGTATGTGAGTCTCTGCGTTGTGTTTTTTTTTTTTTTTTTCTTTCGTGATAGTTGGTTCGGCAGTGGGTCTAGTTGTTTCCTGGAGGTTGTGGCTTCATACGCAGGTGAGGAGGTTGATGCGTATGGGTCTCGGGACAGTCATTAAGTGGTGTCTGCAGAGAGTAAGAAAGAAAAGACAAAAGACAGTAGAGCAGTATTTGTTCAAACACTAGGATTGTGAACTTTTTCTGAGTCTGCTAGACAGTGGAGCAGTATTTGTTCAAACACTAGGGTTGTAAACTTTTCTGAGTCTGCTATTGTTGTTTCCTCTTTCCCTATTTCTTAAACCTTTGACACCTAAGGAACAGTGAGGTAAGGATGGACTAGGATAGGGCCTATGAGGGAAGTCTTCACCCCAGGGTTAACCCCGAAGCCTGTTGCGTTCTGTTCTTCCCGGGGCTCCTCACTGGTTCCGTGTCCTAACCTATCACTGTAGGTGGGGGAACAACCTTACAGTGTGTACAATGAGTCCAGGTTTTCCTTCTCTGACACAATACTGCAGCTGCTGTAATCAACATCACTTGATGTGGCCCATGCCACTTTGGTTCTAATGGAGGAAACGTCTTTGTACAGATCAATTATTGATTCAGGAGGCATAATTTTCTTCTGTGCTGCACTACCTAAACAAACTTGTACAGTTGCATAGAAGCAAGCCTGTATAGCTGCCATATCAGCAAGAGCATTACCTTTAGCTTCCGTAGTATTAGTTGTGAGATGTGCTTTCACTTTGATCACTGCTAATTTCTTTGGAAGTTTCATGGAAAACATTAGATCTTTCACTAATTCAGCATGCTTAATGGGGGATCCAGCAGAAGTCGGATTCGTGACAGGTGCACGCTGTAAGACAATATTTGGCATTATTGTGGACACTGCACGAGGGCTTTTTTTTTACGTTTACAGTCTGACCTAACACTATTAATGATGAAAGGCCTGTCCTGTAAAATAACATTTAAGGCTGTGAGTCTACTTTAACCAGTGTCCCCCAAAGGAAAAACTGAGATAGTCACTTTCCTTTTGTTCTATTAAACAAAAACAGAAGTCTTTTATCTCTGTTGTAAGTTAGTGGGGAAATTAAGCACTCACAGCCCAACTGGTTAACAACTAAAACAGCTGCCCCACGAGCTTAATGACGAGTGGAGGGGCTGCTTCAGAGCAGCCAGCAGGCTGAGCAGAAGCTGAGTTCCATTGTTAGTTTCTCTAACATTCTTTTTGTTTTTTCTACACTCTTTTCCCCAATTTCCATGTTTACCACAATAATAACAACTGTTGCCCTCTCTCTTAGGACATTTGCGTTTCTGTTGCTTCTCTGCGTTGACCTTATAGGATGCTGCTGCAATTTTCACTCTTGCCTTGACATCAGAGTTTCTTTCCCAAGTAACTAAACTGTCCAAGTTGTTTTGCAGGGTTCTAGTGACCCATGTGACATTTAAGAAATGCAATGCATTTCTATGCTCTGACAAAAGACCATCACAACATGTGCGAGCTAAGGGCCCATTATCATTTAACACCTTCTCTGAAGTGTCTGCTATTCCACTGTATGCAGCAGCTGACTGACAAAATCTTTCTGTGTACTGACTAACAGTTTCATTCTTCTTCTGTACACAACTAGTTATCTTTGACCAGTCCACTTTTGGTCCAACAATGCTTTTTAACACTCTCATAACTCCCTCTCTCAAGTCATCTTTTCTGGTATTTTGAAACTCAAAATAGTTTACAGCATTTTCAAAATCACTGAATTCTGACTCAGTCAAGATCTGTGATATTAGCTGGGTGACTTCAGCTAGATACATATCGTAGAGCCGCATCTTTCTGGACAATTCTCTCCTAAACTCAGAAAACTTTCTTTGCACTGATGGCAAATTTTCAGCGATTCTCTCGATTTCTTTAGGACCTTAGGATAATTTGACTACTTGTAGCTGCAGTATGGGGGTTACAGATTGAACAGAGTCAATCCCTTTTGCCTTAGTCTGAGCCTTTTGTCTTGCTCCACACACTTCAAATGCATTTACATCTTTATCTATCAAACCAGAATTTCTAGTGTTTTCTAGTCTACAGAAAGACTGTAAATCAGGATAGGTTTCATCTGACTGTTGGTCTTCAGAGTCACATTTGGTTGAGGCCTGATTATGGCTCACCTTTGTCTTGAAACAGGACACTTGAGTCTGCAATTGTTTGTTTTGTTCATTTAACTTATCAATACACCTAGTTTGTTCTTGTGCAATGGATAAGCTATATTCTCTATGGCAACAGATTATGCCTTTCATGTTTTTCTTTCTGATACATGCACCTAACACCTTCTTGCATTCTTCAATAGACCAAACTTTGTCTGGATCAATACCAAATTTCTTTGTCAAATCCAATCTAACTGACTCAGTCACTATGGAATAAATGTTCTCTCCTAACAATGACTTGAACTCACTGTCTGTCCATAAAGGGCTAGCTAGTCCATTTTTCTCAGTTGATGGAACTAGCCTAGCATTTCTTCTAACCATTTTGTGGATTTCTTTTGTTACCACACAATCAAAAAAATAAACTTCTCTGATCAACAGAGGGTATACTTGTTAACACAGATCAAATCTTGTTAAACTTCCTTGTTACCAACACATCACAAACTATTAGCATGTTACGCTAATCTTCCCTAAAAGAAAAATGCAAAGGATCTTTCACCTTCTTAACTTTTAGAGGATAAAACATACAAAAACACTAAATCTTTTCTTTGATCAAAAGAGGCTACACTCCATAACACAGTTAACCTTCCTTGCCCAGAGCAAAGGGTAACACACAAAATATTAGCACGTTACGCTAATCTTCTCTAAAAGGAAATGCAAAGGATCTTTCACCTTCCTAACTTTTAGAGGATAAACACATCCCTGTTTGAACAGAGGTTCACCAATATTAAAACGTAATGTTAACCTTCCCTAACTTTAGAGGATACCTTCTCTAGCAACGTAGAGGCTATACTTTCATCTTTAAAATAAACTTTTAAAGGGTAACTTTGTTAGCCAGACACTGCAGCTGTCTGATAACTGTTCTCTGACGGCGCAGAGATTTGTACTGGTCTTCAGTGGTTCTTTGAATAGAGTGAAACTCACCAAATCGTTGTTTATACGGAAAGGATTCCGTCTGGAACTCAGTCAAAAAAAGTTTGTTCTTTGTTGAGCTTTGAAGTTTCAGGATTCAGTTCTGGAACTCAGTCTTTGTTGAGTGGAGATTTCAGTTCTGGAACTCAGTCTTTGTTGAGTGGAGATTTCAGTTCTGGATTCAGGTAAGATTCTCTCTGGAATGCAGTCAGATCTTTGAGCTTGAATTCCAATCTGGATTCAGGTGAAGTTAATTCTATCCGGGTCTCGGCACCATCTGTTGTAAACCTTGTTCTTCTTAAGACGGGTCCCGTTGATGACAAAGATGTTGATCCAGGAACATGTGGTACTTGGTGAAATCACGTTCACTGTTGAGATTATAATGTGACCTAGCAGCATCAGTTGCGTTGCTTCACTGTCATTCAGAAATCCTCTTGTGTGGCCTCATGGGATAGTGAAATGTCCATGGTATTCATACTTCAGGAATCTTGCTCGAAGAAGTAGGTCATCCGGGTACATTTTGCTTACTCTTTTGTGAATTAGGACATACTACTCTTGCCACATATTGTTTTTCACCTATATAAGTGTTTGATTTCAGATGCAGCCAAAATGACTTCAGTATGTCCCATTTAAACTTCCTGTTTTAAAGGGGTCATATAATGGTACATGCACTTTTACAAGTTGATTGTACTGAAATGTGTGTTGGCAGTGCCTGTACACAACCATCATGATAAAAATCCATCCAGGATTTTTGTTTTAATCTCCTTATATGTTTTCCCCTGCCTCAAATTGTGCCGTTAGATCTTGTGACGTCACTAGATCGGACGTCCCTCCCACGATTGATAATTGACAGCAGCGTTTCAACACAGACCCGCCCTGAGCGAGCTGTCATCGTAGTCCACCATTGTTGATACGCTGGTAGCGTAATGGCATCTAAGCGATTGTGGTGTTCTGTTCTTGGGTGTAATAACGGACACAGCAGTCATTTTGGTGTTCCTAAATTCGAACCGCTGAAGACGCAGTGGCTGAGTTTTGTTTTCGAAGGGAATATTCCCCACGATCAACATCAATGCTTTCATGTTTGCGGGAATCATTTCTGACAGTTGCACCTAACACTGGATAGATAACGTTACACATCATTGACAAGCCTACATTTACCGAACAAAAGTTTTACATGACCATTAGCTGTAACATCAATCTGTCAACGAACTAATGTATACATCAGAAAACAAATAGCGTTCGTATCTCATTACTCTACCTTGCCAGTACATACAAAGATAGATCAAAGTGACATACGTTAACCAACCATTCAGAAACGTCCTGTTCGAGCCTTACTTGTCGAGCGTCATCTTGTTCCGGGTCCGTCTCCGGTTCAAATTGGTATGGTTGCACAGATGTGTCCTCAGAGACTCCCGCTTCCACTCTTTCTCGAAAATATACCCTCAACTGTTGTCAAGGCAACACTCCACGTGTGTTGGTCAAAACCATAGACAGTAAAAGAAATGGACACAGCGACCCCATTGATTTCAAGGAGAAGTCTGAAGCCCGGTTATTGCACTTCCTGTCTGATGGCTGAGCGACTGCGCAGGCTCAAACTGAGCGTGACGACAGTCTGACAGTTGTAAATCTTCTAGTAGCTGTGCCAAGACAAATCTGAATCACCTAATTCCTCAAAAACGTTGTTGAAATATGTGACCAGTCACGGAAACTAGGGACACAAGTCGGTTCTGGGGCATTTTGAGTTATTCATAGATTCTGAGAGTGTAATATCCAAGCTTTCCAACGATGTGTAACATGTGGAAATCTGATAATATTTGGAGAAGTTGTGGCCATTTTAAAGTAGGCACTTAAAAAAGCTCAAAGAGGAGAAAACGAGCTCTAAAGATTGTGCAGTTCTCACCTGTCTCTGCTGCTGGGGGTGACAATAGGGCTCATATACATCTCATTTAGATAAGCCATACCCCCTGTAAAGCTCCTCCATGTGCTTTACAGCTTTTTTTACACTTCGAACGAGTGCACTTCTGCCGCACTAGGCGAAAAACAATTGTGCTGCCCCTCTATTTGCAACGTACCAGCAACAACACACAAAGACCAATAATGCCATATAGCCTGCATATAACGCGAAACCAGCAACAACACATAAAGACCAATATGCCATATACATATAACGCAAAACCAGCAACAACACACAAAGACCAATATGCCATATAGCCTGCATATAACGCAAAACCAGCAACAACACACAAAGGCCAATATGCCATATACATACAGTATAACGCAAAACCAGCAACAACACACAAAGACCAATATGCCATATACATATAACGCAAAACCAACAACAACAAACAAAGACCAATAAGCCATAGGCCTACATATAGCGCAAATAGTGCGCAACGCTCGTGTGCCCAAAATGTCAACAATATTAAAGTTTATGTAGGAGGCAAATGCCTGCTGGCATTTTTCTTTAAGCAGTCATTTCTGCAATTTTCCAAATAATCACATTTCACCTCCTCAAATTACTGTTGCAAATCTCTTTACACCACTTTCTTATGTGCGTATACACACACAAATGAAATGTCCGCAAGCACATTATATCATCAGCAGGTTCAGCATCTTAAATAACGACTAAAGAGCAAATGAAGCTTAACTTACATTTCAGAAACACGCACGGCAGGCCTTCATCGCAGCAGCAAAGGTCTTAACTGCATCCTCTATTTCGATTCTCCGTCACATATGAAACAGCCAGCCACCGCTGTCAGCGAGCCGAGCCGCCGTATTGAAGCACTGAGGGCGCGCGCGCTGCGCCCATACCTCCGGTTCAGTTTCCCGAGCCCACGAAGTGCGGCGAAAACATTTTCGGTGTAACTGCCAGACGGTTCATCTCGTCTGCGACAATCTTTGCGGCATCCATCTTCATTGAATTTTGATATCAGAGAGAGCTGGCCAGAGCACAGCATAATAAGTAGCCATGTGGTTGACTTGGAGGGCGGGGGCAAAAGCGCCGGGTTATTCAGTATGGAAATACACACAGACAATGACACGCCACGCCCCTACTGCATGCTAGAATCTCCGAAAACAAGCCGATTTCAACCTCAAAATGTAAGCTTTTAAATATACCAATACTGCTATCTCAAACATGGAGAGGCTTCTTCGTGATTTCAATTAACAGATTCTCCAAAAAATTGAAAATCACCAATTTTGAAAAAAAACTCTTCTTTCTCATTTTGCTCGAAAGTTGTGCTGCCGACTTGTGTCCCTGGTTTCTGTGACGGGTCACATATTTTGTCCCGTTGCTTTTATGGACTCCCTATCTATGGGCTTCTCACTTGACTTTATGCCTCTATGTCCCCCCGATTCCCTCATAGACAGTAAAAGATTGTCTGCGAGCTTCTCCTCCTGTCTATACGGTAATGTCTCTATTGTGCGACAGAAAGTCGCGTTGTTATGACGCAATCGTTAGCCTATTTTTACAAAAACGGCTTCTACAGGGCCATAACTTAAGATACAAAGTAATGGAGCCTTTTATACATTGTCGTGTTTCTTTAGAAATAAATAATGTACAAATGAAGTCTTTGGACGCCTCAGATGTAAAGTTATTCGCTGTCAAATTGACGCCAAAATGAATGGGAGTCAATGGAATGCTAACAGCAGGTGAAGTTCTGCTACAATGGCGGCCCCCACGAGGCTTCAGTTTTCGGCTGATGGATTACCCTCTTGGTCAAAACGCCCCACAGAACAGAGGGGCGGGGTAAGCAAAGCTCATTATCATTTAAAGACACATGCAATTAAACGTGCTGAAAACAGAGCTGTTTTTGACCAGGTAAAATGAGTGTTTTCTTACAATACTAATGAGAATTTTTATTTAAAGTATATTACAAACTTTTCATTAAGACCCTAAAGAATCATTTTAATTTGTATAAAAATGGCATTGACCCCTTTAACAGGAAATTAACCAGCACAGATAGAAAAAAATATGCTTATAGTTTTTAACTCCTTTTATTCATTTGAATAAGTTTTTAAAATTACATTTGATTATTAACATTAATTATTTATTAATAATGAAACAAACCAAATCATTTTATTTTGAATAGTTCATGTGTGTAAAGAAAAACATAAGCCACAATTTATATTCGTATATGAAATGGATTTAAAACACTTAAAGCCACTATGTCGTTTTTCAACCTTCATAATATATTTCCAAGACCCTTAAGATGGTACATCGACTTACAATAGGTTGAATGACACGTCTGCCGTAGCTGACAGTGTCTGTATCGCTTTTACTGGCAGTATGTAACTTCGGGTTTCGGGTAGTAAACCGAGCACAAAAAGAACTACAAAATTTGACTGCTTTACGCATAGGTCACTTCCCCCACTTCCTCAGATTCTGACGTGAGAGCCCAACTAGCGTTTGATACCCGTCTGTATGTTGTTGTCATGGCCGAAGCAACAGCTAAAAGGAAGAAGGCAAAGGTTTTGTCAGAGGAGACTAAAAGAAAAAGGGAGAGTGACAAATTAAAAGGCCGGACGAGGATCAATATTGGAGGGAGAGCAAGACAGTTTGAAGACGGTGAGAGTGCGCGGGCGCGCACGACCGGCTCTCTCTCTCTCTCTCTCTCTCTATCCTCATTCTTTCAGTAACATGCACCCTGTCACAAGCGCAGCAGTCAGTCATCTATAAAGTGTTTATAAATTTATAAATAAATCAGGTAGTCAGGGAGCTGACTACCGCGCAAAATGTAAAAGGCTGAATAACATGGCCTGGCCATGTTCGGAATCTATCTGGTTCTTCATGAATCAAGTAATGCTAGTAGAGTAGCGAATTATCAATCCTGGTAGCTAGTAACGTTAAACACTAACATGCTAGTTTACGATGGTTATAATAAATAATCTTTCAGGATAACTATGCTAATGTCTGCAGGCTGATAGTCATGTTTGTTTATTTATTTTTCTGGTTAAAGTGTCTTGCCTCAGGCTATGCAAATCGATTTTCAAAATTGAAATAATCATGTCTAACACCATCATAACGGACATTGTTACGAAATAATGCCACGTACATGTAACTTTATTGATGTCATCTGGCATTTTGTAATGTTTACATTACACTCAAAAAACACAAATGAAATTATACAGTAGGCCTAGGCTATAGGCTATTTACTTGTAATTTAGCTGCAATCATGTAAAAACATTACAAGCCATCAGAAACGCTCTGCGTGAGTGGTTTTACGACAGTAACGTTAAATACAAGTACTCTACAGCGACTCATGGGGGCGCTGTTTGACAAAAACAGAATTCCTGCATGTGCCTTTAAGCATAAGCCTTGCTGCCTTTAACATTATAAGAAACATAAATTCAGTCAAGTGAGGCCAAACTTTTGATTAGTAGTGTAGATGCAGTGCATAGATCCAGAAGAATCCCATTGGATTCTCTTTAACAGTTTGAAGCTAGTCCTGTGTCGTTTAAAGAATGTTTTGTTCACTCAGCCGAGAGTAACTGAATCAGCACATCAACAGCACACACATCACATGTGTAACGGTTTACCTTTTTCATTCAATTTGTGATTGATTCCTAAATTACCGATCTGATCAAATTATCCAGATAGCTGCGCATGTTTAACGCCATTCTGCTCCAACAAATTGATAACAGAGAAAAAATAGACAGCGAGTTAGTAGGGAAGAGAGCCTGAGGTCTAATCAGGGCAAAGCCTCTCTTTGCTATAATTACATAAATAACCCAGCAGAGTCACTCATATACTATAGCTTGTTTTATTTCAGAACAGCCACTGAATGCAAATTAAAGTGTGGTGTTGCAGAGTCAATGCTTGCCTATACATCATGCATGATTTCTTTTTCTGTGCCAGTTAACGACACACACTGGCCACTACTAGTTTCATAGAAATGTGTTTACAGATTTACAGCCTATATAGCCAAAATCATAGGTCCTACAACAGTTCCAGTGTTTGCACGTTCCTGACAGACAGTGGACATTTTACAGTGCTTTTCTGCAGGTTACATTGATACACCAGTAGATGGAGACAAGTGACTGTCTTTATAAAAACATTCAATCAACCGATTTGTGCAAAATACAATATAAACAAGTTACTGTCATTAAATCATTCGCTCAGTAGATTAATTCAAATCACTGATTAAATCAGGAAAGAAACCAGTGACAAAACCAGTTTTATACATGTTCCGATGTTGCAGTATGGGTTAAACCGTGTCTTAACCTGACAGGAATCGATAAGTTCTGTGACACACCAAGCCGACGGTTGGCCGTCGGTTGCCTTTTGATTGGCTGATTAGTTTAGTGAACAAGTCTGTGCACAGGAATAAAAGCAAAAGTGATGAAAACGAGTGAGAAAGTCAAGAAGGCTGTTGTAATTTTACAGAATTTTCCCTGAGCATTCCAGAACGCTAGTGTATTCATAACTACATGAGCTGCCTGGAATGATTAAAGTGATTAACATGATGGATATTCACAGAGCCGGCTCTCCCTATAAGCGAACTGAGCGGCTGCTTGGGGCCCCGCCGCCACTAGGGGGCCCCTTAACTACAGATGGTAGTCGCCGGCATCGCCGCAGTTTCGGTTAAACAATAGCGTTTCTCAAAGTGTGGGGCGCACACCACTGGTGGGGAATTTTGACGTGACAGGTGGGGCGCGCCAACGGGAGGAAATTAATCCTTTTTATGCCTTATATCTGTATTCGTTCATGGCGAGTCCGCATCGTCAACTTCATCTTTGCAGCAACACAGAAAACACCAGTTAAATAACAATAAACAAGTAATAAACCAAAAAAAAAAGTTAAAGTTAGAGCCGGTGTTCTGTCGATTTGTGCTGCCTTTTCGAAAAATGCTACCGTAGCGCGAATCGATAGCAGAGTCTGTCGATTTGTGCTGCCTTCGCAAAAAAATGCTACCCAAGCGCGAATTGATCGCAGAGAATGTTGATACATTCTCTATTGTTTCCATAATTGTGTAAATCTCACAATATTATGACATCGTTATTTCATTTAAATCAGGGTAGGTGTGTGGAAAGCATATTTTGATGTTTTAAATGAACTATAGTTTATATAGCAATTATCACTTTTGATATAACAAGTAAAAATGACATTATTATATGAAATATAATTATAATAAAATTCGAAGTTAAGAGTACAGTATACTGTACTGTTATATTTTTAAAACGGTGTGAAAAGTAAAAATTATCATCAAATATTCATCTTTGACCTGTCAAAGTTTCCTACAAGTCTCCACAGCAAGGATGCATAGATTTATGGGCGTGGTAAGCAGAAGAAAAATGAGTCTGCACATGCGCATAACCAGTAAGTAGCACATCTCGATGGGTAGCATGAATCGTCAGAACACCGGCTCTCCCTATAAGCGAACGTAGCGGCTGCTTAAGGCCCCGCCGCCACTAGGGGGCCCCTTAACTACAGATGGTAGTCGCCGGCATCGCCGCAGTTTCGGTTAAACAATAGCGTTTCTCAAAGTGTGGGACGCGCCCCACTGGTGGGGAATTTTGACGTGACAGGTGGGGCGCGCCAACGGGAGGAAATTAATCCTTTTTATGCCTTATATCTGTATTCGTTCATGGCGAGTCTGCATCGTCAACTTCATCTTTACAGCAACACAGAAAACACCAGTTAAATAACAAAAAACAAGTAATAAACAATTAAATGTCTCCTTGCTATTTTGTACACATTCATAATCATTAGCCTACTTTTGCCGGTTCTGTGTGGCAAGCTTTATGCGTTCGGTCGTGCACTTGAGTGCTGCTTTATAACACTCATTATCCTGTATAGCCTATTAGTTATTAAATCAATATAAAGGGGCAATTTGTCCACTACTGTCTTAAATAAACAACTACTAGTCAAATAGAAAAAAACTTTAGTGGGAGGCAGCCCTTATTCCAAATATTTTCGAACCAGCAGGACATTCTGTGTTGAGCGACCCTGAGCGGAATGAGCGAGCTGAGGAATATTCCGAAATGCGCTCTCCGCTCACTTGCTCTGATCGGAACAAAGGAATATTAAAATAATGAATCATTAGTTTATATCTCATACAATGCTCATCATTTTAATCCCATATCAAACACAGTAGCCTATGTTATGTCTATTTTTTTTTAAATAGACCTGTCTTGTCTTGACCTGACTTTTATTTATTTTCTATTTTTGAATTTGATACACATTTTGACACAGCTGCACTTTTATTTTCTCTATTTTTGAATTCCATGCAAGTTATGACACAGCTGCACTTTTATTTTCTTTATTTTTGAACTTGCTGTTATGTTATTTGATGTAGATAGTAGTTTGTATTTAGATGCTACTTGTTACTTCAATAAATTGGAACATTTTAAGCTTGTTGCGTATTTCATTAGCATTGTGTTGCGATGGGGGCAGGTGGGGCTTGAAAATCCAACCTTCTCCAAAGTGGGGAATGACCGAAAAAGTTTGAGAACTACTGCAGTCAACTAACCGTGTCAGATCGTTGTCTTCCCTGGACTTGGAAATTTGACCGAAAAAATGAAACGAGTCTATCCATCGGGTGCAGAAAAAAGGAAAAAGAAGAATATGTTTAAATCACTTTAGAAGGAAGCAAAGAAATGACTGGTCCAACATTTCCCTCTTTTTAAAGTGTGGAAAAGGGAAAAGAAGTTCAAAGATCGAGACTCCAGCAACACCTGTAGTAGGCTATATGCAACAACTTTATTGAAGGTTTGTTAGATTGGGGTTAGATTGTATACAGTTGCTGGTTTGTGGTGGCAATACTCCATTATTACCTGCAAGGCAAGGCCCCAAAATTATCCTGCTTAGGGCCCCCAGATTCTCTGTCCATACCAGATTGCGACAAAATCAATCAAATAGCACAACCAATCAAAGGAGTGGGTGAGCGGGCTATCTCTGCAAGAGCACTGCACTCACAATGAAATGGTAAATATCCTACATAATATGATTGATAAATATGAAACAAATTTAACATGATTTAAAAATACATAACCAACTATTTCATATAATAATTTTAATGGAATGCACTTGTGTGTTCAAACTGAGCTGTTGATGTTGGGGCGGAGGGGGTTGTAATAGGTCATTAAAAATGTTAAGACTCACATAAAGTGAGCTACTGTGTTTCAAAGTTTGAGAGATGTAGCAAAAACAACCACTGAGCTACTGATGCTCAAATTACCTATCCCGGTCTCTAATTTATTTTCATGATCTGAGGTAAATTATCTATTGTCACTTTCAGTATGCCTGTAAAGGTCACACAAAATTATATTCAGACTCATATCAGACACTTTTAACAAGAAATAAAGCTGAAGTTATAATTACCATAGTTTTTATGTTGTTGTTCCAGCTGCGTCGTCGCATAATTGGAACACCATTTCTGAAACAAGATCCCCTGTTTCTTAGCGTGTATCACCGCCGTAATCATGGTTGGTTAGTACAAAAACATAGAAAAAATATATTTTTTAATCGTATATTGCTGTGTTGCATATGGTTAGGACCCATTGCTACAGTGTCTCTAAAGGTGCTTTCACAGCCTGTTTGACACCACAGTTCATTAAATTTGTTTCTGTGAAATAGGTGTATAAACATGATCCATCCTAAATTACAAACTGTTAATCAATGACGTATAATTTGCACTCTGGTCACACTTACTATAGTATATTGCATTTCTCATAGCAATTCCTCCTTTTCACAGAGCAATGTGACAGAAGCATGTTTCTCAGCCTGTTTTTCTCTATCCTCACTAAGAGCTCCATTAAATACCGCACCGAGCATTTGGTGCCGTTAAAAACTCCTTGTCATCCCGCATTCGTTAGACTAAATAGCATTTCAATCTGATCTTTTCTACCCTCCATCATCTTTCCATGCCCCTCTCAAATCTCCCAGTAATCCTGTTTAGTCAGGCTGTGTGCGTTTCTGTGAAGTGTGTGTGCACGTTCAGAGATAGAAAGAGGCAGAGGAGGTGCGAGTGAGAGAATTGGAGAGCAAGCGAGAGTGTGTGAGCAAAAGAGAAAGTCATTCAGCTGTATCAGAGTAGCTGGGGCCATATGCTATTCCTTCTCCAGTTTCCCAGCATGCCTGCTCAAGCCCTCGGCGCTTCAGGGAGAGACAGTCACTTAGGGGATGTATACGGAGTCGCATTGTCCTCTTACACCAGATGTTATCACGCTCACTAATTGGCTCAGCAAAAACAAAGCAAGAGGATGGAATGGCTGGCCCACAGGAGCAGTACACAGCCTTTGCGCCCAGAGCACCAATAACAATCATACAGACCTCACTGACAGCCCTCTGAAGCAATTAGCAGTCCAGACATACAACTTCCTCCAGCTCTGCTTGTTCCGACGCAACATGTCAGTTTTTTTTATCATTTGTGGTGAAGCTGTAATACAAAATAGCATGAATAGTCTTCACACAGACCTCGAGCAGTTGGCACACGAGCAGCTGAACTGAGCTGGGTTTTCAACATGGTGGATTTCCTCATTGTCCTCAGGTTTCTTGTTATTGTAACAATTAAGGTGTTTTCACAGCCATCCTGTGCAGACACAACTGCTAGAGCCATTACAGGTTTTACAGTTGAAAAACCGAGAGAAGGACAGAGTAAACTATGACATTTCCAACACGTGTACTCGTCGTCATGAAGAGCAACATTATATATTCTATATATATAAGTTTGGGGTCCGTACGATTTTTAGTAATTATAATTATTACTTTTATTCAGCAAGTAAGCAAGTACACATTAAATTGGTCAAAAATGACAGGGGGCAGTTGTGGCCTAACCATTAGTCAGACTTGTAATCCAAAGGTCGCAGGTTTAATTCTCAATACCGACTGGAAATGACTGATGTGTCCTTGGGCAAGACACCTAACCCCCAATCACTCTCCAGACGCAGCACTGCATGGCTGCCCTCTGGTGTGTGTGTCCGTGGTTTGCAGTGTGTGTGTGTGTGTTCGTTGTTTGTTTGTGTGTGTGTGTGTGTGTGTGTGTGTGTGTGTGTGTGTGTGTGTGTGTGTGTGTGTGTGTGTGTGTGTGTGTGTGTGTGTGTGTGTGTGTTCACTATTTACTACTCCTAATGTGTGTGCTTTAACATGGATGGGTTAAATGCAGAGGACAAATTCAAACTATGGATTACCATACTTGGCCTTCACGTCACAACATTCATTGTCACAAAACATTATTCTTGCAAAAGTATATTTTATTTAAAATAAATGCTGTTCTGTTGAACTTTCTTTTCATCAAAGAATCTTTAAAAAAAAGTATTATGGTACCCACAAAAATATTAAGTAGCACAACTATTTTCAAAACTGATAATAATGTTGAAATCAGTATACAGGGATTTCTGGAGGATCACGTGACACTGAAGACTGGAGTAATGATGCTGAAAATTCAGCTTCGATCACAGGAATACATTACATTTTTAAATATGTTCAAATAGAAAACATTCCTTTTAAATTTAAATACTATTTCGCAGTATTACTGTTGTTTTTACTGTATTCTGGAATAAATCAATTCAACCTGGGCATTCGCATTATTTTATGTATTAGTAGTATTATTTAGATGAAAACCTTCTCAGACTAATTTTAAAAATATTGAAATATTTTAAAATTACAACATTTTACACATAAACGGGTTTCACAGGGCTTAGATTAAGCCAGGATTAGGCCTTAGATCAATTTTATTTAAAGTAGCTTTTATGAACACGCCTTAGAAAAACACATTACGGATGTGCATCTTGAGACAAAATAATGGCACTGACATATGTCAAGTTGGTTTCAGTTTACACACCTCAATAATGTAATTTAGTCTGGGACTATAGGCTTAAGCCTTGTCTGTGAAACCAGGGGAATGGTAACCAATCACCACTTAGTCATTATTTTAGCAAACTCGAATTCGATCTGGCTCCATTCTAATATTTAACGCTCACTTTTCAGCATCCAATCAATTCTCAATTGGTTAAAATCAAAAAATATGTTTTTTCATATTAAATACCCTGTTTCACTCAGAAATATGTCATGTGATGCAATTAAAATGGTTTGCTTTTTGTTTCTGAAGGTTCTGTTCTCTGGTTCCATGTAAAGTTCTAGTAGTGCTACCCCTCTAAGTGGTAGCAGATGTCTTGTGAGAGTGATCCAGGTCTGGCACCGTTAGCTTGGTGTAAGAACGGTCCAGGGGATTCACTTTGATTGAGAATGTGAGAATTTCACAGTGATGTGTAATAACCTTGAACAGTGTAAAGAGAAGCAGAACTCTAAATGTCCTACATCACTCTTGGTGCTATTCCACAGCCTGTGAACTTGGTAAACTGTTGGTGCCTGCAACATAACCAAAAGTTATTGAACAAACTGCTTTGCATATAAACATCCTCATCAGTCTTCATACAGCAGACATAACAAGTGTGCATGTGTTCAATTTATTTTCATTTAAGGTTATGTTTGTGAGGAACAATATGACTCTGACTCATCCTGCATATTACGCACAAAAATATTTCTATTTCTGCTCAAGTTTCACAGTTTTCTGCATCTCTAATTAAATTCAAAGTAGTCGATACACTAAACTCATCAATGCAGGGTGTAATTCTAAGGCATCTAAAGCAGCAAACGTACATTTTCAATTGTATTGCTCTGAAATGTTTTAGCAGAACAAATTATGTGTAAATCATTAATAAAAACATTTGTATGTAAATTGTCCCATTGAATTTAGGTAAGAATGGTTTTACGTACAATGAACGTAGAAATTGCTTCTGTAGTGCTTGTATTTCATGAACAAGTCCCAATAAAACTGGGAAAGAGCAACAGTTTTTAATTACGATTCTAGATAAGAGGCTTTTTCTCTCATCTCAACAGTGTTGGAATTACTCCAGGTCAATAGTATGCATTGATTTTCTGTTTGATGGTATAATGGAATTACATTTTAACATTCAAGATACAGTTCTAAGTATTTTAATTTTAAAGGGTTTGGTTTCACTCTCTTCTCTGTGCTGGGAACTCAACTGGGGCTGTCAGCACAGAAAAGTTGTATTCTGTCAGTCTCCTGTCGTTCTATGATAGATTGCCCTTTGCGAATGAAAATACTTTCATGCATGTTAAGTATGGCTCATCTGGCCATGGGACTGAAATCTATACCTTATAAACAACTGTATTTCAGTACTATGAGGCAAACAAGGATTTAGCCACTGCTGGTAGATACCCAGCTAACAGGGAATGTAAAATTGGGTATCGTTCGACTCTGAATGCTGCACCAAACTAAAGAGACCAGTTTTATGACTTTTGGTCAAACCATTCAAAAATTATAAGCAAAAATGTCAATTTTCCGTATCTCCTGATCACTAGGTGGCACTGCGTCAAATCTGTACATGTACCCTAGGTCATGGTTGTCATAACACACAAGTTTGGTCAGAATACGCTAAAGCATTTTGGCGTGCTCTTCGTTGAAATCATTCACGTGTTATTCGAGAAAGGTTTGACGAATCATCTTGACTTCGTAAACTTTTTGTCGGTATGATCTAAAGGTGATCTGGTTAAATTTTCGTGAAAAATCGGAGCAACGGCCTAAGAGGAGTTAAAAAAAGTAGGTTTTACAGAAAATTCTAAATGGCTTAAAAATTCTCAGAATTTTAGTATTCTGGCAAAGTTCCCTCAAAGTTCTGAACAAACATTCATCCAGTAACATTAATAGAATTTTCCTTTAAAGTTATCTGGCCTAAAAACATTAGCACAAAAATGTTATTCATACATCGTTCATAGTGCTGTTTTTCTGAAATATTCTTTTAGTTGGACATTCATCTTACATTTTTTAAATGATAGCTAGAATTTCAGAATATTCAGAGGACATTCAAAAGTACATTGCCATAATATTTGAAGATTGATGAAATGGAATTTTTCCATAAGGTTTGCATAACCAAGAATTAAAATGTTAAAAAAAAGCTGGATTTTGAATGTTCAGAGAACATTTCATAACTTAATGGGAACGTTAAGAAAACATTATTTTAGCCTATGTTAGCAGGATACATCGTTCTGCAGGCCAAATGCATCTGTTTTTAAGCTATTAGATCAAAAGTGTTTCATTTCAAACCAGATTAATTGCATAATACGCCTGTAGTTAAGATGAGTGGGGAATGCTAAACTGACTCACTTTCTCCAGGTATTATAAAACTTCCAGGAAAACAGACTTATGCCTACATGTGACAGAAAAGCACATTCATGACCCTGACTTTCCAGACAGACAGGCATCCCATTATGGCACTTGTATCAGCAACTGTCAATCAGCATTACTGGGCAAATATAAGGTGCAATCAACCAATCAAAAGAAAGCAATGATTAATTCAGGGGGAAACACGTGTCTGTTGGACCTGAAGGAAAGAAGAGAGGGAAATGAACACCAGGTGCCTGTGCAAACCCACAGTAAATGGACTGTGCAGAGAGAAACGAAAAGAAGGAGAGAACGCCTGAAAGAGTGACAGACAGCTGAGTAAACAGAGAGTTTCATGGTACCTGCTCTCTTTAGTTACGCTAACATTTCCATGATATATCTGTCTGGGTAAAAAACAGACACTGATGGAGCTAAATGCAAGAAATAACCATCAGCAGTGCATTCGTTTCAGCTTTGTAAAACTTTTTAAAAACAGTTTATGTGTTGATAGCGCAACTTCTACTTAAAAAAACACGTCGTGACCTCAGATGTGGGTCTAGTACATCTACCATGGTTTATCTGAGATGGATACTTGACGGAAAGAATTAGCAGTGCAGTTGTTTGAAAAGAATAAACATGATGGAGCAGCTGGCGGGAGAGAGAAGCTGTTCACTTACACTTCAAAGGTTTTGCTGAAGGATGTCATAACACTGCCTCCTGCTGGAAGAATGTGGCAATACTGAGCTAACTAATCCTGTTACAGGTCTTTTTTTATGTTAAAATACTTTGCTATCCCATGTTATGCAGAGACTACCATAAGTGAGCCATTTGGTGATTTGATTAAAAACACTGTTTGCCTCTGTAGTGCTATCAGAATAATGCTTGGATATAGTTAGCTGTTAGCATCCTGTTAGCATTTGCTCAGCTTATTCCCATAAGTGATTCTGCCATCTTTGCTGAATAAAAGTTGTTTTGAGACAATAACTTTTGCTGTAAATGTCAAGTGACTAGCTGTCTCTCATTTCGAAGGCTACATCCTCTGGAGATCGCATTTGTCAACCGTATACGTCAGTAACAATTATAAAATTGACTGTTATTCATAGAGAGTTGTTAATTGTTGAAATTTCTTAATGACTTTGCAATGTAGTGGTCAGGTCACTGAAATCAATCAGCCTTAATGATGTATGTGGCCAACAAATGCGGCCTTCGGAGGACTCAGCCTTTGAAATGAGACACAGCTAGGCTGCGTCCGAAATCGCATACTCTCTTGAGTAGGTATTTATTTTGAATAAGTAATTACTTAACGACTTCCAAAAAAGTATATTCTATATAGTATGAGTGTGTGTAGTATGAATGTAATCCGGACGTACTACATTTGCCATGTTGTCATTATCATGTGACCTATACCAGCATCAGTTGCGTTTCACTTCCATTCACAAATTCTCTCCCGTAGCCCCTTGGGATAGTAAAGTGTTCATCAAAAGCACACTTCAGAATCTCGCCGGAAGAAGTAGGTCATCTGGGTACTTTTTGCCTACTCGTTTATGGGTGCTGTGAATTCGTACATAGGCCGAATGTTTCTCTTTTGTCACATAGGCTACTGTGTTTTGCCTGCTATATACAGTAGGGAAGTATTTATTTCCGATGCAGCCCTAGAGCTATAGAAAAATGACATCCTGATGGCACAGCAAGAACCCTTAAAAAAAGCATTCCAAAAAATCTTTTGTGTTGAGTTTTAAGATTTTGTACATTTTGGAATTAAAGGTGCACTAAGCGATGTCACGCGTTTTTAGGCCAAAACATTTTTTTGTCACATACAGCAAACATCTCACTGTCCGCTAGCTGCCTGTCCACTGAACACACTGTAAAAAGACGCGGTCTCTGCAGACACCCCTGGGTCCACAAACAGCAACAAAAACAAACAGGGCTAACCCCCACCACGAAACATAACAAACTGTTCCAACCAATAACCGACAAGAAGGGTTTGGGGGTGGGGTTTTGTTGAGTTAGTGTGCAGATGAGGAGGAGGGAGGGTCTAGCTAGCCTCCGTTTTGTTTGACAATACTTTAAACGTCAACAAGAAGTCACCCGTCATCGCTTAGAGCGCCTTTAAAGTACCCTACTAATTAGAGCTTAAAGTCAACTTAAAATAAAATGTGACCCTGTTTACTTTTGTAGTGCATATTCCTGGTCTTATTGTGAATGATTCATCAGTGCATGGTTTCAAAGTAATTCTTTATATATTAATTATATTAATTATTAATTACTCTGAACCAGGTGTTTTTAATTATTTTTAATAGACAGGCCTATATATTGATGAGCAATTTTCAGCATCATTACTCCAGTCTTCAATGTCACATGATCCTTCAGAAATCATTCTAATTAAGCTGATTTGGTGCTCAACATATCTGAAATATCGCTTGAGACACTTATAAATATTACAATTAAACTTTATTTGGAGCACTTCTTTATTGCACAATGCACATTTCTTAATATTAAGCCTAAAATGTGTTTTAATATCACTATTAGTAAGGATAGTATGATCTATAATATCAGTCTTTAAATGCAAGAGATTTTGTACCTAAAGTATATTTCCAATAGTACCACTTTAGCACAATCAAATATACTTAAGGATATCTTAAGTTGGACCTCAGTATTATTTACGGAGAACTAAAGTGCATTATGTACAAAATCAGATGTTGTAATTTAGCAGACTTAGGCCTATACCAAGTTAATATACCGAAAAGTACAATTGCAGGGTATTTATATTAAGTACATAAATAGGCCAATGTAAATGTATTTGTAGTGTACTTAGCATTAAATAAATGTATTACAAATAGGCCTACATGTTAGTACTATATTTATTTTTCACTATAGTGTATATAGCTTACAGTGTGTGTGTATATATATATATGACATATTGCAAATGAAAACAATATATATACACACATATATATATATATATATATATATATATATATATATATATATATATATATATATATATATATATATTAGTACTATATTTATTTTTCACTAGGGAATATAGCCTACAGTGTGTGTGTGTGTGTATATATATGACATATTGCAAATGAAAACAATATATATACACATATATACATACATATATATATTATATATATATATATATATATATATATATATATATATATATATATGTATGTATGTATATATGTGTATATATATATTGTTTTCATTTGCAATATGTCACATTACGGAAGTTGGATTGCGAACAGCAAATCTTACAGAAACGAGCAGGTGAAAAGTCAAAGAAAGCAGAGTATATTTCTCATAAAAGTGCCTCTTAACCTCTCAAGCATGTTATTTGTTAAGGCGTAGCCATTTAATTTAATAAAAAAACACAGGCTGATTTCAGATTTATAAAGCCAAGTGTGACGGTGACCAGTAGCAATGACAGTCATCTCAGCGGGACGTGTGGAATGAAAGAGGAAGTTGGAAGTAGGGCAGTACATGATTAAAGAAACAGAATATTCTCTCTCTCTCTCTCTCTCTCTCTCTCTCTCTCTCTCTCTCTCTCTCTCTCTCTCTCTCTCTCTCTCTCTCTCTCTCCAGAGATTCATGAGTTGCAGTTGTCACCACCCCCCAACTTCCTCCATTTTAATCAACAGGATCTATTTACAAAGCCGATGCCTCATGAATAATTCTACAACCTCTTCAGGACAAAACATTGACTTCCTCAATACTGGAGTTGATATTTTGGTCATGAATCATTTAGAGATCCGTTGTTTGTTGCCAGTGCTTAACTTCATATTTTCACGGTTATTTCTGAGGCGTTTGTATTTTCCTTTCACATCACGATCATCTTCTATGTCCCACATTTGCCAATCCTCTCAGTTATCAGTAATTCTGTAGGTTGTTTGTTTTTTTTTTGTTTGTTTTTTTGCAATCCTTTTCATTCCTACAATACCATAGCAGACTGTAATTACATACAGTCATCTTCTGGCACATTATTTATCATATAGAGCCGCAGAACAAGAGATAACATAATAGCTTTGGCCAGCTGACAACCTCCAATACAGTGGCTGCAAATTGTTGATTGTCACATAAATTATTTTCACATTCATAATGTAAATAGTGGAGGGTGTACAAGGAGAGTAAATTTGATGTCTTGAGTCATTATTATTTTTGTAATTTGTAATAATGAATCTCTGGATTGTTGGGAGTGCAAATGAGCTCTTAATTTAGAGACTAAACATGAACATGCATTTTAATGACATCATTTGCATACATTAAGCCGGTAAATGTGGCGTCCTGGCATATTGGAGTGCTCAGGATTAATTGCTCGGCTGACCCGCTAAACAGAGCAGTTTAACATAGTGTGTTGTCACTCACTTATCCTTTCTGCCTCTCTTGATTAGTAACTTTTAACCGGTCACGAGCTTCGTCTGAGTTATTCTGCTGGGAGATTTTTCTCCAAAACTGCTGCGCTGGCTGCTAGATGACAGTGTAATATAATTTCTGAGACATAAAAAAAAAATACCACAGCTGTGTCTCTGCCGAATTGCTGTTTGAGATGCCCAACTAATCTTATAAATTAATTCAAATGTTCAGCTTCAATACAACTTAAGCGCCAACTTAAGACATTGGTGACATGCTGTTGGTTACTACAAATTCAACTTACATTTTTGTAACAGCACTTTTTTAATTATGATTTTTTGGTGAAACTATAGTATTTTAGGCTTTAAGTGTTGTGGTTATACTTTTGAAAACCAAAACACAAAGACAAAGAGCAATAAATAGGCATATGGTGAAACAAAACTATAAACTTCTCCAGGTTCTGACAATTTCAAATGAAAAAAATATTCTAAATAGCTAGAAGCTTAGAAATTTGTAATACTGCAGAGAGCTGAATGGAAAATATTGTGAATATTTATACAAAAAAGAAGTATGTGCATTGAGCTGTAAAGCTGTCTAAATGATCCCTTTTTGGTGAGACTATTTTAAGTGTTAAGTTTTGTGGTTATATTTTTGAAAACAAAATATAAGAATAAGAGGAAATATGAGGATTTTTTGAACCATTAAAAAGAAATAATGGTGAAACCAAAGCTATTTGTCACAGTGGTGTTTGGTTTAGTTTGTTTTCATTTGGACTTGTCTGCCTGTCATCACGTCACATCTCATGTTCACTGTCATTATAAGTTCAGCTGCATCACCTGCGTTTAGTTAATCATCATCATCATCATCTGTATCACCTGTGTTCTGTTAATCAGTGTCATCTATGTTTGTATTTAAGTTCCATCTGTTCAGTCAGTCTTTGGTCTGCTGTTGTGTTATATTCTCATTAAACCTTCGTTTTGGAATTATATCCTTGCCTTCCTGCAACCACCCGTGAATAAATACCTCTAGGGTTTGACAAGAATGTGTGAAAAAATATTCTAAATTGCTAGAAGCATAGCCTATAATGCACAGAGCTGAATGGAATTTCCTGTAATCAGAAATTACATTTCAAGAAGTGTGGGTATTCTTCTTATTTGATCAGAATAAAAATTCATAATGTTTATGAACTTAATCAATTTAATTAAAAGTCTATAGCATTCTATAGATGAAGCAACAGTAACATAAATTATATTAAATCTATAATATATTCACTGTTTCTTTTGTATTCACTGCAGGTGATTTTGACATCCAGGTCAGTTAATGGGGGACTTAGTGGAAAATTTGAAGATTTTCTTTTAACAAATATTGCTAGGTTTATTAATATTTCCTTCCTGACAAACTGGGCAGTTATGTATTTTTTCCTCACCATTGTCACTTGCTCACTGTTGGATGACACTATTATCTGTAAAACTGCTTTAGAAGCATATTTAGTTTGCTGACTGAATTAAAATGTGTCTTATTTTCTAATACTGGATAAAACAAGATATTAACTTAATACAAACTATATATTTTCCATGTAATATCTTAGTATTTTACAAAATACCCTATCATTTAATTTCGAAAACAACAACTTGTCCAAATAATGTCATCGTTTTACACAAAGGGATCAGTATGTTTAGGTGTTCTTGACTTGGAAAAAACAAAAAAAAACAAAAAAAAACTCTGATTCAGAGGACTTGTATGTTGAAATGACGTGACGCTCGTGGTGTAATTAGGTCCGCCTTCACGCGCTTTGAAGATGGCAGCCGCCGTAAACACACCGACACCTGAGATCGGCACAACGATGACTGATGATGGTGGATATGACCAAAAATGCATTTTCTGTAAAATCGTGAAGGGGGAGATGGGAACTGAGCTCCTGCACAATGTAAGTGTTTTATCTAAGATAACAAATAAGTGACAGTGAAGATAATAGAGTGTGATTATACGATGAGACTAAAGATAACAATGCAAAATGTTTCATGAAATCGTGAAGTAATAGTCTACACCGACATGTCCTTAATTTAAAAAAGTATTACTTGCACTTTAACTTTGTCAACAAAAATATACATATGAATTTGATATGGATTTACAATAATTCAAGTCATGTTTTGTTTATTAGTCTCTTAAGCACATTTAAAAACTGAAAATCATAAGTTGCAAAAGTGCTCAAATTACTTAAAGAGAGAACCTATCACTGTTATATATATATTTTAAATAAAACATTTCTCTTTTCAGGATGAGACTGTATCCTGTTTCAGAGATATACACCCTGGAGCTCCTCATCACTATCTGGTGGTGCCAAATAAACATGTGGGCAATTGTAAATCTCTTAGAAAAGAGCATGTGCCATTAGGTAAACACGCTGTGATTTATCAGAGACTGGTGTAAATGTTTAGACATATCTGGCAGTAGCAGTTCTAGAGCCTTTCTGTAGTAACAATCAGAAGTAATGAGTCAGTTTTACAATTTACAAGTAGTCACAATTCCCAATTTAGTTACACATACTCAAGCAGTCATCTGTGTATAATCTATTTTTGTGGTTTTCAGTGGAGAAGATGGTGGAGATGGGGAAAGAGATACTTCAGAAGAACAATGTAACTGATTTAAATGATGTTAGGTAATGGATAAAACGACTGATACTTTGCCACTTATACTAAAGTCAAGTCCTTGTTCATGTAGCATGCCAATTTATGTCAATCGTATTTCCAAGGTTTGGCTTCCACTGGCCTCCATTCTCCTCTGTCACACATCTGCATCTCCATGTTCTAGCACCCGTCAGTCAGATGGGCTTCATGTCACGCTTGGTCTACAGGCTAAACTCGTATTGGTTCATCACGGTAAGCAATCAAATCAACCACCCAACAATCCACTATTCCCCCTATCCTCCAAGTGCACAAGTAAATTACATCCACTAAAACTAATAATCACATTCCCTTGGAGCAGTTTGTTGATGCATTAACAAACATAATGTTTTCTGAGCGTAGCAATTTATTACGCTTGTTGAATGAGACCTTTTGTCTTGTAATTGGAACAAGCAAATTGTATTAAATTAAAATGGACGAGCTACAATGGTAGGGGATTTTTGCCAGCAGTAGTAGATGCTGCTGGATGGATCTGTGTGGAGAGTCTTACCAGTTCTACCACTACTATGTTTTTCTTTACATTTTAAATAATAGAATTGTTGTATTTACCCTTGCTTTTGAGTATGTAAATGAACAATGTCAAGTCACATTTATTTATATAGCGCTTTTCACAATACAGATTGTTTCAAAGCAGCTTTACTGAGATAACAGGAAAATAATGCAACAAAGTTTGTTTCCAGAAGAAAATTGCGTCACAGTCCAGCTCTGTGATGTTTTATTTTTGCCGTAAAAAAGTTATTAATTTAGTTCATTTATATATGTAGCCGCTCTGGAGAAAACCGTGATGTCATCATCCAGTTCAGTTCTCATATAATCATGCCAATGCAGGCAGATCAATATTATTGTTGTAAATTAAATGTTAAATTTAATGTCCCCAACTAAGCAAGCCAAAAGCCAATGGCAACAAAGGTGAAAAGGCGACAAAGCTTCAAAAGTATATATCTTTTAAATAATTTTGTTTTTCAAAATTGATGTAATGCATATTTTTGTGCCAGGAACAGTGCGTTTAAACAGTGCCTTTCAAAGTGTTTAAATTAATTTTGAACTTTTTTTGTCAGATGGTACAATCAAATATTTGTAAATATATATTCCTAATTTTATTGTGAAATCTTAGCACAGTAACCGTTAACATGTCTACAGTGCCTAACACATTATTTTGAGGTTGTGTATTTTATTTATATTAATTTATATAAATTAGTGGCAAGGTATTTAGTATCTTTAGCATCTGATTTTACTTTTAAAGACAGATAAATGTAAATTATAAAAGAGAACTGGATTATTATTAGGTTTTTAGCCATTTGTTCACTTTGACTTCTTATTTGTTGATTTAAATCAAGAATGTACATAGTTGCAACTCCGGATGAATTTTCATTTCAATTACATATAAAAATAAAATCCAAATACTAGTGTTTAAGTCAACAGTCTCTATTGACGTAAAAGTGGTAAATTGATCAAAAACAGAATAAATCACATATGACATCACATTCAGAACGCAAGAACTGCAATAGGCTACAGTGCAAGAGATTGGTTAAATACACAAATCGATTTTGTGATGAATAACAAAGTTATGATGCATTATCATGCTTACGGTTATTACCTCAATTCATAACAAAATGTTTAATATTATGTATTATATTTTATCTAGAATTTCTTATTATTAAAACACCTTTTTAAATAGTTTTCTTGTAGTCTGTTTATTTGTGGGGACGGTTGAGCCACCTGACATTTTGGGTGTTTAAGATACCAACATGTAAAATATGTATTGTTTGAATGTACTGAAAATGAATTCAATCTAAATAGGTTTTACAGAATGAAGTGATACATGTCAAATATTTTAAAAGGAAATAATGCACTTGGACAAGAAATTATATGCATGTCATGTCACTGACCCAAATTTATAGCTAACTCTTGTCTGTTTTCACTTTGCAGGCAGACGAGTTACTCCAAAAGCTGAACTCTATGAGCTAAATGTACAGGAAGTGGGAGGAACTCAAAATTCATTGTTTGAGATACCCAGAGCCAGGTACACATAACAGTCCAAGTCAATCTGTTTAATGACAAAAGGCCACAGACGAGTGCCTCTGGGTTTTAATACTTAATGCTACTTTCATTGTTAGTTATTGTCTGCCAGACGGGCTAATCAAATTTTCTAGCTACAAAATTGTAGCTACTTTTGAATTGATTTTTAAAAAGGGAAAAAAAGCACGCTGAATAGTAATGACATTGATAAACTTGACAGAATCATTAATCTTTTACGGTAAACAGTTGGGGTTCTATCAGTCTTACTCAAATAAAATGATTTAAGGATACAGAGCTGTGACAAAGACTTTTTAAAATATGAACGAGCTGAAAATGGCAATTAAGCTCAATAATTGGATTAAGTCCAAATCCAATGCTGAATGATTTCAGCATCAGAATACAGCAGTGTTTTGTCATTCTGTTCTGCTTCAGAGTGATGTAAGAGCAGTTTAGTCTGTTTTCTTTCATATAAAACTAAATGAAATGTTTTACCTCTGTTTATGCCATGACATAGATTTTACTGTATAGATATAATGCATGTATGCCTCAAATGTATTTAATTATTGAGTGATGTAAGTTGTATTTGAAATGTATGTGTAAGCATGTAAACAAAATAAATAATAACCTGCATGTTTTATGCTTTTTAATATTTTTTTTGTGCTTCAAAATTATCACATGATCATCACTCTAGATATATTTTATATTAATAATATTTATAATCAATTCAAAACAACTCCATACACAAAAGTAAACATGTATTTTCTAGACAATACTTGTAATATCCTTGAAAGTGATTCATCATATTAGAAAATGACATACAAATAGAAAACATTTTTTTTAAAGTTTCAATAGTAAACCATTGTGTACCTTAACACTGTGCATCAAAATGATGGCAAAAAATGTGATTATGGTTTGAGTATTATGGCTTCTCAACACTGCAATGTTGCATGTTATTGTAGGTGTTCATTTAAAGGGATAGTTCACCCAAAAATGAAATTTCAGTCATCATTTACTCACTCTCAAGTTGTTATAATCCTGTATGAATTTCTTTCTAACACAAAAGAAGATATTTTGAAGAAAATGGGTAACCAAACAATTTATGGACCCCATTGACTTCAGGGCCCATCAATTGTTTGGTTACCGACATTCTTTTTCTTTTGTGTTCAGCAGAAGAAAGAAATTAAAATAAGTTTGGAACAACTTGAGGGTGCATAAATCATCATCAACTTTTTTTTTGAGAGGAACATGTGAAAAGTGTAAGCGTTGTTGCTTTGCTTTTACAGCAGCCCCTCATAACCAATGGTATGAGATGGGTGCGGGGCTACTTGTTTGGTTGACAGACAAGAGTGTTTTGAAATCTTGTCTAAAACATTATTTTTCCAATTCTGCTTAGTGGTACAGAAATTACCCACTTTGAAAGTATGAAAAGGTAACAGAATATACCAGTTTGCTACATTTAAATTCATTACACTCCATTCAACAATCTCATTAGCAATAGTTTCTTTGGCCGAAACACTATCTCCTAACCCCTGTTCAAGTAAAACGGATGCCTATAATGCAATGTTGGACAGTAATATTGACTTTGAGGCAGGCACGTTGTGTCCATCTGTTCTGTAAATCACTGTAACAAGGTGATGAGAACTTCATCATCTCTCCCCTGCCACAGCATCTCCCCTTCAAAGTGCACCAGCCCTTGCTTGCGTGCCCGCAGAAGAACTCCCACCAGTTTATCAGAGATGGTGACGTATCTCTCAAACAGCATCCTGAACCGCACAGCCGGCCTGCCGTCGTCTCTGCTCTCTCCGATCTCCTGAATGACCTGGCAGAGCTCAGAGACCTCTCTGCTGATGTGGGAGTGGGCGTCTTTTCCTCTCTGCTCTGTTTTAGAGCCCTCTAAAGGCCTGCCGTAGCCCTCCTGTCCTCGCTGGATCTGCGGGGGAATCACCTTGCCGTTGCTGAAGGGATTGTGTTTCTGATACTCGCAGTGGTCGTTGGACCATTTCTGCCAGTTCTCTGTCAGACCTTTGACAGACACGGTGCAGGTCTCCGCCCTGTCGTCATTACGCTGTGCAGGTGTTTCGTCCGTCTCCATGGTGACCTTTTGCTCACAGGACGACTCTAGTTTTCAGCATGCTTCACTGTTGGCACAACAAAGGCTGCGAGTGAGAAGATTGCATGTCGTACAGGCCTTAAATAACTTAAAGCCTCATTAAGTCTATAAGTAAGACTGACCCAATGTAATCAACACTAGTCTGTGCACTTAAAGTAAACTATTTCGTAAAGATATATTGAGTTATAGACTATAAAATAAATACTGATCTCAAAATTTGTGGTAGAACCACACAAGTGTACTACTTCTGTACTGTCATTTTGGAATTTAAGAAAAATAGGCCAGGACACGGTTATTATCGTTAATTAAACGTAAAACTATTAAAAACATTTTTGTTCACTGGAATAGGGCTGAAATAAAATAAAATATGAATATTGGATGAATAAATTCAACTAAACAAAAATTAGAAATGTTGCAACTAACTGAAACAAGTTTCAGATGAAGCAACTAATTAATAAAAACTAAAACTGAATTTAAACTTAAACTGAAATAGAAATAAATGAAACCTAAATAATATGTAATGAATACAAATGACAAAGAAATATAAAATGAAAACTTAAAATATAAAAAGACAATACAAATGCTAAATAACAGGATAAATATATTAAATTCACATTTTTTTATACGTAGCATTTCAAATATTGATTATTACTATGTTCATCAATTCATATGAACTGTTTATGGAAATATCCCATGTTCATACTGAAAAAAAGAAATTATAATGATGATAATATAAAAAACTGCAGATGTAGATTCCCTTTTAATAATACTTCCTCAAATTTGGACAATTCTGCAACATCAATTCGAATTCTATTTAAATTTAAAAACTGATTATCTTCTCAATAAGAATGCATTCTCAAAATTCAGAAAGATAGACAATAGAGATATTTTTCTCAGTTCTATTCTGAAGGTCGCACAGCCCTGCATAAAACGGCACAATATACAATACACATATACAACAATACAAATCTATATCACAGTAAAGATTAATGACAGCTTAGTTGAACGATTTAATCCACTTTACAAAGATTTGTTTGACATCGAAAAATATACATCACACGTTAAGTGTAGGCTACTATAACACCTTACCGGCCTTGTTTGGCTTCTTGTGAATGGTTGTCATGCTGTAACAGCGATGGAAGTGGATACATTACAAGTTGTGCAGTGGATACTTTTCTGACCGCTTGTGAGAGTGATTGACGTGTAAACTAACCAATGAGAGCATGACAATCATGTCACTGTACGAGATCATGAACCAATGACAGGGAAGATTTTAGCCCCTTAAGAAGTTGAGTGTGTAAATAAGATTAAAAGATATTATCAGGTGACACATTATCAGGTTTCCATTTTCTAAAAAGATTCGCAAAATCATATGTGAAAAATTATTCGGCTTTCACGAAGAGACCGTTATGTTGAGCACATAGGCAATTAACCTAATTTTACTCATGGGTAAGACTTAGTTAAAACAGGCATTGAAAAATGCAACTATCTAATCCTTTTAGGAGATTTTCGCGCAGGCAATTTACGTACGGGCCACTGGGGATGCCAAATAGGAACTGTTGTTACGGGCATAATATACCCATCGGATGATGTTAAATGTTGCACACAAACATGGCGCTCCACTCTGGTCGGGCGTGCTGCAAACAATATTTACTTCATCTGGCACATGATAACGTCGATTTTAGATTACCGGTACAAACTCTAAACCTTCAGTACACTTAGATCTTTGTGTCAAAATGCTTATTTATTGGATTAAACTGTCAGAGTGTATTTTGAACTAATGAGCTCGTTATTCATAGCCTACTATTTTTTGCACAGCTCAGCTCAGTTCAGTAACGTTATTGTATAGTTAATTATTTTATTTTGAACTGTATTTGGTATACATTCATGAATCGCAATTTGAATTATTTATTGCAGGAAATAAAAGCATTGCTGTCTCTAAGGAACCAGTCATTTGATACATCAGAAACATTCATAGAAAAGGTAATGCTGAAATAGCTTTTTTACTTGACATAAGAATTTTGTCCTAAGTTGTTTTTTATTTTCTAACAATTCAACATTTTTCCTCATAAGTCCCCCTTTTGGCAACTAAATGGCTTATCGGAAGATGATGTACGGAGTGTCATGTCCAGAACGGTTTGTGGCAAGTAGGTTGTAATATTTTATTATTTAAATTACATTTAAAATGCATAGGATAACAAACTATTATAAATATGAACCTAATTGCATTTACTCAGCGACATTTATTTACCTACATTTTGAGTTACTTTGCATATGATTCAGTGACCCTATGACCAGTCAGAACTCTGCATATATTTTAATGTAGTTAATGACTGGCTTAAGATCAATGTGTGAATATTGCATGGATTAAAACATGGGTGTTTTTGTCAATATGATATATTATATTTCATTTGTTCCTAACATTAGTTAACTTAAACAAAGAACTATATTTCCACCATTTACTTTATTTTGCATTTAACTTTATATAAAAAGTGGTTAGCATTAGTTAAAGGGATAGTTCATCCAAAAATGAAAATTCTGTCATCATTTTCTCACCCTAAAGTTTTTCCTAACATGAAGGAATTTCTTTCATCTGCTGAACACAAAAGTAGATAATTTGAAGAATGTTGGTAACCAAACAGTTGATAGGCCTCATTGACTTCAATTATATTTTCTTTTTACATAATATGGAAGTCAATGGGCCCCATTAACTGTTTTGTTACCCATATTCTTCAAAATATCTTCTTTAGTGTTTAGAAGAAATTACATTCAATCATGTTTGGAACAACATGAGGGTGAGTAAATGATGACAGAATTTTTTATTTTTTGGTGAACCTTTATGGCAATGTGAACCTGCATGAACAAAGAGTGAACAATTGGATTTTTATTAACAAAGATTAATAAATACTGCAAAAAGTATGATGTTCATTGTTAGTTTGTTAGCTAACGCATTAACTGGCGTAATCAAATGAAACCTTATTGTAAAGTGTTACTAAAATCAGCTATGATAAAAAAAAAATACAGTGACATTTATTAAATTGCTGAATTTATGTAAAGTTTAATATTGATTTCAATTTCAAGGTCTGCTTTTGAACTTTGGGGTCATGGAAGAACAGCAGACGAGTTGAGGAGGTCATTGTTGGCGTATCCAGCAGAAAGCATGGTTTGTTCATGTTTCCCTCACAGTAAAGTACAATGTGTCTTTGAGATTTACAGAGTTTATCTCTGAATAAACTGTCTCTTTTGTATGAATTCTTCACAGGCTCCATATCTACAACAGAATTCAACTTATAAGATCAATGTCTACACTTTCAACAAAACGTTAGAGTTTAAGGACAGAATCAATAAGATTGATGTAAGTATTTTACATGTTTGTACGCTTCGAATGCCTAATTCTGTGGCATACAATCCATAATTAGTGTTAATTTAGTAACAGCTCCTTCAATTGCTATTTTTAATGTCTTAACTATGTATTTTTGACACAGGCTCTAGACTTCCTGCCGTTTGAAGGGAAGGTCAATCTAAAGGATCCAGAACATATTTTCTGTTTGCTGGAGGATTATGGCTCTGATCCTAATGACATCCCAGAGGATCCTTTCCATTTGTACTTTGGGAGATGGGTGAGCAGCTCTTTCCAGATATATAATGTTTCAGAATGTTTCTTTAGTGATGTGTGCAAGACTTCACATTTGACGATTGTATGGATTTGTAAAATGCTTGAATTGTGCCCTAGATACTAAAGCTGAATGATGTTCTTAAAACAAAAGGTAACATACCTTATCAACTCTTAAATGTTAAATAGGTTTTCTCCTTTTTTTATCAGATTGCAGATGGTCAGAGAGAATTAATTCGCTCTCACAGTGTGAAGAAGAGACATTTCATTGGGAACACTAGTATGGACGCTGGCCTCTCTTTCATCATGGCCAATCATGCCAAAGTAAAGGCTGATGATTTGGTTTACGATCCTTTTGTTGGAACAGGTAAGGAAAAGTCTGTGCAGATAGAAGTCTTTGAAGTCTATTATGCTCACCATTCATTTGATCAAAACACAGTAAAACAGTCATACTGTGAAATATCCTTATAGTTTAAAATAACTGTTTTCTATTTATTCCTGCGAGGGTAAAGCCGAATTTTCATCATTACTCCAGTTTTCAGTGTCACGTGATCCTCTAATACGCTGATTTGGTAAAACATTTCTTATTATTATCAGTGTTGAAAACAATTTCAAATAGGATTTTATTGTTACGTTAATGACTTTACTGTCACTTGATCAATTTAATGGATCCTCGCTGTATTCATTTATTAATATCTTAACTTACCATCGCTTAAATTCTATATTAACCAAGGCATCATAAATTTAATATTTTCCAGAATACTATATTCTCTGCTTCGTTTTGTTGCTTGTCAATCCTAAAGAGCCTACAATTAATTAACTGTATAATTTGGTGGAAGAATTATTTTATCAATTAAGTACTATTTAATTTCTTTAATTATTTAATGACTTTATATTGAAGGTTCTTTTACTTTTAATACTAGTTGTCAGTGACTGTATAAGTTTCTAATCAAACACATTTATAAAATCAGATATCTTTATTCTGCAAATGAATCATTTAGTCTTGTAGATTGTTGGTTTGGCAGGTTGTTAATCAGAGATTTGACTCTTCATTTTGGGCCAAACTGAAGCAAGTTTTTGTCTCGTTCTGAGTGAAATCACATCTGACAGCTTGTCTGGATGATTGAGGATTTGAGCCATCATATTCTGTTTCTTATTTGCATCTAACAGGATCCAGGAGCAGACTTTTATACAATCTTTTGTAATGGCTCACAAGAATTCTCACTTCTCCATCTCAGAGTTGGCCCACTTTTACTCTTTCTTTTGACTTTGAAAGGACCACTTTCGAGTGTCATTAGTCAAACGAAGGATTGCTGGCTTTCTAAACAGCATGGGGCTGCATTTCTCTTTCTCAGGGTTTTTCCCAAAGCGAGGCTCACTGTAAAATTGAAGCGTGCCATGATGTTGCCAGGCTTTATCAGAAGTCTTCTGTCACCACATCTGCCGGCCAGATGTGCTTATTTAGTTGAAACATCTCTGGATGCCTGGAAATCCTTATAGGCCGTACTTTTAAAGTGTCAAGCATATATAAAGATCTACAGTCAGATATATTCAAGTGACCACTTATTTAATTATCTCATGATCGCTGTGTTACTCTCTTGTTTTTCAGGTAGTCTTCTGGTAGCGTGTTCACACTTTGGGGCTTATGTATGTGGGACAGACATTGATTATAACACTATCCATGGAATTGGTAAGTTTTTCTTTTTTAAAACCATCACTATCATTTTCTCCTTTCAAGTTTTCCACACAATGTAGGTTTTGTCAGTGAGTTTGCTGTGAGTGTGCACCTTTGAGCATTTAAATCTGTTGCAGGAAAAGCCAGCAGGAAGGATCAGAAATGGAGAGGACCAGATGAGAACATCAGAGCAAACCTGCGGCAGTACGGGAATGAGAGTCTTTACGTGGATGTCATGGTGTCTGATGCTTCCAAAGCGGTTTGGAGAAAAAACCCACTGTTTGATGCCATTGTTACAGACCGTATGTTCCTACAAACTGAAGGCCTTTAAAGGTGAAGAGTGTCATTTTTTTTGTGTTCAAATACTATGGTATACCTGAAAGCTAAACACCAGCTACCAGGTTCCAAAACACCGTTACTACTGTAGCTTAAGCTGGATGTTTAATCGCATACGTTTAGTGGCGTAGAAATGGCACACTTCACCATTAAGTCACATTTGTTTTGTTTTTATTTGTTACCGTTAACTGTTGTTTTAAAGCTTCAAGTGTTTTTCGTTTCCCTTATGCAGCTCCATATGGTATTCGTGAGTCCACAAGGAGAACAGGATCTAATAAAGATATCATCAAACCTCCTGAGGATTTGTAAGCATATCACCTTTATCCACCTGCATTTTTAATAGAACCACATGAAACACTTTTTAGATGTGAGCCAGTCATCAAATAAGCTACTAGCTCAACAAATAGTACAAGACTATACACTCACCTAAAGTATTATTTGGAACACCATACTAATACTGTGTTTGACCCCCTTTCACCTTCAGAACTGCCTTAATTCTACGTGGCATTGATTCAACAAGGTGCTGAAAGCATTCTTTAGAAATGTTGTCCCATATTGATAGGATAGCATCTTGCTGTTGATGGAGATTTGTGAGATGCACATCCAGGGCAAGGAGCTCCCGTTCCACCACATCCCAAAGATGCTCTATTGGGTTGAGATCTGGTGACTGTGGGGGCCATTTTAGTACAGTGAACTCATTGTCATGTTCAAGAAACCAATTTGAAATGATTCAAGCTTTGTGACATGGTGCATTATCCTGCTGGAAGTAGCCATCAGAGGATGGGTACATGGTGGCCATAAAGGGATGGACATGATCAGAAACAATGCTCAGGTAGGCTGTGGCATTTAAACGATGCCCAATTGGCACTAAGGGGCCTAACGTGTGCCAAGAAAACATCCCCCACACCATTACACCACCACCACCAGCCTGCACAGTGGTAACAAGGCATGATGGATCCATGTTCTCATTCTGTTTACGCCAAATTCTGACTCTACCATCTGAATGTCTCAACAGAAATCGAGACTCATCAGGCCAGGCAACATTTTTCCAGTCTTCAACTGTCCAATTTTGGTGAGCTCTTGCAAATTGTAGCCTCTTTTTCCTATTTGTAGTGGAGATGAGTGGTACCCGGTGGGGTCTTCTGCTGTTGTAGCCCATCCGCCTCAAGGTTGTGCGTGTTGTGGCTTCACAAATGCTTTGCTGCATACTTCGGTTGTAACGAGTGGTTATTTCAGTCAAAGTTGCTCTTCTGTCAGCTTGAATCAGTCGGTCCATTCTCCTCTGACCTCTAGCATCAACAAGGCATTTTCGCCCACACGACTGCCGCATACTGGATGTTTTACCCTTTTCACACCATTCTTTGTAAACCCTAGAAATGGTTGTGCGTGAAAATCCCAGTAACTGAGCAGATTGTGAAATACTCAGACCGGCCCATCTGGTACCAACAACCATGCCACGCTCAATTTCTTAAATCAACTTTCTTTCCCATTCTGACATTCAGTTTGGAGTTGCATTAATGAGAAATTGAACAGGTGTTCCTAATAATCCTTTAGGTGAGTGTACAATTACACTACCATTCAAAAGTTTGGGGTCAGTAAGATTTTCTTAAATTCTTTTTGAAAGAGTCTCTTGTGCTCATTTTATTCATTTGATAAAAAAAATACATTGAATGTAATTTATTCCTGTGATGGCAAAGCTAAGTTTTCAGCAGTCATTACTCCAGTCTTTAGTGTCACGTAATCCTTCAGAAATCATTCTAATTTGCTGCTCAAGAAATATTTCTTATGACCGTTGCGCTGATTTTTTTTCATGATTCTTTAATTAATAGAATGTTTAAAAACAGCATTTATTTGAAATAGAAACTTTTGAAACATGATGCATGTCTTTGTCACTTTTGATTGATTTAATTGCAAAAAAACAAAAAACTTTTGAATGGTAATTTGAACATTTTGTATGACAGTTAGAACATATACTTATTACTAATATTAATATAAATAATAATGTCTTTTTGAGACATTTGATTATCTTTGATTTGATTATCAATGAAAAATTATCATTGATGTTGCTTCTGTGTATTGGAAACTGGTTCTTATGTTTCAAATACATGTGATTTTCTTTTTGTGAAACAAAAAGGCAATGTTCAATGTATCAGTCACCCTTTTAATAGTGTACAAATACCATGGACTACTTAATGAGTATATAGTACTTTTAAGGTGCTTGTTCTTTTTGAAGCTTGAAACTTTCTGTCCCGATTTATTCCATGAAAAAGAGCGGCCAGCACATTCAAAAATTGATCTAGATTTTTTTTTTTTTCTGTTCATGGAAGAAACAATTTTGGAACAACTTGACTGCAAGTAAATGAAGGATTTTCAAATTTTTTGGTGAACTATCACTCTTGAGTTTCTTCTATTGATTATATTTTTTTGTTTCATATCCCAATGCAGCTCTGGAGAGAATCACGTCCCTGTTTCAATGGCTTATCATCTGAGTGATATATTTGCCGACCTCTTGAATTTTGCAGCCCACCACTTGGTTTTAGGTGGACGTCTCGTCTACTGGCTACCAATCTACAGACCAGAGTAAGTAAATCTAATCAGGATGAATGATCACATGCACTTTCTACATCAGATATAGCATATGTGTACTGAATCAGTCACTAGGGGGCTATCTTGTACCCTCTTATGTCTGTAAATATGAGCACAAAGCATATCTGTAGCTCAACCCCCCTGTTTCAGTGGAGTGTTAAACCTGCTCAGGCTTGTTGACCTGGGGTCAGCCCAGCAGTGGAGCAGGTGTGAAGACGTGGGGTATTTTCCACTGACCACAAACAGCGGTGTCCACAGATCGTGCTATCCACTGATTACAGGGCCCGGGAAGAGTAGTGACTCAGAGGAACCCGCTGCTTGTGATCTATGCATTTACCTCACCTCCATCTCACTTGTAGACAGATTTTACATCATGTAGTTACGGGATTCACTCCCTCAGGATTGCTGATGCCAACAATCATGAATTTAGCTTGCGTCATCTTTGCCGATAAAATCATGTATCTCACAATTATTTTTATTTATGTTTTTATTCATTTCAAAGTGTGTCCGGCACAATGTTAACAAAATAATTGTTTGATTCACACAGCCATTCAAAAATGTTGGATTAGTAATTAAAAATAAATATATATATATATATAATTTTTATTCACCAAGGATGTTAAATTGAACAAAAGTGACAGTAAGGGCATTAATAATGTAACTGTTACAAAAGATTTTATTTAAAATAAATAAATGTTTTTGCTGTTCTGAAAAGTATCACAGTTTCCACCAAATATTAAGCAGCACAACAGTTTTCAACACTGATAATAATAATAATAATAATAATAATAATAATAAATGTTTCTTGAGCAGCAAATCAGCATATTCAAATAATTTCTGAAGGATCTTGTGACACTGAAGAAAGAAGTAATGATGCTGAAAATTCAGCTTTACATCATAGGAAAAAATTATATTGAAAAATATATTAAAATAGAAAACATTTTTAAAAAAAATGTTACTTTTGAATAATATTTCACAATAGTACCGGTACTGTATTTTTTATCAACAAAAATACATCCTTGGTGGCCACAAGAGTCTAACAGGAAAAATCAGAATACAGACACCAAGCTAAAGTGTCAGAACCAAACTTGACAGAACTGAACTAGCATGTCTGCCCGACGGTTCAGAAGATGATAAAATGACTGCTGATCTGACTATGTTTGAGTTTGCTGACAGACAGAAAGGATTCAATTGAGACCAATCAGTAACATCAGACCACAAGGAGGCGCTGGCGTCGTGAACGATCTTCAGAAGCTGGCCTTAGTATAGCAGCATTTGTTTATAAATTTGGTGTCAGAGAAGCGGATGACTGCCGCTGGAATCTGGGGCTTCGATGTTGATTACCCTTGTAACAGTTAGAAGTGGAAACAGCCCTCTGTATCCGATTCATCCACTTCATCCTGTGGATAAAGTTCACAATCCATCCCCAGACCAGATGAAAACACATCTGCCATAGTAAATGTCAAGATTTCCTGATTTCTGGTGACACATCAGTTCAGTCGTAACAAACAAAGTTAAAGGAGGGATGATAGAGTAACATCCTAATGTATTTTGAATGCTGTCCACAGTGATGTAGACATCAACATGATGGTGAAAAAGTGAGTCTTTTGCTTCAAATGACACATCTTTGACCTTTACTTTAATTGTTTTGTTACCACTGCACAGTGCATATTGTTGCAAACAGAAGAATAATCTCTTTTACCGGACATGGACGTCATGAAGAGAAAGCAGAGATGAGTGTAATCCACATGGGACATTAGTCAGTCATTAGTACCCCATAATGCACTACTCTGTTCTGACTCATTGCCTTATATTCAGAAATGTGATTCTGTCAGGTGATTTCTATGGACAGAGTTCTCAAGAGGGCTCTTTACTGGAAAGCTGACATTTGTTAGACATTTCTCCAAGGTGACAGGAGTAGCTCCATGTAAACAGTACGATGGAGAATATGTATGCTTTGTATGGCTCCTTGTTTTGCTTTGTCAGGTCTGGTGAAAAGAGGGAACATAATTTATGATTTGTTTGAAACAGAGCTAACTGCGTGTGTGCAATGGTTTGTGGATCAGTGGCTTTGTGTGGATAAGGTTCAGCTACAGCTAGCAGCCCTCGGAAAGATTTTTTCATTGATTTCAGGCACTAGTCATATTTACGTAATCGTCTGAAAAATGAAGTTAGTCGGTGCGTGCGAACGCGTCTGTCAGCGCGTGAATGTTAACAGCCCACCAGCTCAACTCCCTGCTGAGTTAATGTCCCTACTAACTGTCTTCACAGCCTCTTGGAACAATGAATAGTTTGGATTTTCTCAGTGTTTCGCATAGTTGTGGCAAAAAAATTGTGGCAACAATCTAGTCACCATTTGCGATTATATATTGTTTCATTTGTTATTTCTTTAAATCGGCCTTTAAAGCGCGCACCGTTTTTTTTTTTGCACACAGCAACATTTCAACATGCGTTCACACATAAACAAACAATGTACAGTTCAGTTTTACTGAAAACAAACACTGGCATCCTAAATCTCAGACCAGAAGGTAAAAGCTCAAACTCTTGCCTATAATCTGATATGAGTGGCTTTACGAAGACATCTAGTTTTGCAGATTTGTTCTAAAACAATCATACAGATACCAGGTAATTTAGTCGCAATACGTAAGACTTTCCTAAAGTCCGGGTGCACACTGTGTGATTTTGGCCACGATTTGGCCGTCTGAGACAAATTTAGCAAATCCTAAAAAAAACTTCTGATCCTAGGCTAAAATATGAAGTCTTTCATTATTAGTTTGACATGTTCACCGACAGCCGATTAATGACCGATCAAATTTTAGCTCAGACAAAATTCTGGTAGTGTCAGAAGATTTGACTCCCAGTCCTCCAATGTGACTTCTACGACCGTCAAATTGTTTTTCAAAACAAGCCATAACCAAAATAAACGTTAGATTTCTTTGTAGCCACCATTTCAATCCTGCGTATGCGGCTCACATCACCGAACGTGTCTTTGATTGATGATGTAAAACTCTGGACAAGTTTTCTTGCGTGCGTCCGTTTTTAACGCATCTTGACTGTCACACAGTCTGACATTAATGACAACTGAGATCTTATAGTGTGTCATGGCTCACAGCGATGATCATGTTAGTACAGTCTGACAAGCACCAATCGCAAAGGACTATTTTAAATCGCACAATGTGCACCTGGCTTAAAGTTAACTTTTTTATTCCACTGGTCAAAACACGTAATTATAAAACATTTTAGTATTGAGACACTCACATTAAATGACACCAACTTCCTGAGAAAATAAAGTCTGAGTCATTAATGAGAATTTTGGACACAGCTTTGAATTTGCTCAGTTTGAATCCAACTCATTTAGGTCAGTTATTCGTCCTGAGACGGTACTGAGTTCACAATCGACTCCCTCACTGAACCGCAACCGATCTAGCTTCATGTTAATGTAAGTCACTTTGCAAGTACAAATACAAGGAGTAAAGGTGAAAGTTAGTGAAGTTTTGTCTTTAACCCAACAAATGCTGCAATTTTGTTGCTATATATTGTAAGAAACATATTGTTATTGCTATAGCAAGATGTCAAATGTTGTCCTTGATGATTGGCTAAAGCCTTAAATATAAATGTGGCTATATTCATGCATTGCTTCTGTGTTTATTTTGGTAACTTCAACGTTGTTTGGCTTCCAAAGTGAGTAGGGAATAAGTGGCAGGGAATGTAAAAAAACGTCAGCCATCATTTAATTGATCACCTATTTTCCATTGCTATGCAGTGCATGTGATACAAGTGAGCAGTGGTGCAATTTTGAAACAGTTGATGGTTGTGACATCCCCACTATCAAGGTGTTTCATGATAAGTGGACAGCTGGCTGATCTAAAAACTGTACTTTTGTCTGCAGGTACTGTGAGGAGATGGTACCTCTTCACCCTTGTTTGACTCTCATCAGCAACTGCGAACAAACTCTGTCCAGCCACACATCACGAAGACTCATTACAATGGAGAAGACCAAGGAGCCTGAGGTATGTGAGGCTTTTTTGGGTGAAGACCCCTTGCTCTTAAGATGAACTTGATTTATGTAAACTGTCGGCATGTGCTCCTGAATATGTTTAATACGGTTACGTCTTTTATGGCGCCGCATTGAATGCTCTGAAAATAACCTGCCATCTGGCTGTGATTGACTCGCTGCTTTAATGACTTAATCACACATTCTATGGAAAATAATCCATCTTTGGATTTGACAGCCACTTCACTTCAAAACCCCAAATTGTTCCCATAAAAGCTTTCCTGAAACACACTCACGAATATCTACGCAGACTGACATGTGTCTCCTCTGACTATGCTCCAAACCTGGAACGAATATGTTACCTACAGATACATTGTCCTTGTCTTCCTCCTGAACTTGCTTCAAACCCGAAAGACAAAAAAAAAAAAAAAGCTCAAGTATGTGGTCTTGGCATCAGATCCCTCAGTACGATTATGGAGATCTCTGCCAAACTTCTCCTCATGTCCAGCAGTAGCTGAAAAAACATCTGAATAGTGTCCTCTGCTTGTTGTTTATGTATGTTTATCATAATGTCCTTGATTGGCCGTGTTACACTGTTCCCACTATGCTCTTCACGTGGGTTCTGTTGCTTTTTTTGAAACAGAAGGACCATGTCTTGTTGCTTTATGGGATAAATATTACCCAGTAAAGCTTATTTTTAGAACGGAAAACAAAACTTTCAGGAGCTTAGCAGATCTAGCATTAGTCTAGTGCTGTCAAACAACTCTGAGTCCAGATGAGGCCCTGTTCCTGCCTTGTGTCCTTCTTTCTCTCTGTTTCCATCTCTTACTCTGTTGTTTCTCTTTACATTTTGCATTTTGGCACACATAATCTGTGTCCTCATCTCCCCTTGTAAAGTATCTACATCAAAGATCTGTTTGTTTTTTCTGTTTGTTCAAAAATGAAAATTCTGTCATTAATTACTCACGATCGTGTCATTCCAAACCTGTAAGACTTCGGAACACAAATGAAGATCTTTTTGACGAAATCTGAGAGCTGTCTGTCCCTCCGTAGACAGCTATGCAACTGAAACTTTGACGTTTCAAAAAGTTCATGAAGACATCGTAAAACTAATCCATATGAATTCGATTATTGATATATGCGGTTTAGTCCGAATTATTCTGAAGAGACTTGATCGCTTTATGTGATGAACAGATTGAATTTAGACTTTTATAATAGGATAATTTCTTTAAAAAAAGTATATATTTGAATGGGATAAATATGCATAATTGTCATGAAAATAATGCAAAAAACAAAAAATTTTCTTAAAAATTGACGTAAGTGGAGTGAAATAGGACTTTGACATTTCGTGACTGTTTGCATGAGATTCTCTGTGCTTTTTTTCTTCATTTGTTCATCCTGTAATTCTGATTGACATTACAGCCCACTTAGGCCGCTACAGACACTAGGGTCTGTTCCTGTGGGCTTGTGTGGTCTGTCTTGCGCAAGTTGTGTTGTAAACGAAGGGCTCGGCGCGTGTGACCTGAACCGAGTCCTTGCTGACTGGCAGAAGGGATTGTGTTGTAGAAGGTGCCGTTGATGGTTTGCAGGCAAAGATCTGGAGTCATCACTTTGAGCTCAGTCTTTCTGCCACCTCGTTAGCCTGCGCGCAGTGTGCTTCCCTCCAGCAGGTTCTGCTTAAGATCCTGGCCTCCACTCTGAGCAGGAAAATCTGTGGAACTTAACACTCTGCTGTCTGTCATTAGGCACTTGACTGTGAGCTTGTGAAGGGAAAACTTAAAAGTGTGCTCTACTAAGCCAAACATTTATGCCTGTTTCTGCCATTTTTCTTTAGCGTGCCTTTTGTTTTTAATGTACAGTACCTGTCAAAAGCTTGGAAATTAGTTTTTTTTGTATTTTTTTGAAAGAAGTCTCTTATGCTCATCATCAAAACTGCATTTATTTAATCAAAAATAGAGTAAAACTGTATTATTTCAGTTTGAAATATTTTCTATTTTAATAAATTAAAAAATGTACTGCATTCCTGTGATGCAAAGTTGAATTTCCAGCATCATTATTCCATGCAGTCTTCAGTGTCACATGATCCTTCAGAAATCATTCCCATATGCTGATTTGCTGCTCAAGAAAAATGTATTATTCAAAATAGATGTGGTTTTAGTTCTCGAATGATGCAAAGAAAACAAGTTCATATTAATTTTTAACTTCTGAAGAGTTAAGAAATCAATATTTGGTGGAATAACCCTGATTTCGTATTGACAAAAGCACTCTTCTGAAGTTAAAACAATACTTTTCTGTTGTTTAAAAATGAATATGCATCATTTCAAGTCACTGCCATTGAAGAACTGCTTGAATCCTGCAATATCTGTCTGGTGTTCTTTATTTTAAACTGTTTAAAATGCTTTCTTGCAGAATTCGGACAAACTAGTGCACCTTGCTGACCCTCGCTTCACCTCATACCAGGGTCACAACTCTTTCAGAGAGAAATACTTCAGTGGTCTCACAAAGAAGAATGGAAAGGACAGCAAAGCCACCCCAAGAAATGAAGATTAAAACATGGAAAAAAAAGGTTTTAAATTGTATTTTTGTTTTGATACTTTTTAATAATCTTTTTTATAACTTAATTGTTACATGTAAATATGTTGTTTCAATAAAATAACTTGTTATCAGTTTACTTCACTTCTTTTTATCTTTCTCCTGTCTAAAGCGAGCCCTACAGACGTGATTGAATTTGTTGCAGCATTAGCAATATGTGTTGAAGATAAATTGGCGACAGGGATTAGCGTAATACCTGTTTCTCAGAGTGCTTGCGAAGTGGGAAGATGTAGGGGTGTAATATAATGTGCCTACTGGACGTTTGCAGTGGAAGATGGAAGACTGGGCCTGCTATCTAAACTCCCTAAAGAGTTTATACCAGGTCAGGTTGACATCTGACTAATGAATCTGTCTTAGACTTAAACTCACCTCAAAGAGAGCCGCCTAGTTCAACATAATTAAGATCTCCTATGAAAATAAAGAAAGATCTTAGGCAGAGATTTAACATGTGATGTCATAAACTGTACTAGATGCATGTTTTTTTATTAGGATAGAGCTGTGAGCTGTCATTGCTGTGTTAATTTTGCATTACTAAACCCTGAATCTGATCCCAAACATTGTAAAACAGTGATATTGTGTTCTGGCACAATTCCTATTTCTAGTTTCTGTCTTTTTTCCTCATTCAGGCATTTTTTTAAGTGTGCTGAAATGAAATGGATCAAGGAGATAAGCATCCTTCCATTCCTCAACTCTCCTCTGTAGAGGATTGATGAAGTGAAAAGCCTCAGAACTGTCTGCACACCCTTCAACTATTCTAGGCTGAAAGATGAGCTGGCATTTGTTTTGTTTTTGCATAAAAGGGTTATGAATGAAAAACAGACTGCAAACTGTTGCGAACAAGTTAACAAATCAATTAGTTGACAAGTTGTAGCGGAGTTGCGTTCATGTCGTTGGAGTTTCAGTGTTCCCATTGTTCCTCAGTGTTCATTAGTTTAAATAATAATTAAATTACTTTTATTTCTATACACCATCCTATCATCACTATACCAGGTTAGTGGAAAAAAAATATTTTAAAACGTAGTTTTACATGCAGTGATGCATGCATCCTTAATATCTTTTCTTTTTTTCTTTTTTTTATATTACTGACCTCCCCTACTGAATTTTAAATGGTAGTTTATATTTATAGTTTAGCCACTTCTGAAAACAATGTTTTCAATGTTATTTTTAGATAAAATTTGAGGAACATCACAAGTGGCATTCACATTTTATTTGTAACATTTTAGGGTCCCATTAGGTCATGTAAGTGAATGCATTACTTAACTATGGACAATGCATTTGTTACAGTATTAATCTTTGTTAACGTTAGTTAAAAGTACAATTATGCATTGTTAGTTTGTTAGCTCAAATCCATTTAATCAACTGATATACAGCTTTTGATTTTAATAACCAGAGCTACTGAATCAGTAGTCACTTTCAAGAAACTGCTGAAGACGTATCTTTTTCGGCAGAACTTGATCCAGTAATACTAACACGTTCTCTTCTATTTTACTATTTAAAAAAAAAACTGCATTAAATTAAACTGAGAGGGGTCATAGCACTTAAGTATTGTTGTCCTACTGTTAGTTTAACTGCTTCTATTGTTCTCATTTGTAAGTCGCTTTGGATAAAAGCGTCTGCTAAATGAATAAATGAAATGTGAATGTTGAAATTAAGATTTACAAATGCTACGTTTTTTGGATTAAACTATACAAAAACCACCAAAAAAATTATATATTTTGTTGACTTGTCTACTTGCATTATCCCAAATGTTTCCAATATTGTTTAAATCCGAAGGAATCAGCTTTTTTAACCAGTGTAACGGCCCGTGTCATTGTGCCGCCTGTCTTTGACGTCATATCTGCGGTATCCTCAATTTCCTTCGAATTAAATAATGGGACTTTTAGTGATCAAACGTAACTGTAACAAAGTTCAAATTCAGGGGCGGAGGAGGTGGTGAACATTAAACGTAACTTTAATAATAAATAAGCATAAATGACAAAATTGCTTTCATTCGTCTCTGGAGGTAAAGATGACAACTCCCATGATTCCACACTCATTCACAGCGTCATCAAGCTACGCCTTTATCATCGTTTTGAATAAGGGACCTCTAGCGGTGAAACCGCATACTGTGCCTTTAATATTATTTACCTTAGTGTAAGAGTTCTGCCAGGGCTGGATGTTTTCAGTTGTAAGTGCTTAAAAATATCTAAATTGACTAATACCCAACATTTCCTTTTTGTTTTCAAATGAGCTGTGCAGTTTAAATGGGGTGCTCACGAACAGCTAATAAAACTAATTACCAGCAAAAACAATAACCTCATGGGCTCTCACCAGCGCCGAGCCTTTAGAGATCTTTGAGTCAGTTTTATTAGGTTCATATGGCAGCAAAACAAATATGCTGATCGTTCTCCCACACGCGCACAAAGGATGTTTAGGGTAAAGAGGAACAAAAGACCAAATAAAAATAATAAGATTTCATAGTCAGGTTTTAGCTTTTGTGTGTTCATATGGTTTGCATGTGCTCATGTCCTTTTTCATCAACACTTTTTGTTTTGTGTGATATCTGTATCAACCTGCAAAACAGAAAGTGAAGGATATTCTTGTCTGCTTTTTTTGTCTGATTTGTGTTTCTTCAGGTTCCCTGTGATGATCTACTCAAGGCCCACCTCACTCCCATCTCCCCTTTACCTCCTCCAGCCTACACAAACAAACAAACCCTTCAGAGGAACAGATGAGTCTAAGCTTGTTGTGTTCATTAATTTCTCTCTGGAACTTGGCCATTTTGTGTCCCTTGAATGTTTACTCACAAACTCTGGTGTTAGGAGTTTGTTATTCTGGATCTATGATTCCTTACGTTTTCAGCTGTTTCTTGTTAAGCTGTGTTGTGATTCTCACCCTCTCCGTCTAAATTACAAAAGTTTTTTGTTTTGTTTTTTGGACCATTTTTACATGACATACTATTTATTTAAAGATGACATGAATTGCTGTTTGCAATCCATTTTACTTCCACAATGCGACATTTCATTGCAAAACAGCCTTTTCAACAAGAAATATAAGGCTGGAATGAATTTTAGTTGTTTAGGAATTGTTTGGATCTTGAAAAGGTCTACGTGCTTATGTTCTACATTTGTGTGTCATATTCTTTAACTGCCCACCTGAAAACAAAGCCGCTGTGATGCCAAACCCCTTCATGAAAGAAGAAAGCTGTCGTGTTTACAACTGTGACACTGAGCGCTTATCAGGATCAACTAAATGCTGGATTTTCAAAGTATGAAGTTCATTGTATAGTCTTTAAAATACATCCAAGAGTTTTACACACGGTCTTTTATTGTATAGGGACATCAATGTTAGATTTTCACGCCCCTAAACATGATGCTGAACAAAACGAACTGTGATTGGTTGCTTTAAATGTCAGTCAGACGGCCTTGGCCAATGAAAGCTTCTGTCGTCTGTGACTGTCTGAAGGTCTGGCTATGTGAGACTAAAGGTAATTAATATTCACGAACAACTCCTATGTTGAGATATTAACATCTAATCAGTATTTGCAGCCAGATGTTGTAGTTAAGAACTCATAAAAATAAAGATTATTTATTGCCATCTAGGTCCATGACGAACCTTTAAAGTACATGGAAGCTTTCCATTCCTCAAAAGGTTCTTTGTAGTGAAAAAAGGTTGTTTAGATTAAGATAGCAAACCCCCCTTTTAGAACCTTTTTTAAGAGTGTCATCCAAACCTTGACCTATTGACTGTAACTATGGTTGTTTTGACTTTGAAAGCTAAGAGGAGCCTCTGCAAATGATAGCAATGCATGGTCAATGACTCTTAAACTTTTGATACATTTCCATAAATATATGACACAAAATTATTTACTACTTTTGGTGTGGGCTGTTCTGTTTTGACCGCGAGGAAGGCTCTACTCATTCCAGCAGCTTAAATTATCATCTCACTTCCTCCCACTGGACATTCCACTACTGTCCCGACCTTTTCTCACTTCAGTGGAGTGGCTGGGATGCAATAAACCCGCTTTGATTATGACTTGCATCTTGAGAAAATCCAGATGAGTCTAGAACGCACGCCATGCCTTGAAAAAGTGGAAATTGAGAGTCACTGACCGGCCTGTCACAGAATCTCGTCCTTTATCGCGTCCGTTTCCTTGTGACCTGGCGTGACCTACAACTTACATAAGTCTTGCATTCTAATTTTGTTAAAAACGAAAATCTGTTTTCATCCCGTCGGTCAAACTGCATTTTATTACCTCTAGAATTTCAGAGGTAAGCCACAAACTTCCCTTTTCCCCCATTATGAGGCGAGGCTGACAAACACTGAAAAAATGTGTCACTGACACTATTAATGGAGTCGGATGTCCAAAACATCTGTGCGGGACGTTAGCGGAAAAAATGGCTTAACGATGGCCTGACATAATTATCCTCAATGAGGGGAACCTCTAACGGGTTCATCCCACCACATTTTAATGACTAGTGGGTGCCAAGTGGCAAATGTGGTTACACCATCCTCTGCTTGTTTCTCTTTACATTCCAATAGGCATAAACAAGTCTGATCAGTTTCAACAGAGGAAGAAAGCAGAGGTTCAATATTGGAAAATTTTGGGTAATTATCTTTATTACTATTTTTATAGATTCATTATTATATTAAATGGTGGACCACACAAAAATGACCAAAAACAGACTTTTTAATTAAATTCTGTCTTTGCGGTGTCAAAACGGTAAGGTCTTTTTTTTTTTAAAGAAAATACTTTGAGCAAAGATGCATTAAATTGAAATGGCATTAAAGACATTTATAATGTTGTTGTTTTGAACGTTAAAAAAAATCCTGAAAATAAATTGTATTAGTTCCTACAAAAATAACTACTGTTTTCAACTTTGCTAATAATAAATGTTTCTAAGGATAATTTCTGAACGATCATGTGACACTGAAGACTTGAGTAATGATGCTGAAAATTCAGCTTTGCCGTCACAGGAAAAAGTTACTTTTGAAAATGTATAAAAAAAAATTGAAAATTTGTTAGAATAGAAAAAGTTATTTTAATCATTTTACAATACTACTGTTTTCACTGTATTAACTAAATAAATTCAGCCTGGTGTGGATAAGAGAATAATTTTAGAAACATTAAAAAAACTGTACCAACCCCAGACTGTTGGACGAAGTGTATTTATACATAAGAAAGCAATGAAAATTACTTGATAGGCCAATGGGTAAGTAAACAAATGTCAAATCATCAAAAATATTTTTTAATAATATTATAATCAATGAATATTATTTACTGAGAAAATCCCAAATGAACACTCAGTGCACTGCCAGGATAATAATGTATTTAAGAATTCATTTCCCCCCCCTCTGGGTCATTAGGTTTGTATTTCTGTGATCTGCTTAAGTGCACACAGGGAGGATGTGATTGCAGCGTGAGGGTGTGTAATTGGGGGTGTCGAGCCGCCAACACCAGGCTCTCACATCTGACTTGCGCCATGGAATGTGCAGTACATGTGGGTCTGCGTTAGCCAAAGCCAGGAAATGCGCAAGAGACTGAATTCTTGCTTTCACCCCAATGATTCCTCAAAGACCATCACCCCTATCAAGGCAGACTAACTTGTGCAGGTAAACATGGCCCCTGGAGGCTCACCTTGGCTGCGGCAGCATCACACCTGTCTATGGCCCACAGGTGAAGGAGCTAAACGGACCTTTTGGATAACAGCCTAAGCCAGGAGCTCCCAGGCTCCTGAAAACCCTAGCCAGGAAAGTGCCTGTCGTCTGTGAACCCTGTGGTTTTATGGATGTTGTGTGCTGGGTATATAAAACCAGATGCATTTTAGATCTGAAGAACATCAGTAAAAGTAGAGTTTTAATGCAGCTTGGGATCTTGGGTGATCTAGTGTTCATCCACACAGAGCAGTCTCAAAAAATAAAGTTTCTTTTTTGGTATCTTTTCCTCCGTCGGGCCGAATGGTTATAAGAACGGTTCCAGTTATGTTTTCACTTGAGCCTGATACAGCACGGCACAATTATAAGGCTCTTCAGATCCTAGAGAGCATTTGATTGGACAGAAAATCTGATGAGAAGCTGAAGTGTAGAGTGATGTCATCGAAATCATTGATTGAAAGATTGGCGGAAGTGAGAGACTGTTAGTTTTGAATGCTTATATCTTCTAAATGTTCACTGAAAGGTTCTTTGGAGAACCCAAATGGTTCTTCTATGGCTTTGTTGTGAAAATCCCCATATGCAACCTTGTTTTTAAGGATGTGTGCTTTTCTAGTAGTTACTGAAGTGTTTTATGTTTATTTCTAAATAAAAAAACGTATGTATGCCATTAAATCAGAATAAGTGTCATGTAATCAATGTAGAGATTTAGAAAAATTTCCTTTATAGGCTGTGCGTTATAAAAAAGTGACTGTCTGACTGACATGTAAAATAACTATCGACTCTTTTCTATTACAAATAGGGGCGAGTAAAGTGCATTAAAGAGATTAAAAAGAAGAATATACAAGTGAGAAAAAAAATTCTAATTTGTTTGCTAAGACTTACTGTGTCAATCAAAACACTTGAATAGCTTACAAAATTTGATGTCACAAATTGCAATAACCTTGATGAATCCTGCAATTCGTTCTTTCTGAGATCTTGTAAACACAGTTTTGTATCCCAGATTAAAAACTCCAGCCAACCAGATAGATGCTTCCCACTTTTTAAAAATGTTATTGTAATTTTAATATTAATATTGTGTCAGAGGCTCAAAAAAGGTGGATGTACCATGAATTTCAAAAAGTTATTAGAAAATATTTTTCTATTTGGATCTTACCATGCTTCTTTTTATTAACGTACTTGAGAACGTTGACTGTTTTGTATTTTAATTGTGCTTTTTTTAGTTTCATTGTAGTTAATGTTGCCGTGAGGCTTTTTTTGTTTTACTTTTTTTGCAAATGAACCACAAAACGGTACAGCTTGGTAACCAGTTGCTCAGTGAGACAAAATTACACTCAGAACTGTTTCTCTCATGAGGGCTATTTGATTTGTAAATGACTAATGGTTTTTGCATGCGGGTTAATGTCAGATATGGAACTGGTTGAATAAATGAATGTGTGATAGGATTCTGTTTATTTTATGACACAATAAATAGTATTATGTATTGAATGGTTTGTGTATTTCAGCGTAAATTCAGTTATGGGTTTGATGTGCGATTTCCATGTTTGTTACCAATATGTCTAGACCATGATGTAAGTGTTTATTTTGATTGTTCAAAGAAATATACATGATACAGCCTTTTAGACCATCAAGAAACCATTAATCAATGTGCATTTATCATAAGTTTTTCCATGTGTCATTCATATCCACAGGAAAACAGACTTGTATACATCCAATGGGGTCGAAAAGTCTGGAACCACATTGAAAATCCACACCAGTTCTTTCAAAGGTAGGCAAAAACATGTCAGAACTCATATTTGTACTGTCTCCAGGTAAACAGGAGGAAAATAAATGAAACTGGAACATTTAAAAATGCAATAAAGTATAGCATGTGGCTTAACTTGGCAAGGTGTATGTTGCTTGGTTGCTAACACCATAGTGATGGAAAGATTAACCTAATTTTTCTGGGTGTGCTGTTCACACTCATGCAGAGTTATGCCATCAAGGGACAACATCATAGGCTTTTCCATTCTGTTTCCTTTTGAAAGTTATTGAACCTCAGCTTTATTGAATTTGGCTTCCTGTATGCACTTCATTTCCTCATCTGTGAAGATCCAGCAGGTCCAAGTTTCCATTTTCTAAACAATTATTTTATAGGGGTTTTTACACCCTTGGTACTAAATCAACAGGTCTTAAATGCTTTCAATATTCCACCTTGTTGGATTACGATGAAGAAATGTTGAATTATTACAGGTTTGTTAAATACATTTAAAGGTGCAGTTGAGCGAAAATGAAAATTCGGCCACTATTATTCCAAATCCAAATACTGTTATGTTTATGTGGAACACAAACAACATTTGTGAAGTATTTTTTCACAACTTTTTAGTCTAGCAGGAGAAATAGGTTCCCATGTACCCGTTTTCAAGATATCCCTCTTTGGGTTTAGTTGCTAGGGTGCTCTACAATGTTTGCTAGGGTATGGCTAGGAAGTGTTGAAGGTGATTCGTGATTGGCTGTTTACTGCCCGGAGTCAAATGAGCTCACCCTCATGTTTCTATGACACTTCTATCCAAAGATAATCCCTTTGACCTCTTTCATGGAAGTCTATGGAACTTGTTACTAGGGTGCTCTAAATTGTTACTAGGGCATGGCTTGATGGCTTCATGGTGATCCTGTCTCTATGACACTGTGATCCAGAGTAATGTTTAATACAAAATTCCTATGCAAGTCACACCGTAGGATAAACCCTTATACGCATTCCCTGTTTCATGGGCCACCCCTTTACCATAGTATGTCTTTACTGTAGGTCAAATTTGGGCAGCTCTTGCCCCCAAGGGGTACAACTTACACCCAATTGTGAGGTATTTCTTTAGAGAGCCTGCCAGCCTCTTCAAATGTGGTAACCCATATGTTTCTACAAAATCCTTGCTCAGAGCCATGACTCGCCAAAATCCGTTGCATTGTTAAGTCTATAGATGCCTCATTCATGGGTCTATGACAAACAAAATAGCAAAAGTTACATCGTTATGAGCCTAAAGTGTGTTATTTGCCTGTTTTTCACGAATAAAGAGTGGTTGTACCATGTCAATAACCTTTCCATTTGATTCCTGGTGTCAGAATTAAATGAGAAAGTGGGTTCATTTGTCCTTGTATGTTGTGTGGTTCAGGAGATATGAAAATCGCCATTTTTCGCCCTCTAGCGCTGACATCACTTCAAGATGGCCGCCAAACAAACCCCATGGGACATTAGTTCACCTCAGCAACATCAAAAATTCTTATTTAGACACCATTAGGGTTCCGAAAAAACAGGTTACAAAAAAATGAATCTATTTCTCCTGCTAGACTATTTGATTTTGTATAAGTTTAATGGCTGAAATGTGAAGTTTGTTTTATAAAACTGTTTTTGTCAAAAAAAAAATGAACTGTAAAATTGCTTAATTTTTTTAACACACTTTTTATTTAAAGTTAAGGAGTTAATATTGACATTGGTGTTGTTTCAGAACAAAATTACAAACAACATTCTATTCTAATATCAGAATTTTCCTAAATAATTTCAGCTGCTGATTCCATTAATATATATACCTAGAGATTGGCATGACTTTCCATAAGATCATCTCTCAATACAAATCAAACTATTAGGCTAACTGAAATACAACCATTCCAAACTATAGGTATCTCTAGGTAAGGGCTATGTGATGATGTGGGGATAGTTTAATTCCAAAGGCCAAGGGAACTTTATCAGGATGCTCCTGGATCCATGAAATAACAGGCCTTTAAAAATAAAAATCTGCCTGCCTCTATGGGAATTTAACATCGGGGTGTCCTGACGTAATGCACCCTGTATTTTAAGGAAGAACGTTTATTTATTTACGATACATTATTCATTCACATAGAAAATTAATGTCCTTAAAGGTTGGATTTTTCCTCATTTTTTTTAATTAAGGCATTAAGATCAATTTCCAAAAGATGATTTTTTTATTCCTCTTTTTAGTCAACTTTAGCATTAGTGTGTTCCCTTATGCTAAGCTATATATATATATATATATATATATATATATATATATATATATATATATATATATATATATATATATATATATATATGATCAACCATGACATCTATACCTTATTTATAAACTGAAAAATAAAAACATGCTTGGTAAATATTCTTTCATTTTAATTTTATTAAAATTTCTTAAATATCTTTAAGAGATGGAATTATTAAGAGAGAAAAATCTCCGGTCTAGGTTGGAAAAATAATCAGTAGTTTTGACATAAGCAGTAAAGCCTTAAGTAGTACCCGTAAATCATGGTGGGTCGCTCTTTCAACAGTTTCCTTGGCTTATGAAGAAAGAAGAAATTCACCAAGCAAATTATTTTTCAGCACCTCTGACGATGCAGTTAAACATCAGTGCATGGTGTAATTATTTAAGCCGCAGTTAGCTCAAAGTTTTAAAAAGCTGAAGAATAAAAGAGCCCTCACCTGATTTAGAGAGTGCTGATCTGCCTTTATGACACACTTAGCACCTCATCATACTTCCACAGATGCAGCTGTAAAGATCTAGAGCCTCGCCCGCAACACTTGGAACAGCGCTGATATTTACACAACAGATCACGGCCTGCTGTTCCCCACATCACACCATATTGCAGTGGAAGGAGAGTCAAAGTTGACACGTCACATTGTTACGTTACTTCTAGTTAAAGTAACCAGTGTCATTGCATTATTAATTTTATGTACTATTTACTATTTCTACCTCTGTTAAAGTCTCACATTTTGTTGTAAGCTGTATACGTTTGATTCAATAAAAATAACCAATTCATTGGAGTCATTCGTTATGGAAAATGGCTGCATCCAAATGCCTAAAAATGCTGCCTTCGGAGGTTGCATTCCAAGTGTAGCAAAAAATGAACATCTTGTCACTTAGAGGTGTTTTAAAGGCTATCTGATGCGTGGCTCCAAACAAATGCACTTCCAGTCCAGTACTGCATTTATCTACTTTATTTGTCTCAGTTCTAATGCTCAAACACATTGCAATCACCAGTTAGCATGTCCTTACATGATTCTGACACGGTCAAAAATTGTTTGCTTCCCTCATTCATTACACCTAGCGTGATTTTTTTTCCCAAACCACTTCAGCGGAAATCCCGCCCTGCAGCCGATTCTAAAGTTTTCATTGGTCATGTCAATCACTGTACTGATTGCCTACACCAAACACTGATCCCTAAACCTACCCGTCACTGTAACCTAAACCAATGAAATCGGCTGCAGGGCGGGATTTCCGCTGAAGTGGTTTGGGAAAAAAAATCACGCGAAACGTCTCTTGCTCTCTGGTTACCTATATACCAAAATAAAACCCATACTCCACCCAGTGTTTCCCACTGGAACTACAACAGACATTTAAATAGAACATAATGGCTCTTACACACCGGCCCCAAATTGTACATGACAGGTAGATATTCAAATTCAATACAATATTTATACAAAGAGCCATTACATTCCAAAGCGACACTGTATAACATATTTAACACAATCTTCCGTTTGTTAGAACATATAGTCTTTGCAATCAGTCCTTTAATTTTCCAGGCTGTGATACAATAGACAAAGCTTTGTCACAGGTCTCTCAAGTATATTGGTTTTAGTTTGTACTCGCACAGAACATACAAGTCCATTTTTATCAGGAAAAACTTCCAAGAGTCGTCCCATCAACCAGGATCCACGTGGGGCTGTAGAGTCCACAATCACAACGATGTCACCAGGAACAAAGCTCCTCGTTTCCTTGTTCCATTTCTGTCGCTCTTGAAGCAAAGCAAGTATTCACTTGCCCATCTTCTCCAGAATAAGTCGCACATATATTGAACCTGTTTCCATCTCCTCTTGCTGTATATCTCTGATTGGTCAAAGGGTCCAGGTGGTAGAACTGGTTTGCCTTTCATTTGAAGAAGGTGATTTGGAGTAAGTGGCTCTAGGTCATTAGGATCATCTGACCGCTTTGTTATTGGACCATCATTTAGAATGGCCTCAATTTCACATAGCACAGTATGAAATCCTTCATCATCCAAAGTTTGCTGATGTAAGATGGAACTCAAAATTTTCTTGACCATTCTGATCACACGCTCCCACACTCCTCCATAATGGGGGCCTCCTGGAGGATTGAAACTCCACTGAACACCTTTCTGAAGCATTGCCTTTTGAATCTTGCTTTTATTCCATGAACTGAGTGTTTCTCTTAACTCTCTTTCTGCTCCAATAAAGTTGGTCCCATTGTCTGATCTTATATGAACAACTTGTCCTCGTCTGCAAATAAATGTGCGTAGAGAGTTAATGCAGGCATCAGTGTCCAAGGAATAGGTGACTTCCAGATGAACTGCTCTACTTGCCATGCAGGTAAAGATGACCCCATAATGTTTTACAATTGAGCGTCCTCTTTTGACCCCTACAGGACCAAAATAATCCACTCCTACGTTCGTAAATGGAGGAAGGTCGGGAATGAGGCTCTCTTTCGGCAAGTCTTCCATCTTCTGCTCACCAACCTTAACTCCGAGACGTCTACAATGGCCACAACTAGATATGATCTTCCTAGTAGCTGCATTACCTTTAATGATCCAATATTTTTTCCTCAGCTTGGAAAGCATATGATTTCTTCCACTTTGACCTAATTGTTGATTAAAATCCCGCAAAATGAGTGTGGTGCTGTGCTGATCTTTATAAAGAATGATAGGATGCTTCCTTTCCTCATGTAGCAGTTATAAGCTAGGCAGTTGACTGCGGATGCTATGTGGCAACAGAAGATAGATCGTCACGGAGCCTGGGTTGTGAATGAGTACACTGGAGTCATAGATTTTAGATTGTAGTGTGTGTATTCAATATAAAATAACCAAACAAACAAACAACATGAACAAAATGTTGTCAATGACACATACAAAACACAATGCTACTTAAAGTTCAGTTCAATGGCAGGATGATATGCTGCCGACGAATCGGGAGAAAAAAACAGAAAGGAGATGGGAAAATAAAAATAAAACCGCAATGTGTGTCACGGGTGAGACAGAGTCCGGTCAGAAGTCAGTTAATTACTGGTTGAGCAATAATAATCCAGGTAGGGAAAGGTTCAGTCGCGGTGAATGTGTAGTCCGCTTGTCCTACCACATATAGATCCGAGTTCTTTTGGCTCGCCATCTCGATTGGAGTCCTTGAGTTGGGACAGTCGAGAATTCAAAAGTCCATAAATGAAGAATGGGGATTGATTGATCCAGAAAAAAAACCTGAGCTTTGAAATCGGAATGATTAACACGGGGTTAACCCAGGTGCAGCCCAACGTCTAAACAGAGCGGAATCAGACAGGGCTCTGGTTGAGAAGCGGCAACAACGAGTATTCAAAGCTTGAATCGCTAAAGTTGAAGCACTTTGTAGGTTTGTTTAGGGACGCCGAACAGACCATGCCACAGCCACAGTGGAGTCAGAGAGAAAGTGAACTCCGTGACGCGCAACTTTGAGGAAGTTGGGAGTTCGGGGAAACCGCAGGAAGTGGGCGGCCAGCCAAAATAAAAGACTTAACTAAATGCGGGTTACACTCAGGTATAGCAGCATTCCTCAGTCGTACTCCAACTCCTATTAGACCATCTTGAAAGACAGGATCCAACTTATACAACTTGCTGTCTCATTTTACCTTAGAACAGATGAAGATGATAGAGCAGCAATTTCCTTAGCAAACTGTTGCTGTTGACTAAATGCAACAATAGCGGTTTCAGCTTCAGTCAGGTCCTCCAAAGTTAAGTTCTGTGTAATCGTTGAGAATGTTAGCTTTTGAAGCTCATTCTCTATCTTCTTGAAGGATGGCAATACACCCAAAGAATATAAAGAGGTTTTGATTTTTTTTCGCCTTTGACTCCATTGCCTAAGAACTTTCTTTAAATTCAAAAACCAGGCAACAGCAACTATCAGCTTCATCCAGTCTGAGAAGTCTGTAATCAGTCTATGAGTGGCATTTGTTGCATTTAACACTTTATTTATACCAATGGTGTTTACACTCATGTTCCTCTTTACCTCTAGCCTGATGTCGTCATACTCAGATTCTAGTCAGAATGTGAGTCTGATACTGCTCCATTGGGCTGTGATTATGGGGCATGTCTCAACCAAACCAGGAAATAAAAGGCCTCTGCACTCAATTGGATAGACCTAGAACCAATCAGAGCAACGGAGTAAGTGACGTATGTTGAGAGATAGATTAAAGTTGATAGATTAAACTTTTTCCGAATCCCTTAGGAAGGATGGCAAAAATATCTTTCCCATCGACAAATGCCTTGATCGCAGTTCTCTGTTCCTCTTCTAAAATTAATGCGCTGTCTATATCTTCTATAACACACGCGATAGCGGAATATACACAACTCAATTCTCCAGCGGCAGCCATGAATTCAACCCAAGCTCTCTGATGACGTGGATGGTTATGTTACCGTTGCTCACATAGATATGATGTCTGTGGTTGCTCATCTGTCCATCATCGTATAAAGCCCGCCCTGACAAATTTGATTGGTCTGAACGATTTTTGTTTGGGCATAATAGCTCCTCAACGGATCGAGTCCAGACTGAACTTCCCGACCTAAAAATTTTGTGGGTGGGGTTCGGCGTGGCATCCAGGCTACTTTACATCAGGATCATTGACCTTAAGAGTAGAATCAACTATTTGTACTTGCCACTCTTCCTGTGGTTTCCACAGATAATCTGGTCCACTGATCCATTCTTCACTCGATAACAGCTGGTTTACTTTTATACCTCTTGAACAACAGTCTGCAGGATTTTGAGATGTAGATATGCATCTCCACTGCGACGGTCTTGTAACTTCTCTTATAAAGAGATCCTATTGGCCACAAAGGTCAGAAAGCTTTTATCCTCATTTTTTATGTATTTTAGCACAGATGTACTATCTGTCCAAAACACTGATTCCACCAATGGAAACTGTATCTCTGCCCTCAACATCTTGTCCACTCGAGCAGCAAGTACAGCAGCTGTCAATTCAAGACGTGGAATTGTTACATGCTTCAATGGTGCCACTCTTGATTTGCCAAGTAGGAAACTAACATGTACCTTCTTGTTTGTCTCCATCCTAAGATATATCCCAGTACCATATCCAAGTGTACTTGCATCATAAAAATTATGCAACTGAATGTTGGAAAGTTGGTCCAATCCTGTGGGCTTTAAACATATATCCACCTTAAAGTCTGCAATCCTCTCAAGTTCTTTTAACCATAAAGACCATTGTCTTTGAAGATTTGTGGGTAGCGGATCATCCCATCCATATCTTGTCCTACACAGTTCTTGCAGAAGAAATTTTGCTGTAAGAGTGAATGGTGCCAAGAATCCTAAAGGATTATATACAGAGCACACAATCGACAAAACACCACGTCTGGTGCAAGGATTGTCTTTGATGGTCATTTTGAACTTGAAAGTATCCGATTCAACACACCACAACAAACCAAGAGCTCTTTCCATTGGTAGTTGATCCTTGTCCAGATCCATAATTTTAATGCCATGTGCACTGTGTTCTTTACTGACGGCAATTACTGACCCATTTGGTCAATTGGAAACCTCCGGTTAAACAAACCGCTGTGAGATCTTAGATCATCAAAATGGCCTCTTCCTGTGAAGCTACACTTTTCAGACAATTATCCATGTAGAAGTTGGTTGAATTGTGCCAATGACCTTTTCTGGAAAGTTGGGCTTATTGTCTTCTGCTGTTCTGCATAGTGTAAAACAAGCACAACTTGGGAATGACACAGCTCCAAATAAATGCACGTTCATCTTGTATTCCACAGGTTCTTGCTTCAAGTCACCATTTGGCCACCACAAGAAATGAAGAAAATTTGCATCCACTGTTGCAACTTTGACCTGATGAAACATTGCTTTCACATCAGCCATAAATGCAATAGGCTCTTGTCGATACCTCACAAGAACTCCCAGAAATTTGTCGGATAAGGGCCTTGCAGCAGTTGATCATTAAGAGATGTACCTTTGAAAGCAGCTCCACAGTCAAATACCACTCTTAACGTTCTTTTCTTGGGGTGATAGACACCGTGGTGAGGGATATACCAAACTTTCCCTTCATCTTGTTTCAACTGATGCAATGGTACACTTTCAGCATAACCTTGATTGATGACCTCATCCAAGAAAATGTTATATTCTTGATGAAAATTCTTATTTCTGTCCAATTTCCTCTTCAATCCCATTATTCGCTTTTTAGCCACACAAAGGTTATTTGGCAACATGGGATTTTTTTCATTTTGAAAGCAAGATTCAATTTGTAGTGTCCATCCTGAAGCTCAATTGACCTGTTTACCTTTTCCATAAATGCATGATCTTCTCTTGACATCTCTTTGTTCTCAGAAGCAATCTCATTAAAGTCGTGATTATACTGTTTATTTAGCATCTCCTCCAGCTTGCCTACAGAAATCCTATTAACAGAAACATCTGGACATACAATTGTGTTCCCATTGTCCTTGGTTCCTTGGAGTGGTCCATTCACAACCCATCCCAGTAGGGTTCTAACTGCATAAGGTCCTTCTCCATCACTGTTTTTAACCTCCCAGGGCTCCAATACATTGGAAGCATTTGCTCCAACTAGCAAATCCACATCAGCAGGAATTTGAGGGATCTTAACACCTTTTATGTATGGCCATTTATCCAAATCCCCTTCGGTGACAATGTTATCTTTGGACACAGGCATTTTCTCCTGATTGAAGACTTCCAGAAGACTATAAAAAAATGTCATTATAAAGGCTAGACTCTTCCAATCCAGTCAAAATAGAACTACTAACAGACCTTTGATTGCCCATTGTTTTCCAAAGAATATTAGTTTTCTTTCCTTTTAATTTAAAACGGTGCATTAAGTGTTCTGAACAAAATGTGGAAGAACTGCCAGGATCCAGGAATGCATTTATGTTTGAATTACCTTTTGTCCTGTACAGGATTTGACTTGAAGTGGTACAATTGATAATGCACATTCTCCATCACCGGCCCCTGTTTGACCATACGCTTGAAGGGCAACAAGCGCACTATTTAGTGATGGACGATTTTGTCCTTGAGTGCACATTCTCTCCTTTTGTTGAATATGCAGAATGCTGGGATGCATTTGGCAACATACTGTGCAAGTTAAGCGATTTTCACAATCTCTGCTCATGTGTCCTATACAAAGACAGCCAAAGCAAATACCTTTCTCCTTTAGAAAGTTCAGTTTTTCCTTGTGCATCTTGTTTTTCATTTGTGTACACTGCTCCAATAAGTGATCACGTTTGCAGTACAAACATACAACTTGGGATTTTGATCTGAAATCAGACACACAACACTGAATTGATTTGCTGTTAGTAACAAGCGTTGTTGCAACGCTGTTTCTAATTGTATTCCTAGGTTGAGGTTTCTGCTGCAGAGTTTGAGTACTCTGGATATCACCAAAAAGTGGATCAGATGACATTTTGACTTGACTTTCAACAAATGTTACATATCCCTGAACTGTGCTCTTCGATTGTGCCTTTCCAATAGCTCACAAGGACCAGTTCTCCAATTTTCCCTTAATTTGTAATGCAGCTTCATTGTGACTGTTTTCAAATTGCTTTGCATCTCCAGCTCCTCCAAATACTAAATTTTTTCCATTGCATTACAGCATCCACGCAAAAAGAGAGCATAACTCTGTAATGAACTTACATCCTCTGATTTTACTGAAGGCCATCCGAGTACTTTCTCAATATATGCAGCATCTATTTTGAACTCATTGCCAAAATGTTCCTTTAACAATGCTTTAGCTTGCACATGTCCTCTTTGTGCATCCATGTGCTGGCAACTGAGTACAAGTTCCTTAGGTTGACCATTCCATGTTCAAATGCTCTGATGAAAGTTCTATATTGCAAAGGATTACCATTAAACGCATGAATATCTCTTTGAGGCAGTGTGCTGGCTTGTTGTTATTTTTGTACAAGAAGAGCAGTAATCTCATTTTGTTTTTGCATAATACTGCATATGTTTGAAGTTGATGTTCTATTGCTGTTCTGCATTACATTTGATGTTTGCATTTGTGACACAGAATAAATATCAGATTGCAATGCACTGTGAGTTTTCTGAATCACATTCCTTTAGCTTGCTTGCTGGGAACAATGATTTGGCATATATTCCTCATCATGAGGGTTAAGAATAACTTGTTTGCCACTCATTGTAGTTCCTTTATCATAATATGCATTCATACCATCAGAAAGGGTTTTAGGATGCTGGTTGTCAGAATTGTTTAAAACCACAATTTTAGCAGTGGCAGCAGCGATTTCTGCATCAATATCCATTTGCTCTTGACTTTGTCTCATTTGTTCCTGTTGTACCTCCAATGCATGTTTCTCCTTTAAAGCAGTTGCATTTGCAATTAAAGCAGCCTTTTCTCCCTCCGCTATAATTCGTGCTGAAGAAGCAGAATATCTCCCAGTACTCACACTGCTAGAACTTTTCCTACTGGATGGTTTACTTGACACTCATGAGGAAATGTTTGAAACGCTATCATTTGTTTCAGTGTCATCTTGACAAACATCTTCATCAACACCAGAACATGAAATTTGACTTTCAATACTCAACCATTTTTAAACATCATCTCTAAACCCATTGTAAATTAACATCTTTCCATTGAACCATGTTTGTTGCTTTTCCTTTTCTTCATTGGGCAAAGTAACCATCACAGAAGTGTGCATTTCTTTTGCTTCATCACACAGTCTTATGAATTTCCCAGAAGAACATTGCACTTCCTATTCATGCTCTCGGTTAGACAAAATCGCTTATAATAACCATCAAGTTGTTTGTTTTGTTTACTTTAGTCTTTCTTGTTTTCTGCAACGTTTCCAATTTTTCCAATAATGCCCTTGGAGTAAGTTTGATGCACCATTTTTATTTCACAGACTCCATTTCAATTTTCTCAACCGGCACATTAGTCTCTGTTTGTTTACCAGCAGCATAAATTGGATTTATGCTATTAAAGGTGTGTACACGAGTCATTCATAGGTAGCATTACGCATACCTTGAATTAATTTGCTCGCTTCGCCGCGACTGGTCCTTGATTCGTCCAATTATATCCAAATCCACATCGGAATACAGTGCTTCGGAATCCAGTTCGGAAAAAAGTTCAAAAAGTTCCAAAGCGATGCGTGATAATCCACAAAGATGCAATTTTTGACATATTGTAGCGACAAATGACCATCTTGTCACCTAGAGGTGTTTTTAGGGCTATTTGATGTCTGGCTCCAAACAAATGCACTTCCAGTCCAGTACTTGCATTTATCTACTTTATTTGTCTCAGTTCTGATGCTCAAACACATTGCAATCACCAGTTAGCATGTCCCTACATGATCCTGATATGGTCAAAAATTGTTTGCTTCCCTCATTCATTACACCTGACATCTCTTGCTCTCTAGTTACATATATACCAAAATAAAACCCATACCCCACCCAGTGTTTCCCAGTGGAACTACAACAGACATTTAAATAGAACATAATGGCTCTTACACCAAGGTTGGAAGTCATCAAGGCACGTCTAAATCCATTGTTAGCTTCACTTCCTATCTCCTGAGATACCTTCATCTGATCGGTTTTTGAAGGCAGCATAGATGTATCATTCAATATCCCTTGATTGTGAACATGATTTTACCAATGCTGCAACATGTTCCTGGATCAACATCTTTGGAACTACATTCCAATCAACCAATCAGATTAGAGGGACAAGTTTACAGTTTATGTCAAATAGGCTTACAACCAGGGTTAGCTACTTCTACATCAGTGTTATTCATCTATCATTTCCCTCTTGTTTTATAGATATGTAATAGGGTTAATGTTTAGGGGTAGGACAAAATTTTCAGATGGGAATGTTGATACAGGATCCCCAAAATATGTTGATCCAGGAACATGTCTTACTTGGCAAAATCACGGTGATCTTCCTTTGACATCCCGCAATCCTTCCATTCTGTTACCATTAAAGAGTTAGTTCACCCAAAAATGAAAATTCTGTCATTAATTACTCAACCTCATGTCTTTCCAAACTCGTAAGACTTTCATTCATCTTGGAACACAAATTAAGATATTTTTGATGAAATCCGATGGCTCAGAGGGGGGCTCTATTGACAGCTATTTAATGAAAACTTTGAAGGCCCAGAAAGGTAGAAAAGACATCGTTAAAATAGTCCATGTGACTACAGTGGTTAAACTTTAATTTTATGAAGTGACAAGAATACTTTTTGTGCGCCAAAAAAAAAAAAAAAAAAAAAAAAAAACATATCAGTCTCCGACGTACCTACACGAGAGCACCACGACACATGCGTAACCTCGTGTGCGGCTTTCTCTGCTTGTAGTCACAACACCAGCTCCTGCAGACATGTGTTGTGGTGCTCTCAGGAACGCGCGTCGGTGTGACGGCCAGAAAACGGAGAAGAGGCAAAAGCAGGGAAACACTCGTTTATTAAATATAAACAGGAACGGTCAGGCCCACACAAAGGGCGACACACAGGAACGGACAAGTGACGCAGGGACCTCGATGGAACCGGACCAGAAGTGATGAGTAGTGATGAAAAGAAATCCAAATCCAGAAGGTGCAGACGATCAACACAGGAAACACGACGAATAATCCAGGAAGGGAACGAAGACCACGAGGGAAGACCAGACAGGAACGACACCGGAACACATCACAACGATCTGACAAAGACAAGACGCAAACAGTGAGTATATATAGGCACCGCTGATCAGATGCAGCTGGCACCGAAAGTGAAAGCAGCTGGCGCCACTGATCAGCGGCAGTGATCGGTGACCACGCCCATACGCACACACAACACCAAGACATAAGACAAGAAGGCCACGATGGATTGACGAACCGTGACAGTCGGAGACTGCTATAGAAGAGAAGAAATTGTTGAATAAAGTTGTTATTTTGTTTTTGTGGCGCAAAAAGTATTCTCGTTGCTTCATAAGATTAAGGTTGAACCACTGTAGTCCCATGGACTATTTTAACAATGTCTTTCCTTCCTTTATTGGCCTTCAAAGTGTTAATTAAATAGCTGTCAATGGAGCCCCCCTGAGCCATCGGATTTCATCAAAAATATCTTAATTTGTGTTCTGAAGATGAACGAAGGTCTTACGGGTTTGAAACGACGTGAGGATGAGTAATTAATGACAATTTTCATTTTTGGGTGAACTATCCCTTTGAGTTAAAAAATAAAGATGATGTCTGAAATTTGCAGTTGGTGGTGAATATGTGTATAAATGTACTTTTTTGACCTACGATTTACACTTTTGATGAACTTTCTAGTGAGAAATTAGTATTGTAGCCTAGTAATTAAACTAGTGCTGTGCGTTAAACGCGTTATTAACGGCGTTAACGCAAACACATTTTAACGGCGTCAATTTTTTTATCGCGAGATTAACGCTCTTTTTGGCCTAGCCAACTTTGTATTTTTTTCAAATGTTGTTGCAACAACTAGTAACGTTGGAAAAACTACAACATCACACCGGATAGCTAGATCGGAAACAAAACAACAGGCACGCCGCACGTACTTTTTTGGGCTTGCGCGCCGGCCAAATAGTAGTAGGCTAACGTTACGTTTTGACTGGATGGCGCGAGCGCGAGACGCCGATTTAGAGTCGTGCACTCTCAACGCAATAGAGTGCGGCGCGGGACTAGATTTGATGGCCGAGTGCGAGGGCGGGCTCGAGCAGTAATGCACTCACTCTGTGTGCGGATACGGGAGAATAAAACGATTCGCGGGACTCCCGCAAACTAGAAATATCTATGAATAAAACATAAAAACTAATACATTTTTATTCATGTTGCAGAAAAGCAACAAGAACAACTAAAACAAAATAGAAACGATTTACAGGGCAGAGTTTCTTTTTATAACATGTTTGCAGCGTTGAGGGATGTAGCCAATCACAGACATATGTGTTGATTTCTTGAACGCAATGGCCAATCAGAAGCATTTAAAATAGACTCCCCTCACCGCTCAAAACAGACTTTTTGTTCAGTGCTGAATTCTGTATGCTGGCAAATCCTCAAATTATAACAAACAAAGTGTATATATTATGAAATATGCATTGTGCAGTCAGCTTCATTGATAATAACAGATGTGTGAGATTGCGATGAACTGATGTCAGCTTTTTAGGAATTATTAAGGGAGCGCACTTTGCGCGCATTCAGTCATGCCAAACCATGCACTCAGTAGCCTGCTTGCTTTTATGTTATAACAGTGGTTTGTGTGTTAATGCTTTAATAACAAATGATTTATCAGGAGCATTTATGCTTATGTGTATTGTGGCGACACGTAGGCGAAAGTATTTGGAGGTAGCCTACAAAAAAAAGAGTGTATTTGCGGGCGGGAGCGGGACAAAAATGTTGCGGGCGGGAGAAAGTAACATAGAAAGTAGTTGAGAACGTCAGTTAAAACGACCCACGTATTAAAAAAATGGACGGGTTTAAATCGGGCTCGGGCTCATAATTACAGTTTATGTGTCGGGCCGGGCCGGGCTCGGACACAATGCGCACGGGCTCGGGTCGGGCTTGATTTTTTGGGCCCGATCTAAGCTCTACAATGGATGACTTCAGACAGAAGCACATGGATACCACAGCTAAGAACAAACTTACTGCTGATCCACTTTTCCATGTTGATAAGAGCATTAAAATTAGAAAAAATAATGAGACAAATAGAAATCAAGGGACATTTAGAATAGATAAAAATGTGCGATTAATCGCGAGTTAACTATGGCATTAATGCGATTAATCGCGATTAAATATTTTAATCGTTTGACAGCACTAAATTAAACATTTGCTTCTCACCAAAGATCTCTCTATTTTTTTAGTCATTAAACCATTATGCTGCCTCAGAAGTCTGTCCAAAATTATTTTTAATTTTGTATGGTACCTTGGTGCGAAAATGCTTGGTCCTGCAAAGTCATTATACCTGATAAGTCAGCGCAAGGCAACAAGTCAGCTGACAAAGCTTTCGGATGCAGCCTATGACAACACTGGTTGCTCAATATGATTGACTTAAAAGAACCGATTCGTAAGAGTCATTACCGGAGAACAGGTTACAGAAATGAACATTATTCAGTTCTGGAATTTGTTTCTAACCCTAGTGAGCATGCCGTTGTAAAAGAAAAAAGAAAAAGACTGGTCCTTCCAATTTATCAGCAATACTTAATGTCCGAAGAGCAACAGAATGGCTGATATGGACAGGAAAATATGATTACCCTGTAATAAGAAGCAGGTGCTGTGTCTGGTTAATAATAAACCCTTCCCTTTGATCCTGTTAACAAGACTGAAATATGAACGAATGAATTAGCCTTGAATGCAGCAGAATTACAAATACCCACAACTATACGTAATGTTGGAACACACAACTAAATCTCAAAGCAATGCACTGGACACTGGACAGTATGTTTCGGGATGTTGAAATCCCTGTACATCACGCATTATTAAAAGGTCAAGAATGTGGTCATACGCTATCTAAGGATCAAACGCAATGTGTTGAATACTGAATGATGTCAGGAGCTTGAAAGCATGGCTGTAAATCTGCATCATTTTCATCACCTACTTCAGATGACGTCTATGCATGAGACCATTAAAGCTCTAGAAAATATGCAATTATTTATTGATGTCAGTGAGTCATACTTGAAAATGTAGGCACTAAACATTTGCTGAAAGTCATCTCCAAGCATTATTTCCCATTTCTCTTCTTGGTCTTTTGTTTCCAGCTTTAAATGTGCATTGACAGATTTTCAGCTCGTTAGCATCTCCGAGCTCTGGTCTGAACTTCAGAGTGCTGGACGAGCTTGGGCTTACTGGCCAAAGTATAAAGAAAAGTGGCAATTAGACATTATACTAGTCCATAAAACGTCAAAGGTATGAAATCTGACATTTTTAAGAGCAATGCCTGTTCAATATGAAAGTATTTGAGCGATTAGCTGTGTTTTCATTAAGATTTAGTTTCTGCTGAAATGGAAATTAGACACAACAGAAATATGCTTCATGGGAACCTTGATGCAGCACAGGAATATTGCTGTTGTGGACTTAAATATAACTATACGTACATTGATTATTGCTTTTAGCAGTTTAGACCATGTTTAGACCATTCTCATTTACGCAATGTTTATCGTCACCACATCATCGCCAAGTAACTTGTGGTTGTCAATGTTCAGACTACGGAGCCCCTAAATGGACATGGTGTTGGAAAAAATATGAGATGGGAGGGGGAATTTTTTTTAAATGCTTTTGCATTCTCCTGAGAAACTCTGCATTCACTCGCAAACTTTTTGCATTCCCCAAGAAAATGTGTGTTCGTTCGCAAAACCTTTGTGTTTCCCCAAGAAACTTTAAATAAACTTTTTAAATAAAATAAAGGTTTGTGCAAAGAACAGTATATTTCACACTTGTAAGAGCCCTCCAAAATATATATACAATGAAATCTAATTTATAAATTGCAATATTAAATGTTGCTTGCTGTTACGTGTCAGAACATAAGTGTTTAATTCTGTCTAAAACAAATGAGTTTGCGCATGCTTTCTTTTTGTTTTTGTTTCTCTCTCTCTCTCTCCCTGTCGCTTTATGCTCATTTGAGTGTAACAGGTGCAGCTGCTCAGAAGGGTGGGGCTGTTGGACTCAGCCGTGAATATAAGCTGTGTGGAAGGCCTGTTCATCGAGTTCCCCCTCCTGCTTCATCGTGTTGTGAACTGTGTGTGTGAACGGGTTTTCGACCAACATAGTGGAGTTGGCCGTTTTGTGCTTCTCTTAGAGTAAGCGGCTTGTGAGTGGCGTTCTGATTGTTAACGGTATAGGCCGGTAATTGTGTTCACTGAGATTAATTGAGAGGTCTGAGGCCCTTTTCTTTCTTTTTAACATTTTTCTCCTGTTTGTTGGTTAGCAGGGAGGTAAGAATTGTACTTTATTTTGTTTATTTCTAATTTGAGGAAAGACGAGCTAAAACTTAGTTAGAAGACCTGTTTTGTTTGTTGTTTTGCGGCCGACTGAACCCTCTCACCGATTAATATATTTTCCTTTACAAAACGAATGAAATCTTACCCCTAAAATAAACCTCCATTCTCTTTGTCTTCAATTGTTTCGTTGTGTGTTTTTCCGGGAGCAGGGAGATGGAACTCCGGGCGTCGCCTTTTAACAGGCGTCGCCCTGTATGTTAGTGCATGTGGCACGTAACACTTGCAAAAAAACCAATCTATTTCTTAAGAGTATGGCTACTTTTGAATAGCTGTTATCGGAGAAATATCCTATTCGCAGCCAGATGGTGTAGTTATAGCATACCAGCAGGATAGACGGATGAAGCCATTCTAACCAGTATAACCTTGGCCCTATGGCTTCAGACAAGAAATTTTGCGATATGACAGTTGTTTGTGTGCCGTGAAAATGCATTACCACTCTGAATGAGCTGCTCTTCAGCACTCGAAGCATCTGAATCCAGTTGTCACAGCTAAATTGAATGATCCCATCATATCCTTATAAATGCCAATCACTCAGATGAGGGGTGAGCCCTCTGGAAGAGCCCCATTGTTTGATTTGACAGAGTACAGTTAAGAGCTCTTCCTTTGAGTTGCAGCTGTTGGCCCGAGCGGACGGGAGTGAGACCACGGACTGCAGGTATGTGGAGGTGAGCAATGACAGGCTTTTTAAGCCTCCTCTTTGATGTCCTGCCCCCCTCTGGGAGCTAAAAGGGTAATGTGAGAAGTCAGGGAGCACAATGACTCTCTCACCTGCGTCCTTTGAAGATCCAAGCATGCCTAGGACATCTCCATCAGAGGATCCACAGACGTTTATGGGCCCTTTTTCTTTCTTTCTTGTTTTGAGTGCACTAGTCAAACTACTCCCGAAGTCTTTGTGGCCGTGTGTTTCTCAGCACTCTGGTTACAGCGGCTCTTGTTCAGGATGAGACCCGTTGTCAACCTGTTCCATGGCACAATCAGCATCAATCGTTCAGCCTCTGTATATCAGTGAACCTTGAGGGTCACCTCCTGCACTGACCAATTCTACAGCCAGATTCTCTTTCCAGGACAGTTTCTCACGACTTACCTCTGCAACTTTGACCTGCCCTTTTATCTATAAAATACTGTTGCTTCTCAAAATTTGCCTTAGGTATAGACTTGCAACTGTTGCATGTGATGCAAGCTCCAGTTTGCCATACTTCCTTGACCACGAAATTGACAAAGTTCAAGCTTTGTTCAAGAAGTTTAAGAAGACTGCATCCTTCGAAGGCCGCTAAGGTTGGACCAAGCATTGTTAAATAACATGCAATGAATTCTGGGATCAATCTGTTGTATCCTTCATTGCCCGGGAAATGAAAGATGCATTTTGAGGCCGCTTTTGAAGGAGCCTTTAAAATGGGACAGCCTTTGTTGCGCCATCGGCCTTCCAATGGAGTCTTCGAAGGATGCAGCCTCTGAAATGGGACGCAGCTCACGCCATTTTACTGTTGTTTGGGTAGCTGTTAGGGTGTTGCTAGGTTGCGATTAATAAACTTTCATATTAAGCAAAACAAAGCCATGTCCAGAGTTCAAATGATTTGCACAGCCAAATTTTCTTTTTTTTGTAAATTTTCTTATTCTTATTCAGCCTATATGTCGAGTTTATTGAGTGTTGGCCCTATATATGCAGAGCTTGGTGACATGAATACATTTTAATGTTTTAATTTGTAATAGAATTTAGAGAAAAAAAATCTTCACTGATCAGACAGGTACCTCTAGCCCTGACATGGCCACAGGAGGGAGTCGGAGGGTCAAGAACTATTTCCAAGTCTGACTCTAAAAATTGCTGTACTAACGGATAATCTTGTTGTCGGATGCTCTACAGCCAAACCAGAGGACCCAGTGTGAATCAAAGCAACTATAGCCAATGGCAACAGTTCATGTGCAGACAGGTGAAAAAGATACTTCTGTAGGTCAGCACAAGGTCATCAAGCAGAAGACAGATAAGTGACTCTGCATGAGGTAATACCGCATCAACCACACACACCTATATGGTTTGGCAAAGGGAGCTCTTTGTTAGTGCAGCGAAGTGCTGATGGCTTCTGTCCCCCTCTGGTAGGCCCACAGGGGGCCTTTTCTGAAACAGAATAGGCCATGCACCTGACACAGATCCAGCATCATCAAATATTGATCTATATTTACACTACCAGTCAGGTTTGGACTTGATTGAATTCGTTTTATATGATTTTAAAACCTTTTGATTTTTCTCATGATTGCTTGAAAGTAGATTTGTAGACTTAAATGGTGCCTATGTATTTTTTTTAGGTGAGTTGAAGTGTACATGCAAACTTCAATGCTGTTCAATATATATATATATATATATATATATATATATATATATATATATATATATATATAGACCTAACAGATTTAATTTTTTTATTTTATTATTATATATTTTTATTTTATTTTAAAACATTATTTATTAATATTTAAAAGTAATTTGATTTTTTTAAACTGATACTGATTGATACAGAATTCCCTTATAATTCCATTTTGTTATTTATTATTCAATATGTATATGTATTTTATTTTTTATATTATTTATTGCTATTTAAATGTTATTAGATTTTTTTTTAAACTACATAATTCTCTTATAATTCCATTTTGTTATGTAAAAGTTTTTTTGACTTTACTATTATTCTAAAATGTGGAAAATAGAATGAGTAGATGTGTACAAGCTTTTGACTGTATATTTATGTAAGATGCTGAAGCTAGACATGAACTATATCTTCAGTAAGAGAAATACAAGTGTATGCATGCATATTATTTAGGAGGAGAATAGGTAACGTGTCACCCACTTAAACTGAAAAATAACTTTTTATTCTTTCTCTTTGCAGTTTTGTATCACTCTCCGAGTCCTATCCTATTTCCATCTGGAATTAATGACCACATGAATCTGGTCTCTCTGTTACTCATCACCCATAATTCCCTGCTGCGACCTCAATGACCCTCACCTCCTCTTGTGTCTGTCCTCTTCTCCTCCTCATCCTCTTTTCCAGCAGCATTCACCTCTGAATGACTCGAGGCTCTGGCAGGGTGACAGCCCCTGTCTGTCTCTACCAGACCAGCCTGAACCAACACCAGCCTAATCCCTGGGATCACCTTTCCCCCATGGGGACACAAGTGTGGATCAGTGGGACAGAGCTCCAGGAATCTCCTTATTTAATTTGGGTACAAAACCACACAGCGCCATACACAAAATATCTTTATTAGAACAGATGTCATACTTTGAGCCCTATTTAATGAAAGTAGAAACAGGCCGTTTTGGCACTCAGGTGTGTCCTTTAAGTTCACCCAAAAAGGAAAATTAAGTCATTATTTACTCAACCTCATGTTGTTCCAAACCTGTATGACTTTTTTTTTTCTTCTGTGGAATAGTAAAGGAGAAAGTTAGTGGAATGTAGATGGAGCTGTTTTGCGTATGAGAGTAAATGATAACGAGACTCTCATATTCAAGAAATGACCACAGAAGTACCATGAAAGTGCGTATCCATACAACGAATGTTATTTCTCGTGCCATTTATACGCCAAAAATAGTTTTTGCGTGCATATTATACGCAGTTTTCGTGTGCATATGATGGGCACTTTATGGCGTGTAATACCTACGCACTCCCCACTCCTAATCCTAACCAAGGGGTTTACAGTGCCCCGTAGCATATGCACGCAAAAAAAACATTTTTAGCGTATAAACCGCACGAGAAATAACATTCGTGGTATAGATACGCACTTTTGTTGGATCAGTGTGTTGCATCTTTTGGTGTTGGGGTTTGTTTTCACCCGACTGAACATGTTCAATCAGTGTCGTGTCTGTTGAGGCCGTGTAAACATGACAGTTATTTTTCATAATTTTAAATCCAATTTAATAATTTGTTTGTTGGCTTTTGTGCGGTGTGAATTGGCCTTTATTCTCACAAAGTTTGCGTTAATTTGATTAAAAAAATAGTAAAACAATATAATTGTGAAATATTACTACAATTTAAAATAACTGTTTTCTGTTTTAATATATTTTAAAATCGAATGATTTTTCAGCATCATTACTCCAGTCTTCACGTGATACTTCAGAAATCATTCTAATATGCTGATTTGGTCCTCAAGAAATATTTCTTATTATTACTTTGGTTGAAAAAAGTTATGCTGCTTAATATTTTTGTGAAAACCACAATATACAATACTGTGCAAAAGTCTTGGGCATGTTAGTATTTTCACCCCAAACAATTTTTAAGGCAGTTTTTTATATATTTTGCTGTAGAGTCAGTAGGAAATATCAGTTCACATTTCCAAACATTCCTTTTGTCATTAATTGTTATAATCCAGTGAGATTTTTGTTGGCACAAAGATTCTTACAACAGCCGAAATTATCCACACAGAGATCTGATCTCACCATCATCAAGTCTGTATGGGATTACATGAAGAAACAGAAAACACTGAGACGGACTAAATCGAGAAGAACAGCGGCAACGTCTCCAAGACACTTGAAGAAACCTGATGTTTCTTACTTACACACTACAGCAAAAGATATAAATAACTAGTTTTTTCACCCAAAAAATGGTTTTAAGCCAATGTGCCTAAGACTTTTGCACAGTATTGTATATACTGTATTATGAGTTTTTGATTCATAAAAAGTTCAAAAACAGCATTCATTAGAAAGTTTTTTTTTGTAACAATGTAAAATTAACTTTTGAGCAAAAAATGCATCATTGCTAAACTTTTAGACAGTATTTAACAAGCTAATGAGGTAAAGCAAATAAGACTTAAAGGACAAGTTCGGTATTTTACACTTAAAGCCCTGTTTTAAGATAATTTCTGATGAAATAAAACGGTTAAGATTGAAATTTGGACAAATGCTGCTGTCACGAGAATTTACGGTTTCTGTGTTAGCACCCCCATCCCCCCCACCTCCACAATGGTTTCATATGGGCACTGGAAGAATCATTCATAAAACACATTAAACTTTAGTTTACAAAACGTGAAACTCACTGAGTGGTCTGGGGTGTTCACTGATATGCTCACACAAAAATCGCTGCAAAATATGCTTTCCAACAGGTATTTTACCATTCGTTGTAAAACTGTGGACCTATTTTTCCAAACGCCTCACAACCGGACATTCTTCCGTTGAAAATACAGAAAACGAAAATTCTCGGGACAGCAGCATTTGTCCAAATTTCAATCTTAACCATTCTATTTCATCAGAAACGATCTTAAAATAGGGCTTTAAGTGTAAAATACCAAACTTGTCCTTTAAAATCTTATGCAGTTTTATTTTATTTTGTCATAAGATTTGTAATGCAAATATAAATCTAGTAAATTATTTTATTTGCAGAGTAAATCACGTTGAGTGTGGATATTCTGATTATTTTGTTGGGTCTTACAAAACATATCATCTGATGTATTGAGTCATTACCATTTTCATATAGCCTAGATAATTGGGTAACACTTCATTTTACAGTCCTGTTTCCCATGTACATACTATGTACTTATTATAGTAATTACAATAACTGGGTAATAACTGGGTAATAACTAGGTACTAACCCTGAACCTACCCCTAAACCTACCCTTAACCCATGTACTTACCTTATATTACCCAGTACTTTCTAGGTGAGTACACTGTAAGTACTGCACTGTAAAATGAAGCGTTTCCGATAATTGCATGACACGTCAAGGAAGACCATGATTACTTTTGTACAAAAAAATATTTATGCCCATCTGCATTGCTAATACTTTTTGCTAGGTAGGATGAAAGCATAAAAGGTTCAAAGACGTAAATAATTAGTTTCAGATGAGTTTGACAAGAACTGCTTGATTTGTAGTGCGGGGGTGTTTCTTGCATGGTATCTGAAATAATTTAGTTCTCCATAGCTGACACAGGCTCATCCAGATATAGCACTCGCACCCGAGTGGAGTGGTGTCAGAATCAGTAGCTCTCTAACCATGAAAAACTACTTGCATCTGCTTAATTTCACTTCCCTTGTGGCAAGTCAGAGAATGAATAACCGAGAGGGAGGATTTATTAGCCATGCTGATTTAAACCCATGGGTGATCGCTCTGTTTTGCGTCTGTTGGACTGTGAGAAGCATACGTAGGAAAAAAAGCGCAAGTCGAACTCTAAACTTCTGGTGTCCGATGGTCGGTAAAGATAAGATCTAGCACAATGGAAACATTTCGGATGAAGAAATACCCTAAGACATCAGTAAAGGAGAGAGGGTGGGGGGACTCCAGTCATGAGAGGCATCTTAGCTCTGTACACTCATATGTTCACAGGCTGAGGTCAGTGAACCTAAGAATAAAACAAACCGTTAAGCTAACAGAGGGCGCCATGCATCACTGCACATGCATTCTTGTCAGTGGGAGATCTCATGGCTCACAGAACCAGACTGGTGGATGCATTTTTTTACAACATGGTTTACCAAAGTCAAGGAGACTAGATATTGTGATGTGTCTTTGCCAACATAGTCTCATAACTTATGGTAACACTTTATTTTGATAGTCCACTTTAGACATTCTACTAAGTAAGTAACTTTTTACAATTACATGTCAACTACCTTTCTACTAGTACTAACTATAAGTAACTTTACAACTACATGTCAACTACCAATCATTAGTGTATTTGAGACTGTCTTCTTAATATCGGCTAACACTTTTTGATGCTCTCCAACAGATTACTGACTAGGTAACATTGCAAGTACTGCCCATGACTACATGCCTACTAACCCTAACCCTATCCTAACAGTTTACTAATATACTAATGCTCTGAAAGTTAGTTTGCATGTAGTTGCAAAGTTAATTATAGTTAGTACTAGTAGAAAGGTAGTTGACATGTAGTTGTAAAGTTACTTATAGTTAGTACTAGTAGAATGTCTAAAGTGAACTATCAAAATAAATTGTAACAACATAATAAAAAAAACAGCAGGATGCGATTACTTGCAAATAGTACTGAATTACTCGGTTGATTTATTTTTTTGATTACTCAAGTAAAATAACTGAATTGGCCATCTCTAGTTTGAATGCTCTTCTGTATGTGTGTTTGTCTGTGTAAGGCTGTGTGCTCCCACCTTCTGTGCCCCCTCACCCTGGTGCCCTGTGGTTAATTGGATTCAGACAGGGCTTGTTGATGGGAGGGAAGAGTGTGGCTGCATTGTTATCAGAGGGTCTCGGTGCAGCATCGGCCTGATAAAATAAGCTTTTCACTCCCTGAGCACTGCCCCCTCAGCACAGAGAGACGCGCTTTTACACAAGACTCCGGAGCATGGCACAGCTGACCGGACACACACACACACACACACACACACACACACACACACACACACACACACACACACACACACACACACACACACACACACACACACACACACACACAAACAAGCTTCATCAAAGAAAAAAATCCTGCTTGAATGGGAATTTAACTGACTGTTTCTGATTCCATTTGATGCTGTAAATGAACGTGTGTATATATATATATATATATATATATGTACATACATACACACATTATATATATATATATATATATATATATATATATATATATATATATATATATATATATATATATATATATATATATTAGTGGTGGGCCGTTATCGGCGTTAACGTGCTGCGTTAACGTGTGACTGTTATCGGGCGATAAAAAAAATATCGCCGTTAATCTATTCTCAAAGTTGGGTTGGGAGCTGGGTCTATACTACGCAAGCTATGATGACTTTCACCTTGATATTTTAGTGCGGATGTATACTTAGCTAAATTGCACTGTAGGGGGTAGGGATGGGAATTGAAAACCAGTTCCACTGGAGAACCGGTTCTAAATTTTATGAACCATCGCTATTGTATGCCCACGACGTTAACGATTCCTCTTATCGATGCTCCTGCTCCGAGTTTCACCCATTTGATAATATACAGACCGTGAACTCACAACTTTCCCTTTTGTCCTTTATCGGGCACCATAGTGCGACGTCCTATACGCATCTGTGCGTCATTCATGATGTCAAAGCGATTTGAGCAGAGGAGGTAAACATGGAGTGGAAAAGACGATCTAAAGCTTGGCTTTATTTTACTAAACGAGACAAATTATGCTGTTTCCTGTTTGCAAACAGGGTTTTTCCTGCATTTTTTTTTTTTTTTTAGCGCCCGTCAAGGCGAATTTTTGTCCAAAGTCTTATTTGATCGGTGAGTAATGTAGATGAACTGTTGCACTTGTGACAGGGCAAATGTTTAACTGAAAGAAGAACGAGCAGAGAGAGAGAGAGAGACCCGGTCACGCGCACGCGCGTGCGCACTCTCTCACTTCGGAGCCAGGCGACTTTTTACTCCACACTAAGCGCTGTCTTGCTCTCTCTCCCTCACACATATTAACCAAAAAGAAATCAACACAATGTTAAAAGGTCGGAAGACCAAAGTTTCATGTGGAGCATTTGGAGGTTTTGTTTTCCTGAATTACCGCTTGGTGTGAATTGTGCTAAAATAAGTTACTTTATCTTCTCTGAAAAGTGTTCCACACAATCATCTGACAGTCTCAAGTACCACCTAAACGCAAAGCATCCCTTAGCTAATGCGGTAGATGCCGGGCCAAGCACTGATGTAGCGCAGGGGAAGTGTCGTCGTCAAACTACTATGTTTGAGTGCAACCGAGGCAATCTAGATTAATCTAGATTAATTCCAAGATTCCAGTGAGATTAATCTAGATTAAAAAATTAATCTATGCCCACCACTAAATTATATATATATATATATATATATATATATATATATATATATATATATATATATATATATATATATATATTAGCATTGTGTGTATTTAAACTCTCTTGTTTGCCCTGTGTCTTTGTCGGGTATTGATTGTTCCATGGCCAGGCTCCTGTAGTCTTGTTTTTCTAGTCTATGTACCTGCTTTAGTTTTGAGCTTTTATGCCTTGCCATGTTTTTGTTTATGTTTGATTGTGTTCTTTTTGTAAATAAATTGTGTTTGGGTTCTCACCTGACTTGCCTCCATTGGACTTCAATCGTTACAGAATACTCAACCAAACATAGAACCAGCAATTCGTCTCTTCCGCCTCAGCCAAGGTGACCGTCCGATTGAAAAATATGTGGAAGAATTTTGTGAGCTTTGCCATGGGGTGGACTATAACGATGCTGTCTTAAAGGACATGTTCCACTATGTGCTTAAGGACATGCTTGACAATCTTATGACCAGAGTAAGAATTTAAACTTTATTTAAATTTAATTTAAATTTTAAGTAAATGGATTATAAATCTTCAGACAGCCTTTAAGTACTTTGTTGCAAGACTTTGATAAAGATCAAGCTTTTTAAAACAGGTGTTCTACAGATATCACCTTAAGATAACATATGATCTGCACAGATACTATTCTGAACTTCCATTTAAACACTATAATACTAACATCTAAAGCTTTTTTATTGAAATGGATGTTAGCGCACAGATCCAAACAATTGTGCATCAAAGTTTAGGGTTCAACATTGTAGATAAGGGACCAATCAGATAAGGGATAAGGGACCTCTTCAGACAAGATGGTCGCTGAGACAGTTCCGGGTGATACAGCGCTCATGATAGCTGACACAGCTATTTTGCTCTCGACCAAGTTGGCTGTCACGCCTGAGAGTTCGTCTCCGGTCAAGATGGCCGCCACCACGCCAGAGAGTTCGTCTCCGACCAAGATGGCTATGTCAAGTTTTGTGTGTTTGTTTCTTGTTCCTGTTTTTTGTCTGTCACTTTATCCCCTGGTTTTAGTCTTGTGATCCTACCATGTGTTCCCTTGTCTGTTGTGTCATGTTGTAATTGGTTTATTGTTAATTGTTCACAGGTGTCCCTTGTCATTAGTATTGTGTGTATTTAAGCACTCTTGTTTGCCCTGTGTGTCTTTGTCGAGTATTGATTGTTCCATGTCCATGCTCCTGCAGTCTTGTTTTTCTAGTCTGTTCATGTTCCTGCTTTAGTTAAGTTTTCATGCCTTGCCATGTTTTTGTTATGTTTGATTGTGTTATTTTTGTAAATTGCATTTGGGTTCTCACATCACTTGCCTCCATTGAACTTCAATTGTTACAGAAAGCAGCATTTATTACAACAAAACTCCTGTATCTTGAGTAACTTCAGTAACCCACCCAGTTAATTCATTGATTAATTTGAACCGATTCATTAAAAAGAACCATCTGAAAAAAGTTATTAATAAGTGAATAGGGCTATGTGACCATATGTAAATAATTTGGGTTTATTTTTTATTTTTTTTATAGTTTTCAGTCCAAGTGCTCATGATCTTTCCCTGGTCTCCGGAGTTCAGGGAGGACCAGAGAAGGGAGAACAGCGAGCAAATGTGTATTTGTGGATGTTTGTGGGTGTTCATAGCACAGGGGTGGTAACTCAAGTTTAGACAGTTTTATATAGTTGAGTACACTCTGAAAAGGTGCTGTAAATCAATTTTATTTGCTGTTTGCTCTGATCACACCTCTCTTGACCTTTGACCTCCTCTGCTTGACAGATATTATGCGGCTTAGGTTTTGCTTGAGCAGTTATGTCTGTGTATGTTTTCCTTTGTCAAATGCATGTAACTTTCTCCCTGCACAGCATTTTAGAGGGGTAAATGCAATTCCTTAGTCAGAATTAAAACAGAGGTTCATGCAATTTTTCACTCCTTTTGTACTTCCAGGAAGAGAGAATATAATACAGGATTGGGTGCGTAAATAAGGACAGACTGCATTCTATCAAGAAATAGCCTGTGTTGACTGTTTCTATAGTGGTTGAGGCCTAGCATGTTGAAACACTGTTATACAGTGGTGGGAGCTTGTGATGTTCTGATAAGACAGTAAGCTAGTTGGAATATCCACTGTGTCTCTGACACCTAGGAATGTCATCAGATAACAAACCATATGAAGTGAGACAGGAGTGTAAATCACTGTAAAGATACACAGCGAAGAAGGAGAGAGAAAAGAATGAGTTTAAAGGGATGGATGAAAGGTCAGTAGAAGCGTAGATGTGGGAAAACTACTGCAAACCCTGTGCTTTTCTATGGCATTTCTGGCTTGAATACCCAGAAAGCACAATATTGATCTGTTTATGGGTGATTCATCAATTAGGGGAACTTTTCGTCTCTGAAGATGATTAAGGGAATGCTTAAAAATATATATTTAAAATGTAAAATTCTGATAAATAAGGAAAGTTCTATGTTGCACTAGATACCAAAATCCATTTGAAATCCATTGAAGAATCCCTGATATACATTGCTAGCATTCTTTAACATAACTGCGGTTTCATTCCCATAACAAATGGTCCATTCTCCGATAGTCTCTTTGTTTTTCTTATATCAGAATGGGTTTGCTGTGTTTTGCGGCCTGTTTAATCCATAATCTTGTTGTTATTTGTCGGAGTTCCAGTGTCCCCCTTTCACATGACTTCAGTCTGGCATGTCGTCATGCACTGTACCACAGTGGACATAAACATAAAGGGGGAATGCAAACAACCCCCCCCAACCCCCCTTCTCATTTCCACTTTCACTCACACTCACTTTCTAAATCTCACTTCCACAAGTGGTTGCATTTCAAAAGGCCTTTCAGACAAAACTCTTGTGAACTCCTCAGATTGAAGGCTTGAAAATGCTGGTTGAATAAGCTCCGACTTGATGGATTGGGTTTGCAACTAGGCCATTTAGTTATTTTAATGGCATAACGGAGAAGTAGGAGACAGACATAGACCAGGCAGGAAGTATCAAAGCAGCCAATCAGTATTGTCATGACATCATCCTGCAGTTCCAGAGTGATCAGTCATGTGGCATTTACTGCTCAGGTGATTGGCTAAACATGCCCATGAAATGTTGATGCTGTTTTCATTCCCATTCTGTTGCTTTTAGAAAAACTGTTGAAAACACATACACCCACAGCATTACTATCAGATGCATAATGCTGACATATGGAAATATTTCACATGCAGGTTCATAATTTAAACAATGACAGGAAGCCAGTGAGAAAAATGTTGAGTTATGCAACTCCCTCTAACTTTTCTTTTCTTCTCCAGGGATGAGATTCATGCTGAATCAACACCACTGGTCTCAGAACAGAAGAGATATTGTCCACATGGAGAGCACGCTAACATGTGAGTTCCTTCCAGTAGTAGAATGAAGGGATTGAGCAATCAGAATTAAGTATCCCTGGAAGCTGTATAATAAGTTATTCATCTCATTACAGAGCAAGTGTATTAAAAAGTTCACCAAGGCCACATTTATTTGATCCAAAATACAGTAAAAAACACTAATTTGTGAAATATTTAATATATTTTCAAATTAAATGTATTCCTGTGATGGGAAAGCTGAATTTCTAGCATCATTACTCCAGTCTTCAGTGTCACATGATCCTTCAGAAATCATTCTAATATGCTGATTTGCTGCTCAAGAAACATTTCTTATTATTATCAACGTGGAAAGTTGCTGTTGAAAACAATGTGTCCTTGCTAAATAAAAGTATGGGAAAAAAAATCTTTAGATCTTATATAGTGTGAGTTGCAGAACATGATATTTTTCAAGTAGATGAAATGATTCTGTTGAAATGGACTTATGGAAATATATCTGCCTTTCTCTTTTACCCCATGGAATATGAGTTTATGTCCGGAGTCGTCCCTTTGGAGTTTTACTTGCAGAATTCCAGAGTTCAGGGATCCATGACTGACTGATCGTACTTGCAAAAAAAAAAAAAGATTCTGAAAATACCTTCACAGACCTGTGGAGAAAAACGGCATAAACGCAGTCTCTGTGCAAGAAACATACACCCATGATCTAATACAGCCAGGAATCAAAGACTCCCATGATGCTGCAGGAAATGTATTGGCCAATACTAAGATTTTCCATGGTAGCATCTTCATAGTTATCTCCAGTGATTGATTAAACATCAATCAAAAATTCAAAACTGGTGTGCACATCCCAAATACCCCGATTGGGCGCAGGTGCAGGACAGCTAAGTAACATAAACGGAAAAAGAAGCGTGAAGTCCGCACACTGAAAATAGCTGCTCCAAATGAATTTATTAATAGCACAACATTTCGACCCTCAGGTCTTCATCAGGCACAATACCAAAGTCAACTTTAAATAGAAACAGGTAATCACCTTAATTAAGTTAAACATGCCAACAGTTAAATGTGCAACATGTGATTTGCTTTAATCAATGAGTTTCAGTTGCCCACAACCATGTTTTCAAGGTTATTAATCCTATCATCTTCCATGAGGAGGATGATCCTTTCATCTCTTAGGACAAGAAGACACATGTTTTAAATACAACTTTTAAGTGTTAAGTTTGAGATATTAGATGTTTAAATGAGGTCATAATGGCTCTGTGTGTTTCTTTGGTAATAACACATTCCGAGCAATGTGCACATACTAATGAAATGTAGTTTGAATGTGCTGTAAGTTGTTTTGGATAAAAGTGTCTAACAAAAGAATGAAGAGTATGCATTTCAATAAAATGTTTAATTATTGATATATAGAATGTATTTAAATGTTAAATAAGTACAGGGCACAATGATAACATATTGAAATCTTTATTTTGCACCTGTTCACAAATCCGTATGTGGAGCATATTTACCAAGGTGTTATGACATTTAGCAGGAGCTGAGAAAACCCTTAACACGTTTCTCCTGCGAATGTGTGTGACGTACTGCAGCATTTAAGCACCTGTTTTAAGTTGCAAATCAATGCTGGAGGTCCATATCTGATTGGTCCCTTATCTACAATGTTGAAGCCTAAACTTTGATGCACAATTGTTTGGATCTGTGCGCTAACATCCATTTCAATAAAAAAAGCTTTAGATGTTAGTATTATAGTGTTTAAATGGAAGTTCAGAATAGTATCTGTGCAGATCATATGTTATCTTAAGGTGATATCTGTAGAACACCTGTTTTAAAAAGCTTGATCTTTATCAAAGTCTTGCAACAAAGTACTTAAAGGCTGTCTGAAGATTTATAATCCATTTACTCTGGTTTAAATTACGCATTGTGGCAAAACTTCAAACATTGGATTCAGTAGAACTTTTTTTGAGCACCTGGTTGCTACATTTATCAGCTATGATAAAAAAAAAATCATGACCTTCATTACTTCTTCTGTTGACCTGCTGTGTGGTTTATGTTAATACCAAACAGAGCGCAACACAAATGAACCACCTTAGGTAGCATTTCAATGGGTTCCTATCACTGACTGAAGAGCTGATAAATTAGATGCACATTGGGACAATGTTTGGACAAGGTAATTCACTTGTTCTAATATACGGCCCCTTCTTAGACCCCTTGATCTATCTGTCCACTTTGCTTGATTTACCAAAAACGGTGATATCCACATATTAATCCACATAATATAATAAATCTGTGGCTTCTTAAGTGGTTGGGAGTGATTACAGCACACATCTAAAACTGAAGTATTTCACCAGTGACAGTCTGCGTTTGTATAGCATTATGTCTGTCAGCCTTTGAATCATGTGTCTGCGGTCCATACTCTGCTGCAGTGTGGAGGAGGAAACTGAATGAAAGCTCATCACCTTCATAATTGCTGCTTTCCGTGAATGAGACTCGGCTTCACAAGATGAATTTAGGAAATGGGGTGGTTGGGCCTGGTAGAACTAAATATGGAAATGGTGCTGTTAGTAGCTGTGTGTGAAGATGAGTGTGATAAAGCTTTATTTCCAAGAGTTGCCATGGCAGTGGTCTCGAGTAAATGATGCATGAAGCTTTGGCAGAGACTGCCAGCACGTTCCATCAAAACAGGAAGTGGAAAAATCTGTTTAGATGCTGATTAGATTCTATGTCTAAAGAGAATTGTTCTTGGTGCATAATTATTTGTAATAGAAATAAAAAACTAGAAATATACCAAAATGGATCTGTTATGTTTATATGTATATTGGTGTTAGACAGGGCTTAAGTTTTTTGCTCACCAGCCACTGTGGCTAGTGGTTTTTCAAAGTTACAAGCCACTCAGCATTTTCACAACTTTGACAGATACCATGGGGAAAAACTGCTATTAGATATTTTTATTGTTATCTCATAATTTGGCTGCAGATATATTAGGCCGCTGTAACTTTAAGAACCTTTAAGATCCATTATACTGTTACACACGTTTTTTTAATCAACTGATTACGTTCATTTAAAACATAACTGACTGTGTTTTATTGAATACTCTCCAAGACCGGCATTTTGACATTGTTAGTAAACTCTTTGAGTTTGAGCCCTGTAACACCAACAATATTTGAGTGAGTGAGGGGAGGCGGTTTGTGTGTCAACTCGCTGTCGGAGAGATGAGAGAGCGAGAAACCGCAGCTGTTATTGTGTATATTCTGAGGAAAATTAGTATTGGAAGCGTTTCAGATATTTCAGTGTCAATATGTTTTGAAAAATCTAAATTTGACAACACTACATTGCACTTAGTATATTGTTTCAGATGCCTTTTTAAAAGATTTTTACAATTGAAAAATGTATGTTACAAATAAATTTCAACTCACCAAAGTAGCTATAAGGAGTGACTTACATGCCACTGCTAAAATTTCAGCAGTGTTGGCGAGTGTTATCAAGCCCTGGGTGTATATATTTTCCTCCTTTTGAAAAATAGTTTTGAGGTTGACGATGTGTCTCTATTTGGCCAGTGTGAGCCAATGCCAATATTTTAATGTACACACTTCTCATTCTCAATGTGTTTTAAGTACTTGGGAACAATATCAAATATTTTTTTATTCTCGTATCAAAATATGGAAAGTATTAGGTTAAGATATTTTCATTTAGTTCTGGGTGAAATTACTTGTGCACTTATCCATGTAATTACAAGAACCCTCCAGCTGAAAATATCTGATTGTGTATGAAAATGTCTAGATCCAAAAGATTCTTAGAATCTGTAAATGAAACCCACATGAAATACCAGAACTAGAACTACCACTAATCAGTTCTTTGAAGTGTTGCTCCACTCCTTGTTTTTCTGTAGAAAACTCCCACGCTTACAAATTATGTTGTTTTAGTGGCATTCTGAGGTTAGAGTAAAATTAAAAATATATATACATGCTATAAACACTTTAAAAAAAAGTTTTCAATTACAGAAACCACATTGTTTCTTAACAGCTCAGTTGTTGTATCACAATTTATCAGTTAAGAAAGATCTTAAGCATAGATAAATGAATCAGAAATGCAGATGTGTTTTAAAAAAAATTTTTGCTCCATTAAACGGGAGAAATGGCCACTGGGGGATGAGTGGGTCGAGCTGATTTTATTAGTGAATAAGATGAATAAGGCCTGGGGCTATTCTCTTTCATTTTCATCTCAGTCAAATGCCATAGCCCAGAGCAATTAATAGAAACCATAAAACCTTGCCTTTAAAATGGACTCAAAGTTCTGGCAACGGTTCAGCTCCATCTTATATATTAATTTATTTTTAATTCAACAAATGCTTTGCAGCTGTTTTACATTCTTTAAGTTTAGGGGACAAAAAAGTAGCCTACACCTACAAAAGAAAGGAAATAAAAGTCTGATCTACAAAAGCTTTTTTATGTCTTGCTAAATGTTTGTTGTACTATTCTCCTGTATTGTATTGCATTTTATATAGTTTATTTCTTGGTGAGCTATTATTTTATTTATTACCATTACTGGCATTTTTATGTTATTGTTTTGGTTTAATCTATGTCAATAAAGTAATTTGCAATTATTTGAGTAATAAAATAATGACATTCTTGTTGCAAATGAAATAGCTATAGGCTACTACTGAGGGAATTAAAAGATGTATCTGCTTAACAAAAAGGTTAAAACAAGACTGACTCTAAATGGTCACTTGTGTATAATCATTAAGCAAAAAGCAGAATCAGATTAATAAAATAAAAGTACCTGACATGTATAATATATATATATACATTTTCTCCCCCTGGTCCATGTAAACACCCACAAAGCACGTGCTTGGCGAGAGGGAGCATTGAGCTATTTCTACGTCATCATAAGGAGCCGGTAGTGAAACGCGCGGTATTTTGAATACAACAAAACACAAAACAGAAGCTAGCTTAACGTTCGATCTTCAAAATCCGTAAACTAACGCCTTCAAGCCGCCACAACAATGTCAAAGAAAGCACAGAGGGCAGCGCTGAAGCTCCATATGAAGAAGAATGCTAATATACGGATAGGAAAAAATGCGGACTTGATGGTGAGTTGATGAAAATGAAACACACCAGTTTCCTCATACAAACGGGCGTCACATTCAAAATATACTTTCAGATTATTTAAATGAGTAATTTAACTGCCAAAAGACGTGTACTGGTTTGGTGTAGTCAGAATATTGCCTGTTTCGTATGTAGGATACGTCATATTTATTGAGTTGAATGTTCATGTTCTTTTAGTCTGCGTTTCAAAATCTAGCAGGCTGCCTACGTAGGCGGCATTTTAGGAAACTCGGAACGTTTCAAACGACATAATGAAGCCGAGAAATGCTGTCCAGGTAGGGAGCTCCGTAGGTTTTAAGAAACGGGCAGGCAATTTCGTATTTCGAAAGTTTTGAGCAGTGCGTAGTAACAACAGTGCGTAGCGTCTACGTCGTGGGCTCCTTTCATGCTGTCTTTTTGCAGACCTCATTATGGCAAAGATCATAAAGTAGCGTTTTCCAAAGTAGTGCTTTATGGAGGTGAATTGAAATGTTTAATGCAACAGTAGTCTGATTCATTTTATTGCTCATTTGCATTTTTATCACGTAGCTCTGTTCTTATCCATCCAGCCGCATGCAGATCGTAACTTTCATAGTCAACACACCTTTCTTCTTTAAGTGGATAATAAGCCACATAAGTTATTTATCCCTTAGTTTTTAATGATTTTTTTATGTACTACTAATAATAATCTTTTTTCTAGTTTTTATTGCTATATTTATTGTTATTATTATTATTATGTGGAGTGGGACTGGTAAATGATGCCAATAACTGCAAGACCATGGCTCCGACGGTAATGACTTGTTTGCCACCAGTGTACATTTCTTGCCCATCTTGTCACTTAGCGAAAGATCTAATTCTAGGATCAGGAAACCACAAATGGGCAGACAAGCCATTAAAACCGAACCACCATGTTGTGACTTTTGAAGCTGGTTTTATTTTAAGGAACTTGGCCCCAGATGTTTACGTTTGTTTAACGTTTTATATCCGAACAGCACTGATGAAACCAACGTGAAGTGGTCACTGTAAATGTTGTTACATGCAATAGATGTATAGCAATGTCGCATGCCGCCTCTTTGATTGCTTGATACTGACCACTTCATAGCTCATGATGATTAAAAGGAACTTCTATTTTCAAAAGGGGAGTCTGGTGGTTTAGGTTGATTGAGGTTTGCCTCTCGGCAAGTTTGCCTGGTGTTTTTCGTGGGAATAGGGGAATTGCTTATCCGTTGTTTTTAAGTTGAGAGTCACTGTACATGGTTGATTGTACTGAGTGTGTGTGTGTGTGTGTGTGTGTAGGATGTCCGTGCACTAACAGGGTCCTAATTAAAGGTCCATTGCAGCTGGTCTCACTTTATGGAGACTGGAGGTGGGGATGTTAAAGCCGCCTGAAAGGTGCTCTGCTTTACAGGGGTCTAATCCAGCCATTAAACTAAAAGGAAAATTCAGGAAAAAATGAAAGAAAGGCTCCTTTTTTGCCGTCCAATGAATATGTGCCGGTTTGATCTGGTTTCCTGTGCTTTTAATGACAAAATACCTAATAAGGCCCTTCGCATTTTGCTTTGTACATCTACTTGTAATTGTTGGTCAAGCTATGATTGTGTTTTTGGCTTTCTGATGAAGCCGTTAGTCTTGGTTCTCTGATTGTAGACCTACAACTATTTCCGCCACTGATATTGAATCCCTTTCTCTTTTTTTTGCTGGATTCACTCAAAATCCTGCGTAGTCTGTTTCACAAACAATCACTTTTACGAACCAGTTAATTTAATGAATCGCACCAAAAGACTCACAAACTAGACAGATTGGTTGTGTCCAAAATTACATACCGAGTAATTACTTGTTTTGAATAAGTAATTACTTCACTACTTCTAAAAAAAAGTAGGCCTATGTTCTAAATAGTATGAATGTAATCCGGACATACACATCCTGTTGCCTCATGGGTTAGTAAAGTGTCCATCATATGTGCACTTCAGAATCACGCTGGAAATCATCTAGGACAGCAAGGTACTTTTTGCTACTCTTTCATGAGTACTGTGAATTCAAACATACTACTCTTGTCATACACTGTGTTTCGCCCACTAGCCTATATAGTAGGGAAGTGATGATTTCGGATGAAGCCTTTGAATTAGTCTGATGAATCCTTCAGTGTATGAACTTTGAATCCTTCAAGTGTTTACTTAATTAAAACCTTAGTCTATAATATAGTCTATGTCTCGTGAAGTCATTTAACAGGTTGGTGTGTTTCTGAGGAACAGACTGAAATTGAAGTCATATGCAAAACAGTCATTCTGTAGAAAACAGAATAATGTGTTTTGCAGGTATTTATATAATTTACAGAGGAAATTTTAGGCCTTAGTTAACTTAAATAAGCTGTTAGAGTAGATGTCAAATTAGAAACAGAGGTGTTTACACACACTGATTTGAACTAAACAATAACAGGAATACGGTTTCAATTTCCTCAGAAACTTCAGATCCAGATTTCCAAGACCATGACAATCACCTTGATGGCTTTTTCCTTATTATTCTGTGCCGTATCAAATGTGCTTAGACTCTTGTTTTCTGTCTCCTGCATCAGATCTTACTGCATAAGCACCGAAACAGCTTGTGAGATTATCCCGGACATACTATTTCATCTCCCCTGTTTATAAGTGCGTCCTGCCGGGTGGAGCAGTGGCTTAGACCGCACTTTGTTCCTCCTGCCGAACTGAGATAGCCTATGCTGCATTTGATGGTTGATTGAACACAAAAAATAATCAGCTGCATCCTTCAAGGAAGCTGTGAAAGTGTCTGTTTTCTTTTTCCAGACCACCCCCCGAATTGTAGATTTGCTGTTGCTCCCCGACAGCAACATTTCCTCCCTGGTGTTAAGGATCTCTGGGAAAGTGGAGAAAATCATGGGTCTGTTTTGGAGGCCCAGGCCAAGAGCTCCTGGCATATTCACACCAAGTCATTAGATGTTGTGTCTGGCTTGTGTACTGTAATTGGATGATGTGTTCCTGAGCGCGAATGAGCTGAAGTTTGTGGTTGCAGGTTATTCAAAAGTGTTAAGAGCTGATAATGCAAATATTTGCCTGTTGAGTGAATATTTCAAATTTGTGCCCCGCAATTTTTCGTCTCGCACCATGTAACATACAGACTTCATTTAAAAATGTTTTCACTTTAGGTGTGCTATTTTTAGTTGTTTTTATTTTTTATGAAATGTGAAGATTTTGCATTGTTAGTATTTATTTCGTTAGATGTTTCGACATGAAGTGCTGTTGGTCTTGTGTGTTTTATTTATTTGCTTAATGAATTGAGATTGGATTTTTCTTTGTTATAGCCTATTTATTAATTATCTAATAGCTTCATTTTAATCCGGAATTAAAAAAATGTTGTCAATATTAGATTGAATTGTGAGTGCTCATTTACAGTAATATTTAAAAGTACTAATAATTTAAAACCGCACTGTTAAATGGAATTGATAACTGATAACTTAATTTACTGTGCAAAGATGATGCTTTTTTTTCACAACCAAAACAGAATCAAAGCTTAAAGTCTAATAAACTGTAATAGTTTTTGGTTTTGTTGGATCAGAGTGTTAACATTTCTGGTAGTGTAGACTAAGCTTTAACCCTATTCGTTTGCTGCCGTGCCGTCTAAGCAAAGAAATGTCCTTCAGGAACTGTAAATCCAGATTCATCTTGTTCTAATAATGATTTTTTTTATAATTAATTTTTTTACAAGAACAAAATTACATTTTTTGGACTTATCACTTTTGGATAGTGTGACTTCTGCTCGGCACACTCTAAGGACTCTGTTCAGACTGGTTTTCTCTGCACTCCTTTGCCCTCGGTGAGGATTCCATGTGTTTTCCGTGTCTGCGTGAGTCAGTAGAAACGGCCTCCGCTGTAATCAGTTCAGCCCGGTCGTTATGTTTTGGCAAAGCCTCTGGCACAGGGGAAACCTGGGCTTCTCAGTTTCCTTCTCGAAAACACTCTCAAGACCAGCTGTTGGAGAAGTATTCAGACGCCCCAGAGATGACCCACAATTATGAAAATTAGGTATTAATAGATTTAAATTACATCCAAATGGCTGTTGTGTAGATGCACAAGGAGTGCTGCCTTTTTTCAGCTGAAATCATTAAGAAAACTTGCTGGATATGGTTCAGCGGATCTGGTCACTGGCTATGTTTGTGTGTGCATGTTTTAGAGACGGAGCGAAAGTGCAGGAGATGATATACAGAAATTTCTCTCTAGCAGTTTGTAGTCAGTTCTCAGACCTCGGTGTAGGAAATAGGTTTATCATTCTTATTATGAATATCTTTCTATTATTTTGTTATTATAAAGCTCTTTCCCCAGTAGGCTATACTCAGTCAGTTTATGAAAACTAAGCTGTAAAAACAAGTCAGAAATCATCAATATTATAATGTTAGACATCTTAAAGGTACAGTAGCAAAAATAGTCAGTTGAATTTAAAGGGTCAGCTGGAGAGTCGAATACATGTGTATTATTGGCAGATATTGGATATTTATTAATGACATTGTATGTTTAATGGCCTGTTTTAATATTTAATGACTTTTGCCTTCAGTCAGTTGTAACTTAAAGGTAAATGGCAACATGACATGTAACAAGTTGTGTTGTCTAAATCAGGGGTTTTCAAACTGTGGGTCGAGACCCATTTGTGGGTCGCAGATTGGGAAGAGGTGGGTCCGCGCAGTCACTATTGGCTGCAGCGAAATTTACGCGCGGCGTTCTCCTTTTTCCAAAGCGCTAGGGCGGTTGCGCTCCGGAGGCGTCTGTCGTTGCTAAGCGCAACCATCAGCTGCGCTCTCCGTTACAGCAAGGAAAACGCTTGCGGCATTCTGAAAAGTTGAGATGTTTTTATCTCGATGCGGCGCGGACGCGCTTGGAAAAAACGAGCGCGTCGCACCGCGAGCTTCCATTATGAGCGCGCATACCGCGCGCCTACATTTGAATACGCGATATGTGAACAGGCCCTTAATCTGTCGTCTGTTCAACACAGCGCTGTTGTCTTTCAGATATGGTCTTCGTAAGAGTGCGTTGTTTGCATTCCCTCGCATGCATTTTGCTAACTACCAACACAAGGACATTTTTTATGTAAAACGTATTTCACATGTACACACACGAGGACGAAAGTGTTTTCTGCGCTGAACAACGTGGTGAGTTTAACAACACTTTTAGCAGAAATATTAGTATTGAAATTCTAGGTCATGGGCCTACTGTCAAATTAAATAATTTAGAAAATACAATTATTTGTTGTTATATCAAACTTTGGTTAAGATTAAAATTACTTAATCTTTAATTTCTTTGTGTCTGGGTAAATTAGTTGAGGCAGCAAACAAGAACTACTCGGTATTCTTCCCTTTATTTCAACAGCCATTAGGCTGCTATTTTAATTCTACATTATTTTGATAATGTAACATAAGTTTGTATTGCAGTTAAACTTGTATGTCTTTCATACTATGACAAGGAGAAAACTGCTCTGAAGAGATCTAACGCCTTCCACCCCACCCCACATTCATGCTTTTTAAAAATCATTTTGGTGGGTCTTGAGATAGATTATTCTTGTCTAGGTGGGTCCTGGAATGGAAAAGTTTGGGAACCCCTGGTCTAAATTCACGTAAAAAAATACTTTACGTTTTATTGTGCTTTTTAAAATAAAGTAGTAAAAATTGATAATATCATCCATTTATTGGTTATCGGTCATAAAAACAAAAATTGCTATTGGCTTTTTAGAAGAGATTATGTTGTCATGCAAAGGAAATTAAATGCTAAACAATATGAGCATTTGAAGACTGGACACAGTGACATTTGGGAGATTGTGATGTACACTCAAAAGCAGGGCCATGTGCTCTTATTATGTATACAGTGAATATTTACATACATGGCTTCTATGTGATTCAGAACCACCAATAACGTTTTAATGATGACAAATAATAACCCTAGCAATGGAAGGACTCACCTGTACATTGATACAACAAGCAAGCTACACAATGAAGACACCTGTACGTTGAACTAGATTCAGTGAAATTATATTCTTTTTGTTTTTATTTCTTTGGATCATATTGCTGTATACAGTAATTTATATATAATATTGTCATGTTAGCACATATTCCAGTGCAAGTACTGATTTTAAATATGTTAACCCAATGTGAGCTCAAGGTTGATCTGATATCAATCCACAAATGCAGACCTCCTTTCAGCATCTTGTGACAATTTCCTGGTCTAATCCGACAAGGTTGCACAAGGGCCCTTGTCTTTGGGGAGGGCTGGAAGATTTATCTTTCTTGGACACCCTCCTTCTCCTGTTGGACCTGCCTAGCAGTTCCTGTAACATAATCCTCCTTTACTGTGGTACTTATCTGTGGATCCATGCACAGGTATCGGGAAAGCTGCTGCAAACTACACCTGCAGGAACAACAGAGTATGATATTCACTGGAGTCGCTCAAAATATCGACTGGTCCTCTTGTCTCCAAGCGTTTGGCCTTTTGTGTGGCAAGTCACTAAGAGCCTCTTGAAATGATTACATGGTGGTTAATCACTCAAACATTGTGGTTCTTTTTTTTAGCTCTGGCTTAGTTGTAGTATTGTTTTTGGTTAAGGGAAACTGATATGTTTTCTGCCTTTGCATGTTTATTTTGAGATATAAAGGCCATTTGTGCAATAATTTGCAGTTTGGAAATGCTGAAAACATTATTTCGTACATCTTGACAAATTAAATCATTATTTAATTAACAATTAATTTGCATTTAACAATTGTTCTCTGTGTATTCCATTCACATGCTGTGGTCCCTGAGAAAGACTCTTAGGTTATGTTTATACTACACAGTTTTCAACTGAAAACGGAAACCTTTTTATGATTTTTGGCCGTTCGTTTACACGACAATGGCGTTTTGGGGGCCTGAAAAACTTCTAAAAACAGGTTTCAAAGTGCAAGGTTTCGAAAACGATGCCTTTGCCTTCTCCATGTAAACAACAAAAACGTGAATTTGTGAAAAACAGTTACACCATGCGCATGCATATTACGTGTTCGTGGGGCTTCTTTCGCCGATCCTATTTTCTTCGCAGATCCGTGTGCGCTTGTCCGTTATGTTCTTGAGACCGTAGGGTGTCCCATTTGTCATTTTAAGTTTCAGAAGGGTGTTCACGAGCGCTCCCTTTACGGGCGATATATGCGCACTTTTGCCGAGCCCGCACTGATGCGAGCTCTGCAGCTGACTTCTTCCCGACAGTCAAATCACTGTTACGTCATGAAAGTGCGGACTCGTTGGAAGACCGTGAGGGCTTAGGGTGCCATTTGGGACTGGGCCTTAGTGCACTGTAATTTACTTTACATAAGTGTCTGTGTCAGCTAAATAACAAATTAATTTAGTAGTAATTGGTCTTTTACCTCGTGTCCACAGGCCCAGCTCAACCTCCTGGTTGTCCTGCATCGCCTAGCAGAGGAGTCCAAGGTGAAGGCCTTTGAGGAGAAATCAGCAACCATCAAAGTTCACCACGTCAGAGCTGTAGCAAAGGTATCCAGCACCACCATAATAATTTAGCTAATTAAGAGCCCTATAAACTGCATTAGCTTTTTGTAGCTCGTACTATATGGACAGATATTTTGTTTTGATTATAAATTTATATTGTAAATTTTATTACTACATTTTTATTTTATTTTATTTATGAATTATTATTATATCGTTTATTTTTGAAAGCATTTTTGTATTATTTATTGTCATTTTTTCATTGTTGAATGCAAGGCATGACTGTTAAATTATGTTAAAATAGTTTTTTTGTGCATATACTGTATCTTTACTTTCCCCCAGATCTAGTGAACATGGTCTTATGTACAAAATATTCTACTTAGATTGAGGACTATCCGAATATTGTTCTTGACCCTTTGTTCTGTGAGTGTAGGTCTCTTATGTAAACATTTAGTTTAAGTGACTTTTATATCTGGTCTCTGAGCCGTTGAACTATCAGGGAAAGTGTACTTCCAACTTCTCTGCTTTATTCTTCAATTGATTTATTTTAGCCTGAGGTCCAACAATGTGTTGAAGCAGTGATGTTCTCTAACAAGAACAGTGGGTACCTAAGATTGGCTGGGTTAGGTTTCCAATGCATATTAATTTAATCAGGCTGCAGTGTTAGCAGATGTCACCCGTGGCCGCCCTATCGATCTTCTCAACAGTATGCGTTACAGCAATCAATTTGGTCATTAGTGAACTGCCAAGAGATACATTATGTGAATGGCAACTTATCTCCAGGTCTAGTCTGTTACCATTGCAGACTGTTTTTAGGGTGAGACTGGATGAGTTCACATCAACGCTTACAAATGGCAAGAAATTGGCAGCTGTGTGCACCCCTGTGCTGATTACGATAGATTCAAATATGACTTTAAACACCATGCTGGAGTGCATGGAATTTAGTTTTAAACAAAATCAGTACAAAATAGCAGAAAAACACACTCGCGCTCACCGGTCCAATTACAGGTTTAAAAAAAGAGAAGAAATTATATTTTCCGTAAAGAATTCAGGTCTAATTTTAGGATCATTTCGATTTTTTCCACTGACACATTGTTTTGACCTGTAGATGTTCTTAATGACATTCACACTAAAGTGATTAAACATTTTTTTTTACTCAGTTTTCAGGAATGAAAGCATGTGTTTGATCGTGAATGCAGTCCATGCTTTGGCAGAGTTGACGTGTTGATTGCTATTGGATTTAGTTTAGATATAGTGTTTTACTATAGATTAGGCCCAGCTGAATCTCCTGTAATTTTTATTTATTTATTCATCTATTGTTTTGAAGTTCAGGCCTTTCATGACCTGAAAAAATGAAATGAGGCAGCAAATGAACTTGCTCGTATTGCAGCCAGAATTCGGCTACATCATCTTGCAACCGCCCCTTTGATGGATATTTTTTCTCCAGCGCTATAGATCTGAACAGGGCACCACATCAAATGAGTCACAATAACACTGAACAGAGATCCGGCCAATTTTGAGTCATTGTGCTGCGTTTATTTTCACGAGGGAAGGCAGCTTATTTGATTAAGATGTAATTGTGTGCAGAGTGCTCCTTGTACAGATGCACTTGAACAGCAGGGGCATGAAAAATGCATTGCTTGTTCCAAATCAAGACCAAGTCATGATGGCCTGTCACAACTAAACATGTTAGGAATTACACGCTTTGCAGAGTTCAGGCGCAGACTGGTTCAGCATGGCCGCCTTTGAAAACAGGTGTGTAATGTAGAGCTCTGCCATGAAAAGTGGGAATTTTAGGGAAAAAATTGGGCGTGACTTAGAAACTGGGTGTTACCACACGATATAGGCTATTAGTAGTTTCTCTAAATCAGGGGTCAGCAACTCTCTGTACATGATGTGCAATTTTAGTAGTTTTACTGTGTAAATCTATTTAATCCATAAACACAATTACATATATTTCAGTTCAGTTCATCATATATCTTAAAATACATATTTATATATTTAACATGAATGATATATAATATTTGATCTACATTTGATTTACATAGATACATACATGCATATATGAACACTCAAATACTGATAACTTCCAAGTATTTTCCAGAAAGCAAAAAGCTGAACAGACCCTAGGCTGTCAAAAAACCATGTAAAGCATACTGGTTTAATTACTTGCATTACCCACTGCAAGAAACTGCCCTAATTGATCAGAGGTTTTTGATGCCGAAGTTTGTTTAATATTGCATTTTCATCACTTTGATAGTCTTTGGCTTCCCATTCAGCTCCTAGCTAAGAACCGAGGAAGGATTACTGCAAGAATTAGATTGACATACAGGTGCAAAGGTCTTTAAAATGTGTACATAAAACAAATAAACGGGCTGTTTATCGCGTACCAATGATTACCCCTCTGTGATTCGCCCTCCGGTGGCTGCCGACCCCTGCTCGAAGTAATTATATTTCTTCTCTTTGTTACAGAAACTGCTAAAGAGCACACGTGGATAACAGGAGCTCCCCACCACAACCCTTTGTTTGTTCTACAGCATTGACCCGGTCACCTTAAATTTGCTTAAAGACTTCAGTATGTATGATCTATGGTATGAAGCAAAGTACAAATTTGGGACTGGCGAAGATGAACATTTTACTTCTATTATTTCCTTAAGACTTTTTATGTGTACGATGCAATTTATGTTCCCTTAAGTTGGGCCCTTGATTAGGCTGTGATCCATGATTATTTATTCTTCATGACTGTTGAACTTTTGCTTTTTAAGATTTGTCTGAACCATGAATGATAGACCGTATCTAGCCCAGATATCTATAGTAACACATGTGTCATCTCTTTGGATCATATTATGACTTAATACCTGTTAATAAACAATTTGTACCGCTTAACTTAGCACATGGTTGAGTAACTGTGCAGTGTTTCTTTCCTTGCTCTGTAAAGCAACAAGATATCTGGCTCTCGGCCACTGACAACATTGGGACCATTATCAGTGGCTGCTCACGAAAGCAAGTTTTTAGCAGGAAAGTTTGCTCGGATGATATTTCGCTCTCCTGTGTTGACTCAGTATCAAATGGACATCTTGTAATTTCCATTTCAAATTTAATTGCTACTATCTAACTGACCTATAAGAGAATACTTCGATAAATCTCATGAAAACAGTCAAGAACATGTCCTTTTTTAGTGTTTCTGTCATGTTCAAAAGTTTAGGGTCAATAAGATTTTAAATGTTTTTGAAAGAAGTCTCTTGCTCACCAAGACTCGATTTATTTGATCAAAAATACCATAAAAAACAGTAATATTGTTTTTAATGTTTTAAATGTAATTTATTCCTCTGATACTCAAGCTGAATTGAATCAGCACATGTGATACATGTGAATCAAAGATGAATCAGCATAATTACTCCAGTCTTCAGTGTCACATGATCTTTCAGAAATCATTCTTATTTACTAATTTGGTGATCAAGAAACACTTTTTTATTATTATCAATGTTGTAAATGGTTGTGCTGCTTAATATTTTTGTGGAAACTTTGATACTGTTTTTCAGGATTCTTTAAAGAATAGAAAGTAAAAAATAGAACAGCATTTATTTGAAATAGACATCTTTTGTAACAATGTATCTCTAATTTCGCTTTTGATCAATTACTTTGATCAAGTCCTTGCTGAATAAAAGTATAAATGTTTTACTGACCCCAGACTTTTGAACAGTAGTGTATGTAGTTTCTATATAATTGTTCTCTATAGGTGTCGGTCAGTTCTGTGCTTGCATTTGCTCCATGCTTCTGGCTCCATGTTGTGTGGGACCAAAGAGCCTGACCTGACCCCAGGACCACAGGAAAGTAAATGTTTGGGTCTCACTTTTCGGGTGTATCCCACCAATGACCCTCCTCTAATCCTTCTGTCAGAATTAATTGGGCTGCCAGGGATTGATCAGTGTAGTGTTTGTTCTTTCTGCCCGCCTTCGAGTTTTGAGAAGAGTTGGCTGTTGATAACAGTCTAGAATGTTCTCCAGACCTCTGAATCCACCTCTTATCTTCATGTTTCATGCATGTCATCTTCATCCTGTTCACCCTCACCCATCTTCACCCTCACAGTGGTAACAGTGCTGTTTATTCTTCTACTTTTTCATCATCATGCTCTTTGAGATGTAGTATGTCTCTTTGACAGGAGCAAACTAAAAAAGTGATCATGATTAGCCTTGTCATGGATGACCAGACGAGGACAACAATAAGAATACATCCAACATGTAGACAATTTTGTTTATTTACACTAAATATTTTGTCTGTAAATTGTCTGTTTCTCTGAATGCTGTTAAAAATGGATATCAAGCATGAAAATATAACTTTTAACATTTAAAGATGTTTCTCACAGTCCATATAGATCCATAGATACATATGTCCAGAATGGCCATAAAGTGTTGGGGGTGTATTGTTATTATTATTATTATATTTTATGTTTCAATGCTATATAGAATCTGTTGGGCATTTTCTACTTTCTAATAATTTATGGATATAAAGTAGGGCTATGTATACATTGTCTCAACTTTGGTCATAATGAAGAGTTAGTTGTGACTTGTTTATATCCCTCTTTACTCTGACAGGGTGCTGGTGTCAGAGCTTGGGTGCTAAATTTGACCCTTTCAGTCGACAAAAATCTACTCTAGCCACTTAATTTTTACTCCAGTAAATGTAAAAATTGTTTGTTATATAAATAACCTCCCACTGTTATATAAATGTGTTTGTTTATGGGCAGGTTACGTCAATGCTTGTCTCTTAAGTATGATAAATTGGAACAGACCTTTTCTTAGAGAGATTCCATGGCTAAGCATCGGCTTCAGAACCTTTTCAATGGAAAAGGAGTATCCTACAGTTCTTCAATTAAAAAATGTGGAGCGGAACTTTATCTTATCCACTGGGAATTGATTGGATCATTGTGGTTTGCTATTGCCGTGATCTCATGTGAGTGACAGGTTGTCCAGCTCTTGTGCCTCACGTCAGTAAACACGTCATCAGAGAAGAAATGTTGCTGCAAGAGGGAGGGGAAGATATTTTGATTAAAGATTATAAGGGTACATTAATTTAAAACAAATAATAATTAATGTACAGAATAATCATTTATAATAAATACATACTATATCTGTAAAAAAAAAAGAATTGTCGATTTTAAATTTTCATTGTGATTTTAACGGCGTGACAGCTTTTGTACCTTTTTGTCTGAGAGTATAGATGAGACTTATATAGTCATATTAGAGACTAGCTTCATCAAAGAGTTCAGAGTCTATCAAAGAAACAAGTCATATATGCCTTCTCTCAGAATTTCCTTGTTTTCCTTAAAGGGGAACGTGTCTTTGCAAACTCCTAAGGTTTTTGTGACTCATGCTGCGCTGAGCTAATGGAACTTCCTGCCATTGCGATGGGGTATGGTGATGGTACTCTTGGGGAAATGGTCCTTCTGCTTGCCCAGCCCAGACCAGTTTCAGGAGCCAAACGCTCCCCATCCCTTCTTTAAAGTAGCGTAATGGTGATGCCATAGAAGCTGACCCTCTGCGGCATTGCAGTTAGTGGTAAGGATTCCTCACCCCCACCTGCTTATGTTACCCAGCAGTCTGCACTGACCCTTGGCATTACATGATTTAAAAGGGGTCCAGGCCCTCTGATGTCATGCAAGGTGTTCATATGCCATATGGATGCCATGCATAAGTTATTCTTTTTACTTAACCGTGGCTTGCAAAGCACTTAGCTTTTATTATTGAGCTTAAAACGCACCTTTACTCGCCAAATTATGTGCCATGATGCATTGGAAAGATGTGCACTATGGTAAAATACATGTGATGTTTCTCGGCCATAGAACATTGATCATTATAGGTTTAAGACAAAGCTGGTTTCTCAAAACACTTTTTTTAAAGCTCAGTGTGATTTACTACATTTATTGCAAATTTTCCAGTTTTATTTTATTTTACTCTCGCACCAATAGCATCCATCACAGAACCCTAAGAGATTATTATTGTTGTAATTTAGTTTTTCGCCACTGTTGTCTGTTGTTCTATAATATATTATTTTTTCACTTTGTCTATTCAGTTTAGTTTATTATTCAATAGTTCCCTAATAGATTCACTCAACGATGCAGAAGCCGGCGCTATGGGAACACTTTCGGTGTGACGAATGTCTGAATTCCTTATACTATCACGCCATTTGTTTTGGCCAGTAGCGCTTAGCACCGCCCCAATAATATGTCACGTATGCTTCATATCAGTGTGCTACGCGCTATTTCATCATATTTCATTCCTTCAGGAAGCAGATTCTCTGTTGCCCATAGGAAAGCGTATTTCTCGTATTCATTGCTACATTTCAGAGCAGTTTTCACTCTCAAGTGGACACGATGAGTTACAGGAGATGCATCAACCTGTGCGACAGGTTCATCGCAGTAGGAGACACTCGTGACAGGTGCGTGCAATGCTTCAGCCTTCAGCATGCTCAAGCCATGCTTAACGGCCTATCTGACTGTTGACAATGCGATAAACTGTATTTTTAAAGTTTTGCCCTCGAGGCTCGCCTCCTTTCTGAAGAAAGAAGGCCGTTCGTCTAACCCCCGCCATAACATTTCTGTGGTTGCCGAGACGAATGCTTGGGGTGATTACGAGCCAGAGCACATGCAGACTAAGCAGACGTAATTTTCTCCCTTTCTCTCTCTCTCCCCGAGCTGCAACTGCAACGTGGACCCCTTTGTTTCCGTTCGAGATGAATTGCGGCCTACCCCAGAACCTCGTGACTCGATTCCTTTCGGTTGTGGCCCTTTTGACGATGAAAAGGGGCTTGCAACCCGGAGAGTGAAGGCTGCATCCTCATATGGCAGTGGAAGGTTCAGCCTAGTGGAAGTGGATGTTTTGCTTCGAGCATACGTCTGGGAATAGATGCTCTGGCTCAAGAGTGGCCCAGGACCAGAATTTTTGCCTTCCCACTGTTTTTTATTCTCAGTGGTGCTGCTCAGAGTACGAACGGACGAAGTGGGACATCTTTTGATGGTGGCCCAGTTCTAGCCCACTCAGATATGTTTTTCAGACCTGTTCAGTCTGTTAGTCAGCCCTCCTTGGGTGGTTCCCCTAAGACCAGACCCAGGGAATGATTTGGCACCCCCTTCCAGACTTATGGAATCTGTTGGTGTGATCCCTGAGCGGGGCGCGTTAATGTATTCTGGTCTCTCGGCTGAGATTACAGATACTATTCTTAATCTTAACTCTAGGGCCCCTTCCACAAGGCGCCTGTATGCTTTTAAGTGGAATTTTTTTGCCTCTTGGTGCAGGCAACGTGACCTGGAACCAGTTCATTGCCCCGTCGGTTCAATACTGGAGTTCTTGCAGAGTCGCTTTTCGCCAGGGGAATCCCCAGCCACTCTTAAGGTTTATGTGGCAGCTATATCTTTTGAGCATGTGCTTAAGGGGGCTGTTTCTGTTGGTCGTCTGTTCTGCGGCCTATAAGGCACATGGCTTGGCTTCGCCTCTAGGTGTGCGTGCTCATTCCACCAGAGGAATGGCTTCTTCTCAGGCTCTTTTTAAAGGCTCTTCTTTGGAGGATATTTGTGTTGCTGCAGGATGGTCCTCTCCGAACACCTTTATCAAGTTATACTGTCTGCACGTGAGGATGGCTCCTGGCTCCCAGGTTTTATCTGCTTGAGCAGACGCTTTCCCTGGTCTTCCAGCTACTCTCAGGTATGTGAAGGTGTTATGCATTCCCATAGCAATTGCTTCGGCAGTGTTGAGTGAACCTATGAAAGGGAACATCTCGGTTACGTATGTAACCTTGTTTACCTGAGTAGGGAACGGAACGCTGTGATGCCGGCCATTCCCTTACCTTCGATAAGTAGCTTCCTTCGTCTTGGAAATCTGATGAAATAGCACGTAGCACGCTGATATGAACCAAACATGATGTGTTCTTGGAACGGTGCCAAGCACTACTGGCCAATAAATGGCGTGATGTATAAGGGCTTCAGACATTCGTCACAATGAATGTGTTCCCATTTTCAACAGATTCTTCCTGATGTGTGAACTGGTCCAAAACACTGTTACATGGCCTTGGGCCAGTGGACTATCCTTAGTGTTAAACCCTTCGCTGTTTTTTAAAAAAACCAACAATTATTATTATAATTTTTTTATTATTATTAATGTGACAATCTTGATACTCATTGGAGCCACTACAAACCGTTAACTTCAAGTTACTTTAGATAAACTTTTATAATCTTGGGGTGTACCAACTAAAATATGAACCTGCAAAGAATGAATCAAAACAAACAGATTAGACCATATGATCCAGCTTTTAGTGAATCTGTTTCTGCAGGTCATGGGCAGAAGAAGAGTATTGAAACATATCTCCCATGCTTGGTTTCATTACACCACAGAAGTCATTACATTTAAATGGTTTTGCATTTGTTTGTTTGTGTTACACATGCCCTGATGCAAGGCACCCAGCCTGGAGCACTCTCAACACATATGTATTTGCACAGCTGGATATTTACAGATGCTGTTCCAGGTGAAGGAGTTTAACACCATTCCTTAACTCACTAGTTAACCAGCTGGCTCACGGCCCACCTCTTTGTCTCTGGGCTGTGGTATATAGCTCTTTTACTCTTTCATGCCCCTAGGCCCACTCAGATCTGCCTCTTCTCTAAATGCATATGACTGGCCTGCTTCTAATCTCACTTTTCTGGGGTCTTGGTTGTTTTACTTGTCCAGAATCCCACATAGCTCTTACAATGTCTGGGACCAACTCGAAGCATGCAGATTTAATTTGATAACCCAATGAAAACGCTGAAGAATTGAAATTGGACATGGTGTTTGGAGCACTTACTTGTGGCTTAACTGCAACCAGTGACTTTTGTGAAAAAAGAGAAGCTTGTTTTTTTTCTTCTTCAAATAATTACATATACACAAAGACTTTTGATTTTACAATATTGTTCCTGGAGAGCCCAGTGTGGTCAGTGGCTACAGTGTTTGTTTTTTTTAATTCTGGAATCACCCTAAGGCAAATAAGGGTTTGGAAAATATCAGCATTTTCTGATGACTTTGCATTGATAAGAGAAGACATAAACAATGAATCTCAATTCAGTGCATAAAAATAAACGAGTTCAAAATATAGAAAATCAATTTTATGTCAAGAAATGGTAAGGATTTGCACAGATATTGTCTAAACCCCCATTTTGAAACCAAGCACAATGTTTCCATCCAAGTTACAAATCCATAAAGTTATATATTGGAATATCGACAAAACTATTTGTGAATAAAACAGAATGTCCATTCCTTTTTGATGAAAGCCTTTGGCTCTGACATTTTAAGAATGACCAGAGTAATGTTTTTTTCCCTCTGAGTGTATTTCATTTTCATGTATCCCTTTTAGCAGATGCTTTTTTCCTTCTCATTTTTCAGTTCAAGAATTTAACCCATGATCTTAGTGTTGCGTGCACCAAGCTCTAATATTTTAGCTATTCAGTCAAATGGCTTGAGGCAAAGTCACATGCCTTTTTTTATAATGCATATCTGGGAATTTATTCAGCAAATGTGTTTATATCACAGTTTATGTGCACGTTTTCTAATGAAACACATTTTGGACATTTCATCCCTGTGTTTCAATCCAGCATTTCAATTCAATATCTTAAAATTTACATTAAAATGTGGATGAACCCGTGGCTATTGAGACCAGGGGCCTCATTTATAAACGTTGCGTACGCATAAAAAGAAGGCGTACGCCGCTCTCTATGCATTAATTGGTATTTATAAAAAGCAAACTTGACGGTAAAATGTACAGTCCTTCACACAAGCTCTGACCCAGGGGTACGCACAAAATGGGTGAAATGAGAAATGTCGAAACCGTTGGCAGATGGAAGAAACACGTGAAAGTGTGTCAAACTGTAGACCGTTGTTTAAAATAAATGGCAATACTGCCTCTCATAAATAAGACGAAGACTTCACAAAGCAAGTCTTACAATTAACAGCCTACACGAACACCCGTTTGATCGATTTGCAACAGAAATGCAAATTAACACATATTTGCAAAAAGAAAAGTGAAATATGTTCTGCAATAATATTGGCATGTTATTCATCCTCATAAATAAGATGGTAAACAGAACGAAATAATGTACAAAACTGTTATTCTCGCCAATGTGTCCGTCTGGCAGAGCAGATATAGATGCAGTTGGATAGTCAGTCAGTCAGTCACACAGACAGACAGACAGACAGACAGATGTATTATTTGTCCTCTGGGGAAAGTTGTTTTCATTGTAAAAATTTCTTTTTTAAATGTCGGTGTCCCCTTTCCCCCACCCGTGGCAGACACACTCTGGCGATGGAGCGCTAGACGCTTTTTTGCCTCGACTTTGATGTCCGACCATTTTTTTTTATTTCGGCCACAGTCCGAGGTTGTGAGGCTACAGCATTTACGGTGTCTGCAACCTTTTGCCACTCAAGTGCCTTTTTGGCATTAGTAATGCCCACACTGTGCCCTCCAAACAACATTTTTCTCCTCTTTTCCACCTCGCCAACGATAACTTCTATTTCACATTGAGTGAAGTTACGTTTTTTTGATTTCCTCTCTGTTTGCGCCATGATTTCGCAATAGATGGATATTAACTTGTGGGCGTTTCACGGACTCTTTATGGGCAACTATGGGTGTGACATGAAGCCGCAAAAGCTGCGCTACAATTAGTATTGATTTGATTTATTAAGGGAAAAATGCGTAGGATGTGCGTGCGCACGGTTTTATAAATCCGAATATTCCTGTGCGTACGCACGTCCTATGTTTCATCCGTACGCCACTTCTGACGCAAATCCTACGCAAAGGTTTAGAAATGATTTTTTTGAGTACTGTGAATTTGGACATACTACTTTAGTCACATACTATTTGTCGCCTGCTATATAGTAGGGGAGTATGCGATTGCAGATGCAGCCCAGGTTTTTATGTGAAATTATCCCTCTAGAGCACAGATGCAGAATGGCCCTTGATTTCAGAAAATGGTTTTGTTTCGCTTTAAGAGGCCTATATGTGTTGGATGTGGGGGAATCTGTCACAGCTAAAGCTCTAGATCCTTCTGGCCTGTAGCCTAATGTTTAGATGGGTAATGGAATTACTCATTTAACTGTCTACACCCAGGGTTGAAAACCAAAACCATATCTGTAACTGATATCTTTTTTTCTTGATTCATCCTCTTTTCATTTGTCTTAGGCAAGATTCCAGTTATAATTTAACTACAGTACATAAACAGTCAATATTGCAGGATCTCCTTGATCCACATGGAAAGTTTGTTTTTAGTCTCTAAACCAGCTGTTTTTATTCCTAGACGGTTCATTCCAGTGGAAAACAATTTAGTATGCCGGAGCTAAATAACAACTGTTTACTCTGGTTTTACCCCAGGCAGAGAGGAGGTGATGTAAGCAGAGCTGGTATATTCTTTGGACCTCATTCTCTAATAACAGGGATTTTAATATTAACATGAACTTCAGAGAGAATGAGAACCTGCACGATTCAGGTGCATTTGATTACAGGCAGTTCCAGATCTTCATTAGAGTTATTGGAGGTGGAGAACATTTGGAAGGCTCCGTGTGTCCCTGCTCTTCTTTCATCTAGCTCCCAACCCGCTATTTGCGGATGATCTAATTTAGCCCTCTGTACCTGAGCTGAACTTTATTACTGCTATCATTACAATTGGTAATCAAAAATAATGTAATATCAACATACATTAGGGCTTGGAAATGTTTTGTTTTTTTCGTGTTCATTACCCATGCAGAAATTTCAGCCATGATGCTAGGGTTTCCATAATTATTCTTGTCTGCCAAGCAAAAATTGTAAGTTAACAACACACCTTTCCTTAAAATTCTGCTCAATTTGAGTCATTCTTGTCTGTAGCACACACACATACACATGTTGTAGCAGCGGTTTCTATCTAATAAAACTGATTCTGAGAAGTCACTTTTGTAAATTACAGCTCATTAATTTGGTGACATGCCTTAAAGAGACACTTGTAAACACTCAATGTAACTCATTGTACTTCTCAAAGTATTTTGGCTTCAGTGTAAATGATGGTTGTGTTATTGTATCATATGCTGTTGTAAGAAATCCCAGATGCTGCATCATTAAAAAAGCCAAACATCTGCTCACTGGCACATAGTGACAGATCTGCAGTAGATTGGTGTAATGCACGAATTGACTTTCACACAAAAAACACACACATTTAGTCGTCTTTTCGAGCTCATTCCCACACTCTTCCCCTGTCACATGATTCCTGCTGCTTCTTTGCTTTGAAACATCTGTTGACAAGGGAGGAGTGTGTTGAATGGCCAGATACTCCAATTCGCCTGATATTTGACTTCAAACAACACACCGAATGTCCAGACGATGGGAGAAGACCTTCTAGAAGTTTTCACATGGTTCAACCCAATCAGTTAAGATGATTAGATAATATAATTACGCAGATGCACAAGAAACCATGTTCCTTAGTTGTTGCACTTGGTCGTTTGCCTTTGAAATATATAGTTCTCAGATAATTGAACAAAAATAACATTGCCACAAATGGTTCATGATTTAATGACTAACCCCTATTGAGCTAATTGTTTTTACAGGTCAGATGCATTGCAGATCCAAGGTGTGAGAAGTTATGCATGTTTAGTTATCTGCAATGTTTATACCTTAATGTTATATCCTATTTAAGTGTTGGCCTTATCTCAACAAAGTTCCTCTGTTTGCAGTGCAACACCTGCGTCTCGTCCACTTCTTGAATGTGCTCCAGCATAAAATTGTTCTCTTTATCTTGGTGCACTGTCAAGGACATTGTGAAAGTGAGATGGCAACATTGCTGATGTTTTTAAACTCAAACCGCTCTCTCTCTCTCTCAAAAGTGTGCAGGAGGGAATCATATGAACGGGCGATTCCAAGAGAAATGGACCTGTCACTGATACAAGCCAATCAAAACTGAAGGACACCATGATATATAATGATCCCAGCAGCATGAAGACAATCACATAAAAATTCCAGGTAATGTTTTCTAACGGGAGTAATTTTTGTTTGGCGTTAAAGCCAGCAGGTTTGTGTTTGAGCAGATGGGGGAGAATTGGCCACGTTTCCCAAGGGATGAAATTTACTCTGCCATTGAGCCCGCCCCGTGTTTATCTTTCAGCTTTATTGGATGTTGATGTTGGCCCAGTGAGAGAACCTCTTGTTTAAGGCTATTTTTAAGGGGTGAGCAGAAGGGGGTAGTTCTTGGACTTGAGTCGCTGCAGACCATTGTGCCGTCTCACGAAATTCAGTACAGAGGTAAACCTTGTAATCCTCCATGAAAAATACCATGGACTAGTTTCAATCACCACACATACAGTGTTGGACAGTACTGCCCTACAGCAGTATTCTCTGTACTATACACTATGATTTTCTGGTCGGTAGATCTTTATCAGGTATTTATCTATTCCTCCATTGATGTATTTTAAAATATCCAGATGCGTTTGTTTCTTCAAAGCTCCTTTAAAGATCATCCAGAGCCCAAAGTCTAATGAAACTGGCAGACGATATGAAGTAAAGCTTAACCTTTGTCCTCTATAGTGTTATGGGTGTCCCACCAGCTCTTCACAATATTTAAGTAACCATAGAAACCAATCCAAGAAACACTTTTTGAGGCTAAATATTATTTTTGCTGCGCTGGCTGTCCAGTGAGTGGATGACATCACACGATGTGTGTAAAACACTGGATGAGGGCACTGCGCACCTGAGCGGAGTTTATAGATGACTCATGGGAAAACAAACCCTAGACCCAATTGCCCCTGACTGAGACTGGCGGGTTCTGCTACACTAACTGTTTAGCGCAGGGCAACATGGATACTGACCTGCTAACCTGAGGTGCTTCACCAACATGGTTAGCATAGTGTGTGAACTGTTTTTTTTTGTGGTTTTTTTTAATCTTAGAAGTTGTTAGAAAAGCAATTCTGGCAGTTTCGAAACTAGTTTTGTTTACAATGGAAAATTCAGTTTAAGTTATTTCACAAATCATCAGATGCTTTATTTCCTAAGCATGCTTTGTTTCTTCTTTGCACATTTTCCAGAGTTGAGGAATATTTCACAGCGATATCTCTGCATCAAGGAAACATTCTGAAGTTTTTGGCTGCACTTTACTGGTAATGAGGACTTATCACTATTCCATGGTTTCCTATGCAATTATGCTGTTATTTGGCATTAAACAGGCCAACATCACAATCCAACCTGTTTGATTTTTGTTCTTAGTCCAGGCACAAGGGTTTCTGTGAGGTTTTTGAACAGCAATTACTTACTTTGGATGTTTTGGTGATAAGATAAAATAATTTTTGACAGATGTATAGTGATTTACAAAAACATTTGCTGTTCAGTTTTTCTACAAGGAGTACTGGAGAAGCTAAAAGAAAGTTCAACCATACACGTTTGCTATTTAATAATTAAAGCATTAAATGCATTTTTGGTATATTTTTGCATGCTTTTCCTTAAGTTAAAGGGTTAGTTCACCCAAAAATGAAAATTAAGTCATTAATTACTCACCCCCATGCTGTACCGACCCCGTAAGACCTTCGTTCATCTTCGGAACACAAATGAAGATATTTTTGATTAAATCTGAGAGGTGGATCACTGCTACATAGGCTGCCTAAGGGAATGAAACTTGACGGCCCAGAAAGTCATTAAAGAACATGTTTAAATATTCCATGTGACTACAGTGGCTCAACTATAAGTTTATCAAGCGACGAGACTACCTTTTTTCCGAAAAAAAAACATAAATAACGACTTTATTCGACTATTCCTTTTCTTCCTTGTGGGCCTGAGACGAGAGTTCAAGAGATTTCCACGACGCATGCGCGAGAACTGAGAAGAGGACGTTCTTCTTCTAATACTTCTTGTTCAGTTCTCGCGCATGCGTCGTGGAAATCTCTTGAACTCTCGTCTCAGGCCCACAAGGAAGAAAAGGAATAGTCGAATAAAGTCGTTATTTATGTTGTTTTTTTTTTTCGGAAAAAAGGTAGTCTCGTCGCTTGATAAACTTATAGTTGAGCCACTGTAGGCACATGGAAAATTTAAACATGTTCTTTAATGACTTTCTGGGCCGTCAAGTTTCATTCCCTTAGGCAGCCTATGTAGCAGTGATCCACCTCTCAGATTTAATCAAAAATATCTTCATTTGTGTTCCTAAGATGAACGAAGGTCTTACGGGGTTGGTACAGCATGGGGGTGAGTAATTAATGACTTCATTTTCATTTTTGGGTGAACTAACCCTTTAAGTTAGATATTTTGTTCATAAAATATAATCTTTTTTTTCAGCAGAGGCAAAAATAAAGATAGTTTAACCATCCAATATTCCTGTTCAATAAATTGTTATTTTACAAAGCTTAAGGTGCACAGCACCTAAGCGATTTGTTCTCTTTTTGGTATATCTTTTGCACGCTTTTCTTAGTTAACATTGCGATTTCTGAAATAGGTTGTTTTGTTGAGAAAATCCTTGACGGATATTTCAAGGTTCATTTCCAGTGTTTTTTTTTTTAATGTAAAATGGCTGAAATGGTTCATTGCGATTGTTTTTAGATTTTAGCATGTTCATTTTGAGAGTTTGTGAAGTTTAAGCAACAGAGTGTTTCCATTGCACTCTACAATCCCTTGAGCACTCTGGGTAACGCACTGGCCAGAACCTGTTCAGCTACGCCTCAGTGTTAGCATGATTGCCAAGCAAAACATAGAGGTGTATTTGGTTTCAGAAGAGCAGAAAAAAAGCTCCAAGTTGAGAAATGTGGCATTGGCTTGGTCTTGGTTTTGCTTAGTCTGCAGAATAACATGCTTTGTTGAAGAGACATGGCCTTTACTCCGTGCCTATTTCAAACATGCCCTCAAGACCTTGGCGCACCAAACTCTGATCAATGTGCTTTTGATTGGAGCGCTAACAGCTGCATTCAGAGGACCGTTGACCTCTCTTTTGAAGAACTGGCCTATTGGCTATAATGTCGGCAGGTATTTTCCTAATGGCATTGCTTTTATGAAGATGCTGCTGAGGTTTTAGCAAACTTTATCTCCATATCACCCATTGTGATATTTATTAGCTGAATTGTGAGAAATCTGTTTGACGCTATTATACGAACACAACTGGTGAAATATATAATGCCGCTTGTCCAAGCCATCCAAGGCCTTTAATCACTCCTTCCTGACACTTAAATCCTGTAAAGAGCACATTTTGTGAAGGAATCACTTTTGGCAGGACATTGTTTACATGTGCTCTGCCCCTCTTCACTCTGTCTGTCATCATTTATGGCTTTTGTCCACTCTCCACAGCCGTACATGCTGCAAGACTTTGACCGGTCGGGTCGATGGCCGGTTTCAAGTAAGTGTGGGTCCATCTCCTCTAGCGATGCCATGCAGCAGCAGAGAGCAATGTGATGATGAACAGCCGTTATCGGTAGATGCCATCTCTGCCTCTGTCAACGGGGCCTTGCTTGGTCAGGGAGAGACTGAATGCACCGTGGCTCCTATTTAAAGCATGTGCCAGACGTTCCCCTCTCTTTATGCTACATTTATTACTCCACTTAGATGATATCCTGTATAATTGTCCTTTTTATAAGGTAATGAGGTCATATGGCAGTGACTCAGAAACCACTATACTTTGGAATATGGAATGTGTTGAAAAGCACACTTCACCTCTAATGAAAACATTTTTGCAAATGTTCCTCCCTTTCACCCCACTCCCCAGCTAAGAGCCAGGGTGTGTGTAAACAGCCGTCAGTAGTTCGTTTGGCTCGTGGATTAAATAAATATTTAAGGAGGGGCGGTAGAATATGCTGAAGAATATTACATTACATAACATTTTGTTAGAAATATGGTGGGATGCAATCAGGGGAGATGCATTTTTTTCATGTCATTGACCTAGAGACCCTTCCAAAAATGTGTATTGTGACGTGCAGGAGATTCGCCTAAATGATTCTAAATAATTTGTAATTCCATGTACACATGACACCGTTCAAAAGGTTTTTTTTATGCTTCAGAGGGAAGTATCTTGTGCTTATCAAGACTGCATTTATTTGATCAAAAATACAGTATGACAGAATTGTGATATATAATATTACATTTTAAAATAACTGTTTTCTATTTTATATATTTTAAAATGTAACTTATTCATGTGATGGCTAAGCTGAATTTTCAGCATCATTACTCCCGTCTTCAGTGTCACATGATCTTTTAGAAATCATTCTCATATGCTGATTTGGTGCTCAAGAATTCTTCTTATCAATGTTGAAAACAGTTGTGCTGCTTAATATTTACAGTATGTGGAAATCATGAAACATTTCTTCAGGATTCTTTGATGAATAGAATGTTCAAAAGAACAGAATTTATTTGAAATATAAATGTTTATAACATGTCTTTGATGTCAGTTTTGTTCAATTTAATGGATCCTTTATGAATAAAAGTTTTAATTTCTTTAAAAAAAAATCTTACTGACTCTTGAACGTTAAAACTTTTGAACGTTAGTGTAGATTTCATTTCATATGAAGGAGGTGTAGATAGGAGACCACACATCACCAATGCAATGAGTGACAAAAGCCTCTCTGGAAATATGACCTCGCAGTGCAGGTTCCAGACCATTAAAGACCAGACTCTCACTGAGGTATGTGAATGCATCATTTTGTGCTGGTGGTGCAGACCCTGCTAGAGAAGGAGAAGAGTTTTTCGGTTCTTGAATCATACTGAGAGCTGACGGGTCATTGGCGTTTTGGGACGTTTATCATTATTTAATGAGTTAGACAATTGGATTTTGAGATGTCCTGAAAGTAAATTCCCACACTTTAATGAGGAAAACCTTAAGTTATCCCCAGATACCAAGCTATTCTCATTGCTTGGAGCTGCATGTTTGTGTAGAGTCTATCAAACTATTTTTTTATGTGATTTCAATATTTCTCAAAATATTTCCAAATAATAACCGCTTTCTTGGGCTTGACTGCTTTCTTGCCTTTTGTCTCTTTCAACTATGAGCTTTAAACCAAAACCAGTTGTGAGAAGTTTTTCTACACTGTATTCTTTTCTAGAAAGTTCACTTTGGCAAGCTGTTTCAAACTCCCAAAATGAACACCAAGCTAACTACTTTTATGCCTGATTTGGTTTAAAATTATGTCATATCAGTTTGTTTTTCGATTTCACTTGAAGTGAATCGGGGCCATTAGACAAAATGTCAGTCACTAATTAACATCTCAGTTTGGTTTTGTGCACATTATGTAAATTTTATGTTAAAGCAATTGCCACTACCTAAACTTTTCAGGAGTAAATTATAGTTGTAGAATGTGGTTGTCACTTCTGAAAATTAGCCTACAGAACAGATTGAGCACTCAGAAGAGGAGTGACAACCGTATTTAGCACTCTTTTTTTTTTTTAAATCAGCACCCTCCAGTTCTCACACTGTTCAATGGAAATTCTTGCTCATCAACATCCTTGATTTAGCTGTAGTAGTTTTTTAGGGAGAATGCTTAGACTAGTATCCGGAGGTCTTCTTAAGAAGTTGCTGTTTGTACACTCTTCTCTTGAAGAGACCGGAGCCTCCTGGAATATAAGGAAGCTCTGGTAAGCAGGTATTGTTAGAGTAATACATTTTAAAACCCTCAAATGCATCCCCAAGAGAGCTGACCACAGTCTCGACAGGCAGCCTGAGCGCTCTCCACCACCACTAAACAATTACAGGATAGAGTAGAATTCATTTAAACAAGATGAATAAGTATAAACTTATTGATTTGTTTATTTTATAACTTAAGAGACGTAGAAAGATTGTAGCAGTTGAGTCATTAAAGTTTTTTTTTTTTTTTTTTTTTTTTTTCAGGTTCCTGGGTGTCAAGCACTAGTTGTTTCTATTACATTCTCATAGTTCAAACAGTGAAACAAGACTTTTGCAACACCAAGGATTCACTTTGGATAAAAGCAGCTGCAGATGCATACATCCAATCCTTTTTTTTTATTTTTTTTATTGAAAACGTCCCACTTTCCTATAACATGGATACAGACCTACGTGTTGCACCGTGTCTGCTGCACGGGCTCGATGCAAAGCAACAAATCTAGATTGCTCACATTTTACTTAAAGGGAAAGTTAACTCAAAAATGAAAATTTAACTATCCCTAACAATGCTGTCTACACTGCAAGCAGAGTAATGTTTAAAGGGGTCATGACATTGATTTTTTCGATTATTAATTTAGTATGTTCCTTGTGGTTCACTTATAATATTAATACAGGTTTTTTTGCACAGAAAGACAATTATTTTCAATCTTCATTCTGACCCTCTGTCTTGAATTATCCATTTTTAAGAAGCGGCTAAAGCTTGTCAGCAAACAGCCACAGCTATGTATCAACAGAGAAAGTGTCTTGAGAACATTATACGAATAAAACGGTCATTTACTTACAGTTTGTGATGCAGCTGCTATCAGATCCAATACAGTTGGTTGTTTCATTAACAAAAGATTCTTTGCAATCTCTCCATTACATTGTGCCACGTGTACAAAACAAAATGCTCTGGACAAACATATGATCCTCCAATGAGATCTGGGACGTCATTTAAAATAAACCATCCACTTGTGTCCTAATGCTGGGATCCTTGTGTAGCCTGTAAAGAGACACAAACAAGCTGTTTAAACTGGACAAAGTGAAAGTTCTTTCACTCTTCCAATTTTCCTGTTGTCAACAGACTCAAACTTGTAGAGTGTGTCAGAAACTGCATACACATACCAGTGTAGACAGCATCAGTGATTATAAAGGCTCTGTTTGCTTTTGACAAGGCATTCGCATACAGTGTAAGCAAATGTCATGGATTGGAAGGGACTGAATAATCTACATTTAAAGACTCTTTATCTTTAAATTATTTAAATATTTGCAATTAGGTTTCTGGTATATTTTTAAATTATTTAATAGTTAAGAAAATATTAAATAAAAAATCAAGTATAAGGACTGTTTGTATAATTGGTTCCTTTTAACTTAAGTTGTGGTGTCTAGATTATATTGACACATGAATGCAAATCATAGTTAGCATAATTAATCACTTTTGAAGTAAACCGTATTTTTAACATAGTTATTTTAAAATTAATGTTCCCCATCATTGTTTGCACTTGCTCATTCCCAGTGTTTTGAACTTAGTTTGTTCTTTTTGCAGACTTTTTGCCATCACTTCCTCCATTATCATCATATTAAATGCCTGTCATTCTTTAAGAGCAGGAAAGCAGGATGGGACCCTGCTTCTATGCATCTTTTTTTTTTTTTGGCAAGTGTGTTGTTTGTCTCTTGAAGAAGTGAGTTAAACGAGGCCTCTTGTCGCGTTGTATCTGAAGCTCTGCAGGACGTCCCAGCATCACCCTGAGCGAGTTAAGCGCCTGGGAACCACCGGGGAGAGTGTAATTAACTTTAGTTGGTGCCCTGCTCTGCTGAACCATGACCTCACTCGGCCCACCCCCGGTGAGTGGCATGTTAGAGCAACATTAGCAGTAATGAGCTTTTATTTGGCAGGTCTGTCTGTGGCAGGTTGCCTCCCAAGGCTCACACTCCGATACCGAGTGAAAATGAAGGCTCGAGAAATGATGCTAGTGGGAGGATGGAATGCACTTTTAGAAACAACGGGGGCAAAGCACAGGAGGTTCTGTGGTTGTGTGTGTGCGCGTTTTCTTGGGCTCCTAGGGGCCACCCTGGACGTTTTTTACCGAACGAAGGTATTCACATAACGTTTAAATCATCTCAGTTTGACTTAACCTGCAGATGTAGAGAAACCGAGGAACAATGGCGGGCAGAGGGAATTCTGCAAAGGTCATTATCCGAGGAAAATATGACTGAAGGCTGAATCCGAAATCACATACTTCCTTACTACATACACTCTTAAATAAAGGTTCTTGATGGTTCCATGAAAAACCTTTAACACCCATTGAACCATTTCAATGCACAAAGGTTATTTATACTAGAAAAAGTTTCTTTTAGAAACAAAATGTTCTTTGGGGAACCCAAAATGATGGTTCTATGGCATCTCTGCGAAACCCCCCTTTATTTTTAAGAGTCTAGTACAGTGTTTCCCAACCCTACTCCTGGAGGTACCCCAACACTACACATTTTCCAACTCTTCTTATTTAATCACACCCGAATCAACTCATCAGCTCGTTAGTAGAGACTCCCAGACCAGAAGTGTATGGGTCAGATAAGGGAGACATCCAAAATGTGCACTGTTGGTGTACCTCCAGGATCGGGGTTGGGAAACACTGGTCTAGTTGGCAAAAGTTATTTATGAAAAGAGTAATATGTCCAAATTCACAGAGCAGTTGGCAAAAAGTACCCAGAGAGCAATTGTGAATGGCAGTAAAGCAGCGCAACTGATACTGGTAGGTCACATGACAATTACGAATAGTAAATGTCTGGATTACATTCATACTACACACTTACTATAAAAGTAATTCATTATTCTAAAGAGGTATGTACTCAAAGACTATCCGAATTTGGTCGCAGCCATAATTTTTTTTTCTTTTCTTTTTTTTAAGATCAGATTAGAAAACCAACTGTAGTGAGGGGACTGCAGTGTGGGAAGTGTGATTAGCTTGGTCGTCAGAGGAATAAAGCAAGCAAGTGTAGGAATCTTGACCTGCGGGTTCGGTCCTTGCTGCCTGCCGGGCCAGGAGAAAGAGGCTCTCCACAGAGGCGGCCTGGAATCCCAGTCCAGCCGCCCTCCCTTTCATTACTCTAGTGCTCCCGCTGTGGAGTTAGTGGGCATCAGCAGCTCAGTCTCCCCCTTCTCTTCATCTACACTTATAGATGAGGTCCCGGTCCTGAAGATGGAGACTTCCTCCTCCTCTACTCCCCCGTGTCGTCCTATTGTTGGGAAGGAAGGGGGGTGAGTGTCCACCCTCTTGAACACACAAAGAGGGAAATGAAAGTTGTTTCCAGCGTGTCTGAGGTCTAGGTGGACGGCTTTAGCGGCCTCCTCTCAGGGGCCTGCTTACTGAGATGAAGCACAGCATGCTTGTGGGAAATCACCTTTTTTGTGTGTCTTAAAGCTTTTCTTCTGTGATATCTCAGCTTCTTGTGTAGGCTCACAATGGTTCACATGAAGTCTGACGAAGGTATCATAGCATGTAAAAGCATGAAACTCAATATGAATAATATGTTTTTTGGATGTCTTAGACAGTCCGTTGGTGCACTGCGGTTTATAATTGGTTACCTTAGAAATGTAGCTTAATGTGATTTACAAAAGAAATAACATTCCTCTGCATCAGAGCCACAATCAGATTTTAGGGCTAGACATGTATTGCGAAAGATGGGGTACTTTAATGCATTTTTCTTGATCGGAACATCATTATTTGTGAGATTTAATTCCATCTGAACAGGTGTGAGGTTAAATTATCTAAAATTTGTCATTGAATAATAATGAGCTGTAATGTAAAAAATGTATTCAGTGAAAAACCTACTCGGTTATTAACGTAATAGGGTCCCTGAGAGTAGGGAACGAGTATTTTTGTAGCTATACACAGTGGGAAAACTCCTTTTCTCGAGAATTTTGAAGCCATTATTTTAAAACGCAGTGCAGCTTCACAGAGCAGAGCGTTCATTGGCTGTGCTGCAGAAACTGCACAAACCTATGGCGTGGCGGCTGAGCCCAGGGCGCGTCAGAACCCGCCAGAATTGGTGTGGCTTATGCCTCTATAAGCAGACCATTTTGTCCATAGAATCAGGTTAAATCAACTGAAGCGACAGCACCTGAGCGCGATCGTATTCAATAAATGTTCGGCTGGGGGTCTTCAAAATTTCTGACAGTAAGCCTCCAGAACTAACTCAAACGCACGTAACACTGCCGTTTTAATCGCATCATATTCTAACGTAAGAGCAGAGCACACTCCCTGTGCCTTTCCTACCAATTTGCACTGTAAAAGCAAAGGCCAAATATTTCTAGGTCACTGCAATGTGATCGTGATGCGTTCAAAAACAGTGAAGTACGTGTCTACTTCACTCTCTCTGAACAAGGGAACCAGCGAAATTTGTCTACTAATATCAAATCATGGCATTTGCAACAACGGCGTTAGAAATTTGCTCTTTTCTTTCAGCTAACACACAGAAGTAGCAAAAAGGATATGTGGCTTCTTTCGCCGGTTAGCCACAGGTTATTGGTGATTCAGGGGAAGGCGGCGCCGAGTTGAAGGTCCGTGTCAGCTGATCAGGTACGCTGCAGAGGCTCGACGACGACACCTTGCACGCGGTCTCTCGCTCACTTACCTCTCTGCCGTGCGTGCGCGCGGTTTGAAGCACAATATCTGTCTCGCATGCACACTCGCTCAGGATAGATTACGGGATATTTTAACTAATTTGCGGTATAACTAGTCGATCACGAGTGGCTCAACAGGTAGATATGTAGATAAACTCATCTTTCAGGCATTTGACTGACCGGGTTGACACTTCAGCGTGAGAAATCGGGGGTGTGGCGTCAGAGTGTGAGAATTGGGTCAATTGCGTGAGTCTCACGCTCAATGCGTTCACTTTGCATGTAGTTTCCATCATTTTGACAGACATGTCAATACTTCTTGTAATTATTTTCTTAGATTACAAACACCTCAGAACCTAATGATTAATTTTTTACTGATCCCATTTGACAGATTTTAGTGCAGCTGGTGTGTGTGTGTGTGTGTGTGTGTGTGTCTGTCTGTCTGTCTGTCTGTCGTTAATGAGGATCTAAGGACATGGGTATTACAACGATTACATGGTTTATGAGGACACTTCCTGTGCCCTCGTAAACCAAATGGCTTGAAATACATACTGAGCGTGCTGTTTTTTTTTTTTTATTATTAATTTTTTTTTCATTAAAAAAATGCCAAAAGTTTTGTGTGATGGGTAGGTTTAGGGGTAGGGTTAATGTAAGTGGATATAATAAAATCAATACGCCTATGGAGAGTCCCCTTAAACCACATATTCGTGTGTGTGTGTGTGTGTGTGTGTGTGTGTGTGTGTGTGTGTGTGTGTGTGTGTGTGTGTGTGTGTGTGTGTGTGTGAACATTTCTGTGTCCATAAGAAAAGGACTTCCTCTCTAATTCAGGTTGATATCATCAGTGGTAAAACCTAACAGACCCAGGAGGGAGAGGTCTGGAGCCTGTTAGATGTACTAATCCCTTCTTGCTTTCCTCCTCCCCTTCTGGATCTCTATGTGTGTGTGTGGATGGATGAGTACTCCAAATGGCTTTGACTGTGGCTTACGACTGGGGAGAGGAGATCATTGTTTGTGGCACTTTTCAATACTCCAGAGCTGCACCTCCAGAGAAGAACCCATAAAAAAGCACTTCCCATCTAATTGGGGACGATATCACTCCCTTAGTGGTACAAACAAACAGACTGAGGAAGGAGGTCTGGAGCCTGTGAGATGATGCACTAATCCCTTGTTTTTCTTTTTCCTTTTCCTCCATGTGAGTGTGAAAGGCAGACTGGGGCTAGTTGTCACTTTTCACTCCAGTCATTGTTTCTCAGTGTATGTTTATTTTTGAAAGTTATTTTCTGTATTGACATATATCTTAAAGTCTTAGTTACATGATGTTATTGTAATCCACGCCTATTGGCCAGAAGCATATCGGAGGGGCATGTTCTCGCATTTATTAAATGGCTTATTATGGGCTTATAATATAGCAAAATGTTAATGGTAAAAATAATATAAAGCCACAAAGTTTACAAAACAGAAGAAATGTACATTTAATATTAAAACATTGTTTTGTCCAACAATTATAGGAATTAATAATATGATGCCCTGCTCTGATAAAAATGACCTGCCAAGACCAAAAATAAATATACACTCACCCAAAGGATTATTAGGAACACCTGTTCAATTTCTCATTAATGCAATTATCTAATCAACCAATCACATGGCAGTTGCTTCAATGCATTTAGGGGTGTGGTCCTGGTCTAGACAATCTCATGAACTCCAAACTGAATGGAAAGAAAGGTGATTTAAGCAATTTTGAGCGTGGCATGGTTGTTGGTGCCAGATGGGCTGGTCTGAGTATTTCACAATCTGATCAGTTACTGGGATTTTCATGCACAACCAATTCTAGGGTTTACAAAGAATGCTGTGAAAAGAGAAAAAACATCCAGTATGCGGCAGTCCTGTGGGCGAAAATGCCTTGTTGTTGCTAGAGGTCAGAGGAGAATGGATCGACTGATTCAAGCTGATAGGAGAGCAATTGTGACTGAAATAACCACTCGTTACAACCGAGGTATGCACGCAAAGCATTTGTGAAGCCACACACACAACCTGTCACGGCCTACCTGAGCATTGTTTCTGACCATGTCCATCCCTTTATGGCCACCATGTACCCATCCTCTAATGGCTACTTCCAGCAGGATAATGCACCATGTCACAAAGCTCGAATCATTTCAAATTGGTTTCTTGAACATGACTGTCATGAGTCTGGTATCCTTCTCTGTCTCCCATTTCTGGTTACACACACACATTACCTCACGCACCTACAATCATCCTGAGCTGTTTCTAGTTACACTCATCACACCCATTCTCTCACACCTGTTCTCTCTCTCCTCTAATTGGTTGTGCTACTTCATGCTCTCCCTTTCCCTGTTTCTTGCCAGATTATTTCGTACCCTAGCCATCCTAGCGGCATCTTCCGACCTGCTGTTCCTGTCCTGTCCGTGCCGCTGTCTACTTGAAAGAGAGACTTTCTCATTTTATGTTATTGGAGCTCCAGCATTTACGGCTGCTTTTCTGTTATTTATCTCAAGACATATTTCCGTTGGACTGTGTACACACAGTTATTTGCATTTCGCTTTTGGGTCTTACCTTTCTTCACAACAATGACAATGAGTTCACTGTACTAAAATGGTCCCCACAGTCACCAGATCTCAACCCAATAGAGCATCTTTGGGATGTGGTGGAATCCCAGAGCTCCGTGCCCTGCATGTGTATCCCACAAATCTCCATCAACTGCAAGATCCTATCCTATCAATATGGGCCAACATTTCTAAAGAATGCTTTCAGCACCTTGTTAAATCAATGCCAGAATTAAGGCAGTTCTGAAGGTGAAAGGGGGTCAAACACACTATTAGTATGGTGTTTCTAATAATCCTTTAGGTGAGTGTATATTTAGGGGTGATTCTATGAAAATGTGCCATTTTGTGTCCCTGACACAAAATCTACCCCATAAAGCTGTATTAACAACAAAATATTTAACTAAAAATTTAGTTGGTATGATATGGTAAAAAAAAACAATCTTAATTTCAAAAATTCATACATTGATTTAAACCGTAGTATTACGTAGTATTACGTAGTATTAAGTATTTTAAAACATTTTTGTATTGTATATCTTTTTAACATTGTAAAAATGGTACATTGTAAAAAACTAAACTCATGGATGCAAATGAGTTTAGTTTTTAATTCTTTCATAATTTTAATAAAATAACTGTTTTACATGTATGTCTTCAGTGTCATCATTCATTTCCATAATTTTCGGTGCCAAGTCCACTTACTAACAGTCTAAAAACAAACATGTCTCCTGAACAGGTATTTTATTATCAACCCGTTACACATGGGCCCTCCCCAAATTTGCTAGGCTACTCATATCATGCCTGTGCTCTCTCTCTCTCTCTCTCTCTCTCTCTCTCTCTCTCTCTCTCTCTCTCTCTCTCTCTCTCTCTCTCTCTCTCTCCCTCTCTACCTCTCTACCTCTCTACCTCTCTACCTCTCTCTCTCTCTCTCTCTCTCTCTACCTCTCTCTCTATATATATATATATAATAGAAATAAAAGCCAAATATAAATAACCTCTTAATATGGTAAGTAAAATACAACATATCCTCCTTAAGTATTTAGGATATGATTATAAACATAATACTTTTTGTCATGATTTTTGGCTAAAAACTAAGATACAGTGAGCGTATTCATCCATGTAAAAAAAAATATTCCTTATTATTTTCATTTATAAACACTCTTAATGTAAACAGGGATTATGTATCTTTCATAATATTCCAGATTTATTCTAAGTGTCACTTCAAATACTTTAAAATACAATTTGAAGTTTGTAACGGGGTTATTTACAAAACACACGTGGGCATGTTGATTATTTTAGATAAATAAATAAATAAGATAGCCTGAGATGGCACCACATATTTTTCTGACAGGTAAGGGTCTACTTAAACCAAATAAGTCCTTAAACACAACAAAAACAATACTTTGAAAATCTGATTTTCAGAATAGAAAATGGCACGTTTTCATAGAATGATATAGTCATGCTCAGAATTAATGGCACCCCTGGTAAATATGATCAAAACTAAATAAATCTGCATCGCTTATCCTTTTGATCTTCCTTTTGATATGTACTGAAATATTAGTTTGGAATTCATAAACGATAATAATAATTTACAAAACCATAGAGGAAACACATTTGTGTCATAAAATTTTTGAAGGGAAAATAACCTGCATAGTCACTGGAATACACATTATTGTCAGTCATTATTTTCAGGCTTTAACTAGTTTTTTATTTTATTTAACTAGTTGTTGTTTTTTTACCCAATTTTTTCTACTCCAGTCTTTAGTGTCACATAATCCTTTTTTCTATAATTATAATTTATAATTATAATATGCTGATTTGGTGCTCAAGTAACATTTATTTTTATTAATATCAATTAAAAAACATTTATTTAAAATAGAAACATTTTGCAATTTAAACAACGCATCCTTGATAAATAAAAGTATTAATTTCTTTAAAAATAATAATAATAATTTTACCCCAAAGTTTTGAACTGTTGTGTAGACCTTGTGACGTCCTCGTGTGACAACTAGCCCCAGTCTTCTCTATAAGGAGCACCTGGTCTCTCTCTTTCCCGCTTCCACTTGGACACTGAGTGTGTGGCTTTAGGTAATTGTTCCTCAGCTTTTCTGTCAGTACACAATGGGACTAGTCTAAAAAATAATGATCTCCTTATTCTAAGTGCATATAAAGACCAAATATGCTTTTTAACAGGGTAATGATTCAAATGTGTTTTGTCAATGTCAGCTCAGCTTCATTTCTCATTTGCTCACTGATGTCAGCTCGTAAAACATCTCAACACCTCATCAGAACTGCTCAGGCTGCATATAATACGCCATATTTCTTCTGCTGACGATGCCGATGATGGTCTGTTGGGAGTTTGCAGGTCATAAGTATAAGTGTCAAGCAGAGTTCAATAATTAAACCTATTGTAATATTTAAAACATCTGCACATGTTGCATGTGGAATCCTCATCGGCCGTCTTGTCTTACGCGCTCATCTTGATTTCCAATATATCAATGTTTGACTCTGGTCTTTGGTTATTGAGAGCTGAAAATGCAGTTCCACTCTTGATGATGTCTCACCCCGGGAATTTTTTTGATTGAAATAACAGCAAACACCTGGACTGAATTTTCTCTACCTGAAAGCAGCCCATCAAAGTCTATTTAATGCTTCATAAACGTTACTTATTGCACAATGTTTATATCAATATGTGGTCTGGGGCCTCCAGAGCTGAAACCCGAGGAGACGGTTACCACAGCCTGAGTGGCCCATTAGCTTAATGGCTGTCTAAAGTTTCACTCAGGATGTATTGCTGTTATGGCTGAGAGCTTTGCGTTTCCCTTTTTTACAGCTCCCTCGGATTCTCAACACCCAAGAACTGGGAAAAGGAGAAGAACAAAACAAATAGGAAGGGAATGTGACACTTGTGCAGTATTGCTGGATTCTGTGCTGGAGTGTGGGTCTACTCAGCTTGTTAATAGGCTTGACAGAGACTCAAGGTCTGATTTTAAGTGACTGTCCTGTTCAGTGTCCGTTGCACTGAGAACTGCACTGACCTCAGGTCAGACCTCTGACCTCGGTCTCCAGCTTGTGAATGGAGAACAGGGTGAGGTGTTCCCTATTTAATCCAGATTCCCACTTGCTCAGGCGGTGATGGAATGTTACAATCAACAAGTATCCAAGCATGCAGCTCCTAAACCTAGTTGGACTAAATTAAATTAAACGAAATTAAATTAAAACTGTTTTTATTTTATTTCTTTTTGGCCCGAAATACTGTGTGTGTGTGTGTGTGTGTGTGTGTGTGTGTGTGTGTGTGTGTGTGTGTGTGTGTGTGTGTGTGTGTGTGTGTGTGTGTGTGTGTGTGTGTGTGTGTGTGTGTGTGTGTGTGTGTGTGTGTGTGTGTGTATATATATATATATATGCATACATACATATACATACATACATACATACATACATAAATACATACATACTGTACACACGCGCACACACACACACACACACGCATATATATGTGTGTATATATATATATATATATATGTGTATATATATATATATGTGTGTGTGTGTGTGTGTGTATATATATATATATATATATATTAGCTTATATATATATATATACATACACAACAACAACAAAATATTATTTTGGTCCTCACACATAATTTTTCAAAATAAAGAAAAAAAAGATATATTCATAATAGGTGTAGGCTGAAGCCTTTGCTTATTATGCTTATACATAATTATTTAATGAGTATCAATTTCCTCTCTGGATTTGATCCATTCAAAATAAACAAACAGTTACATAAGACAATTTCCAAGATGTACATGCATTACTAAGGTACACATATCAGATATTATTACAATAGTTTACATATGATGTACACAAATTATTCATATTGAGTTATATAATTATTTATTACCTTGTTTTCTAAAAAAATCTTGAATTTACAGAGTGAAGTACACAATTTTAATTCCTTATTACAATTATCCATAGGTTTACCCCTTTAACAGATATACATCTATTTTTTGTATTAGTTCTTGCTCTTACTTTTTTAAACATATACATTCCTCTTAGTTTATACTGACTTTCTCTTATTTCGAACAGTCTCTGAACACAATTTGGAAGAAAATTATTATATACTTTAACTTTATACATGATCTGTGCAGTATAAAGGTCAACTAAATCAACCAATTTTTAAAGCTTGTAAATTAATAAATAATATGTGTGTGTTTGTGTTTGTGTGTGTGTGTGCGTGTGCGTGTGCGTGTGCGTGTGCGTGTGCGTGTATTACGCACGTAATATTATTTTATTTTTTATTTTATTTTTTTACTTCCAATTTAGCCCGGACCTCTACCGGTGCACCCTCAATAAGAATAGGTGCTTGACATCCCTGATTATTAGGACTTCAAAGACACAATTACCATTATGTTGACATTATCTTCACCGTTTTTATATTGATCAATTGAGAAGAGATGTTGTGGTCATCATTACTGACTTATTCTGCATAGCCATGACTGAGTTACTCATACTATAATTGTCACGGACTTGATTAACGGGATACTGCTGTCTTCCTCTAAAACACAAATACAGTTGCAGCTGGGAAATGACACACTGCGTCAGTGGAGTAGCTCTTTCCAGTAAGAGAAATTTCTGCTTCATTTTTATTAGAACTGACAGAAATGTTTCTCTGATTCATTTGGGGGAAAAGTTATGTGTTATTCTTTTTTCTTGACCTAACACACCAGTTGTCCATCTTGCTAAATGTAAGCAGGGCCAGAAATGTAGGTTTCCAATCATCTGATGCTACTCTTTAAATGTCCGTAATTACTACTGGAACATTTACTTTTTGTGTTTTTTTCTGATTGCGGTCTACAGCTAAATGGTGTGGAATATTTTGGATGCAGTCCATCAGTCCATTAATTTTTGTTACTGATCATGTCTTCTTTTAAGTTATGTAACGTCCATGGTTTATGAGTCAAAGTCTAGGTCGTGATGCTCTTAATTGTGTTTTTCTTCAATTACAGACACATTGGTGTGCTGGGGTTGATTTTTATTAAAACTAACAGATTTTTTCAACTTTGTTTTGTTGGTCATATTAAAACTGTCATAGTTTTTTAAACATACATTTATTATTTATTTTTCTACTTTTCAAATACCCTTTGTTTATAGTATTTATTTTGCCCTTGTCGTTCAGTCTTAAAATATGAAAATCCATTATAAAATGAACTATTGCATTTAAAACTTGGCTTGATCTATCAATTGTTTCAAACATCACAACTATCCCTCATTTGTGGTGTTATTTCAACCACACCAAACAATTCTGGCCCTAAAATAGTTTTATCTTTATCTTTTTTCTTTTTTTGTACACTTTGTTACCAAAGACGAATTTATTTGTATTTATTTTTGGGGACAAAAAGTGCCCATTGTTGAAGAAACACACAATTACGAGTTCCCTCTCATTTACACTTCATTTCTCAGAAACAACTTGATATTTAGTCATTACTATAACTCATTATTTTGAACTTTACAAGAACTGAGATTGAGAAAGAAAAGTGTTTTGAGAAAATGAGGATATGTTCTCATTTTTATTGCTTGCTAAAAGTAGTCTTTGTCCTTTTTAATTCATGAAATTCTTATAAACACATTACCCACAAACAATCTTGGCAAGGCGCCGGCATAGCCATTACGGCCCACTGAGTCTTTTCATGCTCAATAGCAACGGCTTGAGTTTTATTTCGGCTCCCGCGGAGAAAACCAGCATGCTCACTCGCATTTGTACTCCTATACAGAGATGGTGTGATTACTCTGTCTCGAGGCAGAATGGAGTGAACGGACGTAAGGTCTTGCTGTTGGACAGATGCATTTGGAGCTGTTATCTTTCCTTCTTACCACTGTAAGGAAGCTATTCTCCATCACCCCGGTACTCTTGACCCTGCTTGACCTGGTCTGCCCACAGACCTCTTCGACAGGCTATTTCCACTTTGTACAAGGGGCTGAGCGAGCGCCAGGTTTGCTTGCCTTGGGACGGAAGCATCAAGCTTCCTCCTCTTGTCTATGTAAGGCCCTAGAATCTCTCGTGCTCACACTTCTATTACCCCATGACTGTATGTTTATGTGTTTCACAGACCATGGTGTGAGATTCAGCCAAACGCATCAGTCCCTTTGGGGTCACTGCACTTTTGACCTCGCTAGGAATTATTTGAATGATTTCATCGTTTTTACAGGAGCGATGGGCCCTCTCCTCGGTGTCAGAGAAGGTTTCTTTATATTTACGCAAGTCATTTTTGGAAAAAGAATTAGTCTTTAGAGGGAAATACTGACCATACCATCTGTAGCGTGTACATGAGCTATTTGTAATTTGAATGTCATGGCTTCAGCATTTGATTATTGACTCTCATAATAAAGGTTGTGCCTGTTATGTTTACAGTTTTTCGCAAAAAACAGTTGCAGACAGGCAAAGATGGATGTGACCTGGTGAAATTCAGTGCCGCTTTTTTTGGATCACATATTTACAGTGAGCTTGACGACGTATTGACTGTGCTTTGGGTACTTGTTGAGTTGTTGTGGAAGAAAGGGAGATGCCTCATTGTCAAGCCCTGATTTATGTGCTGCTCGGGGTAAATTATATCCCAAACTCACTTTTCCACTTTGTCACCTGTGATTAACATGCAGTTCACACGTACCCCTAAACAAGCAACCATTTTTCAGCCCGCCATTGTCCGTCACCCTGTCTCCTCGCAGCGACAGCCACTCACCCCGGCATCTTCTCAACACGTCCAGGGCTCAGAGGTCATATTGGTGAGGTGAAGAGAGAGTGAGAAGTCACATTGTTGAAGAATACTTGTGATAGTGGTGTTTTTTAGGATCATGTGGGAGGGGGGATTATGTCTGCTAAACAGTCAACAGAAACATTTTAATTTGCTTTTTAGTTTTTCTTAGGTTTTAGAGTGCATTCAAATTATCTGGACCAGGCTTGATGCATGATTTTATTCAAAGAAACACAATTTCTGAAGCCATTGTAGTGATATTTTACTTATGATTTGACACACTGTTCGAAAGTTTGGGGTTGGTTAGATTTTGTGTTTGTGGAAGCAGTCTCCTATGCTTACATGGCAGCTTTTGTTTGATCAAAAATATAGTCATATTTACAGAAAAAAAAATTTTTTTCTATTTTAATATGTTTTAAAATGTACTGTATTCCTGTGATGGCAAAACTGTTTTGTTTTTTTTAGCATCATTACTCCAGTCTTCAGAGTCACATGATCTTTCAGAAATCATTCTAATTTGCTGATTTGGTGCTCAAGAAATTTTTTTTTTCTTATTTTCAATTTTGCTTTATTATTTTGTGGAAACCATGATCTATTTTTTCTGGATTCTTTGATGAATAGAAAGTTTAAAAGAATAGCATTTATTTGAAATATTATGAATGTCTTTACTGTCAATTTGATCTATTTAATGTGCCTTTGATGAATAAAAGTATTAGTTTCTTCCAAGGAAATAACATATTTGGAATGGTAGTGTGTTGCTAAGATGGTTGCCAAAGTGAATCAACTTGCCTCAACGAGACTGTTCGTAGGTTGATTTCATGAAGGGTGTAAACCAGTGGTCTCAAACTCGCAGCCAAATACAAATATATGAAATATATTTGTATTTCAAAAGCAATAATTGTTTTTCTAAGTATAATAAAAGGAAATGTGCCTTCCAAAAAAAATTCAATATCATTAATGTGTTGTATAAAGAAAATAAAAAAGGACATGAGCAAATATAAGTATCACAAAGATGTGTTATAAGGAAAAGACAAAGAAAGTTTGTAAAATAAACTTCAACTGTCAGAAGGACAGCTCATGAAGAACCAATCATGTACAGAAAGGATTGTTCAAATTCAGAGAAACAGTTCAGAAGAAACATTATTAATAAAGATTGAGAAGATTGGATCAGTTGTGCTCCTTTTTGGAATACTTGAATACTAATTTTTGTGGAATACTTGATGCGGCCCAGCCTGACCCAGACTCTACCTCCAGCGGCCCCCAGTTAATTTGAGTTTTAGACCCCTGGTGTAAACACTATTTGTGATTTTGGGGCAGCACCACCTGTTTGTTTGTAGAATGGGGGCTAGAAGTTGGTGGTATTGATTGGGAAATCTGTTTGGAAACAATCAGTATTTTTACAATTCCGTACAATTCTTACCGCTAATGATACAGAAACTGCATGCTTCACCTTTAAGGTGTGAACCAGGAAATGCAGTGCAGTATTAAAGGGGAAACATTCTTATCTTTGCCTGATTAAGACCCCGGGCCCCTGACCTTACTCGCCACTTACATAATGCACAGAAACTTCCCAACATCTGCAGCACAGAAGATGGAGAGACAGATGGGGAGGAGGACTTCTGAAGCTTTTCTCACGCTCTCTGTGAGTTTTAAGTGTGAAACCATATTTACAGTAGAAGGATTGTGTGGAGCATGTGGCTGCCATTATCACCGATAACCCCTGTGGCCAGTGCCACTTCCCTGTGTGGGCCCTTGACGGACCCTGCACATGCTTAGGATGAGAGAGTACACAATACATCACCCCAAAGATGCAACTGATCGATTGATGAACTCTGAGAGATCAAAAGTTGATGCAAATTTGTTGCTTTTATTTGTCTTTTGTGCTCTGCTTAGATGACATCATCTGACACAGTGCTCCATTTCTGCTCTGAAACTAAGACGAGATTGAAGCACTCCTCCAGATATGTTGTTTTCACGCCAAACGGGAGAATTTATTGCCCTTTTTAAGGTCGGTAACAGTTTACTGAGGAGAACGGAGCTGAGCTTCATTGTCCGCCGTCATCTGGTCAGGAAGGCTCCTGGGAGCTGATAAATGGAGAAATTCTATAGTGAGGCAGTCCAGAGTAAAAAAGACTGACCGTAGATTTCTCTCCATTACTCATCCTTTTATTTATTTATTTGTTCAGGGAATAAAGTGCTAAATTTATGACTTGTGCTGGCTCCATAATCAGAAGAGGAATTTGCAAGGCAGTAAAACATTTCATTGTTCCACTATAATCTAAAATGAAACAGTGTTCTTCTGTAAAAGAGGATGATTGTGGACTTATTGACAACTTATTTAAGTTGCAGAACTTAAAAGTTCGATTTCAGTTAGACTAAAGCAATAAGTTGTCATATATACGTTTTAATCTAAAATCTTGCATTTATTAAACGTAAACGAAGGGCACACGTAAACGAAGGGCACAAACGAAGGGAAATGTCTCAATTTTTTCAAAATAACCATGTACGTGTAAACGGGGCCTAATGCTCTAGATATCTGAGATATTTGATCAAAAATGCAATAAAAACAAAAATTGTGCTTTTTTCTATTTTAATATATTTTAAAGCAGCCACTACAGTCTTCATTGTCTCATTATCCTTCATACATCAATTTAATATGTTGATTTGGTGCTCTAGAAACATTTCTTATTATTATCAATGTTTATAACCAATGTACTGCAAACTTTGAATGGTGTTGCTCATTGTAACCCAGGTTTTTGTTTTTCTAATAGGAAACAATGGACCAGTTGAAATTCATTTTTGTGGTAATCAACATTATTCTCAGAATGCTGTTGATTTGACTTGACTTATTCTGAACACAGAATATTCTTTTAAAGCTTCAAATTTCCGAGGACTGCATTGTCATGTATACTTGAACAGACAGATTGCTGTAACTCGATTAGAACTATGCAAGTAAACACACCGAATGTTTCCAAAGATCTTTGACCTTCTGATTGGAAGATAATTCAACATTAGTAAGAAGAACACCAGCTGGAGGTGACCTTATTTGCCTGAGAGCACAGTGATGCATTGATTCTGAGAAGGCTGCAGTCGCTTGCAACCTGCTATCTTGCCTTTCAAACTTTTGAGGTTTTGAGACATCTGTCTCTGTGTTCTTTGACTTGTATATTGTGCTTTCACTTTATTTATTTTCAAGTAATTATTTCCAAGTCCTCCAGCAGACTGATTTGGCACTTGCATGTAATTTGTGATGTAGCTTTTCAGCCCCTTCTAGTTTCCTGTTAACATGCATTGACAGCATCGCAGCCGCCACGGCACAAGATGGATGGGGGAGTCCGCTTGTGACATCTTAAACATGTTACTTTTGAATATCTGTTTTTTTGAGTTCTTGAGAGTTGTGATCACATTTAAGTAATGCTCTTAGATTCACTCTGGGGAGCAAGTACTGTGGAAAAAAACTGCGAAATTAAATGTAGTTTTATGTAGAACATTGGTTTATTTAAGTCAGACCTTTGAGTGTGGATGTAATATGGCACTTTTATTTATTTTTATTGTGCATAGTAGTAACTGATGAATTTGCACTTTAAATGGCAGAACATTGTGTTTTAAATTCTCCTTGTGCAATTGCCACCCATTATTAGAAGCCTGCAGTCTTACAGAGTGAATTACTTTTACACTTGGCTGTCATATATGTCTGTATTCTTTTATTCTGCATTTATTTTATTTTTGTCTTAAATTGCTGAGATAACTGTTTGTGCTCTCCATTACCACAGAAAATAACTCTGAATCATCCCTAACCTTGGGGGAAAGTGGAAGTCTGGGCAAAGCATTGGGCTGCAGTAAATGTACTTTAAATAGTATTAAACATTGCAAGATTTAACATGAGACCATTTTTGCAGTCCAATTTTCTCATGTCATGATCATGTAACTTTGAACCCTTTATAACTTTTGCACAATATGCAGATAGACACCAGAAAGGTATTACGCTGGTAACGCAAAACCAGATATTAATATGCCTAGAATTGTATTCTCAGCACTGCAATTTTACAGGTCAAATAACACAATTCAGAAAGTGAGATGTGCTTTAAAAAAATACAAGCTTCACATTTCTGATTTTAAATCCCCTGCAATGCCTTTCTCCATAGACTTCCATTGTAAGTCTAATACTACAAACATGGTTTTTATTTGTATTTAAAAACTGAGAGGCAATTAAAAATTATTTTCTGTGGCATATTCAATTTGAGAACTGCATCAAACTATTTTCTAATAATTCATTACATTTATATAGCGCTTTTCTCTGCATTCAAAGTGCTTTACATGGAAGGGGCAATCTCCTCAACCACCTCCAATGTGCAGCATCCAACTTGATGATGCGACGGCAGTCATGTTGCGCGAGAACTCCCACCACACACCAGCTTACTGGTGGAGAGGAGACAGGGTGATAAAGCCAATTAGTGTATATATATGGGGATGATTAGGAGGCCATGATGGACAGAGGCCACTGGGCAAATTTGGCTAGGATGCCTTGGTTATACCCCTACTCGTTTCGAAAGACATCCTGGGATTTTTTGTGACCATATAGAGTCAGGACCTCTGTTTAACGTCTCATCCGATGGACGGTGCTCTTTGACGTATAGTGTCCCGATCACTATACTAAAAGAATATTATCTAAATAAGATTTTTTTGAGAAATATCTGTAGTTTTTTATCTGTTAATATCTGTTCTGACTATTTGAACAGTATATTTAATTTATTACTCCCAAATGTGGTAGGTAAAGGCCGTGAGGTCTTCAAGTGATCGATCAGCTCTACTAGCTTCAGTGGCTGTTCTCGCTCTTAAACACTGCCATCAGAAGAAAGGACAGCAGAGGCAGTTTGTCTGCATGGGGTGTATGAGACGGTTTGCTTCTGTCTGTGAACCCAGGTTTCGAACGGTCACATCGCAGATCCAAACCCCATCCAGGCAAGGACACAGCTTTGTATATCTGCTTTCAGTTCTGGCCAACCAAGTCTAAAGTTTTTGTTACTGTAAGCAAGACAGAATGGAAAAAATAAAGTATGCACACTCCTAATGCCCTTTTCATCTAGTGCAGGAAGACTTGAGTAAGCATGCCCAGGGTTCTGTCCCCATTTCCACTCCACTATAGACTGATTTTATCTGCTTGCATTTAAAAGAGCTTGTCGTTTGCATTGCAATATTCCTTTTCTTCTTTCTAGTTTCCTGTGCATTTGTGTTATGCAAACTGGCAGCATATGTGAAGAGGGTATTTTCCACTCAGACCTCCCTTTGACGTCTAAATTCCCAGATCTGACCACTTGGAAAAGGGTTCTCGCAGATTCCAAACAGGCACTGCGGAGCACAAAGCATGTGCTAAACAGCCCGAGTTGCTGTGTAAAAATTCCTTGTGTAATGTCAACAAACCCCCGCATAACAAGATCTCACCTCACCGACGTTATCACATCGGCTGATTTGCTTATACTTGTGAGGAGAAATGACAGTATGCTTGTGTAATTTTGCTGGTTGAACAGAACGAGTATGTTTAAAAATTCCACTTATTAATGCGTAAACCAAAAGCCCCGAATAACGTCAGCATTACATATGTTAAAGCATATTTCAAATCCTATCTCTTGGGATTTGGAAATGACTCCACTGGGGAGCATTATAGGTTAATATGGGAAAGTGAGGTTGGTTATAAATGGTGAATATTATTCCCAAGAGCCTTAATGGCTCTTAAGACCTTTCCTCATGACCCTGCTCGGAGAGAAAAACAAACCTTGAGCGTTTCCCAACTTCATTCCGACCCCACATCCAGCCCCCTACACAAACACCAGACATATGCTTTCTCCCTCACACTTCCATGAATCTTTGAACCTGTTGTATATTCAAATCATAGATCTAAATCTCCATTATTTGTATAAAAATTGCTTAAATTATGATTGATTATGCACTTTTTTATATAATTTTGTGGTATCAGTTACACTCTTACTTCTCTTCCAGTTCATTTTCCATGACTTATAAGCCAAGCACACACTGCAAGACCTGTCAGGCTTTCATTTTTTAAGTCTACAACTATTTTGCGACAAAAAGCTGAAGCAAACTTGCAGCATGTGCCCATCACGTATTCTCTTGCTGCAACATGTCACAGTTGCTACTGTCTTATTAATATATTTTTACACAAAAGAAAAAGTCATACTTGTTTGGGATGACATTAGGGTGAGTAAATTATGACAATTTTCATTTTGGGTGAACTATCCGTTTAACTCTCAAATAAAGAAGGAATTTAAAGACATAAAATATAGTTGATATAATCAAATAGTTTTTTTTTATTATTGTGTTAAAGATTCAATTAATGGTAACACTTTATTTTGTTGGTCCACTTGGACATTCTACAAAGTTACTATAAGTAACTATAGTTACTATAACTATGTCAAATTATTCTACTAACCCAAACCTTAACACATAACCCAAACCTTGCTAATACTTTAATGAGAGTTAGTTGACATGTAGGTGCAAAGTTACTTATAGTTAGTAGAATGTCTGAAGTGGACAATCAATATACTGTTACCTAATTAATATCTCAAGTTAGCCTGTTAACTTTGACATTTAACATTTAAAAAAAAAAATTTAATTCAAATTCCTCATGCCCAGTCTCATCACACAACACACTGTTGGTCAAATCTTGTAAATTACATGTCACAATCATTCGTGCAGATGTGGCTTCTGTCTGTTACTAATTTCCCTATCTGTTTCTCTTTTTCCTTTCTTTGTTTACAGCGACACATAAAGCGTCATCAGGGTGATTACATCTGACAGCCCTCCAATACACACACACACCGGCCAGCCAATCAGACGGACACAAAAACATATCATCTCATTTATCTTTATGCCATGCAGCACACATTTCGATTATACAAAGAGGAAAAGAATACTGTTTTAGTTTCTCGCCGGTGACAGCTATCATAAATAGTATCAAGTCTACCGTCAGTCTAAGCAAAGCGTTGCAAACATGAGACCGTTTTATCAATTTCAAACAGACTGTTTGAAAATCGACTCTGTAACATTTCTTTCTATAAACATTGGTGCATTTAGGTTATAAATCTTAATCCACACGTGGGCGGTTGTACCGCACAAGACACTCGTGTCTAAACACCTTTGTCTCAGCTTCTGAAATATAGTTCAGGAAGTTTGAGTAAATAGTCCTGTCTCCCTAAGGACATGATGGTGAACGGCACTGCAAATGTAAAAAAAAAACAAAAAAACAGCAACAACTTATTAAAGGGAAAGTTCACCCAAAACTGAAAATTCTGTCATTAATTACTCACCCTCATGCTGTTCCAAATCCGTAAGACTTTCGTTCATCTTCGGAACACAAATGAAGATATTTTTGTCCCTCCATTGACAGTTACGCAACTACCAATTTGATTCTTCAAAAAGTTCATGAACAGATCGTAAAACTAATCCATATAAATTGTGAGGTTTAGTAACATTTAGACTCAATCACTTTATATGATGAACAGATTGAATTTAGTATTTTATTCACATAAACATTCAACTCACACATCAGTTGTAGTAAACGGAAGCTCAATGCTCATGTTCGCTTAATGTGCGAGAACCAATGAGGTTCATTCTCATGTGTTACGCAGCAGGTCTGAGCTTCTGCAAGAACCAATGAGGTTCATTTTCGTGTGTTAAGTGGCACAATTGAGCTTCCGCATGAAGCAATGAAGTGTGTTCTTGTACGTCAAGCAGGTTCTGCTGAGCCTCTGTTTATGTTCAATGATTAGTTTTACGATCTCTTTATGAACTTTTTAAAGCGTTAAAGTGGTAGTTGCGTAGCTGTCAATGGAGGGACAGAAAGCTCTCAGATTTCATCAAAAAAATCTTAATTTGTGTTCCGAAGATAAACGAAAGAATTTAAATTTTTGGGTGAAATATCCCTTTCAGCTTTTTTTTCTCGAGCTTTGAGCTGTAGCCATATGGTGTATAATCAGTCTTGTTTGACCAATAGTATTACAAGTGCGATCACTAGGCCATACAGGCGTGGGAAGACTTAGTAGTTGGTCTATCACACATTCCTTCCCCCGCCTACCTGTATTAGATGACCTCCTAAACAACTCCAATTACCCAGCCACTGACAGACGGACAGATGAGACACTGCTCCGGGGGTCTGCAGACGTCTGAACGAAAGAAACGCGTGAGGGAAGAAAAGGAATGAGGGAATGATTGAGAGAGCAGAGCTCAGACAGTGGAGGGAAGCACTGATTGAAATAAGATAAATCTCTCAGCGGCTAGGATCTCTGCTAGATCATTAGCAAAGTCATCATCACGTGTTGTTCTTCACCCTGTATGTGTCCCCCAAATGTGTCCTGTGCCGGTGTCTGGAGTTTCCCCAAGTGCTATTAATTGTCAACTTGTTCAGCGTAGTTACAAAATACACAGTTGATCTCGTAGCCAGGCACCACGATGTTTACCACGATGAGTTTTAGTCTTGGTGGAAACAGCTTAGAGGAGCAGTCATTCATAATATTAAACTATATGTTTCTCATACACTATATGGAAAGACGAATATGGGCATGTTTTATGAACATGTTTGCCAAATCTTTATTCTACATTATATCATGACATTCTAGAGAGTTGTGTGCTTCTATCTTTGTGGCAAGAGTTATTGGAGGATGCTTTTCTGTACTAGTATTACAATATGCCTCTACACAGGACTGGGTAACAATATTGATTTGCCTGATTTTTAAATGTATTTGTAAAGAGCTGCCCATCCTGCAAATGTCATTGCATTCTGCTGCACTGACTCCGATGCATAATTTGGCTACGAAAGAAATCAGGTTTTACCTTGTTTGGAAATGAGAGTTTGTAGTCTGTTTTGATTCTGATGCATGTGATTATAAGACATTATATGACAATACATTAAATAGAAAAGAAAAGGATTTATTTTGAGTTGAGTTGTGTCCAGTGTAATCCGATTTACGAACAAATCAGTACTCTTATCAGACAGATCTTTTTAGTGAATCAAAACATGCAGCATGATCAGTGTTGTTCGTAAGATTTTTTTTGTTTTTGAAACAAAGCTATGTTCACCAATGCTGCATGTATTTGACTTAAAAATACAGTACAAATGTAATATTGTGAAATAATTATAATTTAAAATAACAGTTTTCTATTTTAATGAATTTTAAAATGTATATTATTTGTGTGATGGCAATGCAGAATTTTTAGCATAATTACTCCAGTTTTCAGTGGCACATGATCCTTCAGAAATCATTCTAATATGCTGATTTGATGCTCAAGAAACATTTCTTATTATTATCAATGTTAAAAATAGTTGTGCTGCTTAAAAAAATGCCTCACAAAAATGCATTCACCCAAAAAAAATGCATCATTTACTCACCCTCAAGTTGTTCCAAACTTGAATGAGTTTCTTTCTTCTGTTGAACACAAATATATTTTGAAGAATGTTGGTGATCAAACAGTAGCCATTGATGATAGCCACTGACTTCCACTGTAGGAAAAAAAATACAATGTAAGTCAATGGCTACCTACTGTCTGGTTACCAACATACTTTAAAATATATTCTTTTGTGTTTAACAGAAGAAAGAAACTCATACAGGTTGTGAACAACTTGAGGGTGAGTGATGACCACATTTTTATTTTTGGGTGAACTATCCCTTTAATAATATAATAAGCAGTGACATGTTTTTTGAACAGCATTTATTTGAAATATAGAGTTTTGTAACATTGTTAAAGTTTTTACTGTGACTTTTGATCAGTTTAATGCATTCCGAATAAAAAAAATGCATGCTTAATAAAAGTATTAATTTTGTTCAAACAATTAACAGTAGTGTAAGCAATCAAATAAACCCAAATCAGAATCCAGTTGAATCAAGAGCTTTTGAATCAGAAATTTATATCGATACCTAGTCCTAGTGCACAAAATGAGGTCCATAAAAAAAATTATTTACATAGTTGTGAAAGAACTAGAATGGTATGCACAAAGCGTTGAAACCTTGGAACTGCATTCTAGAATTTCTTGGGTTTAAGTCATATTAAATTGAGCACCAACTGCTGTTGAGGGATCAGGAAGTGAAGCTTCGTCTAAGATTTATTATTCTCTGAATTTATGACCTCCGTTTTCATATTTCCAGCAAAATGGCTTTCTGGTGGAATTTATTTCTCTCTGGTCAGAGGTGTAGCGGATCCACTAAGGTGCGACCAGCGGTAAAAGGAAGCCTCATTTAAGTCTTTGAGAAGATTAAAACAGTAAGTCCATTGTCCAGCATCTATACATGCTAGCATACCTTCACCTCTCTCAGATCTCATATACGTAGAGTGCCAAAGCCATTCAGCACAATGGGTCCAGACCCACACTCGCAGTCACAAGACCCGTTTGAAACTGGAGAAAATTGCTGAGTGCAAAATCATATCCCCATTGATCAATGGCACATGGTGGTTTTAGTATCAGTTTCCTGGGATGTATAGGAAGCATTTGTACAAGGTCAGTTATTGCTCCAGTGTACTGACACATGCAAAGACAACTCACTTGGATTAGCAGTCATCCACACTGGCAAGCCGATGTCTTGGTTACATCTGTTGTAACTTGGAGGTCTGTACGTTGACTGATTCCTTTTAGTCCATTTCTGCCTAAAATATTGAATAAATGACCCTCTTTTTAACATGACTGATGCTCAAATTGTCGACCACCCCTGTTGGATGATGCTGCCCCTCAGCCTGAATTGAATTTAATGCAAATAAAATAAAATAAAAACCTGAGCTTTGTGAGGTAATGTGTAGATAAATTGACAGACTAACTGGTTGTATGGAACCAGTTCTTTTGTTCTGCTTAATGTATTCAGCAGGTTGAATCTAAAGTTGAATCAGGTTCCATTTTGTTTTTAACCTGTAACTTTCTTTGATAATTGAAGAAGCTTTGTTTCTTATTTTATAACACTTTAGCCTTTTCGATTAGATGTCAAATGGCTGATCATATCAATAAACATTCTGCAAACATTTCAGCTGCATCAGTATATGAAAGGTTAGCTTAACTTATTTTTTGTCTTATGTTGTAAATAGGTTTGTGTGGGGTTATGTGTTGCACACATTTGGCTAACCAGCAGCAAAGGAACACACCTGAACATATCTTGGGATTTAATTTATTCCATAAGCTTACGTTTTACTATTATTTTTGAAAAATTGGCCCCTGGTTACACAACCCTTTTTCCTGTTTATTTTGTCCAAAAAGCGAAAGAGCGAAAGAGCGAAAGAGGTCTTTGTCAGACAGCCCTTCGAGATGTTCAACAATCAAAGAGCCTTCTCATTGGAAACAGATGACACTTCTTCTGGCTCGCACCACAGCTTTGGAAAAAGAGACGGGGTTGAATGACCTCTTAGATGCCAGTGCAATTTCGTTTAAAACCAACTTCTGAAATTGTTTGCATATTCATATGATTCAGTGCTGTGGTTTGTGTTTGCAGAGTATGAACTATATGACAGCAGTTGAGTGAGACTGTTGAGTTTATGTGGTCACTGTGGTATTTTGAAGTTTATCATACATACCAGTTTGGTAAATCTTTGGAGTTCCAACTAAATGATGTATTCACAGAGATACTTAACAGTGCTAAATGATATTAAAGCTTCTCTACAACTAGTGGGCCGCTAAGCAGCCGGCAATGTTGATTCACTGTAATTCTAAAGCTGATGTTGAGTCAAATCAGTATTCGCTTATGTGATACTGCCAGTTCAGACCTTCATATAATACTGTAGGCCAAACTATTAAGTTTTAAATTGTTTTTGTTAAAATTTGTTATATTTGCTTTCTTTGGCCATGTCACATCATTAAAATGTTGAGATAGATACAATTTCAAAAGTGAAATCATTCAAAGTAACATTAATTTCATTATAATCTTGACTAAAATATTTTACAGGAGACAGATCACATGAGCTCCATTTACTTCACTCCTGCTGATTCATCTGAATCTCAATTAGGATGACAGTCTCAAAATTAAACAAGTTAATTTATACAAAATACAAAAATACCATAATTCCAAAGCATAGAGCTACAGGGACTCAAACTGGTGAATCAATTTAAATGAATTGTCCGAACCAACTGATTCACTAGAATGAATCAGACTTTCCAAATTTACATTAGAGTGATGACGGTTTAGGACAAACCGATTCACTAAAATGAATCAGACATTCCAATGCTACATATGAGAGGGAGGACTGTTTAAGATGAACTGATTCACTAGAATGAATCATATTTTCCAATGCTACATTTGAGAGGGAGCACTGTTTAAGATGAACAGATTCACTTGAGTGAATCATACTTCCCAATGCTACAAATGAGAGAGAGGACCATTTAAGATGAACTGATTCACTTAAATGAATTAGACTTTCCAAGGCTAAATGAGAGAGAGGACAATTTAGGGTTAACCGATTCACTAGAATGAATCAAACTTTCCAATGCAACATATGAAAGGGAGGAGCTTTTAGGATGAAACGGTTCACTAGAATGAATCAGCCTTTCTTACTCTGCAAACTCAGATGTTAAAAAGCTATAGCATTATTTGTGCTACACCACTTCTTGTTGGATTAAAAAGCTATTTACTGGAAAAGCTACAATATTATGAAAATAGGTCTTGTACACAGTATACTTCATTCTGGTTGCATTCAAATCTGAATCTTTCAAAACCCGTATAAGAGAGACGTGACCGGGTGGAATATCACACACATGCCCGCAGTTTACCCAGCTGCTTTGCATGTTTAAAACAAACTCAGCATCTGCTTTTACTTCATGTTTTACTCTTAGAAAGGAGGGTGAAGGGTTGAGTGAATGGACTGACTGAATACAACACTGTTGCTGGTTTCTTCTGGATCATATGAGCAGGATATTAGACAGGGATTTGGACATTTTAAAGTTAGCTTAATTTGTGACTGGAAAAAGTAACTATGACTCGGTCTGTGTGATGCCTGCCGTCGCACAGCAGGAATTTATTTAGCTTTAAGACCCCAGTCGACAGAAATAAATTTTTGTTTTCCCCCTCTCTTTTCCTTTCTAAGTCATTTCTGGTGACAGTCACCTGCTGTGATGTGGTTCTCCCTCCATAGTTTGACCTTTATCTGGACTGCTGCCTTAAGTAATCGCTCCAGTGTTCACCAGCAGGCCAGGAAAAGATGAATGATCTGTTATTCCATAACCCGGCTCAGCTCTCCTCCAAACTAATTACGCACTTACTCACAGAAAACAAACAAACACAGCACTGAACTTCACTCGACTCTATTGATGGTTCCTCCTTCTCCTCCTCCTCTTTTCCCAAAGAGAAGTGCCTCAGAATGTATCCCAATAAACTTTCCACCTCTCCTTAGTTCAGTGGGGTCTGTCCAGCTTCGTGACCCAGCTGTTTGGTGCTGCTCTACGCATTAATTACGAGAACTGACATTTAGTGCAGCCCTAAAAATAACTGCAATCATGCACTGGTGACGGTGATTAGGAAGTGTTGATGCCCTGCTTGACGGGTAGCAAAGAAAAGTCCCTCTGTTTCCTCTAGCAGCGTATCCATGGCAGCGCAGTGACCCTGTCCCGCAGGTGTGGATGGGTGTTTGTTTTGAAAGCACTTAGTGCTCAGTTGCCCCTCAACTCCACGTCTCACTACACCTCTGAGGAATTTCTGGCATTCTGTGCTCTTGCAGCATCATGTTTTTTATTATTATTATTATTATTATTTTAATAGAGAGAGGTGGGGCTCTCACATTTTTTTACCATCCCAGCATCTCAAAACTAAACAAAACACTTGAAGTACAAATAGGTGAGAGAGTGTCCAAAACAAGAAGCTCTTTGTTGTGCAATTAGAGTTAGATCCCAAATCCAGGCACGTCTGGCATGGCCGCCGCTAAGCAGCGCGCATTGTACGCAAAGAATCGCAAGTAGCATGCAGTTTGCGGTTGGCTGCTTCTGATGGAGATAACCTTCATAATCTGGCACTGGCACGCTGATGAGATGTGCTCTGTGCCTGTAGGTGTTGACTAGGTTGGACTCGTGGACCCAGCTGTGAATCAGTGCTGCAGTGAGCAGAATGCATTGGAGACGCATGTAGGATGCATTAGTTTTACATCTACGTTTTTAGTTTAGTTTATGTGAGTTTTTATATATAAAACTTATGTATATGATGTAAATAAATTAACAAATGGCAAAGCTGAACTTTCAGCAGCATTACTCCAGTTTCATATCACATTCAGAAATCATTCTAATATGTTGATTTGCTCAAGATACAATTCTTGTTATTATCAGTGTTAGAAAGTTCAAAAGAACAGCTGTTATTTAATGTACCTGTCAAACGTTTGAAAACTTACAATTTTGTTTTTGAAAGAAGTCTCTTATGCTCACCACGGCTGCATTTATTTAATCAATACAATACAATAGAGTAAAAACAGTCAAATTGTGAAATTATTACAATTTAAAATAACTCTTTTTCTATTTGAATACAATTTAAAATGTAATTTATTCCTGTGATGCAAAGCTGAATTTTAGCATCATTACACAAGTAATCTTTCAGAAATCATCCTAATATGCTGATTTGGTGCTCAATAAACATTTTTATTATTATATAAATACATTATTATATAAACATATTATTATTATTATTATTATTATTATCATCAGATGTGCTGCTTAACATTTTGTAGAAATGGCTATACTTTTTCAGGATTCTTTAATAAATATAAAGTTCAATGAAAATCCTTTATTTACATGTATTACATTTATTTAGTACATTTATTAAAGCGTTTATAAAATAGAAAAATGTTGTAACATTATTAGTTTCTTGACTGCCATTTCTGATCAATTTGATGCATCCTTGATGAATTAAAGTATTTATTTCTCTCTTTTTTTTATGTTTCCACAAACGTTTGAATGGTATCATTGTTTCCACAAAAAATGTTAAGCAGCAAAAACTGTTTTCAATATGGATAATAATAATAAATGTTTATTGAGCATCAAATAAGCATATTAGAATGATTTATGATGGACGATGTGACACTGAAGACTGGAGTAATGGTGTTGAAAACAATTATTTTACAGTAAAATAGTTTTTGCTGTGTTTTTGATGCAGCAGGTGAGCAGAAGTGACTTCTTTCAAAAACATAAAAAAATGGTAATGTTTCCAAACTTTTGACAGTTACTCTATATCTTTTCTAACATTATAAAAGTATTTACCGTCACTTTTTTATCAATAGAATGCATCCGTAATGAACAAAACTATTCATTTCTTTAAAAAATCGTACTGACCCCAAGACAGATTATTTAATTATTTGATTGTGTTTCCTTTTATCAGCCAGTATGCTGTCATTATGAAGAAGATCCAGATTTCTTACATCATTGGGATTGTTTACAGATATTTCGTTCTCTGGTTCAATCTTCATCACTTAGCAGCTGTTTTTCTTGTTTTTTTAAACAATACACTCAACAGCGGGGCTTGTTTCTCGGTATGCTGATTAACTTGTTATTGTCTAGTTTGTGAGGTAGTGTATGAGAAATGAGATTACACTTGTTTAGCTCATGTGTTGGACTCTCTCAAATGTCCTGTAAGTCTAGGATGCTTTGCTTTCATCACGCAGCCTAATGAGAATACAGCAGCCGTCTAAACCACCATCGTAATAGTGACAGCACATGCCAATACATGCTTCCAGGTCGAAATATCTTTCAAGTGTCCTAATGATGTGCTTAGAGACAACCAGAGTTAGGAAAATGAAATGATACCATACAAATCAAAAAGATTAAAGGATATAAACAAGGCTGCGGAAAAGGAGACTTGCGTGCACATCTGAGATCTGTTTGCAATTTCAGTGACGATGAATGAAATAAAAGTTTCAGTACCTGAATTTTTAGTGCGGAATCAAAAACAATCCATCATGTTGTGTGTCGAACGCATGTGCGTGTGATGAGGTTGAGTTTAAGGTAATTCGTTTTTTAGTGTTGCATGCAAGTAGACCTCGGTCTAGAGCGCATGGCTCGAGGCCCTGATGATACTTCCTGACCAAATGTTTAATTTCTCCCCGTTCAACCACATGCACATTCAAAAGGCTTTGGATGTATTTTATGAAACTTTGTAAACAAGTTTATCACTAGCATGAACCCTTAAAGGGAATTTCCACCCTTAGACACTTTAAGACTGATAAACAGGACATCCACCACTTGCCAAGCACAATGTCTTTTGTTTTGAAGGTTTGAGCTGTAGTCATTTGTTTGTTTGTTTTTGTTTATTCCTCTTTTGAAGTAAAGTGTTTTGTTAATGAGCCCAGCCAATTATGAACAGCTTCTTCTGAAAACGAAAAAAAGGAAAACTAAGGGGTCATTGGTTGAGAGACAGACAGAACCTGTAATGTAAATTCAAGGGAATACTTAATTTTAAGATGACGTACACGTTACTACATGTAGTTACGATAATGATAACAGTAAATTATGCATAATTACAAGTAACTAACCCTAAACCAAACTGTAACTATATAGTAAGTACATGTAGTTCATTAATATTACTTTTGAGGAAGTACAATGTAACTACGTCACCTTAAAATAAAGTGTAACCAAATTCAATCTGTAAATTTGTGATAAATTCCCAATTATAATCTGGAACACTTTTTTTAGCACATACACAATTAACTACTTTTTTCCCACAAATAATGAATTTTGTATGCTATTGCTTTCTGCTGCTTCTTTCTGTGTAAAAAAATATAGGATCAATAAGTCATGACAACATATGTTTTACATTGCTTTAACTCATCAAAATAAGTTAACAATATAGTTGTATGTTGTATATTGTATAGTTATACAATATTCAACTCCATCGTTAAAGTCAGTTTAAATGACTAAAGCATCCAAGTTGATTTTACTTTAAGTTGAAAATTTTAAGGCAGCAACTCTTTTTTACAGTGATGTAAAGAAGCAGCCAGGGCTTGAGATATTTAGATTAGTTAAATTAGTTTTTACTGTTTTTATTTCACTATTGAATACTTGAATACTTGGGTTAGATACTACATCCTGCCAGCTGTTCGAAGTAAATCTAGTCATATATTGTGGTATTTGTTTGGAATCAGTACCATTGATTTGATAAGATAGTGACACTTTTGTATTTTATTTTCCTACCTATGCATGATTATATGTTTAATTGCATTGTATTATTTGTCTTTGGGTCATGACCTACCAGTTGAGAACCACTGATATACAGCTCAACACACTCCTTGGTTAAGTAGCTAAAAAAAAAATGTCACTCATTGGTGGTGTTTACTGCTCACCAAAGCAGTGAAACCACTTGTGTTTCCTTGAGTCATAATACCATGGAAAAAGCTGGCCCGAAAGTGAAAATCATAGTCATTTTCAGTAACACATCACCATTAGAAGTGTTTATAAAAGTGAAAAAATATTGCAATTACCATAGCAATGATTCTTAAATAGACCGCTGGGTATATGTTAAAGTAAACACAAAAGAGTTGCATTTTCACTTTAACTGAAGTCATATGTGTGCTGCATCTCATTTGTGATGATTCTGACGTTATGTATGAAAGGCCTATCAAATGACATGCTAAAAAATGCATGGAACCTAAAAAGCCATAGAGAAAATTGAGATTAAACCACTGTACATAACATCTTAAATGTTCCCTGCACAAAGATATCATATGACTTTTTGTTCGACTTTGTCCTTTTTTGAGCTTTACAGTGTGTGGTCACTGCAAAAAGAAAAATAATGGCTTTGTTGGAAGAAATTGAATATCTTTTGAATATCTTTTGAATATCTTTTGTCACACCAAACAAAGCGGAGTTTTTCCATTTGGACCTTAGTTAGATTGTAGTTTGAAAAGAGCCACATGACCATTACAAAGCCCTTTCAATCTAATCTGTGACATTTAAAAAATAAAAATAAAACCTTTCCTACTTGAGTCATAGCCTTCATGTGCATTTAAATCAAACTGAAAGTGTATACTATTTGTAATTTTTCTCCTAAAACAAATCTGTTTCGTCAGAACAGTGACTTGATTGGAAACTTCTGAAGGCCGTCATCCCGTCAATATTGCGCAACATTTGCCTGCAACCATTCAAATCAAATAAGTCTAGTTGTTTTCATTTGTACTTACTAAACTCTCATGTCTGCAGCATATATGAGTTCGATGTTGTGTATGGTAAGAAGGCAGTATGACTACTGTTCAGTTTGTGTCATGGCTCTAAATGATATCTGTCATCGGTTTAGCCCATCCGGGTCTCAGCTGTTCTTTCGCTGTGAGAGCGTGCGACGGGCAGTGGGCACTCGAGGAAGTGGTTTTCCATCACTGCACATGAAGGTTAATGCATTTAAGGCCCTACATGTGTCTGTGATTGTGGTTTGACTGGGGAGAAGGTTTTGTTCATTGATGAACAGCTACTCATGTGCTCAACAAAGGCCAGCTGAGGAGAAAAGCTCCGGAAAAATTAAACTACAGCATGTTTTGGCCAATGCATATATTTTAAATATTCATTTTTCATCATTGACTTATATAATCTATCATGTATCACCATGTTAACATGATAAAATATCTCTTCCATGTTTTTATTGTTTTTCTGACTTTTTGTCAGTTGTTTGGGTTCTGTTTTTGTCAAATTGAAAACTAACAAATATCCGTGTCATGTCATGCAATATTTTACTTTCAGTAAGATTACTTGTTTAAAGCTTAAAATCAGAAAGAGATGTGCATAGTACTTGGTATGGGATTCTGTAACAATTCCATTATGAATTATAATAATAGTAATAATAATCAATTTGTGCAGTTTTATTGTATGGAAAAAAATATATATATTTTTTTATTTTTGAAAGAAATTTTTTGGATGCACAATATATCAGTATCATATTTGTTATGATTGCACAATATATCAGTATTGCATTTCAGCTGGTATTAGTGATTTTTTCTTTTTGGTATCAGCTGATACTGCATATATATTGGTCAATACTGGTCAATTCTAATTTCTTATTTTTACATTTAACATCATTCATTATCTAAAAACAACTTAAAGTTGATCTTAAAAAACTCTAATAATTTAGTAACAATGTTGAATATAATCTTCAGCAAATAAATATCCTTTTTTATACTGTTTATTATTGTTGTGATGCCTTAATCCTCTTTAAGCATTTCAATCAATTGATTTCAGTTTTTAGTGTTTTAATTTCAATTTATTTATGCAAAATTATATGGAATTATGACTATCAGCCATTTATTGGTAATTAGCCAGAACATAATGAAAACTGAATTTCTATATCGGTGCATACCTTGTCATATAAGTTTTGAGTAACATGGTAGTGAATAGTGAATAGTTCAAGGGAGCTTTATAATGGTTTGCTGTAACCTTCTGTCCAGTACATGTAAACACCTGTAAACCTGCTGCTTTATCCCTGAAAAACGCTGTCAAGGATCTCAATGTTCATATTCCCACTGCCTGAGACAAAAGCTATATTTCTCTCTCTCTCTTCCACTTCATTTATCTCATTCTGTTTCTCTTACTCTTTTAGGCCGTTTCACCACACACATAAAGGCCCAATGAAGTGCCTTGAAACGCACAGCATTATTCAATATCTTGACATAATTTCAACTGAAACAGCAAGACGGGGTGGGACTTATCATACAGCTCCTCCCATTTTTTTAAAATAGCCAATAGCTTTTCGTTTATATAACATCTTGGTCAAAGCCGTTGAGCTCTGTATAGCTGCAGTTTCCTCCTAATCTCTAACCGTTTCTATTCTTATATCGCTTTAAAGATGGCATTCTATGCGTTTTGTCCACTCTGTGCTATCGTGTCTCTGGAGCGGAGCAGACTTGTGTGCGCACTGCGGCGGTTTGCGTGACAATAACGTGAAACCAGACTTCATTCACCCCAATGGAAAACATATTTACACTGTGTGAATTGTTCCCTATCCCCTATATTGTGCACTATGTTCCATTCACTTTGTAGAAAATAGTAATTGTGTGAACAAGTGACCTATTTTAGCTTCAGCTTCAGCGTCTATTTATAAGGGGACGGGATGCTTTCGATTCTAGAGAGCATTTGATTGGACAGAAAATCTGATGAGAAGCTGAAATGTAGAGTGATGTCATTAGAATCATTGATTCATATTGGCGGACGTGAGAGACTGTATGTTTTGAACGTGTATATCTTCTTAATGCGAATTTTCTCATTGTTTTGGGGCCCACTAGCTTATAGATAACCTTAAGGCAAACATTCATACTAAAAGCCAAAAAACTTGATTTCATGTACAAGAAATACATTTATCAATATGAGCTTTTCATTGTTTTTTTCTGAACTGTTATACAATTGTATAAAAAAACTATAATTCAGTTAAATATAGTTATAGTAAAATATAGCAGGACAATTCAAAAAAAGCGTTGTCAGGCACAGCACTTAATAATTCGGACTGAATTATGATGATTTAAGCAGTTTATTGCTTCAGTTTGGGTTATGTTCTACATAGGTTACCACCATATGTTATCATTGTAATGTGAATATTTTAAAAATATTAATATACACCACTGTTCAAAAGTTTCTTATGGCCAAAGCTGCATTTATCAAAAAATGCTGTAATAGGCTACAGCAATAAAAGTAACAAAATACATGAATATTGTGAAATATTTAAAACAACCAGTTTAAATAATCAGCAGCCATTACTCCAGTCTAAATTTTCACATTATCATTCTAATATTCTTATTTGATGCTCAAGAAATATTTCTTATTATCAAAGTTGGTTGTGTCGCTTAAAAATTGTGTGGAAACCATGACATTTTTTTAAACCTTTTTTTTAATTCTTTGATATAATTGTATCATTAAATTAATTGAATCATTATAAATTAAACAAGCTAGTGTGTGTGCTGTGTAAAACACATCTTAATCCAAGGGCAATCTGAAAAGAGTGGTGCACATTATATAAATATTATTAGCCTGGTTCAAGAATATTAAGTGATTAAATGTTCACCAAGTACTTGTAACTCTTTTACTGAAAAATCCAGTAAGATGCTTGCTTTATAATGTCTACAGCTTATCGGTTGTGCGTTTATTCATTTGCACATAGTGTGTTTGCAGTCATTTTTTTTTTAATATTTTATGTTTTAAGGTCAAGTTAAACAAAGTTCAAAATGACTGAAATAAAATATTGCCCAAATAGTGAGACAGGCAGTTAAAATGCCTCTGCTTTAAACTTTTGGTGAATTACGCAGTTGAGAACACTGGGCATCAAAGGCTGTGGAGAGCAGAAAATCTCTATGATTGCAGTTAAAGCTTTGGAAAACTGACGCAGGGGAACCGTTAGAAGCTTGAAGTGGTCCAAGAAAAACCATTAAACATGTGGCAATTAAAAAAACAGTATAAATGTAGTATATTTTTCTAAGTGTGAACAGCAGTCCATCCTGCTGGCATTGGCTGGCAACGTCCAGCTGAATTTACAGAATGAAGTAGAGGCTTTAAAAATCCCTTTCCAACATGCCACTAAAGGCGTTTCCCTCGATTAGAGCAGCCCCGCTGTCTAAAACAGGTAGGGGGGGGGGTTCTTCTTTTAGATGCTACCAAACTGAGTTTTTTTAACAGTGCCAACTGCCAAGGGCATTCGTCTTGAGAGGTTTAATAAAATCCATAAATTGTGTGAGTGGAATGTCTGGGATTGTGTGACGGACAGGGAACAGTATTACCGAGCAAATGAAAAGCAGTCAGTGAGCAGCTCCGACATGCTCAGAGGCAGAGCAGAGGTCACGACTCACACACTCATTAATATTACTCTGATCTCAGGTCAGGTTTCAGTCTGCTGAGCCAGTTCTCTGGTTTACACAGACATCAGCGCGTGTTGGGGCCACAGGACACATGACAGCGTGGTGATGGACAGCTCTGTTGTGCAATGGTTAACTAAACAGTGCATTTCACAAAATACCACAGAAAGTGTGAGGAAGAAGTCAGCCCCTTTGATAAAAGAGGAATTTGCTTGCAAAAATTGAGGCATTATCTTTTTTTCTTGTTAACAAGATAAATTATCTCATTAACGCCTCCTTTTTCCTGAGATGCACGTCTCGGCGATGACAATGTTTAAATAACTTTATTTGTGACGTGTCTTTGAAGAATCCTTTCTCATTTAGATTTTGATAGGAAGTCTTTAAATAGAAGCCTTCCAAAAGGACCCATCCTAAGAACCACCGAGGTCAGAATCCAGTTTATTTTCATTAATAATTGTAAGTATTCATATGTATGCATTTTGGTATGTTTGCATAGCCACTGAAACATGCATTTTAAACATGTTGACAGCATCTGAAAACATAAGTTTATTTTAGATTGATAGAAAATTTAATCCACAGAATTAATTGGTTGGTTTTAATATTTAATTTACGAGGTTAATAAAATGTGTTCAATTCAATCACATTTATTTATATTTGACATTAGAACATTGCATATTAAAAATATATATTTTGTTCGCCATTTGACAGCTGCAAGAACAAAAAAATCAAATGCACCATAAAGTTATCAGAAATATGATTTATTCTATTTGTGCATTATATTCCAAGTATTCACAAGTCATATGATATGATTCTCCCCTTCTGAAACACAGAGTCCCATTTTTGAGGAGGTGTTTTGACCTGGATGTTGAGTCTGAAGGTCAAGGTCACCCACAAGAACATCTCAATATATATCATATCTCCAATATGTAACATTACTTGCATTTATCCTGGGACCTTTATTATATTATTCAGTATTAGATTAATGTATGTCAATTTTTTTAAAAGGCTGCATTACCTGCAATAGTAGAACTGACAAATTAGCTATTTGGCTGTAGATTAATAATAATTGGCTGTTCAGCCTTGACGCCGTTGACAGAACAAGTTACTGACAGAAAGTTATTAAAAATAACATGCAGTGGTTAATCGTGCACAATCAGAAAAGTTAGAAAAGTAAATAGATTTGCTTATTAACTTTAAGTTGTATAAAAGCGTCTACCAAATGAAAAATGTAATGTGAATAAATCTAACAGTGCTCATAGGAAAAAGAGACAAATTCTAAATTCACTACCTTCAAGTCCTGGCAGAAAGGCTTTATTAGCCCACCCAGCACCTGTACTTCAGTATGCCAAGTTGGTAATCAAACCTTACTCAGCATTCAGCGCCACATGTGAGGTGCCCATCCAAAGAATGACCTAAGACTGATGGAGTCACACTGTGCGCTAAAACACACAAACACTCTGATTGGGCGTCTCCGGTAGAGAGGGTGTGATGAGAGAACTTGAGCTGTGGGAGACGTTTTTGCAGCTCGTTAAACGCTCTTTAATCACATCACGCAGCATGCCAGTGCTTAAGCCCTTTTTCTCTCCGTCAATGGCGAGATGCTTGATAAATGTGTTTAATAACTTCAGGAAATGAGAGCACTTACGCTGACCATCAATCTAGCCGGAGGTTTAAAAGAAAAGGCTGGGATTCCAAATCCAGGAGATTTTACTTCAATTCCTTTTCCAGATATGTGTAGACAAATTGGTCGAGAAAATGTGTGTTCCAGAGTGTGTTTGTGCCTGGGGAAGAGGTGTCTTTAGCACAAGACAGAATCACTTATCTGAGAGCAAAGGGCTTGTTTGTGTCCTTCAAGGGCACAAGTTGAGAAAGTCCTGAGAACACTTTGCCTCCTCTTTGGCTTCTCACAGTTTAAGCTAAAAAAGAGTGTCATGGTTAAGAGTTATAAGAACACTGTTCATAATTGTAACCATGATGATTCTTGATTTTATTCCTCAATTTTACAAGTTGAAATCTCTGTGATTTGGGCAATAAAACTTTTAAAGGAATTCCTTGTGAAAAAGAAGTGTGCTTGAATGTATTCAATGTGCACTTGTAGTCTACTTCAAAACTTAAAAGATGATGTAAAATTAAAGGGTTACTTCACCCAAAAATGAAAATTCTGTCAGTAATTACTCACCCTCATGTTGTTCCAAACCCATAAGACTTTCGTTCATCTTCAGAACACAAATTAAGATAATTTTGATGAAATCTGAGAGCTGGCTCACTCTTTCATAAGCTGCTAGGTAATTTAAAAGTTAGTAAAGACATCGTTAAAATCGTCCAGATGACTACTGGCTCAACCTTAAGTTTATCAAACAATGAGAATACTTTTTGTGCAAAAAAAAAAAGACTTTATTCAACTATTCATTTTCTTCCGTGTGGGCCTCTGACGTGAGTTCACGAGAGCGCCACAACACATGCGCTAGAACTGAGAAGATGAAATCAATCGCCAAATCAATGAAATAATCAAAACATAACTCCCATAACTATTTAAACCAAACCTCTATAACCACCTACCAAAAGAAAAATGCAGAAACAAATCCGAAATCTTCAGCATATACGCCGCCTCAAATAAACTATACACTTACTAAATAAAAATAAATACAATGGGTGGCGTTCACTCTCCAACTAAGAAACAAAAAAAAACAATACTGGGGGTAGAACTTAAGTCTAGGTCGTAGAACTTAATGAAAGTATGCGGTGAAGACCATCCAGCCGCATCACAAACGTCACTGAGGGAAACTCCTGACAGTAAGGCTTTAGAAGCCGCCATACTCCTGGTAGAGTGGGCTCGTACAGCCAAAGGTGAAGGCTGACCAGCCGACTCATAGGCAAGTGAGATAGCCTCGACCACCCACTTGCTCATTCTCTGTTTAGACGCGGGACACCCCTTCTTGGGTGGCCCAAAGCACACAAATAGTTGTTCTGACTTCCTCCACAGGGCAGTTCTGTGGACATAGGCGTCTAACGCCCTAACAGGGCAGAGTAAATTAAGTTTCTCCTGGTCAGACGACAGAAATGGAGGAGGACAAAAGGCCTGCAGAACTGTAGGTCTAACAACATTAGTAGGGACCTTGGGAACGTAACCTGGTCTAGGATGCAGAAAAGCCTTAACCATGCCAGGCGAAAATTCCAGGCACGAGGGTGAAACCGACAGAGCCTGCAAATCTCCGATTCTCTTTAGTGAGGAGATAGCAAGAAGAAAGATAGTCTTAAACGTGAGAAACTTCTCAGGAACTTCTTCGATAGGTTCAAGAGGAGCTAGGGATAGACCTTCTAACACGATGGCCAGATCGTACGAACTGCCGGCCTCAGCCTCAGTGTGCCACGAAGGAAACGAGTTATAAGCGGGTGTCTCCCAAGAGAAACTCCACTGAAAGGGACGTGGTAAGCAGCCAGTGCCGCCACATACACCTTTAGTGTGGAGGGGGATAGCCCTGTGGAGAAGCGCTCCTGCAGGAATTCCAGCACTGCACCCACTGGGCAGTTAACTGGGTCCTGCAGGTGCTCTCCACACCAAGAAGTGAAGAGTTTCCACTTCAAGGCATAAAGCTTCCTCGTGGATGGAGCTCTGGAGTGAAGAATGGTCTCAACAACCTCGGTTGAGAGACCAGAGTTCATGAGCTGGGCCCCCTCAGAGGCCAAGCCCACAATACTGGGCGGGGGTGAAATATCATGCTGCCCGCATGAGAGAGTAGATCCCTCCTGACTGGGAGCTCCAGCGGAGAGCCGTCCAGGAGAGAAATCAGGTCTGCAAACCATATTCGGGCCGGCCAGAACGGGGCTACTAATAGTAGGCTGCCCCCGTCCCGGCGAACCCTCTCCAGAACTCCAGGTAGCAGAGCAATCGGGGGAAAGGCGAACAGACGTGACCTCGGCCACGGCTAGACCATAGCGTCCAACCCCAGAGGGGCTGGATGGCTGATGGAAAACCACAGATGACAATGCGTGGTCTCCTTGGAAGCGAATAGGTCCACCTCGGCGCGACCGAAACTCAACCAAAGGAGCTCCACCACCTCGGGATGGAGTCTACAAACCCCCGGCCTCGGCCCCTGTCTCGACAGGGAGTCTGCTACCACATTCAAATACCCAGGAAGATAAATTGCTCTCAGAAATAGTAACCTCCCTTGGGACCACAGGAGGATCTGACGGGCCAACTTGTAAAGCCGGCGAAACCGCAGGCCCCCCTGATGATTTATATAAGAGACCACCGACGTGTTGTCTGACTGAACTAACACATGATGACCTCTCAGGTCTGCTAGGAAGTGTTTCAGAGCCTGGAACACCGCCAACATCTCTAGACAATTTATAAGCCGCGATAGATGATGGTCCTGCGACAGCCCTTGGGCTGGACGACCACTCGTGACCGCCCCCCACCCTGTGAGGGAAGCATCCGTCGTTAGCGTTACGCGACGACAAAGAGCCCCCAACACAGGCCCTTTGAATAGGAACCAAGTTTCTTTCCACATGATCAGAGCACGAAGGCAGCGCCGCGTGACTTTGACCGTGCGGAGCGGATTTCCCCTCGGGGAGAATCCCTTGGTCCTGAGCCACCACTGTAGCATTCTCATGTACAACAGGCCGCAAGGTATAACGTCGGACGCTGCTGCCATCAGACCCGACAGTCTCTAAAACTGTTTTACAGTAAGTAGCTGGCCTAGCTTTACTTGTTTGACAGCTGAGAGAAACGAAACGATGCAGATCGGAGCGAGTCGCGCCTGCATCGAAACCCAAACGACACCCAGAAAAGTGGTCTTCTGAGGAGATAATACACTTTTCTTTGCGTTCAGCCTCAACCCCAACTTCCTGATATGAACGAGAACGACATCTCAATGTCGAACCGCCATCTGCTCTGTCTGAGCTAAAATCAACCAATCGTTGATGTAATTGAGGACACACACCCTGAAGCCTCAGGGGCACTAGTGCTGCGACCATGCATTTCGTGAAAGTGCGGGGAGATAAAGCTAGGCCAAACAGAAGAACCCTGTGCTGGTACACCTCGCCCCCGAAGGCGAACCTCAGGAACTTCCTGTGTTGTGGAAGGATGGAAATGTGGAAGTACGCGTCCCTTAGATCTATCGTGACAGACCAGTCCTCGGATCTGATTTGTGACACGATCTGCTTGATAGTGAGCATCTTGAATTTTGGCTTCCCTACCTAGCGATTCAATAGGCGCAGGTCTAAAATTGGACGCAACCCCCCATCCTATTTTGGAACGATGAAATATCGGCTGTAATAGCCTGACTCCACACTGTGGGGAGGAACCCGTTCTATAGCCTCCTTTTGAAGGAGTGCTTTCACCTCTTGTTCCATAACCAGAGCCTGCTCGGGGCCCACCACTGTAGGCAGAACCCCTCTGAATCTTGGTGGACGACACCTGAATTGGATAGCATAATCCCTTTCTATTGTCTGCAGGACCCAATGAGATATTTTTGGAAGGCTTTTCCACTCTGCCAGAAATTCTACTAAGGGTACCAGTCTCTCGAGACTGGCCTCAGGTGTAACTTCAGCAGCAAACGCAGCGCCCTGTAACGGCACACCGGCAGGGAACAACTGGTCTAACCGCTCTGAAACCCTCCTCAGAGGGAGCGAGCGTCCCTCGGGAAATCGCTCGCTGGGACCGTCTGCGCCCCGGCATGAAGGCGGGGTTGGCAGAACGGGCCCCTGAGGGCACCGAGGAAGAATGGGCACCGTAGAAAGAGGTGCACACCTTTCCGCCTCGGTGGGGACCACCCTCAATGTCCTGCGCGCCGTGGCACCAGGACTTCTTCTTAGCCGAAGCCTTCTTAGCTAATATAACTGTCCTCAGATCAGTTCTATTACTGGGAGATTTCGGCTGAGAGTGCCGCGGGCTGAGCCCACTGTCCAGCAGGGGGAGCACGAGACGCGACACTCTGCTTCAGCACCCTAAATGATGAGCTCGCAGACGGCCGGGGCTGCTCCCGCCTTTTAAAGGGAGAAATTTCTTAAAAGCTGTTGTTTGCTTTTCCTTCTCCTGGAATTTATCGATGACAGAATTTACAGCATCGCAAAATAAACCCAGGGGGGAGAGAGGAGTGTCTAAAAGGAAAGCTTTTTCTTTTTCTTTTATATTTGTCTGATTTAACCACAGATGTCTTTTTGCGGTCACCAGAGCTGCCGTAGATCGACCCACTAGCTTGGCCGACTCTCTGGTTGCGCGCAGGGATAAATCAGCAGCCTGACGCAGTTCGCGAACCACGTCAGCACTGATCTCCTCACTCTCACTCACGTCCCTCAGCAGGTCAGCCTGGTATGCCTGCATAATAGACATAGTAGACATAGGCTTCAGTTTTTCTTGGGTTCAGATGAAGCATATGTTTGTCAGTTTGTCTTGCTGTGTGTACACAACAGCACAACTTTGATCCCTTATGTTTTCAGCGCTCCACCCACCAAGCAGCCTCAAGCGATGCGAGGAACTCTCGAAGGTGGATGGACCTTTCCTCGAACCACAGCTGTCGGGTGTTAAAGTGTGAAATGGTGCGAACAGCAGGGCTTCTCTGGAGCCGACTGCTTTCAAGCGGTCCATTGCGATGTCTGAGACTTTCATACCCAGATTTCCTTGTAAATGACAATTTCTCAGAGTTTTAAGCGCTTTTTATTTGCAAAATCAGCTGGGTCTGAATGGTGGACTTGAGCTTAATTGTTCATTCAAGTTCATTGTGCGTAAGAGAAAAAAGTTACATGAACTCAGTAACTGATTATATTAAACTGAACTTAAAGTCAGTCGAAGTTGTGATCATCTTTTTTACACTATTATGTGCACAGATAAATCATTTAAAATAATTTCTGCAATATTCCATAAAAAATATGAATTGTCCATTTTGATTTCAGGGTGTGCGACAATGGCTGTGTCCGAAAACTTAGGCAGCTGACTTCTTGCCTCGCTGCCCTATCAGGCAATGATTTTGCAGGCAGCTTTTGTGCATGAAGGTACAAAACTGATTTCGGACTGACGTCTGAGGCAGCATAGCGATTTAATGATCTACAGCAAAATAGAGAGAGCTTTGGTGAAAACTAAGCAAATATTTAATTACTAAAATAGTAATTCGCTAGAAATTACATCAAAAGTGGAAAATGTTGGTCAAACACAAACTGACCACCAACCACAACTTTTATATGCCATCTTTCAATTTTAGCTTGACTGTCATGGAATGGAAAGCACAGGATTGTGGGATATCAAAGGCAGTGAAGGATACATCTATGCTGATTTCAAAAAATGATCAGATGAAGGTATCTCAGGAGACAGGAATTGATGCTAACATTGAATTCGGACGTGCCTTAATGCCTACCTGTCTTGCAATGCATCCTCCGAAGGCAGGATTTTTAAAATTCAAGGTGCAGCCCAAGTGTGTCGCACACGTCCTGAAAAGTTAAGCCAAAACATTTTGATCACCCCCTAGTGGCTCGCTGCAGCATAGGTCATAAACCCTGCCCCCTCTCCATGTAATCGAATTGGACATGAGCTAAACTAAAATATCTAATTACACTTCAAATATTTTTTTTCTGAAGATGGTTTGTGTCATTTTAAGTAGTTCTTATCATCATGACGTATATTCAAGTGTTTGTTTTTCCTTAAAAGTTGGGTTTTATTTAGTTATGTGATGCTGTAAAAACGGGGTGTAATGTCATGATTGACAGTTGTAATCATGACAGTACAAACTACTCAAAAACTGTAAAAGATTATTTAATATGGTGTGCCATAAAATTGTATGAGTTGGCTTTGTCAATATTTCAATTAAATGGCAATGTTTCTTTAATACAAAACCTAAATTTAAAGTTCTTCTAACTTAATCTTTGAGTTTGTAAAACTGGGGGGAAAAAGATTACCTAAAATTGTTTTTGGGTGTACAGTGATTCAGTAACCTTAAAGAACCTGTTGAAAGGGGCCCCAGTCGTTCTACACCTGCATTAGGGGCCACACCCCCAGATCTGGGCTATCATTGTGAACCAGCATCCATTAGAGTGAGGGTCGGATTAACCCCTCTAAAGCATGCATGGTGCAGTCATAAACCTCTTCCCTTTATGCTGTTTACACTAACAATTTCCAGCGGTGTGCACATGTGGGTGTTTAGTGCATTATAAAACCTACAGAATGCTGCCCTCTTATTCCAGATCTGTTTCAGAGTAAATCATCAGAGTATTTGTCAGGTCTCGCATTAAACAGCATGTTGCTCCCTAACATTCTCCTCGGTTTCTCAGTGCCAAAAAACGATGACTGTTCTTTACTGCAGGAAGCGTGGAGGAAACCAGGCTTCATTTATGGCCACCTTATACACTAGTTCCAAGAAACGGCATTACGCCGTCCTCATGTTTACGACCAGCAGCATGAAATGAAAGCTTGTGGAGCTTGATGCAAGTTGAGCTTAAATGCAGCAATTACAATAGAAATCGAGGCATTCTGAAGTGAGCTAAAGAGGGGGATAACGAACACACACCTGCTTGCAATTTTGCAAACTGAGACTCTGGAGTCTGGTCTTGGTTGGCGTGTGCACTGCGCATCATTTTTCAGATAACTTTGATATAGATCCAGTACATGTATAAGCAGGGATGTACTTGACACATGGCCAGTGGATCAGAGAGACTGGCCACATGAAATTAAAAATTAAATTGTACTCTGAGGCTTTTTTTTCTTTCCCAAAATCTCTCTGATGAGTTGACCCATATGGGCTTTGTGTCTGGGACAGGACATGGAGCGCTGCTGGTGCTCTTTGCAGAGGAGGATGAGGTGAATGCTTTAAGAACGTGATCTCCACTTGGGAAATTGCATTTAGTCATTTTGTACATTCTTTCCTTACCCTTGTCAGCTTTTCACAAATTAATATACTAAAGAATTTCCAGCGATGAAATCTGAAGCATACATTTGTGCCGCATTGTGACTTTTAAAACTGGACTAAGGAAAAACTCAAATCTGAATCACTAAAACAGTAAATTATTTACTGCAAAATACATAGCTTGTATTAAGTGAAAAAGTACATTGTTTAAATATAAATAGTATAAATATCAATAATAACGATACTACACAATTTAATAAATAAACGATTTCATACATAGCATTTATTTAACTGAATATGTTATTTAAATAAAATTTCAATAACATTAATATAAAAAATATATAAAATCTAAATTAATTAATTAATTAATTATTCAATATAAAATGCATGGAATTTAACTGAAGTACATTGCTTAAATATAAATAATATTAATATAAATAAACAATATGTAAACAAATGAATGTGAATTATTTAATATAAAATATTACATAGCATGTACTTAACTGAAAAAGTGAATTGTGTAAATATAGAATAAATGTAATTTTAATAAAAAGTTTAAAATATTATATATATACAGTCAAACCAAAAATGATTCAGACAACAAGTATAATTTCTGATATATTTTTACTAGTGGGTGCAGGACACTATTAATTTATGTAAGTGAGGATAGTAAGGTGTCTGCATAATTTTTGGTTTGACTATGTATGTATATAAAATGTGTGTGATGAAATGTAACTTACTTTTCTCCTCATCAGTGAAATTTTCTTTATTCTCTTATACTATCAACTCACTAATTGGTTTTGACGCTTGAGTCTGTATGACGCATGCAGTTCTTGGTTCAATGAGTCTATTTGCACTATTGCTCGCTTGTAGTTGACTGCAAGAGATTCAGTTGGGTTACTTTGATTTTATTGTGTTTTCTCAATTCATTTGGATTTCAGCTACACAAGGCATTTGAGGTCACTGTTTAATCTAATGTTAAGAAAACCCATTTCCAATGTTTGGAACCAGTGTCCAAAACTAAATTAAGTTTAACCAATACTTTTCTTTGAGTCTGTAATTGGTTTAAACTGCAATAAGGAAAAAAAACTGAAAGGAAAAGAAACAGAGTAAACAATGCATGCTGTGTGTGACTCATGCATTCTCAGACGCTTCCTTAGCTGGCTGGTGAGAGCCGTGCACTCTCCAAAGATGTATTGAACTTCATGCCTTTGAGCAAGCATTTTGGTCTCCTTATCTTGACCTATACCGTTCGGTACTGATTTCCTGAGTGCAACCACACACATTTTGTTGCTGGTTATTAGTTTGGCATGTGTGAGAGTCTTTCTCCCATGCACTGTACCTGCTTTGAATTTGATGCAGATATCCATTTACCAAACCGCACAGACCCCTGTACTCCTGCTCCGCAGTCAGGAGCTGACTCAGTCCCTGATCCAGAGGAACATCTCTCCCTCTCCCCTCTGTTTTTCTCCCTTTGAATTTTCCCTAAGACGGGACTGGTTTTATGGAACACTTGCGATAGGAATCATTTCAAATGTCGGTGGTCTTGCGTGTGAGGCATGTGATGTTGGCCTTCGCAATCATCTTTCACGTGGAGAGACATAAAGCTGGAAGAGTTTATGTTGGGTCATAATATCAGTAGGCAACTGGAATGAATCTATTGCTAATCAAGACATTTTAAATATGAAAAGTATGTGAGTTGTTGCTGAGGCATTCATTCAGTTGTATTAGTTTTAATAAAAAATATTTATTTTTGTAATTTTTTCACATTTCTGTTTGTTTACATGTATTATTTTCTCTTTATAATAATACTAATACATATTAGTTTTATCTATTATATTTATATATTATATATTTTAACATGCATAATTTATTTATCATAAATATAATTACAATCATGGATGGATGGATGGATGGATGGATAGATAGATAGATAGATAGATAGATAGATAGATAGATAGATAGAAATAGATAGATAGATAGATAGATAGATAGATAGATAGATAGATAGATAGATAGATAGATAGATAGATGGATGGATGGATGGATGGATGGATGGATGGATGGATGGATGGATGGATGGATGGATGGATGGATGGATGGATGGATGGATAGATAGATAGATAGATAGATAGATAGATAGATAGATAGATAGATAGATAGATAGATAGATAGATAGATAGATAGATGGATGGATGGATGGATGGATGGATGGATGGATGGATAGATGGATGAAAATGACACTAGGTGCCTGCATGAGCGATGCAGGGGGAGGGCATGCCCATGTCAGAGACTGGCACGACCGACACGCTGGGTGAGTGTACTGTGTGTTTGGGCTGCGGGAGAGGAGGTGAGGCGGTTCTGTGTGCTCTCGCTGCGATAAGAGGGATGGAACAGTGACTCTGATTGTGTACCTAAAGCCCCGAGGCTGAGTGAGGAGCCGTGCAGGAATGTACGCAGCCGTCACAAGTTTGAAAACAAACACCTTTTGGACGTGGTCCTCTCTTTCACACCCAGATTGTCTCTCTGAACAGCTGTAAAGGTGTTATTTTGACCCCATTTTTGCCTCGTCTTTCTCGTCACCACTTTCACTGTGTTTGCACCCACACTTAAAGAAATGTTTGGTAAGGATCAATGGTATTGAGCTTTTCTATTTGAAGTTCAGTTCAGGATTGCGTGTGTGTGTGTGTGTGTGTGTGTGTGTGTGTGTGTGTGCGTGCGTGTGCGTGTGTGTGTTTAAAATTCCTTAACATAAAATTCCTTAACATAAAAATGCGCAAGGTATTAAGACCTGTTTATATATAAATTGTAAATCATATAATTGTGAATCTTTTTCTTGTTAACCTCTCAAAATTGTGTTAGATTTATGCAAGATTACAGTGCCTTCCAACGAAGTACAATTTGGCAACATGGTATCCATCAAAGCATGAACCCTACTGTATATTACATACAACTCAGCATGAAAACGAAACAGTTGCTCACATACTAAACGGATGCTACAATTATAAAGGACTTTATGTGGCCAGACATGACCGTCTGTTTGATCTGGTTGCAAAAGACTTGCAAAAGGTAATCTGTGGACATGACAGTAAGATTTATAAGCATAGTACTGTACAATTGAACTGGTTTCATCATAACACATCTGACAGTGATTACTTTAAAAACATTCCAAATACTCCCGACATTGTGATTGTAAATGAAGTTATGAAATCTGTATGTATCCTTGAGGTGGGTTGCTGTTTTGACCTTTATATGGATACTTGCTACTATTCCAAACTACTGAAATATCAACCATTGGTAGATCTCATTCACCAACTTGGATACAACTGTAAATTAATAATTCTGATATTTGGAAGTTTAGGCCATGTCCATAAGAGTGTGATTAGGGGGAGGCAGTTAGGAGGGCTGCAAAAAAAGGAGGCAAAAATTCTCGCAAAATTCTGCTCTGTTTCAGCCACCATAGGGAGCATGCAGATATGGAGACGGAGATGTTTTGTTTATCCTTAATGTGTGGAGTATTATAAATGGAAGTACCTGTACAATTATGTGAGCCATGAATTGTAGATCTGTCATCATGTTAAAGACCCTTCCCAGAGTATTTGGATCTTGTTTTCTTTGTAATGTCTTTCAGATCCAAATAAAAGCATTCAAATATGTGTGTGTGTTTAAAATTCCTTAACATAAAATTCCTTAACATAAAAATGCGCATGGTATTAAGACCTGTTTATATATAAATTGTAAATCATATAATTGTGAATCTTTTTCTTGTTAACCTCTCAAAATTGTGTTAGATTTATGCATTAAATAAGAAACAGAATTTTGGACAGGGTAAGAAAATAAACTTAATTGATAAATTCTCTGAAAACAAGCCAACATAAGCAATAGCTTTGCTTATCATGCAAATACATCTTGTTTTAAGGATGTTTTTAGTGGAAAACAAGAAAAAAAATGATTAAGAAAAAATTTTTTTCACGTAAAATAAACAGGTTGTGATTTATCTCACCTGGAAAGTTCTCGGCATCGGGAGATGCCTAAACACACACGCCAGAAACATACAGACATTTCTGAGTTCTTATCAATCACAGAAATTAACATTGAACAGGTCTCTGAAGCTCTCTGTGTAAATCTTTGACAGATAAAAGCTCTGCTTCTCCTGTGAGAACAGATTTTACTGCCCAGATCAGATGAAAGATTTCCTTTCAATACACAGCAGAAATAAACAGATCCAGAGAAATACATTGACACTGTAATCAGTAATGTAAGTTCTCTTTTCTGTTTTGCTTTTGTGCTTTGTCCTTTAGAGGCCCCGTCAGACATCTAAACATTTGAGAGAGTGCACATACTACTCAGCCTGTATAGTAGTAGGTGTTCTTATCACACAGCTCTATAGAAAGTTGATTTTGATTGGTCAATCGTGGACTTTGGTAGTTTTTTTTTTCTTTTTTCTTTTTTTTTTTTTTTACAAAGACGGCTAAACTGTATAATTGACAGATTTCCTACATAGCTGAACAAAGAAACATTATGACAAAAGTCATAATGAATGTTTAAGATTCTGCAGTATTTCTAGGTCACAAATAAAATAAGCTAATTTGTGACACTGACTTCCTGTTAATGCTCAAGTGCTGCTATATCATTAAAGCAAAGGTTGAACAAATGTACATTTTTTCAACTCAAATAGTTGATATTTCTAATGCAAAAAAAAAAAAACCCTTCATCAAATTTGAAGCATTTTCCCTCATGGTCTCAGACTTTTAAATCCCACTGCAGTGAGGTTCAGATCAACCTGCTGAAATTTATGTTGATAACTGGTTGACTGCATTTATTTATTGTAATAATTCAGTTTAGAGAGGTCAAATCAGATGAGTATCCATATGTCATTTCATAATGTCATGATATCAGAACAAATGTAAATTATTAAATTGCTGATACCACAGTTTTGGGTCTGTATAGCTTTGATTTGCAGGGATTGTGTGAGACAAACTGTGTGAGATAGAAAGATAAGTGTAGTAGGGTGAAAATCACAGCTTAGGGCTATCAGCTCAGCCAATCAGAGCCCTCTATGTGGCCCAGAGAAAGTATGGGAAATGGGGGAATATGGGTAGATGGTAGAACTCCTTATCTGTGACCACAGCAATCCACTGAGTCAGGCCAACCACGTTAACTACAACAAGTTACATCTGGTCTGTTAAGTATAAAACAGCAGAATCCATATAGGTTTCCATCAGTGTTGATTATTTAAACTGTAATAACCAGTGGTAATAATTGCTTAATATTGTTTGTTTTTGACTCTGGAAATATCCAGACCTAGACAACATAGTTTGGTACACTAGGGTCACAAAAGAATTTTGGATCTGTTGCAACTTTGCTGAAGATGTTTAGAGAGGAAAGGCAAAAGAGCGTGGTGGGGTAAAGAAGGTGTAAAGTTTGATGGGGGCTTCATAATCTGCTTTGCACTCATGCGGGTGAAGGAATGGCCCCACAGACTCACATCAAACCCACATACACAAAGAAATGCCTGCACCACCTCTTGCCTGATAAAGTCCCTTGGGTCAGAACATTTAAGAGCAAATACGACTAATGCTATCTATCAAAATAGCAGCTGCCATAAAAAGCCATAAAAACAGTATTATTGTGAATTATTACAACTTAAATTAACTATATTCTATGTTAATATATTGCAAAATGTAATTTATTCCTGTGATGGCTAAGCTGAATTTTCAGCATAATTAGTACAGTCTTCAGTGTCACATGATCCTTCAGAAATCATTGTAATATGCTGATTTGCTGCTAAAGAAACAAATCTTATTATTATCAATGTTGAGAACAGTTGTGCTGCTTAATATTTTTGTGGAAAACGTAATACCTTTTTTTCTGAATTCTTTGATGAATAGTAAGTTTAAAAGAACAACATTTATTTAAAATCTTTTGCAATATAATACATACAAAGTTCTGTCATGAAACAGTAGATGGTGCAGGCTGATTAACATAATCTGTTTTGATCAGGCACAGCTGATTGGTTCTTGCTGATCACAGCTGAATATCCTCTCTGACTTTTGAACGGTCTATATATGTCACGGTTCATGAATCGGCTGTCTCATATCTGATGTGTGTGTATGTGTGTCTGTGTGTGGGTGTGGTTACTCATTGTGTTGATTAGTGTCGCCAGCTGTGATTAATCCCCGTTCCCTTTATATGTGCAGTATTCCCATCTCATGTTGTCAGATCGATGTGGTTCCCCGGTGTCGTGTCCTGTTCTCATGTGGCTCTCTGTTTTCCTGCTGTGGATTATCGTCGTGTGGATTCGTTGGTTTTCGCCACCTCGTCTGGATGTTCCACTGGTTCCTGGTTTCCCGAGCACACCGATCACTTCACCACCACCGGATGCCATCAAAGTCCCTGTGCCACAACCATCATCTGAGTGTTTGTTTTCCCTGATCTGTGTTGTGCCTTTCTGACCACCTCAATAAACGCCATTTACTTGCAATTGTATCCGTTCTGATTTCCTCACAATATATGCATGTTTGGCATGGTCAAATTTTAGCTTTTGAATAACCTGTTTTACAGTTACTATTTTTGTCCTTTCTAAAAACACATTAAAATCACATACTGAAGCTCTTAACAAAGGTTTTCATCTCTTTTTTGCTTTTCTTTCTTTGATAATCTAAATGCATGCAATAAAATTTAATCTTTGTTCCAAAAAGTGTTTTAAACACATTTCCCATTTTAATTGAGCTGGTGTTGGTGAGAGTGCTGAACATCTCCAGTAAAAATGTTCTACCACCACATTCCTGAGTTCTTGTTGGTCTGTATTTAAATGTGTGGCTCATGGTCATACCATCACCTACTACAACACAGGACAGCATTAACAGCACAGAAAAGAAAGTGAGAAACTCTTAAGGAATCCAGTAGCACAGAGATGGAAGACAGCCATCAATATTGGTACTGACAAATTGCTGAAAGAGAAGAGATGAACGCACTGCACCCTGACACAAGATCACAAACCGACTTCTTTGAATATGTACACCGTAATAAAAGTATACATGCATCATTATCTTCTTATAGTGTGTTCAAGCTAAATGCATTTTTGTATTGGCAGATAAAAAGTTTAGCAAATGGACAAAGGAAGAGTCGTTTCCCCTCTTACCAACATCTCTCTCTCTATCTGTATGTCTGACTGACACTTTTCCATTGCCCGAGGAGGTTCTCTATCTTATGTGCCAGCCGGCATGTAATTGCTGTTCATTCAAGGTAAAAGTTTGGAAGTCTCTCCGGAAATTGTCTAAAAGCGGGGTGCTGGTGGCTTCCACGCTCTGATACAGCCCTGTGCTCTTGTCTGTAGTTACCTTGCCAAGAGCAAAGGCTCATTTGACCTTCAAAAGCATCATAACATTTCATAAATGTATAATTATGTAGTTTATAAGAGCCTGTGTGCCAATACAAGTTTTCTGAGGCCATTTGAGAGCTTTGTTTGAAAAGCGCATGGAAATCTAAGTTGTTATTTAATGACCATCCTGTTTATGATTATTATTGATTAATATATAGTGCTGCTTTTGTATCTGAAGCTTGAAAACTTTAGTTCCCATTGTATTGTCATAAGAGCGATGACCAGTACATTATTCAGAATTTATCATTTTGTGTTCTGTGGAAGAATTAGTCATATGGGTTTGGAATTATGTAAAATTTCTTTCTTTATTTACTTATTTGCATTTGCGCAGCCTGTAAAAAGTCAAACACTCAATATTTTTATACTATACCAATACTATTTTAATACTTTTATTCATCAACAATGCATTAAATAGATCAAAAGTGACAAAGAAATATTAATATTGTTATAAAAGATTTTTATTTCAGGTAAATGCTGTTCTTTTAAATATTTTGTTCATCAAAGAATCCTGAAGACAGTTTCACAGTTTCCAATAGTGGCTGCTAAAATTTCAGCTTTATTACTGGAATGAATGAGAGCGCAGTACGTGTACTTTTATTTTATTTTATATAAAGATAATAGATATAGAATAGAAGATAAAGGGCCCTATTTTAACAATCTGAAACGCAAGTATCAAACGATAAACGCAAGTAGCTTTGTGGGCGGATCTCGGGGGTTCTAAAATGGGTTGGTCTACATTACTCATTGCTGTGGTTTGGGCATAACATCAAATAAACCAATCAGAGCGTCATCTCACATTCCCTTTAAAAGCAGGCGCGCTTGTTCCATGCCGGATTGCTACAACCCCAAATCAAGAAAAGTTGGGACATTTTGTAAAATGCAATAAAATCAAGAATCTGTGATTTGTTAATTCTATTTAAACTTTTTTTAACTGACAAAAGTACAAAGAAAAGTTTTCCAATGTTTTCACTGACCAACATAATTGTGTTTTGTAAATATGAACAAATTTTGATTTTGATGGCTGCAACACACCCCAAAAAAGTTGGGACAGAGACTAAATAAAAGTGAAAAAATTATCCAAATTAGATTATCCAACTCTTTTGAAAGAGTCCACAGTGAGCAGGTGAATTGGCAATAGTTGAGGGTATCATGTTTGGGTGTAAAAGTGCTTCTCAGTCTTTTTAAGCAAAGATGGGTCATGGCTCATCACTTTGTCCAAAATATCATGAGAGAATTGTCAAACAATTAAAAAATCACATTTCTCAATGCAAGATTGCAAAGAATTATGTCTTTTATCATCTTCCATACATAATATTGTCACAAGATTCAGGGAATCCAGAGAAATCTCAGTCTGTGTAGGGTAACGCAGTAGACCTCTGTTGAATGTGTGTGACCTTTGAGCCCTCAGATGGCATTGCACAAGATACCATCATGCTAATCCATTAAATACAGCCTCATATGCTCAGGAGTAATTTGGAAAACCGTTTTCACTGAACACAGTCTGACTCTGCATTAAGAAATCCCACTTGAATCTCTTTTACGCAAGGAGAAAGCTTTACATCTGTTCTATGTGGAGATGCCGGCAAGTTCTCTGGGCCTGAGCTCATCTCAGATGGTCTAGAAGACAGTGGAAATGTCTTCTGTGGTCAGATGAGTCCATGTTTCAGCTTGTTTTTGGAAAACAATGGACACCGAGTTCTCAGTCCCAAAGACGAAAGGGACCAACCAGACTTTCACCAGCGACAGGTGCAAAAGCAAACATCTGTGCTGGTATTGAGGTGCATCATTGCAAACGGTATGGGTAACTTGCATTATTGTGAAGGTACCATTGACATGGAGGCATATATTTGGATTGTACAGAGACAAAAACTGCCATCAACATGACATCTTTCCTGGGAAGCAAGACAATGCCAGGCCTCATTCTGCACATGCTAAAACTGAGTGGTTTCTAGACACTTTGCACTATAGAAGGGATGTGCCTGCCTGCCTTACTGCAGTCCAGATATGTCTCTTATGGAAAATGTATGAATCATCATGAAAAGGAGAATCAGGCAACGATGACCACGCACTGTTGAGCGGCTGTCTTGTATCAGACAAGATTGGGCAAATATTCCACTAGCAAAACTCCAACAATTAGTATCCTCAACTCCCAAATGATTAAAAAGTGTAATTAAAAGGAAAGGTGAAGTGACACAGTGGTAAACATGCCTCTGTCCCAACTTTTTGGGGGGGTGTTGCAGCCATCAAAATCAAAATTTGCTCATATTTACAAAATACAATTATGTTGGTCAGTGAAAACATTGGAAAACTTTTCTTTGTACTTTTGTCAGTTAAAAAAAGTTTAAATAGAATTAACAAATCACAGATTCTTGATTTTATTGCATTTTACAAAATGTCCCAACTTTTCTTGATTTGGGGTTGTATTATGATGGCAGATTTGCCAGGTGCACACCAGGAGCGGTTCACAGCCGAGGAGACGGACGTTCTCGTCAGGGCCGTACAAGACAGACAGGTGACATTGTATGGGGATGGGAGAAACCCACCCAAATTAGCTTCGGTTAAACAGGCGTATTATAATTTGGGTAATTGTGTAAGCTATAGATTTATTATTATTTTTTCAAATCTTCATGGACACCACAATGATTTCCCTCGTGTGGTAATATTTTTCCTTGTAATTATGGATGGTTTGCAAAAATGAGAACTTCTGCTTCTGTGTAAATGAGAGAAGCAAAGTGTATGCGCGTTGTGCACATTCTACATTATGGCCAAGCATGTGCCCTTAAAATAGCATCTGAATAACGCGCCATTGACTGTAGACCAGGTTTTTTCTGGTCTGTGGCGAAATTGTTTTCTGAAACTGCAATATAGCACCAGGGAACGTTTGTGCCGGAAGACGCCTCCTCTTTTCACTGAATCGCCCCCGGGAGCGCAAGTTCATTCCCTAATTTAACGGCGTGCGTCTGTGGAGAGAAAAGTCCGCTGTGCGTCGGGTGCCAAATGGGAATGATACATGCGTCGGTGTACAAAGTCAATCGCGCTGTGTGCAGGATAGGGCCCATAGTGTTAGTATTAATGGATCAAGTGTTGCCGAAAAAGATGTTTTTCGGCTGTTTTTCAGCTGATGTTTTTCGGCTGTTTTTCAGCTGTTTTTCAGCTGTTTCTTGAAAATGCCCATGGACTCAGCAATTACACTAAAATACAATAAAACAAACTCAAAATTACACTTTTTAGAATATATGAAACAAAGCTCAGGGAAACAGAACATCCACTTATAATGAGACGAGATTGAAACAAACACAGGGCTATATATACAGGGAACACTTGAGGCTGAACGAGATAATTAACAAGACACAGGTGTAACACATGAGGGCAAATCAAACACTATGACAACAGATAAACAAAGACATGAAACTGAACAGAACAGTGCAAAACCAACTCAAAGTCCAACTAATGCCAAGTACACATTGTACGATTTTGGGCTGTCCCAGATGAAAGATCATGGGGATTTCTAGCCAATAAAATGACAATAAAAATGTGATATGAAATGTCGTATTGATCAACGCCACATGGCGCTAAAACTTAAAACTACTTACCTTAAGCTCCATTAGCAAAACTGGCATGCCAAGTTGGCCTCTTTTCCCTATGACCACATTTATAATCTCCTCTTTCGCTTCCTCCTCTTTTTTAGCGCACATTAAAACCCACAATTTCAGAAGTGCGATTCATCTTGCTCTATTTACCACTAGCGCATGCAGATGAAGTTTATTCTTCAGGGTTCGTACAGGTGCTTAAAATCCTTGAAAATACTTGAATTTTGATGTTGTGTTTTCAAGGTTTGAAAAGTGCTTACATTTTGGATAAAATGCTTGAAATTGTAACTGTATTTCTTTCTAAACAAATACCTATCTGACTGAATAGTTCATTTATTAAATGGAGAAATAAAATATAGCCCCTCAGATACAGAGTGATTTGCGCTACGCTGGCCAGAGCAAAAGTAGGTGGAGTTTTCATTTTGATTTCCTCGCTTGTTTGGGTGCCCATTTTTTATTGGCCGCACAGGTAATCGTCACAGAGCGCAGCGCAAAAATTTAACTATTTTTAACTTTGACAGCGGCGTGCGCTCGAGCTCGCCAATGCCGCGCTCCGCTTTGGTCGACTACAAAACGTCCTCGCGCAGGAAATAAATGGGTTCCATAGCGCAGCGCATTCCGCGGCCTGTCTGAAAGGGCCATTAGTGACTGAAAGTACTTGGTGTGATAATGTAAGTATTGCATCTCCGTTATGGCACGTTCATTTGTGGAATATGCAGTGAACATAGCCAAAGTTACAGCACAGTAATTGTAACGTTAACTACCCGCAAATTAAAACCTGCAAACGTTAGCCCAGTGCATAACAACAATAGTTGATTGCTGAACAGAAATCGTGTCAGATGGAGTGTCATACAAGTAGCCTACTGTAAGGTTGAGGATGTTTATTATTGGCCCAGTCTGTTGTGATTGGTCTATTGCTTACAGCGCGTGTCAGAAACGAAACACCTTATTACCATCTGAATTTGAAAGCTCTGGAGGCTTCCTCAGTGCTTGATACAAAATTATACAAATGATAGCGTGTAAAACAGTGTCTTCTCGACATGTCCACAACATGAACCAAACTCTTCTAGGCCTCAGGTATAACTACTGTACTGTTCTTGGGCAGCCAATGAAAACCATAGGCTGGCATTATGCAAATTTGTTACATTGTTATGTAGGTATGTAACAGGAAGAATTGCTGATGACTCTGCAATTTAGAATAGATTTTTTTTTCTTTTATGAGACAATATCTTTTTATCGTGCACTTTGAACTTTAAAACTTTGCAAATATTTTACATTCACAATCAGCTATATTACATACTGCATGAAAGGTAATATTCAAAAAACACAGTAGGGGCACTTTTTAAGTACTAGAAGGACTGTTAAAAGAAAACACTAAGGAACCAGAATCATTCAATTCTCTATTCTCATCAAAAGCTGTTAACTATAATGTCATATTTTTCCCTGATACCTCAAAATTCATGTTAAGTTTTTTCTGTGCCCAGAACAGGCATTAATGGTTGATGTTGATGAATGCCTGTAAGGGATACGCTGCAGGTAGGATATGGTTACAGGTTGCACTAGTGGAGGGGAGGGCAGATAAAAAGCCACATGGGCCAGGCAGGATGTTTGTGTTCCAATGAGGCATGACCCTGGGATACTGGGCCAGGGCCTGGCCTTTGAACACAGAACAGGGAAAAGCAGCTGATCCCTATTTGTCCCCTTTTGATTTCTCCTTCATTATCCATTCTATCCACTTCTCTGGTTCCCTTGCTTTTCACCCTCTCCTCACTCTGCATCTTTCACTTTCTCAACCTGTCTCTCTCTCTCTCTCTCCCCCTCTCTCTCCCTCTCTCCTCTCTCTCTCTCTCTCTCTCTCTCTCTCTCTCTCTCTCTCTCTCTCTCTCTCTCTCTCTCTCTCTCGCTCTCTCTCTCTCTCTCTCTCTCTATCATCTTTCTCTGGGGAACAGTGTTTTCTCTCTGCTCTGAGCAAATGTCATCACCAGAGCTTCCGACTGATGACAGTTCTCAATGGGAGCTCTGAGACAGCATTGTGCGGGGTGTTGGTGAGCTGTAGCAAAGAGAATGTGTGTGTTTGTGGTCTTTGGTGTGGTCTTTGTGGTCTTTGGTCTTTGATTTTCAGAAATGAGGTGATGTGCAATGCATATTATGAGAAACTAAAGTGTTTTTATGTGGTCTTTAGTAGGGCTGTGGTGTTTGTTCATTTGTTTTCACTCTAGAGTTCTTCAAACAGTGTATGAAATACAAGCTGTCCCAAGGGCAAACTGCAGCTTGCCACAGACACAACTTAGAAACCCTTGCATACTTACACCCAAGGCATGCATGTTCTCAGTACGTCATGTGCTACCATAACAGAATACACCAACTCACCAACAACTCTACACAACTTTTGTCTATACTAAGGGTCAGCAACTGAGGCACATGCAAATGTAAGGGAATTCAAAATTTCTAAAATAACTAACTTTAAAATCATTTAAATAAATATATGCATTCTATATTAATCTCTATTGCAAACTTTTACTGCTTGTGTAACGATGCAGAAAACAGTTTTGAGTTTTTTGTATTGTGTATGTTTTTGCATTGTGAAACACAGGGCAGGATGGTGTATCAGTATTTCATTCCATTGTTGTTAAAGCTCTCGTGTAGTTGTAGTTGTAACCGTTGACATTTATATTTACAGGCCTATCTTTTACAACTCAGAACTAGCGACCGCGGCAGGAAGAGGATGTCTGGGAGCGAATCATGGATGGATAGACTAATATTCCAGTTGGGGCTTTGTGTGCACAGTAAAAGTGAAGAGAGAGAGGACTTTAGTCAAGGGTTTGGACGAGCAGCGTGCCAGGTCGCTGTTAAGGCTGTGTTTTTCCGTTCTCATGAAACACCTCGCAGCTCTCATAAATCTCTTTCTCCTCACAGCCGCATTAAAATCTAGTAGATTAAATAGTTGGAGGATGATTACTTTATTGATGCTAAAAAGTATAAATAAGTCTTTATAGTCAGTCAGGCTTTTATCTGCAGTGTCTTGAGTTCCAAGCACTCGTCAGGATAAGGGATGGAAAAACAGATTGTCTAACCAAATAAGGAACGGCTTTCATATTAAGGCTATAGGTGATGTCTGAACTGTATTGTTGGTAAAGTTGAAACGAGTAAACCAGAAACAAGAGAAGTCTGGCAAGCACGGTTAATTTGTGTCTTTGATAAAACGAGAGAACCACCTGCACTATAAACCTTATAGTGTCTTTGTCCAAAATAACAGTAAGAATCTCCATGTTTATGTTGTCCTGGCTCTAGATTATCATTAACTGCTCCAAAGCAGGGGAGTCTCAAGGGAATCCCACATCATCCCGGGATATTTTTCTGTTGATATGAAAAATCGGGTACATTTAGCAATATAGCGGGTGAATTGACATGTATATGATTTACATTATGATGTTATGATGAATTATGTTTTTCTACACTGACGTTCTAAGTTGTTCAAACTTTTCTAAGGATACCGATTTCTAGAAGGCAACTAGCTGACTCTGAGATGGTGAACAGGAACATGGTTTATGTAACATAAGCAACACATTATCTGTTCGATAACATAGTCAAGCAAAAGGCTAATCATATTAATTATCGTTATGTGTCCGACGAAAAACATTTAAATATGTCATTTTGGTGATCAAAGATGAGTTTTAAGGGATAAAATGATTGACTACAGGGGGACTATAACAAAATAAAAGGGATCATACACGATGCATTAAGAGCTGGGGGGTAAAACTTTTTGAATTTGAAGATCAAGGTAATTTGTATTTAATTTGTCTTCCGAAAAACATGTAAGTATCTTTCTGTTGCATCTGAAGGACAGTACTAAATAAAAAAAAATGATATTTAAACAAAACTATATATTCGCACTCTTGGGTAAAAAATGGGTCATGGAATGGTTAAACACTAAGCTTTCAATAGAATTAACCACAAATTATTGATCAGGAAATTAGAAAAATGCAAGCAAATGCACTACTTAAAAAAGCCATTGCTGTCTCAGAAAAATATCAAAGACAGAATGTTGGAAATTTTTGGCAGAATATGTGTGGAGTGATGAATCACAATGAAACACGAGTCACAAGGTGATGCTCCAAAGTCCTGTCTTCGAAAATCTGCTGAAAGAAATATGCATCTTTACCACAGTGAAGCATGGAGGAAGAGGTGTCATTGCGTGGGGAGCCTTTTTAGCTGCTGCATTGGTGGGCTACTTCTCTATGTAAAGTAATTTAATACTTTGAATATTGCAGAATGGCTTGCTTCCTATTAAAAAGTTGATATCTAAAGATTAATAATCAGATGTTATTTTTAAACAAGACAATGCTCCTTCGTAAATTGCAAAGACAACCAAGAAGTTGCTTGAGAACAAGTCCATCAGGCTCATGTTTTGGCCAGATTTAAACCCTATAGTGAATATTAGGACTCACATTAAACTCAAATGAACTGTGAGAATTTGTTCAACTACTCATGAACTGTTTGAAGCCATTAACATTTAGTGAAACAACACTGACTTTCTTTTCTCAGTGTAATTTGGAGGATAGGTCTCCCCCACAGAGAGATGTATTTCTCTCTCCCTTTTTCTCACATTCTTTCTTTTCCACCTGTTGGCCATTACAAAATTCCAGTAAGTTTAAATATAAGACAAACATGAGTCAACTATAATGGAAATTGCTCATCTCCGGGTCGTGCTTAAAGAGTGCCCCTTCTTCCAGATTATTCTGTTAGATCATTAGAGCTGGTTTCTCTCCAGCAGAACCTGCAGAGATGAAGATCTGCACTTTGAGAAAATGCTCAAGAATGTTCAAAACTTTTAGGCATACCTTAATATTTTACTGTGTTTTGCAAAAGAAAGTCATACAGATTTGAAACGCATTTTTAGTAAATGATGACAGATTTATATATATATATATATATATATATATATATATATATAATTTCTGTCATATCAAGTCGCTGATATAAAACAACAACATGCGGCACATAAAATGAACTTGATAATGTTACTGTTTAAAGGGACCAAAAATAATTTACTTGTCATTAAGCAGTTTTTATGTTGTTATTCTTTGCTCCATATTACAATTTGTAACATGTCCCAGATCCATATCTACTGGATTGACATAGTGTAACTCATTAGAGCTACTGCTGAGGTGCTGTTGAGCGACCACCAGCATAATTAGCACAGGGTTTGTTTTATGAAGGGGCTATTATCACTCGCCATAAACAGCCAAAAGTCGCCATTCTCCACCCCAGCACCCAGGCAGGGGCTTTTTTACGGGCCTCTTGTACCTGACACACGGCGCGCATGTGTTTCCTTTTGCCATCACAATCGATCAGCATCCCGTCACTTCAGTCAGTCCTAGTGAGGCCAGTCTTGTGGCCATTAGTTTCCACCAATTTTGGTCTTAATTATTCGGTAGGTTTTGATAATAAAAACGCATTCCTTGAATCACACTGTTTTATAGGTCTTTGGTATAGTTTTATATGATGGGCTTTTAAGAATGTAATTAGCGCCACTGAGTTTTAACAAGTTTGAACACTTTTATTTTTCTTTCAAATTATGAAATTCAAAGATCTTGTAACTTAATGGCCAAATGTCCTGACTTAATTTAAAACAGGCATCTTTAGGGTTCCAGGATTGAGGACAACTATTGATTTATATTTTATTTAGTTTAAGGTTCTAATGATTTACATTTGAACAACTAAAGTTGTATTGAGTGGTATGAATAACAAGCGTGTTAGGTATAGTATAACATATATTGTTTTGTTCAGTGTTCAAATTGAATTTACGTCTACCAGCTATTCAGTTAAAATTCTTAGTTATGTAATTCCTTCTTTGTATCTTTCTGGTCTTTCTAACAAGGTGCTTCAGGCTACAATTAGTTGCATGGTTTTGTGAAATACATTGACTAATGCGGGTTTATAATGTGGCGATGGAGGGTTTGAGATGTTACTGACCCAAAACTGACCCAATCAAAATCATAGCAGTGCAACTTACCCTAATTAGCATGCTTTCAGTGGGCATCCAGGGCTGATGTTGAAGGAGTGAGTAACTAGGAGAGAAAGCGAAAGGAAAAATAGAAAAAAAATCCCAATGGCTGAACAGGCGCAAGTGCCCAAATGCACCCTCCTCTGTAATGGGCAGGGTTATGGCCATTTTTAGACACAATTTCCATTCTACTCAATCATGTGGTATTATTAAAGGTGGTTCTGCCACAACACATTCAAATTGAAATTAGTCTGTTTTTAATTTCAAAAGTTTCCATTGCAAACACCAAATGGAAAGGAAGGTTTTGTTTTTCTGAATAAAGTTCATGTTCCATTGTTTATCAGGCTGATAATGTCTTTAACATTTTAAGGCTGGAAGAAAATATTTTTCTTCTTTCACATACTTCTTTAAAGGAATAGTTCACTACCAAAAATACAAATTCTGTCATTTATTCTCTGCACATTCATGAGAGTACTGTAGAAGAGATACAATGTTCTATTCATGAATCGTTCTTTTGAGTTGAATCTCAATTAATCAGTTGATCCGGTTCACAAACCCGGTCTGAGTGACTGAGTGATTCAAAATCCTTTTGTGATTCACAGATAAAAGAAAGTCACATGCATCTGGAACAACATAAGGGTGAATAGATGATGACAGAGTTTTTATTTTCAGATAACCTATCCCTTTAATTTTCGGGGCATGTGTCCTCAGGTGTAGGTTTTTTTTTTTTTGTCCTTCATGACCTTTTCTCAAGTTCTGTCCTCTGTAGAGTTCTGTGTTTAAGTATCCTGTCAGTTTTCTTTGTGCTAGAATGATTCCCAGTAAAATAAAGTAAGCTTAATAGCACCAAAGAGAGTGATTCCACAGTTTGAATTTCATGCTTAAAAAGTGGAAAATATAAAACTTCTGGCTGAGGAACGCCACAACTGCGCATACACACAACATAGGCTCTGTGTCTGTGAGCATTTAAGCTGTTACTTTTTAGACAGTATATCAACATATTCCATCTTAATCATTTTGTTACATAATTAAAATAAAACTGTATTTGCCTTAATTTTATTGGCTGATGCATCCACCAAAAATGTATGTACCATCAACCAGAATAAAGAAAAAAAAAACTTAAAGGCATAGTTCACCCAAAAAGGAAACTTCTGTCATCATTCACTCTCCCTCAATTCAATCCAAATTTGTATGACTTTCTTTGTTTTAAGGAACACAAAAGAAAATACTTTGTAGAATGCTGTAGTCACTGGACATTGAAACCCATTGACTTACATTATACCATTTAGTTATTGTTAACTAAAACTATTAATAAAATAAATAAAACTGAACAAAAAATAAAATATTAATATTAGATGAAAAATAAGTTGTGTTGGCTACTAACTGAAATAAAATAAGTTGATGTTGAAGTACTAAATTACTAAAACTTAAAAATAAATAAATGCTTCATAAAATTAATAAAGCCTGGAATAAACTGAAAATATACAAATATAAGATAATTCTAAATATTAATTAATTAATTAATTAATTAATTAATTAATACTATAGTATATATTTAGTATGATAAAACTGCACTATATGGCCAAAAGCACTGACTTTAAAAAAAAACTTATTTTGTTTTTCACATGAAGAAAGTCATGTAAGGTAAATGATGAGAGAATTTTCATTTTTGGGTGAACTAACCCTATATCTACAGCTGATGTGAAATAAAACATTTTTTTTTAAAAAAAGCTTCAGTAGTTTTGTCAGAATTATGTGTATAATGGCAAATGGATTTCAAAGCTACTGAGGCTGATTCTTTAACTCCTTTTTAAACTCAGTGGATGTCAGCTGTGCCTCCAGGTGTCCCTGCTCTCCCCTGCTCCGTCTCATTAAGAGCCTGTAAAAAGAAGTTGGGGGGGGGGGGGGGGGGGGGGCATCATAAAATCCACACTATAATGAGTGTTTAAGTGCAAACAAACAAACGCGAGAGAGCTCAAGGGCAACTGAAACGCAACACCCGTAGTGGCCTGGCAGAAAAACTGCAGACGTTCACACTCCAGGGTGACCGTTCTCCAATCCTCCCTGACATGTCCAGGGCAGAGAGTGATTACTGCGGGACAATAGGGCAGCCTGGGACAGACAGACCCCCTGTCAGGAGGTGGGGAGGAACCTTAATCAAAATAAAAGAATCTAACGGCATCATGCTGATTAATATAAACCACCAGACCCTTTATAGACAGCAGATCCCCTCACTCGGAAAGGCCCAGGTTGGCTCACAGGTTGCTCAGCAACAGTGAGACTGAATGAAGTGTTGGAAAAGCTCTAGAGCGCCGTTGGTCGGACTCCTCTGTACCGAGCAGCTGTCTCGCCACAGGAATTCAGCAGCCTGCAAATCCCGCTCAAGTCTGCGTATGTTGTAGGCTTTGCTCAGTGTGTTGTCTCAGATTAGATTGATTTCGAAGAGCTTTCACACTTTTATTAGGTACATGTGTTTCATGTGGCAGCGGTCAGGCCTAAAGAAGCAGTGCAACACACACCATTCTATGAGCAGGACTCTTTGTTTATTTAGATTTTAGGCAGTTCTGGCCTAGTTAAAATGTCTGAAAGCCAAGGTTGTGGAAAATTCAGGCTCCTTTTCAATTCATAAGTGTAAAATGTAATTGTCCACACTTCTAAGGAAGGAACCTGAATTGGAATTGGAATGACAGTATAGATCAAAATATATTTTTTTAAAAAATCTAAAATTGAAATATTAGAAAACAAAATGTAGTATTGGTATTAAAGGGTATTACATTATATATATATATATATATATATATATATATATATATATATATATATATATATATATATATATATATTTGTGTGTGTGTGCGTGTCATAAACTTCATAAACTTCCTTTGAGGTGTGGCCAATTCAATTTCACTCTGAACTGAAAAGTATATATATATATATATGAAGGCCTATTTTAAAATTTTAAAACAATATTGAATTCATTAAACATTAAATTATTCTATATATTAATTCATTTTTAATTGAAAAGTATATATTCAATTAAAGGGTTAGTTCACCCAAAAATGAAAATCAAGTCATTAATTACTCACCCCCATGCTGTACCAACCCCGTAAGACCTTCGTTCATCTTCGGAACACAAATGAAGATATTTTTGATTAAATCTGAGAGGTGGATCACTGCTACATAGGCTGCCAGAGGGAATGAAACTTGACGGCCCAGAAAGTCATTAAAGAACATGTTTAAATATTCCATGTGCCTACAGTGGCTCAACTATAAGTTTATCAAGCGACGAGACTACTTTTTTCCCGAAAAAAACCCCATAAATAACGACTTTATTCGACTATTCCTTTTCTTCCTTGTGGGCCTGAGACGAGAGTTCAAGAGATTTCCACGACGCATGCGCGAGAACTGAGAAGAGGACGTTCTTCTTCTAATACTTCTTGTTCAGTTCTCGCGCATGCGTCGTGGAAATCTCTTGAACTCTCGTCTCAGGCCCACAAGGAAGAAAAGGAGTAGTCGAATAAAGTCGTTATTTATGTTTTTTTTTCGGAAAAAAAGTATTCTCGTCGCTTGATAAACTTATAGTTGAGCCACTGTAGGCACATGGAATATTTAAACATATTCTTTAATGACTTTCTGGGCCGTCAAGTTTCATTCCCTCTGGCAGCCTATGTAGCAGTGATCCACCTCTCAGATTTAATCAAAAATATCTTCATTTGTGTTTCGAAGATGAACGAAGGTCTTACGGGGTTGGTACAGCATGGGGGTGAGTAATTAATGACTTAATTTTCATTTTTGGGTGAACTAACCCTTTAAGACAGACAGACAGACAGATAGACAGATAGATAGATAGATAGATAGATAGATAGATAGATAGATAGATAGATAGATAGATAGATAGATAGATAGATAGATAGATAGATAGATAGATAGATAGATAGATAGATAGATAGATAGATAGATAGATAGATAGATAGACAGACAGATAGATAGATCATATTAAATTATATAGGCCTATATTAAATTATCAAAATATTGAATTCATTGAATTATTAAACATATTGATTTGTAATTTTATTTAATGTAATCTATCTATCTATCTTGGTCTTTGCTTTTTTTTTTAAATGTTAATTTCCTATTTATTTCCATTCCAGTTCTTTACATTCAAATTCAAATGGCAATTCTGCATCCTTATTGTTACTTCAATTGAAATCAAATTCAGAACTGTTCTGAAATACGCACAACTCTGTTGTTTGGAACTTCTGTCAGAAGACCTTAATTCTGCTGAGGATTTCTGGGAGCAGGTGAAAGTGAGTTTGCAGACCACATCACACGTGCACACCTGAGTTTGTACGTCGCTTCCCTGTGTTTATGTTTTGCTAATGCAGCTGACAGACCCAAACCCTTGTTTATCTGCCCTTAGAACATGGCAGAATCTTCATCCTCTCCTGTCTCCTTCCTGCTGCAGTACCACTAACTTGTGCACTGCTGTTTAAATCCTCTCGACTCCAAATAAGAGTATGATGCAACTGCCTATAGGTCATCTCTGCACAATAGCACATCACACCATTCCCTGCACTGGGATCTCTCATCTGTGAGGTTTATGGGTGGAGAATGTGATGGGATCAGGATGGACGAGAGTGCATGGAGCCATGTGGTCCACTCTGTAAAGCCTCTTGGAGCAACAAGCTCCTGTAATAAAAATATCCTGTGTCTGGTCTTCTTAAATACTCCAGTGTCAGGATTAGACAGTTAGCAGCCATGCAGCCATTTCGACTGACTACTTCCATGTGTGATATTGCAGGCCTCACACATTTTCAGTTACCTTTGCTCCTTGTCGGCGTGGTGCACCTGCCCGGCTTCATTTCAGGCTGCTGACGGCTTCTCTCATCGGCCGTCACATAGAGTGACCAAATGACCTCACCTCCTCTTCCCCGCTCCCCGTTAGAGCTTGTCGCTGGGACTAATTTATCAAAGGAGTAGGGGGCACAAAGAGGGGCTTTATTCTGTCCCCCCTTCCCATATGAAGATCAACTCTCTTGGAATGTTCACCCCCCACATCGACAACTACAGACTAAACCATGTTTTAAACCTTACAGGTGAATTTACCAAAGACTATTAATAAATAATCAAGAACAAAAAACGGCAGTTAAATCCCTCTAATCTGAAAAGCCACCACCCTCTTCAGTGGTACTGGGCACGAACAACTGCACTTTACTAGAAGGAGTCCTCCAGAAGTTAGGCCTATGGCATTATCCCCCTCTGCACTGCACCCATTGTGATTGATGGAGCAGCCACAACAGAGGAAACATTGGTCCACCTCATATTCTTATAAACATCAACATGCTGGTTAAGAAAAGCAGGCCTCCCCGTCCCACTGCCAGACGTGTAAATAAGATTCCCTGTGGGAGAAGAGGGAACCAATGCGCTGTGCAGCGCTCTCACGTAGCCTATACACCAGTAATCACCACCATTGTTTATGCTCCACGGCGCGCACACAAAAATGCAAGAATTTGTCTTTATGTGGCCATTGCATGCATAACAACTGAAAATGCATCTCAGAGTCAGACGTGCTAAAACAAAAGACAGTTACAGTATTTGCCTGTAGCAGTCTGTGCTCAGCAATGTGGCTCTTATAGCACTGACCCCCTCTAGAGGATCACAATGGAAATTCCTCTATTATCGCAACCATATGTATGACCAGTTAATATTACTAAGATTCTTTTAAATTTGGAATCGATACCTGAAAAATATGAAACCTGAGAAAATGATATACTATAATTTATTATAATACAAGTTTTAAAAAAGGGTTAACTTACTTAATAAATAAAAAGGTAACAGCAATGAATATGTTATTGATTAATTTATTGGTTAATGTCTTGGATAAATGTGTTATCTGTTGTCTGTCTGTCTGTATGTCTGTCTATCTATCTATCTATTGTCTGTCTGTCTGTCTGTCTGTCCGCGTCTGCTCTTTCCATTCAAGTTCTTGAGTTTTGGAAAAAGTGATATAGTGAAAAAAGCGACTGTTGTTGGTAGCCCGTGGGGTGTCTGACGTGGGGGGCTCGCCCTCTAAATAAACTTTGGAGTTCAGAGGGGGAAAAGAGACTGCAGAGAGCTGAAGTCATCAGTTACCAGACGAGCATACGAGCTGGGAGCAGGCGAGAGAAAGGGAGAGATAGTGAATTGCTCAACCGTGAAACTGTGAGCTATAGAGATTGAACAGAGAAGAGGGAAGTTTCGGCGACTATTTACCAATCAAGCGCCAAAGTTTTACTGAAAGTTCCTCGAGGTGCTGTGATGAGGATGACGCGAGGACCTCCTACATGCCAGGCTCAATAAATAAAGTAACCTTCACACCTGGACGTGTCGTGCTGGATCACAGAGGGGAATACACACTGTCATTAAGGAAGACAATCCAAATTGATCACCATGCCAGTTTAATTTGATTACCTTCTCCCTATTTTGCGTACAGTGCGCTGGATGGAGAACTAACACTTTCATTGTTTCCATGGAATGAGTGGCTCTCTCTTTGGATATCTCACAGTGGCACATATGTGGATTGCCTCCAATATGTTACTGCCGAATCGGCCCAGGTGCATTTGGGCCATTGAAAATTCTGGTTCTCTTGCGAGTGAGCAGAGCTGGGGCTTCTGCCCGATTTAGGAATAACATATTGAGTTTTGCACAGATCAGAGTGCACAAAGGGACATTGAAATTGACAAGACAAGCATCATTCCCCTGATTACTATGCAATTACAACTGATCTCCATTGTTTTGATCTTGCATTGTATGGAATACACAAACTGTCAGAATCAAGGCTCCAGACACCGGCTACACAAACGTAAGTTCTGCGCGCTGCTGATCTGATGCTCTGCGCACACCTGCACCGTGACTTGTAGGCTACTGGCTGTTTGTGTGAATCGCTTTTTTAATCACTATGTTTTAAAACGTTTTCTCATTTTAAGAGACTTAAAAAGTAAAATTATTGTTTATAAGTTTTTTTTAAGTCGCTTATGGAAGAATGTTGATCATAATCCGGTGATAGGAAACTGATTAAGGCTAAAGGTTTACATGAAAATGGAACATTTTATTTATTTTATGTCTTTGTAAGGAAGACGCGCCATTGCATTAAATAAGTAAATACAATTATGTAGGCTAAAACTCAATCTCTAAAAAGAAAACCATCGGACTCACATCTCTTCTGTGGTTCGGTAGCCTATATGACAATATAGGCAGCTGACAACTAAAGCAGTTAAATATTTCTTACCAGCTAGAAGAACTGTATCGAAGTAGGTATGTTATTTTTGTTCTTATGACCTATATTACTGTTTTCTTCGTTCATATTTGTGACAAACAGCCTGGGTTGCCAAATGCGCTGTTTCCCGCAGAAATAGGCTAGCCTAGTCTACTTTTAAATTATGGCAGCGGGATGATTTTCTTTCTGTGGTGTGAGGGTTAAATAGACAGAGTTTTTATGTTTTAAATGAATTAATTGTTTCTTATTTTTTTAGATAGGCAGACCATCATTGGTTAAGAAACAAAACAGTGAATGTAGCCTACTAGTGAAATTGAAATTCTAATGACTGTTTTAGAGTTAAGATAGGCCAACACAAAGTTAAACGATGGTATAGCCTACATTACCCAGGGTAGATGCTATATTTTATGCTTTTTACTATGTTCAATAGTTATTTTTATGTCATGGGGGTATTTTTTCAGCATTGCACCATCGAACAGTCTGTAGTCTACCCCTCACAGCCGTTTTCATGTGACATTCAATATGTCTCTACTCTGAGTAAGGTCCATAGCCTATATGAAGTAATAGCAGTAACATTTTAAACCAAGTACAAGTAGCTTACATTACAAGTAACCTTACATGGTAGCCTACAAGTAGGCCTATAGCCTGCATTGTCCACGCAATCCTCTGCCCAGTTAAAATTGTATTGCAAACTTCGAAAATAGTAAAGACAAATCAAGGTAGCCTACTTTTCAGTGATTAACAACTTAATATTGTTGTACAATTTGAAAATGCATTACATTGATTATAAAATGCGTGGAATACTTTGTTTTTTTAAATGGGTTTGGTCTTAATGGTGATTAGGCTGGTTTTGGGATAGCCTAGTTTGTTACAAAGAACTGGCAACCCTGCAAACAGCGTGTTGCTTGAGATGAGCCCGTGAAACTGCGCCTGTCACTAAAGAGTGATTGTGTTCCTCATGGTTTCGTTTTGATGGATTAATTTGAGGGATGTATTACATAGGTTTCGGTTTCGCCACAGTGAGTTTTGCAGAAAAAAAAACAGCTACTAAACCTTCTATTTGCCAAATGTTGCGCTGAGGTAGGTTATAGCCTAAACGTCGAGCTAGAATACGCGCAAGTCACGACAGATGTTTTCTTTTAAGTAGACACTGTGTGGGTTTTATTCGGACACGTAACTCGGACAGACCGCTGGTTTTGTAATGTGTTTTAAATCATGTATTAGGCTATGTTGCAGCTCTTACGTTACCTTTCATTGACGAGTTTTAGGCCTAGGCCTATACTTGTGTTTTGCTTTACCCTCTTGATCGTTCTGTCATTTTCACGAATTTGTTCATCATTATTACACTTTCGGTGTGCACTGTTCGTCTATCTGGCTATCTATGGCCAGTCAAGTTTCTTGTTAGGATCGCTCTCTAGCGGCCACTGCACTAACGTTACGCTGAAAACCCTTGGTCCCTCGTGCGCTTGATCCGTTTCACGCATTTATTGCTGCTCACGGATACGCAGACACCTTGGTAAGTTCAGTATTGACAGAAGCACAGTTTCCCATTTTCTTCCAGTTTGCAACAATTTTGAATACATCCTTGAAAAACAAATGTTTGAGTTGTTGGTTACACGTTTTTTTGGAACGAAACCTCACTTACGCCTGCGCAAGGCCATTGGGACATCTTTATAGTTGAGCACATAAAATACCTGCTGGTACATGTTTTATAATTTATTGCACACATTTTAATAGCTTTAGTTGAGGGTAACATAAGGAATTCCCCATTTCCTTCAAAAGGCCATTTTAATCAGAAGCATCAAGTCAAGGTTGTAACTAAATAGCTAGGCCTACAAATGATTGTGGGGGACCAAATGTAATTTGGAGGTCATGTCCCCCTCACTGTCTGGTGGTTATGGCCCTGGATGAAGTATTTATATGAATATTTTTGTTTTACATAGGAGAAAGACACACAAGTTTGGGAAATAAGCAATGCATGCATGACAGGCTCCAGAACTGTGGAACTGAGTATGATTTTTATTTAATACGCAAAGCAATATACAATATGATTTAAAAGGCTAGATTAGTATGAATGTAGGCCTATACACATATGTTCCAAATTAGTTGTGACAAAGCCAATTAGAGCAATAGAAAAGCTTTTGGTATCAGGGAGCCACAAAAACGTCATTGTGTGGCACTCACTAGGTTATTCCAAGTCTGATAGAACAAAATGATATTGTGGAATTCAAAATTCAAAACCCTTAACCATATTTTCTGTTTAAAACTGAGATGGTGCCAGATTTGTGGACTGTGGCCAGGACATTGTCTTCAGCATACTAAGTATGTGCTCTCATGTGGCATTATGAGAAAAATATGCACCTAATCTGACTTTTACAGCTAGTTGAGCACACCGCTGTCATTTTGAATTTAAAGAGAAAACAATTTTGGGTAATCCTTAAAGAACAGAATTGTTTTGCTCATTTCAGCATATTTTTGATCAACTCATAGATGAGTCAAAATCTGATAATATTTGAACAACAGTTTTAAAAAGTGATTTTTCACTATTTACTACAGTATCTGAATTTTCATGGGTTTAAATAAAATTGTTTTTGTTATAAGAGACGATAGAACAACTTTTTGCATCAAAACCATTCCTTCCCTGGTAAAAAATAACTTGGGTTTACAAAAGTCAACTAATTTGCGACAGCTGCATGTTTCTGGGTAACATGAAATATTTAAACCACGAAATAAACTTAATTCCGTAAAATAAGTATAATGAACGATGCAAAAAGCATTTTGAACGTCTACAGCACGTTTTATATTTACCCACAAATCAAACATATTTCACCTTATGCACGTTATCACGTCTGTCAAAAACTTAGGCTGGATGTCGGTTTTAATATTAGAACTAAAATTGACATATGGGATTGACATCAATCACTTCACTGGATACTTGCCGGCTAAAAAATAAAAAAATTATTACCGATCCATCTGCTTTCAAATCCACATTATTTGAATATCATGACATCAATATCTGTCAAAAATTACGTGATATCATCGCTTTCCGAGAAGACGGAGAATATGGCGGCCTGAGTGGCTTCAACATGCTGTCCGTCAGAAATGATAACGTACATAATACACAACGCGCGTGGGTATAAATTTGTTCTTCACTCGCTTAAATTAAATCGGAATGATCAGGGAACTGAGTGAAATACTTCACACTGCATGTTAAAGAGAATAAACCCCAATCCGATTGAAATACTTCGCCAGGTTAGTAAACATCTTCCAACATGTGTTTGTTGGATGATTTTCTTGGTTTGAATATATATATAAAAAAAATATATATATATATATATATATATATATATATATATATATATATTCTTGACTGATCTTTTTTTCATAATTTTGGCAATATATGAACTGTTAAATGAGTGAGCCTAAGATGAGTCCCTCCCTGTAGACGTCCAGTTTGACTCCCATATGCTGTAATATAGGCCTATTATAAACTTGACAGATGATTTTTATAAAATGTAGCCTAAGTTGATCACTATCTTCTCAGTTGTTTCAAAGATTAAGGAAATTATAAAAGTTTGTTAAAATATTGTTTAATTTTCCAATAAACGATTATACATTTTTATATGATTTGTTACATTTAATTAGCTACCCCTTAGGAGATTTTAACTCATATCAAAATATTCCAAAGTGAAGTTATTTATAGATACAGGTGTGGGTGATTCAGATCAGATCTGAAAAGATGCATCTTTTTATGTATGGTCAAATCTTTGCTGTTTAACACTTTGACAGTGAAGTGTGTCAAACATGATGACTGCTGTCCTCTTGATCTTGAATGCACCAGCCATCATCAGAGGCTGCTAATTACGAGACTTTGAAATGCCTGTGATGGACAGAAACCTGGGTGAATGACCATGACTAATTTATCAGTTCACAGCGAGTGACCAAACGGTCGCCTGACCTCAAACACTTCCTGTGTTCTGTGTGTGCGTTTCTGTGTCTCCGTGTTGACAAGTAGATGCCACAAGGCTTTGATTTGCATGTAAAATGGACACCTTTTTAATGCCAAAGTATTTGTAACATCTTATACTTATAACATCAGAATGTCTTTCTTGTATAGGCTATGACTGCTTTGCAAGAGTGTGTGTGTGTGTTTTTTTTTTTATGTGAGTGTATTGTATGTGTATGTAATGTATGTGGTAGCCTACATGAATACACTTTTGTCTAATAAGTGTACTAGGTCACAGAGGGCATAAAAGGTGAGGTCACCATTTAAGTCCCACACAGCTTTGTCAATGACAGTGTGTGGTAACTAATTTTCTTGTGGAAAAAAAGTCATGGCTGTGTTTTTTAGAAAAATATCTCTGCTTGTGTGTGGCCTCCCCATGTTGTAAATATCCCAGGAAATTAATTGTGTCGGTTTGCATCACCGACTAACACCACAAGTCTTTGGGCAATAAGCAAATGCTTTTGTTTAATGCCGATGTCTTACATTTTGTTATTTAATTAGGTTTTAAATCTGCAGCTTTACCGATAGATTCTGGGAATCCTTGCTTTTGTGGTCGTTGAGTTTGAACCGTGGCGAAGCGATTTCGAACGTTCGGATTTCAGGAGTGCTCGTGTGGTTGTTATGCAAGCCGACCCAGGGGCTGTGGCAGTGCAAGGGCAGGCAGAATTCCTCTGTGTAAATGGTTCTGTGAATTAGAGAGCTTTGGCAGGAACACATTTGGGCAAATGGACAGCAGTTGTAAAGATTGCTTGGATATGTCAAACAGAATATCCTTGATCTATGGCAATCTGGCGGCCAAGAAAAACTGAACTCTGAAAATCAGGGGAGGGAGACAGAAAAAAAACGATGCCCATCTATCTATCTATCTATCTATCTATCTATCTATCTATCTATCTATCTATCTATCTATCTATCTATCTATCTATCTATCTATCTATGTATCTATCTATCTATCTATCATCTTTCTGTCCATCCATCCATCCATCCATCCATCATCTATCCATCCATCATCCATTAACATTTAATGTTAAAAATAGATTTCTATTTCAAATAAATGCTGTTATTTTGAACGAAAAGGGTATCAGTTTCCACAAAAAAATTTAACCAGTGGAACTGTTTTCAACATTGGTAATAAGAAGAATATTACTTGTGCAGCAAATCAGCAAATTAGAATGATTTGTGAAGGATCATGTGACACTGAAGTCTGGAGTAATGATGCTGAAAATTCAGCTTTGCCAACACAGGAATAAAGTATATTTTTAGTTAGAAAACAGTTATTTTAAATTGTAATAATTTTTCATAATATTAGCCTACTGAATTTAAAGTTTTTTTGTTTTTTTTTATTAACAAGTCACAATGAGTCTGCAACACAGACTCATTGTGAGTCTGTTTGTCACAGTGATGTTAGGGTCCTTCTCCTCTACTTTAACTACTGCCTTATTGTTTAGATTTACTGATGCTTGTAGAAATCCTCACTATGTAACATTCTTTCAAGCCATATCATTTCAAATTACATAAGTGAAACTAGAAGCAGAAGCAATTTTTTTGCTTCTCTTAAGTTGAGCTAGACCAATCTTCGCTTTGCCCCTAACTCACCCTCATCCAGATGCGGAGACAGGGTCAGTCCCTTCTAAAATGCAGAGCCTTTAACCATCTGAGACTGACCTTTGAGAGACACCTGGAACCGATTAACTTTAATCAGAGATGCTCTCTGAAGCATCTTCCATTTTTTTACCTTGCCGAATTCAACGAGGTACTGCACTGTACTTTACAGTATATGATGCGATTAGATCAGTGAACGTCTGTTCTTCTCACAGTAACTGTGAACTCAATCACTTCTGACTTCTTCAGTTCCCGAGCCAAAACAATGAGGCCATAGTGCATAAACATTATTCACAATCCCTTGAGCAAAAAGCTGAAGAAAATGTTCTCTTAATCCCCTTGAACACAGCCAGGAGGACTATTTCTCAGAAATACCATCTCTTTTTGTTTCAGAGTTGTTCTGTCCAGAAGGTTGTCAGGTCAGCGATCAGCTCTGTAATTTAAGAGTAGATCTTATCCCAAGGGATTTGTGAGTGAGAGTGTTTTTTAAATATGTCATTAGGACATTGAGAAACCTCTTTGTCATGCATTTGTGGGCCGCTTCAGCACGTATTCACAGCTGGAGGTCTCCTGTGGAGACGAGTCGATTCTGTCTGGGTTTTTGTCACAGTGTGGCCGTTCTGTTTGCGCGCTTATGAACACAAAGGCTACTGTGCTGCCATTTGCGTGCAAACCCCGGTATGCAACGTGTCTCTGTTGATTAGTTTCTCTGCCAGGAGAATCCACAGATGACTGTGCTTCCTGTCGTGTTTATTATTACACTACATTATGGTCACTGTTGTAGCTTTAATTGATGGCTCTGTTCTTTCCTCAGAGAACCTGGAACCATTTAGTTGTACCCACCATTCCTGTTTGCTCTTATAAATGTTGAGAATGTCCAAGTAAATGCCAAGTATGTTTTGTTGTAACTAGGTGCTGACAGGAAAAAAAGAAAAAAATTGGATTCCTACATATTATTTTATTCTTTTTTTAAATGTGAAACTGTTTACTAAAGTGTCATTTTTTTCCATGTAAATTTTACACTTTTTTAGAGGAAGTGGACAGAAGGGGGGTCGGGTTGCATTATAAATGTCTTTTCTGTCACGTTTGATCAATTTAATGCATCATTGTTAAATAAAAGTATTATTTTCTTTAAAAAAAAAGACATATTGACCACATCACTAACTTTTAAACAATATACCTTGGCATCAGGGCTTGAAATTAACACCAAAGGCGGATGGATTTCAGCAGTGGCGTGCAACACAGTCCACTTGGGCAGGTATATTGCACATATTGTGCATAATTTTACTCGTTCGTGCAGATTATGTGCTCACACCCAAAATGCGCGCACTTAAAGCTGCCTCTCAGTACAAAATTGAGTTCTTTTTTGCTGCAAGTACTCACGTAAACAGTCAGTTATGTTTTAAGTGAACGTAAACAGTTGAGAAAGAAAACACGTGTAACAGTATAATGGATCAGTGCATTCGGTCTTAAAGTGACAGCAGCCTAATCTAACTGCTGCCAAATTATGAGATATATCTGGCAGTTTTTCCCCATGGTTTCAATGTCAGTGACAATACTGAGTGGCCAATAACGTTTGTAAACCACTAGCCACAGTGGCTGGTGAGCAAAAAAGTGTCAAGCCTTGCATGGCATTAAATGTGAATTGATGTAACACTCTACTAAGAGCTTAAAAAAATTGCTTCCAAAGATACGATACCATTAGTCTTGCAAACTATGGAACTAATACAGTGATTATTTAGTCCTCAAAAGTGTCTATTGAATCAGTGACTTTACTTACTGGCAGATGGATACAAAAAATCCTGTATACCCTTTACCCTTGATAAGATGCGTAAAAGCAGCCAATCAGGTTAGAAATAGCCAGAATGAGAAACCAGAGAGTAGTGAGACTATTAACACACATGAAAGCTGTTGGTGGTTCAACAAAGTTTGACTTTATGGAAATGAGCAGTGATGATGCAGCAACTACTGCTTGATAAGAGAAAACTTTAAAACAGACAAACAAAATTACATTACATACAGTAACAGAAGAAACATGTTGCATTTGATCTAAATATGCTAGATTTTAGAATAATATCGTTTGCCTTTTTTTTGCATCTGCCCACATCCAGATTTTTGCTCTATTTTGCGACAACAAGCTGACTGCACATTATCCCTCACAAAATATTTAAGTAATATTGTAGCAAAAAAAAATAAAAAATCCAAACACTTGCAAATGAAAAAAAGGCCTAGACAGACACCATTAGTTCCACACTCCTGAAAATACATTATTGATGTATATCCATTACACTTCTCAGATCTTTTCATTTTCATACATCATTTTGAGCACACATGTTATTTGATCCTAATGTAAAAAAGATTTTTCTACCACAGAGGGTTCAGGGGTGAGCACCCAGGGATGCCAGGGAGGCTGTCAGACCTGCTCCGTTTACAATGGCTGTCTGACGTGCAAACCCAAGCTTTTTATTCACCTGGAGAGGGACGGGATGAGGCAGATCGGAGTGTGCCTGGCCTCCTGCCCAAATGGTTTCTACGGCACCCGTTCCCCCGACAGGAACGACTGCATAAGTAAGACGCATGTTTCACCTCAGCTTCTCCTTTAAATATTTACTCTACAAGCGGCTTTGTCTTAGTTACGGTATAATGAAACTATAGGTTTTGATATGCATGCTACAGCATTCTCCTCTCAGTTCAGGCAATGTGGTAATGAGTGCATAACCTGTCTTCCAGAGTGTGGGTCAGAGTGCGACTCGTGCTTTAACAGGAACTTCTGCCTGCGCTGCAGAGCGGGATCATACTTGCACAAGGGCAAGTGCATGGAGAGCTGTCCAGATGGGCTGGTGCCCAGTGATACCAAGAAAGAGTGTGTCCCTGGTGAGTGCTCGATTTAGTGCCACAGATATAATAGACTAGTTTATTTTCTTCCTTTTTCTGTGGCCACCAGTGTTGTGTAAGCTATTTTGAAACTGTTGCTTTGCAAGCTACAAGCTAATCATAATTTGATGTAGTAAAACTACACTACACTACAAGCTACATATCACTGTTGGGTGAAAACCTCTATATATCTCAAAAAACGCTACTTTCAGGAAATTGAAAAAATAATTAAACAAAACGTTGTCAAAGTTGATATTGTGGCTTTATATATGGTCAGAGACTTGCATGTGCCATTATATTGTTAACATTTTACCAAAATCAAGCTCAAATGGAGTTACAATGTTTTTGACCAGCAAATTTCTGAGAATTTCAGACGTGTTTTGTCCGTAATTAGAACTGCTGCATCTGAGGCAGTAAGTGCATTGCATTATGTTTTCATCATAACCTTAGAGGTTCCTAAGTTTACTGTAGCTATGTGGGTGCTCACTTTTTCTGTTATTTTAGCCAAAATCTCACATTATTAAAGTCAAAGTGCTACGCAGTGACTATTCAATGATTCAACAAATTCTATAATAAGACTCTCTTTTCTGCTCGTTAAATTCATAAAACATAAAGAAAATGCTGTACTTATTCAAACAACCAGTTCTTTACTTACCCTTGCATTGCAAACAAGCAGACCCGGTCCAAAATGTGTAAGACACTTAATTCATGGTAGAGGCGGGGTGGAGTTATGAGGTTTGAGTGACAGTTTGAGGATCCAATGGAGTTACGTGGTTTAATCACAAGCTCTTTTTAATACTTTTCATTGGTTAAATATTTGCAAAACCCACAGACAGACATAAAGGGTGAACAATAGTAATTATAGAAAAATTATGAAATATGGAGATACGAGGTTTTTGCCCGACAGTTTTAATATTAAAGAGAGGACCACCTGAATGAACCAATTCACTAGAATGAATTAGACTTTCCACTGCTACATATAAGACAGAGGGCCGTCGAAAAACAGCCATGTGGAGTTTACATTACTTGTAGTTTGTTAAAAACGACATGTCATGAAATAAAACTACTACATTGAAAAAAAAATTGGTGTAGAAACATTTTCTCTCAGAAATTTCGAGCAAATTTCACAAATAATTACAAAGAAAAAATTTGTCCAGCTGGTAATCTTACTACATTTAGTTGGTTTCTCCCCAATAATTCTAGTGAATTTAACTGTGTGTGTGTGTATATGATTGTTTTACAGCATGTCCTGTGGACTGTGACTCCTGTCAGAGCAGTGACACATGTACGAGGTGTGTGCCGGGACACTACCTCCTGCATGGGCAATGTCATCACATCTGCCCAGACAAGTTTGAGCCCAATGACTCAATGGAGTGCATCCCAACAGGTCAGTCTATGACATACTGTACATCTGCTGTCAAAACCCCTGCAGTGCTGTATGCGTGTGTTATGTGGCTTCACTGACTTGTTAACTGTGTTTTAGTCCACTGTGAAGTGGGCGAATGGAGCGAGTGGAGCCCCTGCTCCCGCTTGGGAAAAACCTGCGGCTTCAAATGGGGTGAAGAAACAAGAACCAGGAAGGTCCTACAGAATCCCTCTCCAATGGGGAGCCCGTGCCCACAGACTTCTGAAAAGAGGGAGTGCTTTGTCAGAAGAAGAAGATGTAAGTGGCCAATATAATTGTTGATAAATAGGCCCAATCGTCCCTGAAAATTGTAAGTCTGATCACTTAGAAAAGTAAAAAGCTGCATTCTTTGATGTATCATTCATGTTTGTAGAACAGTGTGGGATGAGGTTTACACCGAGCTGTAATATTAAGAACAAACCCTTAACCCTATGTATAAGAAGTAATAATAGCGATGCTTGACTTAGCGAATGGAATTGCTAGTAGGCTGTTATCCATTTTCCACATCTACAAAAAACATTGACTCTGCTCATTTTATTATCTTATAAATGCTTGTTTTGTATCGTCTGGATTATAATTACAAATTTAAGAGCCAGAAATATTCCCCAACCGATGCAAAACAAATACATGGAGCAGATTCAAAGATCTGTGCAGTTGTAAGCTTAACCATATTTGGCCAGTTATGTTTTGAATGTTTATTTGTGTAATGGTATTTGTGGGACATTGCTGCTTTATGACAGACAGCAGGCCAACTCGATGCTCCATCGCTCTGCACCTCATAAACAGTCAGGGCCTCAGCGCAGAGAGAGGGAAGAGAGGAAAATAAAGGAGGTGGATAATTAAATGTGAACTTATAAATGTGAACTCCAAAGAACAATCATATAGCTTGATCACGCACAACAATGAAACAGAAAAACACAAAAAACACGTCACAATTAAAGGCCCGTTCATAGCTAGGATGATAACTATGATTATAACAATAAATATCAGTTCTAAAATGGTTCTAAATATAAAAGAATAGAGTCCACACCACAACTATAGAGGTAATGGCACAGAGAAACTACTGTATATCGTTGGAATCACTTTCAGAACGATTTTTTTTCTAGCTGATGAACAATAAAAACGACAGCCAATCAGAATCCACCTGCATTTAAAGCGCTAGACGACATAACTGCAGTGTTTGCTTAGAATAAAAATAAACGATATCGTCTGCTGCTGTGGACACTAACTTAGTTATTGTTATATATATATATATAGTATACAGTATATATGCAATTACCAAAAAAGTATTGATAAATTAATCTGGTTGTTTTTAGTATAATATATTTAGTCTAATTAACATAATAGTATAATTATAAACTAACAGAGTTGTTAAATTATCAGGTCACTTATGGCGTTCCTTTTTATGTAGGAACAGAGCTTCCATCTCATCTTAGAAGTGTGTTCTCTCTTTCATCACAACCTTTTGCTTGTGCACAGAATGACTTTTTGTTCCATGTTAAATCAAAGGAGTCAGTGCAGTGTTGATCTGCTGGGGGCCACAGCTGAGGGGTGCGTTTCAGGCTCGGTTATCGACCTCGCCCCCCCTTGTGATTACCCAGCTGCCCCAACTCCTAGAACATCAACTGCACGCTAATTATCTGCCGGGGTTCTGTCCTGTCCGTGTTTATGTTCCACATACACCAGCAGGGTCAGTAGTCCGACCCCCGCCAGCTCAAAGTAATCCCAAGCCGCCCTCTGACACTGATACATCCTCCTTGTCCGCCCCCCACTCCCGATACACACACACATGCAACTGCTTTACTTGTTGTTGCCCCAGCCAAATTCATTCTTCTCCCGTTACTTGTCATTTGTTTTTCTTTCGTGTTCTCCCTCTGACTAATCCTGACCTTTTTCTTACACAACTTGTCCAAACGCAACTCTGTGTCTGGCCCCGTCCTTTCCCTTTCAGACTTTCTAAAAACTCAACTCCTATTGTCAACATGTGCTCATTTAGGTTTTTAATATTGAGACTGACTGACAGATAGATAGATAGATAGATAGATAGATAGATAGATAGATAGATAGATAGATAGATAGATAGATAGATAGATAGATAGATAGATAGATAGATAGATAGATAGATAGGTGTGTGTGTGTGTGTGTGTGTGTGTGTGTGTGTGTGTGTGTGTGTGTGTGTGTGTGTGTGTGTGTGTGTGTGTGTGTGTGTGTGTGTGTGTGTGTGTGTGTGTGTGTGTATCTCAATCGTCCACTGAACTCTGTATGTAGCCCCGCACGCCTCTGCCCTCCACACTAGCACCAACCTCCCTAAGGGAGAGCAGCTATACTGGGCCTTCAAAGCCGGGCATTCCTCCTGTGGGACGAGCCAGAGCCCTTAATCCCCGCCTGGCTCCTGCCAAAACCCCCCGGACGACAGCACGCCTACCTCCACCCCACCCACCCCATCCCCAGGGTTCATTAATGAAAATGTGCCCCACTGCACCGACATCATATCCTATTTCAACCACCTCTATCTCCGTGCCCTTAACAGAAGCAGACTGGGATGATTTGGGTTGTCAGGGTTGATTTTAGAGCTTTTAACATTTACACTCTTCCATCTGTCCTGACACACTTTTCACCCTCTCATCTCCTTCCTACTTTAAAATCTCCTTCTTTTCTCCCTTAAATCACTCTTTCAAGAATAATGTATAATCAGAGCCAGATGACTCCTCATTTCACCTATGTTGAAACATCTAGATAGACACAACTATGAGACAAACTTGTTCCAAACCATTCCTAGCTTGCAACACATCCTAGATGGAGGATGGAATCCATTGATTCATCCAGAAATGATGAATAGACCCATTATCATGTGGCTATTTTCAGCTGTAGATAGAGCACCTGTAAACATATGTTTAGATTCAAATTTAAATGGAAGCCCTTTGACATCAAAGAGCGAAACAAAACTTTAAGAGCACACTTAATTTCTCATAATATTTCACTTGCACTTTATTCTACCTTTCAAAAGTTTGGGGTCAGTGAGCAGTAAGATTTTTTTTAAAGAAATTAATACTTTTATTCAGCTAGATATGTATTAAATTGATCAAAAGTGACAATATAATGTTTTTTAAGATCCAAATGATCCCAAAAAAAAATATCAAGTAGCACAACTGTTTAAAACAACTGTTTATAACATTGATAATAATAAGAAATGTTAGAGCTCTAAATCAGCATATTAGAATTAATTCTCAATGATCATGTGAAACTGAAGACTGGAGTAAATTTTACTTTTAAATCTTATTTTTATTTTTATTCTTATATTTCCCTTTTTTCATTTTAAATGCACTTGCTTTTCTATGGCAAAAACAGGGGCTTCTATAACTACAGGAGTATCCCAAAAGAAGAATTCACAAAATAATCTCTTTTCCTCAATTCTAACTCTCAATTGTTTCTCCTATAGCAATGAGAATAAATGGAACTTTCCTGTTTTTTCAGATGGGGCTCCTGAGAAAAAAACTCTATTTTCACATGGGTCTCCTATTTTCTGATTTGTCATGAATTCCTTCAAGACCAAATGATCTGAGCTATGCTACCCATTTTAATTTTATGACACTGTATGTTATACTGTATGACATAAATTGTCTCAAAATGTCTTATAAATTCGTCTCATTCGTAACACAACTCAATTAGGTCTCTTGCATGAGCTTTGAACGAGCAACCTCTGAACCATGACATTTTCATGTGGGATTGCATCTGCTACTGCGGTGGTGACCAGATGCTCAAGAACATGCTCCATCCATGAGGAAATCAATTGTATTCATATCGTCGCTTGACTGTTTACTGAAAAACTTGACAGCCTTCCATCTCCAAAAGAGTGGCAGTAAACATCTCCATAATAATTGCCACAGTGCTCTGGTCATGTTGCGCCTTGGTTTATGGGAAGGGCAGAGGATTAAGCCTAATCCACTGATCTCCAAATCGTCACGACAAAGACAACAGTGTCCGTGAAGGGTAACTTCCTGTGTTTAAAGAGACAGCGAGTGGGGAGGTGACGACAGCTAGTGAAATGTGTGTGCGCGTGTGTATGTTTTGATCGGTCAGACACCGTACATGAGTCAGCCCATTCAGAATGCACAGTACAATCACAACATCCTCGAGCCCACGAGAGGTCGAGGAGGGGGATTTCACTTCATCCTCCTGAACTACTTTCAGTCACAAAGAAGAGTCGCCAGTGGCCCCCTATCGCCCTGGCTAGACCCCAGGAATGTGTGGGTTGCAGTGGGCAGGGGCTCCGGAGAGAGTCCGGCTGATTAATAGAGCCTGCTTTGGGGGGGGTAGCAGAAGTAGGGGGAGGTGGCTGTCCACCTCAGCACTTTTCCCATCCTCATCTGTGCCCCACCGATAAGCCTCTGACAATAATGGAAATTGGCTAGCCGTGAGCGTTGAGCAACGGCGAGATAAAATAATATTAACAGAATTTGTATTTTAAGTCTTTCTATTTTTTATGTGCTAATCGGTTGTTAGCTTATTCTGCTGTCAAACATTCAGCTGGGCGGCTTCACCGTGGCTGCTCATCTTGACAGTTTTATTCCAAAGAGACATACTGTACGCTAATTGTAGGAATCATGTTCCTGGAAGAAACCGGACTGGTTGCTCAAGAGCACAATAGTGATAAAAGTCTCTGACTCTGCAATTGATGGTTCGCCGCCTACCTTTTTTCTTTTCCAGTGTCTAATAAATCGGAAATTGAAAATGCTTTCATAATTTACTCACCCTCATGTTGTTCCGAAACCATATGCTGTTATTGTTTGTTAAAGCTAAGGTAGGCAATTTCAGAGAGGCTAGCAATAGCAAGCTAGCTTTGAAATCAGAGGATCATGCGTAAACACAGCATAAGCTCGTTGTTTTGGTTCAGGAGAAACTGAACGGTGCTCTGTGACTGTCTACAACTCTGCATAGCCTCACGAAACACGCTGACGATGTGTGATGTCTGTGCGAGCAGCGTGCGCGGAGGTATGGAAATACATTTGTTGACAGGCAGGTAGGACATCCTATGATTGCATTCGGACCGAATGCAATGATTGGATGAACATTTCTTGGTCCTAAGACTTCCACAGAAGATATATATTTTTTTTTTTTATATTTAGACCACTTCTATTACTGATTAATATCAGAATGTGAAAAGAGTTTTAACCAGTATGACTAAAAAGTGTTTGTGAGAAACATTGCAGACTCTACCTTTAAAAAGAATCTGATATCTTTACTTCTCTGTACAACTATGTTCATAGTGACCAAATTGGTCCAAAAAGAGCCAAAACAGAAAAAGAAGCACCTTAAATTATATTCCATGCAACATTTGCACTGTATTCTTTTTGAAGGAATAAGTAGCTGTGTGAGAAACTGATTTTTGATCATTCATATTCCCATAAACACTCAACACTAGGATGTCATTTTCATTCTTAATAATATCTACCAATTTAGTATTTATTAATATTTAGAATTTTTATTTTAGTTTAAGCTTTAATTATTGTATTTTTATTTTAGTTTTAAAAAGTCAAATGAAATGGAAAAAGTTGTTGTACAAGACTGTCATCTGGTGGTAGACCAGACGCAACCAATCGCACAACCCACCAGATGGTTCTGCTGTTTCACAACTTTATAAATGGGTCTTCAACCTGGATTCCATCAAACTCTTAATAATCTATGAAAAATACTTTTATAGAAGTGATGATTGCTGAAGGGATGTCTCCCAACCAAAACAGCCCCAAATTAAGAACAATGGTCATCTTAGGTTGAATGAGTAATTCCATCTGGAGCAGGAGAGAGATGAGGGATGATGGGAAAATCACTAAAGCCTGATTAATAGAATGATAGAATGATTCAACATGCCTGTATGGGAAATAAATCAGCTCAGATGCCGGCCAAACTCTGACTGGTCATATTGTATGTGCTCTTTTTCTGGTTGCAATACTTTCTCTTATTCTAGATTAATGAGCAAAAACATTGCAAGTAATTTTCCTGTGAAGTGTAAACATTGTGGTGATTAAAAACATTGCGATTGTTACTTTTGAACACACCCCAAAATGTACGTTTAAACGTGTAACTTATTAATTTAATAGATTTTTAAGTAGAATTTCAATTTAATAGAACTGTTTTCCATTTTAATAGATTTTAAAATGTAATTTATTCCTGTGATGGCAAAGCTGAATTTTCAGCATTATTACTTTAGTATTCAGTGTCACATGATCTTTTAGAAATCATTCTAATATACTGATTTGGTGCTCAAGAAACATGTTAAAAACAGTTGTCATTTATGTGGAAACAATTTTTTCCCCAGGATTTTTTTTATGAATAGAATGTTTAAAATAACAGCATTTATTAAATAGAAATCTTTTGTAATGTTATAAATGTCTTATACTGTCAACTTTGATCAATTTGATGCATCCTTCCTGAATAAAAGTATTCATTTCTTTTAAAAAAGTATGACTGTCCCCAAACTTTTGAACTGTAGTGTACATCATATCATGTAGTTTTTTAGAAGAGGTGTACTATTACTTCTTTAAGTGATCGGATTTTCACCTGGCAGATGATAAAATGGGCAAAAAACACAGATTTATACTGTATTTTAATGTCCAAAAAAATAGCTCACACTTTCACCAATTGTCCTTGCAGGTAAGCCAGCGAAAGGCCAGCGGCGGGGAGAGAAGAAAAAACGCTTCAACCTGCAGGAGAAAGACAATGTCGAGGCCCGTCGAGAAAGGAAGAGAGAACGAGAGAAGGACACGATCGACCGAGAGGACTCGGAAAGCCGGAACAAAACAGAGCACCGTCGCAGGAGGGACCAGAGCAGGGACGCTGGAACAGTATAGAGAGATGCTGCTCCTCGCTGCTCCTCTGCTGCTGCTCTTCTTTCCCCTATCAGTCCGTGTCACCCCCTCACTCTCTTAACCCCTCGCCGAGGGGGTGTTGCTGCTACCTGTATAATTTAAACATATACTGTATATGCACATGAGAGAGGGGACGCTCATCATCCACACAGTTGCAGACTGTCAGGACGCCCCTCGAACTTCTCCTTCAGAGGGCACCGTTCAGCCCCGTGGGCCCGGTCTGGTGCTGGATTCAGGCTGAACTGTGTAGCGTGGGGCTGGGCATGTCCGATGATCCGTGGAATGTTTCTTTCTTTTTTAAAGGGGGTCCAGGTACAGCACTGTATCATGGTTTGAATGTAGGTTTTTGAAACATTAAAGTAGAGTTGTTGTATAAACGTCTGTATTTTTTTTTTTTTTTTTTTTTTTATGGGCTGAGTAAATTAAAAATGAGCATGCTTACTGCCACCGCGGACATTGCCTGCCGCCAGAGGCTGAGACTGCATGTTGATTGGAGTAAATAATGAACTGGCTTTCTTTACTGGATGAGCAACGACACTCTCGCTGCAACGTTTTAACTTCAGTTTTCTCCGAACAAAGTGTTGATTTGCCTGTCTGTATAAACAGGATCTGAGCTTTCCATTGAAGCCATCTGACCAGAAATCAAAAGCACCTGTATGTCAAATAAACAATACTGAGTTTGTATTCATTTGTAATTTATTCATTGTCTCAACAAGCATAAATATACATCAAACACAACAGTAGCTATAAATGTTTGGTGATGCATAACACCGTTTAAAGATGCAGTTATGTGATTTCTTCCTCATTTATTATATATCCACATTTAAATTTCTCTGTGAATATTAATACACAGTTCTGAAGTGTTTATAGTAATATATAAAATGATATATAATATACAATATTAATAAATAACAAAATGATGATTTATGTTTATGCTGTTCACATAAAAAATATACATTGTTTTGCAATAGCATGCTATAAAATTAGCTACTTTAACAATAAGCCTTTAAGAATAATGTTCAAGGATAAATTAGTTTGTAAGAGTTCCAATTGTATAGATAAATTCTAATATAACACACACACACACATGTAATTAGGGGAGAAATTGATACTTTTAACGAAAATGTTTTTTTATACAATTTTGTGTTTTAATTAATGTTCATGGCCTATATAAAGTTTTCTAATGTATCCTACCTCATTGCTTTATTTAGAAGGTTAAAATGATGTTAGCATAAGGCGTTTGGACTGCGGCCCAGCATAGTAGCCTAATTAACTTAATACTGGGCTGAAAGGTTAATCAAGTCGTTGTGCGCGTCTCATCCACTCCAGTAGGTGGCGGTGACGGTTATGATCGCGCTGCTTCACCACCGCAGTGGCATTTGCGCGAGTAAGACAGATGTTTAGTAAATGATGGCAACATGCGACTTTTTCAATCTGTGAGCTTTCGTATTACGTAGATAAACATTCCAATATTATTACTCTTAATCATTTAGCTCGCCTAATATATCGGTAATTAAAGTATATGTAAGTGTCTAAAACTATTGTGGGCGTCTTTTCATTGAGATGGCGGTGTGTAACTTTTTTATTAACGTGCTGTGACTTTTATGATATAACTTCACACACAGCATCCGATTTTAAGTCGTCGTCGTCAGTTTTAATCATAAAGAGCAGGAGCTTGAACAGTCATGTCAGTGACAGGTGAGTTAGATGTTTCCCCCCATCAGCCCACTGATCTGAGTGAAAGGACACTGACACCAGAAGAGACGGAGAAACTCAGAAGTGACCGGGTCTTAGTCTCAGACTTCAAGCAGCAGAAACTCGAAACGGATGCTCAGAAAAACTGGGATTTATTTTATAAAAGAAACACGACGAACTTTTTCAAAGACAGACACTGGACCACCAGAGAGTTTGATGAACTGAAAAACTGCAGAGAGGTAAAAGGTTTTGCACGCATTTGTTGTACATGTTTGGGTTCGTATGGATGACTGTGACTCTATTCTTTCAGTCTCAAGGACAGAAGCTGGTGTTGTTGGAGGCTGGCTGTGGGGTTGGAAACTGTATTTTCCCCCTTTTGGAAGAGGATCTCAGTATCTTCATCTATGCCTGTGACTTCTCTCCACGAGCTGTTGAGTTTGTGAAGGTAAAAGTGATGGAATTGTGTTTCCTTTCAATGTAAAGGTTTAGTTCACCCCAAAATTTAAAAATGATGATTTTTTTTTTTTTAGCCAAATGTAATTGAGGTAATATGAATAAATATCCTGGTTCTTCAAGCCTTATAATGGAAGTGAATGGAACCTTGTTTTTTAAAGCACAAAAAAATCTTAAAAGTGCTCCACACAGCTCAGCTTAATAAAGGCCTTTTGAAGCGAAGTGATGCATTTTTGTAAGAAAAATATCCATATTTATAACTTTATAAACTATAATCACTGGCTTGCGGTAACTGCTAATCTAGTCCCGGCGGTAGAGTGAAATCTGACCCGACGCATGACATATTGACGAACTCTGAATTGCAGAGGAAAGAGCAAAACAAAACACCGGTCACGAATTAGAAGTCTAAAATGAGAATTTGTAAAGAGAAATGTCAGAGAATTTCGATATTTAGCTGGAGTTTGTTGCTCAGCCCTATTTGTTTGAACCGCGAGAGGCGTCTACTGTCTCCTAAGCTTATGCTACTCCTACATAAGGGTGTCACGATTTAGATTTTAAATCGAAATTATTCACAATCTCGAACTTCGAATTAAAAAATGGAATCGTTGATGCTGCCATGCCCCTATGTCACGTCCGGTCGGCGTGCCGAGCGGGAAAAAACACCCGTGTTGAAGTGCTGCGAGTCTATGGTCAACCTCCTCTGACTTAACTACAGCCACTCAAAAGATAGCATAGCAACTGCAGATACAGGAGACCCATCGACAGAACTTGAACCCCCTCCTCTGTCATTGAAGTCGCAGGTGTGGACGGTTTTTGAATTTCCAGTGAGTTATGTTGACAACGTTCGCGCTTCAAAAAAGCCACAGTTTGCAGACATCCCAAGTCTCGCGGAAGCTCCGGGAGTCGCCCGCATATTGATAGCGGCTCCCTGATGCCCGTAAATTAGTTAAAATCTCCCGGAATCTAGAGTGAGCGAGCAAGAGCGCGCATGCGAGACACAAAAAACTGTGCTCCAAACCGTATAGTGCGCGCACGGCAGAGAGGGAGAGAGCGAGAGACCTTGCGTGTGTGCCTCATGAAGCGCATGTAAGACAGAGAGCATCCTGATCGGCCGGTTTCGGCTTTAAAAAAAGTAAATGTAAAAATCGAGAATCGAATCGAACCGTGACCTTAGAATCGAAAATTTAATCGAATCGAGGATTTGGAGAATCGAGACACCCCTACATCCTTCGTCATACGCCAGAACTAGACTCTCTCATGAACACGTGAGTGGACATTACCGGAAGCTTGTGATTACAGTTTATAAAGTTATAATTATGAATATTTTTCTTACAAAAACACATCGCTTCGCTTTAGAAAGCCATTGTTAACCCCCTGGAGTCGTATGGATTACTTTTATCATGGATTGATGCACTTTTTTTTAGCTACAAGCTACTATTCACTCCCATTATAAAGCTAGGAAGAGCCAGGATATTTTTTATATAACTCAGATTACTTTTGGCCCTAAAAGAAAGTCATAAACACCAAGGATGGCTTGAATGTGAACTATGGGATCTTTTTCATTTTTGGGTGAACTAACCTTTAAAACCCACATCTGGTCAAACTTTTTCTAGCCATATAATGTTGCACATTCATACGCTAATTGTTTTGTATTTACTGTCTTTATTGATTTTTATTAATTATTATTGTAGGAAAATGCCTTGTATAGCACTGAGCGATGCCTTGCGTTTCAATGTGACCTCACTAAGGATGATCTTCAGGCCATCATACAAGTGGAAACCGTGGATGTAGCCACATTGATATTTGTTCTGTCTGCAATTCATCCTGAAAAGATGCATAAAGCCCTAGAACAAATTTTTAAGGTACTGCTGTGGTCAATCTGTGATTTAAGGTATCACAGTGCATCAACTTTTTATTTAAAACAAGTAAACTTATAACTGATGGTGATTTTTCATGTGTCTTTGCATAACTCATTTTCTTTGCCTTCTGAAGTAATGACTCCTTCCTAAACAAAATTTTAGGTATTAAGACCAGGAGGTATTGTCCTCTTCAGGGACTATGGATTGTACGATCATGCCATGTTGAGGTTTAAGTCAGGCAATAAGCTGGGGGAGAATTTCTATGTAAGACAGGATGGGACCCGTTCCTTTTTCTTCTCAAGAGGTCAGTGTAGACTGCTTGTTTTTGATCATCTGTATTACTTCATTGAAGTTAATGTATTGTTTCTTTTTTCTTTCATTTGTTCTTCTTATAGAGTACTTGGCTGGTTTGTTCCAACAGGCAGGATTTGAGACTCTTGTGAATGAGTATGTCCTGAGAGAAACTGTGAATAAAAAAGAGGGTCTGTGTGTTCCCAGAGTATTCCTGCAGAGTAAATTTAGCAAACCTGTTTCCTCGTAATGACCAGCATAAATAAGCCACATTTTCTTTTGCAAGTGTTTTGCAGTAATTTATTGACTTTATGCCGCAAATGTTTTTACTATCTCATAATGAAATAAAATCTGCATTTTTTTCAGTTATTTGGAATTCTTCATTTCAGACTTGGCTATTGTCATGTCAAGTCACCTTTATATAGCCTAGAGCTTTATACAAAACAGGTTAGAGCCCGACCGATATATCGGCGGGCCGATATTATCGGCCGATTTTAGGCATTTTCCTAACTATCGGTATCGGCATTTATAATGGCCGATAAATGAATATTTTAAAAAATGCGGGTACGGTGATTCATGTAAGGGTGGCGCTGCCAATAAAGCACCTAAAAGCTGTCACAAGAACTGGCAAAAATAATGATTATGAATACAACAAATATAGCAAGGAGACATTTTAATTGTTTATTAATAAACAAGTGTTTTCAGTCAGTGTCAGCCAAAGATGATGTTGACGATGCTGACTCGCGATCTTCAGTGAGCGCGCGCCAGAGAGAAATGCACATTTCATACGATTACATGAGTCTGTCTGTCTTTCGTTTTGAATTGTTCTGTTTAAAAGTAGACATTTCAATATAGATATATTTCAATTCTCAGGTCTATACGCTGAGTTTCGGTTAATGAGACGAGCTCCAGTTCACCCGCAGGCGCCTCCGTGTCGAGATTATCTATCGTCTGCTAAATTTACTTCTTATAAATTAAATCCAGGCAAATGGCTGATGATACATTGATTAAAATTAAGATACAATTAATACAAAACGAAATTCACTTTGAAACGAAAGGTTTTGTGCTTTCTGTTTGATGTCTATGTGAAAGTTTCAAAGCATTAGTGCCGCTTTCAGAGCGCTCACGTCCGTAGTGCTGAACTGTCGCGTCTGTAACATTGTTTTTTCCTCATAAATAAAACACGAAAAATAAAATAAAATGAATATTTTATGTCACCTGTGGAGACTGAGAGCCAACCCTTCTTCATCCGGTGGGTAGTAGCCTACTTGTGATTTGCGCAGTGTAATTCACAGAATTGATTTCTCTGCTACAAGCCTCTGTCACGTATTGTGTGAGCTTGTGACTATTGCAAGCGCGCAGCTGAGAAGTCCTGATTATATTGTCTGCTATATTTAGGCCTTATTCTTATTTATTAAGGCAATTGGTTGATGAAACATTGATTAAAATGCGTGGCGCGAGCGATCTCCGACAGTAAACTGATTCTGCTTTGTCTCGGGTAAACAGCTGTTGCGACGCGAGCAGTAACGGCCGCGTCCGGTTTAGACACAGTGTTAAAGCTCATTCTGCCTGATAACGCTACGTTACAACATCAAGCAATATTCCAAAAATGTATATAATTATAACACTTTATATAGGGCCATTTTGCATTAAGAGTAGCCTAGTTTCACGTTTAGTACATTTTGCTTACTAATTATTTAAAATAGTATAAAAGTACTGTACATATGTAATTAAAAACGTTTTCATTATGATATTATTCATTTTACTTTAGTAAAAAGATCTGAGTTCTTCATCCACTGGTAGAGATTAGAGGAGTTAAGAGTAAAAATAGAAGATAATAAGGTTTTGTCAGTGACACTTTTTATATATTTATTGATACAAGTTATGACTAAATTAAAAGACAAAGTCGTCGTTAGTGAAGATTATGCAACAGTATTTATAATATAATATAATATAATATAATATAACATGCATGTGCTGTCGTGAGATACTGGATTTTACATTTACTGCACCTTCCCTGGTGGTCTAGTGGTTAGGATTCGGCGCTCTCACCGCCGCGGCCCGGGTTCGATTCCCGGTCAGGGAACTTATAAATTTTCATTACTGTACGTACACGCCGCCGACTTAAGCTGATTTATTGTCAAGGAGGCTTGTCAAAAAGTACGAGGAAGCTGGTTGACGATTTGGGCGCTCGGACGTAGTGCATTCTATGTTCGAGAGAAGTGTCACAACATGAAATATAAACAAGCAATGAGCTTTTAGGTGCAACATGCCACCTTTTCTGTGCAAACCCTGTTTTCCCTGTTCACCCCAGTCGGCAACAGTCATTGTGTTAGAGAACTAAGAGGGGTACAAGAAAACACATTGGAATCACACTGAAACAAGTTGAGAAGAACAGATAAATGTAATGTACTTATTTTCCTCTGCCCATAAATTATCGTTCCTAAATACATACACGCGCGCGTTCCCCCTGATGAATAAATTGTCCAACACATATATATCGTCATCAAGTTGTCGTGGCCGAGTGGTTAAGGCGATGGACTAGAAATCCATTGGGGTCTCCCCGCGCAGGTTCGAATCCTGCCGACAACGAAATATTTTCCGTTTTAAAACTTACACCAACCAGCGTTGATCATGGTTCATGTTGAAACCAATGCGTCATGTCCACATTGAGACCATGTTAAATACACAATATGTAATTTTCGCCGCTACAGGTCACCTTTTCTCCCTATGGAGGATACCATACATATAAAGCGTTTCTGTTCCCGTACCTACCCGAAGCGATAAAATAAAATTCTGCATCAAAATTTATAGGCAAGACAAGTAGTTTGTTTAGGGATGGTTTGTAGGGAATTACAATCCTGCGCACATATATTCAAACGCGCATAAATTCTTAATGCGCATGTGAACGCCATCAGCGTCTATAACAGGTTCGCATTTAAAGTCTGTTTAGAGAGAACGGAGTCGTCTTAGTGGCCCCTAATTAATAACAAATGACCATTTTGACGGAAGTGAATCAATCAGAAATCATGAAATCAGAAATCATCGGGCAGAAATCATGTTCATGGATGTTGACGAGCTAAAGTATTTAATGATGTTTTGATGAATTGATTTTTGTGTTTATGGATGTTTATGTGTGAATAAAATCCTAAATTCAATCTGTTCATGATATAAAGCGATCGTGTTCCGAAGACGAGCGAACTGAAAGTGAGTAATTAATGACAGAATTTTCTTTTTGGGGTGAACTAACCTAAGTAACCTATATGCAAAAATATCAGGAGGGTACATCATTTCATCAGGAGGGGGCAGCATTGATCTATGTATCCCAATCTAGCAGATGAGGCATCTTTAGAATGCCTTCTATGCATCATTTTGCACAGCGTCAGCATGTGAGTTAATGCTTTGTTGAAGTCATAATTTTGCACTCACACTCACAGATATGCTTTATTAAATGATTAGATTAGCTGTTAAATAAACACTTTTGAACAGTGTTCAACAACGCAACATGCCACATTCTTGTGCCAATAGATACAAGAAAAGATGTTGGGATATGTTAGTACTACTTCCAGATTTTCAGCAGCAGTGTAGCACTTTTCATTAAGTGACAAGGCATTTGAATCACAGAAGCCAATGGCACATCTCACTATGCCTATTGGCACATCCGGTCTTCATTGGCATGTGGATAGTGCCAGAGCCATAGAGAGAAAGAGTTGCGACACGCTTTGATGTCGCCGCTATGGCTGCCACGTGGTTCATGTAAGCCCCAATAGTTCCAAAACATACGCTGGCTGTCATGTTCTTCTATAGGACAGACAGCAGCGATTACATTATTGAACGGTAAATATAAAATAAAACACACACCCAAGTACTTTTTCAGCTGTTACTGCATTGTTGCATTTAGTTAATGTCAGTTTTGCATTTGGAGAGGCAGGGTGACAACGAAATACTGTATATTACTTAGATAAGTTTTAGGGTGTTTTTGGAGGGAAAAGCTTAGTGTTCATGTTTGCATGGGTAGTAGCACTGACTTAAACGGCTTTCATCTGATGATGGACGTCTCATGATATTTATTTTAGCACAACTGGGCTGTATTAGGCTATTGATCCGTGATCTTGCTTATAAATTCCGATTCAGCCACTAGCCTACCTTCGTGATCACGAAAAGAGGTCTGCAGTGGCGGTCCGTTCAGAATTCCATCCAACATAAAATATAAATAATTACGCTGTGCATGTACAAATGAATGATTTAGGAGGGAAATGGATTGCTCCCATAACGTAGAAAGCAACGACTATATTTGCAGTAATGTTCGGTAAATATTAACTTCATTAAATGAAACCGGAGAGATAGTTAATGAGTGAATTAAATATGTTTCTAAATACGTAGCTAAATAACTGTTAACAGGATTCATTTCAGTATGGCTAATGTACCCCTTCATCCTACCCTAATCATAGACTAAACCATTCATCAGAAAACACACACAAATACATGTATACAATGTACTGTGTACAGTACACATGTATATATATTTCAATCACGCATAACTAACCCTAACCCATACGCATAATATATGATTTCCATTACACGAGAGTAGATGTTAAAACTTCATGCTGATTTGTACTCGGCTTTCGCCAAGATAAGCACCACCTAAGACATAGCTTTACAGTAACTTATGCTTCTCCATCCATTTACGCTTCTTTCCATATGGTGATGTAAATCTCCTTCTGTCTAGTGTTAACACGCGTCAGCACACACAACGGCTGCAACCACAGTGCATGACAACCGTCTGGATTGAGCTGAGTAGGGGACATCTCTAGGGTCTTCAAGTGGGCACCTTCTGTCCTCAGTGTTTCGTCGACTAGCCCACGACACCTCAAGAGGGCTCGACAGTGACTCTGGCGTCCCAGAGTCATCCCCCTCCATCCCCCACTCAACTCAGCCCAGCTTACTGACCTCTACATCCCTCCTGCTACTGAGACCTAACCACAATCTCACAATCTCTCCGCAACCCAACCATACGCGCCAACCCGTTTGACTAAGGCTGTCGAGCCCCACTGGTGCGTTAATATGCAGTTTCAGTGGCAACGGTTCCGTATGGCATACCACCTACCGCAAAACACAATATCTGCCCAACCACCCGTCATTCACGCAATATACACAGGAACGTAATGACTGTAAATACTATACAACCTATACAAATAAACCAACACTCTTCAAGTTTTCAAGAATTCTACCAAAACCGTAGCATGGCGGCCTGTACAAAGCCAGCTAGAATCTTTCCGTCTCAACCACAGCCAGTTGCTGCTCCTTTCTGCTGCTTCAGATAAGTTCTTTACTGTGCGACGCAACTCTTGGCCACTGAATCCGACGTCTCTGAGGAACCGGGTTGTAGAGTGTGCCCCAAAACCTCGACAACCCACTTCCACTGGATAAACCTGGACTCTCCATCCTCGCTGTTCTGCTTCAGTGGACAGATGAGTATACCGCAGTTTCTTCCTCTCAGATTTCTCATCTACCGCATCCTCCCATGGCACTGTTAACTCTATCAGTTGAACAATGCGTGCTGATCCAGACCACAAAATAATATCTGGTCGTAGGTTAGTGGTGGCAATCTCAGGTGGAAAAATAAGCCGTTGATCAAGATCAGCCAGCATCTTCCAGTCCCTAGCAGCTTCCAGTTGTCCTGGGCGAGCATTGGTGTTAGCACCTTTTCTTGGTGGTTGCTCGCCTGGGCGGAGGAATATTGTCTTCTGCGTGTAATGTTTTGCAAGAACAGGCGGCAACTTATTGGTCATACTACGCTTGCCTTCCAATGCTAAAGCCAAACATCGCAATACTTGGTCATGGCGCCAAGTAAACCGACCTTGGCTAAGAGCCACCTTACATCCTGTCAAAATGTGCCTTAATGTGGCAGGTGATGAACACAAAGGACAAGAGGGATCCTCTCCTACCCAGAGGTTTAGGTTCTGCAGTGATGGGAGAACATCATATGTTGACCTAACAAGGAAACTGATCCTACTCTCTTCCATTGACCAAAGGTCTTGCCAGCCCATTTTGCGCTGTTCCACACTCTCCCATCTCATCCACTCTCCCTGCTTGGCCTGGGTAATGGCCTTCATACATCTCATCCTCTCCTCCTGCTTTCGCACGTCGTTGACTACCAGCTTCCTCCTTTGAGGTGGGCCTGCCTTGTGCCATTTAGGAGGAGCTAAACTGAGCCCAAAACCCCCTCTTCCATGCTGTACCTGTCCCACGATATCCCCAATTTGAAGGTCAGCCTTTGCCTCTACTAGAGATTTCTTTGCTGACCACTTTCTACCAGTTTTTACCACAGGGGCTGTCTCCTTTACACATTTGTCGCGTGACTCTGCTGAAGTGATTTCCAGTTTGACCTTGGCACTCTTAAACTCCTCGGTTAAAGCAGAGACTGGCAGCTGCACTACTCCTTTACTATAAAGTCCCACTCTGCTGAGGCAGCGTGGAACTCCCAACCATTTCCTGATGTATGAACTTATTAACGCTCCCAGCTTATCCACTGTTGTCAAAGAAACCTCGTACACAGTCAGTGGCCACAGCAACCTTGGCAGTAGACCAAACTGAAAGCACCAGAGTTTTAGTTTGCCTGGTAGAGCACAGCTGTTTATGCTCTTCAACCCTTCCACTGCTTGCCGTCTAACTTCTCCCACTCGAACTGTGTCCTTTAGATCCCCATCGTACCATCTCCAAAGACTCTTCACTGGCTTCTCAGACACTGTTGGTATTGCCTCACCATTAATGAAGAATGTTTTATCTACTACCTTTCCTTTAACTATCGAGATGCTCCTTGATTTAGAGGGCTTAAATTGCATTCGTGCCCATTCGATATTATCGGTCAACTTACCCAATAACCGATTAGTGCAGGCTACCTTTGTAGTCATGGTTGTCATGTCATCCATGTATGCTCTGATTGGTGGTAGTCGCATTCCCAGAAGCCAAGCGCTCTCCTCCTACTACCCATCTTGATGCCCTAATGATTACTTCCATTGCCATGGTAAAAACCAGTGGAGAAATGGTGCATCCTGCCATTATTCCAACCTCTAAGCATTGCCATGCAGTGCTGAATTTTGGAGTTGAGAAACTAAAATGCAAATCTCCAAAATAGGCTTTCACTAAATTTTTTATTGACATTGGTACTCTAAAAAAATCAAATGCTGCCCAAAGAAGCTCATGTGGCACTGAACCATATGCATTAGCCAAATCCAGGAATGTCACATGGAGCTCCTTCCTCTCCTTTTTAGCTGACTGAATTCGTTGCCAGATAACATTGATGTGTTCTAAGCATCCTGAGAACCCTGGAATGCCCGATTTTTGAACTGAAGTGTCAATGAAGCCATTCTCTAACACTGCACGTTTTCTCAGTCTCCCTAATTAAACACACCTGATTCAACTCATCAGCTCATTAACCCATGTGATTATGAGCTGATGAGTTGAATCAGGTGTGTTTGATTAGGGAGACAGAGAAAACGTGCAGTGTTGGTGGGTCGCCAGGACAGGTTTGGAAACCACTGCTTTAATAGGTAGGTTGACAATCTCTGCGCAATAATGCTGAAGAAAATCTTACCTTCGACGTTTAATAGTGAAATAGGACGAAACTGACTGATGCTTGTAGCATCTTTTTCTTTAGGTATAAAGACTCCAGCTAGTGATGGCAAAATGAGGCTTCCTGAACCACTGAGACCTCGCAGCCCATTGCTTCACCCAAAGGTTCATTACTCGAAGCTTCATTCAGCATTGCTCACTAGTGACACCTAGCGACTGTGCAAAGAAGTAGCAGACAAATTAATTAATTCTGGACCAATGACCTGAGCAGACTTATGATGTCCGTATAAAGCCACTACCCACCCCGTTCTGTTTATTTATTTATTTATTTATTTTCTTCTCACTGTTAATGTCTGTAACCTTTCATTTGCAATAATAAAAAGACCTGAGCAGACATTTGTCCATTGCCTGGGTATAAAATAAAAGATGTAGCCTATCTTTCTCTGTCAGAATTTACTTGTGCAGAGACAACTGTCACACACACAGTTAATTAATTATTCATAAATTGTTTGGATAGTGAACAACAAAAGTGACACTGTGTTGTGTGCAGTCAGAGCCGATCCGCCCTATACGCTCACTACGCAAGCTGCGTAGGGCCCCGCAAATTACTCAAGGCCCCGCCTCCCCCTCGTGCCATGGCGCGTCAATTAATGTTTACAACATCCATGACAAAATTAAGTGAAACTATTCTTCTGGTCACGAAAAGAGGGGGGAAAAAACATGAGAGTGAATTGCGGGGAAAACAATCAGGTAAACTTGTGTTCTCTCCTCTCCAAGTTTGATGTCAGCAAAGTTAAGTTTATGTGCATTTCTACTGTGTTTTTTCGGTCTTGCTAACCTAACTGGGCAGGCAGTCAGTGCATCTCTTGCATCACTTTGTGCCTGACAAAAGTGAGAGTAAAATACAATTATTTATGACGTTTGTTTTTGATGAACGACAAAGTGCAACGGTGTTTGTTTACTGCAGCTCGGAAAAGATAACCGCGTCGCGTGTGTTATCATGCGTTCATATGCGCGCGCACGAAATGAAACGCGCATTTTTCAAGCAGAAATATATGTGGAGACCACGACCAGACATACTGTACAATATATGGGGGTGAATGATGGCACTCCTCATCAAAGTACACATTATACAGTATACTTTTAAAACAAGACACTGATTATCTAGTCTAAGTCAATGTGTAGTTAAAAACTCTAAACAACTGCACTAATTATACAAGATGGAAAGCAATGTATTGACAATTTGACTACTGATTTATTGGCTATATTGAATTTTAAATGTTGAATAGCTAGCTGGACATACTGGTCAATATGGATGGACATCCCTCAGTAAATATTAATCATAAATCAAAAATTGCTTCAACATGCATAATAAAAAAAACCTTTAACACGCTATGGCAAGCCATTTTAGATTTTATTCATTTACAGTTCATGCATTTTTGATATCAATAATTTTTTTTTTACTATTTGCAATGTGAATTCTTGATTATTTTTACTATAGGGCCCCTTAGTTACATTTTTATTAACCAATGTCTATTTTTGATATCAGGAATTACATGTTCACTTGTACAAAAGTTAATTTTTTATATCAATGATGTCATCACTCACAGGGATTATTGATATCTGCATCACTAGTTCACTAGTTAAATATTACAAGAGCCAAGTCATAGTATTAATAGTATTTTATATTTGAAAATGAATAAAAGGAAATTGGGAGCCAGTTTGAATGGGTCTGATGCAGCTTATAAAATGAGTTATCTATAATTTGCAGGTGCTATGCTTAAATTTGTCAGTAGAGGAGATGCTGGATCATCAGCCAATATTCTATAGAAATACTCTATTCAATAAATATTGTTTGTTTGAACCTCATTCTGTTATATATTTTTGTACTTATTCTTTGACTGTTTTGTTTAAAGGAGGGAGGATTGTATTGGGAGCACTGAAGTGTCAGGTGTGACTGTGTGTAATGGCAATCGGTTTACATAGCTTTTGCCAAGTAAGACATGGTCCTGGATCAACATATTTTGTTGATCCTGGATCAACATTCCTGTCCCAAAATGTAGTCCTTACCCAATCCCTACCCTTAAACCTAACCCTACCCATAACTTTTCCCTAAAATCAGAGGGTAATGATCAGTGAATAACACTGATGTTTAAGGACTTCACCCTGATTCTAAGCCTAAACTTGACATAAACTGTAAACTTGTGCCTCAAATCTGATTGGTTGATTGGAAAGTTGATCCAGGATCAACAAAGATGTTGATCCAGGAACATGTGGTACTTGGTGAAATCACGTTCACCCACGGGGTCAGGTAGAGGGCCCCCTTAGCAGAATTTTGCTTAGGGCCCCAGGGAGGTCAGGATCGGCACTGTGTGCAGTGCTTATGGTGGAGGGAGTGTAATAAAGTAAACTGCAAAAGAATAGTCTGGGGTGGAAAAAAGTTAAGAATTGTTTCTGGTGTGTTTTGTGCAGTGAACTTTTACTAGATTTAGTGCAGTGTTGTGCTTATGGGACTAGGGATTTAGAGGAGCAAACTGCAACACTGCAGTTTGGGGTGGGTAAAGGAAGGATTACAATAGATTTTTATTGAGAAACAGAATTTTTTTAAGTGTGTTGGGGTTTAGACGATTCCTCTTCTTGGACAAAACCTCTCCAGCCTTGGAAAATATCCTTTCACAAGGAACAGATGCAGAGGAACATAAAAATGCCAGTGCCAGTTGGTATAAATGAGGATACTGATGCTTCTTTTGAGCCCAGACAGGGGAGGATTTCTTCTTTCTAGCTGGCTCCATTACCAGGAAAAAGGAAGAGACGCAAAAAGCAAACAAATCCAAACGGGCGATCCAAAACAAAAAGCAGTCCAGATCCAAAAATCCAAATAATCTTATCTCATAATATAAAAAGACTATAATATAGCTATAATTAAAAATAATAATATACGTATTCTAACCTGATATAATGTAATAATATACAGCCCTAACATATGACTCAATAACGACAATAACAATGAGAGTTCTTTGACTCTCTGACACTATTACTGCTTCTACTACTCCTAACAACACCCACAAGGTGGCGCGAGTTTCGAATCCCCTTTATCCGTAGCGACACTCTGACCGAACCGATGACGTATCCACACAAACCGAGGCCTCGTTTGCCATTGGTCACGTGATTTTCACGATAACAACACAAGCCTCCGACGCCTCGGTTCAAATGTCACATCACTAACTCCACCTGCTCGGCGCCATGCTCTAGGTACAACCTGCTTTTCCCATGCCACTTTTATCAATTTCCACAGAATTCGTAGAACTCCTGAAGCACTCTTGTACACTCTGTACGGAACTCCATTAGATCCTGGAGATGATGAAGCCCTTGCCTTTCTCACAACCTGCTCTATCTCTTTCCACTTAGGTGCACAGACCTCCATTCGGTATTCTGGTGGATTGATAGGTGGGATATCTGACAGAATTGACATAGGCTCATGCCTTTTTGCATCTGTATGCATTTCCTCCAAATATCTCTCTAGCTCAAACCTAGATGCTTTTAAAGTGCCATTCTTCTCACTGGTGAATAACTTCTTTACGAATTTGAATGGGTCTTTATAGAAATTAGCCCTCGCACGCTCCTTCTTTTTGTAGCATTTCCGTAGGCGCTGAGCTCTGCGTAATGTTGCAAGCTTAGCTTTTATGGCCCTTTGTAAGAGATTGAGTCCCTCCTTCTGACTTTGTTCGGCTTTTTTCCATTGCTTCCTCAGCTGTCTCCTTTCTCTAACTAACCCTTCAATTTCTGCTGCCGTCTAGATACAGCAGGAGTAGATTGTACATTTTCCTTCCTTTTTTCCACACCAAACCTCTCACTTCCACATGCGTAAATGATGTCCCCAAATTTATCCAGCTTCTTTTCAACTGTACCAGTTAATCCTTCCAATGCAAAGCATAGATCTGTGTTTACCGTGTCCCATGCAGTTTTCTCACAAGCTCTTGGCCATCTAGGCATATGCCCGTTGAGATATATATTAATTGTGGATGTAAGATATATATATATGAATGCATCTGTATTTATGTAGGCCTATATGTATTACACAAACACACATTTTGACAAAAATGCATGTATACACACATAACCCTAACCCGTTTAAATAAATGAATTGTGTGTGTGTATGTTTGTGTGTGTGTGTGTGTGTGTGTGTGTGTGTGTATATATATATATATATATATATATATATATATAAACTATTATTATTATTAATAGTATTATATATTATATACATCAGGTTATCGTAAGTTAGCTAACGTTAGTGTCACGCAAGCTATAGCTGCAATTAACCTATTATCTTCCAATAAACATTAAAGTGTGGTTTATGTCAGCTGAATGTGCGATCATTATCTTTTCAGAGAAGATAAGGTATTTTAGCACAATTCACCCAGCGGTATTCAGGAAAAAATATATCCGAATTCTCCACATGAAACTATGGTCTTCCGACCTTTTACCATTACATCGTGTCGACTTGTTTTGATTACTATGTGCCAGGGAGAGAGAGCAAGATAGCGCTTAGGAGACGGTGAAGCCTTTATACATTCGCCTGGCTCCGCAGAGAGAGAGAGTGCGCGCGCGCGCGCGACCGAGACGCTCTCTCTGCTCGTTCTTCTGATGCGCCGTCACACTCGCAGCAGATCGTCTACATTAACGTTACTCATCTATCAAATAAGACTATGGCGGGACAAAAATTCGCTTTGGAGCAGGAGCATCGATAAGAGGACTCGTTAACGTTAAGGCGATTCAATATCGATGGTTCATAAAACTTAGAACCGGTTCTCGAGTGGAACCGGTTTTCAATTCCTATCCCTATAAGTTACATTGTATAACGTTAGCTAATATTAACAAAATCTCTTTGTGTGAGGAGTAATTTTATTTGGTACGAGGCAGATTGCTAACGTTAGCTAGCCAGCTTTGCTAACATCACTTACACATAGCTTACCTTTCTTTGTGCTTCCTTTCTAAGTGACGATAAAAGTTTGACGTAGTCCCAGTGGCGTCATGCCCATTCAAAGTGAGGGGGCACGTGCCCCCTCAGATTTTTCCTCCCTGATAATTTTTTTGTCACAACTTTATTCCTATTATGCTCCATAATTACCAGAGCCTATAACGACTGAAATGTATTCTTCTGGATGTGTAATAAATCGATCAGCATCAGCCCGCCCCTTTTTCCTAATATGCTATCTGTGTATATCACATCTAGAGCGCTACGCGCGCAGTGCTCTATTATCTTTGCTGTGTATGTGCAAGCAACTCGCACGTTGAGCTGGCAATGTTTTACAGATGGTCTTGAAGTGGTAAGTGGGCAAAGCAACAAATCGGCATTGAATTAGTTATCGGATGATATTAAAAGGTAGTGGGATTATTTGTGGTTGACCTGGAAATTTTAACTTGATCAAAAAGTTATGGATTTGATATTAGCTGGGAATTCAGAGCATTAACTTAAGTTGTGTCAGTGTAGCGCTATCGATAGCTAGTCTAACCGTAAACTAGTTGTCTAACGTTACTGCCTGCCATAAAATTTGTACTCTTTACAAGTTCCTTATTTAAAATATAATAATGAGCAGTGTAACTACAGTATTTCAATGATTATACTAAAGTAATGTTACATATTACATTGGATTTGATTACTTTTTTACATTTCTGTCAAATATTAACCATTTTCAAATAAACGGGGTAGTGTTAACCTTATTCAGCACTGAAATCTGTCAAACTTCTTTCAAAGTCCTTCATCACATATTAATATTAAAATAACTTAATCTCAGACTACCACAAAGTCAGACTTCAGCACCTTTATGTACCTTTAATGTAAGATCGTTCTTAGGTCACATACCAATTTAAAATCACAACATAAAAACTGCAATGGTACTGTTTTTAAAATCATGTGTAGTAGGCCTGCAGTAAGTGTACAGTAGGTGTGTGTGTAAACATGCTTTAATGAAGTAGACTTCAAAAGCTTTTGAATTTGAGCTTACAGTTCTTTCATCAACCTGTCTTTTACATAAACTTACAAAATAGATACTTTAACTTAGTCCTCAAATAGAGGAGGGTTGCTGCTAGCTCCGTTAAGGTATTTATGTCCCTCCCAAACTGCATTAAAATGGTATGTTTAGCAGCCAGAATTTAAAAATGTTCAGGGGGAGAAACCCCCTGACCCCTCCTAACATGATCCATATCACCCGTCAGAAAACAATTGCAACGTCTCAGATTGTGCCCCCCCAGAATTTTGGCTTGCATGACGCCCCTGCGTAGTCCCCACCGTCTCTGAAAGCGAAGCACTGCAGAATTTACAAGAAGCTGTATGCCTTCTTCTGGGTGTTGTTTTGCATATATAGTCTTTATGATTTTTGTAGCCGAATTTTATTACTGAAGATTTTACAGACATCTTCTCCCGCTCCCAGACAACCACAGATCACTTTTTTGGGAGTGCGAGTGAAAGGGGGCGGGGATAGGTGACAGGCAGCAGTAACAAAAATACATAATTAGCATTGACCAATGAGTCACGTTATTGCTTGGATTTGAATCAGTACGTTTTACATACAATAAAAGCAAGGATGTTAACAAAAAAAAAAATAGTCAATATACTGGCAAATTAGTGATATTTTCACAGTCATGGTCTTGTCTGGTCTTAAAAAAAAATCCGGAGTCCTCAATGTCCGAGACCAAATGCGGTCGAGACCAAGACCGGTCTCGAGTACTACAACACTAACTGACACTGACATGACACCTGACTGACACCGAGTCACGGAACATGTAACTTGTGACACCTCCAGTGACTGACAGATTAATCGAGCACCTATACTGACTTAAATGTGACACAAAACCCTAAATAAATACCTTAATGTTGTGTTAATACCGCCTTTCCTCTGATTTGTAGTCACCAACCGCATACATACTACGTAATATGAGTTGTCGTGGCCGAGTGGTTAAGGCGATGGACTAGAAATCCATTGGGGTCTCCCCGCGCAGGTTCGAATCCTGCCGACAACGATACATTTTCCGTTCTACAACTTTTACACCAAACCAGCAAGTCGGAAGCGTCATGTCCTCATGGAGAACACGTGAATGGAATGTTTACTGGACAGTAAAGCTGATGTTGTGGAAAATATAACCAGTGAACCCTTTCTGAGCGGGTAACTAATAAATGATCCACACGTTTCTATGGTAACAAACGTGGCGTTCTCCACCGAGTAATCATGGCGGATGATTTGGACGATTTACTTGATGAAGTCGAATCAGAGTTTTGTTGTAGCACCTCGGCGTCCAAACAGTCAGGTTATGTTTCAAAACAAACGGACCAAAAGTGTGTGAATCCCAAGGACAAGAAACAGTCAAGGTGGTAAGCTAGCGGGATTAGCAGCCGAGCTAACGTAGCTAAGATTAATCCAAATAAAGTAAAACTAAAACCTTTATGAACATATAGCCATACACTTTTAATACGTTGTAGATGTGCGATATTTTATGTTAGCAATCGGACTAAAATGCTAAAATAATGTTTGCTAGGAGGCTAACAAAACAACGTCTGATCCATGCATTCTTGCCATTGATTGTCTTAAACATCTCAACAAAACCATATTCTTCCAAGTCAGATTTGTAACAGTTTGATTTTTATTTCCACGGTTTCCAGAAAACAAGGCGGTAAAAGAGCTGAACACGAGAATGATGATATTGACGCTATGCTGCAGGAAATTCTGGATGATGATTATCAACCCATCAGCACACATGACGTAAGTTAACAAAGCAATACTTTTAATTAGTCAAATAACACTGGATAGCATTGATATAGCTAGTTGTTGTTGTTGAGAGTGCACATTCATCATCTGAAAACAATCTCTTATGATCTGAACAGGAATCCATGTCAGGAAAGACATCCACAAGTGATTCCTTTTCTCAGACTGTGTCCAAGAAGTAAGTTTTTGGTTTCACATGCATGTAGAAGTTATACAGGAGAAATTGAGTATTTTAAATGCGAAACATACCTAGATTCAAGATGTAAGATGTGTTGTCAATGATGAACTCTTGTCACTTTTCCCTCAAACAGATGTTGCCCTGTGTTTCTTGGTGGAAGCTCTATACTACATGGTATTGGAACCAGCCTTACTCAAAGGTGGAAATTACATCAGAATCCATCTTGCCTGGACTTGAGGGCCCCATGCATATTTTAATGATATTTTAATGCACACATTAATAACAACAACCAGTATCACAATGCATATAGGCATTTTCCCCATTGAGAAAGCACTTCTGACCAAGTATTTCAGTCATGACAGATTTAGTTAGATGTGCAAATGTATTCTGACTGTAGTCTGTAACAAGGACTCTTGTTTTTGAAGGGCCTGCAACCGATTAAGATGCACCTCTTGTGACTTCAGCGTACTCATGTTTGACGATCACGATTGGGACTCTTCCTGCAACTATTTATTTTTCAGGTAAGATATCTGCAAAAATGTCAGGAGGGAACATAATTTCATCAGGAGGGGGCAGCATTGATTCATGTATCCCACTGCAGCAGATGAGGCATTCTTAGAGTGCCTCCCTTAGCCCTCGTTTTTGCACAGCATCAGCTTACCAGTTAATTATGCCTTTGTTGAAGTCATCATGTCACCCTTTTGCAGATAAGCTTCATGAAATGTTTGGACGGTCTGATAAAGAAATGCGTTTTAACAATGCAACACACCACCTTTTTTGTGCAAACCCTGTTTTCCGCCGGACACGTCATTTCCTTATTATCTTCAGCACAGTGTCTTGCAGCATCTCACTCAACTTTAGCATCAAACAGACAGTGAATCATTTACACCATGTCTTTTATGTAGTTATCTTCCATTTTTAGGCCACGATGCACTTTGCTGCGTGCTCAGACACAGTCGAGCTCTAAGGACCTTTGTGTTTTAATGATCTACTTTTTCGAGATGTTCAAGCTTGTATCTTTAATTAGGAGAGCATGTGGATGGAATTTGTCAATGAATCTTTAAAAACTTTAACTTCAGGCATCCCATTTTAAACAGGTAAAATAGGAGCTCATCAAGAGACCACTTTTTCAGGATCGTTGCTCTATTTTACAGTTTCCATTGCTTACATTACATGCTGTAGTTTAAAATAAAAGATAGAATAGGTTTAAAATAACCCTTTATACTTCTGAAGTATAGGCTACCAGACCATATCAGGAGTTTTTAACCACTTAAATAGTGGTTAATATCTGAGGATATTTAAATAGCTTGGAAAATTTACTTTAGCTTGGAACCTTATGTTTATAATTGTCATAATACGAATGGTTCTTGGGGTGTGGCTACTTGTAGTCATCACAGACACGGAGGCTTTCGTATGCTATTGAACATCGTCTTTAATGAACTATATGGAAAGAGACCGCATCACTCGTGCATGAACTTGTTTATCTGCGGGGAACCCCAGATGGAGCCAGTGTGGGAACATGGCTGGCCTTGCACAGGAAAAGACTTTCAGCTTCGGTTACAGAAGTGAAGCTAAAATTCGCTGCATTTAAACTTTCAAAGATTAAACAGGCCACGAACACGTCAAAAAAGAACATGGTCCATTGTTTTTGGTTTGGCTTTATTAATTCTCGCTGTTGTGCATTTTAACAGTGCAATATTTTTGAGATCTATTAGCAACATTTTAACTGGCGGAAATGAATATGCTTCATTTTTGTAATTCAGCTAGTGCCACTAGTGTCGCAGAAAAGCTTCCATTTTTTGTGCAATAAATAATAATAAAAACGTTTTGTTTTTTTTTTTGTTTTTTTTTTTATATTGCTTTTATTTTTCATTATGTTACTGGAGTGAAATGAGACCAGGACAAAAAGTCTGGGGTAACCATTCGACTTACTCGGGTCTTGGGTAGACCCACATACAAGATATTAGTTCTTAAAAGTCTGATAAAAGTTCCAAAGATAAGCCGAAGCAGTGAGACAATTGTGTAACTGAGCGCTCTTGGTTGAAATTGGAGATTTGGGAACTACAGACATATAATCAAATCCTCACAAAGCTTCTGCTCATTTCCCTTTCTTTAGGAACAACATGCCGGACTATAACAAACTAAAAGCCAAACTGAGGAGGAGAAAGGGTGTGCGTGCGTATGCCTGCCAGTGTAGCTGGCACTCTGCCCTGTCCCTCACAGACCTGAGGGAGCAACATCAGCTGAAGTGGGTATGCGGCAAACACAAAGCATGAACTTGAGTCCGCAACAGAAATCTCATCAGTGTCCCCCAGCAAGTGTTGTGTCCCCCTCCTCACAAAAGGGAATGCTGGCCATTTTCAAAAAAAAAAATGTATTTTGTGTGATGTAATTGTGAGTCTCTTTGTCTATACTACATTCTCCCTTAGAATGATGAAGCTCAGTGGATGGTTTATATTATAGACTTTTATATTATAAAGGAGGTAATGTGTTCAAATATTGTATATACACATGCTAATGACATTTTCACAATTAACAAATATTAGGATGCTTGATCATTGTTTAGAATTTTTATTATAATATAGGTGAATGATTTTGATTTATTTTTCTGTTCTTCCGGTATAAGAAGAAACACTCAGGTATTGCAAGGGCCCATTTGCGTTACATTCCACGTTTTTCAGGGATGTGTTGTCAATCATCTATCCAAAATATTAAATGCAAAACATTGTCCACAGAATAAAGAGAATAAAAATAATGTGTGCTTGTATACATTTTTTTTATACCTTACCTGCTGAGAAAAATCTCTAGCCGTTATCATGCTGATTTCACCAGGTTGCAATGTCATCGTAGTCACTACCGGAAGATGCAGCAGAATTGTCCTCCGTCTCTTTTATAGATGGTACATTCACGTACGATGCCTCTGATGTTGTACTACTATTATCTGTTTCTAAAATAAATGTTAAAAAAGTCAGTGCCAGTGTTTTTTTTTTTTACCTTCAAATTGATCCTGCTGTTCAAAAGAGTGTGATTTCAGAAAGGAAGCTCTCTGTGCAAAGAAACATCATCACATGTTTAAGTACAAGAGGTACCTTGACTGAGGTTTCTAGTTGCATGCTGTTCGTCGTAACCGTCAGTACTTTCTGTAGTCTGTGCAATGTAGGGATTCTGAAAAGACATCTCAGGAAGTGATGGGCTTTCCTCACCTTCCAAAACAAGAGAGACCAATTGTAGACACTATTTGTATCTATCAAGCTGTTTAAAAGGTGCGACTATCGTTATGCAGATAAGTCAAATATACAGTGGTTGTATACAAACCAAATTTTAGATTTAAAAGATTTTTTTAAATTTATTGAAGTTGGGGGTCAGTTTTTACATGTTTTTGAAAGTCTCTTATGTTTGATGAAAAATACAGAAGACAGTAATAAAATATAAAAATGTATTACAATTTAAAATGACTGTTTTCTATTTGAATATATCTTAAAATATAATTTATTCCTGTGATAGCAAATTACTCCAGTCTTCAGTGTCACATGATCCTTCAGAAGTCATTCTAATATGATGATTTGCTGCTCAAGGAACTTTTCTTATTATCAATGTTGAAAACAGTTGTGCTGCTTAATATTTTTGTGGAAACGGTGATACGTTTTTCTCAGGATTCTTTGATGAATAAAAATAACAGCATTTAATTGAAATAGAAATCTTTTGCAATATTAGTCTTTTTTTGATCAATTTAATGTGTCCTTGCTGATTAAAAGTATACATTTATTTTCAAAAAAGAAAAAAAGTATTGTGGTGTAATTTAAACTGGGAAATAAGGTTTTTAGGATATTTAGAATTGTATTTAAAACAAATTGCACTATTTCTAGGTCAAATAGAATTTCTCTCAACTTTTCTTTTAAAGTATTTTGCTGATAATACAATTATAATGAAGATATTTATATTAAAAAATACAAATTAAAAACCAAAGGTTTTTTCACTTGTGGTCTTAGATGTCTATTTATTGTGATGGTTCATTCATACCATAACGGAGACAGGCGTTTTCATCAATCTCTGTGTTCTGATAGCACTCTTCTGATGAAGTACTGTCTGAATCATTCTCATCTGCCAAGCAGAGAAGAATTCACACGCTTCCTTATCAAAATACACTGTTGTCAATATTGTTGCATTGTTAAAACAAAAAGGTACCTTGACTGTGGGCACGAGGAACATGACAGCCGCTGTAACCAGCAGTGTTTCCTGTCATCTGAGTGCTGTGAGGTGTCGGTAGTGACTTCTCAAGAAGTGATGGGCTTTCCTCATCTTCTGCAGAAGACAGATGCCTGAGGTTTAGCTGACGGAATGAATCCTCAGAATGCTCATTGACAAAACCCATCAAACTTCAATTTAAAGGAATAGTTCTTATCAGAATGAAAATTCTGTCATCATTTACTCACCCTCAGATTGTTTCAAACCTTTATGAATTTATTTCTTTGCTGAACACAAAAGAAAAAATTTGGAAGAATGTCAGTAACCAAACAGTTGATGTACCCCATTGACTTCCATTTTCCTACTATGGAAGTCATGGGGTCTTTCAACTGTCTGGTTACAAGCATTCTTCAAAATATCTTTCTTTGTGTTCAGCAGAAGAAAGAAATTCATACAGGTTCGGAACAAATTGAGGGTGAGAAAATTATGATTTTCATTTTTGGCTGAACTACCCCTTTAAATGGCTTTATATGAGCCTACCACAGTGGAGATTCTCTGTGTTTTGATAGCACTCGAATGAAGATGTACTGTCTGAATCATTCACATCTACTGCTGAAGAGAAGAGAATTCATGAATCTGATATGTATTTCCCTACTACAAGATACTGTTTACCCTTAAAGGCGAGAGAAATATTTAAAATCAGAGTGATAATCAGAGCTTTACCTTGACTGTCAGTGTCTGCTAATAACACAGCGTCACCATAAGACAGGGGTCTAAACTGTGAATTTTCATGCATCGATGCCGCTTCCTCGCCTTAATGAAACATAAAATATTAGTAAATACACCTACACATGTTCCCTCTGGATTAAATGACTCAAATTAACCCAACGTATGATTTATTTTTGCATACGTGACTTGAAATTGCTGTCTGTGTCGGGCTCTGTGTTTTGATAGAACTCTCCAGATGATGTACTGCTTGAATCATTCACATCTACTGCTAGAGACAAAACAGGGTTCATAAATTTGAAATTTATTTCCCTACTAAAAATGCAACTTCTCATTGGGAATATATTTGAAATCGGAGGTTTCAATCAGCTTTACCGTTACTCTCAGTTCGTTGTGAGTTATGGTCACCATAAGACAGTCGTGTCAATGGTGACTTTTCATGAAGTGATGGTGTTTTCGCATCTTCATAAAGGAAAAACGTTTGATTGTTAGTATTTTATGAATATTTACAGTGATAAAAATAATCATACTATATTATTAATATTATGATGCATAAATCTAGACATGTTCTCTCTGGAATAATCAAATGAAGGTGCATCAAAATATCAAATGAACCCGAAAGATGATTTATTTGTGCATACGTGACTTGGGAATGTTGTCCTTGTCGGTCTCTGTGTTTTGATAGAACTCTCCAGAAGATGTACTGCTTGAATCATTCACATCTACTGCTGTGTATAGAGCAACAAAAAAAAATTATACTTTTCTGATTTATTTCTTACTAAAAGTTGTATAAATACGGTCACGATAGATCAGTGTACCTTGACTGTGGGTGTCAGGGACACCAAAAAACTGTGGTGTCAGTGGGGGTTTATCACCTTCAAAACAAAGAAACAATAAAATATAGGTAGATAAAATATAGGTAATTTTTGGTAAGAGTAAAATATTCCATGAATCCGATGGAATATTCCAATTCATACCTGACTTGAAGGGGTCCATGTTGATTTCCACGTTGTGTGCATATCTTTCTCCACAGCATGTACTGTCTACATCATTCATATCTCCCGCTAGTGAAGAAGAATTCATACATATCAAATGTGGTTCTTCACAAGTCACTGCTTATCCTTTAATGCAGAGACTTTGACTTAAACAAGAATATGTGATATGTCCACAATGCTAAAACAGAAAAACTAGTGAACTATTTTGAAATGCTAAACTGGAACCTACCCATGTCGGCTAAAGTATTTCCTGTTTCATCTCTTTATATAAGTGGAAAGGAAGGACCATCACATCCTGACATGAGTGTTATGAAAGATCTCAGACAAGATCAAATGCCAGTGTTGCACTGAATTGAATATTATTTTGAATATTGAATTGTTTATGTGTGAAAAATAAAAACAAAAGCATATTTCTGATACCATAAAGCAGGGGTCCTCAAATAGCGGACCGCGCTCCGGTTCCGGACAATGGCTTGTTTCAACCAGCCCGAGACATGATGACAAGGGTAACACAATATTATCGTTTCTACAGTTTAAAGTGAGCAGTTTAAACGTCAAAACAATGGAACAGTGCACAACACAAGCGCTCATGGTAATGATCTTTCGGTGCTATATTTAATATTTTTATCTAAAGCCAAACACGCTTCATTCAAGTCATTCCGTTCGCGATGCTTCTCTCTCCCGATACAGAAGCACCAGATAAGAGCAGCAAAAGAAACAGTTATTCAAACAACAGCAAAAACACAGTGAACAGCTAAATTGATTGATACTTCTGCTTAAATGCAGCAAATTCAATTATTTTTATCGGTCATACATAATGTAAATGAATTTTGACCATTTTTGATGTTTTTTCATCTATACATTTAACATTATTAATCAGCATGTTAAGGGCATTTAATTAAAAACAATGTTATAATTAGGGAAATTGTTTGTAGATGGCAAGGAAAGACAACTAAAACTTTGAAATAACTTTGTTTTCTGCTCAAGTTAAGAGCGTTTTGATTATCATGTACATTGTTGGTTTGTTTGTTTTTAGTAGATAAAATATAAAAATTGTCCAGACTTCAAGAGGAAACTCCTGAACCCTATACAGTATATTTTCTGTCAAATGGCCTTCTGCCATACATCTAAATTTAAAAATAATAATACCCTGATAAAACAGCGGATCATACATTTTAATATTCATATCCAAATGGGCTCAGCTGATGAGTTTTTTTGTGAGGATTTCTCAGACTCCACTGCTTTGGCTCTGAGGGCCCAAGATACTCATCTTTGATGACTATTTAGGAATTTTTTTTTTTTTTTTAACAAAGTAGGCCTACTGCTGGCCAGATGGAAATTTAGAACTAATCCAAAAAAAGTATTACCTCTTCTGGGAAAGAAATATACAGTCCGGAACATGGGAGTTTTAATTGAAAAACCATGCATTATAGAAAGTCTGTTGATGGCACTTTTGTACATCTGCTCTCATAACAAAACAAACTTTGACTTGTTTCATAAGGGAGATGTCAGAAGCTGGAGCGCTCAGTATTGCACTGATAGTGGTTTAGTTTAATGTGAACTAAAGTACAGAGGGGAAAAAAACATTTCTCCACTGACTCGCGCAGACTTTTTTTTAATGTAAAAATGGCTTATGCCAGTAGTATCTGTCGACTGATTCTCTGTCACGACTTTTCTCGATGTGTGTCATTTTAAATAAGGACTGATTATATATTTGTGGTCATTTGCAGTAGAAGTGTTGTCTGCTAAAGCAGCATACTTGGTAAGTTGTTTAGATGCAGTCCTTGCGGTCTAATGCTGTGATGTTCATAGTCTGAATCAGAGTCAGAGTTGTGAGTGGGTTGATTTAATCTCTTGCTGAATTTACGGCCATAGTTTGAGCTCATTCTCGGGCCAAGGCTTTCTGAGGAATGAAAAACAGAAAGTGCACATTTACGTCAAATTTAAAGTTTGACCATTACAGAAATTACAAAACATGTCATGTTTATGCCAATTTACAATCTCATTTTATATATATATATTAATTATTACAGATCCAATGCATAAACACTGAATCACTTGTTTACAGAAATAATGTGGTTTAACCCATATTTTGTGAAATAAATTAGAAAAATCACAAAATATGGGTTAAGGGCTGGGTATTGATGACAAATTTCACGCTTCAATTTCGATGAACAAACTTGAGATTTAATTCAATTCCGATTTCGATTTAATTTGATTTTGATTAATTTACATCATGTACAGAATATGGCAAATTTTCTCAAGGGAAAAAATCTCTCAAATGCTGTAAACTAATCAAAGAACCCTGTCAGTTGGTACATTACTATACTATTAAAGGTTAAAATGAACTGATTTATATACAAACATTTAAATTAACGGTTTTATTGGCATCTTTCCATGGTTGAAACACTGATTGAGCTCGAGACATGAAACAGATTTGTACTGTGTTTTTCAACATACCTTCTGATGTTGATTTCGTGCTATAATTAGCAGTAAAACGGAATAGATGATCAATTCACGAGTTCTCTGTGCTTCTCTTGAATGGATAAAAAAGCGATCTGTCATGCCACATTAAAGAGCGCCAAATCGGTATTTATTGATTGAATTTCGTAATAAAATTCTACATGAGAATCGATAAAAATCGACAGATCGATATGAAGGAAACTAAATACTAAAAAAAGAAATAATCAGTTATGAGGATGTAGAAATAAAATATATTGCAATACAAACCATACTGCTGCCCCCCGGCAGCCGGGACAATTTGTGCGTTATAGTCTGCTATCTGTATATTGGACTGGTCCTCCAGGCTTGTGTGGGAATTACTGTGATGTTGATGAATCACACAAGCTGTTGGCAAAGAGGGTGAAAAAGAATGGCTTAAACTTCCCCATGCAGCACTAAGCCTCTGCCTTAAGCTTTTGTATTGCTGTAGTAACTAATGTAAAAAAAAATAGTTCTTTCATATTCTATGAAAAAGCATTTCCTGATATTTGAATAGAATGCACTAAATGCGCACAGAAATTGGCCAAGAAGTGAGTTCCTTTGAAGTTTATAACAATAAAATATTCTTATAAAGTATTCATAAAAGTGTTGTACTACCACTCAGAGATGTTCTTGGAGTTAGAAAATCTATTTCATTTAGTTCTAAGAAAAGTGTTTGTTATTTCTTTACGAATACCACTTTGATATTTTGTCATCTAAAGCAACAAATTATTTTAGATTTTGTAATTAGTGCTTTTGAATATAAAAAGTGATTATACTGTACTTGCCCTTTGCTCTTTTGAAATGCACAAAGAGAGCAGCATTTATAATTATAAACATAAGTAAAACAATAGATAAGATGATGCAGCCAATCGCTGCTGCTGAAACTCCACTGCTGCGCTTTGTTACTGCCATTGCAGTTGACACTAAAATAAACAGAGAAGGTTTTATTGACAGAAATCATGCAGACCTTTTTTTCATTCATTTTCTCTTTTGAAAAAGAAGAAACTGAAGCATCACCTGCCACTAGTGTTGTTAACTCCAGCTCGGTTGTGCTGCCTGTGGGTGTGATCTCAACACTTTCTGTAGGAAAGATATTTAATACACTGGATACATCAAAGGAATACAAGGCTTGTCACTCTGGATTTCACAACAAAACACTAACAAGCTGACATAGATGATCAATTCACGAGTTCTCTGTGCTTCTCTTGAATGGATAAAAAAGTGATCTGTCATGCCACATTATGTGGCAAAAGCTTATATATGTGCGCTTTGACAGTTCAGAAATACTTTCGTAAGCTTGCCCTACTTTTAACCTATTTTCAGACCAACTGACGTGGAAATTATGTCCATCCACCCCAAAAAGTTAAATCTGACCTACAACTGAGACTAAGAGCTGAAACAAATTATGTTAATGTTCCACCTCAAGAGGTCACATACTACAACCACAAATACACACAGGAAATGTAGCATTTGGCTCAAAAAGTTAGTTCCTGAATCCCAATTCACATACTATCCATCCTAAATAGTATTCGAAATTAGAATTAGTGTGTCCCAAATCGTAGTATGTTAAAATGAGTATTCCAAAGATACCCGGATGGTCTACTTTTTCCTGTTAGAATTCAAAGTGCAGATCCATGCACACTCTAATGGCTCATATTGCCCACAACCCATTGTGCATTAGACGAGGATTCGATTAGAACTACAAACACAAATAAAAAGTGTTAAAAACTTCAAATGTGGCGAATGTGCAAATCCGGCGGTTGATTGACAAGGCAGTTTAAACGGTGACAGGATGCACGTAACTAAGCAACAGAGCTGTCCGTTAAATTAATTATGACTAAGTAGTATGTCCAAAAGCTTGCCTACTATTCTGCTACACACTCAAAAGTATGTAGCCTACTTTTTCCTTCACAAAAACGGTTTACTATAAGGGCATAGTATAAGTAGGGGAATTGGGAAGCAGTGAATATCTACATATCAAATGTCAACATGAAAATGAAATTTATATACAAACATTTAAATTGGCGGTTTTATTGGCATCTTTCCATGGTTGAAACACTGATTGAGCTCGAGACATGAAACAGATTTGTACTGTATTTTTCAACATACCTTGCCTACTATTCTGATACACACTCAAAAGGATGTACTTTTTCCTTCACAACAACGGTATACTATTAGGGCATAGTATAAGTAGGGGAATTGGGAAGCAGTGAATGTCTACACATCAAATGTCGCCATGAAAATTAAATTGCACCTTTTTACTTCCCTAATGCACGATTCATGGCTGAATGTTATTCCAAATAAAATGTCTTTGTAATCTTCAATCTAAATATAATAACTTGCTTTCCTTTCAGTTGACATCATTCAGGCCTTGTGGACTGCTTGGATACTGTTAAACAATTGCCAAATGCCTATTTAATACTGTTTAAACAAATTACCATTCTGCTATGTCCACGTTTTACCATCTAATCAATTCCCACCCAATATATTTTCTAATTGAAAATCCTGTTTAATTCCGAAATATGCCAAATTGCGGAAGTAAAATGGGTTGCAAACTTGAATTCACCTTGAAAAGAGTGGTGTTTTATGTTATTAAGCACTTGCCCATTAAGTGTACATGTGTATAGTACCTGAACACACAATGCCAGCGTCTTCCTTATGTCCACAGTAGTTGTAAGTGTTGTTGATGGGGCCACACTCCCATAAGTTGCTCTCTGTGCCGTTGCATTTCATTTTGCTGATGTGGATGGCTCCGCTGCCGGCCCCAAAAAAGGCCTTTCTTATTGAACTGCCACATCTCAGCTGGGCACATACTACTTGTCCACTTTTGATGTCAAAATCATCATTACACACCGTTCCCCATTGCCCAGAATGCACCAGCTCCACCCGTCCAGCACAGCCATCACGTCCTCCGATCAATTTGACAGCCTGGTGCTCTGGAGGATAGAGGATAGGCCAAACAAATCCCAATTAAAGCATTGAGACAAAAATAGAGCACTTATCAAAACATTTCTGAGAAGATCTCAGATGACTCACCGCAAATTACTTCAGTTGCATTTGTGCAGTCGCCTTCTGCGGCTGTAGTGCAGTTGTACAGTTTGGAGTCTTTCAAGATGCAGTCTGCAAGACAAGTGCCATTGTGCACCGTCGCAGTCGTGCCAATCTCAAAAACGTGGCCACAACCAAAAAGTTCACAGATTTGGAGAGCAAACTTTTTATTTTCCTCAGCATCCAGAAGTTTGAGGGTCACATGGACTGTAGTGTTCTGGTGAAGAGCCCTGAGCACACCAGAGCAGCCCATGGACAGACTTAGTGTGGAGAGCTCAACTAGTTCAGAAGGGGAAAAGGGACATAACTGATTGACTAAATTCATTCACATTCTTCATCTTCACAGCATGCTGGGTTGAGTCAGAAACTTTCCCATCCTGGCACTGATCTTGTCTGAGTGTTAATTGTGTTCTCAGTGTGTATTTCTAGCACTAGACTTTTATTTAGATCCAAACAGCAAAGTGAATATGTAAACCGTGGGGCATTGTTTTATGTTGCAAAACGTTGTAGCAATACACTGCAACACAGCCACATCCCGTGAGTCACTTCCTGTGGAAATGTCATACTGTAGCATGGAGGACACTGGGGAAAGAACTTTTTTTTAAGAAAGTTTATGACATTGCCTCCACAGTGTGGTTTGAGCATATGAAGTTCTCCTGATTTATGACTACAGGATGCAGATTGTGTCTGTGTATATTGGTTGTGGAATTATGATTCATTCTGAAGGCCTTTCTTTAGGGTGACTTTTAAATGGGGTCAGAGGTCACTGGTCTAATGTTCCACTGTTGGTGGTGAAATTCACTACCGTACAAAGGTTTGGGGTCAGTACGTTTTTTTCTTTTATTCAGAAAAACATTTTAAATTGATCAAAAGTGACAGTTAAGTCATTTACGTTGTTGCAAAAAACTTCTATTTCAAATGAATGCCGTTCTTTCTATTCATCCAAGAATTCTGAAAAAAAATTGTATCAAGATTTCCACAAGCTGATTTCAACATGGTTATTAATACGAATGCTTCAGGAGCACCAAATCACCATGTAAGAATGATTGAAGGATCATGTGAAACTGAAGACTGGAGTTATTTGCCATCACAAAAATAAATTAAATTTTTAAATATATTGAAGTTGAAAACATTCTTTTAAATTGTAATAATATTTTACAGCATTACATTTATTTTTTTTCCTGTGTTTTTGATCAAATAAATGCAGCCTTGGTCAGCATAGAAGATGGATTTCAACTAAACAAAACAAAATCTTACAGACCCACTTTTGGTAGTGTAGCAGTTGATGCAGAATCACAGCCATCTCACACTTTCCACAAATTGGGTAAAAAATAGGTTCTGACACTCAAAAAAGTGTTTTATTTCCTGTTAATTTTCTCCAGTGTTTTTAACTTTTACAACCCTGTTAACAAGTTGTGGTGTGAAAAATAGTTGTGAGTGGAATAATACTGTATAAAGTAATACTGATGTAATGAGGTCAAATAGTTGTGAGTGGAATAATACTGTATAAAGTAATACTGATGTAATGAGGTCATGGCTTTGAACACGGCTCAACCAATCGGAATCAAGGACAGAAACTATCCGTTTTATAATACTAATTAAACATTAAATAACCATCAAAATGTGTAAAATAAATAATAAAAAATATCACTTAATAGGGACTTGCTAGTTTGGATGCAAATTAATAAAGTAAATAAAATAACACTTTCAAGAAGATAATTTATATTTTAATAAAATATAATTTTTCACAATAATTTGAATAACAGGGTTGATGAATACCATAAAGCAATATTTTTACAAATTGTGAAAATGGAATGAGATTATTTACTCGTTTTCCCATAATGCCGTAGAAAGGATCAGAACTGTTCAAGATTATTATGTAAAATTACATTTTGGATAGTTAAAATGAATCAGTAATTATATAATTTTAACAGATTGTCAATAGAATATCAATTCAACAATAGATTCTTAAAATTACGACATTATTATGTTTAATTGTTGGATACAGACTCGAGAGACAAGGGTCTTCCAATTAAGTGCAAGGACTTTTCTGACTCCAGCTTTTCTTTACCTTCTTCATGTCTAATGGCTGTGTGATTGTGTAGGGCATGTACTTGCACATATTAAACAGTGCTTAATGATTTTAAAATTAATTCTACTGTGCAAAAAAAAAAAATGAAGCGGCTGTCTCCGGGGTGGTAGATTGCTCTCACAGTTTTGTGCAATCTTGCTGATCTCTTTTCACTGTTCTGTTTGATGATAGCAGGTTGGTCTCAGCAGGCCTACCCCAAACACTGTTCTCATGCATATTGTTCATAAACATCTTGATGAACTGTTGATTCCTCTGTGGCCCACTTTTAAATAAGTGAGCTTTTTTTTTTTTTGATCATCGTGAGATTGCTGCTAACTGCACCCGCTGATAACACTGATCTAGACATGATATTTTCAAAGGAAAGGCACAAGTTTTCTTAAGAGTAGAAGAAATCATTCAACTTACTCTGTTTGTCTGATTGATCAGCGTGCGTTGCCACACTCTTGGAAGGAATGTCATCTGTGCCACTGAGCCCTGAAGATGACAAGATGAACCTCATGAGTTTTGCTGAGAACATATTGCTTGAAGCCAAAGGGCAAAAACTGTCAATTAAGTGTAAAAGTAGAACAGAGCGCTCAAATCTAACGTCTTCCAATCTGCTGTAATTCTCCACAGTCTACAAAGACAATATTCATCAAAGACAACAGCAATGAGACACTGTTGAACAAGACGCATTAAAAGAGCTCAACATAAAAACAACAAAATTTATGTTCTGCAAAATTTCGGTCATGTTTGTGTTGGGTTACAAAGTTGTCTACAAAGCTCGCATTTAAAGATTTTGTCATGTTGGGGGGAAAAAATATAGGCCTACAACGTCCTGTGGTGTGAAGTAAACGTAGATATTTGACAGTTTTACACAATATGAATGAGACTGTAAGATGAAATATGTTCAAACTAACTAATAATAAAGTTAAGTGTAGTGATTTACAACTATAGGACTAATTCAAATGGCTGTTGATCAGGTATTTCAACACCGCTTGGTTTTATTTCAACACCTTAGTTTCTCCATCTGTCTCACATAAACGGCAGAAACTTAGAGCTGATGCTCGTCTTGGTCATTATACTCAAAAAAGTCACAGAATAAAACTGATTTTTAAAAAAACGCATTTGTGACACTTTAAATGTTCTCAAGGAATCTAAAAATACATTTTATTGCAAAAATAGTAATGATGCCTATGTCCGCTCTTTGCACTTAATTTAGGAAGAAAAAATTATTTTCACATAATCAAATATATGTAATACGTTCAGGTTTATAGTTAATAATTGAATATGCTTTAGGGCACTATATTTGTAGTATTACAAAATGAGAGAATTAATTATTAAATAAAAATTTAACAAATAAAAAGAATAACTTGTGAGCATGTTTTAAGACATATACTGAGATTATTTGCAAACTTTTTCTCAGATTAACAGTTATTTAATATTGACCAATTGTATTCATCAAAACACAAATTCTATTTGTATTATTATACACCATTTCTGTCCGGATCCCATCTGTGCTGTGCATACTTCACAGCAAAACACTGAAGAAAAATAGAACATGCGTCTCATTCTACTATTGAAACAGTTATATATAAATGTAAGGCATTGTAAAATGTCTACATGCCATGTTAAAAACATCTGCAACTTGTTTGATACAAAAACTAAAACCGGCTAAGGAAAATTCAGCGATATGATTTGTTTTTTATTTTTAGCCATCTTATGCATTTGACTTACAAATGAAATGAAGTCATCTTTCTTCATTCAATCTCCTGTGAAGTTTCCAGCTTATTTATTCACCAATGTGTCACAGTACACTGAAGTGCATAAACGAATCTCTGGTTGCACTTTGTGCAAACTGCTCTTTGGAAAAGCGTCGTAATGAGCCGAGGCATCGATGTACTTTCTTTTGTAACTTTAAAAAAAAAAAAGCCTTCAGATTGCATTGTGCTGCATTAGTTAAACTGAGCTTTGTTTTAACCACAAGCATGTCTTACAAAAAGTCTTTTGATGAAAGTGCACATTTGATTTTCCATCTATGATAGTGATTGTCTCTCAAGAGCTATTTAGATGGATTGTGCAACAGTCTTTGAAAATTGTACAACCTCTCTACTCAAGTATCATCAACTTAATATACTTTTTAAATGAAATATTAGAATATGTTAGAATATAATATCGCAGTTGAACACAAGCTCTTTAGATGAAAGACCCAGTCTGCCTACACAACCATACATCAGAACTATTTTACCTTGAGAAAAGGACAAAGCCTGGAGAACAACACACAGCAGCAGAGTCGGCATCTCACAGTCAGTCAGCCTAACAGCCAAAGATTTGTGTTCGTCCCGTAACTCTCCGTTACTCTGACTGATGAACGTGACCCTGCACCTTCAGCCTTTGGTGTTTGTGCAGTTGCTGCATGTGGTTTCCACTACGGGGCGAATTCGAGCATCATGCCTCACACATGCACTCACTACCACAAACACACACCCTATTTTGCTACCGTCACAGGTCAAGTGCTCATGTTTGCGGTGTTAAACCTATAAACTTTCGCTTCATATTTCACTGCTTTAAAATAGGTTTCCGTGGATAATGGAGTTGTTTCAATTCTAGCATTAGTTTTGTAACAAAGCTTTTTCCCCTTTCTTTTCCCTCCAGTTCATTAAAGACTTGTATTGAGTTTCTTTGTGTATTTAAACAAAAGGCTCAAGATAGGAAGAATCGATTAAGCGCTCATCATGAAGACTCATGCAATTAATGAACTGAAGGGACAATGAATAGCTGTATGTTGAATAGTCTGTTATTATTGTGAAGCCTAAATTGCAAACAGTGTTTGCGTCTAAGACTTCAAAGCAGACCCACCTACACTTGTGCCCATTGTCCCGACTTCTAGCAAGATGTCCATTACCTTATCCTATTGGATTTCTACTGCATTACAGAGAAACTGGTGGTCATGGGCCAAAAATGTTTAGTTTTTTTCTGATATGAGAGCAATGAAAATAGCTAAAAGCAAATAATAAAATTCACTGAACAAAATAAACAAGCTTTTAGAATGCAGGAAAAAAGGTTTTCCATTTCTTTTCTTGTTGACATCAAAGGCCATGTGTCCAATCAAATGTTTTTTTGATGTAAATTCATCTGACATTTGGTCCAAGCCAGCCAAATTAGGCAGATGTCAATACGGACAGGTTGCATGACATACCTTCATCTTTAAAAAGCAGGGATGAAATTGCGCAAGGTAAAAAGAAAATGTGACCTAGACTGCCCTAGTGAAAGAAAACTATAACAAAATGTATTTAAAATATATTTATTTCATACTAAGTATACTACAAATCCAGGATGTACTACAATTTTGAATGTGTTTGTAGCATACTTAGTATAAAATAAATGTATTTCAAATACATTTTGGTAGGGTGCATTAAATACAGGTTTACTTGCAGTAAAAATAACCATGTCTGTGCCAACCACAATTTGTGGTGAATTAAGTTTCAATCATGTAGAAGCCAAAAAATTTAGTTGAAACAAAAGTACTGTTGTGTTTGGGTCATTACTTGTCTTTCCAACTTAACGTTTTTACTTTTCCAATGTAAAAGCATTTTCACAGTTATATTGGGAATATTATTAGACATATTGACTTTCGAAAATCATATTTTCGGCAATAGCCACCTCCCTCCTCAGAATCATTGCTAAGCTACAGAACATGCTATCTGTTTCTGATGCAGAAAAGCTAGCTCATGATTTCATTTTTAGGACCTCTAAACTGGATTACTGTAATGCATTACTAGCTTGTTGTCCTGCATACTCAATAAACAAGCAACAGTTAGTCCAAAATACAAGAGTTCTTACCAGGTCAAGAAAATATGATCATACCGTATAACACCAAATGTATCACCTCTACACTAGTTACCTATTAAGTTCTGTATCGATTACAAAGTATTGCAACTGACCTATTAGGCCCTAAATGGTTTAGCTCCAGTGTATTTAACTAATCTTCTATCGCCCCATAATCCAACATGCTCTTTAATGACACAAAACTTGAGAAAATGAGAAAATACCTAAATGCTTTTGGTAGTGCCTAAGTCCACTAATTGAGGGGAAGAGTTTTCGCATTTGGTTTCTAAACTGTGGAATAGCCTTCCTGATAATGTTCGGGGCTCAGACTCACTCTGCCATCTAGATTACAGATGCACCTCTTTAGCCAAGTATTCACATAATGCATCACATAACCTTTTACTCCAATTATATCAGATCAAACACACACGATTATATTTTGCTTGAAATTTTATGAACAGCAGCTATGCTAATTATTCTCCATCTGCTTTTCTGTGTCTACCTCAGGATGCAGTTTTGTGATTTGAAACGATATGTATTGTGAAAAGCGCTATGAAATTGAATGTGAATTTAATATAATTTCTGGCGGCTAAACCAGAAAACTGTAGCAAATTTTCTATATAATATGAAAATAAAGAATAACTACCTTTCTTTCATGCAGACTTTTAAGTGTGGTGATCTAACCAGATTTTTGGGGATTACTCAAACTGAAATTATTGGGAACTTTTGGGGATTACTCAAACTGAGACTCACAGAAACGTTGCAGATCTAATGCAGCTTTGAGTGTTTCTACCCACAGAATGAACTGAGCATTATGGGATGGTGTGGGACCTGGGAGATGCGTTTCTCAAAAGCATTATGAGCATAGAGACCATTGGTGGCAATGATTGTACGATTAGGCTTTTGCTATTTTTGGGAAATACAGCCCTGGGCTGGTTACTGTAAAGTAGCACGTTTGATCCCACAAAAGATGCACCTCTAAGGATTGAACCTTAACATGGGCAACTTGATGTGAAGTCATGAAAACGAATCTCATTCAAGAAGGAACCCGGGGCCAATCACATGGACTCTTTTCACTTGGGACAATAAGTAACCCCGAAAAACCAACCCCCTAGCATAACAACAGCAGACTGACAATGACACCATGTCATTGTGGCAGCAACTTTTGGATGGTCAAGCACAACTTTTTTTTTTTCTTGATAAAATATAAAAGTTCTAGAATCAAAATAATCCTTTTGTAATACTTTTCGAAAATACTTTTCAATACTCATCTGAATTGAAACAGCAAACATTCAGAGTAAGAGTAAAAAAAATGACATAACATTATTTATAATAAGTTTATTTGATTCACAGCTGCTACATATAGTGTTTTGACTTCGATAGTACCAACCTTTCGTGAACTTGTGAATTTCGCCAGCCGTCTTCTCTGCACCAAATTGGCCAAGCTTCCAGGGATGATCTCGTTTTCATGGAGACAGAAGCGGTGTGCACGGAGGGGAGGGGCGTGTGTGTGTGTGTGTGTGTGTGTGTGTGTGTGTGTGTGTGTGTGTGTGTGTGTGTGTGTGTGTGTGTGTGTGTGTGTGTGTGTGTGTGTGTGTGTGTGTGTGTGTGTGTGTGTGTGTGTGTGTGTGTGTGTGTGTGTGTGAGACAGAGAGAGACAGAGAGAGAGAGAGAGAGAGAGAGAGAGAGAGAGAGAGCAGGGAAAGGAAATGCAGCTGAACGAATACGCTGAGTGTTTTATATAGCGTTAAATGAATAACGAAACGCAATATGTGGCGGCCGGTGTTGATTCAGTGACACAGTACACAGTCCTAAAAGCAAAGCTGTTCAAGGACATCACTTAAGTCACTGTCCTCTCTGTCTTTGTGCAAATGGTACAGCAGGTTTTCCCCTTGCCAGGTTGTGCTTTCAGATTTAAAAGGAAAATTTAATCTGTTATCGCGTCAAATGTTACCACTTTTAGTCCCCAAGGAGTAGGCCTAGTTGTGTAAAGTCTGAACAAAAAGAACCAAAAATATTTTCTTCAAACTAACCTTTAGGCAATTTTCTATTATCAAGCTAACTAGTTACCTCACATTTTTATATAGCTAATGTAGGCTAATATATACATTACCGTTCAAAGGTTTGCGGCCTGTACATTTTTTCATTCTTTTGAAAATAAGTCTTTTAGGCTTACCAAGGCTGCATAAATGTAATCAAAAATAAAGTAATAACAGAAATATTGTGAAATCTTATTAATATTAATGTAAAACAACCATTTTCTTTATATATATATATATATATATATATATATATATATATATATATATATATATTATTATTATTATTATTATTATTATTATTATTATTTACATTTTTTCATGTGATGGCAAAGCTGAAAATCTGGTGATTTTTATTATTATTGAAGTTGAAAACAGTTTTGATGCCTAATATTTTTGTGCAAATCATGATACACTTTCTTCAGGATTCTTTGATGATTCTAAAGAACAGCATTTATTTGAAACTGAAATATTTTAGACTGAAATATTTTTAAAAAACACGGATTTAAAACAAGATGGCATGTTGTTCCCTTTGTAACATGGATGTATGTTTACCATTAAATAGGCTATTTATATAATTTAATTTGCAAGGCAAATTACTTTTTACTATGAGATGGGCTATCATTTTGATTTTATATACATATATTACAAAGTAATATTTTAATATATCTCTCATCCTGTTCTTTGTGTCTAGCCATCTCTCAAAGAATTTATGCTCACCATATACAGTGCTGGTCAGAATTATTTGCCCCCCTTATTTGCCCAATAGGTCACATTATGAAATACATGTTTTTCTCCAAAACACATTGGGAACAATTATTTGCCCCCTTTTATTAAATACTTTTTGCAACCTCCTTTTTCCAAGATAACAGCTCTGAGTCTTCTCCTTATAATGCCTGATGAGTTTGGAGAACAACTGACAAGAGATCAGAGACCATTCCTACAGAATCTCTCCAGATCCTTCAGATTCACAGATCCATGTTGGCGCTTCTTCTCTTCAGTTCAGCCCACTCATTTTCTATAAGGTTCAGCTCAGGGACTGGGATTGCCATTGCAGGTTTTGTGCTCAGTGATAGTGATGGGCATTCCGGCTCTTTTCGTGAGCCGGCTCGTTTGACTCAGCTTACTGAAAAGGGGCTCCTCTTTTGGCTCACAAACGGCTCTTTAAAAAAAATAATGTTTTGACTATGATAGGTGTGAAAACAATTCTAATTAAATTATTAAATGAAATCACTCACAATGTCTCACAATTTCCCTAAAAAATGCATTGATTTGTTATGAAAAAAAGATTACTATTAAACATTTGCATTTAAATTACAACTTTTTAATGTATAGAAACAACATTCAAAACAAATACAATCTGAATCTGAACAACATAATAGAACCCATATTAAAGAAAAATAAATAACTGAAAGGATTAAACTGGTCCCTCTTTTTTTCTCTTCTTTATTGGCATGTTATAACCAGCATTAATTATCTCACTAGTTATTTTGTGTGTGTGTGTGTGTGTGTGTGTGTGTGTGTGTGTGTGTGTGTGTGTGTGTGTGTGTGTGTGTGTGTGTGTGTGTGTGTGTGTGTGTGTGTGTGTGTGTGTGTGTGTGTGTGTGTGTGTGTGTGTGTGTGTGATGGCTCGGCCCCTCCCTCATGCTGTATAATTGGTTGACACCTTGTGTATGATTGACAGTAACAGAATGTGAGGCTGATCAGACAGTCGTTTTATGGCTCGTTTCCACTGAGCGGTACGGTACGGTACAGTTCGGTACGGTACGCAATTATTTGCGTTTCCACTGTCAAAAGTTGTGAATGGTACCAAAAAGCCGAACCGTACCGTACCACTTTTTGGGTACCCTTCCGTTGGGGTACCTAGCACAGTGGAACGGTACTAAAGGGTGGAGCTAGACTCACTGCAGAACGCTGATTGGTTGACAGAGTATCGTCACTTGCGCGAGCTACAAGGGGAATGACAACAAAAGCAGCGCCATTTTTTTAATATACAGTTGGAATATAATAGTATGGTTATTCTTTCACGAAATGTAGTTTTAAGAGTTTTTCAGACGAGAATGTAGTTGTTTAAAGCTCAAATCTGTGGTTTATTTATAATGTTTTCTGATAATTTGATCCATTCCAGGCGATCACCGGGCGCTCGGCGCTCATGTTCCCCGCCTGCAACAGCCTTTCCTCGGCTAGTCGTTCTGACGTTTGCCGCTGACTCTGTAGTGGTAATTCGTCTTGTGTATATCTAACGGGTGATCTTTGGTCTCGTGAATCGATAATTCGTTCCCTGGCCAATCGTTTTGCTGAGGGTTAAGTGAAGTTTCATATATTTAGGCTATTTAACTTTTCCGTTGTAACGTTAATGTTAGACCAGCGCTGAATTTGTATATTTGACTGAATTTTTTGCTTTATCTCTTATTGTATAGCTTCTTGTAACGTTACCTTTTACTTATACTTTTATAATGGCTATTATTGCTAAAACTGAAATTTAACTGGGTTGAGTTTTGTCATTTTTTATTTTATTACACGATTATCACTGTAATGTTGTTTATTGCAACATTTGTACAAATGCAAATATTGCCAGGAATATGTTTAATATTTTTTAAATTTAAACGAAAAGATGCAGGGTTGTGTTTTATATTTCGTTTTGTTATAAATAGGCTAATGTTAAACATGCAGTAAATAATATAATCAGGTCTATACATTGCCTGAACCACATTTGTGTGCCTATAATGTTTAAAATGTATTTAAATGAAAACGAAAAGGGACAGAGTGGTGTTTTATAATATATTTCGTTTTATTGTTGCCTAAAATGTACATGCAGAGCGAGCTGAGTGACGCTTTCAAGAACGCGCTGTTCCATTTGGAGAATTACCGGACTCGCGTCCTCGGGAGTCATTCTGCTGAGAACTTTGCGTACTTGTTATTGAGAAATGCCTAATGTCGGCGCTTGTCTTCTTGTGACAAACATGCCGAGAAGCAAGGACAAGATCTGCTGTATGCCATCCATTAGTGTTTACTTTGTCGCTTTCTTCTTCGCGCGAAAATGACGTTGATCGCTTCTTTCCTGCAAACACCACGCCTATCAAGTAGGGTACTGTTGGCGGTGGAAACGCTAGCCGGATCATGGTTTACTGACCCGACCCGACCCGAACCGTACTGTACCGTACCGTACTGCTCAGTGGAAACGAGCCATAAGCCTACAGTAAATAGCAGTTATATGGCAGTTGCTTCAATGCATTTAGGGGTGTGGTCCTGGTCAAGACAATCTCATGAACTACAAACTGAATGTCAGAATAGGAAAGAAAGGTGATTTAAGCAATTTTGAGCGTGGCATGGTTGTTGGTGCCAGACGGGCCGTTCTGAATATTTCACAATCTGTTCAGTTACTGGGATTTTCACGCACAACCATTTCTAGGGTTTACAAAGAATGGTGTGAAAAGGGTAAAACATCCAGTATGCGTCAGTCCTGTGGGCGAAAATGCCTTGTTGATGCTAGAGGTCAGAGGAGAATGGGCCGACTGATTCAAGCTGATAGAAGAGCAACTTTGACTGAAATAACCACTCGTTACAACCCGAGGTGTGCAGCAAAGCATTTGTGAAGCCACAACACGCACAACCTTGAGGCGGATGGGCTACAACAGCAGAAGACCCCACCGGGTACCACTCATCTCCACTACAAATAGGAAAAAGAGGCTACAATTTGCAAGAGCTCACCAAAATTGGACAGTTGAAGACTGGAAAAATGTTGCCTGGTCTGATGAGTCTCGATTTCTGTTGAGACATTCAGATGGTAGAGTCAGAATTTGGCGTAAACAGAATGAGAACATGGATCCATCATGCCTTGTTACCACTGTGCAGGCTGGTGGTGTAATGGTGTGGGGGATGTTTTCTTGGCACACTTTAGGCCCCTTAGTGCCAATTGGGCATTGTTTAAATGCCACGGCCTACCTGAGCATTGTTTCTGACCATGTCCATCCCTTTATGGCCACCATGTACCCATCCTCTGATGGCTACTTCCAGCAGGATAATGCACCATGTCACAAAGCTCAAATCATTTCAGATTAGTTTCTTGAACATGCCAATGAGTTCACTGTACTAAAATGGCCCCCACAGTCACCAGATCTCAACCCAATAGAGCATCTTTGGGATGTGGTGGAACGGGAGCTTCGTGCCCTGGATGTGCATCCCACAAATCTCCATCAACTGCGAGATGCTATCCTATCAATATGGGCCAACATTTCTAAAGAATGCTTTCAGAACCTTGTTGAATCAATGCAGCGTAGAATTAAGGTAGTTCTGAAGGCGAAAGGGGGTCAAACACAGTATTAGTATGGTGTTCCTAATAATCCTTTAGGTGAGTGTAATATTTCTAGCACATGCTGTCAGATTTAGATTTTTTATCTGTTGGTATTTGATCAAATCCATGATGCCATGTATCTGAACAAGATGTCCAGGACCTCTGGCAGAAAATTAGGCCCACAGCATTAAATATACAGCAGAGTATTTAATTTTACACATGGGGTACTTTTTTATCCCTGTGTCTGCACTAAACCCATAAGTGTTTGCTGCCCAAAAAACAATTATTTTTGTTTCATCTGACATAGAACCCGTTCCGTTTGAAGTTACAGTAGTGTCAGTTACTTTTCAAACGTTCTAAAAAATAAATAGCTTTTTTAAATAGTAATGCCCTCCAATGCCATTTTACTGCAGTTGTAGCTACCCATTTAGAGCCACAAGATGGCATCATTGAGCTATTCTAACTTGCTTTGGCCTGAAATGAGTTATAAGAAAGATATAGGCCAAAAAGTAGATCGGTATGTTGCCATGGCCAACGTTCAGATATCCAGTTAAATGCTTAAAGGGTAAGTTCGGTGTTTTACAATTAAAGCCCTGTTTTAAGATCCTTTCTGATGAAATCGAACGGTTAGGATTAAAATTTGGACACATCCTGCTGTCCCGTGAATTTTAGGTATCTTTGGTAGCCCACCTCTACAATGGTTTCATAGGTGCATATGAAAGAATCATTCATAAAACGCATTAAACTTTAGTTTACAAAGACGTGAAACTCACCGAGTGGTCTGGGGTGTTCATGATATGCTCACGCAAAAATTGCTGCAAAAGATGCTTTCCAACAGGTTTTATCGTAGTTTTTGTCCTGACTTAAGTCAATGGAGTTGGACAAAAACTACGATAAAACTTAATCTTAACCTTTCGATTTCATCAGAAACGATCTTAAAACAGGGCTTTAATTGTAAAACACCAAACTTACCCTTTAAAGGGACATTGTGTAGGAATTTCTCCCAGCTAGCGATAAAATTGTATTTTGCATTCAAACAATTTGTGCTCTCCAGCGCCTCGCTTTTTCAAATGCGTGTTGCATCTACGGTAACCATTATGTACCAAAAAGCTATGAAAAACAATGCAAGAACAATCATATGCTCTATTAAAATATATTCTTATCGAATTTCTAGATTAGATAAAAAGTATACTTACAAACCTTGTTTTTAGCGCCTTCTCAACTTTATTCAATAGCTGCTATTCATCAAATAGCCTGTTTAACTTTTAACTATAAATGTTCTACTGTCTATATAATAAAGTACACAACCAAGCAATGAAAAAAAGCATGTCATTAAGACTGTATTGACTTAAAGCCCAATTTATACTTCTGCGTCGAACTTACGCCGTAGCTACGCCGTAGGCTGTGTGTAGCGCGCGTACCCTTCCGCGTACCCTGACATGCACCTCTCCAAAAATGTAACAACGCGTCAATTCTACGCGGACGCAAGCGCTGTGATTGGTCTGCTCAAACCGCTCCCCCGGGTTTCACATGCTCCCTGTGCGTGCGTCAACCCGCACAACGACGCAGAAGTATAAATTAAAACTAAAGCGTAGTCTACGGCGTAGAGGCTCCGGCATAGGTCCGACGCAGAAGTATAAATCAGCCTTAAAGCCCAATTTATACTTCTGCGTCGAACTTACGCCGTAGCTACGTCGTAGGCTACGTGTAGCGCGCGTACCCTTCGGCATACCCTGACATGCACCTCTCCAAAAATGTAAAACTGTATGTTCACACCGCCGCCGACTTGAGCGACAAAGAAGCTCTGGCCGCCCTGCCAAGGACTATTATTATTTGCATTTGCATTATTATTTGCATTAATGCAATTGATCAAATCGGTGTTACCATCAGCAAATGAATTGCATTCCCGCTTGAAACGAGCATTCGTAAATATTTCAAATAAAAGTTGCGCTCATTCTCAAACGTGTATCACTGGATCATGGATAATCGCGAAGTTGTTGTGATTGGTGCTGCTGTATTGTATTTGCGGAGAAGACGTCGGACTCTGAGATTTTGGGTTCATGACACCATCCAGGACCGTTATCTATGCAAACAACGTGATATGGTGATATCATAAATGATAGGAAACCCAGCAACGGTGATGATTAGCTTCTCCTCCATTTTCTCGGAACTAATGTTTTGGTAGGAACGAAAGTTTACATGGTATGTTTCTCTGGAATCAGCCAGCGTGAAGGACGTCTATATTCCGATTGGTTGCTGGCTTTTGCCGCTGCTTGCTGCTGAACCGCGTCATAGCTCATTACCATAAATTTGAGCTACTTTCAACTTTCTGATTGACGCTCAAAACGCACAAAACCCGACGCCGATGGATTTGACGCTCCTTGCACCTGAGAGAAGCCAGCTTCCATAGAGTGCCGAAGTTATGACGTCACTTTGTAGGCCAAAATGCGGAAAAGAGTTAGCATTTTAGCACTCCCGGTTCCCTCGCCCTAAAGTCTATGGGTTTTTTTAATGGGTTTTTGCTAAATCGCCTGAAATAAGGTGTGTGGTTAAGAAAGCCTCTAAATATTTTCAGGGAAACACACCAGTTATAACCTGCTTGTGGTTTTTGAAATTTTATTGTGTCTGCTTGTGGTTTTTTAAACTTTATATAGGCTTCAAAATGTATACATTTTGGATTAACTTGTAAAGATTATCTTGATAGACAAAACATGTAAGGGTCACAACGCTTTGTTGAACACAGATCTTATTTTTTGCGATTTTCCAAAAGTCTATGGGGAAAATGCATAGCTTTTCGATTGAGGGAACCCATGCGCCGCTAACTTCCGAGTTGTCCTACAAAGTGACGTCATAACTTCGGCACTCTATTGAAAATGAATGACTTCCGGTAGCTTTGGAAGCTCAAGTCGGCAGCGGAGTGAACGTACAGTCACTGATCTGCTCCTCCGTTTCTGCTGCTTTCAGTTATGATGCTGGCTCTGAACGAAAACGCGACATTAAGAGGACACACTTAACGACTGTAAGGCCGATTATGAATGTAATTTGATACTTACGACTGATCACGCCAAGTCAGAAACAGTTGCCTTCTGTCGGTTTTCACAGTCGGTGTTAGAAATCTGCTCCAGTCGTTGGAAACAGTCTGTAAGTGTGTTCAGTTCAGTCTTAGAATGTTTCAGCTAGTCATTAAGTGTGTCCCAGGCATAACAAAAACACATCTTTAATAATTCAGTTAGATAAAATGAAAACATCTTGCTCTACAGATGAAGCCAACTGCAAACATGTTTAGAGAATATCAGGGATGACAGGCCTCTTCTGGATCTCATTTTCCAAGAGACATCTTCAATATATCCACTCATTGGAGGTCATGCCACTTCTATAGAGCTTACTCAAAGCAGAGCCATGACAGGCATGAAAGCAAGGCTGTGATGGAAAGACTTACAGTGTTTTCAATGGAATCTGCTGTATAAAGCTGTATAAAACTCCTAGATCACATTTGATTATCCACAGCTCATATTGTCGGGAATTTTTTGTCGGAAATATCTTGGAAAGATATTTTTGCAGTGTTTCGGCAGCAGATTTTATGTCTATTCCTCACAGCCTCGCTTTCATTCCCATTAAAAATCAAAGATGCCACTGCTGTGAATAAGGTCCATTTGCATTGTTGAATTCATAAAAGACATAAAAGAACACAGAAACCTGAACACTCAGTGTGGCTACCAAAGAACAAATTACTGTCAGGACATGAAACCGATTTATTTTCACAGTGAATGAGCTGAAATTACAGTTTACTTTCATCAACAAATTGAGGATCAGATGTGAATGGCTGACAGGCAAGGGATTTGACCAAGACATGAATCTCTTGTATAAAAGGACGATAAAAATCAAATACAATATCTGGGAACGTCCCTCTATAAATGATTCTCATAAAACAAACATATTCACATGCTGAACATCACACCAAGAAAAGCTAAAAAAAATTGTGTGTGGCCTATTATTCTAAAGAGTTGGTTTGGTTTTAATGAAATCCTGCAGTTCAGAAAAAACTTTCTTTCCATCAAACTATGTGAAGACCAATGGCTGTGATTGTATTTTTTTTTTTTTATTCAATACACCTACAGCTCAGGTCATCCAGGTGACATTTCATTTTTAAGCATTGACTATTATTTTTACTCAGACCCCCTCACAGAACAAGCAAATTCATAATAATCCATAAAGCCTATATTATTATGCTATTATTCAGTGAGGAGTTCTCTGACATCTAATGCTGGGTTCAGTCACATCTCTTTTCACAGGCAACCGCTATAGTCTTGCAACTACTTATTTCCTGAGATCCGAGTGAGTCAGGAAACACACCTTGACCCTTATTATTACTAGATTTGATATTTTGGTTATATATGTGTATATGTATATATGTGTATGTATATGTTGGTTATGTTGCTGTTTCAAGCTAGATTTTTGTGTATGCAAGTGTCTGTGTGATACAGACAACTGTTCAAAAGCTAGTAACAGATAAGATCTAAATAAAGATAAGATCTAAAAGTAAAATGTCTATTGGAAAAAAGGATATGAACTGACACCCTATTATTATACAAATTTAGCTAAAATAACTAAAAGCTTGTTTCTTAAAACAAAACAAAAACTGAAAAGACCTTCTGAGCATCGTCACGGTCAAAGTAATAAATCTTCTGTATTTTAAATATGATCTGTGTTTACTGTGCTATAGGAGTAATATTGAGTCAGATCAAATGGTGAAATATATTAATCAACGAAACTCTAAAAACTGTATAATTAGCCACGGTCCTGTGGGATATATTTTTGTGTCATTTAAACTGTCCATTCTGTCACTTGTTTGGTCCTGGTTCTCCTATGAAGGCATGACAACAAGCAAACTGTCCAAGTAAATTGGCCTCCACAGACTTTATTTTCATGGTGATGTTTGTCCTTTCATGGACTGTCCACGGCTAATGCAAATGCTTTATTCTTAATTATTATGACAATTGGCATATTGGTCACAGTAATTAAAACAGGAAACAGTTTGAACATAAAAGGCTCTTGAGATTCCTCAAGCATTCCTCCAACCCTCAGATCACAACGAGCAGACTACCACAAAGCATTCATTAAAAATTAAAAATGAATAATTCAATAAATTATTCATACTCTTATAGGGAGACCCTGGCCATTATTTGAAGGATGAAACATCAAACCTTTTTTTCCCCATTTCACTGAACAATGTCTAGAGCTAGCAAGTTTTTCTGATTTTGGCAACACATTGTTTACTGACTATTAGCAAACCCCATGAAACCAGGCTGTGCAATGCTTCTGCTCAATGTAAAATAAATAAGCATCATATAAAGCTATAAGTCACAGAGCTGTCCCTTCAATGAAAATATATAAAGTCCCACATCATCATCCTGACAAGGTATATAAGTTACTCTATACCACCAAAATAAACAGCCATAAGTAGGCTACACTAGGTAGAAAGGCAAGAAATGAACAGTTTGAGCTTGCACAGAAACAAGTGTTTACTGGCAGTAATTCTTACAATAATTGGCTGACAAGCTCCATTTTGTGTTTTTACCTATCAGAAATGGTGCCAATGGGGCTCGCTTGTGAGGTCTGATATGTCAACTATTTACAGACACTGATATCAATCAATACCTGTCAACACTCCCGTTTTTCCCGGGTTTCTCCCGTTTTTTAGCCCTATCTCCCCGACCCCTCCCAGTTTGTTATTTTTCCTGGGAAACTCCCGTAATTTGCATGGCCCAAACTCCTTCATGAACAATTGGACCAATATGTTTGTCTAATGTTGACCAGTTTACCGATTGTATTAAATGCATATTGGTCTGCAAATCCACAGACCATTTACAATTTCAACCCGTTTGTTACCTAAACCTGGCAACCTATACCCCAGTCGCGCAGTCGCGGAAAGTTTAACCCGAAATCGAGCCAATAGATGATGGCAGGTGACGTTTTGGGGTGGTGACTATTGAGATTGGGCAACATAATTTCTATCCCTTATTACAAGTTATCATATCCTAAACTGGATATTTGACCGCATCACATGCTTACTAACATCTATTTACAAATAAAAACATAAAGAAATATTAATAAATGAAGTTATGTTTTCATTTATGGGTATTGCAACGTAAATAATACACTTAACACGTGCAGTACACTCAGGGGCGAAAATTCCATCAAAATGTTGGGGGGGACAATAAACATAACAATTCACAAGAGCAATTTTTGAAGGGGACACCAATAACACAGGCAAAATTCTACTTGCAAGGATACGTGTACACCGAGGAAAGCCTTACTACTATTATTAGTATAGCACGGAGACCGTTCCATTATCCTTCTTCTCAAAGTTTCTTTCTGGTTTAATGAAAAAGCTGACTAAATTGACCAAAAAAAATCTTCAAAACCATAATTGTTTTTGTAAATAAGTTGTTTTGTGTAAACAACTTATTTACAAAAAATGTATGGTTTAGAAGAATTTTTAGCCGGATTTTCGCCTGGAAGGCTCTATAGAAATCTGGCACCCTATTGAACGAAGTTAAACTGAGAGCGTGCGTTCACACACACAGACACCAGAATGAACGCGATCACAGTAACGTTCATCAGGCAGTAATACAGCACGTTCAGTTCACGTTCGCCAAAATATGAACGAGTTCATGAACTATCGTTCAATGAACGCGTTTAGGCACAACACTAATTAAATTATATAAGCCGACTAAATCACAGTGAAAACCTTAAAATCTAAATTCGCACCCGGACCTACAAGACTAACGATACATCACGTAACGTTAGTGTATGCGTACACTCTATGGGTGTGGGTGAGTGTGTGGGGATATACTGTATTAAACACCCTAGGTAAACTTTAAACGTTATAATCGCTAACATAGCAGACTACATCAGTGACAAAAGTAAATTACACAATCATATTTGTTTTTTTACATGATTTATTAATGACTCAGCATCATCTATATTAAAGAGAAAATAATCACTTCATCCGATGTTTAAAGTGAATAAAATAACATTGACTTGCTGGAGTTACACAACTACTCAAAAACATAGTTCATCTCTCCCGCCACCGGAATGTGTGTGTGTCTGTGCTCGGTGGTGAGGTAAAAGGGGCGGAGGAAGTGGACCAAAGCACTGTGAGGCAAGGGAGGAGGGACTCAAAAATCGAGATTGATTGAATGAATCGATAAATAATTATATCTCTGAACTAACATAAATTATATGTTAACTATTTCTGTAAAATATATTTATAGCACAAATAGTAAGAATACTACACTAGAATAATATTACACTATTCCGAAATTCAGTCTACAAACACAAACCTGTTAGTTCCGGTTCTGTGACTCCTTCTGCAGGTTACGCCAGTAGGTGGTGACAAGTGACCGTCTTTATGATTAGCCTACAGCGAACACGAAGTTTGTTAACACTTGTATTCACAACATATCAAAAAAGCCACTGTCACTGTCTTTGAGGTTGTTGCGTTGCATCATGGTTTTGCAAAAAAGAACAAAAAAAATTATCCAACTTGGCCTGCAATTTAGAAGGCCAATTTAACAAGAGAATTTAATTCACCATGCTCAACAGCATTAGGAATGACTCTCAAAAAGGTAATATCATAACATCGGAACTGACATAAGGCACAGAAATTAAAAATAAAAACTGGATGACCTGTCAAATGCATAGAAATTACACTTTTGACTTCTTTGTGTTTTTATGTAATCCATTCAAAGTCATGGTTTGAGAAAAAGCTTTCTTAAATATTGGAAGCAATAATTACAACCAAACTAGAAAGAAGCACAACAGACTCGTTTCACAATAATTTAATTAACTTCCTTTTCTGATTTTGTTGCAAATGTGTTCAATTTAGGCTGTAATTAATGTTTTATTCCCCCTGGTGTCTCAAGGAGATGAAGATGAATTGTAATTGTGTGCTGTTTTTTCGAGGGCACTTTTCTAAGTCCCACTTCCAGATTTCAAACTAATGCTATTTACCTGTTCAGTAAATCCTTTATGTACGACACAGTTCCCCTGGCAACTCTGTATCGTCACAGCCGGTTGAAATAAAACACACTGTACTTAAGAAAGCAGGAACAAAATATCCAGGTGAAAGTGCAACGAAAACTGACAATGAACTGAATGAAACAAAGCTTAAATATACAGACCAAACCAATCAACAAAATGGATAACAAGTGTGAAGATTAATCAAACAATGAAAAATCATCATAGTAACAGATGAAAACCAAGGAAACTGAACTAAAACATGTGCCAGTACTCTAACCACCACGATTTCAACCTTCGGGAGTACAGGCACTTTGTTTCTGTGTTTCTTTTGGATTTTGATGGGGTTTGCACATGTTTTAGTTCAGTTTCCTTGGCAACATGAGAGGAAGAAATCTAATTAATAGAAATTCTGTTCTTTTGAACTTTCTAGTAATCAAAGAATCCTTAAGAAAATGTATCACAAGTTTCCACAAAAATATTTAGCAGCACAACTGCTTTCAACATTTATAACAATCAGAAATGTTTCTTGAGAGCCAAATCAGCATTTTAGAATGATTTCTGTAATGATGTTGTCATATGATGCTGAAAATTCAGTGCCATCACATGAATAAATGACAAATATAAAACATTGTAAAATGAAATATTTTACAATGTATTGTTGTATTTGCTGTATTTTTATTGATCAAATAAATGCAGCCTTGGTGAGCATAAGACATTGAAAATCTTCCCAACCACAAACTTCTGCACAGCAAAGAAAGGTGACTTAATAATTTGCACTTTTTAAATCTAAAAAACAATATCAATACTTAAATTGATATATAAAATATAAAAAATATATAAAAAAATATTTATTAGCAAAGTTTCGGTCTAATGACCATCAGGCATTGAGATTTTTGACTTTCTTTGGTCGTCTATTACCTGCAGGTGTGCAATGGTAATTGTTAATGGACTTTTTAAATAAAAAATTATGCAAAATTGTTTTTGGACAAGGGAGCTGAAATAAGCAGAACAGTCTTCCGTGTCAGCTTCTGTACTTAGCCTTCTTCAAGTCTCTGCAACAGGTCTCAAAATGAACAGGTTCTGTTGTTCTGATGCAGACTCTCCCAGTGTTTCAGAGCATTGATCAGATGCTCTATTATCTTCTTGGACAGGCTCACATCCTAGCAGTGGCGGAGCCAGGATTTTTTGATAGGGGTGGCCAGGCAAGGGCCAGCAAACAGTCTGGGGTGGCATATAAATCTTAATAACATAAAAATTAGTTTAAATAATGTATTGGACTGTTTTAGTGCCTTCCTACACAAGTGAATACAGTTCATTTGTACTTAATTGTAATTGAGATGGTAGTGAATTAGGAATTATGGAATACTGAGTGAATTTTATCTTTTTTATTATTATGAGCTACCACCAGGCATATTAATAAAGAGTACACACACTATAGCTAAAGTTCAACTTGCTCAGTTAGCTTGGTTCTGGTTCTCAAAACCCCCAACATTGTTGCACCTTCATGGATGAGACATGCAGATAACTACTGTAGTTCGAAGATTATTTAACCTTCATTGAATTTTATATAATCAATTAACTCTTCAACTTTCTATATTAGTTGTCAAAATAAAGAATCTAAACCGTTCTATCATACCTAAATTAAAAAGGGGGGAAAACATCTCTTTTGAATCCCTATGTGCAAGAATGTGAACAAGGCGGAAGTAAACAGCACATAAATACCAGAATGTAAAATTAGTTATTTTATGGATTTAAAAATGATAAATTTTTGTTTTTCCTTAACAAATTAACGCAAAATTACCGCCTATCTTCTAGTAGCCTACAAATGCACGGTGCTCACATTTATTTGAACATTAAAAAAAATCACATAGCCTATCAGTTTGTGCCTTAAATTGTGATTTCACATGGCAGAATATTTTAGTCGAGACATATTTGACCCATATAACAAATACATGCATGCATGCAGTTTTGACACAGATTTTATCGCCTTTTTGATTATTTCATGAGTTAGCTAATTGACGACAGAATTACTCCTACAGCACGCCACATTGCGCGTGATGTGCAAGTACAGTAGGCTACAAAGGCTCTCAGGACAGGAAAGTTAGTTTTACTGAGATTTGTTGACCTTACAAGTACATCTCATCTTATTGCAGATAGCCTAACGTTAATGATTCAGGACAACGACTGGAGATATGCAACTCACTCAAAACGGTCTCACAACCCACCCGTTGAGGAACATCGAATCTATATTTACTATGCTCCGATCACTGCTGAAGCTCATCCGGTACCCGTACATTTCCGCACTCGTTTGACTTAATTGCGCCTGGTGCTGAGGTGAAGTTGGAGTGCGCGTCTGAATAGTCTCACGTTTTTTGTGGTCTTAAAGCGACGGTTCTGTGTTTTAAAAACAAAATTCTTGTAAAAATAAGAGCGAGACAGAAACAGCAGTTGTGAGAGGGGTGGCCAAGCTTAGCCAAGGGTGGCCATGGCCACCCCTGGCCACCCCCGGCCACCCCCTGGCTCGCCACTGGATCCTAGTGATTTTCCTCTCCTTCAATTGCAAAGAGATTTGGAAAACAAATGCATGTGGTATAGAGCTGAACACTGTCCAAAGACATGTTAAATAACCAAAGAAGGTTTAACATTCAGCATAGCTTCATCTTAATGACAACCAGCAAACAGATAAAACACACTAACTTACGCATGGCTGATTATGATAATAACCTCATGCTCTGTACAGAAAAAAATATGGGGTATTCGACACAGATTTCATTAGGTTCATTATAAGAGCAGTTTAGCTTTTATGGTGTCTGAACAATGAAGCAGAACATCACAGGCAGCAAAGTGCAGCTGAATAAGAGGAGAAAAGCATCCATCCATTAGCGACGTTTATTATAAACCTTGAGACTAGAGGTTTAAAGAGAGCAGAAGTGAAAAGTAAGTAAAGAAGCAGAATGAAAACCTCAGAATTCTGTTTATCATCCGAGGCTTCAAAGTGATGTTAGACAACAGACTGGGACACAGATTATGAAGGACAAATAGTAAATATTTTCTCTCAAATGGCCAGGCTGTTCGCTGCACTCCGGCATCTGCTGAAAGCTTTTGCACGTTCCGTGAGAGTTTATTTGTAAAGTTGCTGAAGAAAGAACACCTCTATATAAGAGCATGATTGTGTGTAAAGGTAAATGTGCAGTGCACTTGTAATGAAATTTCAAATTTCAGAGCATGCAGTTTATGGGTATTTTCGTACAGCTTTCAGGTAACCAAACAAGAGCTAAGAGTGGGAAATTGGTACTTCTTCGAGGTTTCAGTGGCTAATTCTGAGGGGATAAAGATCTTACTTCCGTAAGAAAAGATTCCCAGATACACAGAGATGTAACCCGCTTTAGCAATGGGCCCTTTATGGCTTTTTTTATTAGAATATCACAAGAAATGCCTTTAAGAGTAAAATGCAGTTTTCATATCAATCTGATGTGATATCGATACAATGTCTTGATCAGATTTGAGGGACAAGTTTACAGTTTGTCAAGCTTAGGCTTACAACAAGAGTTGGGTGCTTCTACATCAGTGTTATTCATTTATCATTTCCCTTTGATTTTAGGGATTATGAGTAGGGTTTAGGATTAAATCTTCAGAGAGGATCGTTGACCCAGGAACGCATGTTGACCACATCTAACTCGGCGATGGATGGATGGGTGGATGGATGGATGGATGGGTGGATGGATGGATGGATGGATGGACGGACATGTGCCCGATGATGTAAAATATGTAGCCTATGATCTATTTTTTTTTCTTTTGGATGCTAATGTTTATGTTAAATGTTAAACATGGCAAAGTTGTTGTTTATAAACTGTAAGAAGTTTTCTAAAGATAAAAAAATCTAAAAATTCCAAACATTCCAATATGATTTTAAAGTATAGCTATTAAGTTTGATAACACTAGATAAATTGTAACAGGGAAAGAGTTTTTTTACTTGAAGATACCAACTGAACTGTTTGTGCAAGTGTACAGTATGTAAACATGAATATCCCCAGTTGCTCTTGTAGCCTATAGAGGATGTGTGTTAATGTTGTAACCCACTAATTAAGTGTTATCTCACAGCTTTTAGACAGAGCGCGAGATTATTCCACCCACACCCTGACATCGCTCGAGCTGGTGTGAAGTACATCCTTTGCACTCTTTCAGAAACGCGCACAATTATACCAGTCACGCACTCATCTTCTGCCTGCCACATAACAGCACATTCCTGACCTACTAATTACTGTACAAGTCTATTCTTCAAGTTAGTCTACTTCTATTAGTTCTTAACGTTAACATGGATCTGGTGAACTGACAAGTGCTGCGAAACCTTTTGTCAACATCTCATTCAGTCAGTTTGATTTGGACTCTTAGAGGGGATTCTTCATTTAAACCTGTCTAAGGCAGACATTGTCTTTACAAAATAAATTACCAAGCATTGTGCCAGTTTGAACAGTACGACATGACAAACCGACAGGATGAGTAATGTTAAGATCTGGGAAGTTTTTTTTTTTAAACCACACACGTGTCCTTCAAATTCAAGGACCACACAATAAATGCTTTATTCGGTTATTGGTTCAAAGTATAGAGAGGTATAAATCAGAGAGGAAAGGAAATAGGTGCATGAATGTGAAGCCAAAGACGGGAAGCGTAACGCATGAGAATCACGCCAATACAACACTTCGATATCTGTAAATACCTTTTCTCTTACACAAGACGTTTTGCCTTTGATAAGATGGCATTCATCAAGCCGCAGCTGTGGAGCTTTTTTCCCCATCGATTCCTTCTGCAGAATCTAAATAAAGCCACACACCATGGCTCTGCCACGCCGTGACAGTCAATCACATTTCCTTGAGGAAAAGCAATTTCCGAACCATTATCCACAGGTTTCAGTGGATTCCACTTTACATGAAAGTTAATTGCTATAAAATTGTGTTTGTTCATTCAAAATATCGCAATTTGGTTTTGGGAAACAAAATAACTTGAGTGATTACTGTGGTGGATGGTGAATGAGAGAACATGGTAGGCTATATTAAGATGATTGTTTTGTGTACTGCATTGAATATGGACATTGTTTATAACATAAGTGGTTGAAATAGAATTCAAATACTTCAAAATTAAGTATGTTTATTTACTTATTTATTTACTATTTATTTAATTTTTAAGGTTTTTTATATTAATAAAGTAAAATGGAATACTACTTTGAAATAACAAAACACTATATCACAGTAGAATAGACTGTAAACTTAGCTATCATCTCAGTATAAATCATCCAGTCCACCCTAGCAACCACCTAGAAATGCCATAGCAACCTGCCACAACACAGTATATCCTATATCAACGGTGAATGTGATTTCACCAAGTACAACATGTTCTTGGATCAACATCTTTGTTGATCTTTGAACAACATTCCAATCAGCCAATCAAATTTGAGGGACAAGTTTACGGTTTAAATGTCAAGTTCAGGCTTACAACCAGGGTTAGGAGTTATTCACCTATCATTTACCTCTGATTTATGGGATAACTTATGGGTAGGGTTATGTTTAGGGGTAGGGATAGGGTTGGTTATGACTCAGTCTTTAGACAGGAATGTTGTTCCAGGATCAACAAAATATATCACTTGTCAAAATCACAAATCAGCATGTTTTTTTTCTTCAGAAAATGTAAAAATCTGTTCAACATTTCTAGAGAAGAGAAATAATTTGACATTTTCACATCCAATTAACATTATCTGCAAGAAAATGTTCAATTACATTAAGTCAAGGATATTTCCTGTGCTGACTGGTGACCCTCAATATAACGAAATAGTAAAGCTAAAAATGTAAATGGTTGTTTCAATGCCGTGTATTGTTATTTTCTTTGGAACACAAAAGTAGACATTTTGGAAAAATCATTACACCGCTTTTGCCATATAATGGTTCACAGCACTGTCAAGCTCCAAAAAGGACCAAAAAACTATTATAAAAGCACAATCAAAGCTGGAAAATGAAGCCTTTTGTGCAGTGTGGTTGGGGGTCGCGTGTTACACAAAGCAAAGTAATATCAGAAAGCGCAGCCAGCTCTTAATTGTCCGGTCACAGAGCAGACTATTGCATAGTAATGATGGGTGTTAAGGAACGGAGAAAGATCTTCCTCCTACTCTCATGCATTATGCTATCAGACATAAAGGGCAAAAGTACATCCAGCATTTTTAAAAGATGAACACAGAGAGATGAAAGCCTCATATCCTGCAGCTTCTGATCATTATGGTTAAAGGAACAGTAAATGATGATATTGACTTTGGGTTATTTCACCCAATGAAAATTCCGTCATTAATTACTCACCCTCATGTCATTCCAGACCTGTAAGACTTTTGTTCATTTTCGGAACACAAATGAAGAACTTTTTGATCAAATCTGAGAGCTTTCTGTCCCTCCATTGACAGCTACGCAACTGACACTTTGACACTTCAAGAAGTTCATAAAGAGATGGTAAAAATAATCCATATGAATTGAGCAGTTTAGTCCAAATTTTCTGAAGAGACCCGATCGCTTTATATGATGAACCGATTTAATTTAATCTTGTATTCACATATTCATCAACTGACACATTAGGTGTTGTAAACGAAAGCTCAAGCATGTTCGCTTGACGTGTGAAAGCCAATAAGGTTCATTCTTGTGTTACGCAGCATGTTTGAGCTTCTGTTTATGTTCGCTGTATATGTGAATAAAAGCCGAAATTAAATCTGTTCATCATATAAAATGATCGAGTCTCAATTCATATGGATTTGTTTTACCATCTCTTTATGAACTTTTTGAAGCGTCAAATTGATATTTGCGTAGCTGTCAATAGAGGGACAGAAAGCTCTCGGATTTCATTAAAAAGATCTTCATTTGTGTTCCGAAGATGAACAAAAGTCTTATGGGTTTGAACCGACATGAGGGTAAGTAAATAATGACAGAGTTTTCATTTTTGGGTGAACTAACTCTTTAAAATGCACCATCTGAACTGGGCAGTCACTACCAAGTCACACATTCAAGAAAATATGGAAGTAGGTAAACTAAAATAAGTAATTTTTCTGTCATAAGCATAAAACCTGCATCACAACAACATATCCATGAGCAAGATTTGTAAGTTATTTCTGTGACAGTCTTTACTTACTACTTTTAGACGTGCAGAAATTCTGATTACATGCAGAGCCTTTACAATATTTTTCTGAGCAATTGCTGGTATACTGCCACAACATCATTAGACTATTATTGTAGTTTATTACGTTACATGTTTGTCATACAATCTTTTTCTTTATTTTTTAGAATAAAGCTAAAAAAAATTTTTTGGACAAAGTCAAAGTTTGTTCCAAAAAAAAAGTACACAACTTTTTGATGCCAGCAGGGGTCGCACTTTAGCTATTATTATGACGCACTCTGTAAAACTGTCATGGTGAATCTCTTACATTCTGTTAGTTTCTTCCTTCCATCCAACACCTACAAAGAGACAGAACTCAACCTCTTTGAAATGTATCTGATACCGGAAGCGCATTATGTCAAACTTAATAACTGATGTTTGATAATGCAGGTGAATAAAAAAAAAAAAATCCAGTTCAAGAATTAAATTCGAACTTTGACTTGCAACACCATTATACACTGGATGATTTTTTTTTTTTGCAATAACTTAATTTGTAAATCAACATATTTTTAATCAATGCATTCAATCCTTAAAGTGAGTTTATAAAAAAAACACCATTCATGTCAATTAAAATCGGTATCACCTTCTGCGGTTAACTATTTTTTATTATAATATTTTTTGTTTTCTTGAATTGATTTTACAGTAAACTATTCGTTTAAATGTATAGTTGCATCATGCATGTATGATTTTCATTCTTCTATAAATCATACCGTTTTGGTTACCATTGACTTACTAAATTGTATGGATTAAAAAAATACATTTTATTTTATGGCGATCTATTCCTTTAAGCTAGTCTCGATGTAGAGAACGTTTCAAAAATGAGTTAAATTAATTTTACTTAACACGCCAACTTATTTTATTCACAAAAACTAAGCACTTGTTTTCCTTTTGTTCGCTTTATCCCTTCAAAATCGCACTTTCTCTGAGACTAAGGCAGAACATTTGAATCACCATGACTGAAAGGCAAAGGGCAAATAATTTATGAGAGAAAACCATGTGACTGCAGAGTGCAGACAGGATTCCCAGTCTACACCATAAACTAGCCTACACTCATGATAAACACACAGAACGGTTAAAGATATAGTTCACCTAAAAATGAAAATTATGTATAATTTACATCATCTGAAACATGAACACGAAAGACTATATTTTAAAGAATGTCAGTAACCAAACAGTTGATGGACTCCATTGACTTCCATAGTATTTTCCCCCATACTATGAAAGTCAATGGGGCCTTAACTGTTTGGTTACCCATATTCTTCAAAATATCTTCTTTTGTGTTTAGCAGAAGAAAGAAATTTATACAGGTTTGGAACAACTTGAGGGTGAGAAAATAATGAATTTTTCATTTTTGGGTGAACTGTCCCTTTAAGGGGGAGTGAATGATGACAGTTTTCATTTTTGGGTGAACTAACCCTTTAATAATCTTAATAATGCTTTAATTGAAATGCATGCAACACCAGCCGGGTGTGCATATCTTGTTTCTAAAGTCTTAAACTGTGCTTGCCCACGTGTATAATATGGAAAACTTTAGTATTAGCACAGGAGACTTGAGATTACTTGGGTCAGTTGGTCATTGATTTCTTTCCAAAAGTAGCCTACAAAGGTCATAATAGCATGTAGAATCCTTGAACTTGTTTTAACTCTAGCTTTCCACACACTGATAACGGTTTGAATTATGAAGATTTTTCTTGTCGCAACATACACGTGATATGTAATCGCTTATATCAGCAGCATAATCCCCATGCGTAGAGCAGAAGGGTTCAACATCTGCAGCTGAGAAGAAACAAACAGTCCCAATATCACACCAAAATGATCTGCAGTGAAACCTGTTATAAGTAGGCTAGCTATAGAAACGCCCGAATTTTCTTTATGGTCTGGCGGTCAGGGTTAATTAAAATGTCCCACAAATCTCACGGCAGTTCTAAGATTAAGTGCATCTCCATATCCTCTATTAAAAATCCAGATGGTCAATTCGATGAAGGCATTGAGTGGTAAATGACCGAATATTTGTTGACAGTTATGTCACAGCACTCTTGATTTAACAACCAATATTTCCTTGCTTGTCAATCAGCTGCATGAAAATGTGTGATTTTTGCATTTCAGGCTTCAGTGGTTTGTTACAAGAGAGTGCCATTAACACAGTCACAGTCCTTAGCCTTACAGCTGATTAATCTAAATAAACAGCTAGATTTTAGGAACCAGTTCTGCATATAGGCCAAAAGTTGACGAACAAAACATGATCAAACATAAAACAAGAAACCGTGACAAATAAGGAATTAAAACACATCAACCCCAGTGACAAGTAATGTTGTAATCCCTTTATACCATATTACCTCGTGACATCACGTGGCACGGATTACCATAATGGATCCCCATTAATGCCACAAATAGACTGTACAGACCGATTAGGCAATTCATCGCCAGCAAAAATGCGATTTTTTTTTTTTTTTTTTTTGCATATCCAGATTTTATGCAGATGGATTTTTGAAAGTCTGACCAAAAAAAAAGATTTTGAAGACTTTTTCAAATCTGATTCAAACCACATATGCAGTTGGTTAGAAATGCGATTCCAATCAATTTTTAAAGTGTCTCAGCCTGGACGCTAGGGGTGCTCAAATCGGATTTCAAACTGTCTTTGCGTCACACAACTATAACTTGCATGCAGCAATGCCGAAAGTATTCAGTATTGTATGCAAATTGTGTGTCCAAAAATGTCAGCATTTTCCTGTGTAATGGAGAAGTTCTGAGATGATGCACCGGCACTTTTCCTGCATCCGTTTTGAAAGCCTCGTCACGAACGCATACGTCGCCATGCAGATAGGCGGTTGGCTATGTCTGGACCTGGACACAAATCATGTTTGATCACTTGCAATTAATAGTGTGGTCTGTCTGCCTGAAAAGATCAGATTTGAGAAAAAAATCTGATTTTCCTGCAGTCTGAACATAGGAGTTGTTTGGTTATGATCCTAGGAAGTAGCCTTTAACTTCTGGTGACATGCAAGCCTTATTCAGACTGTCAGGCCAAATCTGATTTTTGTGCATATCCGATTGAAATCCGATCATATTTATCAAGTGTGAACAGCAAAAATAAAGCTACATTCATATGCAGTGGTTTGAGGTCTGATTCAAATCACATTTCTGGAAATCCGTTGAAGTCTGACCGCTCTGATCGGATTTTTCGTAGCTTCACTTCACGTCAGACGATGTTTGTAGAAAAAGTGCTGAACACATTTGTAGAAGCAAGGTTGTGTTGTTGCAAAGTGCGAGTTGAGCAGAACATTACAATATAGCTACACCTGGTCTACACACCTCTTTGAGATTTGAGACCAAATAAAGCCGCGCATTCCAGCTTCCTAAATTTCTGCCACTGCTTCATAAGACATAAATAATCCAAGCGCCAAGGTTCTGTTGTTAGAGGACGTCTGTATTGCAAATTTTGTTGCTGTTGTGTTTTTTTACTTTATCGGCATACACACCAAATCAATGTGATTGTCAAAGGAACCAATGCAGATATTCAGTAAAATGAAAGAGAGCCACGGGACACACGATTCGGATCTGAACCGTTGACAGCCCAGTGTGAATGTAGTCTCATTCGTTCTAGAACAGTTACTTGGATTTGGCCAGCATTACATAAAACAAGGCACAAGAGTTTAAGCAATGCATATATTTCCTCAAAATTAGTATCCATTAATGATGATATGACGGATTACATTCAGTTTTAAGCCCTTTCAGAATTTTAGATAATTAAAAATGGCAAAAATTTACAAAACAGTAAATCCCAAACATCCGTTCAACTGAGAACTATAAATTACATGTTCAAGAAATTGCAAAATAAAATGAAAGTAAATGCCAAACCTGTTTATACTCTACTCTGATGTTTTGCTCTAATCATCTTTAAAATCTTTATCTCTAAAGATCTTGTATATGCAGGCCATATGTTAAGATGTGTAATCCCGCCCACATCCTCCTCAGGCCCCGCCCCTCTCTTGTGGTTTACAGAAAGAGTAAAGTGCTGGTAGCTGATCCAGAGGTGTTCAGGAAATGCACACATAAACCACACGGAAATACTATGAAGAAGAAAAAAAAGCTGCAAACCCAAGAGTAAATATATATAAAAAAAACTGTACAAAGTTTACAACATCAAAACAATCATCTCAGGATATTACAACATATAAGTAGAATTAAAACAGAAACCATCTCAGGTTAAAACAATTAATTAAATCCAACAATTTGCCATATATAGCTATCCTGGAGTCTACTTTTATATTCCAAAAGCAAGATTAGATGATCCTAAATCAATCACTGTAAACCTATTTCTAAATCTCACACACAAATGTGTAAAAGACACACAAATGTGTAAAAGCAAAAAAAAAAAAAAAAAAGATAAAAAAACTTCTCTCAAGTGTATCTCGTTGCATATAAACTAGACGGTCTGAGCGTACTCTTTAGCCAGAGTTAGGTTCCCTTTGCAGTTTTGTTATTCTGACATACAAAAATATTTCACCTTCACAGGTGATCAAGTATTCAGCACTGAGAAAGTCAAGAAGTTCAGCTAATTCTCCCACAAGCTTGACTTGTGTAAGAGAAAAAATAACTGTAAACCTGGCAGATCGTTCATGAAATATACTACTGCATTTCTTTAAGAGTCCAACACCACTATACGACCGTAGAAATCACCACTTTGGAAAGATGTTAGTGCAGTTTTTATTGTGTTGAACAGCCATTCAAAAAAAAACAAAAGGTGGCTGTCACTTCCTCATAATGCTTTCGATTCCCGTTCAGAATCTGTAGGATTGACCATCATGGCCTGACATGTGACCTTGCTAACATAAAGACCCCAATTAGAGAGGGCTTGGATAGCGCGTCCTCCGCCTTAGTGAAGTACGATGCCTGCAAGCTGCATGTTAGCGTGTATATTTCTATAGAGTTGAAGTCAGGGCTGGAGAGAGACACCAGCGTAGTTCAGGACACGTGGAGTACAGATGCAAGATACTGGAATCGTGGGTCTAAAAGCTATTTGGACTGAGATAATGATTTGGACTGTACTCAACTGAAACTGATGGTCTAGTTTTGATCATAACTACAGTCATATGGTCATTGAATGGTACCCTGTGTGCCTCTAAACAGGATATGTCATGTGGTGAGGTATCAAAAGGTGGCAGGTGTCTGAAAGTAAAAAAAAAATTGACCCAAGTCAAACTGTAGTCTAAATATTCTACATATCTCGCTTCCAGGATCTACTTCCTGAGGATAAATAAGGCACAGACGACCTTGTCAGATGCTGAATTTCGCAATAGACTTCCTACACTGCAGCATTATATACACATTTACAAGCTTAGTCGCATCTATCTGATTTGTCATTTGCAATTACTAGAAACTGACTAAAGTGAGAAACAGAAGACTTTCACCACAATACACACTTTCATGGTTTGTTAGTGGTTAGATGTTCAAAGCATTAAATGCAACTCCTTGTTAAAAACCTAGTTATAATGCACTACATAGTTTCACCTGAGGGAATGTATGCCTACTAAGAGCCCGCAATCACATTACCCAACATTCTCTGTTCCAGGGGATAGCAGCATAGTAGCAGAGAGAATAAAGTAGAAAAAAAGTAGAAACAAGTTCAAATAAAGTTGATGAAAGAGCACCATATCCAAGAAATACATGTAGATAAAAAAAGGTGAGAGTGAAATGAATGTGAAAGTACAGCGAGCAGGCAAGTAGTGTTCATGAATACGCAGGAACATTTCCCATCAAACCTTTTGTTCATATGTGCGGGGCCTTTAAATGTTTTGGGTAAGTGTTATTTGCACAGGAACCTTTGCAAACCCTGAATGAAAATTAGCGAGACTAAAATATCAAGATATGATCTGTAAATTGTCAGTATTCCTAAAAGTGACCCTTAGTCACTGCTGTCGTCTTCATCGTCGTCGTCCGACATGTTGTTGCTGGAAAACTCAGAACCATGCCGGCTGTCCAAGTGCGAGGGAAGGGTGGCGCCCGTGGAGAGCTGCTTGTAACAGAACTCGCACACACGCACTGGTTTGGACGACTGACTGGGTAGCAGGAACTTCTTCTCTGAACAGGGGCCGCACACGACGAAGCCGCACTTCCGGCAGTGGTGACGGCGGGTGACCGGGTTGAACTTCATCTTCTGGCAGCGCATGCACACGGTCGCTTCCGAGTCGGGCACCCAGACCGCTGCATGCTCGCCGGTGGGAGATTTCCCGCTTTTTTCCAGCAGGTCCGAAACACACTTGCTGATGTGGCTCATCCACTCGGACTTCTCTGTTGCCGTTGCAGCATAGACGGCGAAGGATTTGGTGGGTGTTTTAATGAGCCAGCCATTGCGTAGTTCGCCCTCATCCTCCACAGTGTCTATGGTGACGCTCTCCAGAGGGATGATGTGCTGCTTATTGTATTTCTTCTTCAGGATGACGATGTTGCCGTACACCAGGATGTCATTGAAGAGGAAGAACTGCCGGGCTTTGGGCTTTTTGCGGCACAGCTTTGTGAGAACACCCTCCCCGATGAGCACTCGACCTGGGATGGCCAGCGGTTGACCTGCAGTGCCAAAGCATGCTTCCACAAACCCAATGCGCTTAGAGTTGGCCTCACTGTTTGCCAAGCGGTCCACCATCTTTCAGACACCTGGGAAAGAAAAATAGAAAAATAAAAAAGTTATAATAGGAGCAGGAACAGAAAGTGATTATAAAAATAGCTGCAAGCAGCCATTACAGGGGCCAAGCGCAAGCAGCGGCAACAGATGCCATCATGGGTGGGAGTGGTAGACCAACTGCAGCAAGGAGCAATTAAAGACATTTTACGAGAATATTGGCAAAATGGCTGAAAAATCATATACATTTACTAAAAATATGATTTAATGGTTTATCACTTTCGACAAATAGGTGGCGCAGTTACGAAATAGATGTGATATGGTCAGAGTGAGGTGAAAATGACACATACACAGTTTAGTGTCAGAATGTGAAGGCATTGCAGAGATAAAGTCTGAATAATCATTTTGGCAGCATGCCTCAAATTTGATGCTGTGGTATACAAAAACGGTTTCGTCTATCAACATGAAATCCACAACTTTTATTCAGCACGGTCTGGAGGTGATACGATTCGAATTTGGTGAAAATCGGACAAACGGCCTTGGAGGAGTTTGAACAAGTAGGCACTTAATGAAAATCAAGATGGCGGACAGGAAGTTCGTCCAAATACGTCAAACTTGGCATCTATGTTCATGGCATGACCCAAGGAATCTATTAAGACCAGTGTCATTTCAATAGGCATATTTATTCAAAAGTTATTAGCATTTTTGGAAATTTAATTATAACTTTTGACCAACAGGTGGCGCTGTCTCGAAATCTTTTGAGTACCTTCAGGGGATGGTACTGGTGGCAAATTTCATAATGTTTCATAATGTTACAGCAATGCATTTGTTAAGTATAGCATTTTATATCACAAAACTGTATTGAAGTCTATGGGAATTTCATGTTTTGTTCTATTATAGCACCACCAAGAGGCAAAATCCCACAATTTTTTTCATGTGTCCTGAGAATGAGCCCATACATGTGTGTGCCAAATTTGGTAAATACCTCTCAATTCGCTTCGAAGTTATAGACATTTATATGAAAAAACACGTAAAAATGACTGACACATGACTTTGATTGAATTTTACTACCACTTACTATCAATATTTTGGCATTTGGGCATTATCATGTAGCCAGCGACCTATGCTTCCAAACTTCTGACGGTGATTTCATCTCGATCGGACTAACTTCTGACGGTGGTTTCATCTCGATCGGACTAACGGTTTCGAAGATATCGGCAAATGTTTTTTAAGCGCTTAATCACAACGCTACACAAACCGTAAGGCAAAACCTAGCATGTTTGGTATCTGTGGACTCGGAACTTAAGGAGATGAATCCTGTAAAAATCTGTCAACCACAGCCAGAGTTATAAGCATTTGAAAAATAGATTGTACCACTAAGTGGCGTTGTTTCAAAACTTCTCAGGCTCCTTCAGGGCGTCGTACTGATGACCCATACCGAGTTTCGTAACAATTCATTCATGCGTTCAGAAAATAGAGCATTTTAGCACATAATTCAAAATGGCCGACAGCCAAAATGGCCGAACTGGGAAAATTGGATATCAGTCAAATCGACATGACGCCCTGAATCTAACGCGACTGCTTTTATGATTTTTGGACAAATCTATCAGACGTTATAAGTAAAAATAGCCATTTTCTACATCTCCTGACCAGTAGGGGGCACTGCGCCGAAACGCAGCATGTAGCCTCAGGTCATGCTTGTGATGACATGTACCAAGTTTGGTCTTAATACGATAAAGCGTTGCGGAGATACAGCCTTATGTCTGTTTTTGCAAACTCTAGGTAAACTTTGTTTGTGCGTTTATCGAAAACGGCTTGACGAATCAACTTGAATTCCATAATTTTTGGTCCCCACTGCCTGAAGATGATCTGGTGCAATTTTGGTGAAAATCGGACAAATCGTCTAGGACGAGATCGAAAAAGTAGGCTTTTTGAACAATTCAAAATAGTGGCTATATTTTTATGACGGAAAATGACGTCATAGGGTGCAATCGAATCGCCATGAGCTCCGGAATCAGACGAAAAAATAATTTTGTTGATGGGCCTTACGGTTCAAAAGTTATTAGCATAATAAAAGTGAAATCTTGGACAGGTGGTGGCGCTAGAGAAAATGAGTTAGAGACACCAACATTGGTGTATTTAATGTTGGGAAGGTCCTCTATCAGAATGTCAAACCAAAACAACTTTACCGCAAACGGTTATATGGGCTACCATAGACACCCAGTCGGAAGAAGAAGAAACGGAAGAATAAGAACCGGAACAGATACAATAGGTGCCTCCGCACCTTCGGTGCTTGGCCCCTAATGACTCTTATCATGACAATATCAGCACACATAAGAGAATATCAGTTAAGGCAAGAACACCTCTGGTTTATCAAATCTTAACCAATGCTTTGTGGCTTTTAAATAATTCCCTGAAACTTCTCACTTTTGAGATTAATCCAATCAACGGCTACTTGTATAAATGCAAATGTTTTTTTATATACACACAGAGGTCCAAAACGCTGACACCACTAGTTAAAATGTCAATATTCCTTTTCTTTATTAAGTGTTTCCAAAAAATCATCAGCATATTTTAACATAGTCGGGCTGCCAAGTGCTCTGAGAGATTCCCTATGCTGTTTAATGCAGTTGTTACAGATAGGAATATTTCATTAAAATATATGAAAATATGAAATAAAATCAATTATTATCGATAATGAAAATAATCGGCAACTCATTTGATTGTCAATTAATCACATCTGCACGCTGTGCTCTGAAACTATCAGCCAGTCACATCAGTTAACAGTAGTGAATATCCCATTTCTATGGACAAAATGGATATGGAAAATATTGGAGGACACAGAGTGAGCTGCTGCGAGGAAGGTATATGATCCAAGTTGTCGCTTTATATTTATAAGCGCTTCAAACAATAGCATGTTATTAAATGTTGTCCGACGCTTCGATTACAAGTTCGAGAAGATGTATGATGTGTTGCTTTTTCAAATGCACGTTGTAAGTGACTAAAACTCCCAGTACTTTTAGAGACAGAGCAGCATTTACTACTGATCACAGAGCCGCTCTTCACTAACACGCTGTGCATACATTTAAAAAAACAAAAAATTCATTAGAAATTCTGGAAACATTCAAGTTTTTCTGAGAATTATCAGGCTATAAATTAATTGTAAACTTTTAATTGTCAAACATCTATATCTATTTATTTGAGGAAATATAATTAAGTTTAAATTAAGAGAGAATTCTTTGAAATATTTAGGGGTTCATATACCCGTATAAAATATCAACACAGTCTAATTGTTTGAATCTTTTGTTTTCTGAGTCACGTCAGATTGCTTTCGATCGGCTGTGGAACAACTCCCATGATTCCACATTCATTCAAGCCATCATCAAGACACGCCTTTGTTATCGTTTTAAATAAGTGACCTCTAGCAGTGAAACTTACATACTGTGCCTTTAATAGACCTCCAATACAAGCTATAATGGCAGATGATCAATTGACCAAAATATGCATATGGGAATTTAATTAATTGACAAGTAACTTATTAAAGATCTGGCAAGAGCTATCAAAAATAATTTTTAATGTATAATAATTTTCAGATTTTAATCGAAAAATGATCTACAGATTAATCGATTATCAAAAAAATGGTAGTTGCAGATAGGGATGTGCTTTTTTTGTCAATTTTTCATTTCGAGTACTGATCTAAAAAAAACGAGTGCTAAGGGGCAGGGCTTGTGTGGGGGGCGGGGCATGTATGAAAGTATGACAAGAAAAATAACTGCTAGATTATCAATAATGCATCAATGTTTTTGAAAAAGAAACTACTAAAAGGAATAGCTGTATGAGGTGAAGCTGAAGAGAACCACCAGATACTCTGTTTCATCAGATATAACGTAACATTACAACTTGTATTTGCACAAGAGGACCCAAATGCAAGTTTGCCAGTCTGGCCTGCATGCTGCTATAACCAATCAGAAAAAATGTAATATATTTTTTAAAGTCACAGCGATCATCATTTTCTTGATCGATCGTCGCTGTCACGTCCGAGTAGCCTACTCGTGCACATCCCCAGTTGTAGCCTTAGTCTCTTACATCATCACAAGAACGACAAGTCTGTTCAAAGGAGATGTTCCTGCAGAACAATACATCATTGAGGATTTTTTTTTTCTTATTGTTGGAATAGCATTCAATCTGCAGATTTTTTGATGGAGAGAATGGGTCAATGTGTATTTCTGACAAGCTTTTACAATAAATATAAAATTAATTTCAACAGATTATAAAAAATAGTTGTTATTTGCAGCTCAAATAGTAATCCTCGGATAACACAAACTGCATCTTTTTGATCACTACATTATTACAGAGTATCTTTTAACAGTACAAGAGAGAAACAGAGCTACATGAGCTATTCAAGGTAGGTCAACAACAGGATCTGATCATTCTCACATTACATCCTGTCTGTTCGCCTCTTCAGTCCCACTGTGCTGGTCTAAGAAATTAACTACACCAGTTTTTAAAAAAACAACAACATGATGTGCCAGCAAATGACAAACACCTCATAAAGCTACTGATTTATTTAATAAGCAGGTGCTAAAATCTAGTCAGTGTGTAATACTGTAGTGTCACCATTGTTTATTCACCCGCCTTTGGACGTAAACAAATTACATAATACAAAGCTTCTTCAGATGGCAGAGCAGATCATGACAATCGTACACTGGTTTAGTGTCATGCAAAAACGGTCAATCACATCTTTGGTTTTACATCATTTCCTACTGTCTGGGTTTCCAAGATACAGGGTGTTTCAAAATGGATTTGAGGTCTGTATGAGGGTCATTGTAAAGCTTAGTGAGCTCATAAATCACATGAGTTTCATTAAATCAGTTATACGCTGGGGGATTAAGAGACCAGAAAATAGAACTGGGCGTATTTCCATTATGCCATGGATAAGGTAAACCCCAGTTCTGGTTCTGTTATGACTATCATATTGAAATCTGATGATATGGCACAAAAAAATGAGCCTCAACCAAGAGAGGAACACCATGACATTTAATACATCCTACACGTTGACCTCAACGTTGAAAAACCAAGCTTGCCCATGTACAACTTCACACTTCATGCACAAACCACATATTAATCTAATGCAATCTTCTCCCTGAGCAGGAAACATCACCACACAACTAACCTTCCCCAACTAGAGTTTCTACAAGTGAAAGACCAACTAAATGCTTTTTCTGGCTTGGTTAATGACCAGCTCTTGACTTGCCCTGTTTTGGTGAATTTTAAGAAAATAAGTGTTTAAAAGGATAATCCATTCAAAAATGAAAATTACACGCCATTATTTGCTCACCCCCATGTTTAAAACCTGTATTACTTATTTTAGTAAAACCTGTATTTTGCGGTACACAAACGATGACACACATGATTTTGCGATTTTTGTGTCAATACAATGAATACATACAATGAATGTTAAGGAGGTCAATACAACTTTGGACCCCAGTGACTTTAAACGCAAGGACAAAAATTACTAAAATATTCTACAAAATAGAAGAAAGTCATACAGATTTGGGACAACATGAAGTGAGAAAATTATGACAGCGTGAACTATCCCTTTAATGTTAGCTAATTACACCATATTAGACAATATCTCACCCAATATCGTCCCAAAATGACGTGGCAGTAGAACAGAATGCTTTTCTCTCAAGACACTTTTAAAGGTTAGACTATTTTTAACATAAGTGTCTTAAAAATTGTGGGATGCTCAAATAACTGCACAAGACATGATGCAACAGCCAAAGACGATTAACTTAAAAGATGCAACTTCTCCAAGACGGTTTTATTGCAACTCCCAAATTGATTAGTCAGTTGTAGAACAACTAACCAAGCATTAACCATTTGTGCTGTTTACTTCCACATCCACAGGGCACACAATGGTTGTCCAACAAACAGTTGACTTATGGGTTAGCGATATTAAACCAGAAAGTAAAAGACAAAAATGTGTCACCATCTTTAACATGGACACTCAGCATGAATTTTGAAGTAACGTGACAGGCAGTAGAGAAGCTCTGTGTGCCTGAAACTTAGTGAAAGGACACCGCTGCCTCCTACACAACAGCACTTTCCTGACTCACTTCCTCTTCTCTAATGAAAATGAAAACTACTGCTAAGTTACTCCACACATGCTTTGGGCAATACTACATGTTAAGAATAGCCAAACATATTGCATGCAGCTACAACTATTTTAATTTCCACAGCAGCAACCAGTGATACTTAGGCATTATGATTTACACGTGTCTGCAAATTATCACACTAGCCAATCAAAAGTCAGTAAATATTGTACAACAATGCCATAGACAAATACATAACATTCTAGACATAATTAGAGACCACATACCATAATGACAAAAAAAAAAAAAACCTGCATCACAGAAAAATGAAGGCCTTGTAGACAAAACATAACACTAAAATGCCTTTTCTCTTTCACTTGTGTAAGTGTCAATGTTTTTAAAAGTTTAGTAATTTACCTCATGTTGTTCCAAACATGTATGACTTTCTTTCTTCTACAAAGGAACAAAGATGTTTTTGGTCTATACACTACACACAACATTGAACTCCACTGACTTTCATGGTATGGACAAAATTTATCTTTTGTGTTCCACAGAGAAAAAAAAAAAACGTGTCATGTGCTGCAACACCCACTCTTTTCAGAGGCTTCCCTAAACCAGCGTCTGGTTTAAAACCAAGAAGCACAAAGCATCTTATTAGCTGCCTCATAAAGGTTTGCTCTCGTGTTGCTGAGTGACATAAAGGTCAATGATTATCACTTAGCAACTCTTAGCAATGGCACATTAAGCAGTTAAAGCTTCTTTTAGGCATTTGCGAGCGACACCCTCTTGCCAGCAAATAAGAATATCAAGCTCTTGATCTACATATACAAAGAAATAACAAATCAGGAATGAGAATTGCTGTGTAAAGCCTAATTTTACCTGAAATCAGCCTCAGAAAAACTGCAACAGAAATGCATACTGCACAAAAAAATAAATTGCCACGTTCCTATGTGAAATCCTCAGATGAACACCATACAAGATGTTTAAGACACTACGCTCCAAGTATGATTTATTTATTTTATATCTAATACTCTTTTTAACATCAAGTTAAAAAAAAACACCTGGGTTACATGTCAGTCAGAATGTCTCCTGTTTGAGTGGGCAGTTCTTGGCCAGAACAAGCTATACTATTAAATTTGAATGTATTGCTACAAACACTGGCACTTTTTGCAAAGATCAATTAATACAAACATGCTTGAAAGTGCATATTAAGGCCTCGATATACTCACAGCAAAATTCGATCACTTGGACCAATGATAGATCGAAGGCGTTTACCTGCCAGATTGCACTTTTCTGGAAAGTGTGCTTTGGCAAGCTGCTTCGAACTCCCAAAACAAACTCCAAACAAACTTTGTTTTGGCCTGATTTTGTTCAGAAAGACATCACAGCAATTAGTTCTTCGATTTCACTTTAAGTATATCGGATAATTTAATCACTGTAGCCTCTCAAAGCACAAAAGAGAAACAGACATATTTACAGTCTGCTTCATTAGACTGCTCAAATGCTTATTTCTATTGCTGAAATATATGAGTCTGGCGATTAAGTCCCTGACTGAATTTGCTTAGATGTCCTGCTGGCAATGACTAAGTGAATCTGATCTGGAAGAGAAGCCTGGAAGGCTTACTCTGGACATGCAGGCCATGTAGAGAGATGTCATCCTAATTCTGCCAGCCTTCATGACAAAGGCTGATGGACAGGTGCCTGTCTCCATAATTAGACTCGCTGCTATGACTCACTAAAGCATTAGCCACAGCATCTTTTTCACTCAGGTCGCAAACCCTGCAAAAAAGCTCATTTGTCATTCACCAGGCAGGAACCAAACAGAATGTTTATCAAGCTATGTCCAATCAAATATTTGCAATATATAAAAAAGTAAAAATTATGTTTACTGACCCTTTTCATCAATTTAATGTGTCCTTGCTGATTTTTATTTGTTATAGTCATGCTAGTTATAATCATTGTAACACAAATATAGTGTTTATCATGTGTTTTTTCTTCATTTCACACAGTCGCCTTGCAGTACATCAGCTGCTATGTGGAAAAGCGCATCTTGGCACTTTCGGGCATTTGTATGTCAGATCAGAGACAGCTGCAGGTGGGAGAGGAGCAGCAGGTGCGGACCAGACCTCTTTCTTTCTCTGCAGAACGCTAATTTTGCAGGTCTAACAGCCAGCACCTGGCCCTACAGAAGCCTGAGCTGTCAATCACACCAATCAACAGGAAAAACAAAGCACAAATGGTCGCTAATAGGCATTAACTGCTTTCTTGACGCAGATTTATGTGATTATGAGTGCTGTGAGACAGTACTCTCACCTTAGTGGCATATCACAATGGTGTGTGCTGTGGATGAAATGACACATATTAGCAGGTATGTATCAGGAAGGTGACATAGGGCGGGAATGTGACGATGAAAGAGGTGGTAAAAGAAGATTAAATTCTAACAGCTTGGACAGCTGAAAGCTCAGACTACACCAATTAATTAATGACGTGCTTAGTTTCCATGTTTATCCAAGCACGTCTGGTGCATGCTAACAGCAATAAAATGATTCAGGGAAAAAAAACACTAATAGTCTTGCATTGTAAATATAGATGCACTGATGTTTATAAGATGATTGCTGATTAAACCATCAGCATATTATTGGCCATACTAATGTTACATGATGAAAGTGTTTTTGTACATTACAAAACGTGAATTTGTAACTTTGTAATTTGTACATTACAAAGTGAAAATGCTGGATGATGCAACATGTCAATGAAAACATTTTTTATGTTTGATTTACAGCTATGCAGTGTGGGATTTTCATCCAGTGATATTTCACTTTAAGTGGGGCAACCAAGCACAACGAAATAGAAACCAAGTGATCGAAAATGTCGAATGCTTTATCGAATCACACCTGGTTAGATCACGGTTATGACTGGTATGGACAGAATTTTTTACAGATAAATAATAAAAGCCTAAAAACTATACAAACTTCAAAACCTACACAAACAAAAACTGCATATCAAGCACTTCATAAAGCTGGAATTTATGAAAGGGCTGCTATTTGGAAACGATATGCCTCGAAGGCCAGTGCACATCCACTAAAAGAAGCACAAACCCTAAAACCTTGAGAAATATTAGTAAAATGTTCCAATTAGTCTTATTTACAAAACTATAGGGCTGCAACAAACGATTATTTTAATAATTGATTAATCTGTCGATTATTTTTTCGATTAAGCGATGAATCGGATTTTAAAAAAGCATTAATTTCCAACCCTTTATTCAAAAAGTGCAAAAAATACAGTGTAAAAAAATGGACTAACACAAAAAACATACACATGTATGCTTTACATCTGCCAAATATATAGGATTTTTAAAAATAAAGTGCACAAAAATATGCTTATTTTGTTTAAAGGGACCTGAGCTGTCAGAACAATAAATAATTTATTAAAAGAGAAAAATACAAATCAGAAAACTTAACTTGACACTAGGGGTGGGGGATAATGACAAAAATGAATATCTCGATATTTTTTTTCAATATCTCGATAACGATATTCAGACGATATTTTTGCAATCCTTCAAAGAAATGTGTGCAAACTGGCAAAGAAGGTCCAGATGGTCTTTTGACTTGCTGCATTTGACCCATTATTGTATAGAATTACTAGTACATAAAGATATGAGACATTATTGATTTAAACATGAATCAAGTTACTGTACTAAATATTTATTGTAATACATAAAATTTTTTGTGCAGTGCTTTTTCAGTACAATATATGTACGTAATAATTAACTTTGTGCTTTGCAAACAGTACTCTATTAGTAATAGACTAACAACAATGTGACAAACGTTACCTCTTTTTAAAAAAAAAGTTGTGTTTTGCAAAATGTAAACATTAAAACCAAACCATCTCCAGGCTAAAGAAGCTGACCCACGTCTCGCTGTTAGCTCTTCTGTCACTGGTTCTGAGGATGACTGTTTATTTTTCGCTTTCTTTGCTCATTTTTGTGTTGTTGCGCTCAAAGCTAGATAACAAGTGATTGATGAGTAACATACGCACGGCACACTGTAATGACGTAAGACGTCAGGGGCACTGAGGCATTATGGGCAGTTCCCCGTATTAATAAAAATGTTTTAGTTTGTACTAAAAAAAAAGTTTTTTTTAGAAGTTAAAAGAAGGCCTGTTCGGAGACATTTGGAGTGGGCCAGACATGATTTTGACCACTTAATTAAGTTTTGTTTTGTAGAAAGCCATTCTTTAAAGTGAATTTCGTTTTGTAAAAATTGTATCTTAATTTCAATCAATGTTTCATCAACCAATTGGCTGGATTTAATAAATAATAAGCGAAATATAGCAGACAATATAATAGCACACGGAGGCGCCCGCGCGTGAACTGGAACGCGTCTCATAAATGAACCGAAACTCAGCGTATAAATGACTTGCCTCACAGACCTGAGAACGTAAAGAAAGCTTGAAATGCTTTAAAAAAAACATTCAAATCGATAAGAAATGGGGTAGCCTACTCTCTGCTTATGTAGGCTAATCCGTATGAAGTATGCATTTCTCTCTATAGGCGCGTTCACTACATGCGAAGATGGCGTCAACATCGCCAACTGTATCTTTGCAGCCAGAAAACAATTCACAATTATTATTAATAAACAATTCAAATGTATCATGCTGCTTAAACATTACTTTTGCCTGTTCTATGTGGCAAGTTTTATGCATGCGCTTGATATGCAATATTACGATAACGCTCATTATGGTTTAGTATTTTCTCCAATATATATTTAAGTAATTAAATTAATATAAATATGCGATTAGACTAATGGCTTAAATGAACTACTAGCCTATTAGTCAACAAGAAAAAAACTAAATAAACCCTATTTGGAAGGTTATAGTGTGCGTTATACGTTTTCTCTTAAACTTCCTTAAGCTCTTTTCATGTTTGGGGGGGGCAGATTGTACAAATTATGAAATATTCGATAGCCCAATTTTGCATATCGTCCAGACAACAATTTGGATATTATCGTCTAAACGATATATCGCCCACCTCTACTGCTCGCTCGCGGAGTTCGCTTCCCTTTTGTCCAGTCCGGCGCCTCATAGATCTGCTCCGCTCCATGCTCAACTCAACTTTTTTTTATTTATACTCACACATCTCTGCGAATTTTTGACTGGCGTGATAATCGCACAACACAACGAATCGATAATGAAATTTGTTGCCAACTATTTTAATCGATTATTATCGATTTTATCGATTCGTTGTTGCAGCCCTACAAAACAATACTATTTCCAAAATAAAAATGGGTTTACATTTGAAAAGCCAAAATCCCTCAACTCACTATGTCAGCAGCCAGCTGTTAGTAACAAATTTGTTATCATATGGACCAGTGTAATTCAAATGTAGGGCCGCTGTCCGGATTGGACTATGGCTTGGTTTCATCCGCAGGACATAATTGCATTTCTACGGATTAAAGTGAGCAGCGCGTCAAAACAACGGAGTGGTTCACGCCACAAGCACTCGGGGGTTGTTTATGGTAATGATCTTCCGGAGCTATACCTATAATTATTTTTATCTAGAGCCAAAAGTGCTTCATTCAAGCCATTTCCACTCTATGTGCATTTGTTTCGCTCTCTCCCTTGCTAAAAACGTAAAGCGCCACTTTTAGAGCTGCAGATGACGTGGTTCTTTTAACAACAGTAGCAGAAACACGGTGAGCAGCAAAATAGATATGGTCTAAGTCTAACAGGAGAAATAGGTTCCCATACCCGTTTGGCATTTTTTTGTAACCTGTTTTTTTTGGGACCCTAATGGTGTCTAGTTAAGAATTTTTTATGTTGTTGAGGTTCGTTTGGTGCCCATCTTGAAGTGATGTCAGCGCTAGGGGCGAAAAATGCAGATTTTCATTTCATTCAAATGTCACTGACATGATACAACCACTCTTTATTGGTGAAAAATAGGCAAATAACATTTTAGGCTCATAACGATGTAACATTTGCTATTTAGTTTTTTCAACAGTTTCCTGCATTAGTCCAGTTTGTCAAGACCCATGAATGAGGCATCAAATTGTGCGGATTATTGAGGAGAGGAAAGATCTTATATCTTTTATAAGCGATCGGATGAACGATGTTCGGATGAACGATGTTCACATTATCGATTTCTTCATTTTAATCGATACCGATATGGATTATTAAATCTCAAGATCGATCTTTTAGTCTGTGCTGTTTTCTGTTGATGCGTGAACAAAACTTCTATTAATATTTTGTAGCACATCTGCCATCAATAAATCACAATATGCTTTGTGCTTTGTTACTTTTGATAAGAAACAAAGTTTCAACTTTCAAATGATGTCGATTTTATCATAAAATTTAAAGAATAAATCTAATTTTAGCACTATTTAATATGGCATGACAAGTGCATCCTGAATTATCGCTTTCGTCCCAGAATTTTCATTTCCGTGCATCACTAATGATCATATAAAACCAGTTCCCAAGACCAGCTCATATCCACCTTATTCCTAACTATCTTACTGCGTTTTGAATTATGGGTGGCACTTCCGGTTTGGGGAACTTCCACTCAAAAAGACTGAAACGAATCATTTCAAATCATATGGTTGCCCTACAAATAAAGCTATCAGTGACTCAATGAGCTATCAGTTTTCTTTCATGTTTTATTTAAGAATAATGTGAGAATAACGTACCACTTGGTATTTTAACGTGACATGTTATAACAAGAATACCTATGGCAAGAGCTCTTTTCAGTCACTGCATTATTTCCCTCCGCTGTAATAGTATGAAAAGGGTCAACATATACTGCACATTTGAGGTCTGTTCTTCCGATCTAATTTATGATATATGTCATTAATAATTCACGAATGCAGAAGAATCTCTATATTTTTCAGTCCAAATCCTCACGTCTCTTTCCAGGTCTGTTTTCACAGGTATACAATTTATTATCTGTCAAAATTACTGATATCACTTTGAAATAGTATCACGCAATGCTGAAGTAAATATTTTTATTTTTATTAAGCGAACGTATGTTACATAATACAGATTACCACAGTGATATTTAACAGTTCGATTTTGCTGTGGAAAGATTTGCGCTTTTGGGGTTTCTTCGTGGTCTGTTGAAAGTACCTTGTTGATGCTTTTACACTTTTAAATGTACTTTTAATGTTCAATGGTTGAAGGGTGAGTAGAATAATGTAATGTCATTGTACACAGTTTAAAAATATACATATTATTATTGCGTCCATAGAGCTCGTCTTTCACTGGTTGTTTACAGCTTACCGGAAGTTACACCCATAGTTCACGCAAAGCGTCATGGGGCGTAGGAATAATGTGGATATTGCAAATACTATTTAGCCATGATACAGGATGACTTAAAAAAATTAAGACCCACTGTCTGTCCTCTTGATGTCATGCCTGCTGACTTTTTATAGCAAGTTGTAACTGTTGGTGCAGATGTTAAAGGCCCTAAATTCAGACACATCAGTCTTAGCAAATTTTAGGCCTCTCTAACCTACCTTTTAAGGCCAAAATTTTGGAGAAAGTGGTGTTATTTCAATTAAAGGCCTTTCTAAGTACAAAAACCATATTTATGAAACTTTTCAATCTAGTTTCAGAAATTACATAGTACTGAATCTGCTCTACTAAAAGTCTCAAATGACATCCTATTGGCTACAGATGCAGGAAATGCTGTTGCTTTGGTCTTACTATCTCAGCTCTGCCTTTGATATGGTAGACCATGATACACTCATCTCTTGTTTAAAAAATTGCATTGGCCTCAGATGTATCACTCTTGAATGGTTCTGGGTGACTTAAGTGACCATAAGATTTCTGTTCGTATTGGACAACATACATCCTCCACTGCTCCTTTGACTTGTGGTGTCCCTTGTGGTGACTTGTGGTGTCCCTCAGTGTTCCATTCATGATATATTTGCAGCCCCTGTGTTCAATCTTTTGTAAATATGGGATTTTTCTTATTTTTTATATGCTGATGATACTCAGTTTTATCTCCCTTTACAACCTAATGATAAACAAGCAATGAGAGCTCTGATTGATTGTATTCAGGAACTTAAATGGTTAACAAATCATTTCTTGACATTAAATGAAGTAAAAACAAATGCCTAGTGATGCTTTTAATGCCAGTATTTATGACCTTGGTTACCTAACCCAATGGGTCACCCCATGTGCAAAAAAATTAGGCTTTCAATTTGATTTTGGTCTTAAGTTTGATAAGCAGATACATGTGGTAGTTACGTCGTGTTTTTTCCATCTTCGTCGCCTAGCTAAAGTCAAATCGTTTTTATCTTTAAAAATGTTTGAAAAAGTAATCCATGCATTCATCACTTCCCACTTAAGACTATTGCAATTCGCTCTATTATGGGATTAATCGGTCATATGGAGCGATTACAAATGGTCCAAAATGCAGCAGCCAGGCTTCTGACTTGCTCACGTAAGTTTCAGCACATCACCCCTATCTTGATCTCCTTGCAATGGTTGCCCGTAAAATTTAGAGTGGAATTCAAAATATTACCATGGTTTTTAAATCATTACATAATCTTGCACCAGTCTATCTTGCTGAGTTGGTGCATTCACACAAATCTTCGCAACCACTCAGATCGGGACATTTAAGAATGCTGTCCATCCCTAGGTCTAGATTGAAACACCGTGGTGATCGAGCTTTTTCTATTGCTGTCCAACACTCTGGAACAAGCTCCCTGTAGCCATCCGAACAGCACAGTCTCTTTTTTTCCTTTTTTGAATCTATGCTTAGATCCTATTTCCTTAAAGGGTTAGTTCACCCAAAAATGAAAATTATGTCATTAATGACTCACCCTCATTTCGTTCCAAGCCCGTAAGACCTCCGTTCATCTTCGTAACACAGTTTAAGATAACACAGTTTAAGAACACAGTTTTCATAAATTTAATTATTAGTATTATTACTTTGAACCAAACTTTTATTTTGGCACTGAAAACACCACAAGGATCATGTGTGCTTGAGTATGTGCAATGCACGAAACTGTGCCACTCATTCCCACAGAGATGTGCAGAACATGCAGACTTTATATTTAAATAGCAGTCTTTTGCAGTTTATTATTCAGACACTACTCTCTCTATATTAGGGGTGGGAATCTCGAGGCACCTCACGATTCGATTCGAATACGATTCAGAGGCCTGCGATTCGATTCTAAAGTGATTATCGATTATCTGAATCTTTTTGTGTGTGTGTGTGTGTGTGTGTGTGTGTGTGTGTGTGTGTGTGTGTGTGTGTGTGTGTGTGTGTGTGTGTGTGTGTGAATATAAATACTTTGCTTTAAAAGTACAAAGTAATGACCCATAAAGAATTAACGTACAATATATTTTATTAAAATTGGAAAGAACCAACAGGAAAATAAATGTGTGCTTGAACTAGCAGCATGAGCATACTTGTAGGAAATTAATAATATAACAACAACAGGTGTTCTGACGATTCATGCTACCCATCGAGATGTGCTACTTACTGGTTATGCGCATGTACAGACTAATTTTTCTTCTGCTTACCACGCCCATAAATCTATGCATCCTTGCTGTGGAGACTTGTAGGAAACTTTGACAGGTCAAAGATGAATATTTGATGATAATTTTTACTTTTCACACCCGATTTAAAAATAAAAACAGTACATTATACTGTACTCTTAACTTCGAATTTTATTATAATTTTATTTCATATATTAATATCATTTTTACTTGTTATATCAAATGTGATAATTGCTAGTTCATTTAAAATATCAAAATATGCCCCCCATACACTTACCCTGATTAAAATGAAATAACGATGTCATAATATTGTGAGATTTACACTATTATGGAAACAATAGAGAATGAATCAACATTATCTGTGATCGATTCGCGTTTGGGCAGCATTTTTCGACAAGGCAGCAGAAATCGTCTGAACACCGATACAGCCCAGAGCCATAGAGAGAAACGGCTCTGGTACAGCCGAGTGTTTTTCCTCCTCTGGGTGGAAACGTGTCATATGGCTTCTCATATTTGTCGTGTTGCCGAAATATTTTAGTTTTATTCTACAAAGCTTACAACTAGTGTGGCTCTTGTCCAGCTCCTTTCCCCCTTCAACTTCATAGAAGCCAAAATATTTCCACACGTCAGCTTTTAACGAGGAGGGTGTTTGGATTTCGCGCTCAGCCATCGCGTCTCTGTTATGTGCACACGCCACAGACAGACGGTCTTGGCACTGCACACTTCCGCGCTTCAGAGATCCGTCTTTTGCGTTCTGTAAATATTACGTCATTATAAATAGGCTACATATCAAAAAAAAAAAAATTTTTTTTTTTTTGAAAATCGATTTTTGACATTTGTGAATCGATTCAGAATCGTCCACGTCCGCATTGCGATGCATCTAAGAATCGATTTTTCCCCCACCCCTACTCTATATCATGATTTAATTAATTGTACAGCCCTTTTTTTGGTTTATTCGTCATAATTTAGCCAAATTCTGTGACATTTTGCATTACATTTCTTTTATGACTGGATTTCACAATTCTGTCTGCAAAATCATATGTCTCTACATGTGCTCTTAAATGTAGTTTATAAGCATTATATTCAACCAGAAGTCGGCGCTGCAGACAAAAAATAACGTAATGGCTTGTGTGCCTGTACTTCTGGATTCATCTATAACACTATAACTCAACAAACCTGTCAAAAGCACCTGTAATCAGCAGTTTGGTGCAGTAAATGCCTGACCCTAAAGCAGCCAATAAACCATTCTGGGCAAATTAAACAAAGTTAAATGATGCCAACATAGTACCTTTCAGTTAAGTTAAGATATTAAGGAAGTACAGCAGAACTGTTCAGAGGCTACAATACAGAATATTTTTATCTGTTAAAACCTTAACTACTTCAGATCTTTTGGTTTCCCCATCAGCTCAAGACACAAACAAGATCTTCAAAGTTAACTATTTCTGAGCTACGCAACCTTGAGCCCACAAAATTAGATTAAGCCTGTTCAAATATACAGACATTCAGCATTCACACACAAAGTCTAACCATACATCCTGTCACATAAACATACCTAAATAACACACAAGTAAAACATGAGATAAGATCATAAGATTGGGGACTCTGACTTAACAGATAAAGAAAGCAGCAATTAGTAAAAAATAGACATTTAAAAGTACTTTGCATTCTGCAGTATAGGTAAAAAAAAACCAATGCATGGTTCTCTTGCTTTATTCCTGCTAACTAGGGTTGTCACTGTACCAAAGTTTTAGTAGTAGTCGGTACCAATACCAGTAAAATTTGCGGTTCTCTGTACCAATTTCAGTACCGGAGCAAAAACTGTTGAAATCAACAGATATGATTGTGAATGGCTACAATGCTCAACACTTGTACATAAAAATAAATAAATAAATAAAAATGCTGTAATGTAAATAAAAACCTGTTTGCGTAGAGCGCCTATCAGTGGGTACCAAATATACGGAATACACAAAAATTCGCGGGACGAATACGTGTAGCGTCACACCCCTAGTGAATATTTAATCAAATGTCAAGGAAGAAAAATTTGTTTTGTGACATAAGGTAAAGTGAGGTCAACTTCAACAATGGGCCAGGGCTGTGCAGGGCTGCGGGGAGGGCAGCGTTCAGTACGTCATGAGACTATCGCAATACGTACCGTGGGTGGTGTATCACAGTTTTTCGGTTGGAATATCGTTACACCCCCTAGCTAGTACGGCTGTCACTTTTGCGATTTTTGAGAAAAAAGTGTTAATTGAATCGTTTGTAAAATCGATTTTCCATGTCTAAAGACGTTTTCATTTTCAACGCCAAATATAGGCAAATCCATGGACAACAAACAGGCATTAAGACGAACGTAAAGAGGGTGCACGCACAAGTCAGCAATATTTCTGATGATTTATTGGCGTGAAGTTTCATGCACAATGACAAACAGGAGTGCAACATTCTCGAAAAACAATAAGCAGAGTGGACTGCCATAACACAGTGTTTCCCACCCAAAGAATAATTTGTGGCGGTGCGCCACAGAATCAACACCGACCGCCACATATTGCGTTTCGTTATTCTTTTTTTTTAACACTTTAAAACACGCAGCGTATTCATTCAGCTGCATTTCGGTTCCCTGCTCTCCTTCTATCTCTCTGTCACTCATGCATCTCTCTCACGCGCACACACACACGTCTGGTTTACTATCTTTGTGGGGACTCTCCTTAGACTTAATGGTTTTTATACTGTACAAACTGTATATTCTATCCCCTTACACTAACCCTACCCCTAAACCTGCCCGTCACACACAACTGTCTGCATTTTTACATTTCCAAAAAAGCAGGTCCCCATTGGCAAACAAGCTTATAAATCATACAGAATTTGCTTTTTTGGAAATGTAAAAATGCACAAGTCCCAATGAGTCTGTGTGCATTCAGGTTGAGGTCCCCACCGGGATAGGAAAACATGAACACACACACACACAAACAAACACAGCCCCTCCCCTCCATGCACACCACGCATGTCTCAAGCGTCTCGATCGCCCTTCGGTGACTGGTCCTAGTATAGGTCATAAACCCCACCTCCCCATGTTATTCAACAGGACGTGAGACCAGCTAATAGGGCTGGGCGATAAATCGATTTTATCGATTAACTCGAATGTGTAGTTTACGCCGATTTTTTTGAATGAAAATCGGTCTTCTCTTTAACAACCGCCGACGCTCCCCTCTGGGTTCCCGTAGTTCCGACCGGGCTCAGCGCTTGCCATGATAGAGATACACAAACAACATGGCAAATGAACAAGACCGCAGCAGCAGAAGCACACCCGCCGAAAACATTTACAAGCTGAAACTGCAGTGCCGCCAACTCTCACGAGTTCACTGTGAGACGCAATTCTGTCACTTTTTACACGCTCTCACGACACACATCCATTTTCTCATGCAGAGAAAAATCGCGAAGCAAAGAGGACACTGACACCGACAGACAAGACAGAGCAGGTTACTATTGATATGAAACAGATTCTCAGCTCTCAGATTCTGTCAATTTTATTACCAAATTCAAACAATAAACACCGTTTTGGCGCTTATAAATGTGACGTGAGAGAACGCAGCAGATCTCAGTTCAAGCGGCACGTGAACGGATCATCTGTTACTCTTTACTACCAACTTACCGAGATGTAATAAAATCGATCGATCAATGTTTTTCAACCGCGGAAAGATGTCCATAAAACAGCTGGAGAACAACATATGCCACGTAACGCTACATTTACCTCAGGAATCCCTTTTAATGACCCATAGCACGCATGTGGACTTAAAATAATTGCTATAGAGAGGAGTATTTTGCTAAATATGATAACTATATTACACATTCATTGTATTTTTTTACCTATATCATTAAAATAGTATAACGTTGTTATTATAAAAGACGCATTATATATAATTTGAGTTAGTTTTAACCTTTAATAATACATTAATAACCTTTAATAATACATTGTTTACATGGTTAATTAACTTAATAAAATTGTTTAGTTACCAAATAATTTGACAATCACAACACACTTATTGTGATGCAAGTTTTTAGTTTTTTTACACATCCCCAATTCCAATCCACCCATTTTATTTTGTTACATTTTCACTGTTTTCAAAGACAGGGCCTGTCCTCTTGTCTTTTTGGCTTGTTGTTTCTGATTGTAATTAAATCCAGATCAAATCCCATAAGGGAATATTAAAACAAAATAAAGTTAAAACTTGTTTTGAACAATTTCTTTGTCATCTGCAGATTGATTTTAAGTAGGGAGAGAAAAAAAATCGATTTCAATCGTAAATCGGATTTTTTGTGAAAAAATCGGGGATTTTTTTTTAGGCCATATCGCCCAGCCCTACCAGCTAAACAATTAAATTACACTTCACATATCTTTTTTCCAGAGATACTTTCTGTCATTTACTGTAGTTTTTATCACGCTGATGTAATTTCAAGTGTTTGTTTTTAAAATAAGTTTTTTTTTGTTAGTTATTTGATGCTATAAAAACAGTGCTGTGACGTCATGATTGCGATTGATTCAGCCAGAGTGAGGGTGGTGCCTTGATTTCGCGACTTTACTTCCTGCTCACTACTGCACAGGTCTGGTCCCGAGATCGCTACTGCGCAGACTCAAGTACCAAGATGTCAGCGCCATATTGGGACACTGGCGGCTTCACTTCTCGCCAATGGAAGAGAGCGACTGGGCGAGGTCCATCTTTTTTTACAGTCTATGGTATGTCTCCATGAAAAAGAGATCATCCCTGGAAGCCTGGAAGCTTGGCCTATTTGGTGCAGAGAAGACGGCTGGCGAAATTCACAAGTTCACGAAAGGTTGGTAGGGCATCTCGTAAACACCTTTACACAATCACACATTAAAAAGTGCTATAAAAAATATTTTATATTCTTAATACAATGTTGTCAGAGTGTTAATGTCCTGACCCGACCCTTAGCAAACACCCGATTGCGCCTTCTTTAGAATGTTAACTAGTCGCAAGTATGCAGTAAAATGCAATTGGGTTGTCAAGGTCAAAACACTACATGTAGCAGCTGTGAATCAAATAAACTTATTATAAATAATGTTATTTCATTTTTTAACTCTTATGCTGCGTTCACACCGGACGCAAATTGAGCGTCAAATTCGCGCCTGCCGCGTCTAGTTATACGCGTGTACACTTTGAATCCATTCGCGCGTCAAGAGCGAAATTGACGCGCGTAAAAAACAAAAGTTTGAAGCGAAATTTACGCGCGTCAGAGGCGAAATCTTTTGGCAGCCATCTTTTTACTAGATGGCTAATGTTGATCGAGCATTCATCGAGAGAGTCACCGCTCTGTATTTGCTCTGGAGAGCAGAACAGCGGCGTAGGGATCATCGTCGCCGTATTTGGGTCCACCAGACCTTTCGGAGGTGAACCCAGTTTGGCGAATTTCATCATATGCTCCTGGAGCTGCGCCTGGATGACGGCCGCTTTCAGCGGTACTTCCGCCTGTCCCGCGCGTGACAACAGTTTGATGACTGTTGTCACGCATCGGAGCGAGGATCACCCTCGCCCTCACACACCTAATCTGTCATTTATTTTTGTTTTGATGATAAATGGAGCCAGCCTAGGCTACTACAAAAGTGATTAAACTGTCCTGTGATTTTTTTCCCTCACACAACACTGTCCAGACACGAACTATGTTTTTGCACTAAAGTACTAGGCTATGTTGGTTCTCTTTACATTAGAATAATAATAATAATGTTTCATATAATCTAGATTAGATATGGAATAAATACCATACAAAATTAATGTTTCATATATTAAAATCAAGTTTTTATGTGATAACATATTTACTTCACCACGTGACAGCAGCAAGCTGGCTCCTGATTGGTTAACGCGGCGTGAATTGACGCAGAAGTTCAGATTTTTCAACTCGGGCAGCAGACGCGAATTCGCATCAAACGCGTGAATGCACAAAATGCACCATTCGCGCGTAACGCGCCAGACGCTCAATACGCGCCATTCGCACGAACTTGACGCGCGAATGAGGCGTATTCGCGTCTACCGCGCCGCGCTCCACGCCTCATTCCCGCCGCAGGAATTTTTTACGCGCGTAACGCGTCTTTGCATTGACTTAACATTGAAATCACTCGCGCCTGACACGCTATTCGCGTCCGGTGTGAACGCAGCATTACACTGAATGCTTGCTGCTTCAAACCAGATGAGTATTGAAAAAAAATTTCCGCGACTGAAAAAGGCACGTGTTGAGGATGAGTATCAGCCTGAACCGGAGGTATCAGTCTGAAACAGAGCTGAACAGTCCGACCAGTGTAGATGTGTAGATTTTTGGTTAGTGGTCGACCGATATGGGTTTTTTGATGGCCGATGCCGATATCTTAGAGAGCAGGGTGGCCGATGGCCGATATCTATTTATATTTATATTTATATATATATATATATACACACTCACACACACTTTAGATTTATATAAATCAATATTTAAAATAAACATGATTAGGCCCTATACTAGATGGCAACTTCTTGAATCTGCAATCCTATTACAGAATTTTTCACAAATAAAATTTGCTAAAAATTTTTAGCTTTCGCAACACCTACAGCACTTTCGGAATTATTTATTTTCTTTTTCTGCTTGTTTGTGAGTTTTGTTACATCTATATTTTTTATTTGTTTAAAATTATTAGTGTACATATTGGTTTAAAATCAATTCCCAATGTTCGTTTTCAAAACTTTTGTTGGTTGGTCTTATTTTCGAACGTAAAGTGACAGCCCTACTACCTAGTACCCTCAACCTTTTTTTTTAACCAACTGGTACAGGTACATTTGACAACCTGCTAACAATGTAAACCATCATACAGCATCATAAAATCGCTCAGCACAGTCTAGGTACATAAAATCAGTGACTTTACACTAAATTCATGTTCACATGTCCGTTAGCTGGAAAATATCCCTGCAAATGAAACCTGTTGTTCCAGACTTAAGGAATATAAGCATGTGTTGCTTAGTGTAATAACCCCAACAACTTGCTTGGTAATAAGCCACAGATTACCTCTCACAAAACATGTTCAGGCTACAGGAGGGTAAAGTTCTCAGAACTTCTCACACATCCTTTTGCGGCTTATACAAGGTTTATTGGAGTGTTTTGGAATCTTGCCCAACATGCACTGTCTGCATTTGAATAAGCTGTGTTCAGGAATGAGGTCAATCACTATTTCCAGGGACTTGGTTACATTGAAGACCTAAGCCAATTTCCTACTAATCACCACTAGATCTGTTCTATGAATGGATTAAGCACTTTTCGAGTCAAGAAACTGTTAAAGTTGTTTTGATGGAGGGATGGGACTGTCAATCTTTAGGCACCTTGTGATTCAATTCAATTCCAAATTCTTTAATGGCTGATAAATAGGCCTAGATGTTGATACCAACAATAAGGTGGGGATTAATTATCACTTACTGAAGCTCAGGTATAAAACAATATGACATTCCAAAAACAGGTTATTGTGCAACCAAACAACCAACCAACCTATAACAAAAAAAAATATGAAGATTAACATTGGTCTTTTTAGACTGTGCTCATGACGATTCACAAACAGAAAAGAAAATATGTATTCTTTAAATTATATTACAATATGAATACAATAAATGCACCCTCTTCATGCCATTTTCCCAATGTTGCACACCACATGGAAGTTGTATCTGTAATGTTTTGTCTCACCTATGCGTTTAAATTAAAACCAAATTGTTTTTGATGGATTTGTTCATAATTGTTAAAAGAAGAATGGTAATGCAGTAGTGATGTTGTGCAGAGTAGAGCCTTGAATTTAGGCTCCAAGTGCTGTTTTTACAACCATGTAATCTCTACGAAAATCTACCTTAAACTGTGTGTGCACTGCTGTCCAGACAGTAGGGAATCAAACAGGTCATTGACAGACGTTTGAGCATGCAAACATTTAAACCTTGTATGAATTCCTGCTAACTGGTAGATTCAAGAATATTAGGCCATGTTTACCCTTAGTTAAGACAACGTAATGGGGCAATCTTTCCTTTAGCATACAACAAAACAAAAATCACTTAAGTAGCTTTTGCTTCATTACACTAAACAACTTTTCAATTTGACCTTTCTGTCGGTCTTGCTGACACTGCCATATGCCTGTACCCATTATTATTACAGACATGACGAAGTTCGCAGCACCATTTCAATAACCTCTACTTTGACAACTAAGACAGACTTGCATACGCACAAGCTGTTCCTTGGAAGTACAAAATCATATTATTATTTGTTGTAAGATTCATTTAGAGCATTATGAATGGTTGATTCATCCTCTTCTTCAGAATACATAGCTTTTAAATTTACAGTTTTTGCTGAAGAAAAAACGTATGTGTATTTAGATAGATAGAGAGAGAGAGAGAGAGAGAGAGAGAGAGAGAGAGAGAGAGAGAGAGAGAGAGAGAGAGAGAACTATCCATACTCTCAAAAATAACCAACTCCAGTGGACTTAAAAAAAAAAAAGCAGGTGTGAATCAAACAGCCATACGAATGCAGAAGCGAAACTTTCACTACAGAATATATTACACATTTATAAGAATGCTCAGTGTGTGGTCATAAGAAAATCATGTACAAGTATTCTTATTGTGAAGCAAAAAAAGAAGCAAAATCAGTCCAGGACTGCTTCCTTAATTCGTGGTTTTACAGCAACTAAGTAAAAGTTTCATACTGCCTCTACAGCTAAACATCACTACATGACTGCTATCATGCTGTTTAAGCCAGGAACGGAGTTGGGTGGTTTTCAATAGTTTCGATGACTCACCGATCACTAGCTGTCACACTGGCTAGGTTAATAGTAAAACTCCTGATTTATCGGGCATCGTCAGATCAAACCCCTAAAGGTTTAAACCAGATTGAATGAAGGTACTTTGTCATATAGCTCTATTTTAAACTTATTTTTACTTACTGTAACGTTAACATACTTGTTTTGACACACTGACAGCTCAACCAGAAGACTAGCAACTCTCACAGAGTTTAGTATTGACTGACTATATAATGAGCTATAAATTAGAGGAACATATTCAAACAGTCACCAATGGTGTTTTGGTCCATTTAGTTTTACATTTCGTCGTTGACAAAGTTTTCCCACACGTTAGCATGCTACAAGCTAACAAGGCGCATGGATTGTCCCATTCCGCACGAATAGTTCCTTGACCTCGTCCAAAGTCTTTCAAACTTACCTGACTGAAACACATTTCACCAACATTACTGCAGCCGAAATAATAAAAAGTAAGCATGGTAAACAAGCAGTAGTTCAACAACTACAACTTGCTCTGACAGGCGCGAATGGAAACTAGACTATTCGCGAGCGCTTCGTAAGTTTAGGCACGCACGCACTTACCTCAAATCAACTGATCAACGGCTGTAGACGCAAATCCACAATCTCTGGTAAGTTTTCCAACGACAAAAATATTTTGATTCCAAATTGAAAAAGCGTTAGGTGGAAGTTCTTCTGCCACCTTCCCAGGCAGCCAAAGTCGGAAAGACGGAAACTGCCGTTTCAATATGGCTGAGGGCAGGAGCAGGGAATGTAAACGTCACTAGAGTGACTCCGGGTCGGCTAGGGGTGGTGTGGGAGAAGGGGCAGGGACTAATCTGGATAAATACTATTCGAGTGTTCCTGTAGTTCCTTTCACTTTTCTTTCTCGCTGTAAACATTCATAGCCTATGTTTCTTAGGAATAAACCGCAAATTTATAAGTGCCTCATGTGGTGTGTGTGGTAGCCTAATCAATAACCAAGCTGAGTAGCAGGCTAAAAGTAGTCCCAACTGATAAAAATTATTAATTAATAATATGTAGTTTTACAACTGGGCTATTGGCTTATGATGACAATAAATTTTTTTTATTTATTTAGGTTTGCCACAAACACACATGGTCTTTATCAGGTAAGTTTGTCATATAGGCCTATGCCTATTCAAGACAACAAACACAACAAGAAGTTTTTTTATTTCCATCATCAAAATATGGTAATGCCATATTTTGCAGTGTTTTGCAAACTATTCTATTGTCTTCAGGCCTTTTTTCCCCCTAAAGGATATGCTAATAGCAACAAGACCCACCTTTATTCACTTACATATTAAGAAAGACCTGCAAATATGTGAACATTAACTTTTTTCTCATTGCATTTTTTTTCTTTCAAAAAGACTGAAAAGCATATATGTAGGCTATATTTTATTGTTGTGCATAAGTGTGGACTAAGTACTTTAGTCTAGTAAACACAAAAAGTGGCAGCAAGCATTTCTCTGTTTTCATAGTAGCCTACCAAAGAATCCCAAGAATGTTGTCCTGTGTTGTGTCAGGGAAGTGGCTGCTGGTGATTCAGCACATCTAGGCCTATATTAAGGCCATTCACTGTATTTCTTGTTTCTGCAGAGAATAGCATTGTCATCTATACGTGATACCCGTACCTCGCTGAAATTGTAACTGCTTTGCTGATTATAATGCTGACAGCAGTTTGGACGTCATGGAGCAGCCTGACTGTTGAGGACATTGCACAGCTCCGTTTGTTTTAAAGATTTTTACTTTTCATATTTATTGTTGTCAGTTAGGTTGCAGATTATGGTGTGATCTGAAGAAATGTTTAACTTTATTTTATAAATTAATACAATTATCTTATGAATATCATAATTATATCATATTAATTAATATTGATGATATATTAAATATATAGGCCTATGTATATATTAATACATTAACATATTTTATACATTCATATTAATTAAACATATTTAATGCAGTAGGCTATTTTATATCGCTTCACTGTTTGGTCCGAAATGAATTCGTTGAATGTATTTTTAACCATAAGAATTAAAAAACAAATAAAAAATATAAACTATATTTAAAAGATCAGATGGCATATTTAGTTCTTAATTTTATAGGTTCTCATAGGGTTCTCCTTTGATACAACTTTAATATTGAAATGCAATTTGCAGTGAAACTCTCTGCTGCCCCCAGGTGCCTGTCTGTTTGCACACAAAGGTATACACCCCTGTCTTATTAGGATGCAGACAATTCCATAATAAACCTTTATTTATGTTTTATCATGTAGCTTAGGTGTCACTTTGTTGATTGCATTTAGCTGCAATTGAATTATGTTCTTCCACACTCCGTCAGTGACAGTTTATTTTTGTTTTAGCATGCTAATAACTGAGTCATTGGTTGATTACTCGTGATGATTGATAATTTTAAAGCTTCTCTAATGCCGCATAGTAGGCTAATTGTGGGAAAAGTAAACATAGCCATTGGGGAATCCAGTGACTGCAGCAGTGCGTGTCAGACTGGCATTACTGCACGCGATCAACGCTGTTCGTGCACACGCGGAATGTAAAGAGCAGTCAGAGAAAGGGGATTGCAGAGGACATTTGCCCATTTATCAAAATGCAAAACTAGGGCTAAGTTCTCGGGTGGTTGCTTATAGCCTAATTTGTGGGGGGGAAAAGTCTTGACAGAATTTTCCAGACTACTACAGAATATTTTCTCAAATGTGCTGAAAGACGACGAGAAGTTGGATTTTCGTTTTAAGGTATGTTCACATCAGCTGTACCTCATATGCACTACTCGCATATCTAGCCTATATTAATTGCTCTCGCAAATGGTCTTGACTCTTTAACTCTAATCGTGTTTATAGGCTATAGTGTTTTTTTCCCAGTGTAAATTTTGTGAGCGTCTTTGGCTCATTTCGACAAATGGGTAGCTCTTCCATTTTAAAAATCTGGTTTTAACGTAATTTTATTTTACACATTCTATCAGGCAAATATTTAAATTATTTGGGCTAGTTACAATAGGGTTGATGCTTCTGATCCATAACTTCAACCAAACGTTAAATGTCGCCTACACTAAAATCCAAAACCAACATAGAGAGAACACTATTTGACTTTCATTCACAATGTCCATTATTACTACACCAAGAGGACCTTATAAATACACAATTTTTGTGGAATAAATATCCCCTTCATGAAAAGTGTGGCCATTTATTCATAACGTTATATTCATCCTTATATTATTGCTCTTGGCAGGAGTGAATTTATCAATTTGGACACAGCACCATGCGCAGGTTGCCGTGCCTTGCCTCCGAGCCAAGAGGAGAAATACCACCGTGCTACTGACAGGAATTTTACGCGCAGCTGAATAAGGATGCCAGAGCTCGCAAACTGCAGTGTGTGTACCAATAAGATACTCATGGTGGTCTTCATGATATCACTGATACTTGCCATTCTCTTCGGAAACCTCTTGACATTAGCAGTGATCGTTGGAACTAAACACTTCCACACTCCACAGGGTTACTTAAAAGCCTCACTGGCAGTGGCAGACTTGGCTGTGGGAATTTTTGTGGTACCCGTTTCGGTTTACGCTGAAATATCCCTCATGATCTACAATTCAATGCCAGAGTGGACAGCGCGCAATTCCCAAACCACACCTTTCCACCCGTGCAGTTTCATCGGACCTGTGTTTGCGGGATGCACTTTAGTCTCCATTACAACCATTTTTCTCCTTACCATTGAAAGGAGCATTGCCGTTTTGAAGCCACTGCACAAAGAATCTGTCATAACTAAAAAAAGAACAAGCATACTAATAGTTTTTTCCTGGATGGGCAGTTTTTTCCTGGCAATATCTCCAATGGTTTTCAGCAATGCAATCGCGCTGGAATACAATCCTTGCAGCCGCATGTGCAATTACGCGCTGGGAAGCGCAGAATTCCCATCCCAGGCTTGGAAGATTCTCTTGCTCTTCCCTGCTTTTGACTTTACGCTGCTCGGAGGTACTGTTGTCATCAATATCATATCGCTCACCACAATCCGCCAGCATTCAAAAAGAAGGAAACATCTCGCTGAGACAGAGAGTCAAAGCGCAACCAAACCAACCTTCTCCGACATCAAGGCTGCCAAGACTATAGGCACTCTGACGTTGGCTTTCACTGCTTCTTTCACTCCCATCGCTGTGTTTGTAGTTGGAAATGTGTTGGGAAACGAATGGTGCACTTTTTCCTTTTTTGCCTTTTGGATTTTGACCACGAACAGTTGCTGGAATGTTATTATATATGGTGTGAGAGACCAGAAGTTTAGAAGTCGTGCGTATCAGCTGCTAGTATCCGCACATTTGAACACTGCGCCCAAAAAAACTGTGAATGAAAACACTGTAAATGGGGGCAAACTCAGTGACGAAATAGTCAAACAAACCTAATTACTTAATGATCATAGCCCAATTTACATGGAGCTTCTGTATTTTTTAACAGGCCCCTTAAGCTAGTTTCTGGGCATTAGGCAACAAGCTGGTTATTAGCTGGCAAAGCTATAATGTTCCACATACTAGCTTATAAAAATAGCTCATAGCTGGTTTGTTGCTGGTCCAAGATCCAACTTAAACCAGCTAGTAACAGCTGCCACCTAACCTGTCAGCTTTTTTCAATCTCCATGGATCAACTTGAGGTTAAGTGTCTTTCTTGAAGACACCATGTGGATATGGATCATTCTTTGTAATCAAAATGTTTTAATTATCAGCCTAAATCTCCAAACATTAGGCCACAGGTGAATATTAATGCCTTCATAACCACCTGTTGAGTGGCATCTGCTGCTATCCTCGTGTCACCTCTTTTGTTGAGTGTGAGATTTATTCAAACTGTTGCATGACTTTTCATTGTCACAAGATTTCACCATGCATTTGAATTTAATCATGAAAGTCCCAAATATCTGCATTGAGGTCTTTATACATAGGCTACTTGTAAAATGGATGTTTCTGTAGGATATTGATTTGCTTTTTTTATTTTTTTTTATTGATACTGATAAGATATTCAGTCAAGATATTGTGTGGCTTCAATAAAATGTCCATATAAAATACACTCAACAAAAACTGGTACTTATGTAAAGGATCAATGTAAACACTGGGGAGCTAAAGTACAAATTATTATAAGGTTAATTGGCGTATGTAATAAAAAAAAAATAGTGATAGAAGGGAGTGCCATACAAGACAGATGCATTTCTCATCAGTGTATTCATATGCATAGTTTGTTTCTCTTAACACAAATGGGCCAACACATACTGTATACCAAACTATGGTTGATGTTCAGAGATTGATTTATTATTTATTCAGACTATTATTCTTTTGCAGTTTTGTACTATATTCAATAAAGCATTCTTCATTAAAGGTCTGTTTTAACTATCCAATCCCAATCACCCAATCAATTTTGGTGATTTTTAAAGTATTTCTTTGACCATGACAAATTTCTTAAATTTGCAAAACATCTAATCCTCTAATAGACTAATTAACTCTACTACATTATATATATTTTAACAAAATGACAGCAATATACTGAACAGCTCAATCTCAGTGCTTCACACATGCCTTAAAGGCTCAAATGGACAACTTACCCGTCAAAATCTTTCATCTCTCTTCGTGCAAATACACTCACACAGATGTGATGCATCTGAAGATCCTGTGTAGAATATAGGCAAATGTTAATCTTAAGCCAGAATTTTACTAAACTGTCTTTAATCTTGTTTTGGAGATTACTGTCTGGTGAAGCTCCAATCATTCGTCCCCTCCTAGATGTGACAAGCCTGGAGGGTCCAGTTTTGAACCCAGGGTTGTCCAATTCCCATAAGACCTTGGGAGGTGGGCAGATGGCCTGGCTTTTGCTTTTTTTTTCAATGTCATTTCAGTTGAGCAATAGCAAGATTGTTATTTATCACAACAAAATATGGCAGCTGCCTTACTCATACGGACTCTGGTAAACAATGTGTTTCTTTTTTTTTCACTACACATTTTGTAATAGAGGGGGAGGCTCTGGAGAGCATGCCAATCACATGTATGTGCAGAAAACCAGTTCATATGTGTGTGTATGTTCACCTCACTTTGAGCTCATATATATAAAACACACTCACGCTATAGTCTTCATGTAATAGGTTCAATGGAGATCTATACCAGGGTTCTTGGCTCAATGCCAAAACGGTTCAATAGAGAGAAATTACTAAAACGATTGCATAATATTTTCATGTTTAATGGACTATTTCAATTTATTTTTAGTGATAAAGTATGTTTATGAACTGTTTAATTGATGAAATGTAACTAATTAAAACAAAAATGAATTAATTATAACTAAATCTGTAAAATGATCATGGGAACACCTATAATTATGAAGCAGCTGACAGAACCCTTTATGATTTTAAATAGAATCTTTTATTCTAAGAGTGTATGCTATAAATGTAATTGAATTTATTGCTGGTATTGTAATATATAGTTCACCTCATTTATCACTTAATTTATTTGAACAGAATTGGTGCAACGTTACATTTTAAGAAGTGTTTGAAAAGTGGTTTTCATTAATCCTGAGTTCCTGTTTGTCCATTTATGCTCTGCAAATCAAGACTATTTAAATTGACGTTTATGAGGTCATAATGAAGGATGCGTGTCTGGCATCCATAAAAAATATGACCCGGAATTGCCTCTGTAAAACTAGCACATCAGGAGGAAGGTCACATTACTCTAATTTGCCTTTGCTGGTGGTTGTTTGCTGCCAACACGTGAAAGTCATATACATGCAAGATGTATTGTTTTAATTTGTGACACAGTCACATACATTAAAATATAAAACCTCAGAAAACTCTTTGGGAGAAAACGTTATGCATATTTGCGTTCTTAAAATCCGGCAGCATTTTCCGGCAGATCTATTCCTGCTTGAAGAAAATCACCCTAAATATACCACTTCGGTGGAATCCATGCGAAAGTGTGAAATGACAGCCAAATGTCAGAACAGTTGAACAGAGACACAATACCCCTCATTACACATGGCAGAGATCCCAGGGATGCAATGCATTTGATGACTTCATATGCCAGTGATCCAACAGGATAATAGTGGCTGAAAGTTAAAAGACCTAAAGTGATGATATTCAATGCTAATTCATGCTGGTAATAATTGGTTCAGAGAGTTAATAATCTACTTTCACGAGTGAATACATAAGAAAGTTTGGGCTTTTGTGTGCTGCATAATTTATAAAATAATAAAGAATTTGACGTAAGAATGGATTCTTTTTAGAAAGCTTCCTACAAACTTTAAAATAATAATAATACATTTTATTTGTAACGCACTTTATATTTAAGCAAAATCACAAAGTGCTACAATTTAGAAACAACCAAAATAAAAAAAAAATCCAAAAAACCTGCATTTAAAATCTTCCACAGTGACTTTAGATTGTCAGGAGAGCACTCCACAGTCTGGGAGCGGCTGCACAGAATAATAATCAAATAGTTCACCCAAAATTGAATATTCTGTCATTATTTACAATTTCCTCATATACAGCCATCATATGATTTCAAGACTTATCATTCACGAGTCATTTGAACAATTAACCTTTTATGGTGCCTTTTTTGTCATTTTGTAATTTCCCATTCACTTTCATTATGTGGAAAAGAGTGGCCAGAATATTAAAACATTCTCCTTTTGTGTTGAAAAAAGATGATAAAAGTATTTCAACTTCTTTCATTTATTGGCAAACTGTTCTTTTAAAAGTTTTTAAAGGGATAGTTTAGCCCAAAGTGAATATACTGTTATTGTTTACTCACAAAATCTGTATGACTTTTTTACTTCTGTTGAACACAAAATAAGATATTTTTAATGTTTTGGTATATTTAATGAAAGTCAGAAAATCAAGACTGCAAAAATATGTGGGGAAAATACCATAGGTTTTTTTCACTGCTCTAAGATTATAAAGGTCTCGGAGGGTCATTGCGTCACTATTTAGATATTCTTTGTAGAAAGATAAAAGTATTGCTAAGAGGCTTTATATTACTACACAAACCCTTTGTCTACTGTGCTATGGTTCTATAGTATTTAGATTGCCAATAAGAACTTAGATGCTAATTATAATTGGTTCTTTTCATGCTGGTGCAGTTTTTCAGCACATAGAGGGATGTGGGATAACTGGAATTTTACCTAGTTATTTTGTTGTCAATGATCACACACACTTAATTTGAAGAGATCATACTGGCATTCATTAGCAAACCAGCTATAGATGGGTATTTAATGATTTTGACATGCTTTGTAATGACGAGTGTTTCATTTGTAGTCAATTAACTCCTAAGTTGATGAATAGTTGTTGTCACTTTATAAATAACAGGCATACCATTTACCATGGGTCATAAAATGAACAGCAATTCACCTCAATCTCAATATCTAAATGCGAATAAGAGGGCCGTGATGGGCTAGCAGAAGCTGTCACTTCCATTTTAGAGGTGCAGTGCAGCAAATAGAAACTGTTTTCAAAATGCATCAGCATCTCCACTGGCCAGAAAAAAAAAAGTTATCTACATCATTTAACTTTCTTAAAAGAACCTCTCCAAATTCTTCCTGATAGAGAATTAGATAGAAGAGAATGTCATTGACATTATAAATATAGAATGAGGCACACGAAATCAAGAAAATGTCATGTTGTGCGAAGGAGGGAAATGTGATGGTAGCCTAAACGTTGAAGACGGTGAAACATGCTATGGGTGAGATTTCTAAATTGGCAGGAAAAACAGAACTCCAGTCTTAAAAGAACATAACAGGAATCAGGATCAGAACATCTTAACTTACTTTTATTAATAAAAAGATTCAGTCTGACCCTGTCTATCTCAGTGAAGGAGGAAATTATTTGCAAGTTTTGTAATGCGTCTCCTTTCATTTCTGCACCTCTATTCAAAGAGGCAGAACTTAATCACTGACCCCAGCTGACTAGATCGGATTTGAGAACAGAAATGAGCTTTAAATGTGCTTATTATCTATGTGCAGAAGTAGACTAATGAGCTCCAGACAGTGTTTTACAGTGTGTGGAGATTCATTGTTTTGAATGCATGTGCTTTAAATCTAATCAATTAAAATCTATGGATAGGTGCTCATTAATAACTCACGCTGCATGCTATTAGAATGCATATTATTTACTTTCAAATTCTGTTTATAATCAAAAAGCCTTTCTGGTTTCCTTGTTCTTAATGAGATAATTTCAGTGGACTTGTCACATGGCAATGAAATTCTGAAATTAATCTCCACAGAAAACACAAATTTGTTTAAAAAAACATAAAATACTCTTTTGGAAAAGCAACTTAAATCCCAGCCCAAACTGGTCTTAGCTGGTCTTCGAACCTTGCCAAGCTGGTTTAGCTAGTCAGCCAGCTACTTTTCTTTATTTACAGTATGAGCATACATATTTGTCTACGAGTGTCACACACATTGAGTGAGTTAGGGAAAGCAAAGAGGACCTCACTCCAAGCTAAATATTCTCTGCAGTTCAAGAGCAGGCACAAACAGCCAGGAGTTGTTTTCTTGTCGATCAGATGATAGTTTTTGTGGCAGAGGGAGACTAAATAAACTCATGATTGTGCCACAAAAAATACACCACCTTGCATCACACTTGCACTATGAAACAGAATTGGTTGACCTTGCCTATCAGGAGGGGGCATGTGACACATTCCTCAGCTATAAATATGTAAAATTGTTGCCAATTTCTTTGTAAATGCCTTAAATAATTTAATTCATTATGAAACCCGTTCCATGAGTCATGCTGTGAACATATTTGCTTCAATGTCACCAGCGCTATTCAGATACTTTAACAAATTCGAAACAGTTTGACAGTAGTTTGTATTATCTCTCCAAATGTGTTTTGCTGTTTCTGAGTTCAAACTCATTTTTTAAATGAATGTAATTTACTTTTTTGGTTGTGGATATTTTCTGTGAAACTTTTTTAATTTTGTAATTATTCAGTAATCAAACCATTTCCTTCCATCTGGAGTATACCAGCATGAAAAAGGACATGAACACATAAAAATTGTCAACATACAGTAGCTAGATGATTTATTGCAAGTGCTTGGCTCGTTTGACAGGGACGAGAATCAGATGTTAATCAAACTTATCAATAGATCATCCTCCATGATCGTAAATACAGCTGAAGGGGCAGCATTGGATTCCTCTTCTGTAAACTGGGGTGAAACACGTCGAAATCTACTTTCCTCACTCTCTGCAGGTAATCCTCCAAAACAACCTGTGGCACAGGACACAAAGACACAACTCTTTAAACAATGAATTGAAAATATGTGGGGTTGAGATACAGCTGCAGGAAAAAATATGTGAACCCTTCAGCTTTATCTGAATTTCGGCATAAATTCATAAAACATTTGCTTATTAAAAAGTCACAACAATATACCAATCAATAACACAAAATAGATTTTCAGGTCTTAAGTGAACATACACTTCTACCGTATAAGTCTCGTATACTCACCAAGGCTGCATTTATTGAATCAAAAATTCTGTAAAACAGTATTAGTGAAATATATTTACAATTTAAAAGAACTGTATTCTATTTTAATACATTTTAAGCTGAATTTTCAGCATCATTACTCCAGGCTTCAGTGCCACATGATCCTTCAGAAAACATTCTAATATGCTGATTCGATGCTCAATGTTTATGTTGAAAACATATGTGCTGCCTAAAATTATATATATATATATATATATATATATATATATATATATATATATCATTATTTGATGAATGGGAAGCTAAAAAGAACAGCATTTATTTAATCTGATTCTTTGGAACATTCTAAATGTCTTTAATGTCACTTTTGATCAATTTAAAGCATCCTTGCTGAATAAAAGCATTTTATTTTATAAGAAAATCTTGTTTTGAACAATATAGTTTACCATGTAAAAATTCACAGTGGAAGATGGGAAAACATAGCCCTATCTGAATCCATAGGTTATTGCTAACCTGTCCTAAAAAATACTGTAATTTGCCATTCACAAGAACACTCAAGTTTTCACATACTTTTTCTTGCAACTGTACAACAAAAATACAAAATACATTCCTCAAATGTCAAACCTAACAGTACAGTCCTTTCATGAGCGCAGTTACATTTACATTTACATTTAGTCATTTAGCAGACCCTTTTATCCAAAGCGACTTACATTTGAGGATTAAACCAAGCGAGTCATCATGGAGAGGCAAAAACAACGCAAGAAGTGCTCAGAATACAAAGTTCAAACATTGCTCAGAGTAGCATAAACCAGACAAGCGAAGATTTTAAGAAAAAAAAAATTTTTCTTTTCTTTTTTTTTCTTTTTTCTATGTTAAGTGCTCACGGAAGAGATGAGTTTTCAGTTGTCTTTTGAATGCTGTCAGGAATTCTGCATTACGGACGAGGGTGGGTAGGTCATTCCACCAGCATGGAACCGTGAATGAGAATGTTCTGGACAGTGATTTTGTGCCTCGCTGTGAAGGCACCACGAGCCGTCGCTCCTTGGCCGATCGTAGGCTTCTGGTAGGGATGTAGACCCGTAGGAGCGAGTGAAAGTAGGAGGGAGCTGAGCCGGTGGACAATCTGTAAGCAAGTGTCAGCGCCTTGAACTTGATTCGAGCAGCGAGTGGTAGCCAATGCAGGGAGATGAACAGCGGAGTGACGTGGGCTCTTTTGGCCTCGTTGAAGACAAGACGAGCAGCAGCATTCTGGATCATTTGTAAGGGTTTAGTTGCACATGATGGAACACCAGCTAGAAGAGCATTGCAGTAATCAAGCCTAGAAATAACCAGGGCCTGGACAAGAAGTTGTGTTGCATGCTCAGTTAGGAAAGGCCTGATCGTCCTGATGTTGTGCATTGCAAACCTGCATGATCGAGCTGTCTTTGAAATGTGGTCTGTGAAGGTTAGCTGGTCATCAAAGATTACTCCAAGATTTCTGACTGACCTTGATGGGGTGATTGAGGATGAGTCTAGCTGGATAGTGAAGTTGTGCTGTAGAAACGGATTGGTAGGGAGGACGAGAAGCTCAGTCTTTGCCAGATTGAGCAGCAGGTGAAGTTCCTTCATCCATGCCGAGATGTCCGCCAGACAGCTAGAGATACGTGCAGCTACTGTGGGCTCGTCTGGTTGAAATGAGAGGTAGAGCTGGGTGTCATCAGCATAGCAGTGGTAAGAGAAACCATGTGCCTGTATGATGGGTCCCAGTGATGTGGTGTAAATGGAGAAGAGGAGCGGTCCAAGGACTGACCCCTGGGGAACCCCTGTGTTCAGTTGATGTGCTTTGGATATCTCGCCTCTCCATGCGACCCTGAATGACCTACCTGTGAGATAGGACTCAAACCAGTGGAGGGAAGTTCCAGTGATGCCCAGTGATGAGAGGGTGGACAGAAGGATCTGATGATTCACAGTGTCGAAGGCAGCAGACAGGTCTAGGAAAATGAGAACTGATGATTTGGAAGCAGCTTTAGCGATCCACAGGGCTTCTGTGACTGAAAGTAATTGCGGTCTCGGTCGAATGCCCTTTCTTGAAGCCAGATTGGTTAACATCCAGCTGGTTGTTCAGAGACAGGAAAGATGATACTTGGTTGAAAGCAACTCGTTCAAGTGTTTTTGCAATGAATGGTAGGAGAGAGACAGGTCTGTAATTCTCTAGAAGTGATGTGTTTAATGTTGGTTTTTTAAGCAGTGGGGTTACCCGAGCCTGCTTAAATGCTGTAGGAAAAATGCCAGTATGGAGGGATGAGTTGATGATGTGTGTGAGTGCTGGTAGAAGTGTGGGAGTGATGGCTTGAAGAAGGTGTGATGGGATGGGGTCTAGAGGGCAGGTGGTAGGATGACTGGAGAGGAGAAGTTTAGATACTTCTTCCTCGGTTAGTGGAGAGAAGGAGGAGAGAAGGTTATTGGCTGTGGGAGAGGTTGGCCTAGGTTCCTGTGTGTGTGGAGGAGAGAACTGACTGCTAATGGTTGTTGTTTTGTTAGTGAAGAAGTTAGCAAAATCATCAGCAGTTAGCGGGGAGGAGGGTGGTGGTGGAGGTGGACAGAGGAGAGAGTTGAGTGTCTTGAAAAGTGTTCGTGTATTAGAGGCGGTGTTGATCTTGTTGTGGAAATATGAAGATTTTGCGGCGTGAACATCAGCAGAAAAGGAAGAGAGCAGAGATTGGTAACACCAGCCAAAGCAAGTGGAGCGCGATGTGTCACTAGATGGCCTGTGGGGAATGGATGGCTTTTAAAGAATTCAAATGACAGTTAAACACAGGGATGTAGAGCAGAATATTATAGTGACAGAAAGTGATATAAAAATGCTTTACATGCCATTTAGTTCACACAAAAAAATCAGCTGGCTAAAACATGAATTGAGTCCCTATGCGTTGCCTTGTAATATGCTAAGAGTTATTCCCTCAGCTCTTCTGAGGCGGGCTTCCTTTAAGAGAAATTACTGTAAAAGAGTAAAAAAAAAAAAAAAATCAAGATGTGTAATCAGACCATGCTATTGTAGTGTCGCCTCCAGGGAGTAGGAGTCATGTGGGACTTCTTTGGAGGCAGAATGAGGATGAGCCATGAGCTTCTCTGTGTCACAACACATGAGAGAGACGTGGGGAGGGGAGAGAAACTGAAAGAGATGAAATTACTCACCGTTTGTAGGAAGGCAGGCATGGCTGCATGTGGAACGTTCTCGTTGAATGATCTAGCCTGTAAGACAGTGCAGTAATGAGATGACAAGATATCAAAGTTCTCGCAACTGTGCTGTATATTATATCACACAAACCCTTCAATTACTGGGCCAGTCTCATGGCAAATCAAATTGGGTCAAGCAATCCTGTCAATATAAAAAAGAAACATATTTTGCTCAAAGAGAATTGTAGCATTTTCTTGTGTTGTGAATTTATTTTCATGACAATTAAGCACAGTTCTCCAATAATTTTCAGTGGTAGTCTATACTATACTGGCTTAATTTTTTTTAAATCTGAATAAATGTATTATTTTGTAAGAATATTTTATAAAATTGTATAAAAAGACAGTATTTTACAGTACTTTCTAATTATATTCTCATTATTTTAATACAGTGAATTTCTTTACTGCTTTAAAGTAATGAAAATTAACATTCAGAATAATACGAACGACAAAAAAATACAACTAAAACATCTGAATGCCTTTCGATAATGCAAATTAATGGGGAGGGAAATGTGCTTACTTGTCATGAAAATTATCTCACATTGCAAAAAAATCTTGATTCAATAACAGGCTATTATTTACGCAAAATGCAATTAATTGGGGCAAAAGGCAATGTTTTCCTGGCTCACCCAAACAAATACATAAAAAATTAGATTAAAAGGTTCACATTCTAGTTTAGCCCTTGTTTGTTTGTGATATTTTAAATGTGGTCTTCACCAGTGAGTTTATTCGCCGCTAACCTTGAGTCATACCACCCGACCAGATATGCAAAGTGGGGTGAGTAACATCTGATGAAATCTCTGATTAGCATTTTCTCGGATATACCCTGAAAAGCTCTTTGGTTACACTGGACTTTTAATAATTTCAGTAATGAGGAGAGGGCAACAATCAAGGGTCATACGTGCTGCTGGTGGAGGAAGGGTGCTCTCCCTTGTGGACTTGAATGAAATTAGAATGCAAATGGGGAACATACACCAGTAAACATCTCCCATCTGACCACAGATATCAAATTGAAGGGCTTTGCATACGTGTTGGAGATGGACATGAGCTTGACTGGCGATGTCATAAACGACGTCCCTGACGTTCTGGTCCCTGCTGCCACGGATGAAATCCTCCTGAGACGCTCCATGCTGGGTGAGAAACAGTGAAAATGCATTATCAGTAAATCTCTGCTGATAGACAGAAAGAGGAGCTTGATGAGATCACAATCTTTTCCTTATCCCTCCATATTTCAGGCACCATCACAATAACATACCGGTCATATTTCCCCCAAAAAATCAAAGACAAAAAAGCACATAATAAGCACATTTCCCCCTTAAATTCTAATTATTGTAATAAAAACTCATTCATTAGTAATGAAAATCATTATGTTATCATTGTTATTATTATACATTTTTACTATTTTATTAGAACAATTAAATTTCAGTACAACAAAAAAATGACGTATGGTGTCAATTGTACTACTTTACAATTAAAATCATAGTCTTTTGGCATAATTTAAAAAAAATCGCATTAGACTATGCTACTGGAAATTAGAAAGGGGGAGGATGTGATAAATTCATGAAAGGTTGAAAATAATGTCAAAATACTGTCATGGTCTTAAATAAAGGTTTAATTTGACAAAATAACACACAAAAAAGTTCTCTTTTTTGGACTTTGGGGTGAAATACGACCCTGACATTTCTCGACAGTTTTCATGAGATTTATCTTTATTGATTTTCCAGCATTCAACAAACATTCTTAAACAGCAGAACAAATTAGTATGCTGGATTGAAAATGTGAAAAATCTGTATGCAGAAAGTAAGAGGTGGTATGTTTACAACTCAGAATCCCAAGACTTCTCCAAAAGAAATATTTGCTGAAATTACACTTATTTATTTTTGTGAAAATATTATTCAAAGGCTTAATATTATGCACTGCCTTAAATGTGATCTGAACAAACATGAGTAAATCAACGATAGCAAGGGATCAATAAACACATACTGCAAAAGCTTTCATTTAGAATTTAATTTAAAAGTCAATTGTTCCTCAAACAAAAGCTGTATGGCTAAATAAGGCATTGGCATGAATAACCATGTAGTGTAATTGTGTGTGTGTGTGTGTGTGTTCGGTACAAAAAATACCCTCAAGTACAGCTTGCATTCTTTTAAAAACACATTTTGCTCAGAGCCGCTTGCTCTGAGGAGGCAAGGGAGACAGTGCCTCCTCAAAAAAATTGGATAAGAAAATAATCCATAATACAAAAAAAAGAGGGCAAATATTACAAAATTTGACATTGAAAAGTGTATAAATCACTTGTTTTTCTAAAGTAACCCTGTTCAACAGTGACACCAGCAGGTAAAGTTACAGCAGGAGTCCGTGTCTCTCTTGCCTCCCCTGACTCTCTGAGCCCATTGAGTTGAGTTTTAACAGACCCCCTAAAGCGTGCGTTGGGATTGGTGGGGGCTAACTGAAAATGAATAGATGAAAGTCACGTGAGAGGAGCCAATGATTGGTTGGATATGTTGGTTTGTGAGATAAATCCCACCTATTGTTTTCCTGTAATGGCGTAGATGGGAAGACTATTTAAAAAGTAAGTAAACAACTCGCCAAAATCAAACTTGAAAGGGCCGGAAAACGTGATGACTGTGGGGATTTTAGTGAGCAATCAGCTTGGTGAAATTAAAAGTAGCTTACATTTTCGTGTCTAACCAGTGTTTACTGAGCTATGCTGACTGACGATTCGAAAATAAGTTGACTATTAAAAAGAACAGCTGAACATCAGTTCACGAATAAAATATTTAGTTTAAATTTTTACTGCCTTTAGCTATTATTTTGGAATAAATGTAAAATGCTTAAAACACTAACTTGATGAGATTTATAGCTGGTTTTAATAAATAGAAAAATAATTACATTGTTACCTCAAAAAAAAGTTTCTTTAACCGGAAAATGTGACAACAATAAATGTAGGTACCACTGCGCACCACTGATTTGGCAAATCTTGACAGGTTCCCTCAGCAAATATTTTCTAAACAACTGCAATGAATGTAGATATACCATCAAAGACTTGCCATTTCCTTTAATTCAACATTGTACTTGCAATGCATTATTAAGGATATTTGTTTTCACTGATTGAACATGTTGAATCTGCGTCTGTTGGGTCGTAGAATGTCTGAGAAGAGACATACTGTAATCTTGTGATTGTCCATGAATGTCAGCGTCTGTTGGTTCGGTACAAATTGGCCTTTAGTGAGCATTTGACAATCTCAGAAACCGAAAAACATCTTCACATAATTTATGGCGAAACAACAGTGACCTCCTCTGGTGAAAGTGTAATCATACCGCAAAACAATTACAGTAGTGGTCAAAAGTGATGTCCAAGGAAAATTGGCATCTTCATATTGCATAGTTGAGCTGGCTTTTTGTTTTTTCTATGCATTTTTTTTTTCCATAGCAAAATAAAACATGTAGCTGTAGATTACCCCTTTTTTTTACCAAATAATTTCCAGATAAAACCTTAACCGAGTTAAGTGTTTTGTTCTTCCCTCAAATTGAAAACACTTAAAAATATTAAATATTTTCCTCATATTTTGATGGTTTAATAGAACTAGTAGGTCATTAAAAACAAATCTCCAAACCAATTCTCTCCCAGACATAACTTTTGGCCACTACTGTACATAACACAATTTGATCTTTCTTAATACTCTAACTGAGATTAGTTCAGGATAAACGACAGAGGATCTTCTTTTCTTTTCTTACACTAAGGGAATAATCTTCTAAATCCCATTTCTAATGGTTTGTTCATGCTGCAATGGCGCCAGATGGCTGACACAAAGCCCATGGGATTGGGCTTTGCAGGCGAGAGGCCACTGGGAAGCTTCATCCACATATATGTCCCTAGTCCTTCACAATAGTAACTCTGATGTCAGAAAAGCTTGGAATTACAGCCAGCTACACACATCATAGGGTGACAGCAGATTTACCCACCAGCATGCAGATGTCCATGGGCAGGTAGACCTTGCGCCTGCTGCTGTTATAGGGGGTTGCCCGCAGGCAGGTCAAGATGCCCTTGGCTTTGCCAATGTGGCTTGCGGCGTGGTCTGCATGGACGTTTGTCACACCTACATAAACACATGCACAAAGCACACAACTTCATGAGACCAGGTTTGACTTTTGTGTCAAATAGTGAAAATCCAATTGTTTTACTACTCAAAAAATATCTCTCAGATTATCTTTTTAAAATAGGTCATATAATGACAAATCTAATATTCTAACTTAAAAAAGGATGACTAAACTTTCTGACTAAACTTCCTCAGTCTTATATTTTCAGCTTATGCAATCATATTTTCAGCTTGTAATGCAAGGCTGTTATTGAAGGAAGGGGCAATACATACCACACTACCCAGTAAAAGTTTGGGGTTAGTACGTTGTTGTTGTTTTTTTATGTTTTTTTTTTTAAAAGAACAAGGATGCATTTAATTGATCAAAAGTGACAGTAAAGACTTTTACATTCAAGTAAATGCTATTGTTTTGTTGGCACATTTATTTTTGTTTTGCCCTAATTTGTATGATTTCTGGTCTAACATTTGTTTAATTGTTTTCAAGCGCATACAGAATTAACATTCAACCTGACCACAATCTAGCTATTTTTGGCTATTCTGATGTAATGGATACGATCCCTCATACTCATCAGCATGCTCTAATGGTAGTAGGCCTGATAGCAGCCAAAAAAGTAATATTCCTCAATTGGAAAACTTCACAAGCCCTTTGTTTCCAGAGATGGTTAAATGAGATGCTTTATATTATCCTAATGGAACACTTACATTTTGGTGAGCTCTGCGCACAAAAAAGATTTGAAGCCACATGGGGACCTCTCTTGAGACTTTTGGAGGTTTAACAATTATATATTCTGTAAACCTCCCTTTCTATTTATTTATTTATATTTAAATTTTCTTCTCCTGTGCTGAATTAACTGATTTATAAAACAATTGTGAATATTGTCATTTATGTTTATATTTTCAATAATTATTTTGCATATATTTGATGACTGAGGCAATCTAGATGTTTTTTTGCTGTTTTTTTCTCTCCGATGTGTCAACGTGTCTGTTGTTGTCCTGACTGTTTTATGCTTTTGTGTTTGTTAATATAACTTCAAAACTTTAAATAAAATAGAAAAAAAATGCTATTGTTTTGAATCTTCTATACATCAAAGAATCCTAAACAAAAATGAATAGCACGACTGCTTTTTACATCAATAATAACTGGAAATGTTTCTTGAGCATTAAATCAGAATATTATAACGGTTTCTGAAGGATCACACTTTGGCACACTAGCTTTGCCATCACAGGAATAAATTATTAAAAATAAAAAAAAAAATATATATATATATATATATATATTAAAATATAAAACATTTATTTTAAATGAAAATAATATTTCATAATATAACTGTATTTTTTATTGGAACTATATTAGCAACCTACAGCACAAACAAACAAAACATAAGCCTTCATGCTTAATTTAATAATAATAATAATAATAATAATAATAATAGTTCCTTTCAAAATTAAAGCAATGAGTTCTGTTATTCTGAATGGTTTGAGGTGGCAATGGAAAAATGTAAAGAACAAAAGGTTACTTTTATTGCATCTTTTTCCTCTACAACAGTGAACTTTGACTGAGGCTGTCAGCTCCTAATATTCCACCTAACATCTCCTCCAGTGTTCCACTGAAAAGCTGCTCACCAAGTGTCTCAAGCAGCAAGTAAAGAAGCGAGGATTGAGTGTTTTCACCATAGGCCTCCAGATCCTGAAGGTTCCTGTACGCTCTGTCCTCCATGTCTTTCTCCTTTTCAAAACAGAATTTTTTTAATACAATTGCCAGAGGACAGACAGACTGCATAATGTGTCGACTCACTGAATGACAGAATTAGCCATGCATATCTCTCGGACAGCTGTCAGAGTTAAAATGAGTTATTTTAAGAGAATTTTCCAGTATTTTCTTTGCTCATTTATTAGGACAGGAATTACTACTTACTCTTTCAGATATGATTCTCAACATCCATCTCTTTGTTAATGTGTGCTTTCTTACTGCCTGAGAACACATAGTTATGGTATATCAGTGACTAATTTTTCTAAAAACATTGGGTTCACAAAAAAGTTGTATGAACAAACTTTTCAAAAATAATTATTTTGTGTTACACAGAAAAACTATGTCATAAAAGTGTGAAACGACATGAGGGTGAAATGTAATGTAATTTATAAATGCATAAAATGTCATTTCATCCCGTGTTAGCAAAGATGAATTTTCAGTCACATGATAATATAAACATCATAAATCACACTAATCATAAATCATACTAATATGCTGATTTTGTGCTCAGGGAACATTTCTTATTTTTATCAATGTTTAAAACAGTTTACTGCTAAATATTTTTGTGGAAACTATGATACACCTTTTTTTTCAGGATTCTTTGATGAATAGAAAGTTTAAAAGAACAGGATAAATTTGAAATAGATATATTTTGTAACATTATAAATGTCTTTATGGTCTCTTTTGATTAGTTTAATGTAGCCTTGCTGAAAAAAGTATTAATTACTTTAAAAAAATTGTAACGACCCCAAATTTTAAGCCATAGTAAATGACAACAGAATTGTAATTTATCTCTATCTCCATCCCTAGTCATTTAACTCTTTCATTTACATATGGAAGACCTACCCTCCACAGTTCTGCACCGATGGGCTGGGCTGGAGGGTCATCTCTGTAAATGTCTTCCACTGCACTCTTCCAGAACTGCATTCGCATTAAACCAATGGTTTTTTGAGAAACAGAGTCCTTAATCTAAAAGAGAAGCAGCAAATAGTATATGAGCATATTCAGGTGTATTTTACTACAAGCACTTTTATGTCAAGACTTTGTTTTTATACTATGATACACAGTTAGAAATGTAAATAAATTAAATTAGCATAATCTGATTTGAATAAATAAGATTGTACATTGTTGCACTTATTAGCTGGAATACCTGCCTGTGCCAGTTCTACATTGAATGCCCTCAATGCCAGTGTAGAGCGACGAACAGCCTCAGGAAGAAGCAATGAACATAAAAATCCATCATAGTCCCTCTTCCTATGGGTGACAGTTCAATGTTATACACTATTCACTTGGATCTGTTGTGTCATTTACCTACCATTTACAAAACTGAGTCAGCCTTAACAGAGACTGAAATTTCTTTTGGCGTAACAATTATCATTATCATAAGGATTTCCAAAATGAAGGATTTCTGAATGAAACGACTTCTTTAATGAGAAAAATGTAGGGCGGGACTTTTGTCCATGGGGAATTGATTTGATTGTTGTGGTTTGCTTTTGCTGTGATCTCATGTGAGTGACAGTTTGTCCCGACCTCGCGTCAGTTAACATCAGAGAAGAGAAGAGAAGAAAAGAGAAGAGGTTGCAAAGAGGGAGGGGAAGTTATTTTGATTGATAGTTAACAAGGGCACGCAAATAAACAAAAAAATGCAACAATAAATCATTTATAATAATAATGCAAAATTCCATACAAATTAGGAATTGTCCATTTTGATTTAATGGTGACTTTAAACATCCCGCGTAAAGCATATTTGCTAAGTTCTTAACCTTTAATACATGCTTGTTTAATTTTTTTTAAGTGTCTAAAAAGTGTTGGAACCATCTGATAAAAAGTACTGAAAATCCATGCATAATGCATACTAAAAAAGTCGACAAGTAAAAAAAATATGATTTTTTTTTGCTAAATAACTTTTTCATTTAATTTATTTAATTTCAGCCTTTTAATAAAAAGTTTTCTATTTCTTTTCAATATCTGGAAAGTTACACCATCAAGACATTTCTAACATTAATTTTAAAAGAAAAGTAAATTTTGTACATACTGCATTTTACTTTATGTTTGAGAAAAATAAAAAAAAATAACCTTAACTGTTACTGATTTATATTCATATAACTTACATGCACAGGAATACTACTCAGACGTATACATGTATTTCCGGCTACATAAAATGCTTTTAGGTAACATATTCAAAGTAAATCGATCTTTAAATTCACAACTTACCTTACAATATCAATACAATACTGCTCATTGTGCTGTCCTGTCGAATTTGTTAATGCTCTTGTGCATTTGATCTCTGTTGGCCTATGTCTAAATGTGGGATAGGGAATCTTTTTGTGCAGAGAGATTTTGGTGGTTAAAAGTCCATTCTTTATGTTTACACTGGATGCCATAATAAACCCCATGCGTCCAGTATCCTTGAGCTGTTGCGTGTGCGTCATATTACAACTCCCCTGTTCGCAAGAACTTCCGACAGTAGGTTCCGCTTCGATGTAAACAATCTGTTTTCATCCAAATCGAATTAAGCTATGTATGAGAGTTAACCATATTAACTTTATTGGGGAAACAAAATTATTGTTCATGTGAATGCAGTCAATAGGTATTAAACATTTTCGCACAGTTGTTTGTCTGCGTTTAGGGAGAATAAATGATTGACAGATAAGATCATTTGGCTTGATCATGTGATTTGCATCATATGACCAACTCAAATGAAAGTCCGTTCATCGAAGCAAGCAGTTAGAAACGGGATAGTAACTTATTTTATTTGTATGTGTTATACATATGTCTTATGGCAACACCGTCTGTGAATTTCGATCAGATTTCTTTGTTTCTAATATGTCTAGGTGTATGTTGGTGCCAGTGCAAAGACATCCGGTAAGGACGTGTAACATGTAACGTCAACTGTTAGTGCAGTTATGATCAAACTCTTGAAGTTGTATAATGTTTCCAAACGCCTGGTTTGGCTGGAGATTTAGAAACATTTTTGTAAGATGTTCTTCTTAATATATTTTGTTGTTTTAACTTATTTTGCATCTTATCTCTTGCAATAAGCCTTTTGATTCTAAAAGACTTTACCCTCTGTGGGAGATCCGGATCGTCATTTATAAATGGCGCTAAGAAATTTTTATTTAAAATACAACAATAATGTTCAAACAAATAGATAAAATAAAACTTTAGTAATATCATATTACATCCCCTTAAGCCACTAAAATTAAAATCGATCTACCTGTGCTTTACATTTTTGGCAACAAGAAAGTGAAGGAGACATTAGCACATGTTTTGTCACATGCTGTCAGTGTCAAGGTTTCTTAGTGAGTTCATTTTAGACTCGAAACTAAAAACATATCATTTTACACCCGAATACGCCTTCTCAAGTTTTTTGTAATTTTTAATGCACATTTTGCAAAAAAAATTACTCAAAGATAAAAAAATAAAATAATCATGCATAGCATACATACATGTATGTCTGTGTAGCTGGCACTATTGTTCAGTACTGGCATGCAGTATAATAGTCTTTTTTGCCTGCGTTTTAGGTTGATGTTAGTAAGTTTTATAGAAGACAGAAGAAAAGCTGTACTTTTCCAGAAAGTCTTGATGATCAGAAAATTAGGTCGTAGTAAGAAAAGAAGTTGAGGATCAAGGAGGATAGAAGCATAGTAGTAAGTAGCTAGTAGCAAAGAGATGAAGAATATAAGTCATAGATTGTTGTTGAAGTCAGGCATTTGGGTACATTATCCTATGCCAGTTTGGAAGATGTTATCCATACTACAACCAGAGGTCAGGAAGGATGCCTATTGTCCTCACTACACTGACAAGCAGGGATGCTGCAAAAATTTGTGTCAAGTATTAGACATTCACATGTGAGTTCCAGATGAAATATTAAACACAAGATGAAATGGAATGTTAAGGTTTTTAATGTTTTTTGAAACACTAAGACCTTTTCACTCAAAAAAATAATTTACAAAGTCAGTTTTAAGTGATGTCATCCTAAAGTTTTAAAGTTTTTATTTTAAAGGTACCTAATTAATCAGCATTCCTTGCTGTCTTTTTATTTTTAACTCTTTAGAGGCAAAGTATAACTGCACACTCGCTTCAGCATTTTATTTATTCTGAAGGAAATGTCGGAATAAGTAAAATGCTGCAGCGAGTGTGCCATTATACTTTTCCTCTATAAAGTTTTTTCTCTAGCTTACACATCGGAAAGGCATGCGTTTGCTCCAACACATTGTTAAAATAATTGTTTTTGAACTTTTTCCACAATATAGAAATTTAAGATAATTTTGCAGATCAGCAATTAGCCTAGTTATTTTTAAAGCATTATTGGTTGTTTCATTAAGCTTTGTGTACAAATACTTGCAGTACAATACTTTACTCCAACTGAATCTACAGATAATTTGCATCTTGCATTTGGATAGTGTAAGAGGATCCCAGCAACCACACACTGAACCCAGGCTTACATAAGGATTGCACGACTAAACATTTGCTGCTCCTTAATTGATTTAATTTTTTCCTCAGATAACATTGTCTTCGGTTCAGACTGAGAAAAATGCAAAATTGCAGGTTTCTTTAAAAGGGACATGTACGCATGAAAATGTGCTTGCGCTGCAAAATAATGAACAACATCCACATGCTACTTTGTACAACTTGGATGGGGATCTGTTCTCTCTGAATCAGTTATGACATCTCTCTGAATCATATCACACATATGCTCCAAGTTAACCTAACTAGCTTAAAAAACTCTATTTGCTCTTTATTCCTCTGATTTAATCATGTTCATTTTCCACATTTTCTTGACAGAGATTCTTTGAATGATGACCTCTTGTTACCCTACACCAAATCCCACGGGCCATCTCATTCTCACCGCCATGTGAGAGACTGTCAGCCCATCGCCCATGGCAACGTAACCCATGAAACCTGGGCAGCAAGCAAACACTCGAGCTCACCAGTGTTCAAGTCAAATATATTCATCTCCGACATCACTGATGACTCTGGCACTCACAGATGGGCGAATGGCCATATCACAGAGGTGCTTGACCCACTGAGATCCGTGTCCATTCTGGAACCAGGAGGCCCTGGAGGGTGCGAGCGGAATCACAGAGATCTGGTAGAGCTCACTGCCAAAACTAGAAAGTGCCTCATCGCCCAGAATGGAGGCTACTTTAACACTCACACCGGGCAGTGTTTAGGGAATGTTGTAAGTGATGGGAAGCTGGTGAGGAACAGTAGAGGAATTCAAAATGCTCAGTTTGGCATCAGAAAGGATGGGACACTAGTGTTTGGGTAAGGGCCTAGCTTGAGGTTTCATTCTTTGCAGTCTTTCTCCTGGCCCTCGTGATGTTTTGCATTACCACAGGGTTTGTTTTTGTGTGGAGACTCAAGAAACAATAGAAAATTGAGCTAGTCTCTCCTGGTTGGGTGCTGGTGTACTTTTGACCTGGCTATAGGCCTACTGAAGCTGTGCTTTTATATCTGTATTGCGCTCTTAAAGGGATAGTTCACCCCAAAATTTAAATTCTGTCAATATCTTCTCACCCTTAAAACATATGATTTAGCTGTCTTTTGTGGAACACAAAAGAAGATAATTATTTAGTAGAGTGTACTTAAGTGCACTTCCTCATTCTCAGTGAAATGTTAGTATATGTCTGTAAGCACAAAGTGGTTCCTCCACTCTAGGGTGATGTAGTTGCCTTCAGAGCTAACCTCAACCTAAATATGGGTGCAGAATTTGGGAGGAAGTCAGTCGTGGGAACACAGGGCGCTTAGAACATCTGTTTCCTAAAATAGAAACCTTACAAAAACATGGCAATATTGCATAATGCACCAGTGCTCTTAATAATAGCCAGTACTTTGGAACTCCATGTACCCGGGGTGTCTCGGCCATTCATTATGACGTTAAGAGCCTGGTGTTAGATAAGGTGTTTGCATATCCTATTTGGACATTCACCTGGATGAGCTTTAAGGAATTAAAACGGCATAACTGCTGTCAGTAAAGTTTATGTGTGGCTTTGCTGGCACTGATAATCCTTAGCAAATCAAATGTTTTTCTTTGCTTTTTGCTGATTACTCATTTTTCAGTAACTCATGCTTTTATACAAACTGAATTACAATACAGTTATTTTAGAGAAAGACCTTCTGGACATTGTCACAAAAATGTTGTGGCTTTTAGTCCATGTCTGTTAGCTTTGAGTGAAGTAGCATATAAACAAAGTTAAGCATTAACAGACACACAGTCTCTTCTGGCAAAACATACCAAAAAATATTTGTTTTTATATACAGTTTTTTATTTTATTTGTGAAGTAAAATGCTCATTCTCTCCCACTAAAGTAAAGTCTGGCTAGTAATAATATAGTAGTAAGTAGCTAGTAGCAAATCATTGTCCGTGTGCCTTGGGTTGTGCTAATATTTATACTTTATTGCCTTTCCAAACCATCAACCTTTTTTGGAAAGGAAGTAGCTGGATTTATTAGTTTTTGAATGTCGCTTCATTGCTTCCGTCCATAGTTCAGTCTGTCAAGTGTGGTTTTGTTGGGTTTTGATGTACTCTACAGTTACATTTATAATGCTACAAACAATTTCCATCTTAAATAAACACTGTTATTTTGAACTTTCTGTTCATCAAAAAAACCTAAAAATATATTCTTGGTGTTTTCTTGATCAAGAGCAGTATCCCTTGTGGAGTTTGAACCTACAGTACAGCATCTTAGTTATCAGCCCAAATCTTTAACCATCAGGCTGCACCACCTCAGCTTGATCTGTCTCATTTGTGCTTTCTCACTCACCCTCTTTCTTGCATTTTTTTTTTTTACTGTATATTTTTAGTTACCTGTCTGAGGATGATGTACTGGATCAGGTAAATCCCTTTGTGCAGTTGATCAGTGGGGTGGTGTGGCTGCTGAGAAACGGTGAGATCTACATCAATGAGAGCATTCAGGCAGAATGTGACAAAACACAGGAGACCGGTAAGATTTGACAAGATCCTGTCTGAAGTGTGACCATATAATAAACTTGTTTATCAGGCTTCCTAACATATTTTGACCCCAGAGTCTTTATCATAAAAAAAAGTGTATTTTCAACAGTATTTCAGACTTCAGGTACTTCTCACATTCATACTCGAATATTATAATATCAGATTTAATAAGTCATTAGTCTTTTATGTTGCAGGAAAATTTCGAGACTTTGTGGATGTGTTATCTGCCCGTACGGCGGTGGGTCACGATGCGGAGGGGAAACTCATCCTCTTCCACGTCGATGGTCAGACGAGTATTAGAGGGTGAGAATGGACTTTGAACCTGAGCTGATGTCAGGTGTTTATCACTGTAAACAGCGATCCCTTCCCTCTGTCTGTCTATGCTACCACAAAAACTAAACCAGAATGATTTATTGATCAGCAAAAGCAGCAGATATGAATCATTTTTCCAGTGAGGCCATATTCAAGACTTTATCTTTTTATTTTCTATTTTCGCTTTAGTGCACTTATGTTACTCAGGGTTACTTGCAGCAAAAACATGATAACATACTATGCAAAATTTTGTGGTCAATAAGATTTATTATTTTATGTTTTTTGGAAAGAATTTAATATTTCTAGTTAATAAGTGATGATGTTTGTAATGTTACAAAAGGTTTCTGTTTCAAATAAATGCTGTTCTTTTGAATGTTCTATTCATCAAAGAATCCTGAAAACGGTATCTTGGTTTCCACAAAAAATAGTAAGCTGGACAATTCTTAATAAGAATATAAGAAGAAAAAATATAATTAATAAGAAATGAGCACCAAAGCAGCATATTAGAACGATTTCTGAAAGGACCATGTGACACTGAAAACTGGAGTAATGGATGCTGAAAAATCAGTTTTGCCATCACAGGAATAAATTACATTTGATTAAATTAAATTTATATTGTAATCATTTATTACAATATTACTGTTTTTTGATCAATTTAATAAACCCTGTTTAAGCATAAGAGACTTCTTTCAGAAACTTTAAAAAATCGTACCGATCCCAAACTTTTGAATGGCAGTGTAGTCTTGTCTCTCTGATTTTGGGTCAATTGATTAAACTCACTTAAATTTGCACTTACATAAAATTAAACATACAAGATCTATAAATGACCATTATTATGGCTAATTTGCGTATCATTCGTATTCTCATAGTTGACATCATTTTTTGCAGCTTAGTTTTTATAAATTTCAGCTGAGTTTTAAAAAGTTTATTCAAACCACAGTGAGCCATTTAAATCAGAATGGAGAGCGCGCATTTGTACTGTATTACCAGGGGTTCACTTTCAGTTTGATTTATGTGTGTTTAATAAACTACTGTCTTTGCAGAATGAACCTCTGGCAAGTGGCAAGATTTCTGAAGGATCAGCATGTCATTAACGCTATTAATTTGGATGGAGGGGGCTCAGCCACTTACATCCTCAACGGATCCCTGGCCAATTACCCTTCAGACCACTGGTGTGTAAAAGCAACAGAAAAAATACACATGTACAAACAACAGTGTGGTGCATTTGTTAATTTGATCACAACATTTTCGCCTTCAGCAAACCTGCGGAGTGGCGCTGCCCAAGGGCGGTATCCACTGTGTTGTGTGTTCATGAGAGGCTGTGCCATCCGGAGGACTGCAGTGGCCACGGGCGCTGCGTGGAGGGCCAGTGCGTGTGCCAGCAGGGCTGGAGCGGGACAGGATGTGCCAAACTCACATGCCAGGCTGAATGCGGAGAGCACGGGATCTGCACTGAGAGTGAGTCGCTCTCACACTTCTTTAGATCACAAGAGGAAAATATAATAACACTTTACTTGAAGCCTATATATATATATACAAAATTATGCCTTGTAATTAGGGGGTGGGCGATATACTGGAATACACGATTTTGTATCAGGTAGAATTTAAAAATTTTAACCGGTAGAAATTTGTCAACCGGTAGAGATTTGGTCTATCGTCTCTATCACGTTTATAATCACGTGACGTTACTGTGCTATGCCGTCACAAAAGCTTATTGTTTGCATGTGTTTTTAGGTATTGCGGTTTAAAAACAAGTGATTTTAAACCGTTGAGGTGCAGTAAGCTGCGAAAGACAACTCATTTCACTATACGCATGCTGTTTCTCAGCGCTGTCTGAGAGGCGCGCGCACATGAAGCCACTATTTATAAAGTGCGTGAGAACTGAACTGAGTGCTTTTTGCAGTCTAATTGGGCTTGAATGGTTAAATACACATTCTTAAGTGTCAAAGTGACCATGTCTTTGGAGGTAAACACAGTCATTTATGTCTTAAGTGAATGTAAACAGTTGAGAAAGAAAGCGCACGAATAATTGGATCCATGCAGTCGCTCTTAAAGTGACAGCATCCAAATTTACCTGCTGTCGTTATTAATTTTAATCAAACAACAAAAAAGAGAAAATCTCTCTCTGCTCTTGACTGAATCACTTTTGTAACTTTAATAAGAATAAATGTATATTTAATTTACAGAGTGAAGACTATGACGTGTTTTTTATACATTTCATTACTTTATACAATTTATGTTGTATTTCTTATGCTTGAAGATTTTCAGGTAGGTCTATATATCGTTTGTGTCTTTGTTCTATTGTAGTTTATTTTCCTATATGCTTGTGATTAGTTTCTTTAATATCTGTAGATTTTGACAGATTGTTTATAGTTACTGAATGTTTTGTGACAAAGAAAATGCTCTTGCATTAAAGGTAGTATTCTTGGATAACCCCATTCTCTCTTTATTTCTCTCTTCTTATCCCTGTCTCTGAACAGATGGATGTGTGTGTGATGCAGGATGGATGAGTTTAAACTGTAGCCAAGGTAAAGGCAAAGTTAGCTTGGCTGTTACACATATTCAGATTTTTCAAACTATCAAATAAAGCTCTGACTGGCTGTTTACTGGGAGATCATTACTTAAAGTGTTCTATTGGTTGCAACATATTTGTTTCAGTCAGCAATTTGAATGATTCTAAACCAGTATGTTCATCTAAATGTACCTCATACTAACACAGTGAACAACATCTGTATCCTTGCAGTATGTGTGGCAGGTTTCTATGGTGATGGCTGCAATCAGACATGCACATGCACAAATGGAGGCTCATGTGATCCCGTCCACGGACGGTGCATCTGTCGTGCTGGTTTCCATGGAGATTCCTGCGAGCAAGGTATGCAGTCTTATCACAACCGGTTTTAGTATATAAACAATTGATCCACAGTTGATAAACATATTTAACATGCAACTGATTGTCCTGAGAGTCGGGTGAATGTGGCAAGAAAGTATTACGAAAATCAAGGAGATATATTTCCATATAAATGTTTAGGAGATGCCAAAGTTATTTTAGATAAAAGTGTTGATTGAATATAAATTACTTTTTCTACATTGATTTGACTGATTTGAAATGTTGTTCAGTAACTTAATCCCAGTGCACAAATGAGGTGATTTTGCCAAGAACAACAACATTCCTGTCTGAAAATGTAGTCCTACCCATAAACATAACACTACTCATAATTTAACCCTAATATCAGAGGGAAATGATAGGTGAATAACGCTGATGTAGAAGGTGCTAACCCTAGTTGTAAGCCTAAACTTGACAAAAAGTGTAAACTTTTTACTTTAAATCTGATTGGTTGATTGGAATGTTGTTCCAGGATCAACAAAGAGGTTGTACTGGGTTAAATCATGTTCCCCCAACTATTGATTCCAATAGTTTAACATGAGCATGTTGCTAATCTAACAATGCAATACTCATATAAGCATAAATAATATGTAGCTTATCCATGAAAGATTCATGCAGTGGTGCAGATTTTGGTCAAATATATCATATAAAACAGCTTTATATTGCTGAGTACTGTGAGAAACAGCTTACATTTTGAGCGTGCACATATAGTGCCTAAGCAGGCAACTCTCTTTTGGTGCAAATCTACTCTATGAATAGTTTTAACTTATTAACCATTCTCCATTTGTCATCCCAGAGTGCCCTCTTGGATTCTACGGACTGAACTGCAAGCAACCGTGCCAATGCCATGACATGTGCCCATGCAACTCTGTCACTGGAAGCTGCAATACCACATACCAGGGGGAAAGAAACTTCAGTCTACACAGAGGTGCGGTATAGCCCCATTAGCACTCACACGACATGTAAACAACACATTCCCCCTGTGACGTCTCTATAGATCAGTTTAATGCTCACACTTTCTCAGCACATAACCCTCTCTACTTATAGTTTGGCCATCAGCATTCCTCATTGCCCTTCTAAATGTGTGCGAATGCTAGTGTCTGTCCACACTCTGTACTACAGAACATGGCACGCCAGTTGTCTGAAATATGAGCCATCCATTGTTTCTGTGATTCACTGGAAATGTTTTCACTAGGGCTATTCATTTAACTCATCCATTTAATGCAATTAATTACAAAAAATAAGCTTAAAGGGATAGTTCACCCAAAAATTAAAATACTATCATAATTTACTCACCCTCAAGTTGTTCCAAATCTGTATGAATTTCTTTCTTCTGCTGAACTCAAAAGAAGATATTTTGAAACAGTTGACTTCCATAGAATGGAAAAAAAATGTTGGTTATCGACATTCTTCAAAATATCTACTTTCCCTTTCTCTTTCTCTGTCTGCTCATTCACCATAACATGATTGCAACCTCTCTACTCAAACTTGCACACACACACACATACTCAAACAGTCTCTGATAAACAAAGCAACTTGTTGTTTGTGGAGCGGGCGGGGGGATGTTGAGAAAAGAGACCTTGGAGAATCAAAGTCTACCCAACAGCCCCTTGTGTTAGTGATGACCTCTGCGACAGAGAATCTGTCAAGACCAGAACCTGTCAGCTCGTTCTATCTCAACTCTCTGACCTCTGTCATTTAATGTGAGAAGAAGATGCTTTCTCAAGCTTCCCTGCAGAGAAATAAAAAGCCCCGAACCCCCTGTGCTCTGCAGTTCAGGAACATCTTCACTTGACACCACGGGCTCATTACGATTAGAATCTCCCGTCTGCTGTGCACGTGAACGGCTTTGTGCTTAGCTCTCCCTGTCTTCAGGGTGACAGCCATCTCCATTATTCGCTCCATGTTAAAGATTTCATATCATGAGAAATCCAGATTGACCTTTCCTGGAGGTTTTGAAATAATGGAAACATATTATATCAAAGACTATATAATTTTCAAAATGTCAGCCCAAAAATAAAAATAAATTGTAACTTGGAACTGCAAAAACAACTCGTTATTTTTAACAAGGTCCCTGATCTTGCACAATGAAACACCAGGCTTTCCAAAAGCTGTTATTGAATAATGGGGCAACACAAGCTGTATTAGACCTGTAGACTGTAAGGAGTGCAGCAAAGAGCTGTCACTAATTTTTCACATGCAAATTCGATGAAATTTCGCTAATGTGACCACATCTTTACTTTAGAGGCACATTTAGATGTTCATAAAAAACAGTAATTTCATTGATAGTAATACACAAAGCACTGATTTACCAACAACAACAACAAAAACAGTTGTACTTGCACTTTTGTTTCCCACAGTTCCATCTGAAGTTAGGAAAGGGGGAAAGGCAAAATATGCCTTTAGAGGACAGCTGTTGTCCCAACAAATGGATTTGATTCAAAAATTTGTTTTTTCCCCACATACTTTCAGCTGGTCACTGTCTGGCTACCCAGATGTGGAAGGAATGGAGACAGGAGGAGGAATCTCATGCTCCAAGACGCTATTTATCTGAGTAAGTGCTCCAAACACACACGCACACACCCCATAACAACAGCCAGGATGTGTCCTTTCACTGCTTCTTGAGACAAAGGATAAACCATTTGGTCAACTTTTAATGACTAAGTATGTCAATACAGCCAGATACAAAAATGAGATGTACTGTCATGTCGAATATTTATCATAAATATGTAAGAATAGCGTTCCATTACAATAAACAAATATAATTAATATAACATATATATAAAAATGCAGCAGATATTTAGTTTTTCTGGTGTTTCTAAGTGATAATCATATTAAAAATGTGTCTAAAAATCCAGAAACATTTATTTATATTTTCTGTGATGGAGCTGAAATGATTGACTCAGAAAATAGAATATATTCGAAGACCACAACTCAATATTTTATATAGACTAAAATATATATTTAATATATTATTCAAGCATTTAAAATATAAATCATATATTTTAAAATGCATATTTATTGTGTTTTTTTTTATATATAGATTTTAATAGAATATGAAGGATTGAGTTGTTTTAAAGAAATAAATCAATTGCATGGTGCATTTGTTGAAAACATTTTAGTGATCATCTGATTCATTTTAGAGTGGAAATGTTTCTATTTTAAAAGCTAATGTCGGGTACAATTATATGAAATGCATTTCCCTTTGCCTTAAAGCCACAGTTTCCACAACATGGGGAAAAAATCTGTTATCTCAAATAACTTGTCATTATACCATTCCCTATCTGCGTGTTTGAGTAACTTGATTATTACCAAGGAAATTCACTCTGACAAATTCCAGGCCCGTGTTTAGCAGAACGGGCTTTCAGACAAGTCTGAACCAAGTGCCCGGACTGTACTAATAAACCGCTCTGTGGCAGCGGAGTGGCACAGATGAGTTTATTAGTCAGTTCAGCCTTTCACATGCAAGTAAGGGATTGTGCAGTGTTTCCATGGTTGCAGTCAAGTACTTTGCAGAGGCTGTGGGCAGCAGCGTGTGGAGTCAGAGGTCAAAGTGCAACTCCTCACCCTGAGAGTGTTTTGTTTATGTGTGTGCAGACAAAGCTGGCTCGTTCTCTGCGCAATCCTGGCAACGTCACTGCTGGCCAGCCTCGCCGGTAACCTTATCCAGACGTGCAGAAAATGCAAAGTGCGCAAAAAAAGGGCGGACTACTCCTACTTGCCGTTGGGAGAGATCAACGGGGCCACGGAGCGAGGAAGAGGGCAGGGGACAAAGTCTGGGAAAGTTCTCTTTCAGCAAGAAGACTCTGACTCGCAAGGCTCCTCATAATGTTTCAAAATGTATGTCTGCGGGTTCACGCAAGTGTTCCAACAGCAGAGGGCTGAGAGAAACTAGCTTGCTAGCCAGCACAAGCCCTCATTAGGGAAGGGTTCGTTCACGCTGTGAATTGGTGAGCTTTTGGAAGGGCCTCTCCGTCTTTGGATTTGGGCCAGCCAAATTGGCGATCATGGACAATGAGATGGGCGTCAGCATCTAAACTGCTGTCTGTGCGCCTCGGTGCGTTCATATTCGCCCCTGTTAAGTCTGTAGACGCAAGCCAACTTTGTTCACACATGTCAAGTGCCCTAATTGTGCAGTTTGACTGCCTTTAGCACATATTGTTGTTTGTTTGGGTTTTTTACTACAGTTTAGATGCTAGCGATGTAAGAACCAGTTTCTCATGTTTAATCCATGTGTAATATTTAATCAAAATCAATGAAGCCTTTCATTTTGGTAAAAAGAGCAATATCACAACAAAGCCTTTTTTTATTGACAGAATGGCCCAGTTGGTCCATCTGTTGCCATAGGAATAGACAAGTTTTGAACTATGAACACTTCTTGCAGAATCCTTCCTGCTGGAACTTGCCAAACTGCTATTTTGAAAGATCATTCAGGTCATTCAGTTTATTTTGATTCTACCGTCAGACCTTTTGTTTCTGTGAAAGCCTTGCCAGCCTTATCATGGGTGCTGTTTTGTTTGTTGTCACTTAAAACCAACCATAGAAACACATTAGGGGGGGGAAAAAATCAAGGCCTGGATCGTTTACACGCTCAAAAGCAGGAGAAGGACATTTCTTCTGTGCTTAGCACAAAGTTGCTCTTTTTCTCTGTTCTGAAACAGTAAATCCAGGCTTTGGATTCAACGTGTTTTGCCAGGTTCTATTTTAGCTCTGAGACATGATGCAAATATTATAGAAGAGGAACATTTACACGGGTTAGTAGTTCCTGTGCTGTTTCCTGTTTGCATTCAAATAGATTTAGGCTTGTCTTGTTTTAAGAATTTCACAAGCCAACATAGGTTTAATGAGATTCAAATTTCACTTGCCTCTGTCAAAACATTGCAGGTCATACACTCCAAAATCAAAAGAAATCAGTAATTATATTTTTACCTATAGAAAATTAAGGATATTTTGGACCATTAACATTTTTCAAAATGTGACATTATTTTAATCAATACTAGGCACATTTTCTCTGCCCAATTTTCATCAATGTAACATTTCTAAATTCTCCTGACTGACTCACACAAAAATTATGTATTTACTAAATTGTGTTTAACTAACTAAATTATTTATACATCTTGGTAGCACTTGTAGTTTAATTAATTTTGTGCTGATTTAAAGAAAAGTACAGTAAAAGTAAAACACCCGGAAATATGATAGGGAGAATTTTGGGAGGAAATGTGCTTAATAGTCTTCAAAAAATTGTTACAGTGCAAAAAGTAAAGAAAAATTAATGCAGGCAGCATATATATATATATATATATATATATATATATAATGGTCCTTCTAAAAAAATTAGCATATTGTGATAAAGTTCATTATTTTCCATAATGTAATGATAAAAATTTAACTTTCATATATTTTAGATTCATTGCACACCAACTGAAATATTTCAGGTCTTTTATTGTTTTAATACTGATGATTTTGGCATACAGCTCATGAAAACCCAAAATTCCTATCTCAAAAAATTAGCATATCATGAAAAGGGTCTCTAAACGAGCTATTAACATAATCATCTGAATCAACTAATTAACTCTAAACACCAGCAAAAGATTCCTGAGGCTTTTAAAAACTCCCAGCCTGTTTCATTACTCAAAACCGCAATCATGGATAAGACTCCCACCTGACTGCTGTCCAGAAGGCCATCATTGACACCCTCAAGCAAGAGGGTAAGACACAGAAAGAAATTTCTGAACAAATAGGCTGTTCCCAGAGTGCTGTATCAAGGCACCTCAGTGGGAAGTCTGTGGGAAGGAAAAAGTGTGGCAAAAAACGCTGCACAACGAGAAGAGGTGACCGGACCCTGAGGAAGATTGTGGAGAAGGACCGATTCCAGACCTTGGGGGACCTGCGGAAGCAGTGGACTGAGTCTGGAGTAGAAACATCCAGAGCCACCGTGCACAGGCGTGTGCAGGAAATGGGCTACAGGTGCCGCATTCCCCAGGTCAAGCCACCTTTGAACCAGAAACAGCGGCAGAAGCGTCTGACCAGGGGTACAGAGAAGCAGCACTGGACTGTTGCTCAGTGGTCCAAAGTACTTTTTTCGGATGAAAGCAAATTTTGCATGTCATTCGAAAATCAAGGTGCCAGAGTCTGGAGGAAGACTGGGGAGAAGGAAATGCCTGAAGTCCAGTGTCAAGTACCCACAGTCAGTGATGGTCTGGGGTGCAATGTCAGCTGCTGGTGTTGGTCCACTGTGTTTTATCAAGGGCAGGCTCAATGCAGCTAGCTATCAGGAGATTTTGGAGCACTTCATGCTTCCATCTGCTGAAAAGCTTTATGGAGATGAAGATTTCATTTTTCAGCACGACCTGGCACCTGCTCACAGTGCCAAAACCACTGGTAAATGGTTTACTGACCATGGTATTACTGTGCTCAATTGGCCTGCCAACTCTCCTGACCTGAACCCCATAGAGAATCTGTGGGATATTGTGAAGAGAAAGTTGAGAGACGCAAGACCCAACACTCTGGATGAGCTTAAGGCTGCAATCGAAGCATCCTGGGCCTCCATAACACCTCAGCAGTGCCACAGGCTGATTGCCTCCATGCCACGCCGCATTGAAGCAGTCATTTCTGCAAAAGGATTCCCGACCAAGTATTGAGTGCATAACTGAACATAATTATTTGAAGGTTGACTTTTTTTGTATTAAAAACACTTCTTTTATTGGTCGGAAAAAATATGCTAATTGTTTGAGTTAGGAATTTTGGGTTTTCATGAGCTGTATGCCAAAATCATCAGTATTAAAACAATAAAAGACCTGAAATATTTCAGTTGGTGTGCAATGAATCTAAAATATATGAAAGTTTAATTTTTATCATTACATTATGGAAAATAATGAACTTTATCACAATATGCTAATTTTTTGAGAACGACCTATATATATATATATATATATTGTTATTTTGAGGTGAACTGTTGGCCAGAAATTTATAGAGTTAAATATCTTTTAAATAGTGAAAGGCATTTGTCTGCAACGTGATAGATTTGACTGTTTATTAACTTCCACCTGGTTCATTTCCTGATTTGCATATGATCTTCACTGCGAACGACCTCTATGATGATCACCTAAGTGTAAAGCAGATTGGTACAAAGACTTCAATAGAGGTTTTTGATGTAGTTTTTATATACATCTAATCAAGCGAGCAGATTCCACACAGGTTAGAGAGGGTACCTGTTTGTCCCCGCCGGTTCGGTCATGATGCTAATCCAGTGTTTTAAGTGGCTGATTTTGTTATGTTGTGTGTCCTTTTGTTAACATTTACATTTACATTTAGTCATTTAGCAGACGCTTTTATCCAAAGCGACTTACATTTTAGGATTAAACCAAGCAAGTCATCATGGAGAGGCAAAAACAACGCAAGAAGTGCTCAGAATACAAAGTTCAAACATTGCTCAGAGTAGCATAAACCAGACAAGCGAAGATTTCAAGAAAAAGGTTTTTTTTGGTTTGTTTTTTTTGTTTTTTTTCCTATGTTAAGTGCTTACGGAAGAGATGAGTTTTCAGTTGTCAAACAATAGAAATTGCTATCAAAAGAACATGCATTATAAATATTGCTAGTACGTTGTTTTTTTCCTCCTATTTTTGTTGTTGAATTTGATGTAGCGATCATGTATTTGATCGTTATTCCACCATATTTTGTAATGAATCTCTCTAATTCAGATCATCTGGTTGCTGTCAGATTGGCTTGACATTGAGATTAGTTACAGCCTAACATATGTGCCTGACCTGTTTAGCAGGCAACATCCCTCTGGTCCTCATAAATAAAGGCCAGGATGATTACTTGTACCCCTGTTCATGCTCCTGGGTTCATTTTTAACCTTTCAAATTTGAATGAATGTAAAAAAAAAAATGAGTCCAAAATAATGTGAACTATCAGATTTTTCTGTACGAAATGGTAATTATTTTTATATTGTGTATGTGCTTGTGCACAAAAGGACTTGTTTTCTCCTGAGCGCCCTGACAAAACAGTCGTCATTTGTATCTTCCTTGCACCGGAGTCTGTTGATAAAATTTGGCTTTAATTGACTATTTCAGCTTATATAAAGATTGTTACTACAGTTTTATACTGTTCAGGCTGATAATCGAATGCACTGCTGTTTTATATGGTTTGAGATAGAATAGATAATGGATTTGTATTGTAAGTAAGGGACACATTGCTTTAAATGAAAGGTGTGTTCTTCCAGAGAAAAGTTAAAAGCCGGTTTATCCTTGGGTGTTTTCAACGGAAAAAGTGTTTCACAGATGTGTCACACAGAACAGTAGGCCCTACCACTGATATGATAGTTCATGAAGAGGCTTTTACTCAGAAGTTATCTGTGCTAGTTTGTCAGTAATATTTAACTGTCATTCCAATTCGCATTGTTTGCCACTTGATATTCCCCAAACCTCCTGGGCAATATGCGGGCAAAATTTGTTGTAACAGAAAAAAAACAATTTGTGACTAAAATAACACCTAGTCCATTGGTCCAAAATCAGATCATCTGTAACTAACAAAACGAATATATAAATAATAAAAGCCATTTGTGTTACATTACCAATAAATGATGTACATTACCACTAACATGATTTGTATTGATTGTCATTGTTTTTCATGATTGTCTGATTTTTTGTTTTGTTTTTGCCGCTACATGACTCAAAACCCATATGCTTGTCATATTTCGCATCTGGCAAGGTTAAAGATGGGGTCAAATTAATCAACCACTTACACTGAATTTTCGTCATCTAAACAGTTTTATATGGTATTTTTCTCAAACCCTAAAGAAAACGCAATCATAACAAAAGTATAAGAATAATACTGTACACCTTAAAGGATTAGTTCACTTTTTAAAAAACTTTTGCTGATAATTTATTCACCCCCATGTCATCCAAGATGTCCATGTCTTTCTTTCTTCAGTCGAACCATAGACAGTAAAAGAAAGAGTCGAACACGTTCATCAAAATGAACGGATCTTTTTTCGAGTCATTTTGTTCATTCAACGAACGAAACTACTCGAAAAAAGATTTGTTAATTTTGAACGAGTCTTTTTTCGAGTCATTTCGTTCATTCAACGAACGAAATGACTCGAAAAAAGATTTGTTAATTTTGATGAACGAGTTCGAACAGGAGAGTCACGAACGTGCATCACAGAACAGAGCAAGGCGAGCATTTGTGCTTATAAAACTTAAACTTTTCTATTTATTTTTGAAATGACCGATCGTTTCGCAAGATAAGACCCTTATGCATCGTCTGGTGTCGTTTAAAGCCATTTGATGCTGCACTGAAACTGTCATTTGGACCTTGGACCGTTTGGTACGCCATGAAGTCCATTATATGGAGAAAAATCCTAGAATGTTTTCATCAAAAACCTTAATTTCTTTTCGACTGAAGAAAGAAAGAGATGGACATCTTGGATGACATGGGGGTGAGTAAATTATCAGCAAAAGTTTTTTAAAAAGTGAACTAATCCTTTAAGGCATACCAGTTTAAAGGAGGTGTAATGATACATTGTTCATGTTTAATGATTATGTTTTGAAGTTGTTCAGGGCTTTTCAGAGTTCAACTTGACACATCATGCCATCACATGTTTTACATTAAGGTCTTAGGTATGCAGAGGGATATTTCCAGAGGCAAAGGATTCCTACTATATTTTAACTGCAGTTTCTTTACAGGCCTTAAAGTCAGCATGAAATAAAAATGTACTTTGTTAGTGCACATTACTAGTCTCCAGGTAAACAATTCATCGGTGCAAGTTGATTCACAAAAAAATATTGTCTTTGTAATCTTTGATTATAATCTGAAGGAAACCCCCTGATATGATTGTAAAGCGCTTTGGGTGCACAGTAGTATATAGTAAAGTGCTACATTAATGCTTTATTTACTCACTCACTCATTCATTCAATGTACTTCCCCTCTGAAATGGCTTTCCCTCTCTGATGATGTCAGTTTGAAGGCTTATTGGGTACAACATTTCCTCCAACTGTCAGTCTGCTGGGAGCTGAAAGGAACACCCACTTTTCCAGATCCAATCAATTCACAGGGGGAAAGAAACAAGCCACGCCCTCCATTTTTCTCATTCAATATTCAGTTTCACTCAGGAAAGTACGTCACAATACTGAAGTAAAATCGGTCGCGCTCGCAACTTCCGGTTCCCAGTGACTTTACCATTAATTCAGTCTTCAAAATTACAGACAGTCTTGCACAACCACAAAACCTACAGGTTTTGACTGACAGGATGTCACGGCTGGCGGCTCACTGACTTACTCATGCTTGTGCCTCCCACCTGTCTGTCCTCTTTACATTATGCAATCCTCTAGCCAGATGCACACTGTAAGCTTCTTTGCATCATCATCATCTGTTCTCATGATCTCCATCGACTCAAACAGTCAAATAAGGACCTTAGGCACTTTAAATGCTAAGTTTCCGTCTGCATGTGGTATGACTTTTCATTTTCATTGATTTATATTAGATATTAATGAGGATTGTAATGTGTTGCAATGTGATCACAGTTGTACAGATGGTATCAGACAGGTTTGCTTGCAAGTGAACTCTTATGGGGTTTACTCCAATGGGGTCAGAAGCTTGACATTTGGATGTGTTTTACGATTATATAAGAATTCCAGATGGTTTGTCATTTACTGTAACATTTCTAGTAAGTTATTTGTCACTTGGCATCAGAGTATATCTTAGAAATTTAGATACAGTTTCCCTGTATTTGGACACTTAAGTCGCACTTAAATTGTGTAAATTTCATTGATTGAGTTCAACTCAAGTTCACATGAGTAGATTCAACATTAATTTTATGGACATAAGTGTCCAAATACTGCTCTCCATTGCTGTTTTATTATTCTTATTTTAAATCTAACCAAATTCTTTTAAAGAAATGTTTTGATTGAAAAGTGTGTTACTGTGTTATATTCCATTTTTGAAGTCATTTATTAGATAATTTGATATTTAATGCATGATTATCACATTTCCTCAAAAAACAAAATTGGGAGCCACTGTAAGTTTATGCATTGTGGAGGTTTTTTTAGGTCTGCTTTGTTTAACACATGAAGTAAACCAGGTATTTTTTTCAGAGAGCATGTCTGTCTACTTAGTGCTTTCTGTGATTAAGCTCCTTGTCACACTCCCCCTTTGCCTTTATTTACATCAGAATTTTGTTTCTGTGGATTCTGTGACATATATGAGTTCAGTCATCTATGAACACTTGTATAATATCAAAGTAAGACACCTAAAAGGTTACCACTGAGATTATACATATAAGGACCAAAACTTTGATCCATTCTATCGCTCACGGTTTTGTTTTTATTGACTCCAATCCAAATATGTTTAACATGACTAAGGTTTATTGCACAACAAGTTTGGTACATGCCCTAAACATTAACAGAATTACATCAGAGTGTCAAATGGACTTCTGAACAGCATACACTAGAATAGATGCTGTTGTTTATATCAAGAATGCTGTGGAATTATCATGAACAATATGTTCTGTTTTAGCAGGGTTTGATAAGAATCAGTTAAGTCAACAAATCAGACACCTTAAGACTAGTTAGGGTGGGAATTCTGCATGGCTTTTGCTCAAATTTTATGATCTTGGTTTGTTTTTGTTTTTTACCCTTATGCTGTGTTGAAAACCCTGTATATACTAACACCTTTGGTGTTCCCAGTCAAAAATTACCAGCCTTTTAAAAAATGCTCGTAAATCATTCGTTATGCTATATTATCACTAAATATTGGTTTCAATTTTTTTGTTAACCTGTTTTCTTTCAATTAGGACAGGTTTATATTTATTTTTTTAACTGATTGATTGTAGGTCTCGTTGATCTGAGCTTGCAACTTTTTTTTGAGTGAAAAAGCATTATTTGTGGATAAATTTGTAAAAAAAAAAAAAATGAAAAAAATGTGTACTGTGTATAGTGTGGTTTAATGTTTAACCAGGAAGTTTGTTTAAAATGCTTTTATTTTGTACAAAATGGAACAAAGTCACACTGGAGGTGTTCACATTCAAAGATGACTGGCCTATACAAAAAAAAATTTGCTTATAAATCTCTTGTTATGCTCAGATCAACGAGGCCTAAGATCAATTAGTTCCAAAAATAAATACAAAACCTGTCCTAATTGAAGGAAAACAAGTTGACAAAAAGATTGAATCCAATATTTGGTGATAAGATAGCATAACAAGAGATTTATAAGCAATTTTTTTGTAGGCTGGTCATTTTTGACCGGAAACCAGGTAGAAAAAATGATCCCTAAAAAATGAAAAGTATAGTTATACCCTGTGTGAGCAGATTAAGTCAGTAAATTTTAGTCCAATGCGATAACATTAACTAATATTTTCGAGAAAAAGAAAAACCTCTCTGGCCCAATCACAACATATGGGTTAAATTATGTATTATTTATTATCAAATAATAATATTTATATGAGATTCTATACCTTATGTAAAAAAAATTTTTTTTTAAATGCTCAAAGAAATAAATAGCATGCATTTATCCACAAAGTTTTCTAAATAGTCAACAAATGTTTTAATAAGTTGAATGACAGAGTGTTCTGACAGCACCTTTATAGACAAGGCCTGTTGAGGTCAGGGTGGGTTGGTTGTAGCTTATCTGTATGGTTTAACCCAGAGTGAGCAGGTGTGGCCTTGTTTTGGAGGGGAAATAAAGGAAATGGAGGGGAAAACAAGATGACAGCACATGAGAACATTGATGCACTCTCACGTCATCCGACAGTGGGAAAATGGATGGATAGAAAATATTTATCCAGCAGAAAGATTGTCCCTCTTGTAGCCTATTCAAACAGCCAGGACCAGTGTTGATGTCTGAAAGAGTGAAAGTGGACTGATTTGAGAGGAAAGAAGAAAAAGCTTTGTCTGAGACAACTCCAAACCAGAAAAGAAAGAAATTTCCATCCTGATGAAAACATCATCCATCACATTTCGAGGGAAGACAGGACAAAGGGTACAAAGATTATTCTGAGCCACACTGATAAATATACTCTCTATGGTGTGGTATATACATAATTATATGTGTTTAATGCATCTGTTAGCTATATAGATTAGTGTAGCTATCTGTAAAAATAATGGATATATGAATGACGCAATAATATGTTTAGATTGCTTTATTTGATCTGATGACTCACCAGAGTGTAAGTCCTTTTGTTCAAACTAGTTGCTGAATCTTAGAACGGGCCTCTCTTGCCAATACATCCGAGTCGTGTTGAGGGGGGTGGAGTGCTTTGTTCCCTAAAAACTGGTGACCTACATCTTCAAAAGGAAGGATTTCAATGTTTTGTTTTACTTAACTTACTTTACTTAACTAAAAGAACATATAATTTACAATGTACCCCAAAATGACAGTTTTGCTTAAGCTTTTTAATTATTGAACGTTCTCTGGAATACTTGATTCTGGTTAGTCAATTGTGGTGTTCAGATATTTCTATAATGTGAAGCTGTTCTATTCTAATGAAAATCAAGTCTATATTTTACATCCATTTATTTATGTGGTTAGTAAATAAATGCATTTTAATGGTTCATGACTGACTGAACGTACATTATACTTTGCTGCTCTCTTTGCTGTTTGTTTAGTTTGATGAATATTGAGAAAGGTATTAACATAGTTTAAATTTCTTTGAGCAATCACACTCTGGTTAAACATAAACATCAGAGAAAAAATTCAAGTCATATCAGTTATGCTATGTGACTAGATTCTTGTTTATTATTTACATAATCATGTCCAGTCAAAAATGGTTTAAAAGTTAAGAACCACTGAACATTTTAATAATAAAAACAAATTCAAAGCATATTTTCAAAAACTGTACAACCCAACAATTAGTGGGTGACACTCCTTAACATGGAGTGCTCTGCCTGGTCTTGCCTTTCTTGGGATAGGTCACGTGCGTTGGTGACAGTCAGTCATAGTCAGGGGCACAATTTTATTGGCTGAGAGGGTTCTGACAAGCCCCGCCTGTGGGCCGTCTTCAGTGACGTAACGACCGATCAGCTGTTAATTTTCCACAACAATAACAAAGGGAGCAGTTGAGACCTCGGAGGAGAAAAGAAAGAGAACCGACTGCAAAACTCCGAACTAAAGGGTCTAGAAACTTTTAATTTCTTCCAGGAAGAATTGTATTTATATATTTTTATATATCGCACGACAAATATTCTACCTCATCTGTTTTTGTTCTTGAAGTAAACCCTCTTCCTGTTTACATTACTTTTTGCCGCAGGTGAGTTAAAACCTCTTTGTTGTTGATTGACAGACATTCTGTTTTAATTCGTTAAATAAAAGTTCCGGACTTAAATAATAGGCCACTACTAATGTTTCATAAATTTGGATCAATAGAGGTTGTAAAAAGAAGTGTAAATGTAAAAAAAAAAAAAAGTAGAAAAATTGCATTTAAATGTATCGACGCTCTCCACAACCTGTCAAGGCCTGCAGGCCATCTGAAATGTTAATTGTTTGTGTCTGTTGTTTCTGCAATGTGAGGATGTTTGGATTTTACGGATTCAGCTTTGTTCAGCAGAGCCAGTTGAAGCGTTTGGGTTCTCGTTCCGCCCAGTCGGTCGGTGTAGGGTTACACTCATCCCTCCCCCGGCCAGTCTCTGTGTGTTTGGGTCAATAAAACATCATAATATGACAAGCAAATGCTGCTTTCGTATATTTCTGCCTATTTCGATTTCAAAGTGCAAATTGCTTACCGAATGTATGTTTGCGTTGTTAACAGATTAATAGTTAAGGGGGTTTAGTGGTTTATGAGTGTATGTTACCTTAAGTATGAGGTGTTTTGTTCCCCTGTTCACCATATGTCAGCTCTGACGCTTTTTTTCTTTACTTCGACATTAAATGTTGTTCTACGATTTTATTTTCATTTATCTGTATATTTATTTATTTTTTGGCAATGTGGACCAGTAGTTTGAACAAAGCTGTGAATGAATTTTGAAATATGTGCAGTGTTCTACTCTGCATAGTGTTATGTAGGCCTAATTGTACGTTCAAGCTGCTTTAAAAAATGCTTAAACCAGTCTAAGATGTTTTGCTGGTTTTGACTTGTTTTAGAAGGGTTTTAGGCACTTTTCATCAGCTCTGGTGGGGAAACCAGCTGAGGAACTTGGCCAGGGTGGGAGGCCAGTCTTATATGCCGGTTTAAGATGGGTTTTTTTTTTAGAAGCGAGTGCAGTTCCAGTAGCCTATATTCTGATTTAATTGCATTGTTATTTTCAGCCCAAAGGGGGCCATTGTCATTTCATGGGCATAATCAGATTAATGTGCACCTTTTTTTTTTTCTCTCTCTTTTGACATGTACAATCAATTGCCTACAAACGACTTTCTTTTTTCTGTAGTAGGCTGTATAATCTGTACACATTAGGGCAGATTTGATGTCTTTTATTATAGTCTGTACATCACCTTTACATGGATGACTAGATTAAATGGGCAGCAAATTGAAACTTTTGCCTGAGTCTCTTAGCTTTGAGGTATATATAGATATATATTATATATAGAATGATCTCCTAAATAAAGGGGATACAAACCCAAGTTAAAAAAAATAATGGAGTTCCCAGTTATCTTTATACAATTAAATCTGACCTCTGGCTCTGCGCCATACAGTTTTCCTCTAGATTGCTGAGACAGAGCCATCCCGGTACTGCTTATCGCTGCTTGTCAGTCTATAATCCTCTTTTTGAGGTTCTGGGTGCTTATTATATGTATGTGACCCCATAATAGCCCCCACCCCCCCTAATCACTCAAACAAAGACTGCTGCCATGACTATATGAGCAGATGGAGGGGAGTATGAATTGGTTGTCTTGTTTCAATAGTGCTGTGGGGTGAAGATCAGCTTGTAGTCCTTCACTTCACAGATGTCTCTCTCTGTTGTCGCATGCAAAACAAGAATAAAAAGGGTACCCTCATGAGTCATAGTCCTGAACGAGGCTGGGTGTAACTGTGCAAAGATCATTTTTCATAGGCATTAGCCTTATGTGAAGAGGACAGGCAGTATCTGTGACAGCAGAGACACTTTAGACTGCTTTGTTTTGGCTGATCAGTTCTCAGGAATATCCGTCTGTCTTTTATAAGCGTGAACCTGTAATTTATTGCTAATCGCAACAGAACATGACATGCTCATCACCAGGAAATGTTGTATACTGGTCAGTTTGTGTTGTTTTAGTCTAAATTGTCATTAACAAAAATGTTGTCTTCTCGCTTGTCCTCCAGGGCCTGTTTTTGCACAATCAACAAAAGCAATGGCTGAACTTCATCAGGTGTTCCTCAGCTGAGAAGGAGTAACTAATGCACTTCAGCACCTTTATTAAGATCTCAGTGAGCGGCTCCCGCAGCTGATGACCAAAGAGCTTGGCCCTCACCCACTCCCAGCAGGACTGTCCTGCCTCACGCCTCTGTCCGGGACAAAAACATGTTTCAGAGGTTCACCAGCATCTTGTTTGGAGACTCCCTGGAGGAGGGCAGTGGATGTCCTGTGGATCCAGACTTCAACGAGAAGGAGGAGGACGATGAGTGGATTCTAGTCGATTATCTAGGTGAGAGATCTTTCTTGCATATTGTGCTTTTGATCAGCAAAGTGGAAAATGGACATTGTGCTCTTTTTAAATGCTGATAGGAACAGGCTTAGTTTGCATCAAGAAAATGAGGGTGATGAAGTCTCATTTTCGTTTAACACAATCAAAGTCAACATGAAAATAAAATTATTTATCATGGTATTTCAAATTTTTAAATCTTCTTTGAATCTTTAATCAAAATGTACTTGCTGTTCTTCTACATTTATTTTTACGTATGGCATCACAAGCCGAACAGTCCATGGGACAATGTTAAAATTGGCATGAAATGAAAACGCATGTTATAGATCTTATTGTAAATTATTAATTTTTAGTGGAATGCCCACATCGCAAAATCGAATCAACAACCGATGCATAGAACAGAAGTCCCCAAATTTCCGACATATAGAGTCAAGTCTCGCTCTACATTTTTCTCATAGAATATTCCGTTTTACTCTGAAATAAAAAGGTATTGCAAACTGCAATTTGGGACTGTTAAATGCATTCAACAGACTCCTGCATATTTCCCCTCGAAATCAGTGCAGACATGGCATGCAAACGTCCTCTTATGAATGATATGACCCTACCTCACCTCAGTTGATACTGATGACATGGTCAGCTGGAGCCATGTTACAGATTCTGTAAAACCTGGCACAGATGCAATGCCCTCATTAACATGATGCCTCTCATAAGCTGCCCAAATACAGGCCTTCTCATATTGTGTGTGTGTGTGAATATTTTAGGTGCAAGGCAATCTGGTTGGCCCAGTTTACCTCTGCTAGGACAGGAGGAGACATACATGTTTATGGGCAACAACGCTTTTAGCTTGTCAGACAAAAGTGTCTAGATGGGGTCTGCGGTAAAATTAGGACAGATTAAGTTACCGTTTATGCTCATAACGAGAGTAGGCCTTGAACACAGAATTATTACAAACATCAATCGTTGCCTGAAGGCTGAGTTAGACAGGAGATTTAAAAACATTTATCTCGTTTCATATCCATAGCTTGATGGAAATATCTTTATGTGAGAATTTTCCCATCATGGTGAGGGGATTAAAGGTTAACTGGCTTCTCGGGGACATTGAAGAGTGCCATAAGAAGGTTAAGAGCTTTCTAACTAGCTGAGTTGAGAAAAAGTTGATGTCATCTGGCAGGATGCTGCGAGTCTACAGATAAACAAGGTGTGGCTCTAAGCAAGGGAAGTTGTGTGTGTAACATCAGTGCTATGGGTGTGGGACTTTCTAGTGACTAGTTAGTCTTATTACATTTAGTGCAAATATATGAATTGTTATCACTGTTTTTCAAATCTGTCACATGAACTGCATGTGATGGCTGTCAAGTTTCTGCAGTGTTTGGTCAGTCGAAGTATGGGAGTGAAGGATTGTTCAATCACACTGCCCTCTAGAGGCCGCTGAAAGTGTAATGCTTCAAAGACTGCCCAAAAGCCAGCTGTTTACACCAGTTTTGGTTACCTGCCAGGAGCCACAAAGAGTACAAATAGAAATGAAGTGTGGGCAAAAATATTGACTCTCTTCTTTTCTGTCTATACACATGACTTGTTTTCCATAGAGCCAGTGACATGATGTTTTGGATATAAACCAGTGCTGAATTTTGGTTCCATTTTATTTACTTCACAAGTTTGATATACAAAAAAACAACTTTTTTTTCTAAAGAAAACCCACTGACAGCTATTTTTAGTCATTGCTAAGATGGTCTGTATGGTTGTTAAGATGGTGATAGGTGCTTGCTAGGTCATTCTAGGCAGTCTTTTTGTCATTTTGTGCGATATTCTCCTCCCTACATATGACTTTAAACATAATAGTACTCCTATAATTGCTTAAAAAATGAATAGCCCACCTCTCCTCAACAAGCCAAGTCATTCAAGGTTTCATTAAAATTTTATGGAATATTGCAGTGTTCGTTGTAAATAATTTATCCATGTACATTATTCGTTTTTTAAAATGACAATGATACAATACTCCAATTGATTCCCAATGGACAAAATCAATTCCTGCCCTTCATTTTTCTAATTCGAGAAGCTCAGATATACTACACAATAGGAAAGAAAAGATGATCACAACTTTTCAGTTTCATGCCGACTTTAATGTTGTGAACAGTGCGAATGGAGTTAAACACTGAAGTTTAATTCAAATAGTAATTTCACTGTAGTAACACCCTCTCTGTACATCCTCTCTGTAGCGAAAGCCTGCTCAAATGTGTGTGGAGATGACCTGGTGGATGTGTGCTCTGACAATGTCGCTCCCCTGGACTCTCCTGTGCGCTGCTCCTCCTGCTCCTCTCTGGATTCGGCAACAGACAACGACACAGAGGAAGGCAACTTCTTGCGTCTAGAGGCAACATGTGGGCTGGAAGAGAGCTGGTTCATCACCCCTCCGCCATGTTTCATGGCTGGAGGCAGAGCTCCGGTCCTGCTAGAGACCAGTCCTCTGGAGAACCTGCTGATCGAGCACCCCAGCATGTCCGTGTACGCCGTTCACAGCCCTCGTCAACGACCTGCCAAGGACGCCACCCGTGAGCCATCGATTTTAAGGTAAAGGGCAGATTCTGAGTTTTCTATTGTTATATAATATTATATTAGAATCTGACAGATTCTGTTTGGCTTTGTAGGTCTGAAGTTCAGCGTCGGCCGAGTCACCCTTCTGGCTGCTACGCAGCCGCTCTGGTCGCTGCTCACGCAGGGTTTTTGGAGCAGACCAAGAACGTCCGTCTGGCTCAGCGCATCCGTGATAAAGTGGAGCGCCAGCAGCTGTCCCGCAACGCCCTCCGCCGCCTCAACCTGCTGCGCGAAGGCGGAACCAGACAGGCCAAAGCCACTGGAGGCTACGTTCACCAGCCGGGGCAGAGGCAGTACAACTACTGAGACGGTCTCCACTGCACTCCCCCGCACGCCGCCCTCTCCGCACTGGGAGAATTCGCCAGAAGGAACGGAGTCCTTTAGAATCAATGCCATAGGTCACTTTACTTCACGGCAGGTTCCGATCGACCTGAATGTGTCTGCATCACAACACATGTTTCCTATATAAGCTCCATCTGTTATGTTCGGTCTTATGTTATATGTCATGAAGGTTGAATAACCAAGTGTTTTGTTAAAGTGAGCATGATGTTGTAGTGCTCCGTTTCAAACATGTATAGGCAGCTTGACGCTTTCTTTGCTTTTTTGAAGCCATACTTATTTCATTCACATCAGTGATGAAATCATCAGCAGCACTTTTATGGTTAGGAAGGAACCTGCCTGTGACTCTGTAGATCAGTGCTTTCTTCCTCTTTGTTTTTATCTTCTTTAAAAAAAATGGTAAAGTATACTGGGTTTATTATCACTAAAAGCCTTGTTTCCATAGTAGATTTAAAAATATATAAAATATATTTAAAAAACTTCCAAAATATTTTCAAAAGAAAAAAATATTGAATATATATTACATATCAGTATGAAGTTGATAAGAGTGTGTGTTATCGGCATAGATATGTATGTAAGCAGTTTTTTCCTATTTTTAGTGATTGATTTGATGTATGACTGTGTAGTGCTAATTCTCCAACAGGTGAGAAAACCAACAAAAAAAAAAAAAACGCATCAAGTGTTGAAATGTTATTTTTCATGTTTGCTCTATATCTGCAGTACATGTCTCAGGGTCATCACTGTTCACATTTGCTCTTTGCTAAGAATGCAGATTACTTGCAGATAGTAAACTGTCTCTGTACATACTAGAAAACCTCTTACTTTGTAAATGTCTATGTTACCATGTTTGTAATTGATGTAAATCTTTAACATAATGTGCATCTCACACTTTGAATGAAAGCAAAACGCTTGCTCCTCCAAGGACTGTGAAACAAACTCTTTCCCTTAATTGACTGTTAAAAACGTTGACGACGGAGTGAAACTGTTTTATCAATGTAGTGAGTTTTTGTGTAATATGCCTTTTTCATGTTTTATTTAGTTACACGTTGTATATTGCTGAGCGAAATATTTAAAGTAGCAATGAACTTACTCCTTATTCCTTTATCGCTCGAGACCTGGTGTTGTAAATTTCCTGTCACTCTGCCAAGGTAAATGTCTCCCCCTAAATGAATTAAACTGAATTCATTAACTCTGACATTCAGCCGAATGCATTTTATATGCATGAGCAACTCAAGGAAAACAACTACAGCTTCTCTTCTTTTCTTTTTCTTGCTACAGTCTGCATTGAGCAGTATATTGCATTTTCTGACATTTCTTCCTGTGGACGAAGGGAATGGAAGGGACGGAAGGTTCTCTTTATATTCCTCGAGTAATACTGGAGAGGCCCTCTTTCGAGTTTTGGTATATTCACAACAGGGATTTCATTTTGCCTTGAAATGCATTTGGGGATCATGTGCCTTCCAGTTGAACAGTATGACAATGCATCCATGAAGAACTTGAAATTTGTCCAAAGGGACACAAACAAATGTAATTTTACTACGCATAGAGGATTAACTTGTCTCTGTGAGCCACTTGCTCTGTCAACTTTTTACACGAAATGTAGCAAATGTTTTCTGTGTTTAATGTGTGAAGAATATTTTCTGTGGCATTGCTAAATTTTAGACTATGCTTTGGTTGATTTTTAGTTTACTGGAATAATACAGCACTTTGCCAAAAGTGTAGGGTTTTAGCATTGTTTATTTATCTTTTTCTTGAACTGAAATGTTTTGGATACATTTCATACACAAACTGTTTTGTATGGGTAGTATAATTTGCAAATAAATTGTTAATTTCATATGTCTTGAAACCTATTTGTCAGTATGTATACTCTCTTCTCAATAAATGTTTTAATACAAACTAATGTTTTCTTCCTTTTCTATTAGTAAAACGAAATGTTCAAATATAATGTATATGTATGATGCCGGCCTTATAGACTAGGCCTTATAGGCCTTATAGTTTGCATGTTCTGGCATCATATGTGCAAGTTATACTGTAACCTCCTCACCAACTTGTAATGAAAGCTTTCCACTCAGGAGCGTTTCACGAAATCATACCAAGCTGTAACTCAACCCAACTAATCTCTCAAGAATCCCAAGCCATGATTAGTGCAAGCTTATTATTCATTGTGCCAGTGTGGGTATTAACCTTAATAATGCAGATTTCTAACTGTACTCATTTAATTGTGCCCTCTTCGTTCTTCAACTGGATGGTTACATGCATCCCAATAAATATATATTTAAAATGCTAGGGTAAAATGGAAGTGTAGTGAGTTTCCTCTAGTGCCAAGTGACTTGTTGCTTGTACAGAAATCTGTATTCGTTATGCTGAAGCTAATATGGAGGCTTTTGCTAAATGATTAAGATCTGAAAAGATTAATTTTTATGTCCTGTGTATCAATCGTGGCTGCTTTAGTATTAATGATGCTTTTAAAATAAATTATTTATAAGGAAGTTAATTGGTGACAGTGGTAGTTAGGTAGGTTAGCTTTTTGTACTGGCTGAATTGTTTGGAAAGTCCTCTCAAGTGAATCCATCAGACATTCAGAATTTACAGTTTTGTAAATGTTCATGATACATAGAATATTGTGGATCTTTGCATTTGGGAGACATTCATGAAGTACATGAAGTCATTTATTTTAATATTGCACGCACTTTTCTTCACCCCGGATGTGACGTATTTTAAGATACACAAAAGGTTGAGCGGGATTACTGTTGAAGAATGCGCGCCGATTTCGCTTCCAAAATTTTATTTTGGGGATTTTGATCCCTCGAATGGTTGATGGAATGCAGTATTGCTTGTTCGCGTGTTTAAGTACGAAACTGTCGCGTTTATTTTATATTAACTTAACTGTCTTTTATTTTGTGTTTCTCTCGCCGGAAACCCTGCAGTATGTATAATAGTGTGTTCATGTCAATGTATGGTTGGATCAAAATAACAAAGTAACCAGGTAATAAGAGACATAGAAACGCTTTGTCAGAAAAAATGGTAACTTAAGTTATATCGTGACAGAATTAAAATTTCCTTGAAAACAACAGAAAAAAACCTTCTAGTTGATACGTTTACACCTATGATTGCGAAATGCATGTAATATTACGATAGGATTGACGCTAAAAAAAAATTTCAACTAGGTTTTCATTGCCTGTCAGAAGGGCTGATCTCTCTTCTCATGGGTTTGTTTACAAGAGCACGTTGTTTCTCGTGGAATAACGATGATTGGTCAGACCGAATCAAATCCCCGCCCACGAGAAGCTGTCAAACTAGGAAGCGTCTCCTTCGACTAAAAAAACTCTCATAATTTCAGATAAATGCAATGTTTAACATACAGACCCACTCGCATGTGATGCATTAGGTCCTCGGGCCCCGGATTCGTTTAACCGGGAAAGCAGGAAAGCGCGTTTTTTAACATATTTAAACCAAAGGTCGGCGCGGCCAAAAGCAAGTCTACAAACTACAAACATTCCCGTAGGTTTCTCAAAAATGATCAACATAATCATAAATAAATCTATGCGGATTTTTTTTAACAATACACATCACGCCAACTGATCATTTTTAGCTCGAAAACACAATGTCATATGTAGTTTTTTGGGTTGTTTTTAAAAGCTGAATAGATCGCCACGCATGCGCAGTAGCCGCGAACCGCTTGACTATATAATGCTTGGCGCCATTCATTCATTCATTCGCACTGAACTCTGCGGTAAGGACACTTACTTTAGTCTTCTTTCACATATAATATTTCTTACTTTAATCTTACTTCTTCAAAATCGTGTTACAATCATGGTTTAGCAAGAACCGTGCTGTTGTTTTATGTTACTGTTGCTTTAAAACGGATGTTTGAGCCTTTTAACCAGTCATCTATCTACGACTAGATGAAGATCCCTGCGGGACCCTAAAAAGCAGCTGTATTTAGCTTTATTATTTAGGAAAAAGGGAAGATTCATATTTTCAGAACTATTTCATAGCCAAATGTTTACTGTAATATCGAGCTCAGAGGGGGATGTTGCTGAAAGTTAGCCAGCTCTGCTAGGCGCCAGATTAGGTAGTATGTACGTGGACGTGTCTTTGTAAACTCCTTTCATAAATTAAGAAAATAATTGATATTGAGAAGAGTCGTATGGATTTTCTACAAACGAAGGTGTTCCCTGAACAGTATTCTCGGTTAAACTGTTGTTTAATGCGCTTTTAATAGCTCTCAGATGGGTTTTTGTGAGGGCAGCTGTAGTCTCCCGCTTCATGTAAATTGGCGGGGACCTTCCTTTCATACACCTAAAGAACTGGATCACGTATTTCTGGTTTCTGTAAAAACATCAAATTATAATACTACAGCTTGTGCAGACTTTGCACTTACTCTTAATGCCTTTTAGATTTTTTAACTGTTTTGCTTTTAGTTCGTGTGAATTATAGAAGTATGATAAGTTATACTATTTCTGGTCATGTACTTCGCTGTATTCAAATGGCTTAACGTTATTGTCAAAACTTTTTGTCAAAAGTATTTCTCTTAAACGCTTTATTAAATATATTTCAATAGTGCTTTATAGACGACATGTAGTTACGACGTTATTCTTCGTTTAATTGTGGTCAATTAACTTATTGTGAATTAACGTTGTATGTTTCTGGTTCACAGGAGAATAGCACACCATTTGTTTAGAAAATGTCAAGACGCAGGTAAGACCTTTTTGTTTGTCAGTATAAAATCAATATTTTATTTACGACAACCCTAAATAAACGACAATACTTATTTTTTTATTACTTCTGTATTTCAATAGTAGTCGCCACACATTACAAGAAAGAAATGAAAACGCACCTGAACAGAACAAACCGCAGAGGAAAAGAAAAGGCGAGGTGAGCGTTTTCTATTTATTTGGCATAATATGTTACTGAAAATTGTATTATCTTCTTTCCAATGTACGCACATATTTAAATATCAAACCCTTATTTTCAGCAGTGCAATAGAAGAATCCCGTCAGCAGCTAAGAAACAAAATTATGAAATTCAGGTGAGATGATTTTTATTATCATTAGTAAAATGTATATTTGTACATGCTTTGTATTATTCATCCTGAGTTAAAAGAGCCAAACTAATTGTGTTTGTTTTAAGGAATGTTAGTTTGTTAGCATATAGCCTATGTTAGTTTTGCATTAGCAGTCAGTTTATTATGCAGTAGTTCAGTCATGCGCAGAAATGGTCTCACTGGGATAATCAGCACTCCGTGACGTCACGCCCAGACCCTCCCTCGTTTATTCCCTTTATTCACCAGCCCGCGAAAAAAAATATTTAATTAACTGATTTTTTTTGGGGGGGGATTGTTTAGTATAGTTTTTGTTATCTTTAGTATTAACTGTGTGTTTTGAAGCTGCTGTATTAATAAAATCAGAAGCATGAAATGTTGCTATTTGATACCTGAAAGGATATTCCTGTGCAGCAATACAGAATATAAACTATATACTATGCACACTATAAGTGTTTTTATGAAAAGAAAAGTAATGGAAACACTATGCTTACTCTGTTCTTATTCATGCCTATTATGTAAGTGTATTTGGTTGAGCCTTATTCATATAACCCAAGTAGTAACGGCATATGTTTATTTTTCTAGAACCGTTGTTTTGAAGGTGATAATAATCCCAGTGTCTTAATCGAGACTCCTCAGAAGGAGACTCATCAGGAGACCGGTAACCTCTCTGGTTTTAAGCGCTTCAGATTCAAGAACCTCTTTGTGAAGCCCTCTCCACTGCCATGCCTCAGGTAGGACCTGATCACAGCGTCTCATGCTTTGAAAAGTGAAAGTAAATGTTTGTTTTTTTTATTACAAATAATGCGTAATGACATGAACACATGACGACATTACCTGTTTTTTTCTCCTTTGGAGAAACTAATCCAAAATCAGTAAAAACTATTTGGCTTGATTTGCTAATCACCACTTTAAACATTTCCCGAGTCATATATTGTTAGTTTATTACCAGCATTTTGCAATGCACTAGCAGGATAAATTTGTGATATCCAGAACGCGTTTTATTAAGTTGAATATCATTCAATGCTTTCTCTCTGGTTTAATTTACTGTTGTCCTGACAGTTGGGCCAGTTCAGATGATGTGTGGATAAAGATGCTGAACAAGGAGCTGAAGTATGTTCATGACAAGGGCTTCATCCAGCAACATCCAGCCCTGCAGCCCAAAATGAGGTCTATTCTACTGGACTGGCTCATAGAGGTATGTTTGTTTTCATCCACATTTGTGAAGCTTTTTTTTTCTGTTCTTGTAATCTAAGTGTTTAATATGATATTGAATTCTTTCTGTGAAGGTCAGCGAAGTTTATACTCTGCACCGAGAGACGTTTTACTTGGCTCAGGACATCTTTGATCGCTTCATGCTCACTCAGAAAGACACTGGCAAAGACCAACTGCAGCTCATTGGCATAACGTCACTCTTCATTGCCTCAAAGATAGAGGTACTTAAACTGTGGAGACTTTGTTTTGACAGTGTTAATACATTTTGTAGTCAATATTAAAGTCAACTGAAGAACATCACAGAACTCCACGGTTCCACTTTTCTCACAAATATCTCTGTTTGACAGGAGATTTACCCGCCAAAGCTGCAGGAGTTTGCTTATGTGACGGACGGGGCCTGTAATGAGGAGGAGATTCTTTCTAAAGAGCTTGTCATGTTGAAGGCGTTAAATTGGGACCTCTGTCCTGAGACTGTCATCTCATGGTTGAAGCTCTACTCTCAAGTGGACTCTTTGAAGGATGATGCCAGTTTCCTCATTCCTCAGTTCTCACAGGAAACCTACATCCAAATCGCACAGGTGAGACTTTAGCTCCTTTGAAGTAGGGCTGGGCGATATGGTCTAAAAAAAAATCCCCGATTTTTTCACAAAAAATCCGATTTACGATTTAAATCGATTTTTTTCTCTCCCTACTTAAAATCAATCTGCAGATGACAAAGAAATTGTTCAAAACAAGTTTTAACTTTATTTTGTTTTAATATTCCCTTCTGGGATTTGATCTCCATTAAAGTGCAATCAGAAACAAAAAGCCAAAAAGACAAGAGGACAGGCCCTGTCTTTGAAAGCAGTGAAAATGGAAAATAAAATAAAATGGGTGGATTGGGATTGTGTAAAAAAACAAAAAACTTGCATCACAAGTGTATTGTGATTGTCAAATTATTTGGTAACTAAACGTTATTTTATTAAGTTTACTGGTATGCTACTGTTTTTATTATTGCTTAACACAAATTTCACAATTTCAATTCAATTCTTGTGATTTGATTCTGATCTTGATTCAATATAAATTCCTTTGGATAAATAGGTACAGTAGATACGTTAATGTGTTAATTGTTCTCCCAAAAAAAAAAAAATCACCTAATGCTGTAAGCATACAGAGAGCCCTGTCAGCTGGTATTATTAAAGGTTAAAACCAACTCAAATTAAATATAATGCGTTTTTTATTTTATAATGCGTCTAACTAACATGCGTGCTATGGGTCATTAAAAGCCATCCTGAGGTAAATGTAACGTTACGTAACATATGTTGTTCTTCTCCAGCTGTTTTATGGACATCTTTCCGCGGTTGAAAAACACTGATCGATCGATTTTATTACATCTCGGTAAGTTTGTAGTAAAGAGTAATGTTCGGTTCACGTGCCGCTTGAACTGAGATCTGCTGCGTTCTTTCACGTCACATTTACAAGCGCCAAAACGGTGTTTATTGTTTGAATTTTGTAATAAAATTGACAGAATCTGAGAGCTGAGAATCTGTTTCATATCGATAGTAACCTGCTCTGTCTTGTCTGTCGGTGTCAGTGTCCTCTTTGCTTCGCGATTTTTATCTGCGTGAGAAAATGGATGCGTGTCGTGAGAGCGTGTAAAAAGTGACAGAATTGCGTCTCACAGTGAACTCGTGAGAGTTGGCGGGCCTGCAGATACAGCTTGTAAATGTTTTTGGCGGGTGTGCTTCTGCTGCTGCGGTCTTGCTCATTTGCCATGTTGTTTGTGTATCTCTAACATGGCAAGCGCTGAGCCCGGTCGGAACTACGGGAGCCCAGATGGGAGCGTCGGCGGTTGTTAAAGAGAAAACCGATTTTCATTTTAAAAAAAGGTGTAAACTACACATTCGAGTTAATCGATTTATTGCCCAGCCCTACTTTGAAGTGAGTATGTATATTGTTGTTTTGTTATATCTTGACGCCCCTTCTGACTCTTGAATCCTCTCTGCAGTTGTTGGATCTTTGCATTTTGGACATTAATTCTTTGGACTACCAGTATGGAGTCCTCGCTGCTGCTGCATTTTGTCACTTTACGTCTTTTGAAACGGTCCATAAAGTATCAGGTGAGCTTTTTGATCTTGGATGTGCTTTAAGGATGGAAGTTGTTGTCTGATCTGGGCTAAGTATTTCCTTTTTCTTTCCCACTAGGGCTCACATGGGACAGCATATCAAGCTGTGTGCGGTGGATGAACCCATTTGTGCGGACAGTATGTGAATGGCCCAGACCACAGCTGAAGGACTTCAAAAAGGTGGCGGCAGAAGATCGACACAACACACAGACCCACGTGGACTATCTGGCCATGCTGGTCAGTTCTCATTTTCATTGTCTCCTCAGTCAGGCTTATTTAAGATTTAACACATTTTAAAACAACCTTGTGTGTCTTTTCAGAGTGAAGCACATGATCGGCAGCAGGACAGCTTGGACCGGATGTCTCCGTTGGCTGTAGCGGGAATATTGACCCCTCCTAAAAGCACTGAGAAACCTGCTGTCTGACGGGTTCTGAGGAAAACATGGCGTAGCTAGTCTTCATTATTATCACAGCCCAGAGATGTGAGACCTTCTAGACCAACGCATCCAGAGACATACAGTCGTGTACTTTTTGGGTGGTCTATAGGAAACAAATCAAAGGCTGAGATGCCGTAGCTCACAAAACTTGAGATGTTATGTGTGAAAGTGAGCGAGAACCTACATTTGGTTACTCAAAGCAGTATTTGAAGCACTCAAAAGTGCCTTCCATCGAAAAATGGATTAAAATCCATTTTCTAAAGCTAGAAGTGAAACGTGAATGATCTCAGTCTCAAACTTACCCCGCTTACGAACTTCTGGCCACATTGCCAGTTTAGAGGTCTGCACAAATGCTGCTGCTTCATGGATCATATGTTACCTTTATGTTGTGTAAATACAATTTAATTTTATTGCGTGTGTGTATTTGTGCGCTTGTTATGAAATGTTCTGAATTTTGTCGTTAATGTGGTCTAATGTCAACCCAGTGGTGCTAAGTCTGCTTGTTAAACCGGACAACCCTGTAAGATGAGCAGAATCGGTTAGTGGTTTATTTTCTTTATTTCCCATGCTTTTATTCTCCTGTGATTGGAAGATATTCCTGTAAGACTTGACTGTTTTTACCCCTCAGAAGTGAGTTTAACCAAACTGAATTTAAGCAAACTGCGTATTTATTTCATATAGGTAGATTTGTATTATTTGAATTGCAAATTTTCTTTCCTCAATGCCAAAGGCATATTTAATAATTTGAGGTGCTCGCTATTTATGAATTACATGCCTTGTTTGCAGCATAGCCTGATTTAAATTTGACCTGGACTTGAGCCAATGATGTTAGCTACATTTGTTGGAATAAGAACAGTAGGAAAAGTACTATGAATTGTACATAAGATGTATATGTGTACAATAACAATGTCAATATTCTGTAATTTACAATGTGAAGTTATTAAAAAAAATGAAAGAAAAAAGCCATCTTCTTTGTGCTTAGACTAAGTGGTGGGTGAATTAAAAAAAAATTGCATTATTAAAAACCATTACTCCAGTCTTAAGTCACATGATCCTTCAGAAATCAATCTAATATGCTGATTTGCTGCTCAAGAAAGGTTTCTTGTTGAAAGCAGTTTAGTAATATAGGCTTAATATTTAGGTGGAAATCATTATTCATTTTGTTTTCAGGATTCTTTGATGAATGGGAAGTTCAAACAAGCAGCATTTATTTGAAATTACTATTTTACTGATCCTAGTCTATAAATATATAGCCTATATACACATAAAAAATAAAGAGCCAAACATATACCAGAAAGGGTTCATGGCCCTTCTATATACAGTATAAGCATTCATTTTATGCTTATGCCACATTTAACCAAACATTCAATTGAATTAGATAAAATATCTGAAAATAAATGAAAATTTGTAATTACTGTTTTTAAATGATTGCCATATGGTGTGATATTATATATTGCAGTGAATTAATACATTTTAGGTGGTCCTTAAGTGTCTAAATTTAAAGATAAATGTTTTACATATACTGAGAATTTAATATTTTTACCCACAGAAATGTAAAACATTTCTACCTGATCTAACATGAAGCCATTTTGTCACCTCTTCACTGGGGCATGTGAGTATCATGGCATGGGGGAGCTGATGTACCTTTTGGTGGAGTGACAAAGGAAGAGCACTAAGACAAACAAATTTGACTTGCAAACTGTCCTAATGAGGGCGTTGAGGTGCTGTTGTGACGTCTGAGTCCCCTAAAAAGCCACTGGAGTTGTTGCTGTTTTCACCTCCAGATTAACTTTAGAGGAAAGACGATAAAGACAAACTCCTGATATACAATGTGTGGATCATCTTTAACAGGAAACTGTTACAGTTCAAAGTTTTAGCAGGAGACGTTCAGTTTTATGATAAGGAGTTTTTCTTATTGTTAAAGTTGGATAAGGCATTGGTCTCTTGCTAAGTTGTTACATATTACACTCATTTGATAAATGTTATTGCAGTGGTCAGCTGGTCTCTATATAGAGGTGTTTGCCAGACATGTGGGACTTTCCTTACAATGCCTCTGTTGTGTGAGTTATTGTGTAGTTCTGGGGAACGACTGTCCCCTCCTTATTAAGCGTACTACCCCTGAACTCCCAACCCCCTGCAAGACCCTCTGAGACAAAGAACCCACTCCAAACACATGCTTTTACTTTTAATGATGGGTGTCCCACATACCACTGCATTATGGTGGCTTGGAGAACTTTCAGACAGATGGACCAGCAAATAATAAAATAAAAAAGTAAAAATATTTATATATATATATATATATATATATATATATATATATATATATATATATATATATATATATGCACTAGTATACTTAAAGCCACTGCTGGCCACACCAAATACTGACTGCTAATTTTGATGTTCATTTCATGTCTCAGTTGTTAATTATGTTCATGCAAATATTTAAACTTAAGAACTTTGCAAAAAGCAGTTCAAAGTGAGAGGATGTTTTTTTGCCTCATGACACACCCAGTATAGTGACTTAACTCCAAAATGCAAAACAAACAAGGAGAAATACACTTATGAGCCAAAACATTATGAATACCTGCCAAATATGCTGTTGGTCTTGCATTCTACACCCTGAAAGTGTCCTGTGGGATCTGGCATGTTCACGGTGGAGCAGCAATGGATTAGATTTGTTCATCAGGTACATCCCACATGTTCAATCAGATCCACACCTTGAACTCTTCATCATGTTCCTCAAATCATTCCTGGACAATGTGTGCAATGTGGCAGGGAGCATTATGCTGCTGAAAGAGTCCACCGCCATCAGGCAATACCCATTATCACAAAGTGGTGTACCTGGTCTGCAACAATCTTTATGTAGGTGGCACATGTCAAATTTACATCCACATGAATTGCCAGACCCAGGGTTTCCCAGTACTCATCGAACCAGACAACCTTCTTCCACTGCTCAAAGGTCCAGTTCAGACGCCCGTGTGCCCATGTAGGTGTTTTCAACAGTGGACAGGGGTCATCATGGGCACTCTGATTGGTCTGTGTCTACGCTACACCTATACCTTGCTTAACCCTGGGCCAGGGTTAAGGCTCTAGCCCTTTGGTTGCCCTAGGTGAGATTGAGTTTTTCCTGGAGGGGAACTGTACAGAAGGGTGAACAGCACCACTATCACCATATGGTTACTGTGTGTATATACACCTGCTAATTGTGAACTCACTAAACAGAACTTATGCATTTATAATGAATGTAGAGAGCAACTGTACTTTTCATAACTAGCATGCAGGTTATCCAGATACTGTTTTTTTTACATTTACATCCATGTAGGTTATCATCAGTGAAGTTACGTTTGCTAGTAATACGTAGCAAACTAGCAAAGTAAGCTAGCTAGTGATAGCGTGACAGCAATAACGACTCGGTTACTAACGTAACCTCGGTTCCCTGAGAGGAGGGAACGAGTTTTGCGTAAGTAGCTTACGCTATGGGAAAACTCCTTTTCTCGAGAATATTGAAGTCTTTATGTAAAACGCATTGCAGCTGCACAGCAGACAGCAATGAGCGAAGGAGCTCGGTCATTGGCTGTGCTGCGGCAACTTGCTCGAACCAATGACGGGGCGATTCTGAATGCGCGACCAATGAGCGCGCCTCGCGCCCGCGCGCGTCAGAGCCCGCCAAGATGGGCGTGGCCAAGAGCTATATATTGGGCGCCCCGTCATGAGAGTTCTTTAGGTTAAAACGACTAGTCTTTCCCTTTCGAGAGGTCTCTCCTATTGCGTAAGTAGCTAACGCTATGGGAACACCATGCAAAACGCCGTGCGTGCTGAACTTCGCCTTATGATAGCCAGAGGCAGGTGCCTGAGCTGAAAAGCAAAGTTATCATCCAACTAGCCGGCAGAGGCGAGCTTTATAAGTGGGAAAAAGTATAGAGCGGCTAGAAGGCGCTCAGTGTGACACAAGCACATACATAATCTAGATACGAACTCATAGTTCTACTAGCATCATGCTGATAGTACATTGGAATGCAATGTCGGGACCTGTGGGTTGTAAAACCTGATAAATGTGGACGGTGAGGCCCAGCCTGCCGCCGCACAAATATCCTCGATCGGTATCCCGCTCGACCATGCCCAGGAAGAAGCCACTCTCCTGGTGGAGTGTGCTTTGACTCCCGAGGGGCATTGAAGTCCCTTGGCTTCATAAGCCAGCGCTATAGCTTCAACTATCCAGTGAGAGATTCTCTGCTTTGAAACGGCGGAACATTTCGTACGGCCGCCAAAGCATACAAACAGTTGTTCTGTCTGTCGGAATAAGGCAGAACGCTCCAAATACACTCTGGGAGCCCTAACGGGGCAGAGTAGATTAGCGTAGTTTTCGTCTGCTGGTGACGATAGCGCAGTTAGGGAGATAACCCGTGCTCTGAAGGGAGTGGTGAGCACTTTAGGAATATACCCATGTTTTGGCCTAAGGACGACCCTGCAGTCGTTAGGTCCGAATTCCAAGCAGGCAGCGCTTGTCGAAAGCGCGTGCAGGTCGCCCACTCTCTTGATCGAGGCGAGTGCCAGCAAGAGCGCAGTTTTGAGCAAGAGCTGCTTAAGGTGCACGGTTCAGAGTGGTTCGAACGGGGGCACTTTAAGAGCGTATAGGACAGTAGCTAGGTCCCAGATCGGCACTGAGGGGGGGCGTGAAGGGTTCATCCTCCTAGCGCCCCTTAGGAAACGAATAATTAGGTCGTTTCTTCCCAATGGACGTTCCATCACCGGGTCGTGTGACGCTGTGATGTCCGCCACATATACTTTGAGCGTGGAGGGGGTGCGGCCCGCCTCCAGAAGCCCTTGTAGAAAAGCGAGTACGTTCGTAATCTCGCATGTTTCAGGGTTCAGGCCCTTGGCGTTACACCAGTCACTGAACACTTTCCATTTCTGGGCATATAAGGGCGCCCGCGCCTCAGCGATGGTTTTTAGCGCTCCACTCGTGAGGTTCCTGGGAACCCGTTGAGGGGCCATGCATGAAGTGCCCACAGATCGGGGCGGGGATGAAATATCATCCCGCTGGCCTGACTGAGGAGGTCTGGCCTCAGTGGAATCGGCCGTGGTGCAGATTGCATTTGCAGCAATTCTGGAAACGCTGTTTGGTTCTTCCAGAGTGGGGCTATCAGGAGCACTGCGTTTTTCTCCTCTCTGACCCGACTGATGACCTGTGGCAGCATCGCGATTAGGGGAAAAGCATATAAGGGGCGGCTCGGCCAGCTCTGGGTGAGCGCGTCCGTGCTTTCCGTGAAGAAAAGAGAGCAGTGTGCATTCTGCTTGGAGGCGAAGAGGTCGACCTCCGCCTCGCCAAAGATTTTCCATAACCACTGAATCGTCAGCGGGTTGAGAGCCCATTCTCCTGGGAGAATCTTGTCTCTGGATAGCATGTCTGCCCCTTGGTTCAGCGCGCCTGGCATATGCGCTGCTCTCAGCGAGCGCAAGTTGTGCTGGGACCATAAGATGAGTCTCCTGGCCATTGAATGCATGGAGCTCGACCTGAGTCCACCCTGGCGATTTATGTACAACCTTACCGTCATGTTGTCCGTTCGGACCAGGACGTGTTCGTTTTTTAGATGTGGAAGCAGGGCTCTGAGAGCCAAAGCGACCGCTTTCATCTCCAGGCAGTTTATGTGTAGGCGCTTCTCCGGGTTTGACCAAAAGCCGGAGTCAGGCCTGCCCTCGTAAAGGGCTCCCCAACCTATTTTGGAGGCATCTGTTGTGATCATCTTTCTCCTTCTGTTCACACCCAGACTCACGCCTGACTGGTACCAGTCGGCGGCTTTCCAGTGCGTCAGGGCTTTTATACAGCCGTGGTTCGCTCTGATTAAAAGGTGGCCCGAACGCCACGCGTGAGCCGGGACGCGGCTCTTGAGCCACCGTTGGAGAGGACGCATATGCAACAACCCTAACTGGAGTACGGCCGATGCTGAGGCCATGAGACCTAGCATCCTCTGAAACCCGCCCTGAATGATGTTGCAAGGCGCCGAATGGTGAGCGCGCGCTCTAATGAGAGACAAGCTGTCATCTGCATAGAGTCTAGAACTATTCCCAGGAAAGAAATCTTCTGGCTGGGAGATAGTATACTTTTTCCAAAATTGATCCAGGCATTCTAAATGGCTGATAATCCAAGATCTGTGTGTTATTAACTGACTCTCTGATTGTGCTAGGACCAGCCAATCGTCGAGATAATTCAGTATTCGCACTCCCCTTCATCTCAAGGGGGAAAGTGCTGCATCCATACATTTCGTGAATGTACGGGGAGCCAGGGACAGGCCGAACGGAAGTACTGTGTACTGGTAAGACTGTCCCTTGAAAGCTAATCTCAGAAAAGGCCTGTGATGAGGTGCTATTGGAATGTGAAAGTAAGTATCTTTCAGATCCACTGAGAGAAACCAATCTCCTGGGCGTACTTGCGCGAGGATATGTTTGGTTGTTAACATTCTGAACGAGCGAATCATTAGTGCTTTGTTCAGGTGTCTGTGATCTAGGATGGGGCGGAGACCGCCATCCTTTTTCGGGACGAGAAAATAGCGACTGTAAAAACCTGCCCCGCTCATAGAGGGGGGAACAGTTTCCACAGCGCCCTTTTCTCGTCCCGAAAAAGGATGGCGGTGAACATGCGAACACTCCTTTCTCACTTTCGTCTCGACCACAGTCGTAAAACGTGGTGGTCTGCGAGCGAACTGGAGCGAGTATCTGTGCTTTATTATATTCAACACCCATTTCGGCATATCTGGAATGTTTTCCCATGCCGCTGCGTGTACAGATATGGGCTGAATACAGGCTAGGGCGGGCCGCTGTGACGTAGGGACCCGGCCAGCGAATCGGCTGAGCTCGCAGCTCTCAGAGGCGCGGGCGCGCGCTGAGCAGCTGAGTGAATGGGCGCGTGTGTGATTACAACAGCGCGCGCTATGTCTTTAAAACTCGCAGCCTGAGCTGGGGCTGTGTTTGACACCGTAGGGACAGTGTTTATAAGTGGGGGTGCATAGACAGTGGTAGGCACACTTTTATAATGTTTCCCGCTTTTACTGGGGATGAATTCATAACTGTGTGAACAGTGCTTGTGTGTAGTGGTGCGTACATGACCGTAGACACGTGATCTACATTCATGGGGCGTGCAGCCTGAGCTGGGAATGAATTTGGCAATGTTTTGACAGTATCTGGGAATGCACACTTTGTGGACATGTGAACCCTTAGTGACACAGGCAGAAAAAGACTCTTTTTGTGTTTTCTGTGTGTCGCCGTAAAAACGGCGCTTGTTTGCAGGTGAGCGAGCTCTGTGACTGGCCCATTGACTGCTGTATGGACATTTCCAGCCGCCTGTAAGGGGACTGGGTAATGTTTGAGATTTTGCAGAGAGAGTGGTCCGGCTTTTGCGAGACACGCACTCTCTCTTCTCATTCCTGTGGCTAGGAAGGCTTTCGAGGCTCAGGGTTCAGCACAATCTTGGGCCGAGGACCCCGTCGCTAAGTAGGCGGCTTGCGGTTGTGGGAGCGCGAGCGGCGTCGAGCGTCAGTCTGAGGCGCGGGCTGAGAGGCGTTGGGGGCTGCTCTAGCCCGCTGCGGCTGTGGCGGCCTCTGTCTGCTCTGCGATGAGCTGGAGCGTTTAGGCAGGAAATGGCGCATAGCTTGTGAAGCGTTCTGGGCCTCAGTGAAGCGTTCGGCGAAACCTTTAACCGCCGGTTCAAACAGCCCGCTGGCGGAGATAGGTGCGTCGAGAAACGGGGCCTTATCCGCGTCCTTCATCTCCGTCAGAGTCAGCCACAGATGGCGCTCGAGAACAGTCAAATTAGCCATGGCGCGCAGGGCTATGTCAGTCGCGCTGCGTAGGTCCTTGAAGACTTCGGGTTTGGGGCCAGACTCGTCCAGGGAGCGGAGAAGCTTGGCTTGGAACACTTGAAGTACCGCCATTGAGTGAAGCGCTGACGCAGCTTGGCCGGCGGCGGCGTAGGCGCGACCAGCGAGAGCCGAACTAGTGCGGCAGGGCTTCGAGGGGTGGGAAGCCTTGGCTTTCCATCCGGTGGTGGAGGGCGGGCAGAGATGATTGGCCACGGCCTCCTCGAGGGGCGGCGTTCCCTCGTAGCCTCTTTCCTTCGCGCCGTCCACAGAGGAGAGTGACGAAGAAAAAAAAGGCTTCAGACGCGCAGAGTGGGGGGCTTTCCATGACTTGGTGAGTTCGTCATGAACTTCCGGGAAGAAATGAGAAGGCCTTTGCCGAGGGGCCTGCTGGCGCCCCTGCAGAAACCACTCGTCCAGTCAGCTTCGGGTTGGTTCTTCGGGAGAAGACCAATCGAGCCCGAGGTCCTCCACGGCCTTTGAGAGGATGCGGACAATCTATGTATCCATGGTGGAGCCCCCACTCGTGTTAGTTAGCGTCGACGGGGCGGGGTCGAAAGCGGAGCCCGGCCAGTCGTCCGATGCGGCGTCGATAGACAAGGTGTCATCTACCCCCCCCTGTCGTCCTCGGACGCGCCGAAAGTCACAAGGCCCACCGCTCTGCTAGAGGGGTGTGGGTCCGGCTGAGTGAACTGAACCGGCGGTGGGGAAGACAAGAGCGGCAGTGAAGCACGCGGAGACTGGCTTCCTGGTTCAGGAACCTCTGTGAGCGGCGCTTTTTCTTAACGCGTGGCTCAAACAGAGGGGTGGCGGCGATGGGCTCGCTCGCGGCGAAAGCGGCAAGCGAGCCCGCAGTGCGGAGAGACCCGCAGAGGGTCTCTGCACGACGCGCAGGAAGGCATTTGAAACAAAGCCTTGGAAAATTGGTCTTTTACAAATGTCGCGGGGCGAACAGATGTAAAATACTTGCGTGCAGCACGTCGGATGGCTCAGTAGGATGGCGTTCGAAGGCAGCTGAAGATGCCGACGTCCTCGTAGCAATCCCGCTGGTATGCTTTTCCACGGCGGCGAAGGCTTTCAATAATCCAGAGGATCCAGCGAAGAAGGTGTTCGCTGAAGGAGATTAAATCTAAAGAACTCTCATCACGGGGCGACCAATCTATAGCTCTTGGCCACGCCCATCTTGGCGGGCTCTGACGCGCGGCGGGCTCATTGGTCGCGCATTCAGAATCGCCCCGTCATTGGTTCGAGCAAGTTCGCACAGCCAATGACCGAGCTCCTTCGCTCATTGCCGTCTGCTGTGCAGCTGCAATGCGTTTTACATAAAGACTTCAATATTCTCGAGAAAAGGAGTTTTCCCATAGCGTAAGCTACTTACGCAATAGGAGAGACCTCTCGAAAGGGAATGTCCAATATTACGTGATGCACAATACTAAGTACATTTATTTCGTTTGAACCTTAATGGCTGAGATGAGAAGACTTACCTCTATACTGGGCTTTCTTTTTATCTTCTTCCTTCATCCGTTTTCGTCCCTGTGCATCAGTGGGTTTAGACCGCTTAATTTTTGATAAACGCGCCAGGAGCTGAGCACTTGCCGAACGTAAAGTAACGTTAACGGTTAACCCTAGGCAATCGCCCAGCTCGCCTATAGGCTATAGCCTACTATAGCAATCGCCGGCCCTGGCTTAACCTATTTAATGTACAATTACGAATTTTAATGTCATACAAAAAAAAGTCACATTACACACTAACCATCGTTCAAAATAATAGCATTTATTTGAAATTGAAAGCTTTTTAGCTTTTTAGATTTTAGTTAATCATTATAGGTTACACAACAGTTCAAAAGTTTGGGGTCAGTATAGATTCCAAAAAATTTTTTCAAAGAAATTAAAGAACATAACAGCCTACATTTATTCAGATTATTCAACAGATGGGCTGAAAGGAACATTTCAAGTCAACTATAAGCCATTGTGGCAATGACCCCATTCGATCTTGTTAGATGGTTTACAGGCATGAAGTGACGTTGCCTTGGCCATTGTCCTTTTATTGTAAAGAATCACGTGTGAGATTCACCTCAATTTATGTCTCTGTAGAGATTTTGCTGAGCATTTATAGGGCTAAGTCAATTGATAAACCAATCTTATGGCTCATTGTTCTTATAAAACGCAGACTGAGCATTTTAGAAGGTAATAGCCTACATTTATTCAGCAAAGATACATTAAATGAATCAAAAGTGACAGTAAAGACATTTTTAATGTTACAAAAGGTTTTTATTTCAGATAAATCTCCGTTGAAATTTCTATTCATCAAAGAATCCGGACTCTTGTTTTTTTTAAAAAAACATTACAGTAATAGGCCTACTAATCAGAAATGTTTCTTGAGCAGCAAATCGCACCATATTATTCCCTCAGGTAGATTTCATGTTTTCTTACGTGGCTGGATTTTGGACTCATGAACAATAATCACGTTGTTTGAATTCGCCAAAACTGATAAGCCGAAATCAAAACCCGGAGTGAAAGAGATTTGCTTTTAGTGCGAGTCCGGATCGAACCGGGAGCGACCAGACAGCAGAGGATTCTGTTCGCATGTCAAACAATGATTTATCCCAAAAGAACGATTCATTCTCAATTTAGAGTTTATTATTCGTATGGTCTGATGCGCATGAGGGTGTGCTGTGAATGGATGATGACCGTTGTCGTGTTGCTGTTGTATCAGTAGGCTAAGTGGTTAGATCAGTCAATAAACAGGACAAGGGAGGTGACGTAGGCCTACGGGACAAATAAATTAGGCCCAATATACGGGATGTCATACGGGATTGTCCCGACCAGAGCCGTTAATTGGTCCCGGCTAATACGGGACAGATGGCAACCTTACGTCCAACAGCATGTCACTGGTGTGTGGTTTGTCCCTCTTTGGATCACGGTTGGTAAATTCTCAGCACTGCTGATCGGGAGTAACACACAAGCCTAGTCCTTACTGGCCGTTTCAGAGATACATTGACCCAGTCGCCTTGCCATAACAATTAGGCCTTTGTCTAAGTTGCTCAGGTGTTTACTCCTGCCCATTTTTCATGCAACATGTTTTCTACAAAAAAAAAATATTGTTTGCTTACCATCTAATCTACCCAGACCTTGCATGTGAAATGTTAGGAGATAATCAGTGAAATTTGCTTCACCTATTGAGTGGCCATAATGTAGGCTCGTGTATAGACAAATATTCGTGACAAAGTGGGGAAATTATATCATTGTGCCACAGGGAGGAAAACTGTCGAGGAACATAGGTGAGAACATGCAGACATTAATAGAGATTACAAGGCAACGGCAAATAATAGATTAAAACCAATCAGCCTGTTATTACTGTGAGTCACCACAGGGTGGCAGTACAACAACACAAGATTATCACTGACATTGAGGCGTGACATGTTGGAAAATAACCACTCTCTCATAATGTCTCAAGGAAAACATTTCATTTATTAAAATTCATATACAAAAAGGAAAAAGTTAAGTCCCTAGAAAAAGTATTTCTGTATGTACATTATTTACATGGTACAATGAGCAGCACTGGTCTGTGATGATCTGAAAGGAACATTTCAAGTCAACTATAAGCCATTGTGGCAATGACCTCATGCTCTTGTTAGATGTTTTACAGGAGGCATGAAGTGACGTTGCCTTGGCCACTGTCCTTTTATTGTAAAGGATCATGTGTGAGATTCAACTCAATTTATGTCTCTGTATAGGTTTTGCTAAGCATTTATTATAGGGCTAACCTAACTGATTAACCAATCTTATGGCTCATTGTTCTTACAAAATGCAGCCTGCACATTTTAGCAGACTGCAATTTTCACAGCAATAAAAATAGAACTATACAGATCCTTGTTAAGTATATTGCAATTGAAAATATTTATAAGCTTTTAGTGATTGTATTTGCGCTGCGTCTGGCCACATTTGAACTATTAAAACAGACTTGGACACAGTGGAGTCTCGACTCGGCTACTCAGTACACAATACATTCATCTGGTGTTATGACAGACGATAGTGTTGCCACTTTTCAGCACACCAGCATCAGAAATGATTGGCATCACACACTACGTCTCTCATATGAAAAAGACAAAGACAGATCAAACCTACGCAATGAATATTCATGGCAGAAAGCAGATTTATGCCGCCACTGACCGAAAGTAATGTAACTTATGCACTCTACGCGTGAGTGGATTTGTGATTCATTGGCACATCCGTCACCTATGAAGTCTTTTGGTGTCTTCATGACCCTCTTTTGGCAAATTTATGTTTCAGAGTTAAAATTCAGAAGTGGGCGTCCATCAAAAGTGCAGCTGGGTCCATTAAAACAAGAATGTTTTGGTCAAGTGCAGATTTTTAAAACATAACGCCCTGATCAGTAAAACTGCTGCGCTCCATTCAAAGGCGGATGTGGGATATATTTGGTTTCTTCTGACCAAATAGCCTTGTTCTGTTCTCTCTTTCTATTACTTTTCTAGTAATTTATGATAACTTTATTTTTAATTATATTATTTATTTTAGTTAATTATAACCTTTTTCTTATTATTCAAAGTTTTTATTTTATTTTCCAGACATGAAAATGTTTGAAATTCCTATATTTCCAGTACCATGAACCCTGTTCAAGTGAAGGTTTTGGGTCGGTAAATTTTTTTTTTTTTTGAAAGAAATGAATACTTTTATTCAGCAAGAATGCATTCAATTGATGCAAATTAACAGAACAGAATTTTCTCTCTCCCTCTCTCTCTCTCTCTCTCTCTCTCTCTCTCTCTCTCTCTCTCTCTCTCTCTATATATATATATATATATATATATATATATATATTAAAAATTAACTTTTCATGAAAAAATCCTGAAAACTAATCTTTTCCATCACAGGAATAAATCACATATTAAAATACGTTAAAATGTTAAAATAGTTATTTTAAATTGTAATAAAATTTCACAATATTACTGTATTTTTAATTTTAAAAAAATGCGACCTTGGTGAGACTTCATTCAAAACCATTAAAAAAATCTTACCGACCCTAAACTTTGAGCGGTGGTGTGTATTCACATTTTGGCAAATTAAAAGTCCTTCACAACCTTCTAAGATGAAAATATGACAGAAATAAAGCTAAAAAATTGAACGCAGCATTAGTCACGTGTGTTCGCTACAATTCCCCTTAGTTGTGACACTGGATGTGACCGCATACCATGTTCATCATGGTGAAGTCCTGATGATTCACTGGCTTTGTTCCCTATCAGAGCAAAAAAATAAATACGGTACATTTAATAAATCACTCAATAAATAAAACGAATCTGTCCTCCAACCGCAGATGCTCCTCACCCTTAAAGCTGTGTGACTGCATCACAAATAAACAGAAACCATTTCTTAGGACAAGTTGTTTGTAGCGTTCAAACTGGAACAATATAAAGGCTATAAAACACTAACACAGAAACAAAAGCTGGGCTTGAAGTGTTCGGGTTGTCCGATTACTGTCACTGTTCCTGGCTTTGCATCGTGTCCATGTAGGGGATGGCCAGCTCGGGTCTGCGGTAAAGCTCGCTCAGGCCTTGGAACTTGGAGCCCCAGCGCTGCAGGGAGTCGTAGCTGAAGCCCTCCTCTGAGATGGCGGACCCCAGAGAGCTGAGGCTGCCCGCGCAGGAGCCCGTTCCCTCGATGCAGTACACGTGGTAGGTGTCCATGGGGAACGCCAGGCTGTCGTTGTCGGCCTCCCAGATGATACGCGACACGTAGCTCTTGAAGTCCATGGCGCAGTGACCGCCGCAGCTGGCGTTGTGGTGGTAGGGAAGGGTGGCTCCGTTGGTGATGTTTCCACAGGGGTGGACCTCCTCCTGAGAGCCCTGGGACGACTTGATGAGGGGGGCGGTGGTGCAGGAGGAGGACTGGGACAAGCTGGAACACAGCGGCCTCTTCAGCTCAGTGATGTCATAGGCATTCTGTTGGAAAAACGCAATAGAATGAGATTTCAAAAAATTTAGTAAAAACAGTAATATTGTAAAATATCATTAGAATTTCAATATATTTATTATATTGTACTTTATTTTAATATATTTTATAATGTAATTAATTCCTGTGATGGAAAAGCATCATAACTCCAGTCTTCAGTGCCACATGATCCTTCAGAAATCATTCTAATATGAGGATTTGCTGCTCAAGAAATCTTTCTCATTACAATCAATGTTGAAAATGGTTGTGCTGTGTAAGATTCTTTGACGAATAGAAAGTTCAAAAGAAAAGCATTTATTTGAAATACAGCTATTTTAAACAATGTAAAAAGCCTTAACTTAAAGTGTCCTTGCTAAATAAAATAAAAACATTTTTTTTGCTGACCCAAAATTTTTAACGGTAGTGTATATAAACGGGTATCTTTTCTCATATATCTCATTGTTCATTTCTAGAGCCACTATGCTCAATGCCACTTAAACAAGCAAGATAATTTAAACATTTTGTTGTATAATATTGGCTGTTAGGAATGCGGTTTCAGGAACAGCAAAGAATGTTGATCAAGAAACATTTGCTAAGTTCGGAATAGCATACTAATATATACACACACACACACACACACACACACACACACACACACACACACACACACACACACACACACACACACACACACACACACACACACACACACACACACACACACACACGCATACATATACATTATATATATATAGCAGTATGCAGTATGTATACTGTGTGTGATTTTTCTGTATGTAACAACATATAACATCTCATTATTTAAACGGACTGTCAGTTAAGACTTGGTATTTTATTTCACAGATGGAACTGGATGCCACTCTCTAATTAAACCATTTTAAAGGATGCCATTGCAGTGTTGATGCTGATGGAGGTCATTCCCCTGACCTGAGTTTAACTGAAAGTAAATCAATACTTCCCCCCGGCTGGCCTGTGTTAATGGAATACCTGGTCCTGCTCTCCTCCTCCCTCCTCGTTGTAGTTGAGGATGTTCTCCCGGATGTCCTCCCAGCTCTCGTGCTCCGCTGGGATGTGGTACACACCTCGCTTGCGGAACTTATTCCGACTGCCCTTCTGATTCCATACGGTCACTGCCACGAGCACGGCTGCAGAGGGTAGAGAGAGAGATTAAAACAAGAATGATGTATCCAGTTATTAAAAAATATTATTTATTATTATTATATAGTAAATATATATTATATATGATATTATTTAAAATATATAATAACAGATTTTTTTCTGTTTTATATTGTAACATTATTTCATAATATAACTGTTTTACTGTACTTTTGATCAAATAAACACAGACATGGTGAGCATAAGAGATGTGTTTCAAAAGCATTAAAAAAAAGTACTGAACCCAAACTTTGGAATGATCATATAATTTAATATGAAACATTTCAAATCAATAAATTATATTTCAATTATGTCTTTCACAGGTTTAAATTGGATTTTGGTTCCCACTTTTTTGATTCAGAGGCAGAGCACGTTATCACATTTTGACGAAAGATTTTTTATCTTTTAAAAAAATGGGTACCTTATTTAAATCAATCTCAATAAGACTAAAAATGTGTATTGAACTAAACAGGGTCAGTTTTGATTTCATGTTGACTTCTGCAAAGTGCAAAAGTTTGACTGCAGGCTTCAGCTCTCACCAGCTCATGCCATCTAGCCAGTTCACGGAAGGTAAGATTCCTCTTTTCAATTGAAGGCAGATCAATCTGAAAATAACCAACCATTTTCTGCCAAATTTCTTTGAAGCCTAACCAATCCCATCACATTTTTGCATCAGTTGATGAGTGATTTCTTCCTGCCTGCATGCGGTAATGGTTAAAAAAAAAAAAGGATTTGTGCGTGTGCTTGCGATGTGTCTGATGGGGTGTCAGAGCTGGCAGAGAGGCCTGGAGGGCACTGCCAGCCTGTCATCACGTCGTTGTTGTACCTGTCTGAGGCGTGCACGCACACACACACACACACACACACACACACACACACACACACACACACACACACACACACACACACGCACACGCACACGCCTGGCCTGCCTCGTAATTTTTACCCGTTTGTTAGCTCTCTATTGACAGAGTTCTTAATGCGCTGACATAAACTGAGCGGGTCACATCATGGTTCCACAATGATAACGGACACTTCACCGCAACACATTATGACAATATATGGGTGTGTGTGAGGATATCCTGATAGTTACCGAAAAAGACGAGCAGACACATGCTGATGGCTAGGATGGAGCTCGGACTGAGTGGGGCGAGACGAAGGGCTTTGATTTGGCCGATCTCACACCATTGGCCCCTGAAGCCCTCTGTACAGCGGCACTGGTAGCTCTTGGTGGAGTGAGCCAGGCAGGTGCCACCGTTACGACATGTGGTGGGGCCGCAGGGGGAGGGGGCGCAATGCAAAAGACCTGTGACCTCATCCACCACTGCAACCTGATTGGATGGACACCTGGAGAGAGAGAGTGGACGTTGAAATAAAGAAAGAGGAGTTTGACAGTTTAAAGCGCGTGAGAGAGAGTGTTCACCTGCACTCGTGTTTCCTCCACAGGTCTGTGCAGAACAGTGGACTCAGGCAGGGTTTGGCACTGCAGGCGTCAGAGTGGCAGCCGGGCACGACTCCATGCCGCTCCAGTACAGTACTGAACTCTGTGCCCTGACCATCCAGTGGCAGAGAGTGACCGTTCAGCCTTACATCACGCATACAGCCTGTACGGAAAAAAACAGGGTAACTTCTTTTAATATAGCTACGTTTTATATTCGTTACTATTCATTTTAAGTATTTATATATAGGTGCACTATTTTTTTTCTCTTGGACTATATAATGACTGTAATTTTGAATTGGGGTCCTGATTGCCTTTAGATTGCAATTATGACTGCATGACTGAATTATCTCACTCATTACACAGTTACTGACCAAATAAATCTAAAATATTGTACATATAAGATATATATCAAAATACTATATTATAGTTTAGACTACCTTTCGAAAGTGTGGGGTCAGTAAGATATCTTTTATAGTTTTAAGAATAAACTAAGAGTAAGAAGTCTTTTATGCTCACCAAGGCTGCCTTTATTTCAGCAAAATTCAGTAAAACCGTAATATGAGATTTTTTACCATTTAAAATTACTGTTTTCTATTTTAATATATATAAAAATTTAATTGATTCCTGTAATACTAAATTAATTCAGTCTTCAGTGTCACATGATCCTTTTAGTATGCTGATTTGGTGCTCATGAAACATTTCTTATTGTCAATGTTGAATTTTTTTTTGGTGGAATCTGTGATAATTTTTCCCCCCAAGATTTTTGGATGAATAATAAAAGCATTTATTTTAAAAAGAAATATTGTGTAACATTATAAATGTATTTATTGTCTCTTCAATTGAATGTGTCCTTGCTGAAACTAATTTCTTAAACAAAAATCTTACTGATCCAAAACATTTGAACAGTAGTGTATTTATAATATATATTGCACAGAAAAAATAATATTAAAAAATATTTGACCACAGAATGCTGAGACTGACCAATCAGAATCAAGCATTCCAGAAAGTAGTCGAGTATAAAGCTTTAATTATAAAAAGCATGAATGATAAAAACCTCTGAAGAAGAAAACAAATTCATTCTCATCAGAGGTAAACAAAGCAAAATAGAGAAATTTATTGGTTTGAATGACAGCAATGAGGAAGAAAGGGAAGAGAAAACCCACCCTGAAAGTCTCCCTGCATGTTCGGAGTGGCACTGTTTCCCAGAAACACACCGGAGGGGTGAACTACTATTTCCTTCTTCTGACCCAGGACTCCCGTGACCTCTCGTGAACCCCCGCCCTGCTCCAGTCGCAGGGTAAAGATGTTGTCATGGCGATTAAGGCTGACCAAGACCCACTGGCCGTGGTTCACACGCTGGCCTGTTAGTTTGAGATGGTGAGTGCTGTCCCCAAGGTTAGCACGAACAGTGAGGTAGCCATCTACTATCTGAGAGACAAAAAGATGACATAGCATTACAGTTTTAAGACATATTCACCCACCCCAAAAAGTATTCGGTCACTTAAGAGATGCTTTAAAAGAATGTTATTGCATTAGATGTTACTGCATTGGTGTGTATCACTCACCTCCAGGATAATGAACTCACTGGAGTCCCGTGAAGCCATGCTGAGCAGATTGCCCATGGAAGAGCGTGTTCTCAGCAGGAGGTGAGCTTGGGTCCTGCGTGGACTTCCTAACCCTCTCAGTTGGTACCTCAACACACTGTCCTTCTCAAATGACCACTCAGGAAGTGCTATAACGTACACAAACATAGTAGAAATCAGAAAGATATTTGATGTTTAAAATGGAGCTAATTTGGGGGTCAGTAAGATTTTCTTTAAATTAATACTTTTATTCAACAAGGATTAATTAAAGTAACAGTTAAACATTTATAATGTTACAAAATATTTCTTTTTCAAATAAATGTGGTTATTTTGAACATTCTAAGTATCCTCGAAACAAAATGTATCATGGTTTCTACAAAAAAAATTTAACATTGATGATAATGAGAAATGTTTCTTGAGAAGTAAATCAGCATATTAAAATTATTTCTGAAGGATCATGTGACACCGAAGACTGGTGTAATGATGCTGAATATCCAACTTTGACATCACAGGAATAAGTTAAATTTAAAATATATTAAAATAGAAAGGAGTTATTTTAAATTGTAAGACTGTTTCACAACATTACTGTTTTGACTGTATTTTTGATAAAAAAAATACAGCCTTGGTGACTAATGGTGAGCACTAGGGACTTCTTTCAAAAACATAATTCTTTTTACCTACCCCAAACTTTTGAATGATAGTTTCAAGGATTTTGGGTCAATGAAATGTCTTGCTGCACATTACTTTATATGAGTATGGTATTATTGTATTATTATTGTTGTATATGATAACAGTCACTGTCATCAAATATAGCCCATGAAGTGATACATATTGTGTTGGCTTGCCTTTGTCACACTTGTGCCCACTGTATCCAGGATGGCAATCACAGCTGAAGGAGCCCCATTCCCCCAAGCATTTCCCATGAACCCCACAGGAGGGTCCTCCAGCAGTCAGACACACACCATCCGTTAGGGCACATCCTGGGGCACTGTTCTCGCTCTCTGCTGGACTGCTGAGGTCGTACACCTGAAAGAAAAAAGACACACGTAAACACAGATAGGCCTGAGTCAGCACAATGCTGAACCTCATTGATCCGTATCGACTCGCTGTCAGAAAGTGGCTCAGGTGAACGTCTGTTCCGACCAAACAAAAGATTGTGGATTGGAACCCGAAACACATTCGGTCGGAATTTCAGCCATGAAAAGATTTTTTTTTAACACTGACAGAATCCAAATATACTCATTAAAACATAAAGCTTCATTCACAAAACATGAGTATAATGAATTTCGGTGCTAATTTACATACAGTGGTGCATATGTGACAAAAAGTGCTTTTTACAAATGATTTGCAGCAGAATTCATATTGTTTGTTTTATGAATGAAGGCCAACTGTCAATAATAGAAAAACATAGCATTCTGGAATGATTTTTAAAATAGAAATATCTACACTGTTCTAATTTACAAATTATCCATCCAAATAGTATTGGTGCATACCAGATCTACCAAAAAATAGAAAGCCAAACATGCCCAACTTTCTTTTTTGGAGTGTGCATTTCTACGTGGGTTTTTGGGTAGTATTTCCCAGTCACTTGATTAATGAAAGAAAAGGAGTTTGTAATAATACATTTTTGAACTATTTCACTTGAGGAAAAATGCAGATGAATGTGAGGATGACCCTTCCACGGTAGTTAAGGAGGCATCTCATTTTAAATATAAATGTATTTTAAGGTAATGGTTTTAGCTAAATGCTTACGAAGGCAATTGCAAGCACTGCATAACTGTACTTTCCCATTTCCAGTGAAGTACAAACATTTATTGCGTAGTGCAAGTATGCAAACTAGGATGCAATCTTTTTTGTTGTTTGTTGTTTTGTTAAGTTATATTTTGCTTAAGCCAAGACTCCCTCCAGAAAGCTAAGCTATACATACTATACTATACTATACTATACTATACTATACTATACTATACTATACTATAAGCAAAGCAGCATCTAGAAAAATAATCACATTTTCACTAGTTTTACCTGACTGTCCACCACAAGGTTCCTCATACATCCCACAAATCCTTTGTAATTGGGGTGTAATTTACGGGGTGAGTGTGTCTCTTTAACCCCACCCAACTGGAGAGGCTGGTAGATGTCCAAAAACCTGAAGAGAAAAGAACATATGTGCATTTAATTTAACTTGCTATCGCTAGTCAGAGGCAGCTGGTATTCTAGATAGCATTTATTTGACAAATATTTGTATATTCCTGAGTGAAAGATAAGTTAACATTATTTTTGGTCTGTTGACCTGGAAAAGACACAAGCATATAGACAGGTTTAAAATATGAGGCCATGACACTCTGATCAAAAATCCACAAAACTTGCTTTTCGAATGGAATTTGACGCTGCGTCAAGATGTTGAAGCCATGGGATCAATTCTGCGTGACCAGTGTCTGAAGCACGTGTGAAAACATGCCAATCTTGATAAGCAGATGTGAGATCAGGTGATGTAGCATAGCAATACCATAAAAGGGCACCTATATCCCGGAATCCCTTAGATATTAATTGTCCGAAGGAAGCCGCAAAGGCATGCCCAAAGTGTGGCAACGTGACTCAGTGTATCGTTCCCTTCTCAGGGAACTGGGTTACATACGTAACCTCAGACGTTTTCATTTCATGGGTTCTTTAATAAACTTGGCTTTTAACAAATTTAGCAATTATGAACCAGAATTCAAATGGTCTAAGCTGATCTTTTCACCAGGGTTTTTCCTCGAACTAATCGATGTATTAAGATCAAATGTATTTATAGCATCATGTTTTTACCTTTCACTGCCTGGCGTCTCTCCGGAGGCCTTGCACACCGACTGATCAGTCTCAGACATCTCTACTCCCAGGCCTTCCACCTCATTCACCATGGCACCAGAGCAGTAGTCCAGAATCATCTGTACAGTCTACACAAAAACATCCACACTCGAATGATTTTACAACAAGGCAAAGTGTTACACCACATCTGAGTGCAAGAGAGGTCACGTTTTATAATGGAATATTTTAGACCCAGATCCCAGAGGGCGATAAAGCTCACAATCTTCTTAACCCAATGAGAACCTCAGAACTACGTGATGATCTGGACTCTCTGACAGCTTCACATCTCAATGAAATTGAGGTGAGGTTGAGAACATTATGAAGTAAAACAAATATTCCTCTGGGAATAGCAACTGCCCAGTGTTCCATTCTGGTCGTGTAAATTTTCAATCTATGCTTATACCTTGCCATCGCTGATGATGTCGAGGTGATGCCAGCGGCGGTCCATGACAGTTGCTCTTGCGGGCAGCTGCAGTGTCAGAGTCCCAGAGCCATGATTCAAACTCAGCATAGGAACTCCATTTTTCAGCTCTATTGAATGTAACAGAATAATGGAATTTCATTACAAGACACGGAATATTGACATGAGTCTGTTTAAATGTTTGGGGACGGTATGATTTTTATTCTCTCCAAATCTCTTGTGCTCACCAAGGCTGAATTTATTTAATCAAAAGGCAGTAAAAACAGCAATATTATGAAATATTGTTACAATTTGAAATAACTATTTTCTATTTTGATATATTTTAAAAAGTCATTTATCTCTGTGACGGCAAAGCTAAATTTTCAGCAGCCTTTGCTTCAGTCTCCTGTGATCCTTAAGAAATCATTCTGTTATAAAATACCTAAAATTTTTGTGGAAACCGTGGCACATTTATTTCAGGATTCATTGATGAAAAGAAAGTTCAAAAATAGCGTTTATTTGAAATAGATATATTTTTTTTTAACAATATAGAAATCTTTACTCTCACTTTTGATCAATTTAAGGGATCCTTGCTAAATAAAAGACTATATAAAAGACTCAAAAATCTTTACTGACCCCAAACTTCAGCTCAGTAGTGTAAAATTATGGTAGATCACCGAAGAAGCATTTCCACTGACAGGGAAATCTGGAACCATTCCACACATTTACACCACAAAAGGGCAGTTCTGGGCCAGAAAACTTGGGTAACTCGTCTTGTTTGTGCAACGGACATGAATGACACCTCAAACATGCAGCTTGTTAATTTTATAAGCATGATTTTTGGCCCTTAATATAGGCAAAACGATCCCATCGTTTTGACCCCAGGCTATTTGGTGCCACTAGTTGTGTAAAAATGACAAACGTTACCTTTAACAAGTTTTCAAACTCATCACAGGGAAGCATATGACACCAGTACATGTGACATGAAAATCTAATGCGGTTTTAATGCCCCCTCAGATTAGTTTTGACCCCCAGCAGTAAAAAATGCTTATTCGTAATCAATTTGTGGTTAGTTTGAAATTGCTGTCACTGCAGTGGAGGGTTTTGGCCCCAGTTCAATAAAAACATGTACCAAACTGATGATGTAAGCTTATGCAAGGCCACAGGAGGGTCGTTTCCTGAAATCATACGACCAGTTGCATAATACAGTATTGGACAGGTGGCACAGAATCTGAACATGTGACCTTCACCGGTGGCCTGGTGTCAAGATCATTGCTGACCCAAACCCCACTCTCACCACTGCTGACCACACACATTTACAAACATCTATCATTAATGGCTCACTTCAGATTGTGCTTGTTGCCATTAACCGATTTTAGTCACCCAGCTAATTGGTAGATGAAATGAATCTCATGCAGTGGTAACAAGAGAATATTAAATCACAATGGTACTATGAATGTTTTTTTCCCATTATTGAGATTATTTTTGAATGTTTTGTTCAGTTTAAAAAAACAAAAAAAATTCATGTTTACATATGTGGTTTTAGTCTGAACAGATTTCAAGTAATTTTTCCAGCCATTTGGAAAACGATGTGTATGTTATTGTTAATGTATATTAAAATAAATTATTTTAGTCTAGGAATTGAAATAAAGCTGAAATAAAATAAAATATATATATTAGATGAAAAAAAAATGTTGGAGAAATGTTACTTTGATAACTAAATTATATAAGTACCAAAATTACCTAAAAACTGAAATAAAAATAAATTAAAGCTATCCAGAAATATTAAAAAAACCTCTGAAAATGCAAATAAAAGATAATTCAAAATAATAATAAATACTATAATAGTACATAAATAATACTTAAATTACACTTTATATTCTAAAGTAACACCTGTACAATAAACAGTGAAACGTGACAATTTGCCTTACATACCCAGAGCAATAAAGTCCTCTTTTTCTCTAGGCTGAGGTGTTCCTATTGGGCCATTGTAGAACAGCAGGGCATTGGCTGCCTCTGTAATGAACTCTAGAGAGATGTGGCTCTGGAAGCAAGGCCTTATGGGAGGGAACCAAGCATAGCCATTGCCGAGGAAACTGTGTTTGGTTTGCTGACATTCTGGCCCATCAAACATAGGGGGACATTTACACCTGCAACAGAGCAGTAGACCAAATGTGAAACTGCCATGGGATTATATGAATAAACAATGTTTATTCTATCAAATAGAAAAAAAGCAGTTATTAACAAGACTTGAGTGGTAGAATGCTAGACTGTTTTACCTGTAGCCTAGTTCACTATCCACACAGGTGCCTCCGTTCAGGCAAGGGTTTTGTGAGTACGAGGAGCAGTGCAGGTGAACGGCCTCTCGAGCGATGCAGCCACACTGAGCGCTTGCTTTGGCTGAGACAGACACCAAAGAGACGTTCCCATTGTTCAGTGTTTTAGAGGTGTCACTGAATGTCACCCTGCTAGAGCAGCCACCTGTCTGACCGCAGGCTGCATAGGCGCACTCGTCCACCCCCACCTGTAGAATGGACAAACCCAGGGCGGACTCCAACTGAAAGAGAAGTACAAATCTTACTTGAATTCCATAATTCCACAATTAATTTACTTTTTACAATATTTGTTAATTGATATGTTTGTAAAATTATTATTTATGAGCTTTTATGGGTCACCAACATAAGAAAAAGTACACAATAATTTGAAACATGTTTGTTACCCAATATTACTATAACTAAATAAAGAAATTAACTTTTATCTTTTAATTAAATAAATAAATAAATAAAAAACTTTTATTTAATTTTAATTATTGATTATTTTATTTTTTTGTTCTTCCATTTGTACTTTTGTTTCTCTTTATTCATTTTAGTTGTTTGGAGAAAAAAAGGAGCTTGGTCATTCTACTAAAAAAAAAAGTATAATAAATATTCATCTTTGGTGAAGAGATTTAAAACAAGAATAATACAGGACAAGTGATTTACCACAATTATTTTTTTCTTTTGTGCTTGTGCACGTTTATTAGCGTGAGTGTGTTTGTTCTGGAATGACAGGGGTCGGTCTCAAGGGCAGTCCATCACATCCCTTAGCAGCGGCTTTAAAAATGACAGAGCAGCTTCCTGTGTAGTGCATCAACATCATCTCGGTGAGAGCTTTAGCACCATGCTGGGGTGTGAAGAGCGGCCACTCTACACCTGATTTATAGACTGGAGAGCAACATGTTCTTTCTATCCCTCCATCCCTCCCTCCCAGCATCCTTGCTTGCCTCCCAGTCCCAAAGCGACAGCCCACCATCTCATACCTTACATGGAAATGAAATATTCATTGCCCCATTGCAAAGTGTGTCTCTGTGTGCAGGTGTTGCACGTGTGTTAATGTGAACGGCTTCATAGACTCCATGTCTGTGCCTATGTGAAAAACACAGGAGACGTGGATTGGTGTGAAAGTGTGAGTTTTTGTGCGCTCGTCTTTGTCACCTTAGCTTTGTGCATGGACACGTAGCCGTGGAGCTTCTCCGGCTTGTAGTATGGAGAGCCATGGGCGGCAAACCACACGCTGAGGTGATGCTGAGCTGGCTGGCTGCCACTAGCCAGGCTGAAGACATCAACATTCTCCTTATCAGTCTGGAAGAGCTCAGACAAGAGGCGGTGGAAACGCATGTATCGGCTCTCCTCATTGGTTGATGCTCGGAAAAACTCATTTGCAGTCAGGTCTATGCATAACAAACACACACATACAAAGAATTTACCAACAATTTAAAACTCAAATACATTTATTAACGTGGGTTTAATATTTAGTTTTTTTTCCAAATTAAAATGTTTCCTGGAGCAAAAAATATAGTTGCTTTGCTTAAAACGTTTTCCACAATTTCTTTCCCTATTTTGTAGGACGTTTTTTTACCCTGTCCCTTTAAGATTTCAAAGCAAAGGGGCTCTTTGCATGTGAAATGAGTAAGAGCACTTACTCACGGGCTGCCGATTGCATTATTTTCATTCATCAAAATCAGCCTTTATCACATTGTGACAGGTCTACAAAATCTGCATTGAAATGTGATGCACAAACTTTTAAGGTCAAACGAAATGGTCTTTAAAAAACAGCCACTTTTTCTAATGGGATACAGGGATTCAAATGCATTTTTATTGATTTAACAATTGAAGAACATGCACTTTTTTCTGCTTAGTTTATTTTACACTTGAGAAGTTACTGTAGAACTTAGAGTATGTTTTATTTCAAGCAATCATGGAAAATGCAATTTTTCATGTTAAGCATAACACTTATACATGCATACATATGTTTTAATAATTAATTGAACAAAAATGAGCTGGTCTATATTAAGATTTCAGTTTCCTTGAAAGGAAGTGTCACTCACTGGCCAGTCTGATGGACCCAGCATTCCTCAGCGCCTCCTCCTCCAGATCCATCACCGTGACATCGGCCGATGAGGTGACGTCGGGCCAGCTCTTATCTGCCACCCTCACCTGCAGGCTGTAGAATCCAGCTGCTGTGCCCTCCTGGATGCTCAGCTGACCGCTGTTCTGGTTCAGGCTGAACTGCCTGTGTGGGAAAAAGGACAAGAATTAATGTATGGCTCAAGATTCGACTAGTGTGTTGATAATTTTGATTTACTACCTTTAAATATTTCAAATGCATAATTTACTCATGTCGTAAAATTAAGATGTTTAGAATAATTTCTGGTCTGTTCTTAACACAAAGCTATCTTTATGAATTTATAGGAGTTGAAATATAGTGCACAGGATATATTGACCACTGTTATGATACTTTGAGGATTTGGTGCATTTTTGTCATTTTGGAGCTTGACAGCATTCGTCCTCCTTCACTTTATCTTAAGTAAAAGAGCAGCATTTGGGTTTGGAACAACATGAGGGTAAGAAAATGGTGTCAGAATTTCCATTTTTGGGTGAACTATTTCTTTGAGCCTTGACAAACCAGAATGAAAGTATCTGTACAGTAACTGGAGATTCATTTCAAGGTTCATTCTTGGATCATCACACATGAGAGAGCAGCACCAATGTTGTAAGGTGACTCAAGCTGTATTATTAATGGCAGTGTGTATATCAGTGAAAGCACTTATGTCAACTCCTGTCTTCGTCTCCAGATGTGATGACCATGACAGGGAGGGACACCTCTGCTGCTCTGGATAAGAGATTCCAAGAACAGCTGGGCAGCACCAATCTCTCTTTCTCTCTCTCTCTCTTAGTATGGATACGCCTTTTCTCTGTCTAGGTCACAGTTGTGTTATCCCTGCTCTGCATTCTGAAGTGTCGCCCTGTGCATTTTGTCCCTGTTTTTTAAGCATAAACCATCACTAAATTGTGTTAGATTTATGCTTAAAAATATAATCAGTACCAAATCAGCATATTAGATTGATTTCTGAAAGATCATGTGACACTAAAGACTGGAGTAATGCTGCTGAAAATTCAGCTTTGCATCCCAGGAATAAATTCAATTTTAAAATACATTAAAATAGAAAACAGCTATTTTAAATTGTAATAATATTTCACAATATTACTGTTTTACCTTATTTTGATACATGAACTTGAAGAGTTTCTTTCAAAAACAAGCACAAACCCAAATGGTATTACCTATATATGAAAACCCAACTTAAAATCCAAGATATATGTTCTGAAATCTTCTATAAAGCTTCTCAAATAAATGTATCTTGTTATAAGGGTGTATTTATTTTTAATTAAATATATGGGAAATATATATTTTGATGATTGCAGACTTGCAATGCCATTGTCTGCTGCTCACTGCTATCTCATGGAACCAGATTTCAAACAAATTCTACTGTTATTGTTGCATTTGCATCTACAGGCTTGTGTGAGTGATGAGCTTGTCTTGTAGTGTGTACTACGAGGACAAGGACACAAAATGAAAGTGACACATCTATTAAACAACACTGGTTTATCGCTCTTAATATGCTGTTTGCAGTGACGCTCTGCTTGGACTTGTAACTTCAGACATTGTGAAGCAAGGTCGCTAAACTCACAGTAGTCACAGCTCAAATTAATTTCAATCATGTTCATATAACAGGAATAGAGTTCCACCTCGATGGTAACCTTCAGCTCCGGTGCCAAATTAGGTACTTAACTGTCAAGTAAGCACATGAAAAACTGCTTGGATTGAAGCTACGCTCTCGGTGCCAAGAGATGTGTCACACTAGCAAGCACCAAACTGCTAATGTATTAATGTGTTAATTATCCAAATTAATGAGAGCAGATCCACCACAACACACCGTCAGGCACAGCTCTGGATGGAACTTGAAATAGACTGTGATTGAACTCAAGACTAAACTGATTGAGCTGGCATTGGTTCTGGAGTGTTAGCATAATCGCTTTGCTTGAAGGTGCCATTGCTGGCTTAAGCACAGAGTCTGGTTTGGACAAAGACCATCATATAGATGCAGCTCATTAGAGAGAACCTCAAGCCAACGTAATCTTTCTTATCAGTTACTAGGCCAGAATCTGTGTATCACTTCAGAGTGAATTTTGAAATTAAAAAGGCGAGTGACAAGCGAGATGTCAGTAAGCTAATATGCCGTGCTCTGCACGCTCTCATCCTTTATCTTCCCTCACTTTTGTTCTTTTTTTCTTCTCCTGTAAGTGTCACTTGACACAGTAGAGTTTGAATCAAACTTCAATAGAAGATCAAAGCACCTGGGGGGTTTGCCTTCAAACTTGTAAACCTTCTCGCTCCAATCATCAAGGTCAGGGGATTGAACCTGTCCAAGTACCGTCGTGGGGAGTGTACCTGGGGAAAATACATAATGAGGTTAGAGACAAGCTACCTCCATCTAGGCTGTGCGATACCTGGGGCGATGTGCGCGTGTGTGGGTGGGTGGAGAAGACATATCTTTAAAGAGATAAGCAAAAAGCAGAGCATCTCATTGGCACATATGGACCCACTTAAACAGCACAGTGGGGGGGATGCAATGCTATTAGCATGCAACATTGCCATTTCTCCAAAAGGCAAAACGAAATGCTGTAATCCTGTTAGTCATGAAATCAACATCCTTTAAAATGGCTTGTGTGTATGTGCCTTTCAAACCTGGGATTTAAGTAAATTGTTCGCATCATGCCATGTTTGAGCTACATGACAAATTCTTATTAGAAGGCCAATGCATTTCCATCAGAGAAAAGAGAAACATGCTAAAAATATATCAAGTAATACTACTTTTACCATGGAATATTTGGAAGTACCCTGGAGTACCATGTAAATATCATGCTAAATTAACATTGTAACACTTACAAAAAGTACCATGGTATTACTATGGTATTTTGGACTTGACCATTGTTCTACCATGGTATTTTAAACTTGTACTATGGTACTAACATGGTATTTTGGGCATGTAGCATGGCAATAAAGCACATTTACAATGCAGTACCATGGTATTTTTTGAAGTACCAAGTAAATATCATGCAAAATGAGTATGGTAACACTTACAAGAGTACCATGACACTACCATGGTATTTTTGGACATATTTAGCATGGTAGTATTAGCATTGTAGTATTTATTCTTTGGAACATACCCTGTAAGTTGTACACTATGAACTCGCTGTGTCCAGGTGCATGGGGATGGTCATTTTTATCTCCGATTATGATGGTAAGTGTACTGGTGGAGCTCATTGGTGGAGAGCCACTGTCAATCATCAGGATGGGGAGAAGATAACGCTTCTGCTGTTCCCGGTCAAAGCTGCGCAGAGCGGTTATCATGGCACTGCCATTCCGCAGATCAGTCAAGTTGAAATTAGTAACATCAGAGGTCAACATCAAAAGACGGATGGAAAAAGGCCCTCCGTTGGATGACGTGTCTCTGTCAATAGCATGCAACAGAACAGATGTGTCATTCATGTGAACAACTTGTGGAGCAACTGTGTTCTCCCATACAATGGGCCGATATGGAGCCTCAAACTCTGGTCCGTTGTCATTGACATCCTGTACGGTCACTAACACAATGGCAGAGCCGGTCAGAGCAGGGCTTCCCATATCTGTGGCTAGGATTATAAGCCTATGTTGGGACACCTTTTCCCTGTCAAGAGAGTCAGCAACTACAACCCAACCGCTCTTATCCACCAGGAATTGTTGAAAGGGGTCGGATTCTGGGGCAATGCTGTATGTAAACCTTCCATTTTGACCAGAGTCCAGATCCACGGCTGTCACCTGTGCCACGATGGTGCCTACTGGGACATCTTCAAACATGGATCCTGCCTCGTAGAACTGTGGGAAGAAGACTGGTGCATGGTCATTGGAGTCTTCCACCTGAATGATGCAGTAAGCCAGGCTAAAGAAGTCAGCATCCTCCACTTTGACCGTCAGGTTGAATGTGCGCTCATGTGGCTTCTCAAAGTCAATCTTCTTCTTCAGTCTCACAATGCCACGGTGGTTTACCTTGTCTGTTTCGATGAAGAATTTACGGTCTTCATCTCCACCAATGATGCTGAACGTCATGACTGAATTTTCACCTTCATCCCCATCGGTGGCAGCCACTACCACTACCTCGCTGTTGATGTCCATGTTTTCTGGCATAGAGGACATGTAGACCCTCTGGGTGAACACTGGAGGATGGTCATTGACGTCGGAAACTACGATAGTGGCTGTTCCTGTTCCTGAAAGTCCTCCTCCATCACAAGCTTCCACCACGACGAGATATCGATCCACCACTTCCCTGTCCAAAGAGCGCAGAACAGTATAGATGGTGCCTGTGGCTGGGTTGATGGAGAAGAGGTTGAGATTGATTTCATTGCGCACATTCTGCACAATTCTATAGGTAAGGATGGCGTTTTTGCCAGCTTTTGGATCATCTAGGTCAGTGGCCCGCATTTCCATGATGGAAGTGTCTGCTGGGGAGTTCTCAGGCACGTGCCCCAAAAAGCAGTTGTCTGTTGCACATAGGAAAACAGGTGCATTGTCATTGATATCCTGCACGTCGACTAGAACATCAGCAAACCCGGTAAGACCTGCCCCATTCTCATCAGTGGCAAGTACAAGGAATTGCCAGGCCGAGCGAACCTCACGATCTAAACGGCGTTGCACGAAGATCCTACCGTTCATCTCATCTATGGTGAATTCGCTACCAGCTCCCTGTCCGTGTAGAGAATAGCGGACTGCACGCTGGTCTGCCTCTTGATCTGGATCTGTAGCTGAGACCTGCGAGAAGAGCAGATGGGGAAAAAAACAGGCATGCATTTTAGAATTCAACACACCAGTCACAGAACATACGAGGCAATTAAAAGTTAATAGTCACAGCAAAGGAATACTGATAGTTCTCTCCGGCTCTTTTCCGGTATGTATATGCAAAGTCTTTGAAGTCTATTTTTTACACTGACAGCAATATTGAGACATGCTAGCGGAGAACAACAACCTTGGCAGGGTGTGTCAAAATATTAATTTCAAATAGGCCAACTTTTTCTTCCAAAGATTTAAACTACATGAGGACATTAATACCCATTACCAGGGCCGCATGTAATCTGCAGACTTTTTTGTGATTTCGGTGCTGAATTTTTGAAAAAATCTGTGGAATTATGCAGAATGGTTTTAATATATATATATATATATATATATATATATATATATATATATATATATATATATATATATATATATATATATATATAATTGTTTATAGCAATATATATATATATATATATTTTTTTTTTTTTGGACAAATCTGTGGAATTATTTTAAATGTGTCAAAAAGATCTTAGAGTATTACAAATTAGAACATTACAAAATATTCACTTATCTTTTATTTGAGGTTCACAATACAAATGCAAATAGAACTTTAATATTGAGGGGTTTCTGAGTGTATCTGACGATGAAATGCTGGAGATGAACGCGTACTTGAGTATGTGTTCTACACAAACCTGCGGCACTCTTTTATCCTTTCTGTTCTTGTGACGAGCGGATTTGAGATGCTCCAGTGCCCTCTGTCACCTCAGGTAATCAACATAGTGCTGACAGTCTTTACAAAACATAATTCCCCCATCAAAAAAATCATTTGCAAATTCTTTTGCTCTGTCCTGTGCAGTGATTTTTTTTAGACAAGTGACGCTTCCTTGTTTCCTCCGTATTCAGTTTTATTTTAGACATTTTAAACATTCACTTTCTCATTTAAAAAAAAAGTAACATCAATCAGCGCAGCCTAATACCCCTCACTATCGCGCACGCGCAGGTTGTACTTGTCAATGACGGTCAGGTACTATAATCTGCGGACGTCTGCGGGCACATATTCCGTGTGGGCCTGCCCAATACATATCATTTCAAAGAAACCCGTAACGAAACTGAGACCAATTTGAAGCAAGACATTCACAAAATTATTTCATATCTCTGCAAAAGGCTGATTTTCCTCTCTACAACATTGCCAATTTCTTGCAACCACATGTGTCTTTGACTGTTTTAACCCCTCACCTCTAGTACAAGGACAGGAAGCTCTGTAAGTTCCTCCATGACACTGCCTTGGTACTCAGTCTGAGTGAAAAGTGGAGCCTCGTCATTCTGGTTGATGACATTAATGACAACCATTGTCTGGTTTTCCCATTTTCCGTCCGACGCGACCAGCCGTAACTCGTAGCGCTGCACCTGCTCATAGTCTAGCCGCTGGGCAATGAAGATTGTGCCAACCTCTGGCTCCACATCGAACGTGCCCATGGTGTTCCCGGAGGTAATCTGGTACCGTAGTTTGGCATTGGCACCTGTTTGGGGGTGTTTGGGAAGCGTTAGCATTCTAGGAAGTGTTAAGCTTGGCTGAGCTGGATAAAAAGAGAATGTCAGAATTAATCTGTGCTCATTTGATGAGGATTACATAAAGGACAAGAAAGCTCTAATGCACACAGGCATGATATGATTGTGCTTAAATACTGAAATCATGCATGCACATACAAAATATCACAGACATTTGTACATATTTTTTTACATAACATACAGACAATCATCTTTACTCAATATGTCATTAAACAAATCTCACTAGATAATAATATCATAATAATATTTTTTATAAAACTCACCAAATGCACAAAAATGACACACTTCATCTTTAAACGGCCCCTAAATTAACAGCTTTTTTTTTTTTACAACGCATATTAATCAATGCTGAACTTACTTAAACTGGATAAAGACTTTCTTCTAGAGCTGCTGTACAGCCAAACCAATCGTTGCTGCATTCATTTCCTGTTATTACTGTAAAGCTGATTTAAAACAATCTGGACTTAACAATGTAGATCAGTGGTTAAAAATGTATCTTAAACTGACTGATTTAAACAATCCCCACAGTCTAGATTTAAGACTGAATAATTGTTGTCGTGCTCTATGAAATCCAAATAATAATACTTATTATTAAAAATAATACAAAAATGATATCCTTCCTTTTATATGTGTTTGAAAATGTATCTTATTTAAAACAATCAGCATAGTTTATCTTTCCTACTTTCTGCTGCTCCCTAGCTTGACCCCAACTGGCTTTATCCCCCATGGTACACTGTGGGGGGAAAAGCTCTAGTTTTGCGCCAGCTCTGTTTACCAGTCCGGATCAGATTCTATGAGACAAACACCATCTGGGCGTGATGTGTGAGGATTTCATTAGAACATGTCCTGCTCATCCTGGCTACGGCCATCATGGATGTGAAGTGTGATGTGCTGTGACGCTTGCTGAGGGAAGCTCAAGTGATTTTTTCAAAAGCAAGCTTCCTTAACGACCAGGCGGGCCATATGGCGCCACAGGTTAAACCTAACTACTGTGATCTATAGGATGGTCACTGGCGATGAAAGACAGCTGAAAGTCTAGGAAGACCTTGTGCTCATTCAGCTGTTGAAGAAAGTTGTGCGTGTTTTACATATTCCATCATTGAAATCAGTCTGGAGTTTAATGAACAGCTCAAAGAGGGCACTGCTAATCAGCTTTAGGAAACACTTAACAGGACCATAAAATTCCTCCTCTCCTGCAAATCAGCTCCTAATTATTCCTATTCCCCATTTTCATCCCCAGCGTAATAAGAAATATTGCATTTTAATGGCGATCTCATTCATTGTGCCTTCTAAAGCAGGAAGGGGACAGAGGGACATCAAGCTTCGATTTGCATTTCTCTTCATGACAGTCATGAGATATTAGCTTACGCTCTGCTCAAGACTGTCCATCCAGTCATGGCAGGTCATGTCACCCTTCTCACCTCCACAGCAGCGTAGGAGTCTGCTCACTAATGAGCTATCAGACACCTGCACGTCTCCATCCCGCTGCCCCTGTCTCCTTCACTCCAGCCTGCTTGTTGACACGGCTCCACGCCACACGTAATTTGTCATGCATATGTAACGGGTGAAGCCGCGCCGCCGTGAGAGACATTGCGCTCCCGCCTGTTTGTTTATTTGACAGATGAGCCGAAGTCGTCATGCCCTGATGGAAATCAGAGCGAGATCAGGTGGAAGAATCGTGCCACCGAGATGTGTGGAGGTGACAGCCTGGAATATTCTACAGGCAGAGGATGAGAAATGAGGGGGTGGGCAGACAGGCAGGCTGCCACGCTACATCGGACGGATAGGTGATTTGTCCAAGCCTGTCACGCTCAGATTAACAGGAGCAACTCTATGGCTGTCGGAGGAAACAAGCGATGGACCAAATGTTCCAACAGGAGTAACAAAATCAACAGTAGAAGTCGCTCAGTAAACCGGAATATGCAAATTTGACTGACCACTGAGAGTTTGCTAGACTAATTCATAGCTGCTCATGCATTTACGTGGTTTCAGCTGCTAAGGTGATGTTTACAGGCCGTGCTGAGATTTTCTGAAGGATATGCAGCTCTCTAAAGACATAAATAAAACATTTATTAAACAGCCAAGTTTCATTTCAGAGGTCAAACAATGCATAGCATTAAGGTAAAGTACGCTGTCAGCAATGCTCGTACACATGCTAATTTTGGCATCTTACATTACAGGAAAAAAATAAAAAATAAAATACAGACTATTTTCTGTAAAATGGTTTAATGGTGATAGTTACATCATTGCAAAGTCTGTGTGCTACTGAAATAAACATGAACTCCCAGGAGTTTCAGCTTGCCCTTGAGGGGTTTAGCATACTTTGGTAACAATAATAAAGGAGGCTGTTGTGCAGAGCGGTTAGGACAACAAAACTGCATGTTGTTCCTTTCTCTGCCTCTCTGTGTTATCTTAAAGAGATAGTTTGTCAAAAAATTGAAACCTCTGTCAGTATTTACTCATCTTCATGTTGTTGTGAACCAGGGTTATTATAGTTAACTAAAACCATTTTAAAAAATTGTTGCTCGAAAAAAAAAGTTTACTGAAATAAAATTTGAATTTTATTTTCAGGTAGTTGCCAAGGAAACATTTTTTCATTTTCATTTAGTTTAACTTGACTTATTAAAATAACTAAAACTGAAAGAAAAATTATAAAACCTATATAGAAATGAAAAAGAAATTAAAATGGAAAATACAAAAATAAAAACTAATTAAAAACTATTATAGAATCTCAATGACACTAAAATAAGAATGTTGTGAACCTGTATCAAACAGTGCATCAATTTAAATTAGGCAAATAACACTTTTTTTTTTTTTTCCCTCACACAAACACTTCAACTTTAGAAGTTATGGAATAAAGTGGACCATTATTATGGCACTATCATCTTCTGTGTTACTCACTATAAAAAAAGAAAGTCATACAAATGACATGAAGGTGAGTAAATGGCAAAATTTTAATTTTCCTTGTTGTTTGACTAACAGATAATCAATGAATGAATCTTTGCAGCTTGTTTAATACACTTGTTTTTTCCCACATTTAATCTCTGGTTAAGCCACCTAGTAAAGCCTCTCGAGAATTATGTCAAAAATCTACCATTACACCCTCGTTTTTCATTTTAGAGTATTTTATATATTAGGCAGAGCTGCCTATTTCTTTCCATTTAAAATCTCAATGGTTATTTGCCTGGGTCCTCAGATGTCACACAGCTCATGTAAATTTCTATGCAAAATGTTTCACTCGAGAGTTTACTTCTATCATTAAAGAAGGCCTGCTACTTATTTAATTATTTTTCTTGAAGACAACAAAGAAAAACAAATCAAAGAGACAAACATCAAATGGTGCGCAGAAATTGTTACTCCCACATTCACCACAGAGATTTGCTAACAAGCTCAGCACAAAAAGGAGCGAATTTTCCACCTAGATTTATTTTGCTCAATTTCTTTTTGCAACCCCTTCTCCTCCATCTTTGTCAAAAATATCAGTGGGCTGTCAGAAAGAAGTCAATGCACAAACAAACAAAACTAAAACAACAAAAACCACAAACTAAAGACAAGTGACAGGACCACCTGAATATGATATTTGACACGCCTACATACAACAGAAAAATTACCTTCATCTTCGTCGTTAGCTGTAACAGTAATGACCACGAAACCCACTTCCTTGTCTTCCTCCACGCTGATCTCATATACAGGCTGAGAGAAAGCTGGAGCATTGTCATTTACATCTGTGACAAAAACCCTCACGTAGGCTGTGTCTACAGGGTAAAAGAGGTGTGTATTACTTTCAGATCACATCAATACATAAAATATATCAAGACAAAAGCTCTTCTTTAATTAATTAATAATTAATTTATAAATCAAACAAGATGGGACAACCGAAAAAAATTAACTAAGTCATTGGCATAAATTGTATAATGAAATATAATTATTATTAAAATTCAAGTGAATGTGAATGTATGTACATATTTATACATTTACATGACTGTTTAAAAGTTGGGGTTAGTATGACTTTTTTGTTCACCAAGGCTGCACTTATTTGATCAAAAATACAAAACAGTAATATTGTAAAATGTTTTTATAATTTAAAATAGCCGTTTTAAAATGTAATTTATTCCTGTGATGGCAAAGCTGAATTTTCAGCATCCTTACTCCAGTCTTCAGTGTCACGTGATCCTTCAGAAATAATTGTAATGTGCTATTTCTTGTGATTATCAATGTTCAAAAATGTTGTGCTGCTTAATGTTGTTGTGGAAACAGGAAGCATTTTTTTTCAGGATTCTTTGATGAGTAGAAATTTCAAAAGAACAGCATTTATTCGATTATATATTTTTTGTAACAATGTAAAAGCCTTTTACTGTACCTTTTGATCAGTTTAATGCATTCTTGCTATTTCTTAAATAAAAAATGTATTTGTATTTATTATAATATTTGCAAGAACACAGACTCCATAGAAAGTGTTAATAAAAAATATTATTTCTAATAACTTGTAGTACTGATTTATTCTATAAAGTGTATTAAACATCCTAATCACTGTTTAATATTAAAACTGAGGTCTAATTATATTATACGTGGCCTAAATTACACACAAATCCCTGGGTTGGCATTATTTCTTCATTAGGCGTGACTCATTGAAGTCTTAATGAATGGAGTTAATTCTGGAGGCTGGTGAAGAGGGAAAAACAGAGTGACCGAGGGGTTAAGACGACATGGTTGATGGATCACACCTGTGTTGGGTTGGCCCTGCTGACTGGGTCGGGCCGACTCGGAGCTGTCCTGAGACTGGACCTCGATCAAGTAGGAGCTTTTCTGCTCACGGTCAAAGGTGGCCCGTGTGTGGATGATGCCCGTGTAGGAATTAATGCTGAAGAACTGCGAGTCGCCACTTTGATCCTTCAGAATGATGTAGTTAATCTAGGTAGGAAAGAGTGTCAAACAAGATTAAAAGAGAACTATGCATCAAATAATTTAAGAATCACATACAGTATTAGACAAATATTAAGCCATGTGATCTGATAGTTCTAGAGTTTTAGAAAGGATCATACTCAGAAGATTCTCACCATGCCATGGAGACCAGAGTCCAAGTCAGAGGCTGAGACCTGAGCTACTGATGTGCCAATCTCTGCACCTTCTGGAACTGTTGCCTCATAAGTGGATGACATGAAGAAGGGAACGTTGTCGTTCACATCTGGAATAAAAAGAATGAGAGCAATCGGTTACAAATTAAACACTACTGAAACAAATCTTCCAATTGATTCATATGGACATGTTAGATTAGATGAAAACATTATTTTTTAGTAAATACAGTGTCCCCAAAAAGTATTTAGTGTAAGGTTTTAATGTGTGGATTCAAATAAAGCAGGTTTATTGTCTGGATTCTTTGCTCTTAGTGGATTACAGCTCCTCTAAACTAGTTGTTCCGTGGGCTTTTTGTCTCCTTTTCCCTCTATTTCAATCTCCATTTTCCCCTTAATTAATGCTGATGTGGTCTCAAGTGTTTTGCTTTGATGCCAAAGCTCTTCACTGTTCCTATTACACACAAACACACACACACACATACACACAGCGTCACTCTGCGCCCCCCACCCGCGGCCTGTCATGCACTCATCAGCACACTAGATTTCCACATACACTCAATGACAGAAGAGAACACTCTTTGTGTACAAATGCACAGCACAGGCTAAATGAGCTATGAAGAAAGGGAAGAAAAAAACATTAGAGTCAGCGCCTCAAACACAATCAGTGGATCAGATCAGACACTGCTGTGCTTCTGAGAAACCGCGCTGGCTTGAAATGCTGATTGCTAAACTACCACAAATGTGTTTACCTCTCCGAGGGCACACAGGCAGCGTGGAACCAGTTGTCGAGGTGTATTTGTAACGTGCTAGTGAGAGGTGTCAACATGGACTATTATCATTGTGTCAGATTTTTACATTTTTGTTCTTCTTTCTTTTTGTCTTACACTAAGGAAGAAGTACCATGGTGTTACCATGATTTTTAGACATGGAACCATGGTGATACATTCATAATGTTACAAAAGATTTATAAATGCAATGCTTTTGAACATTCTATTCATCAAAGAATCAAACAAAATGCATTGCAGTTTCCACAAATATATATATATATTTTGTTGTTCAGCACCAAATCAGCATATTAAAATGATGTCTGAAGGATCATGTGACAATGGAGTAAAGATACTGAAAATTCAGCTTTGCCATCATAGGAATAAATTACATTTTAAAATATATCAAAATAGAAAACAGTTCTTTTAAGTTGCAATCAAATTTCATAATATTACAATTTTGACTGTATTTTTGATTAAATAAATGCAGCCTTGGCGAGTATAAGAGACAAAAATAAAAAAATTAAACTAAAAAATATTTTGCATGGCAGTGTATATACAGTACATACTCAAAAGCATCCATAAAACAGTTTAAAATAATCTAAAATTCTAAAATAATAATACAATAAACAAATAAATACATAATTTAAAAAAAATCAACAACAACAAAAAAACCACTTTGCTAAGCACACTTGAAGCACTTTTATTCATGCTTAAATATAATGCAGTTGTAATTTCCAGAAGATCAGGGTATCTCTCACCTGTGATGTTGACATAGACAGTGGTGAAGGAAGCTAGCGGTACAGCCGCCACGTTCTGCACACGGACTCGGAGCGTAAAGAATCGCGTGGTCTCATAGTCCAGATTCTCTGCCACCAAGATAGAAGCAGAACCGTCCCTCCGGTTAGGCTTGATGTAGAAGCGCACAGGCATGTTGGTCTCGGGAACCTGACCTTCCTCAAGGTTATAAGTCACCCTGGGGTCACCAAGAGGGGACGTTGCCTTGATGGTCTGTTGGAAGGGGAAAATGAGCTTGAGCTTGGTGATATAAAATTAAACATGGCCTGCATAGTGAAATATTATGTTATGAAAAGGGCGTTGGAAAATGTGTCTGTTACATTCGAAACCTTTTGATGTGCATTACCGATATGGGTTTGTGTGTGCCTGGATGTGCTATAATACTTTAAACACATATTCATGTAAGATGTAAACACCTATTCCTAAAGGTCAAACAAGATAATTAGCGTTATTTGTGAGATGGCATTTGAAATCAGCAGGAAATCAACCGTCGGGCAAGCACCCACTGACTGCAGTGTGTGAATACATTAGACACGCTTTATCTATAATCCATTCAATTGCTTATTGAACTAATATTGACAGTTTTGGAATAATTTTCTGCAGTAATAGTTTCCAAAAGTCCTCCTCACAGAGCTATGTTTATATCATATTTAATTACAAAACCAATGATTACACATCCTCTTAAGAAAAAATACACTTTAGTGAGTGGAAATAAACTGAGAAGAATATTCAGCCATCACAAACACCAATCAATGACAACATAAACAGAAATGCTAAACTTTAGCATTCTTAGCTAAGCTAATCTTGATTTATAGTTAGGAGGATTTATAGTTCGTACACAGTATTTCTCTGAGTCAGAAACAATGTGGGATTTAAATCTTGATGAAAGTGACAGCAATAAACATGTCAAAGAGATTAATTTACTTTCAGATACTAATGTACTAAATAAACTACAAAATAACAGTGATGAAAACAGTGATTAACATCAGAGTTTATGTTTTACTATAAAAAGTACTGTAGATTTTACTGTAGATTGTAGTTATTATCACTGCTTAAAAATGCAGTTGAATAAGGAGCATCGCTACTGTTAACCTGTAGACATGGATACTTTTTATAGTTCTCATGGCATGTGCTGTGCAACAATCCTAGAAATGCAATGCCACCAACATGAAAGACAAAGTCATTGTTTAATTAGTGTTCAGACAAAAACATGTGCATAGTACTTGGATATAAGACATATAGCCGGTTTTGGCTTCGGAAATCCAATATTAGGCTACAGCTGGAACTTGTCTGCAGGGGAACTCAAAGTCTTTTAGCAGACTAAAACACATTTAACCCAAAACACCATCAACCTAATGACACCGTAAAGCAAACAAAACATTCCGATGACAATACGGCCAATGGCACAGCAAAGCCAACAGTCAAAACTCAAAGAAAAAGACCGAAACCATTTATGGTCATCCAGAGTAAGGAACACTTGGCGTCTAGCTCAGGTTATAAAACTTAGTCGAAAGAGAAAAAGGGCGAAAAGGTAGAGCAAAATAAAATTGGATGGAGAGAGAGAGATGTTATAGAGGGAGAACTCTGTGTGTCAGTAAACATGGGTCCAGTCAGCCATTAAATCAACCCTGGCCATGATTTTGAGAGCATCCGCCCACTGCAACACAGAAAACAAGTACCTTAAAAGCTCTGTGGCTTTTGCTTCCTGCTTTTAAGTTTTGGCTTTGCCATTCGGTATGCGTCTCCCAACAGAAATAACCTATTCATTGAACTTATTTGCAGTCACTTTGACGGAGCTCCACTAACTTCCCTGACCAATGCTTCTCTTACAGTTCCAGTGCATCTCAATACTGATGCAGATCTCAGAATGTGAGTTTTTTTGAGAAGAAGTAACTATTTTTGAGAAAATTTCATTGAGATTTGTCATTGTCTATTCTATCCGGCCAACAATATAATACAACTGTAAAGTCAAAAAAATATTTATTGAGGTAACACTTTTAAGGTGACGTAGTTACATGTTACTACATGTACTTACTATAGTAATAACAGTAAATTAAGCATAATTACAAGTAACTAACCATAAACCAAATCCTAACCATAAACCAAATCCTAACCCTAACTCTATAAGTAAATGTTGTTAATTATGTACAATATAATACGTCACCTTAAAATTAAGAGTAACCTTTATTGTTATTAAAATTAATTACATTAATAAGAATTTGGGTGGAACCATTTCAAAATTACAATGAAAAAATTTGTTTTATTATGCCATTACTTTCATGACTATTTTCCACCCAAAAATACATTTGTTTTTTTGATTAACAGTTTGCATTTGGAAATTAAGAGAAGGATTCATGCATGAAAATATCACAATGTAAAACAAAACCAAAAAAACAATGGCCTTAAAATAGGCCGCATTTTCTTCATGAAAAATTTAATTTCTTTTATTTTCTTAATGTTTCCCTGTGAAATATTATTTTATATAGTATTTATTTTGATTTACACGACAAATGTAATAATTAAATTGTAAAATGAACATGATAAAATAGTGTAAAATGGCATTTGTACATAAAGATCTTGTGGGGCCTGAAAGATTAAAGTGGTCACTCACACACTCTTAGGACACCTCAAAACAGCATATTTTACACCTAGTTGACATCAAAAAGCTCTCAGAAGTTACCTAGACTGGTGCTCCTGTCCAATGGGATATCTTGCATTCACTTCAAAGCTTTAGGTTCAACTAATGCATCATGTAGTGGACATTCTTATCCAAAGTGACTTACAGTGCAGTTTCTACAGGGACAATACACCAGGAATAATCCAAGGTTAAGTGTTTTGATCAAGAGTACAATGGTGATATTTCACAGATCAACTGTTATGGGATTTAAATCTACAGCCTTTCATTTACCAGCCCACCACCCCATTCTTTTGGTTAACCACTCGTGGGGTTAAACTATTCATGCTACCAAAAGTTCCCCTATTGAACTAAACAGAAATTTGGTCAACTTTCAAATCCCAACCTGTCTAATCTTCCCTCCAAGAGTTTATTAGCGGATGTCTCTCAGGCTTGATGAGAACAGCATTCTCATTATCCATACACACGAACAAGGCCCTTTAAATTACATCCTCAAGGTTGCAATTACTGCTTTTGAAAATGTGTTAATTAGCATTCCTTGAGATAATACCACAATGAGCTGACTGATATTTAAATTTTTAATTAGTTAGACAGAGAGACAGATAGATAGATGAAGGAGAAAAGCGAAGGGGGAGGAAGCGAGAGCGAGAAATGAATAGGAGCACTTGACGCACAACAAGGCTACTCAGTGTTGCTAATGAATGCATTATACTGTTTAACAAGCATAATTTGTATTTAGAGTTCTGAGGATGAATTAGCATGGAGGCTCCCAATGCACAGAACAGATTTGAACAGCCAGTTGCTACAGTTATTCTACATCAGGGAGTTCATGCTGTATTCAGAGGGTTGAAGAGAAAGAGAGCTCGACTGTAATTGTGGTAAAGCGCTTTGTTTTTCAAGTTATATTACCGATAACACCTCGGTGTTAGAGTTCGGGTGCTGTGTGGGCGTTAAAGGGAGGGAAATAGAGACACGAAAGAAACGATAAAGAAAATTAGGTTATTTGTCCAATTGCCAAGGTGCGTTCCATTAATAAAGTCAGTGATTGGATCTAAATACTTGTGCAACCTGTGTTTTGAAACCCCTCGACTGCAATTATAATCAAAAGAAGTTTGGAGGGGTGACGAAGTAGTTTGAAAATAGAGTGGTTGAATATGATATTGAAACTCAACGGAGAGCAGGAAGGTAGGTGATAAAAAAGTAACAACACTTATCTGGTTTTCTAACTGAAGTGACACTGAAGGTGACCTCCAGGTAGATCCTCCATTAGCAGAGCTATGTGAGTGGGCAGGGATGCACAGATCTGCTCTGACACACACTACCCCAAGGAACATCACCTTCATGTACACACAGTGGCAAGCTTAGTGCTCACACACACACACACACACACACACACACACACACACACACACACACACACACACACACACACACACACACACACACACACACACACACACACACACACACACACACACACACACACACACACATAGAGAACACAGACATAAAGAAATGTAACTTCAAACACAAAAAGCTGAGACTACAGATAAAAGAAATACGGATTATATGAATCATGCCCTTTGTGTGACGTCATTCCAGAGTTTCCGCTATAAAAAAATGGTGCCGGTCAAAGTGACTGGCAGAGGTTTCGTTTTACAGACATTTTGATGATATGCCGGTCAAATATCGCCTCTTAATTAGTCAAGTTGAGGAAAACTGGAGGCAGTCTATGTAACTTAAAAAAATGACATAATCAGGCCGTATAGAATGCAACATGTTGTTATTATTAGCTTAACTTTCAAATAGACGGAAAAAAACATGAACGTCTGATTGGCGTCAATCAACGGCAATTGTTTTTTACCATGGTTTCACACACATTCACTTTTTCAAACATTGAGGCAAGGTGTACCTAATAAATAAAACATCTCCAGTTAACTAGCAGAATATTAATTTAGTTCGCTATTAAATAAGAGATCTAGCCCTAAAATCTGTTGTTTTTGAAATCAAGCTGAGCGCGCGTGTCCGCTGCTATCACTTGCATGGACGACGCGCTGCGCGAGTTGCGCAATCTTCACTCGGAGGCGCTTTTCAATCTATTGCCGTTGAGGAGACTCTCTATTCATTCCGGTGAAATCACAAAATAAAATGCACACAAACGTGTCCCTGCTTGATATAGACTGTAACCATGCACTGATGAACATATGCTATTCTGTTTTGATGAGAGAAAAAAAAACTGTACAAGTGCGCGGATTAGAACCACTGATCTATAAGCTATAATGAGATGTTCCTGATTCACCATCGTCTGGCCTCTGAAAAAAGCTTTTAAAGCTAGTCTGCCTGGGCCTGGCCATATTTGAAACGTCTCACTCAATCGTTCGTTGTTTAGGTCTATATTACAGCCGTTTAGGCGTGCGCTTTATTTGAAATGCAGCATGCGATGTTGTTTCATAACTTTCAAACGGTAGGCCTAGAGCCTGTTCCTTTATATTTATAACATAGCCAAAGTTCGGTGTATTTTTGCTTTATACATCTTAGGCTTATTCTCAAATTCAGATTGTGTTAGGGGGGCGGGATTATTAGGCAATTTTAATTGGACAATTTGACCGGAGAGATTTAATTTTGTCGGACATTTCATTTTTTTCGCGGCCAATGTCCGGTAATTACCGGACAACGGAAACCCTGCGTCGTTCTATGAAAGCGTGTGTGGGGTGGGTTTTAGAGTAGCTTTGCGGGGCTACTGGAAGTGGAAACGCAACTTGGTGCTTGTGGTCCGAGGTTATTTGCCCCGTCCGGCATGTTGTTAGGCCTGGCTTGCACTGGGCCGACAGTGGAAAAGCTGCTAATGTTGCCTATCAACTGTTTGGTTACCCATATTCTTCAAAATATCTTCCTATGTGTTCAGCAGAAGAAAGAAATTCATTCAGGTTTGGAACAACTTGGGGGTGAGTAAATGATGACAGAAAAACATTTTTGGGTGAACTATCCCTTTTTAAACAGGCAACAATGCAAGAAAGTGGTATCAGTATAAAGTTTCCAACATTGTCTAGAATAGTACAAGCTATAACACAGAGTGATTTAGAAAGCATAAGAAGTTTTTTCTTTTTATAAAGAGTCAGCAGGATTTAGTTATGTGCTCATGGAAGTGATGACTTTTCAGCTGTTTTTTGAATATGGATTTGGCTGTCTATATAGATGTATGAAGATCCCTCCACCAGCAAGAAACAGTAAATGAGAAGGCTCTGTAAAGTGATTTTGTGCCTTTCTGTGATGGAACCATGAGGCACCATTCACTCACCAATCGCAGGCTCCTGGGGGGAAAATTTAGCTAGTCGGAGGTTTAGCTAGTCATTTAGCATAGTTAAACTTGTTGAGCAAAATCTACCTGGTTATATTAGTTAAAGGAATAGTGCACTCTAGAATAAACTCCATTTTTAATCTTTTACACCAATCAACATTCAGTTACTATCAATGGCTACACTTTATTTTAAGGTGTCCGTGTAATAGTGTAATAATAATTAATTACATGTACTTATTATAGGGTTATGGTTAGGATTAGGGTGTGGTTTAGGGTTAGTTGCATGTAATTATGCACGGTTTATAGTAATTACTATAGTTATTACAAAGTTAACTTGCAACAAGGACACTGTAAAATAAAGTGTTACTCTATGCACAAATGCGACAATAAAATTCTGACTGTTAAACTTTTTCTTTAAGAACACCAGAATACAGCATCCAAAACATATTCTAGTGACCATACTGCTTTTTTAAAATCAGGGTAGCCCTTTACACCAACACTAAAAACTTATATAAAAGACCAAAACTAACACAATGAGAAACTCTATGCTCTGAATTTGCAACAGGTACAAACAAAGCCATACACTGAAATATGGCACGACAAAAGATAATCTGGTAGCTGTGGTCTCATGTCCTGTATTAAACAAAGCAAAACTATTCACCAAATCAGAAATAACAGCAACAAAAAAAGGACTGAGAGAGACAAAGAGTAGCTGATAAGATCCAGTGCAAAGGGCTGTTCAAAAAAACATGTCTGGATGATAAGATGGGTAATGGCACTGCCAGCAAAATGAGTTCAGCCTGAGGTGCCATGAAATTAGCAATAATTAGAAATCATCTCATTATACAGCAATGGCATCAGAAAGAAAAAGCTGATCAGAGATGCCTTACGGTGGCTCTTATTCGGTGCCCATCATAAAATACATTTCAATGCGGTCACATTGGATATTGTGTCCTAGAAAGTGACAGTTTTACTTACAACAAGCCCTACTACATATAATCTAATCATTCATACTACAATATATAGAAGTTAGAGTTGCAAATATATAGAGCCAAGCCATGAAAGTAGTACAGGTTAGAATGTCATTAGTATAAGTGAGGAGAGTTCTATAGGAGATGATTAGAGAGGTAAAGAAACATCTGTATTAAAATATGTAACATGCAGTGTGGGGAACAGTACATTAGGCCGACATTAATTTTCTTTGACAGGGATGCTAACAGAAGCCCTCAGAGGAGAGCGGGCTGTGAAGAGATTAATGCAGTTAACTAAGCTTCACGCTGCTAGTAAAGTCCCGGCCAATTACAAACTACAATGCAACATCCATCCATCCATCCATCCATCCATCCATCCATCCATCCATCCATCCATCTATCTATCTATCTATCTATCTATCTATCTATCTATCTATCTATCTATCTATCTATCTATCTATCTATCTATCTATCTGTCACGGAATGGTAGACAAGAGACGTGGATTCAGATGCAGAGTGATTTAATAACAAAACAAACAGGGTAGGTACAAACTTCAGGGCTTAGACATCTCGGGAGGAACACGAAGACACGTAACATGTACAACGAACCAGCACTGGACTGCAAACACAAAGGAGACTATATAGGAACCAGACACAGGAGACTAACGAGACAACCCAGGTGAAGAACGTTAATCACTAAACCGATAACGAGATGGGAGGGGCTGACAATAGACAGAAGAGCACATGGCACAAGGAACAACATAACAGCCATGTGCTCACAACAGACTAGACAAGACACAAACACACGACAACCCGGGAGTGTCACAGCTCTGTCACTAAACTACGAGGAAACCCAGACAAGGAAGACAGAGCTGTGAGATTCTATCTATCTATCTATCTATCTATCTATCTATCTATCTATCTATCTATCTATCTATCTATCTATCTATCTATCTATCTATCTATCTATCTATCTATCTGCCTGTCTGTCTGTCTGTCTGTCTGTCTGCCTGTCTGTCTGTCTGTCTGTCGGGCTGACTATCAACAATATTTCTCTTGATTTGGCCGGCCATCTTGGAGTACATTCTGGGATTGCCTTATCCACAAATGATACATGAATTATTTCCCTAGAATAGAGGGAATGCATTAACGTCACTTTCCCGCCGGAACACGCCCCCTCAGCCGGACTGAGTGGCAGAAGAGCAGCTCCGTGACTGGATTTAATAGCGGAAACTTCGAAAACGCAAGTGAAACAAACGATTATCAGTTTAAACTAAAGATTGGACTCAATATATTGTTCCTTACAACTTACTAAAGATCCAGTGATCCATGGATATTGACATGCAGCCAGGAATCGTGTTTCCTGACATTTATTTGTGCCTGATTTTGACACCGGGGAAATACATACAGCAAATTTGCCTCTGAACGCTTTATATAAATACAATATAGGCAGGTCTAAATCCAGGTTATCACTTATATCAATGTTATATATATCATCATATCGTCTAGACTTAAAACTTGTATAGTTTTTTGTCAGTGTTTATTTAAAAATGTCAAATTATACAGAATATACAGTGGTAAATATTTGATTGATGAGTTGTCACTGCAATACATAACAATACAATATATAGAGAATGATTTTACCACTAAATTCAGCATATTGACACAAAAATGATAACTGCAAATCCACCTTTCGCTGCCTGGAGTCCATTTGTTTCTATGAATTGCAGCGATCTATTTGCTTCTCTGTTCTGTAGCTTTCGGCAGTCTGTAAAAATATGCCTCAGATTTCTTGTCAAATGTAGTTGTACAGTCAATCGCTAAGCTCGCTCCCGTTTTAGATGTGTTTTTTGTGTTTTTCACGGCATTCACGCTGAAAACCAATGCTGCCGCTCAGTCTTTTTGCCACTCAGTTCGCGTGGCCTCGATCACTCCAGCTGACGGTGACGTCACGCGCATTCCCTCTATTTGGACAAGTTATCTTATAAGGCAACATATGTTTGCAGCCTAACTTTTGGAAAAGCCTTGATGTGGAAGTCCTGTTAAAAATGCTGTCTAGGTAGCCAAATCAGTAGGTTTTGGAACATAACTTCTATGAGTGTGTCTATATATTTCCCCTTCAGTGCAAACCCTGTAGCTCTTTACAAACAGGTTAACAAAAATGACTAGCGAAGCAGTCCGCTCACTAAAACCCATGCCGATGCAACCACCCTTTACAAGCCAGCGGGAAAAAAAAGGTATTTTAAGATCAAACATCCCACCTAAGCCTATTTTACATCCTGTGGCAACGTGAAGAGGAGAACATCCCCGTCACAGTTTGAGCCACTGAGGACTGCTAAGACAGATGCGGAGGTTCATACAGATTGCAGAATAGCTGGCAGCAGCCAGAGGAAGCCGCTGATGTCAGGCAAACAGTGACTCCAGCAGAACTCCTCCTGGCCCTCTTCACTGATAAATCTGCTGTATGTGAGGAAAACAGACTCAGTGGACTGGCCTTTTTGCCCCTTTTGAATGAATTAGAATGGAATGTTAAGACAAGCAGTCTGCTTGAGTTTGCAGGACAGATGAGGTTGTTTGCGTATGCTGATCTCTCTGTGGATACAAGCTCCCAGACGAATGTAAAATGTGACAGCGAATGAAACGGGCTGAAATAGCAAACAAGATGAAGGCTGGATAAGATGTGACAAGCCTCAGTGGTAAGAGAGTCACAACACTCTACCTCTGCTTATCAACAGCACAACCAAAGCAAAAAGCAATGTGAATGTGAAAACCTAGTGAACTGCATTTGAAGACATCATGTTGACCTGACGCAAAGGCTGTTACAAAAAGTAGGTATCTTAATTGTAATGGCTAAAATATCTAATTTTCTTTTTGTGGAGAAGACAATCCCAGAATGCACTATGACAAGCTCAGTGAAAATGAACGCAACATGGCAGATTTTGATTAAAATAATTCATTCAATACTCAGAAGTATTGATAAACATATAAATTGAATATAAAAAGAACAGACCCAAAATTGTGTGTACTATGTACATTTATGCTTATTGTGTCAATTCTCTAGCTTTGCCTAAAATAAAAATCAACTGAGTTGTGCGCAGAGTGCACTGTAAGCATGACACACATGATTTGCTGCTACTGTATGTAGAGTTTCAAGTGATCTACGTCAACAGGGCAAAGAAAAAACAATAATTATATCCAGAAAAAAAAAATTCACATGGTTTCCAGAAAAATATTAAGCAGAAGAACTGTTTTAAGCATTGATAATAATAAGAAATGTTTCTTGAGCACCAAATCAGGATATTTGAATGATTTTTGAAGGATCATGTGACACTGAAGACTGTTTTACCATCACAGGAATAAATTACATTTAAGAAATTAAATCAGTTATTTTAAAATGTAATCATATTTTTACAGTATTAATATTTTAACTGTATTTTTGAATATCTTACCGACCCCAAACACTTAAATATTAGTGTATACAATTATACTCTATATTAATTTATACCATGGTCTGTCTGAATAATTGATTCTGATTGGCTGGACGGTGTGCAATAAAACCATTTAATTCAAAGGTAGTTTCCATGTCAGTTTAATCACCATTCTAGATTAATGCGCTGCTTTCATTGAAGACATCATTCGAACACAGAGATCGGAGATTGCGATGCGCACACACAGAGGATTCAGGAGCACAGAAACCTGTTGCCAGCAATGCCCTATGACTTTGATCGATAAAATAGCTTCACTACTGAATCGCTACATTTTATTTATCAGCAACAATAATGCTGTTTTTGAAGTTTATAAAACCCGAGGCTTCACTATTAGTAGATACTGCACAGACACAGGTAATCCACACACGCATCTTTCATCACTCTCTCTATAATTCAAATAAAAGTAATCTTACCGCAGTACTTTATCTCTGTGTCTGATTTCAAAGCAGGCAGAATGCTAGATCTAATGAGCCATAACTGAATTAAAATAACCATCATTTTAACTCTTCCGGTCAAATATTACACTGCAAACACCCATAAGATCTTTAACCTGTTAATGTTGGCAAATGACCATGGTATAAGTGTGATAATCCATGGCTAGCTGTGCATTAAACGATTAAACGACTGCCATGAATTCACCTATGCTTTGCGTCGGGTAGTTCTTTGCCTCCACGCTGTGCATTAAAATCGATTATTGGACAACTAGCCCTCGATTACCCCTTACTCCAGCCGCACAATCTGATTAGCTGAAAAGTCATGCATTTATGTTAAGTGGGTTTTAATTATGCAATTTAGTAGTTGTACTTTGTGTTTGCCATATTTAATGATGTTTTATTAACAAAGTTTAGGAGGAGCAGGTTAAGATAATCAACCTAATGAGCACGAGAGGATATATATATATAGCCGACTTACCTTTGTCCCACAACAGTTTTCCAGCATCCCTCCACCACCCCAACTCCTCACACTCAATTATTTCCATCCCAGCTAGGGATGGGAGGAGTACTCTGAATTCGGGCAAAATTCCGAACTCAGAGCCCTCCCCTCGGAGATTACGCCAAATATGCATACTCTTTACTATATCTGATTATATGTAAGTGCAAACTCACGAAACACTCTTTTAAAAAGCAGAGAGGAACTTGTGGCTGAGTATATGAATGTCTCACCACTATTTTGCTGTCGCGTGGAGTGTTCTCCGGGATTGTGACCCAATATTCCGCCTGTTCCCACTGCGGGGGCTGGTTGTGTACATTGGTGATGATGACAGTGAGGTCGACCGAGCTGCTCCGACTCCCTCCGTCTGTAGCGATGATCTGCTGGCTGATCTGTGATGTCTGTCAGGATGAGAGACAGGTGATATAATCCAGCCTAGGTGCTTGTCAACATACACAGAAGTAATACATGCTGTCACTGATACCGGTGAAGACAGGTGAGGTTTTTTGTCAACGGGAATTCAGATGAGAAATCCCTGATACTTACACCTGAAGAATTAGTCTCCATTACCCATTGGATGTTACACCTCCAGAAAATCAACTACAGCAGCTAAGACTCTAGATATATATATATATATATTTTTTTTTTATTTTTTTTTATTTTTTTATTTGACTTTCAAGACCGAGGGTTGGTGGAATAAAATGTGTTTCATTCAAATGACTCCTAATAATTGAAAAGCACTTCGAAGATTGAGTCAGCAGTAAACTTTGCTTAACTGGCTCCAAAATGCAGCATTTTTCAGGTCAGAAAAAAGGAAAGGAAGATGCAGACGGGAAGAGACAGACGGAGAATGAGAGGAGGCAAGAATAACAGCAGGGGGGCAGTTTAAGTTGTCAATTTGAAGACAGGTGAGTTTAGTGTGGGTGACATTGTCTGCCGTTCTAAAACGGATCCACTCGGACATAAGTGATGCAAGGCAGTCAGCCTGGCAGCCGGCTAATGAAAAACATGGACCAGACTTACATTATACAGTCTTAATGACCTGCTCTGAGGAAATTGCATCCACATTCATTTCTGTTAAGAGCAACGACATGTTAAAAGTAGTGTAGTTCTGGACATAACCTGTGGATTATAAATCCTCGGATGCGTTACCTGAAGATTGCCATCACTTATGACTCTCTATAAACAGGATGCAAGATGTCACCAAAGTACGACCTGTCTTTCTGGCCGTGCTTCTGAATGTGCATACAGCATTTTTAATGTCAAATCAACCTCCAACGTCTCGGAGCTTCTATATACTGCATAGAAATGACACACAGCCATTCGTGGGCAGAAAAGTGAAGACGATGAGATTTCTTGACCAGACCAAAGAACACACATACACAAGAATGTTTCTTCAACTATGGAAAATTTGGCTTGTAAACTTACAAAATAACTCTTAAAACACACTCTTTTATACTCTCACTAGTCTAATCTAATAATATCTATTAGGGGTAAAATTGTTTATTCATGCTGGAAAGGACACCATAACATTCTCTTTGTTTCACTCTGTTTAGATCACCATAAGCTTTATATGTACATTTTTAGATTGCTTATTTATGATTATGACTGGGTCTCAGACAAGAGTTTCAGAGGCATAAAGGCATGGTAATAAGTTTCCATGTAACGAAAAGAAAAAAAAGAGGTTGACAAAATGTGTTAGTTAAATACAAATCAATTTCTAGGTCATAAAAGTGCCCAAAGACATTTGAAGAAACACCCAAATATGAAGCACAAAGTATAAATGCCATTATGCAAGATGAAAAGAAAAAAACGTAAATAAAAAAAAAGATATTTAATGACGATAAAGAAGTAGGCAAGGTATGTTTTTTTTAAATTAACTACACTCTTTGAATAAAGGAAACCATGCATGTGTTTATGCTTATGATAAGGTTTGTACGGATATATATAGGATCTTTCTTGATCCCAACAAGTTTAATATGCAAAACTCTGAGGATCTGAACAAAGAATAAAATAAGATCTAGAGGACGATGAGTTAGAATATGTGTTCTACTCCAGCATTTAAAACACACACATGCAAGTACTCGACTACACTAAGTAAGGAGTTTTCTCAGTGTGTGTTTATGTGCACATGTACTTGTATCTTTTAAACAAAAGTTTGTTCATACATTTGTTCATTAATTATTTATATTGTTTATTTGTAACAATAGAAGTCTATGGCATGTCCCCATTTTGAAAGCTAGGTAAAGGTGTGTGTATGTGAGTAGGTGTGTGAAATGTGCACCTGTGAGATAGGCTGGTTGACGTAGATCCATCCTGTGCTGGGGTTGATGTGAAAGTAAGCTGGGCTCTGCTGGGACAGAGAGTAGGTGATGGCCGCATTGGTGCCCTGATCGTCATCATGAGCCGCCGCCCTCAGGAAGCTAGTCCCAACCGGCGTGTCCTCTCGCAGAAAGTCTGGCATGGGAAGGGTTAACACAGGCATCAACAAAAACAAATAATATTTGCATTACATTTACATTTATTCATTTGGCAGACGCTTTTATCCAAAGCGACTTACAAATAAGAACAATAGAAGCAGTTAAATGAACAATAGGACAACAATATGCAAGTGCTATGACCCTTCCCAGTTTAATCTAGCGCAGTACCTGTATTTGTTTTTAATTTATTTTTTCATTTTATATAAGATGACAGTCAAGTCACCTTCATTTATAAAGTGCTTTTAACAGTATTGATTGTTTCAAAGCAGCTTTACAGTGATATTAGAAATTACTGTAACAGATTGTTTAGGCTTTACCACAGCTCTAGGACAAAGTTTTTGTCCAGCTAAAGATAGTCTTGCTTGATTCACTTCCGTTGCGAAGATCATTAGTTATTAACTCAGGGGCCGCTAGCACGACACCCCGTTTGCGCTCCGCCCGCCCATCCGCACAATGGGCGATTTAGAACAGAATAGATAGATACAGAATAGAGATAAAGTGTTAGTATTAATGGATCAAGTGTTGCCGAAATAGATGCGTCTTCAGGCGTTTCTTGAAATGGACATGGACTCAGCCGCTCTGGTTAAACAGTCTTCAAACAAGAAATGCATGCTGCTATTAAAATCCATGTGCAGCGAAAAAGGTGTGGGTGTGTGTGGTTGGGGGGGGGGGGCTGGAGAGAATGCGCGTCCCAGAAACATTTCAATCTTTCCCTTTAATTGTTAATGAGCTCTCTCACTAACGCTTTTAATGTGATGAAAAGGAATTCTGACATCAAACTTATATTTGCAATTATAAGCAAAATCCTTCAGAAGAGCCAAACAGATTTCTCAAACTTTGAGCAAGCTTTCCAGGATTGCATTCGATTGCATCTAAAATGATTAGTGATGTGTTTATACTGTGTTCAGCGCATTAAAACTCACCTTGCTCAGACTGTTATGCATTTTTAATATTGAGGTTTAATGTGTATTGACTACACTCTGGAATCCTGGACTTGAGAATTTGTTAAGCTTGCAAAATCCTTACTGCCCTTAAGTGCAATGTTAAAGGTCTGTTTATAAATGTTTAAATAGTCTACAGCTAAAACTTGAGTTGTGACTGCCATGAATGCCTTCTTGCTTTCCTATCACTCCTTTATATGTGCAAATGAGCAGAGGAACAGATCTTAAGTACTGGCAAAAGATCACAACAAATATAAAAAAGTGGCACTCATTGCATACTCTCTTGTACACTGTAGATAACATCAGCATCAATTTGACCCAGTCTTCAATAAGAGTGATGAAGATTTTTCAGTGGTTCTTACATTGGTAGCGGCTGTTCTCGAACTTTGGGTCGTTGTCGTTCTGGTCAGCAATGAGGACGGTGATCTGACAGATGCCGATGAGCGGCTCCTGTGCTTGGTCCGTAGCCGTGACTGACAGCGTATACTCTCGCTGCCTCTCTCGGTCAAAACTTACCGCTGTACTGATCACACCTGTGAACACATGCAATGCACATAACTCACTGGTGAATTGCTATTTTACTGATTTGACAAGAAGTTTAATGCTAATAAACAGCATGAATTTGTAAACCAACCAAACAACATGACAGCTCTTTGGTTCAACTGTGTGTAATCAATGATCAGGTAAAGGAGGAAGTATGCACCTGTGTCAGGGTTTATAGTAAAGCCTGGTGAGGCTCCATCCCTCTGCATTATCCCGTACTTGACCTCCCCGTTGACCCCTGTGTCGGCATCGTGGGCTCGCACGTGCAGGACAGAAGTGCCCGGGGGCTGATTCTCCAGGACCAGTGCATTCACGCTGTAGTTGTGGCACTTTATAGAAACAAAAGCAGTTTCAGACATGGATACTGCAGAATATGTACAGGTTCTTAGCAAATGCCTTGGCAAAGAGCAATGCCAAGGTCTCAAACAAAAACTATAGTAGTACTAGATTGATGCTGGACATATGGTTCCTCATAACAACAGAAAAAGAGCAAGGAAAAAGCAAGAATGGGAGAGCAAGACATGACGGTAGAGAGTATACGAGTTGTATTTAGGATAAAGTGTTTATAAATTCCTCTTGTGAAGTCCTGTCACTCCATAATAGGAATGCACACTTATAATGAGCCCTCAACCTCCCACTTCCTCATCCTCCTCTTGCTTTCTCATCATGCTCTCATTACAGAACGGGCATCTGGCAGGGCCTCCTGGTGAGCGGTACGACGAGGGAGCGGCATGTCAACTTAAGGCGATTAATCAAGTGACCAGATCGATACTGGGGCTAAAAGCTGGAATTACCTTCCCTCCCAGCCTCTGAAGAGAATTCTCACTGCGCTTTGCACTTCACACCTCTCATTGTCTTTCGACACACACTTAACCCTTCTGAGAGGGCTTAGGGAGGATTTCTCAGTTTAGCAAGGGAAAAGACTCAAACAGATAGTCTATTGCCGTAATCTGCTGTACTATAAGGAGCGCCGGCAACCAGCGACTACAAAGCAGGGTGAAGGTTTGAATTCGTCTGAATGTCGAAAAGCGTGTGGGGCCAAAATGAGGGAGTGCTATTGGGTGAACCTAAAAAAGCTTTTCAAGAACAAGATTGGGTCATATTGCACTTTCAAAATCAAAAAAGTTTCATAACATTTCTATCCCTGAAATTTAATTACTGCAATGAGAAATAAATCTTATTCTCATGCTATATTACCAAAAACATCATAGTTATATTTGTTGTATCGCTTTTAACTAATGCCAATTTGAATAAAACACTAGATTTGCAAACGGATGTAAGAGAGCGGACCAATCCAATTCAATCTAAATATAATGTTGATGACATCGCTTCAAATTACATTTTGAATGCTGAACTTTATATTGACTTACATAACAGTATATATCATTGAGTCAATGAGAATTTAAATTTTGTCAAAAAATGGCTATATGAAAATGTGGGGAAAGGGTGCTCATTTGTCATGAAAATAATCACAATACAAAAAAAATACAAAACTGGCTTCATTTTCTTAGTGCATAATATTCTAATTTATTTTATTTTGGGGTGTCGCAAATGTATTTTTTGCAATTAATTATTAGCTATGCAGAGCATATAACCATCTAAATTCAAGAGACGCTTGAAAACCAAACACTCAGACTATAGAAAATGAAGACCGCTGAGGTGTTTTTATGCTAACACTAAAAAAATACCACCAATAAATACAGAGGTTAAATAACTATCAATGTCTGAATTTAAGCACGTTTTTGAACAATAGAGAAGTTTGGTATTATGTTGAGCCACTGCTTGATGTAAAATCAGAGTCTCTTGAAGCCAGTTGAGAACCAGTGAAAGAGAAGGAGAAGACTCTGGTCAGCAGGGCAGGCACAGAGAGAAAGAGAAAGACAGTGAGAAGAAGGAACCGGGCCAGATGTTGCCCCTGGGGCTCACTTAGTGCTTCTATTTCATATGCATCCCCTGTGCCGGTGAGTAATTCCCCTTTGAAATATTCATGGGCAGCAGCAGAGGAGGTGGCGGCAGCGGCAGCAGAAGTAGGGCCTGTGGGGCTCACGGAGAGTGTACAGGGACACGGCTCTGCCTCCTACGCACTCACACACAGCCCTCCTGCACCATCGGCCTGCGCTGAGAAGCTCTCCCACCGGAGACCTCCAAGAGCCTTTAGATCTCCTACTGCCAGCTGTCTGCTCTTCCCACAGCCCTGCTCTTACCTGTCTCTTTCTCGCTGCGTTTCCTTTTCCACATGCTCTTTAATATTTGCTCTCTTTTACTTGCTTATTATGGGGGCGAATTCACAAAATAGCTTTTTTAGGCAGATGAGTAACGTATTCAGGCAGAGCATTTTGAAAAGCCAATTCAGGTATCTGGTTTGTAGTCTGAGTAAAGCTTGTCAGATCATGTCAATCTGCTACATCCTTCAAGTCAAATCAAGTCAATACACCTTTAATTATATAGCACTTTATATAATACAGATCGATTCAAAGCAGCTTTACACTGGTGAACAGGAATAGAACACAAAAGCAGCTCTAAAAAATCAATAGTGTCATCATTCAGCTAAAGTCAGTTCAGAGTTTGGTTCAGTTCAATAACTATGTAAAGTTGATCAATTATGAAATAAGTTTAATTCAGCTATAATCAGCTGTTGATTCAATTCAGTTGCCTCACACAATTCAGTGCCTTCACAATCTAGCATTCCTAAACAACTGAAAATTAGAATAGCAGTATGAAAATTGCATTTTGATATGATTTTGTGGGTGTGCATTTGCAGTTAGTTGATTTTCATAGTGCCTTTAGTGATTGGGTGATAAAACAAGCCTGAGTATGTCATCAGTAGGCACATTTCATTGTTTATCCTTTATCTTACAGCCTGTCTTCCGCTCTGTCATTTCTGTATATCAACTCCTATCCATCATTATTTACTTCTTGTCCCCATTGACTTAATCTCTGTCTCTAAACACTGCTATTAGTGAAGTTTTCACAGTGTCACTGGTATTAAAAGCCTAAGGCACTTGATGCTAGGCAGATTTAATGAGAGAATATATTTGAATTCTTTACTCATATCAACACAGGTTGAGTCAGGCTCTTCTCCTGAACACACTTTTGCTCACGTTTCTTCTTTTAGTCCACCGATTCGGTCTTTCAACTTATATATCTCTTCTCTTGTTAAAAATAGATTTTGACAGTTTAAAAAAAAAAATTTAACCTCACCTCATCAAATACTGGCTTGTTGTTGTTGATGTCATTGATGCCAACGATGACTTGGGCGGAGCTGCTGAGGAGGAGTGGCCCGCCTGCTGCGTTGTCATCGGTCGCCGTGACGCTGAGGACATACTGAGGCCCGCGCAGTTTAGGAGGAGGACTACGGCGCAGTTTGATGATGCCTGTAAATAATTCAATAAAATACTTTTAGCTCATCTCACTGCCCTTGTGAAAAATAAGTGTGCTTAACCGATTGTGTTAAATGCGCACTTGTAGTGTACTTCAAATGTGAAAAGTATATAATTTTTAAAACTGTACTTGTAAATATTAATGAAATAAAAGGACACTTAAAGGTGCAATGTGTACAAAATTTTAGTATCTATTAACTGAAATGCAATATGACATCCATAACTATGTTGTCAGTGGTGTATAAAGAACTTACTTAATAAACCGTAATGTTTTTATTACCTTAGAATGAGACATTTATATGTACATAACCGTGGCAATCTCCTTCTATGAAGGTCGACATATTGTGACGTCATGTTTTATACCGTAGCCGACAGCGAACAAACAGCGCTACAGAGCGCGTTTCGTCACTACCTTGAAAGAGAAGCAGCAGAAAGCTAGAAGCTAGCCATAAACACCGTGAGTAGTGACTTTTCCCTTGTCAGTGGTGTCAAATATGTAGTTGGATTGTTTCATGTAACTTAGTTCTTCTCCCTCGCTGTGTTATGGCTTTGCTATGTGGGGATAAATGTGCTGCACGTTCGTGAGACAGCTGATTAGCGCTCTTGTCATTGACCGTAAAACAGTAACGTTACAGGAATCACCAACCCGTCGATCTTGGAAGCATTTTAAGTCGATTGCGAAGAGTTTTCAAAATCAGAGAAAGAAAGCCTATTGTGTGTAGTAAATGGTGTCTAGGGGATGCGGAGGCGCGCGCGCTGTACAATCATGCCATTTTTGCCGCACGCACCTTTGGGCTCATGTGGACTCGTTGAGTTTAAACAAGGCTTTGCGCTTTAACCAGCTCAGCCACAGTAACAGCTCATATTGAGCCAGCTAAACTTTGACTTTCCTGTTAGAAACAATATATAGTTGCATAGTTTCATTTAGTTCTTCTCCCTCGCTGTATTATGGGTTTGCTATGTGGGGGGAAATGTGCTGGTTACGTTTGTGAGACAATCAGCTGATTACTATTATTATATTATATATTAAGACCCTTGATCCTCACCTGACTATGGCTTTGTAAACTTTATCCATGATGTGGTTTATAATGGAGTGTGGTACAGAAACAGTGACAATGTTTCACACTCTTGGCTTACTCTGGCTATTCTCTGCTGTCTCAGACGACGATATGTTTGTCCAGTTTCAGGCACCGTAGCTTCTTCGAATGGGAGGGGTGAGCAGTGGGCTGAGCCCTCAGTGCAACTCGCAGCCGAACCTCTAGATGTCGCTAAAAATCACACACTGCACCTTTAAGTGTACTTAAAGAGAGTACACTTCCATAAGTATGTTCCTTAACACACTTAAGTACACTTTAAAAAACTCCACTTTGTAATGATTGATTTTAAATCATTATGTTTTAATAAACTTTTGTCAAAGTATACCTATTTATTTTGTGTTGAGTAACATACTAAAGCACATGTAAAAAACTTGATTATAATTTTAACAGTAGTGTCTTCAATTATATAATTTAAAGAAAATATATTTTAAATGCACTAAATAGCAACTTCATTACAAATGAGTAATTACAAATATCAATAGAAATGACATAAAAATATATTTTAGTTTATAATAAAGGCTTGTCGGTGCATTCAGCAGTACACTTTAACTATATTTCATAAGACAATAAAAATAATTATGAAATTATAAGATGTAATTGAGTCCTATTTAGTGGCTCAAAAACCACTTCAAAATTCAGCTAATTGCATGAATTTGCATGAATTTAAACAATAATACATTTTAATCTAAAACAATTAACTAATTAATTACAGTTAATCAAAGATGACAAAAAATGCCAAAAAACATTACATTCAGGTCACACTGAAGTATATTCTTTTAAAGTGTTTTATTTCCAAAATATAGAACACTTTTTAAAAAGTGTGTAAAACCAAATAAGTCATTGTTAGGCCCGTTTATGAATACAGGCACGTATCACACAAGGTGACAACCTCTCGAATCGAAAACATTCATATCTGAAAAGAATGAAAGATAACTGCTTTTGTGAATCATGCTTTACAATATTGCAAAATGGACCCGTAATAGCTGCACATTCACAAAACTGAAAAGCAGGGGGTTGTGTGCAAAAAAAGTGCCGCGGCATCTTTGAAGTGACAACTCCGCGCAGCTTTCTGAGTGCTGAAGCCACGGGCCATCTCTCTGCTCTGGCCTGTAATGGGTTGGGTGGTGGAACAGCCGTGCCGAGAGGCTGATAAGAGAGGAGAGAGCTTTAGCATACTGCTGTTTTTCAGCTCTCAGGCATAAAATGTGCTGGTAAACAAACGAAAAGCAAACACTGCAGACAAATGTAACCTTGAAACTGAAAGCACACAGGCAAACAGGCTTGAAAACAGACAAACATTACATTCACACACACACACAAAACAAGAGCTGTAGACCAAAAACAACACAAGGGGTGTTTGTTTTTCCCACAAATACCACAAACGTGATCTGAATGATGGATTAAAAGAGAGTGTTGAGCAGACAGGAAGAGGATTTTTTTTTTTATGGCTTCGGATGTCCTTGTTAAAGACACCATCCCCTAGGCCACAGCAACTAGTTTTGAGTTTGCATCCCACTTGACTGTACTCACCCTTCTGGTTGTCCAGCTCAAAATTGCTGTCTTCGTTACCCCCAGTGATGGCATACGTTACGCCATCCCCATCTGGGTCTTTGGCATGCACAATGGCAACTAACGTCTCAGGGCCGGCATCTTCAGAAAGAAAGGTTTTATATCTGCAGAAAGAGGGAGACAGAGAGAGAAAGACAGACAGATCAGGCTAAGAACATCACAGACCCACCATCTGCTTCCCCAACACGGCCTCTGAAGTGTATCCCAGGGCGCACACAAACAACCATGCGGTCCCTGCACTGAGAAGAACCAGAGCAAATCCTAACATAAACACACACACACACACACACACACACACACACACACACACACACACACACACACACACACACACACACACACACACACACACACACACACACACACACACACACACACACACACACACACACACACACACACACAAACTGCAGCTCTAATGATGATACACCACCAGCTCCTTTATGTGTCTCCCAAAACTCTTACCAAGGGAGACGATGAACTGAAATAGAGCCCGTGTGTGTGTGTGTGTGTGTGTGTGTGTGTGTGTGTGTGTGTGTGTGTGTGTGTGTGTGTGTGTGTGTGTGTGTGTGTGTGTGTGTGTGTGTGTGTGTGTGTGTGGGCAGCTCGCTTGCTACACTGTGATTGTTGTCTTTCTGCTGAATCGGGCCAAATGTCTACCTCTCCTTCTGGCTACATTCAATAAATGCCAGAGCCGTAAAGCATGACGCCCAGCTTTCATGGGACCCTCTGCTAGCTTCCGCTCTGATGAAATACCATTGTGGAGAAGAAACCGTGTAAAACTCATATCTGTATATTCTTAGACACTCCCAGACAGTTGGAAGAGATACAGGGGAAAAAACGAGGGAGAGAAACAAATAGAAAAGTAAAACTAAAATAGAACAGAGAGAAGTAGTGAAATATGTCAATATTTAATGTCCATTTCATTATTTATTTGATATATATTATTTTTTTATATCTAATTATTTGTTAAGTAGAAATGAAAAAGGTGGGATAATGTACAGTCATCCGGTCATTGCAAAAAAAAAAAGTTTGATTTAAATTAACTTACTATGTGAAAAGAAAGAGGCTGTTGAGTGAATTGAGAGATCAACGGTCAATTATATAGGATATATAGAATAAAGTATTCCAGAAAGCTCTGCAATAATGAGGCAGCAAACAAAAAGAAAAGGAAAACAGAAAGAGGAAAAGAATCATACATAGTTTGTGAAAAGACAGGGGCTTCATCGTTGACATTAGCCATGCGGATCCGGATGGAGGCTGTGCCTGTGCGAGGGGGCGTTCCCTTGTCCACGGCCACCACCGTGCACTCGTACATGTGGTTGGGTCTCTCATAGTCCAGCCTCTGACTGGGGCTCACCACTCCCTGAGATGAGATGTCAAAGTCCACGCTCTGTATGAAGTAGGAGAGTTCTGCATTCAGGCCTGTATCACAGTCCCGTGCCAGAACTAGAGAGAGAGGGATGAAAGAGCCATGTTATACATCAGGTCACGTTGACTAAAAGCAACAGCTACCAATAACACAGCAGTAAATTGTGGTGAAGGCAACCTTGGCGGGGATCTGTTCTGGGTCAGGCACTGAAAACAGATGTCAGTTCTCAATCTTCTCTATGCTTTTCTCAGACAGTTGTGTTCTCATTAGGCCTGGAATGTTCCGGTATGGGGCTATTCACTATCAATTACAAGCTTTAATGTCACTATGACCAATGCTTGTGTGTTTTTTTGGAAGGTTTTGTGTGTGTATTGGCATTTCCTAAACATGCAATTTAAAGCAACAAAATCAGCCAGTTGTAAAATACTTTTTAATTAAACCTATCTATCTATCTATCTATCTATCTATCTATCTATCTATCTATCTATCTATCTATCTATCTATCTATCTATCTATCTATCTATCTATCTATCTATCTATCTATCTATCTATCTATCAATCTATCTTGAAGGGTTTTGTGAGATTTACCTAGTTAGGACACAGTATAACACTGAAAACCATCATATTTGAAGTTGTTGGACTTCTTGTGTTAAGTGCTTTTTAAATTACGTACGGTGTCATATTAATAGAGCCAATATTAATTAAAACTGTGTAGCGGAGGCCAATTCTATATTTGATCAATTTAAGTGCCCATCTGTCAGTGGCACGGTGAAAAGCTGCTGTTGACTGAAGCAGATCAAAAGTAAAAGTGGAGGAAGGCTTTGCTGTCATTAGGCCCACAGCCAAAGTCAGACGTCCTGTATCATTATACTGCAGGCAAGCTGTCATCACACCCAGCCAGCTAGCACACTCATTTACTACAGCCACATGACGGACTTCTAATCTCCAAGGCAAATAGCTAGCACCCACATATGTAGCAACGTACAGCAGAAAAAAGCTGAGGACTTGTTGCGGCGGTAGGTAGCAGGTGGGTAAGGGTGGGTGTCAGCGCCTCGCAGGCGTAAAAACAAGAGTCCTAGCAGTCGAGCAAGCATATAAAGTCAAAGTCATACAGCCAGGATTCAAACAGAAGCTTCATTAAAAATACAAGCCCTAATACACTGTCTCTTAGGGCTACCTATTACCATATTTAATACATGCGAACGAGAGACCAGGGCTAAATTAAACATACCAGTTAGGCAGAGAGAGAGAGAGAGAGAGAGAGAGAGAGAGAGAGAGAGAGAGAGAGAGAGAGAGAGAGAGAGAGAGAGAGAGAGAGAGAGAGAGAGAGAGAGAGAGAGAGAGAGAGACTGGAAGGAAGGTGGGCTAAGGTTGGGCGAGTTTTAAGTGCGTTGATTCGCCGTGCGCTAAATCCTCTCCGAGAAGTTTTCCATGCGATAATTGGAGTGCGTTCTGCACTTCTCTTCCTGCTAGGCCCTATTAAAAGCCGGCACCCAATTTACAGTCTAATCCCATTTTAAGGTAAACAACAATAATAATCTTCTCTCCCTTCTGCCAGGCTTTGCACAGTTGACGATTGCTCCGTGTTTTTCCTTTTTTTCCCCGCTCACAACAGAACACATTTGATAAGCAAATAACAGCCCCAGCTGGTGTTTGTGTGAACCTGCTGCTTTTACATGTTGAGAGCGAGAGAAAGACAGCGAGGGAGACGAAACAAGAAGAGAAAGAAGAGAGAGACAGAAAAAGAAAGTTGTTTTGTGTTACCACACAAAAACAGAAGAGCCAACTGGAATCAGAGGCAGGAATCATTCTGTTTGCATACGACAGAAAGCGAACAGTGCATGTTTTCACCCGCCGCAGTGATATATAAATATAATTGAATTGCATAAATGCAGTTGGCATTCTAGATTTGTGCCTCACAAAGCATGCTGTCTGCCTGATCTGACTCACTTCTGTTCCTTGTTGTTTTGCTTTTCTCTCTTTTCTGCTTCTTTTCACCAGAGTCGCAGGCTTGTGGACAACAAAGTCTAAATTTAGGGTCGTTTATCATGGAAGGTGAGGAGCTCTTTGAAATGGTGGGCATCTCTGGGCTTCAGATCTCAGATGAGCACTGGATGAGAAGAATCTCCCAGCCTCTGAGAACAAAGCTCATTAGCTTCTGTTCGATACTAAGAGAACCAGTAGATTGGAGACTGTTAATACAACTGGATCAGAGATGAAAAGGACACATCATGTGGACATCATCCTATCATGTACAGATCATGTTTAGTTTTACTTTTTGTACTGTGTGTTAATTTTCGCTTGTTTACATTTTTATTTCACATATTTTTAATGTTGTTAACTGCTTTTGCCTGTAAGTGGTTTTAACATGTTGCTATGTGGTTGCTAAGGTGCCGATGTCAATTAAGCTAACCCAGAGGTCTCTCTGATTTTCTGGTCTCTAGATATGGCTCGGGTCCATCCTTCAATGTAATTATTGAATTTTTACTAGAGACACTCAATGTTGCCCATATTGTTGGTTCCATAATTGATCCAATAGCCAAAGTTTTTTTTTTATTAGCATCAGTCAATACTGGATAGAACTGTATATAGTATTGGATATTTAACAAATGTTAAGACTATCTTTGTCATCATATAATGCTCACTTAAAGTTAATCTTTAGGGGGAAAAAAATAACACTTCAGTATGATCTTTAGCAAATCTTAAAATTAATATTCAAAATATTTTATTAAATAAAAAATGAAAATTAATATTAATTTATCATACTGAATATTAAAATATTCCTGCCTAAATTCACCTGTAGCATTTAAAATAAATCAGTTTTATTTTAAATGTATTTATACAAAACAGTAGAGGATTTTGGCTAACATGAAAATAATTATGGCATAACTGGGCAGATTTATAATCCAATTGATGCATCCCTAATTTTTCTCCCCGTATTATATAACCTAGGCGCTCAGAAAAGTAGCACACCTCTCTTTAAGAAAATTTGAAGTATAATTTAAGCGTGTAGCAAAAATAGTGTTTAAAATCTTTAAATCCCAAACGTTAAATATAAGCAATAGTAATACATTATAGAACATTTATTCAAACAACTAATGCACTAAAGCCTCTTTCTGAAACGCAACACCACGACTCATTCATGTTTTTGAAGCCACTAAAACACCTTCAATTACAGTGATATGATCGCAGATAGGGCTGACACAGAGAGATAAACAGGTCCCATCTCATTAATAATTGTGTTTTAGAGGAGGAGGTCACGAATGCCACTGAGTAGATCCCACCTCTATTTCTGGGTCACAGTTTCTGACCTGTGGTTATAGAGCCAACAATGTTAGCAAAGCACAAAATGGAGGATTGATGGCCTGACTAGCTTGACGGAGGTAGTCAGGATGATGAGCGATTGAAGAGGAGAGGAAGACGGGGGCAGAAAAGCTCCTCTGCCTGGGAGCCACCAAGCTGGCTTTGATTACAATCCATTTACCACCCAGAAAGTGCTGCCATAATGAATTATTTCATAATTACAGACTGAGTTGAAGAGACAGTCGCCCCCGCAGAGCAAACGGCAACAGCACCTGCCTCAAGAGCAGGACCGCCGGGGGGAAAAACATGGACAGAGAGACAGAAAGTGAGACAGTAACAGAGATGGGAAGAGAGACAAATCGAGAAACAGACACTCACCCTGCAGTAATGATGTACCAGTCGGGGTGGTCTCAGGGACGTTGTCTCGACTGTAAATGGAGTGCATAAACTCTGGTGTGCAGTCATTCTCATCTGTGATGTGAACCACCACCTGCATAAGTATGAAAATGAGACAGAGAGAGAGAGAGATGTTATTATGTGGACAAGTCTGGAAACATGAATGGTTCAGCCTCCCGCTGAAAAATAGTCTCCTTCCAAACACAAGTTATATTAAATAAATTTTAATCAGGGTTTTAAAGCATCAAAATGACTTGAATAGAGTTCTTGATGGGTGAGTGTAGAGGCATTAACCATCAAATGTATGTCTTTTACCAAATTCTAAGAACATTAATGGATTATTTACAATGCTTTACATTAAGTTGACAGAAATCTGTTATGTGTTCTATTGTTGTAAATAGCTCTTGCCACAGAATCTTGTGATGACGCGTAAAAATACCAAACGTTACAATACTTTACAGACAGATTAAAACAGAACAAGACAGAACATTTGCAAACAAGCTCATCACAATGGTAGATAATAATTATTTATCACACTACTTCTGCAAACATACTCAGAGTCCTTACTGACCTTCCATGCAAAATTCATATGGCTATAGAAAATGATTAAAAACATGCCAATATGTGCATTATTATGAGTGTAAGTGAGCTACAAATTATCACTTGATGGATTGGGTTGTACATTTTCTTTCTATTTTTATCAATCAGTAAAATATTGTTTGTCATTGTAATCAAAAGCATTTTTTTAAATCAAATTGTTCATTACAATTCAGTATATGACAGACAATTTAACTTCCAGAAAGATGGTTGGCCTAAATATCTGTATAGGAGGCTATCTTTTCTACAGGGACTAAAACCCTGCATGACTATAGACACATTTAATGTCCTGTTCTCTTTCTGAAGGCTTTCGGTTAAGAACAGCATTAAACATGGAATAACATTAAAAGAAGAGACAGAAGCAGAACAGAACAGCTGTGGCAGAAGCCACTGAATGCAAATGGCTCAACCACCCCACAAACACACACATAAACCGCAGTCCCACTCAGTGTGTAGACTTTAATGTAGCAGATCTCAACTGAAGCTCAGATGATAGCTTATGGAATCCCTCTATCTACATTCAGGCTTCTCTCTGTGCAGCGATTTTGTTAGCATTCAAACTGAATACTGGCACAGGATTTGACTTTGACCGAACAGAGGCAGAGGGAAAGCGAGGTACGTGTTCTCAGTAGGAGCGTTAGTCATGGTGAGGGAGAGTCCCGCAAAACTGCTTATCTCAGAGGAGCAGAACTGCCAAGAGGGAAAAGTTCCTTACACAGAACACACACAGCGCCATAGCTGACCATACAGCTCTGAAGCAGTCAGGACAGCATCTTAAAGCCCATGTAGCGCTGCATTTAAGGGTTTCTTTTTCTCTGCTGTCGTCCCTCGGGAATCTGCCTAACAGTGGGGAACGTTCTGTTTGTTTCATGGCTGCTAGAGGTTGAATATGGCAGTAATGAATCTGATGTCTGCTGCTGGAGGAGCATTACTGCTAATAACAACAACAACAGGGGTCTAAAAGGGATGAAGAGTCTTAGAGCAGAGCTTCATCATTATTTATGAAATTATTTTCACATGCTAAGAGGACAGACGCTCACGCTTCTCTTCATTTCTTCTTTTCTTGTCTCATCTAATCTCCTCCCCTCTCGTCTCATTATTTTCTCTTCCCCTCTTGCGTCATCTCACCTTTGTCTTTAGTCTCTGTTGTCGTCAACTCATTTGGTCTTTTTTATCTCCATTTCCTCTAGTCTCATTTCATTTTTTAGTGTTGTGTCTTCTTTTCTAATCTTGCCTCGTCTCTTTTCTTCTCACCTCTTCTCTTCTCTGTTATCCAATCTCAACTCATTTAGACACTCTTTTCTTCTCATCTTAGTCATCTATGTTCTCTCTTTTTTTTCTGATATTGTTTTGTCTATTGTCTTTTCTGGTCTCTTCTCACCTTGTCTCTTTTCCTCTCCTCTTCTCTCATTTTGTTTCATCTCATTTCTGTTCTAGCTTGTCCTACTCATGGAGTCGTCTTCAGAGATGCTGTAATGATTTGGCAGGGGGCAGTGACTCTGACAATTATCTAAAGTGTGTGTGTGTGTGTGTGTGTGTGTGTGTGTGTGTGTGTGTGTGTGTGTGTGTGTGTGTGTGTGTGTGTGTGTGTGTGTGTGTGTGTGTGACTGGTGCTGGCACAGACGGAGTTACACATCACTGTGTCTCAGCCAAGTCCATCAAGAGGACTCAATTAATCTGGAGGAACTTCTGCCAAACAAAGAAGATCAACACTGAACAACAACAGTGTGAACAACACGCACACACAGATGGATACATTTGCTCCTCTAATAATGGCAACAACAACATGATGGATAAAATAGATCAAACATCTGTTATATTTCTTTGCCTTTGTCACATCATTTTATCTTACACATAAAGACACATGCACCACCAAGTTTCATAAGTGGCAACAGTCATAGCTGTGGCGTGTTTGATGGCCTCAGTGCCACACAATCTCTCATTACTGCTTTTCTGCTGATATGTGTATGTTTGTTCCTGTTTGTGCCTGTGTGTACCTTTATGCATATGTGTGTTATTGTGTGTATCAAAGCATATGTAACTTTCTCTTCTGAAAGAACCAGATGTGTAATGAAATTGTACAAGGGCTGGATGCGAATGTCTGACAGCCACACATACAGGATCATAATGTCAGGCCTAAAGGCCCGTTCACACCAAGAACGATAACTACAAAGATAACTATATTAGCATACACACCAGCAGATTATATTATTCAGTTTATTCTAAGTGCGTGCTCGTCTGCCGCTTTAAATGTTCGAGCTTGTTACAGCAGGAAGGATTCTGATTGGCTGTCAATGTTTTCAGCTGGATAAAATCATTCTGAAAGTGATTCCAATGATATAGTTTCTCTGTGCCATTATAGTTATAGCTGTGGTGTGAAATCTGCTATTTAATGTTGAGAAAGATTTTTAGAACTATATCTTTATCGTTATCTTTATAGTTATCATCCTCGGAGTGAACAGGCCTTAAGACGCCTGAAGAGATCTTTATCTAAATAGGTGTGTTGGTAAATACAATGTATAAGTTTAATGTATAAGAACTAGTCGTGTACTTTTGACCTAAATGTACTTTTGGAGATAAAAATTGTTGAAAAATGCTTTTATTTAAATCTGAAAAAATTATAACTAAGAATTTAAGAATTTAAGAGCAATAAATATCAACGGAAAGCCCATGTTTAGATAGCTAGGTAAAGGTGTGCTAACCTCTGCCATGTTGCTCAGTCCTGTATCTGGTTCAGAAGCTCTGACTTGCAGGTGATGGAGATGTTGTCCACTCTCATAGTCCACAGTACGTGTCAGGCTGAGCGCGCCACTCTCCTGGTTTATGCTGAACAGGTTGCCTGGGTTTACTAGAAGCATATAGGACAGACTCTTCCTTTGGAACGAGACAGCCTGGACCACCGCCACCCTACAGACACATACAGGAAACAGATTCAGTGCACAGGCCAGCATTTAATTCATGTAGATGTACTAAGAACTGTGAGGAATTTTATAGGAAACCTACAAATCTGTGAGCTACCAAGCAAGACAGTATTTATTTATCCTTTTTTTTATTTTTATTATTATATATTTATGTATTTTATCCAAATACAAAAAAGTACTACAAATGACTATATTACAATTTATAATAATGTTATATAAATGTATAACAATTTATAATTTTATATTTTAAAATATAATTTATTTCTGTGAATGTAAAGCTGAATTTTCTGCAGCCATTACTCCAGTATTCAGTATCACATGACCCTTCCGAGATAATATGGTGATTTGGTGCTCAAGAAACATTTCTTATTATTATGTTGCAAACAGTTGCTAAATATTTTTAAATAAACCATGATCTTTCTTGGATTATTTGATGTATAGAAAATTTAAAAGAACAGCATATATTTTAGATAGAAATCTTTTGTAACATTATAAATGTCATTACCGTCAACTTTTGATCAATTTAACGCATCCTTACTGAATGAAAGTATTTTTTTTTTTATAAAAATAAAAAAAATATTTTTTTTCGTTTAGGATCCTGCAAACATTAAACTATTGGATTTTGTGCTTCACATGAGAAGTTATTTTTGTGTGACACACAGAGATGCTGCCTTGATGTAAAACATTACAAATTAGAAATAGCCGTTTAAGTTAAACTGCTCCCTGAAGCCCAATTCACATTTTAGCCTGCAGAAAGTTAATTTTAAGCAGCAAGAATACATACAAATTATTTTCAAAAGCTATAAAAAAATGGCCCATTAGCGGCCAAAATATATATAATAAAATATATAATAATATATAATAAAAACACTTTCTGCTTGAACAGGGTTTTAGAATGCAGCTGCTTTTGTTGGCAACTCACAAGATTTTGGAAAATGGGAAATAATGCAAGTCTGAGATATGGTGATTCTTTGTGGCTCTCTTCCCATGTCATCTCCCCTCCACACTCTTTAATATGTCTCTCTTTTTAATGTCTCTCTTTCCATGATTAGCTGTCCTCTCCTCCTCCACACAGATCATTATGCTCTGGTCTGTGCCAGTGCCCGAAGGGAGAAGTTCAGACACTGCTCTTCATGTTTATCCAGAAGTTTCTTTTAATAAATATTTGAATTTGAACACGCTTTCAAATTCAGAGCCTGGGGACAAAATGATGCATCTGTGTTCCTCCTCTCTGCCACAACCCCCTCCATTCACTATGTCCCCCCTCTCTCAACCTCCGCTATCCCTCGAGGCGAATTGTTTCATGCAACAGATGACACATAAAGCTTCAGAGTTGGCCACGTTCACACAATCCTTCTCTTACTCTCTAATGAGCAGTACATTTTGAATCTTCTTACATGCAGATGCACACAAACACACCCACTAACACATAGTTTCCTGTACTCACGCTCGGCCCACCCCAGTGCTCTCTGGGATGTACATAGTGTAGGTGGTGTTGGTGAACTGAGGGGGCCGGAAGCCGGCCAATATGAACACAGAGGCGAGCGGGCCCCTCCTGCCCTGTGAGTCCACGGCCTGGGCGGTCAGTGTGTACTCCTTACTGGGGGTCAGAGGTCGCCCTGTGGTCTTCACTTCTCCTGTTGTTCGGTCCACTTCAAATGAATCTTCCCCACCTGTCACAACAAAACACACCCATATAATGTTAAAATAAAATAAAATACAATTGTAAGTTAAGTCTAAGGGCAAAATATTTTAATAATATGCTATACGGTATAAAAATATTAGATGAAAAAACAAACATAAAAAAGCTTAGAAACTAAAATAAACAGTTTAAGTTGAAGTACTAAAATTACTAAAATAATAATAATAAATATTATTATCATTATAAAATAAAAGGTAATTCAAAACATTAATATATAGTATAGAAGTAAATAAATCATAATAAAATAACACTGATTGTGGTCAACAAAAAATGTACATTTTCAAAAATTATTTTAAATATATATGCAGAGTTCAGATGCAAAAGCCTCTAAGTGCCATCTGAAATTTTCTTCTAGAATGATAATTTTTATCAAGCTTGTATATTTAAGTTTAGTAATTTCACTTAAATGACAATTAATAGGTAATTGTCATTTAATTGAAATTACTGAACTTTAATATACGAGCTGGATAAAAATGATAATTCTTAGAGGCTTTTGCATCTGAAATCTTCATATATACATTTTAGATGTAAAGATAAAAAATTTTTATCCAGTATATTAAGTATATTATGACATATAGGCCTATTATAGGGACATGAAAATGTATTGCATAGTAGGAACAACCTGCCTAGTTTTGAAATTATGACTTTGGGCATGTAGAAAAAATCTGCATAAATCGCCTATAACTGTGATATGGCACTTGTTTATAATCACATATTAAAAAGAGCAACTCTTGTAAAGTTCAGCTCAGAGTGCAAGAGGATTACAAAGTCATAAAAGCCTTGAAGTCTTTTTACACACATTAGGAGTAAGGGACCCTTCTGCCAGCTGTGGTTCAGTGCATCTGTGTGTGTATGTGTGTGAGGAGCATTATGCTCCCCTCTGTTCCTCCTTCAGGACAATAGCAAGACAAGAGCTCATTTTAACCGCTGTCCCCTTGAGCGTGTCATTATTTGGGATTGGAGGAAGAGGAAGTGGATGAAGAACACAGCTGCTGAGGCGGAGCAGATCTCCCAGCTGTACCCGCTCTGCCTTGCCCTTCTTGCAGCTGTGCTTGAAGACTCATCTGCAAAGGTTCTGATTCAGAATCATGCTTGATTCTGTCTTTGCAAGCTCTCTTCGAGTAATGAAAAATGTAATGATAATGTTGAGAAATTTATGATCTATGCCCATTATCTCCACTTTGCATCTTATTCAGGCTAAGAACTGCCCACTTAGACAGGAACAGGAACAGTTTCTTGTTTTATGTTTTAAGTAAAATTGATGTACAATTGACTATTCAGGTATACACAATTACATGCTACTAAACAAAAGGAAAAATCTGATTATCTACCTGACATCAATGATTGTATTGTTATATTTGAATACAGACCGTTCAAAGGTTTGTGCTTGGTAAGATTTTTTAATGTTTCTGAAAGTCTTTTATGCTCACCAAGGCTGCACATTATTCTTTTGAAAGCAAAGCTGGATTTTTAGCAGCCATTAATCCAGTCTTTAAAAATCCTTCAGAAATCTAACCTCAAACTTTTGAACAATAGTGTCTGCATTTATTGCATAATGAATTATGATTAGTGTGCTGTAACTATTTTAGCTGCCTTTACACTATTATATGAATATAGTCAAGGCTAAAGGATGTTGTAAGGCACAACTTACAGTAAAATGCCTGCAACCCTTTAGCTGTAAAAATATTCATAAAATAACACAGCCTTGATTTTGTTAAGGACGCAATTTTTCATTCAAATGTTATTAAGCAAACTTATTGTGAAACATAACATGGCTGAAATACTGTAATGTCCCATCAGCATACAAGACCCGAACTGTCCGTTTTATATTTTCTATCTATGTTTACCTGAAACATTAAGACCATTTTGCTTGCAAGCGCAAGTAAATCTTTCTTTAAGTCCAAATTGTAAATTGCCTACTTGACAATGAATGACATTCAACTAAAAGACTGATCAAAAACTTGGAGAAAGAGCGCTATAGGCAAACGGCACCTAAAGCCAGATTTTATAAACATCTGAGTGTAATATCACCAGAGACAGAATATTTATAGCAGAGTATAAATCCTTATGGACCAGAGAAGTCATTTTGTAATGTCACAACATATCAGATGATGAATGACTAGCCATTATGAGAGGTTATGATTTTCTGAAGATGTCCTAGAGGTACAATAAAACCAGTATAACGCACCTGTCCTAACACACACACATATAGATCAGCATGCACATATAAGTTGTATGTTTAAAGAACATTTGGTCTATTTGCTTTTGACTAATTGCTGCAGATTAAACTCCACAGTGCGTCAAATTCATTTAACCTTTGTTGGTCTCTGTGCACTAAATGGAATCACGTATATTAAACAGGAACGAATAACTATGGAAACGGCATGGATTACATTAGTGACTTAGTGCTTTATGCTATTTCGATTACAGCAGTAACCAACTGTCTAATGAAAAAGGCATGTCATTGCCATAGTTTCAAAATAAAATCGTGTCTATGGTGTCCATTATGATTTCATTGCAACTCCATTCCATAAAAAGAAAATTTAACAAAACTTTAAACATCCTGTCAGTACATTTCTAAGTCTCTGAATTTCTCTCCCAAGCTAAGCTGAGTGTGTTAGCTGAACAATTTGAGTTTCAAGCATAAACAATGCATGGGGTTAAAATTATTGATCATGTAATGCATGTCTGCATGTGAGACATCAGTCTAATTCCCTTTCTATCTAAAGTGGGGCAGCGTTGTTACTGGCAGCATGATTCTATTGACAGTTTTTCGATGATTAAAGTGTTTGCCCATCAAACCCACCATCAACCAATAGGAAGTGGGCTGTTCCCACTGAGCCATCGCCAGTTCGGGCCACAAGCTTGTAGACCACAGAGCCAGTGCCAGTGTCAGGGCCCACGGCTGCCAGGTAGGGATAGGGGAACATGGCCCACTGCAGATCTGACAGGTTGGAGAGGGTCAGAGTCAGCCGGCACAGGTACCATTCATCCCCTAGAGAGAGAGAGAGAGAGAGAGAGAGAAAAATGTTTTGAATTATTAAAGAAATGCATCACATACTAAAAACTCCATTATAGCTCTTTTGCACGTAACTCTTTTGCATATACCATTGATATATATTTACTAAATATGTTGTTTTCATAGCATTCAGTCGGCACGTTTATTTGAAGGACAGTATTGAGTAGGATGTGGAATAGTGTATTTTGTCAATAAATAAATTAAAAAATTAAAATTGGCCTTTTTAGCCGATTAATCGAAGAAATAATCGGCCAACTAAGCGATTTAAAAATAATTGTTAGTTGCAGCCCTAGATATTGTAGGAGTCTGCAATTTATTGTACAGATTTTTTAAATGCATTACAATACAGAAAATATGTCAACAAGAACTGCAAGATGATGAATCAAACTCAAATAAAAAAATGTTTTTTTTTTTATTGAAATTATTTGAAAATAATAATAATAATTAGGGGTGTAACGATACCTTGCTATATCAAGCTATAAAAATACGACGATATGTATGAATTGATGTAAACGATATGATTTGCGGTATAAAGTTAATTTAGTTCCTCTAAACTAGATCAAAGATCCAAAGATTCAAAAATGTAAATTGTAAAAATAATAAATTGAGTGGTCTAATCCAAATCCAAGTCTTTTGAAGATACACAATGGCTTTAAATGATGAACAGATATACAATGACGCACATACTACATGGATGTATCAAATGCTTGCGTGATGTGCGAAAACAACATGAGAGTGAGTAAATACAGAATTTCAATTTTTGGATGAACTAACCATTTACAGTTTGGGAATAGTCATTTTGACATGCGTTCCGCTTCTTGCAATTAGAACTGTGATTTATTGCATTGATCATCTGAAGCAAATATTCACTACCGGAATGGCACTTCTAATTATTGTGGTTGTAGATCTGTGGTTATAGACAGGTACAAAACGAAAACAGGCACAAAACACAGCATTTATTCAACTGAGATGAGGGCCAACAATAGGCCCTAATGAAAGAAATTCAAGGCCTGTCATCTTCCCTCTCATGATACTCTTCTTGTTTTATTCCTTTCATTGTTTTCTTTTTGGAGGATGCTCATAACACCGTTCATAATCTCTGTAATCTCAGCAAAAAATTCAAAACACATCTACCAGGCCAGAGTGTTGTGTTTATAGCCCTGAAAGCACATCTTCTAATCTCAATACCAGCGAAAAGAGCAGGAGGGATAGAGAAAGCCTTCAGCCACCCTGAGTTCAGTGACGCCTCTCGGCTTCAGACTGTCATTCAGCCCGAGGACGCTCGGCTACAAGAGAGAGAAATGACATTTCTGTAGAACACGTCATCTCTGACTTCCCCTGTATGTCCTGAGGAAGATTGCTGTCAGAGACACGATCCGCTCCCTCAGACGGCCTCAGAAGATCAGACAGAGAAAGGACTTAACAGAACAGAAATATCTTTTTGGGGGTGTTTTTCAGCTCTCTTTTCTCTGTTGTTAGCTTGTTTCCAGACTTGCACCGTGTTGTTTTTGGAATTTCACGCAAAAGTGAGACAACAGTGAGAATAAGAAGAAAATTCACTTCTAAGCATCTTGTCAACATGGAACATACTACCGTTACCCTCACTTCCTGTCTTTTCATAGCCACACTTTGGAGTATGTCATAAGAGAGTGATCGAGGGAGATGCAAGGAAAAGGCGAAAGATACAACGAGAGCAAAAGAGACACAAGGGTCGGGGGTTTGGGTGTCTTGCCACTATGTTTCCCCGTTTCTTGTGTTGTCAGGATGTGAGGCGATTGTGGAGACCTTGCAAACGGATGGACTGGAGGTCACGTTGGACAGACAGTCAAATAGATAGAACCACATCAATGCCAGCAGATTAAAAACACAAACCAACAAAACCCCACAGATCACTGCACATGTTAAAGTCAACAAAAAGTGACATTCTCTATGCAAATACATGTAAATCCTGTTAATGTTGCTGTTGGTGTAATCAAATTCTGTGTCTGTCCACTTGCCGCAGTGATTCACTGACGTTTGAGGATAATACAGATAAATTATCAGTGGTCTACATGACTGAACCTAGCAAGATGGATGCTAAATACATGCATAAAGCTCCAAATAAGCTTTAGCAGCATGGCAAGAAACAGAATCATAATGTCTTGCTGAATAATATTTTATTATATTTTTATATTCTGGAAACTTTCAAAAGCTGACAAACTCATGCATGATTGATGCATTTTACTGAATACTTATTGGCTAACATTGTCGTGTCGCGCCGCAACAGCCTGCAGTTCAACAGCCTTCCTGTAGCTCAAACAGTAGAGCATTGGTGCTTGCAACGCCAAGTTCATGGGTTTGATTCCCAGGGAAAGCAACAACTGATTAGCGACCATTGCAAATCCATTTGTTCTTTGTATCAGAAGTAGCGTGAGTGCTTGAAGTACGTCAGAAACAGAATGGGGCATCAGTTTACAGCTGGGAATTTCTCGTAACGCGCCGTAGACAGAATTTCTAATTATAATGGTCCAATTTGCTCTTGTCGCATCATGTTGCAGCGCACATGGTGTTAGAATAAAATAATTATTACCTTATGATCCATCTGTTTTCAAATGCACATCATTTAAATATCACAACATCGATGTCTGTGCACAATACACAGTAGTATTTACAAGAAAACCCACATACCGAATGTTTTGAATGCGTCATCGCATTACAAGAAAAGGATGAAACCGGCAGCCTGAGTGGCTTCAATATGCTGTCTGTCAGAGATGATAACGAACACATAACGCACGCAAATATAAATTTGTTTTTCACTCGCTTAAATTGAATGATCAGAGAACTGAGAGAAATACTTCCCACTGCATGTTAGAGAGAATAAACGCCAATCCAACTGAAAAACTTCACTGGGTTAGTAAACATCGTTCAAATGTTGGTTTTGACAGACATTTTTTTATGCACGAACTACGCATTCTGATTTTGACATTCTTGTTTTGAAAAATGTTCTATTCTTGACTGATATTTTTCATAATTTTATCAATAGATTAAGAGATAAATGAGTGAGCCTGAGATGAGTGCCTGTAGTCGTCCAATTTGACTCCCATATGTTGATGTAACATATATTATAAACTTGACAGGTGATTTTTACAAAATGTACTTTGATCACTATCTTCTAAGTGGTTTAAAAGGTTAAGAATGTTGTGTAATTTTCAAATAAAAAATTATATTATTTTACATGATTTGTTACATTTAATTACCCCCTAGAAGGTGTGTGTGTGTGTGTGTGTGTGTGTGTGTGTGTGTGTGTGTGTGTGTGTGTGTGTGTGTGTGTGTGTGTGTGTGTGTGTGTGTGTGTGTGTGTGTGTGTGTGCGTGCGTGCGTGCGTGAGTGCGTGCGTGTGTAAAATATGTAAATTTAGAAGACACATATACTGTTTGTGTACATTAGAGACTCTACATCTTTAAGTCTTTAAAGATCCACATTCTCCACGTAGACACAGACCTTAGAAGCGACCCTTCCTACCTCACACTGTGCTCTGTGTGCAGCCCAAAAACTGCAGTGGCCTAAAGGTCCAACAGATGTGGATCAAAACCCAGCGGCCAACACCCACACCTGAGAGGCTAATGGGCCACAGGCTTAATCAACAAACCTCCAGCAGGGAGAGGGCAGTTCAAGGGACACCCGAGGAACTCTGACCAGGCTTTCAACAGAGGGATTTCTACCCTCTAACTCCTCCAAAACAGCTGTCACAGTATCACCACATCCTGAAGAAAGATAAACACCCCTCGGACAGGGAGAAAGAGAGAGGAAGGAAAGTGAAGGGGGGGAAAAAGCCTTTTGGCTAGGATGGAAATAACAAGGCCAAATGGTAACGAAAGGAGGAGGTTTTTTTTATTTGTTTCATGACTGGGCATTTTGCTCTTTGTTTCAAAATAACACTATGGAATCCCAACTGGAATCTCTTTCTCACTCTGTGCATAAAACCCAATGAAACAACTGCTTGATCGTTTCGGCATCGCAGTTTGCTAGTTTAGATAACGTGAGAAAAAAATCTGAGGAGAACGCACAAAGGCCTTTGTGCATTTGTTTACGCCTCACTAATCCAAGCTAAGCCTGGATGGCAGTGATGCAAAGCATTGGATATAATATGCTCCATGTATAAATAGCTGGTGAATTTAATCTAAGTCCACCCAAAGCTCTGTACTAATTTGAATATCAATACAGAAGATGTCATGAATTGTTGTGTTAAAAAAAAAAAGAGACGAAGAACGGAAAAAAAAGGGAGATGGAAATGGTGTGTGCAGTGTTTGTGTTGTGTTTTTGGTCTAATTTGGTGAACGGTAATTTGACGACTGTATGTAACATAAGCCGATGCTGACTGAGGAAAATTAGATCCCATTCAAAAAGACTTAAATGGTCATCAGCCGCATCGAACATGTGCCGCTTTTCTTTTGTTAGCATGTTTGTCTGCATCTAAAAAAGCAACTCAAAGACACTAGATTATCAGAAGAATGCAATGTATTGCCTCTGAGTGGATACGAACTGCTGAATCAATGCTGATTCACCATGAGCGCAAGACACAAACAACAGAGGAAAATTGCATTGCTTTGAGTTTGCTCTTCCATAATTTAACAACTAAATTTATGCTATAATATTATCAAATTATCTGAAGACTGGAATTAAAAGTAATATATTAAATATTAATTTGAATTAATGAAAAAAGTAGTGGAGCATGAATTAAATGATTGAATGAGTTGTTCTTTTGAATCAGTTGATTCAGTCAGCAAAACCTGTTTGAATGATTCATTCACAAAATGGACTGATCCAGTTCTTGAGTTCAACTGAATTGTCTAGCCCTCGCACTGAAAGACATGTAGCCTAATCAGAGAAGAGAAGAGATGTTGGATAAACAACAAGAATTGCCCATTTTGATTTCATGGTGACTTTAAACTTTGTGCCATTGTTGGTCTGTTTGGGAAGGACTACATCAGGACCAAACCAAAGAATCTGAGAAGGCAGAAAACACGTCTCAGAAACAACCTAAAACAGATGATCTGAAATTACACACAGCTTAGGGAAAGACTTGCAGGTGTCTTGGTGAATGACAGTGTAGGCCAAGTTGTCATGGTTACTGAGATGGTGCAGGTGTCCCCCCGAGTCAAATGTCCGTTTTGCAGGGTTAAGTCTTTGTGACATCCAAACAGCACGCCGGTGAGCTCGCATAATTGCCTTGTCCTTGCTGGCCTGGCAGAAGCAGTTTTTGTGTTACGGTCTAAAAAGAGAGTTCTTTTCATGCTCAATTAAACACTCAACGATGTATATCTCATTGTTGTTCTGATGACATGCTTTTTCAGGGATGTAATTAAGTTTTCAAATCAGGGCCTTTGTCTTTCTCTCTCTCTTTCTGTCACCCTCACTCATGAACCCCACACTGAAATTCCTCCGGGTGAGACGTCTCAAAGAGTGAGAGAAATGCAAAAATAAAACAGATTTTCAAAACTGAGTTCATATTGAGATTGCTGACTTTGGTTCCTTGGAAAACATGAAGTTCAAACTTAGGTTTGGGAGGTTCCAAGTTCATTCACTCCTGTCAATCATCAATTTGAGCATATAAAAACAGCAGTTATTGAGCCATCTCAGCGACACTTCTTCCAGCATCCCTCCACCTCCATATCTCCTCCTCTATTCTATTCTTTCTCTTTCTATGCAATGTTAGGAGGATAGAGCCTCCTTTGAGGACAGCAAGCCAAGTTAGTTTACTATTAACTAATAAGACTTGATGGTCAGGCGAACTTGTGTACTGAGCACAATTGGAGACGTTGAGATCTCTTCTAAGACTTAAAGGCTGCGTTTACACTTGGCATTAACATTGCGATCACCGTGATCCGATCAAGCAGAACTCATAAAACTCTTGAGATATTAAAGAGACCTCATTCATGATGAGCAAGAGAGTGATATCTCACACTGAGCAGGGTGAAAGGACTCAATAGCTGGATGAACCAAACACCAAAACACACGCGCGCAAACACAAAGGGAAAGAGAGCATGATCGTTAGTGTAGGTGTGTAAGTGTGCATACTAATCTGTAGGCAGTAATAGAGGGCAGTGTGTGACAGACAGGGCCTCATTATTGAAGTACTGTGTGTGTGTTTGCAGACTGTGGGGGCTGTTCTGACCCAGCCAAAGCATGAAAGCACAGCGCATCCTAATTAATGATCTCGCATTGTGGCCCACTTTTATTCATAACATCACCCTAATACTGTTCATAAATGCACATCACTGTATAATACACACGTCATTGATAGCAACCATAAATTTGATCATTTTACACTACTTTTCAAAAGTTTGGGGTCAGTTTTATGATTAATTGGGTTAAAGCAGAATTGAAAGCTTTCCAAGAAGTCTCTTGGGTACATATATATCTGTTTGGGAGTCACTGATTTATAATGTCAAAAACATAGTAATACAGGTAATATTTTATCCACTTCTCTCTGAAACATGTTTTACAGGGAGAAATCCACCACAAAGCCACTTTACACATGCTGCTTCTCTCCTCCGCTCCCATTTAGACACAGTTGTTGAAAGAAACACACAATTCAATTCTGACACACGCTTCCACACATCATACACATTCACAAAGTTTCCTGCAGGTTAATTAAGCCCATTTTTCACCGTTGATGAGAGCATGTAGAGAGAGAGATGAGGGGAGGAACTAAACACATATAATTATGTTTCCTCTGTTCTGTTGATTTCAAACCGACATCTGTGTGGGATGTTCTTACACACAAACGCGCACACGCACACGCACACACACACACACACACACACACACACACACACACACACACACACACACACACACACACACACACACACACACACACACACACACATACACACATACACACACATACACATACACAGTCATTGTCTCTCACTGACATATGCAACTGTTCTATTCTCTTCTATGTTATATCAAAGCTTGGGCATGTTATATATTTCATACACTGTCATCTGAAATCCAAGCAATAGTACACTAGGGGGGTAAAAGGAAAACAGACTTTCAAATAAAAGAGAGCGCGCAGTGGAACTCTTACACAGAGGAGAGAAACCACTCAGATAAATGCAACAACACGACTAAGAGATCCTCCATCTTAGTGGTTTTCTCTTTCTCTCGCTACCCTTTTTTCCACTTGCTGTTTATTTCCGTTTCATTTCTGCGACTGAGATGTGATCGAAAGCCCCGAGGCTGTTTGTGTGGACACACATTCTCACTCCACAGTGAAATACAGCAGGAGTACAGCACAGTACAGGACAGCACAACGCTGATCTAAACCACAAATACATTCACAAACACACATGTGCTCCCCTAAAATGGTCACAAACCGTTCCTTCTTTCAGTGGCAACTGATACCGTACTCCTAAAAATAAAGTCAAGTCACCTTTATTTATATAGCGCTTTATACAATACAAATGGTTTCAAAGCAGCTTTACACGGATAAACTGAACAATAATAATGCCAAAGCGCTGTAAAGCAGCTCAAGATAGAAAAAAAATGTGTCATTGTTTAGCTGAGGTCAGTTCAGCGTTGATTGAGTTCCGTTCAATGACTGTGTAAAGATCATCAAATATGAAATGAGCTCAATTCAGCTATGAAGCATTGCAGTAGAAAACAGGGATGTCTTTGTCCAGCTCAGTTCCGTTCTCGTTCAATAGTGTCAGTACAGTCAAATCAATAATATTACTGAATATTATGTGCCCCCAACTAAGTGAGCCAGTGGAAACCAAACTCATTCGGTAACAGAAATGGAGGAAAAAAAGCCTTGAGAAACCAGGCTCAGTCAGGGTGCCAGTTCTCCTCTGGCCAAACGAACCAACATGGTGTGGTTGTGATTCCAGGCTGCATCACAAGTCAGATTTTGGATTAGTATCATTCAGAAAATGTCATCCTGTTCCTTCAGCTTGAAGATTGAGAAATCATTCAGCAATCAACAATTTTCATTAATTTTCTCTGCATCAAGGTTCTTCAGTTGGTTAAATGGCTCATTGGACACAAATGGTTGACCGACTAAACTACACACAGGTGGAGACCAAACTGTAATGTCTAATTTCATAATCTTGTTCTATAGATGAATAAGTGTGTCAGTAAGTCAGCTGGGATTAAGACACTGTCTGACCACAGAGAAAGGGAAATAAAGAGAGATATATAGTAAAAGGCTTAGAAACAATGAAGGCAAGCACCTTTCTCTGACCACTCGTGGGCGAATCAAAGTCCAGTCAGCACAACACAGAAACTCAATTAGAGGCTCTGCATGTGTGTGCAAGGGTTACGGCTGCTGAGTCCTAAGGTGAGATAATGACCGCGATCAGCACCAGCCCACACCTCTGAAAGGAAGCCCGCCAGTGGGGCACACACACACACTGTCTCACTCTCCTGGAGCCGTTATATCAAAGGACGTCACGTTACCTCTGATGTGCTCCAACTCAGACCTAGAGTTTGAATTTAAAATAACCATTTCCTATTTTAATACATTTTATAATGTAATTTAGTCCTGTGATGACAAATCACTCCAGTCCTCAGTGTCACAAGATCCTTCAAAAAATATTTTGAATATTTTGATTTGGTGCTTAAGAAACATTTCTTATTATTATCAATTTTGCTAAAAGTTGTGCTGCTTAATATTTTTCTGGAAACCGTGAAACATTTTTTTTCAGGGTTCTTTGATGAATAGAAAGTTCAAAAGAACAGCATGCATTTGAAAAAAAAAAAAAAATATATATATATATATATATATATATATATATATAGTATATTTAAAACCTATAAAAACTGCCTGTTCTCCAAGTTTTCACTGTTTTGTTATACTTTGTGTCAGTAGGTTTACATTGCTCAATTATTTTCAGTGAATTTGCTGTGTTGCCAAAATACACAAAAACATTTAATTATAAACAAAATAGTATACAATGGTATACAATAAAATAAAAATAAATAAAGAAGCAGTGACACTGCTTTAGGGGGTTCACCCCACACTGGGTTACACCCCCCAAAACCACTGGGTTAATGCTCTACAGCAAGGGCATCTGTTTACCACAACACACCATCAATATGTGATCAAAGGCCTGTGCCCTCCAACAAGAGATTGTTTTCGTCTCAGGTTGATCGCACACATCATCTCACACATCAAGGTGTTTTATTTCCCACATGGCATAGATGTGCTCTGCAGAACTCTGCTGGATCTATGAGATACCTGATCCTGGATCCATCTTTCCACTCTCCCCTTTACTATGAGGAATTAAATCGATCGCTTGGGTTGTGAGGAATGGACAAACCCCAAGCATCGTCTTTCCCTTTGATGCTGCCGCTGAAACTTCGGTTTCATTTCGCCTCTGCAGAAACTCAATTACTTTGGTGGAGTCTGACAGGCTTTACTGAAGAGAGGACCATGGGAAACATTTTCAAATTGATGTCAGGAGAACTGCAGGCACCCTTCCACTGTTGAGATCTGCTTGGTCAAATGCTTGCTCAATTCATCTACTGTGACTTTACAGACTTCGGCCTGCAAGTCCTCTGCTCCATTTGCTTTGTCTGCCCCTTCATCAGAATGGGCCGCACTGTGTTCAGTAGAGACCATGTGGGAAAAGTCATATTAAATGAGTCAATCTGTTCATTACAAAAGCTGACTCTACCCTGTCACTACTGGGGTTTAGCAAGACACATCTCTTTCCATATGTTCTCAAAGCAAGCAAGATTCCTCTGACAAGATATCCTATAAGAATGAAAACTCTTAATAAAATCTTGTTAACAATATCAATTGTTTCTCTTAGACAGTGAGGAGATTAAATAAAGAGCAAATGGAGACTTTTGCTTTTCAGATAGTTCTTTTAAAAAAGAAAAGACTCTAGCAATCTGACATTTCTCATGTAGAGGTTCAATAATGTCTCAAACTGTGCTCAGATTTGCCCAGACACCAGAACTCTGCAATCAAAAGTCTGAGATCTCAATTTGAACTCAAATATTTCACATTAAATTCTTTCATGGTCAAATAATCCATTCTAATCCATTCTAATTGTCAAGGAAACATCTGAGACAAAGTTGACTGAAACTAACAGTTTTAGAAGTAATAAAGACCATAGATTTCTTTATTGTCATTGTAAAATTTTACATACAATGGAATTTTTAGACTTTCCAATGCAGTTAAGAATAGTTAAGTTCATATTGCAATCAAAGGCCATATTGCCCCTTATTGAATAAAGTGCTCATGGTGTTATTTCACTTAAATTGTCTTGTATGTCAAGAGAGTGTGTATATATATGTATCTACAGTGTAGTGTATTTCATCAAAAACACAAACAGCAATAAGAAATGTGACTCAGTAAGCTCCATGTGCAATAGTGAAATAGTCTCATCGGATGCTTTTAAATGCTCCTGTGGGTACGACAATACCTACAGCTTATTCGGACAAATAAATCAGTCTATTCTTCAGGGAGCTTAATTTCTTCGTAATGTAAGACAGGTGTGATGGAAGGAAAGGCTCAGTCCATCCGGAGCACTTAAACAATGAATGGCAAAGATAAAATGAGCGGAAGAAAAAAAAAAAAAAAAAGATGTAGTCGTCAAGCTTAATATTCCAAACTGCATGTAATAATACAGCTGTTCTTAAGCCCTATAAACTACCTCAAAGAAAGACATAAGAAAAATGGAGACAGAGTGTGTAGACTCAAGAAGTTAGCATATAGTACTTCCCATTTTTCACATTACAGCCTCAGGACACACTCAATAATTCACCAGTCCTCACATTTACAATAACGGGTCCCTGAATAATACTATTTTCAATGTGGTTTTCATCATCAAGCAAATGTCTCAGATCCACATTTCATAAGCTCTGTGGAAATCGACCAATCTAAAACATGGAAACTGTCAGTTAAATAATGAATATCTGAGAACTTTTGTTCAGCATTAAAAAATAAAGCCCTAAAAAATTGATGCGAGGGCTCATATCATATTTATGATTTATGCCAGGAAATTTCTTTAAAAAAAGCCACAATCAGAGGTTCTGTGCTGCAGTGTGTGTGTGGTTTCATTACGTCAATATCATGAAGCTTGAAGAAGAAAGGGGAGCTTTTGTACAGGATGGGAACTGGATCTTCTCAGGTTTGGACTAAATGGACAATGAGGAACTCTCTGAACATCCCGTGGATTATGGTCTTTATTGCTCAACTACTGACACATTTCTAAATGAAACAACTGGGTATGCATAAATATTAAAATACTGGCTGATTATTTATATTTATATTTATAAGTTATTTATATTTTTCATTTTATGTTCAATAACCGATAAATGTCAGATCCAACAATTTTATACTATGTTATCTAAATAAAATATTAACACTAAAATGAATGGTTTAAAGTAACTTTAGCCATCAAAAATTATAATGTACAGTGTTAAAAATGGATATTCATTTTTAAATTTGCTTAAAGGGACAATGTGTAGTTTTTTAAGTATTTTATTATCTAAAATCTATATTTTTATTCATAAATATGTCCTCAATAGTGTACAAATACCTCTGCCAATGATCTGACTTATCCTTGTAAACGAAGAATTTATCATGTGACGGGTAGGTCCACGGAGGCTCCAATGTCGTTCCGCCATCTTGAAAAACTATAATTGCAGAGAGGGACAAAAAGTACTAGGCCAACGTGTTTCCACAATGCGTCTTTGTTCAGAGACAGCGTCACGTGACTGAAAGCAGCTGAAACGGACAAGAAGATTTGAGAGACGCTTGTCACTGCCCTGGCAAGTTTAAAAGGCTGCGCTGCACGGTTATTTATAATGGAGGACCATACTTATGTAGAGCCACAGGACCGGAGATTGCAAAAAACAAGGGTTTAATGTCGGGATATTTTTTCCAGGTGGAAAGAGTTGAAGCAGGAGAAAGCTTTCAAAAGAGACGCTGAACTTGCCTGCTTTCTTCTCAACAGGTGACGTTAAGTCAATGTTACGGTCTAAATTACAAGCTTTTTTTGGTCGCTTCTCTGCCTTTGGAAACTTTCAATTCTATCAAACATCCGTTTGTTCGTTGTGTCAAGTTGCAGTTTGTTTAAAATAACAAAACCCGTTCACCCGAAGGAAAACTCGATGAAGTGCTATTAGAAGACATCCTGTCATAGCTTTTTGGTACATAAAAGCTACCGTAGATGCTACACGCATTTGAAAAAGTGAGGCGATGTAGAGCACTATTCGTTTGAATGCAAAATACAATTTCACCGCTAGATGGGAGAAATTCCTACACAATGTCCCTTTAAGATTACATTTAATTGAGTTATTAAATTAGTGTTTTTTAAGATGAACTTTAAGTGAGCAAGACATTTATTTTGAATAAAAAATGCAATATAATTTATGTATTGAATTTAAAAAAACTATATTAATGGATGGATTAAAAAAAACTCTAATATCGGCCGATAAGAATTAATATGGTACTGATATATTATGCATCCTTGACAACCACATGGTCTGTAGTTAGAAGCGGTTGCATTTACATTACTTGTGTAGAGTATGCAAGTCTTCATACTAACGTCTCTGTCTGTCTCTCCATCTGTCCGTTAACCTCACTATATTTGTGAGCAAAGATTCATTAAACTTCCAGCAGGGCTGTCGACCATTAGGCTCGGACTCAGGATAAAGCTTGTTAACGGCTCCACGTTCTGCCTTGTTAAACACAGGCCACGCACAAAGAGTTCTGCGCAATCACATGCAAATGCATGTTAAGTCATGCAAATGAGGAGCATAATTGCTGTTCTTTGTTTGAAATGTGCATTTCAGGGCTCAATGTTTCCACAGAGAACAACAGAAGAGAGAGAGAGAGAGAGATAGTGAATAAGAGAGTGAGAAAGAGATTTGCTCTTCATTATTCATTAGCGAATCATATGTCTGGCTAGATTTATGATGCTGCAACATGAGAACAAACAAAGTGGATCCTTTCGTCACTCATGCATGCGCACCACAAAAAAGAAAAAAAATTATGGAAAACATGTAAATTGCAGGATTTGTGCCAAAACATCATTCCAATTTAACGATAGCAATTATAGACACAGATAATGACCCAAAGCCCTCAGAAACCCATGGTGGGCTTGTATGCTCTTAAGAAAGCTCATTTCCTCAAGGCTGAATGTGCTTGTATTTGTCTTTAACCCCTGTTGAGGCTACACTCTCTCTTTTGAATGGAGAAGTGCCATGCTGGAACGAGTCAGCGTACGTTGGTCTGGTTGAGCTTAGTGGCAAATCCTAACAAAACTTCCAGCCATTCATTCAGCCCCCGGAGTCCCCACAGGGAAATCGCGGAGCTCCACTGCCAACATTCCCATGTCCCATTCAGGTGAAATACTCCCCTCTGTGTCTAGATTTTCCACTCAAGTGATTCTGTGAAGAAGTGGCACACCGAGCTGGATGGGACCTTGGCACACCCGCTGGGATAGTCTACAAAAAGCAGACGCACACATGGGCACATGAATGCCAATGTTTTCAAACACTGGAAGATGAAGAGAAAGCAGTTCTGCTCGCATTTAGAAAAGATGAAAGGTACCTACAGCTGCGCCGCAAATTAGGTTCGGGGTTGCCCCTTCTGAGTGTCTGATGGAGGATTTGCCCATGTACCAAAACAAACACATGTACCCAACGAACTATTACAATCATTTTTGATAATTAGGATGCTAAAAAAAATACAATTACATGAAAAACTTATACTTCAAAAAATTTAACAAAAATTAGAAGCGTTGCCTTATAGCAGATAACTGAAATTTTAAATACTACAATGACTAACCTAAAACTGAAATAAAAAGAATGATTTCGGTATTTAAAATAAAGTTGAAACAAATTAAGATAAAATATAAATATAAGATGAATAAAATAACTAATATTTAAAAAACTTAAACAAAAAATAGAAATGTAACAAGTTTAAAAAGAGAGTTGAAGTTCAAGTACTAAACCTAAAAATAAATTAGCTACACAGAAATATAAAAACTGAAAAAAGCGCATAACAAAAATATAAAAATGAAAAAGAAAACTGAGAATATAAAAATAAAATCTAATCAAAATATTGATAAACATTGATAATTCTAAAATTAGACAGTACCCCACCCCCACCTTAACTAAACGCACACAACGCGGCTCAATCTGCATCCCTGAAGAGCAAAGACATGGCTCGGTGATCAAAGCAGAAGATTTGTCTTTTTGTTTGTATAAATGGCTACCAAAAACGGCTAAATAAAGAACGCTAAGCCGGCCGTGGATTTAGGAAAGTTGGCGATTTCAAAAAGCGGACAACTTGCGAAGAGAAGCCAAACAATGACTGAGAATCGATAAATCTGGCATAATCTCACTGAGCACCCACAATGGCTTCCTTTCCAACAGGAGAACAGAATCATGGGAAAGTTGTCCAAGTCTACCTCAAATTTCTGAGTTGGTTTTTATTCTCTCTCCCTTGTTTCATTATTTTATAACTGCATGAAGTGTGACTCCAAGACTTCAGGACCTGTGGAAACCGAGGATTAGTTCTGGTGTAAAGTTCTCACACTGGGATCTGAGGTATGATTAAGGAAGCCTCCATCTCTGCCCCCGTCACCTCTTCTCTGTTCCCTATGAATCCCTTTCTTCTCTCTCTCCCATGGTCCTTTCAGCACTCACTTCTTTTTTACATTCCTCACACTTTGGCTCCGAGATATCTGACAAAAACTGCAGAGGTTTATGAAATTTAAGTCGTTGTGAGGCTCTAATCGAAAGCCTGAGTCTCCCTCCGCTTGTTTAAAAGATCTCACTGCTGGAAGGCAGCTAGATAAGAAGCAACCACTCAAACCAGCTCTCAATCGGATTTCCAGTGATAAAGTTGTTTACTTCACTCCTCTGCGCTTTTCTCCTCTCCCGCTCTGACTGAAGCTGTCTAGCTTCTGAGATGCTACGGGGAAACAAGAGGCAGACAAAGTTTCGCTTAAAACAAAGACTTCAGAATGTTGTCCACAGGCTAGACGTTTTTGTCTGAAATGATAGATGGTGCAGAAAAGTTTCTCTCGAGAGGACAGTTGGATACTGGATGTCCTCGTGTGGATTAGAGGTGGGCGATATATCGTTTAGACGATAATATCCAAATTGTTGTCTGGACGATATGCAAAATTGGGATATCGAATATTTCATAATTTGTACAATCCGACCCCCCAAACATGAAAAGAGCTGAAGGAAGTTAAAGAGAAAACAAATAACGCACACTATAACCTTCTAAACAATTATATGTAGCGATTTTAATACTGTAGGGGTTTGTTCGACTGTATTTTATTTTTTGTACAAAATCACGATCGTTCCTCAATTGCATGAGAGTAAGCTGCTAAAGTTACTAATTTGCAATATACAACTACGAAGTTCTTACCTGTGTGTTATGACGTTTAGGTTGAAGCAACAATCCAAAATCGTAAAGAGAAGGCAAAATATGCGTTGTTTGTGGAAAAATGATCTTAAGTTAAAAAGTTTTTCTTAAATGTCTGTGGATTGCATCATTAGAAAATTGCGTTGTATGAGTCCAAAAGATGAAATACATTTTCCCAGGAGATCGGTTCCGTACGCATTACAAACCGAACCATTCTGGTGGTTGGACCATTTTTCCTGCCGACCAAAATCCCCACTGGAGCAAACACCACAATGTTGCGCAACATCAACTGGCAAATGTAATGAAAGCGGAACGAAACTCATTATTTTGTGCTTTACGGACCATTTACCATTTCGGACAAATATCAGTGCAGCACGATCCGATCTTGAAGCAACACCGTTACTACATAAGAGATCCAGTAAACAAAGCATTTGAGTCACGATCCCGTATACGGGATATTTAACTTTACTTCGCTATATTACTATTAAATCCTAATCTAATTATGACAAAATATACCTGTATATCATTGGAAAGGTCTAAGACTCCTAAATAGATATTTTAGCTCTGTTTTTTTCTTACAAATTATGTTTGAACAGTAATATATGAATTTATGACAAGAGTGCGCCTCAAAAAATCAACGTCATTACAGGAGTTTCGGACCTTTGTCACAAAAAGTCGACGCACACACTTTTAATAATTGAAACTTTGTTTTTTAATTCTAAAAGTTCATAATAAAACATAATCTAGTATTTGTCAAAAAAAAAAAGATAAAATTATATTTTAAAAAGTAAAGTAAGAAGTCCTCTAAAAAGTATAATATATATTATATATATATAAATATTTTTTTATTTTTTATTATATCACATATTTTAGTAGTCATCATAAATTAGGTATCATTTGAAAGCTTACAAACTCAGAATTCATCCTGTGAAAACCGTTTTGAAATTGGATGTTGCGTTGCCATAGAAACGGTATTTTTTTATTAGGCCCCTCCCCTTTTGGGCATCATCTTTCATAATTTATTATCAAAACCTTTTCTAATATTGACAAAACACATATTGTCAGAAAGGTCTGAGTCTCAAGGTTCCATATTTAGTGGCAGAAGTGATATTTGGATAGAAATTTATGAATTTGTTACAGCAGATTGCATACAATTAAATTCAATGGAATGCAATGGCACCCGGTGGCTATTTTTGGTACTACGCCTAAACAAAATCTCATGGGAACTTAAATTTTTGTGATATCAACTTGAAATTTGGAACACAACTTGGTTAGATATATGGCTTTAATTTTATAGTAATTTTATAGTAAAAAATATTTTGTAAAATATTTATTTTATATTAAAAAAAATATTAATAAAGTATATTTGATTCACTGTAAATTATAACTTCCATAACTTTTCTTCATACTTTAATTTATTGAAGTGCTTTCACTTCAGTAATAATCTGCTGATTGTTTTCTTTAAAACAAGACCAAACTTAGGTCTGTATTCCAAAGCATTCTTGAATTACAACCATTTAAGTTTGTATAGTGCATTTTAATGTCAATTATCAAAAGGGGGGTGACAGCTAAGGGGTTAAGTAATAACATCGCTACGAGATCTAGTGAGAAGCATTACAATTTCTCCATTATTAACTGATCAAACAGCGCTGATGTGGAAACCAGGAGAAACATTGTTCCATGAATGAACTAGTTATAGGTTTTAAGTCCACAGATCATTCACCATGGATTTAATGTAGTAACACTAACTTGTAACCATGGAAGTTTGGCAGAAATATTAAAATGCTTTCAAGTACGTCACACATCCTTTTCCAGCACTTCAAAACTCAAATGTTATATGTTATTTAAATTTTATTTTTAATGTGATGACCAAAACATTATTTGTTCATCCTTCAAAGATTACCCCCATAAAACTAAAAGTTTCAAGATGTTGGAAAACTCACAATTATTTAAAAATAATTTTAATTTAGCAAGTCAAAAGACCAACTGGACCTTCTTTACCACTTTGCACACATTTCTTTGAAGGATTGCAAAAATATCGTCTGAATATCGATATCGAGATATTGAAAAAAAATATTGAGATATTCATTTTTGTCAATATCTCCCACCCCTAGTGTGGATGTGAAGAAGAGAAGGGGAGGAAAGGTAGATGCACCACCGTTGGTCTCACACGTCTTCACTTGTTGCTATGTCTTTCATCAGTTCTCCCTCATTTTCAAACCGGTGCATTTCTACTCAATGACAAGACCAAAAAGACAACATGATATCAAATTTGACTCTATTTACTGTACTATCCTTATAAACATCTTTGTTTGTCTTTGCTGATGTAACCAAGCCTGTGGGGCAGGATTAAAACTGAAATGAACAAATAATACCATAACATATTTCAGGCTGATCAAATTGCACCCTTTTTATGTTATTTCACACTAAGTATTCTGTTTTAACATGAAGTATGAAACATAACGGAAGTTTAATGCATCGCACATCCATTTTCTGATCAGTAAAATGACTTTTCGCATTTTGTCTATTTATTTTAAGCACCTAATTACATAAAATATGCCAATCCACACTCTGACTAATGTAAGTTGTAATTAAACCTTTGTATTCTATGCAATGTTCCAACACCTAGGGTCATTTGCAGTGTGTCGGTTACATAAACGTGGGTGATGAGCCAAATTACAGTGTGTAATCTAACTAGAACCTGCTGCCATGTCGTGAGATCTATCTCATCCAGCTCATAAGCTCATGACTGTGACTCAGCGTGCGCTCATACACACACTTTCATGCACACATACACACAAAAAACAGCACAGAATACAATGTCAGGTCTCGAAATGAAACATGATCATCTTCAACTCTGGGCACTTTTGGTCCTCTCTTTAATATAATCTAATATAATATTAAATATAATTGAATCTCTTAAAATGCACTTTTCAAGCTAACAAATTTGTCCAACATTAATGTTCAAAAGTGGACAGGCATTACAGGAGAATACTGTTTTCTTGTCGAAAGTCATGGATATTTCCATCATATCTAAAATATTGTGTTTAATAGTGTTATGTCTTCGAAAAAAGATGATGATGGAAAATACATTTTGAACATTTTTATAATAAGGTTGGGCTAATTTCATTCTAGTATTTTATGTAGGCTATCCTAAATACATGCAATTAAATAATATGTTCAAAGTTTTGTATAATATAATAAAAGTTTTAGAAATATAATTTAATTGTGTATATCTAAGATATATTAAATGCAATTAGCCTTAGCAAGACAAAAGTTGGCCATTTTATTCCAAAAACTTTCAAATCTAAACAATGTGCATCTGAAAAGTCTGGCCTGGTAAAAACTTTCCAAGACAGTTGCAATGTGACCTTCAAATAAACTAAGAAGAAAAAAAGAATGCTATTAGCTTAAATAAAAATCAATCCCTGGGACATAAAAGTGCCCGGAGTTGAAGAAACACCCATTTAAAAAATATTTATGAATCTTTCCAGAAGCAAGGATAGAGCGTTTAGCTACGCACTATTTGAGCAGGACATCAATGGATGGAAGTAGATGAAGAAAGAGAGGAAGAGACTGAGGAAGTGTGTTTTTGTCAATAATGAGAAGCAGAGAGACAGCAATTATGCTAATGAAGCTTCCTCCTGGAACTGACCACTTGCTGCATTAACGACGACATTACTAATGGGCGGCATTAATAAGATTCTATCCTACTGGGTTCCAGGGTAAATATCTCAATCCCTGTGTGAATGGACATAAGTAGGGACAAAGTCACACATTTCTGTGGAGCTCAATGAATAATGTAGAGGAGTGCTATTGCTCCACAGCATCTTTTTTTTAATGTCCGTCTGCTTGCAGGCAAGTCGCCTTGAATAATGTCAACCTATAGTCAACCTTATACCCTGTCTATATTTGAATCTCATTCCCTCTTCTCTTTTTCTCAATGCACTGCTGTACAGTCCATTCAATGGTCACAATTAAAATATACAAAACGTATGCTTTCCAGAATGTATTTTCTCATAAACATTTGTAAAAATATATATATTTTTTTTTTTCACCGACCTAATGGTCTGCATTCAAGTACACTATAATACCAGATGTTGAGTGAACATTGATCTCTCATGGCCTTGTCTTCATTCACATCAAATCAAATATGGTGTCTACTCTGACAAAGATCTATTATCTCAAATATTGATGTCTAAATGTGCTTGATTAAATTAGTCTACTAACGTATTCAAACAGAGGCCGGTTGCATAAACATAGCCATTATGTTAAGATAGTGTCTTAAGCTCCAGTATGACCCACTAGCAGTTAGTCAGGGGCAGTCAGTATTGGTTTTTGGTATCAAATTAGGCTAATCTACGTTTTTCTGTAACTGATTTAAAAAAGCTGAACAGTATTAAAGAAAATAAATTGATGTCTAACTTATAAGACTAGTCTTAGAGGTTTATGCAACCGGCCCCAGAAGCTGATGGCTTTCAAAAGCATTCTAGTAACAATGAGGAAATAAAAAATAGAAAAGGATGGGAGAGAAAGAGAATGTGAGAGAGAAACAGAGACTAATGCTCTAGAAGAGGTCTCCAGGTCCCTGCAATGAGACCATTAAAAGCTCTCTAAAGTTTTATAATTTGTCCTATTAATATAAAACACATCCATCAAGGACGTAAGAAACTTAACAAAAAGCAACGTGATGATTATTTGAACCTTCCCTCACAACCTCTAAATTATCCCTGCAAAACTTCACCATAAAATCCCTTTAAATCTAGGGCTGTCAATCGATTGAAAATGTAAATCAAATAATTTCATGATGTTTTTATTCAAATTAAATCACAATTAATTAAAAAATAATACGAATGAATGAATGAATGAATGAATGAATGAATGACAAGACCTGGCAAAGGACTAAGTCTTGAAAGAGAATATATTTGCATAAACAAATACATACATAAACATCCTTGTAAAATCCTCATTAAAAGCATGTGAATATTAACATATGCCTGGTTCTCCTTAATGGCTAAATTGTTTGCTCACAAAAAAAATTCAAAAGCAAATAGCAAATTGAACTGCTCAGTATTGCCAACCTGCTCTATTCCTCCAGAATGGCGAATATATTTGCCTATCGTTTTAAGAATAAATGTATTAGGCCTTTAACTTTTGCCAGAAAAAACTTGCAGACGGCACACTTCATTTAACATGTATTAAAGGGGGGAGAGAGAGCAGCGTGTTATTTATCTTCATTCTACAGAGAGCGGGATTAGTCAGGATTGATGTGCGTTTGCCTTCGGGAGCACTGGCAGCACAACAAGCTTTGAATAATAGCAAAAACCAGTAGGAAGAGCGAGTGATTCACCAGCGAGTGGAGACCATGTGCTGGGGAGGGGAGATGGGATGTTTCTTTACGGAGCGGGATACATCATCAAACTAAGGGTGAAGCTTTCACTTCAGCCCAGGGTCTGGGCCTGGGCCTGCGGAGGATTTCAGAAGGAGCCACTGGGCTTGCATCAGCCGCTTTGCCCCACAGACCAGTTCTGAAGAGCTAATTCTCCACGACTCTGTCTCTTCCTTGCTCTGCTTATTTATCACACAGTATGGTGATTGGCAAGTGTGCTCTGCACCCCATCTGCTTTTGTTTCCTTTCATTAAACACACTCATCCTGCTTTTGCAGAGGCTGGTGGATTCAATAATGAATACGCCAAGTGTTTCTCTAGCATGATTGCAGGAGGGATCAATAGCGCTTCAGACATATAAAGTGGAGGGAAATTACAACCTTCTTTCCAGTCCCAAGTAACATCACCAATCAAGCTCCACAAACCTCACCATTTCCATCAAGGATATTTACCTGATTATGCTATGCTAACCCTTATCATCATACTTTGAATCTGCAACTGTCAAACTCTAGTGCTAACTTCTTCTAAGTTCTCAAAAGCCATACTCACTTTTTACAAACTACCACTCTGTAAATACCTTCTTTAAAAATATATACTACCATTCAAAAGTTTGGGGTCTGAAATATTTTTTAAATAAAACTTAAAAAAATGATACATGTTCATATATATATATATATATATATATATATATATATATATATACACATATACAGTATATATAAAATCACTGACATGAAAGGCAGGTCTAACATGCTAAAAAAAATTCTATATCATGTTCTATATCATGTTCTATATCATGTTTGCTGGCTCACCACAATCATGTTATAGGCCTCTCTGATAACTACAATTGCTTTTGTTTCCTCTAATGCAGCTATCTGTCTCATTCTATGTTCTACCAATTAAAGCAGAGGGCCTTTGATCCGCCCATTACCGTGTGAAACAATTAGTCAGCACCTAGAAACAATTCAGGTGGGGATTGTCTTTAATAATTTTTTAATTAAACCGAGGGCAAAACCTTTTTTGTGTTCTCATTATCGATATTGTGAAGAGTGCCGGTACTGGAACAGGCCTAAGTGAGGTTGACTCTAAACACCATCAGCATATTCCCTCACTGACACTGAGGTTATGTACAGGTAATGACCTGTAGGAGACACCAGAAATTAACCAAGGAGGGGGGGTCGGGGGGGTAGCATGCCCTGCTACCCTGCAGTCCCTGCTTAAAAAACAAACAAGCTTAATGGATTCAGCTGAAAATGAGCTTAAATAACCTGTTAAAACCATCTTTTTATCAGTATAAATGCAAGTTTTGGACACCTTTATCCTTCTTTTGGCTGGTCACCTAACAGCTGACCTAGCTGCAAAATTAACACGATTAGGTAGCGGTGCCAGTCTAGTTAAGAGTTTAAGCAGGTCCAAACTATTTTAAGCATTATTTGTCAGTATGGACATCATTTTGACAACCAACAGAGGTCAATGATACTATTTTAAACCATGCTAAATCCATGGTTATTCTCAAGAAGCATTCAATATGAGCAATTTTTAGCATCAAACAACTGAAAGTTTTTCATTTTCAATGAGAGTTTGAAGCAGCATGAGGGATTGAAGCAGCAAACAGGATGCAAACCTGCAATTTGGATTTGAATGTATGGAAGCAGAATTAAAACTGAACAAAATTCAAGGAAGGACGGACGGACAGACAGATAGATAGAAATCTTTGAATTGCAATTCAGTAACTTCCTCTTCCTGTTGATATAATTCAAAGTATCCAGTGAAATCCAGTCATTTCAGTAGAAATCCAGGTGACAGCAAAAGATTCCACAAACAGATTTCACAAAGGGTTCAAGCCTGCCACGCGAATTTGCTGCATTGACCAACAGAAAGCTTTCTGGTTTGAGAAAGTTGACTTGTTCTTGATTTGAAGGCGACTTCTGTGTGGTCTGTGCTTCATACATCTCTACACTACTGACAATGGACCTTTTTTGTTCATAAAACGTTGCTAATGTGACCACACCTTTACAGTAATACACTGCAACTGCAAACACCTTAGGCCTCGTTCACACTGCAGGGGCTTAATGCTCAATTCCGATTTTGTTTAAAAAATGAGATTTTTTTTCAAGGCCGTTCACATTTCGAATTAAATGCGACCTTTTGTGATCTCCTGTGCGAGCGTGAACGTGAAATGACCCAGAAGTGACCCGCATGAGCAGAAGAGTACTCAACGGTCAACGACGTCACTCGTTGTTTGCGGAAGTACCTAAACATGCCCTGAATAGATCTGTCCCCCAAAATATTAATTAAATCAGAAACCTTGCTTCCCTTCCATTGACTGGTCTCAGCACCGTCCGCCATAGTTGTTGTTTATTTTCTCATTCCCGCCTACTTCCACGCAGAATTATGACGTTTGTCGCACATCAATGATGTGCGGGTCAGATACATGTGACCTGGCCGTTCAGATTGAAGTCGCATTTCAAAAGATCGGATACATATCGGATTTGGACCACATACCCAAGTGGCCTGGGTCAAATTTGAAAAGATCGGATCTGTGTCGTTCAGACTGTCATGAAAAGATCCTATATAGGTCGCATAGGGGCAAAAAAATCGGAATTGGGTCGTTTCAGCCTGCAGTGTGAACGTAGCCTTAGATGTCACAAATATTGACATGATGATATTGGGATCCAACTGTGGGATTCCCATGGTGCCTTCAAATGGGATTTGACACATTCATACCCTTGTCTTGTCTTCAGCCTCACAGGGCATCACGGGGCAGCAATGGACACAGAGGAGTGTCATGGCGCATTAGCATTCGTCTACTGGCCTCCTGGCCTGGATTCGCCCCACTTCAGGAAGGTGAGGAGCTTTTATGCTGCTCCTGTCAGTCTGTGGAGCCTCTCTGTCCTGTTCAGCCACAGCAGATCTCTCATCTCCTAGTCATGGATATTAACCTCCAGCTTCACGCCTGTTTCTCACCCTAAAGAGTGAGTGACGTCCTGGGGCCAGAGGCTTTCAGTGCCTGGGCTCAGACAGTCAGAACAATGATGCAGAGCAGAAAGAAGAAAAAAGAAAAAAGGAAGCATAATGGGAGTGCCTGAGAATTTATGAGCAGTTTGACAGATATGAGGTGGACAGAAAGAGCTTAAGTCTGTTCCATCTGAAAACAGACATCATCTGCTTTATTTAATTTATCGAAAGCAGAACAGGAAAGCGTGTTTTCAAATGACCCTACATGTTATTGGCATATGTGTAATCCTGAAAGAAAAACACTTTCGGTCCATCTGCTGTGATTCCAGACCAGCTGTGTGGCACACTGATGGGCAAGAGATTTTAAAGCAAATCCCAGAGGTGCCAGCCTCACCCTGGCAAACCGGATTACAGAGATTTGATTGGATTTGCCCTCATCCTGTTGAAACACCATTAATGCAACTCCAGATTTAATTCACCCCCTCTCAAATTAGACAAGGTTTTCATCTAAAGCCTTCCTGCTTCCTAAAAAGCCAAAACTGGATATCCAAACAACAAACTGCAGCATTTCTTGCGAGAATTTATTAAAATGATTATCTCACTACGTGCTTTTCTCCTACTTTGACAGTTTGTTTACAGATATTCCACCGCTCGATATTATTTGGTTCCACACGCATCAATGTCTGAAGCAGACAAGAATAGATTGGAATCGTCTGTCCCGAATACATTTTGCTGCCTATTTCAATAACAGCTCTCCCGACGGCTTTTTCTCCTTCTCTCGGCTGAGTGTTAGCTAAAAAAATCAATTTAACAGTCACTTGAAAGAATATTTTATCTAATTTAAAGCAGATTGCAGGCCCAAGCTTGTCTGTGCTTATTGATCTGAGGAAAAAGATAGCGGTGAGGTGGGAAGAGCAACAAAGATGCTCGGCTACACAGAACGTGACTTCTGCTGCGCTAATGCATTCACACAGCTTTCCTTTTAAGTATACATCACAAAGTGTGTTTACATTACCTTGAAGGTGATGCTGCATTTATTCATAGTGGCCAATTTAAATACCCCTATTCATTAAAGAAATTAGAGTAATGAATGGTGAAATTAAGCTATTTAGTTAAAGAAGATTCTTTAAAATGTCAATTAAAAAAAGTAACTTTAGCAACTTTACAACAGTGCTGCTATGAATGATGTTATTTTTAACATCCCAATAGGAAATGGTCATCAGCATTCACATATTATGAATACACACAACATCAAGTGTTTAAGGAGAGAGAGAAGGATGGAAGTAAGGAGGGACAATAGGAGAGTGAATACCAGGACCGGAGCCCATTATGAGACATGGCCGTTAACCTGATTACTGTTATCTGCAATAAGACTAATTATTTCCTCTACCTCTTAAAACATACTGAGTTAATCCTGTTACAAGGCCTGGTATTTTGGGTCTCTGCTTAATTGGCACTGGAAGGGGGTTGTATGTGTCACCAAACAGCAGCAGTAATTATTTGGGACAGTATTTATTTATTTATTTCCCCCCCCTGGAGCAGATAGCAGAAGAGTTTAAGCTGCTTTCCTCCCTAATTTTCTGTATTAAATCAATTAAACATGCAATCATAAATCCTTGTGTTTCAATGACACATGCTGCTGTGGATAACAGGGGCTGCTGACTCGAGCTGGACATGTTTTTAGAGAAGAGAGAGACTAGATTCTGTTTGCTTGGGGGTTGTGGCTTTTTTTTCTGGCAGTATGATTGAATTCAAGCTTATAGATCGTTTACCAAATAGACTGACTCTCTCAGTCGCAAGATTTGCCACAAAGATGGTGTGAGGGGTGAACAAAAGAAAGACAAGAAGCTCTACTTAGACAATATTCTAACTGAAACAGAACCTCAATCTAATTTGAAAGTCTTCATAAGCAGCAACCTCAGCATATTGCTAAAACAACGATGTTATCGTGTCATAAGCTTAAAAATACACTGCACATCAATACAGAATACATTAGATTTAAATGTTTTGAAAATATTTTAACTAATAGCTTTCAGTATTGAATAGAAATGTAAGTATACTTTTATATATTTTTCATATTATAAATATATTTATATATTGTACATTTCTAATGACACGGCATCTTGAATTTCTCACTGAGTTTGTCACAATGAATTCTGGGGCTGGTTTCACAAAGATAGACTTTGACTATGGCTTAGATATAGTAGATAGTCAGACTTCAGATAGATATCTAAATCAGACCGTTGCACAAAGCGCTTAAGACTCTATCTTAAGTAGGACTACACTGCAATGCATTCTGGGTAAAATAAGACACTTTTCAAAACAAAAACATGGCGATCGAGTAAGCGCATTCAATCGCTCAGTGCAGTTTACCCCAGCGGAAAATATTTGTTTGTTGGAGGAGTATAACAGTTACAATGAAATTTTACTTGGGAAATTTAGCGGAGAAAGTAGTAACAAGAAGAAATGTTTAATTTGGAAAAAGATTGCTACTGTACGACAGTTAACAGCGTTAATCCGACCGTTGAGCGGAGCGTTAAAGACGTACATAAAAGATACAAAAACATAGTACAAGATGCCAAAAAAGAAATATTTAAGAGGAAATATCCTAAAAACCCTTTCCCTTCTCATATCTCTCTCCATAACGTCGTCAGCAAACCACAAATTATGAGCCATTTTCCCTTTTCTTTTGGCTGTTTGTAATGTAACTGATTGTTACTGCTAGTTGCCAAGGTAACAGAGTCTTAGACCTAAGTTAGCCTGGGGGTAAGGTGTCTAATTTTTTTGGTCTAAATTAAGTCAGTCTTTATTTTTGTGAAACAGTCTAACTTGCATTATACTAGTCTATGAGCAAATTTTAGACTTGACTAACACTATAGACCAGTCTAAAATATCCCCTGGGGTTGTGTGAAGAATACAGAGTAGATGACAAGAAACACTTAGGAAATTTGAGATGACCTCCAGTGTAACATGATATACACAATCTAAAACTATTTTAGAAATACTTTTTTACAAAACTTCTTTAAGATAATAAAATGGAATACTGTGTCACACTGCAGGACCATTTCAAATAAATTAAGGCAGCAAAAAGAGAAGGTAAAAAGTGATTAAAAATGGTGAAATACTGACCACTTACCCATATATAGCTACTTTCCCTAATACATAAAAAACATTTTTTAACCTAAAGTCTCAATGTTGATAAAAAAAAGGACACATTGTGTCTATTACAGTACATTTACAATAAAATTCTGCCAAACAAGGTCTCTCAGGCACAATAACATGTGAAATAGCTTACTTTATAATGCTTTAAAATGCTGTCTAGGTATGTAGCTTACCAGGTTTTGGTACAGACCCAAATAGAGAGTGATTTGGAAGGCTGGTTTGTCACAGTCGCATCTCATTATAATGAACCCCTCTGTTCTTCTCAGAGAGTCAGTCAACTATACTGCACACCTGGCTTTAACTTCCGGGCACACGCACACACATGCATTTTACCCAACTGACTGCCCTTTACCCTAAGGGCATGAACACGGCTTGATCTTGTACCCTTTCTTCTCTGGCTGGGCTCAAATAACAAATACAGATTTGAATGGCTTTTGATAATTAAAGTGGGGCTCTCTAATAAAGTTCACATGGCAGTTAATGTCCCCTCAGCGGGATGCAGGCGACGACTGTCTGTCCGCTCTGTGTGCACATGTGTATGTGTAAGAGGATTGTATCACCCACTCTGTGGCCTTTGCTCGCATTAGTTTGACTCTCAGATGTAAAAACAGAAGCCCAGCTGCATACATGAGCTAGAGAGGAAGGTCAGCGAAACAGGTCAGAGCTGTGCAACTTCAGATGGATCAGTTTCAAGTTTTATTTCACTTTTTCACCGTGCTTCTGTAACGTGTTTTGGGGATTTTTGATTGACTAGTGTCCTAAATCTGTCTGGTGAAGATAGATGGCTGATCCTCCTGTATATCAGGATTCTAAACACATGTATGCATTGTCTTTCTCTCTCGGTCTCCTTCTCTTCTCCATGCTCTGGTTTAAGCAGAACGCTGCAGGGTTTTGTGTGGGTCTGTGTTCAAACTGAGGTTTCAGCTTAAATAAATCTCTCTAACAGGCCAGATCAGTCTGAAGGAACGGGGTTGAGTGTGTAATCTTTTCGAAGTTAAAAATACTTTCTCATATTCTAGTTTAATTTGCAAAGACAACTATAAAGTAAGTATCTGAAGGGTTACACTGTGGCTCTGTATCAAAGAATTGATCTGAGCAACCCAACTAGACTGACACAGCTACAGTGGCATGAGTCTACATTGGCATGATTTTATAAACAAGAAATTAATACATTCATTCAGCAAAAATCATTAAGTTGAATTGATATATATTTTAAAATATATAAATTGAAAACAGTTATTTTCACAATATTACTATTTTTGATCAAATAAATGCAGTCTTGGTGACAATAAAAGACTTATTTCAAAACCATTTAAAAAAAAGTTTTACAGACCCTACATTTTTTATAAAAATACCATTCATTTGAGCAATATATTAGCATTACGAACGTGAATGTTAATCTATGTCTGCAACTTTGGAAGAATGTAAACTATTTGTCAATTAATTAACAATTTGTTTATGTAGGTTAAATGTAAAAAAAAAAGTATGATATAACAAAACTCTCTCACAAAAATGTGTGTATGTGTGTGTGTGTTTTAATTCTCTCATGTTTTCATTGTCAAAACAGCAAAAAAAAATCGATTCTGAGAATCTGATTGGGTGAGACAGGAGCCACATCATAGCCAGAGGACATTTGACCTCTATCTCTTTCCTTCTTCTTCACTTCATGCTCCAGTGTGTGTCCAGGCCCTGTAGTGCATCATGGGAAGTGGCAGAAACAGCACAGAATCTGAAAGAGCCTGTTAGGCCTTTACGCGCGTGTGTGTGTGTAAATAGGAGAGCTGAAAGTGTGTTTCTTCAAGGTCTGCATCAGTGTGTGCAAGTCTCTTTGGCATCACGACAGCCACGCCAGTTGGCCTCAAGTTCAGAGCGGATGGAAGGCTCTAGACGCCTCTACACTGAGAGATAAGCCACAGCTCGAGAAAAAGAGAGAACGGGACCGCCATCACCCCCTAAAGCCACAAACACATACTTCAGACATGCATTTTGTTTTCCTGCCTTCAGACATCAACCAAACATACACACACACTATAAACTTGGGCAAGAGTGGGGAAGAAGAGCCATGTTAGGGATCAATGGGATAGAATTTAAGTAACTCTTTATGATCAAAGCCTGTTCCTGTGTCCACTGACACAGTCTTCATTTACCCTCATAGACATTTAAGATATCTGCTACATACTTCCAACAACATGTTTACGTCATATATATTTTCTTTAGTCAAGCCAAGCCAGAATTGTCAACGATGGAAAAAGTGGAAAACTTTCCTACCACTGTGAATTGGACGTCACATGCTCAGAACATCCTGCTCACTTTGATCTTTCAGCATCCTGTCATGTGTCCCACTTCACACACATTTCAACACCAACAAACACAACACCTCGCTCAAAACCACCTAACCTAGGTGCTGAGAGACACAAAGTAACCATACACACCTGTACATAACACCTGTTGATAATATCCAAAAGAATCTGGACTGTTAAGACATGGACTGACCTTCACTGACCCATTAAACCCTTACTTTAAAAAGAACAAACTAGAAAATTTAATTTAGCATTTTCTGTAGAAAGGTAATAGCATTTCTCTTCTCAACAAGTCACAGTACTTGTGGTATCACATGCTGAATTTTACACTCACTAGATTTAAAATCTGATCCCATTCACAAAAAAGCAGAGTACAATTTAGATCACTATTCACAAACAACACATTTCAAATTCCAGGTGGAACGGTTTCAGACTGGAGATGAGACACATCACGATTTTATTTCTCTGGAAAAGGTGGCTTTGATTTTTCCACACTGTTCTGATGACAGCTCCGATCTCTGTTTGTTTAGCCCTTTGAACAAAGCCTGAGTGTCCTTCATCCTGGCTGCGAGCACCTGCGGTTTCTATGCTGCCTCTGTTTCCTGAGAAATGGACTTCTCTGAATAACACACAAATTCCTATGATGCATGTTCCCGATGATTGGCTTTCCGTAGCCGATTCCAAGGCTGGTTGGGTTGGTGCAATACACGGTTGACAAGTTTAAGTTGGAGAGAAAAAAAACATATTCATATTAGATTTCAAAAGAAAGAAATGCATTTTTATGGTATTTACAATAGATGTCATTTTACAGTTATCATAACAGACAATTAATGGGTTGTTAATACTTTTTGGGGGGTGTTAATACTTTTTAGCATATTAGAATGATTTTTGAAGGATCAGAGTAATGATGCTGAAAATTCAGCTTTGCCATCACAGAAATAAATATTTATAAGTTATTTGACTAATCAAAACTATATTATTATCACTGACAAAATGAATCCTTCAGCTTTAAATCAAAAGTAATGATTAAGATTTTTTTTTTCTTTTGCAGTGTAGACAATATTGTTTCAGAGCTTATTACCTATAGGAAGTGACAGAATAAAACAATAGACCAATACACAGTCATGTCTGGCTGAGTTTGAAGAATTGTACAAACATGGGCTAAGAAAAGGCTATTACTATCAATCATCAGCAAGGACAGAACAGACTGATTCTTTTTTTCCTTTGTTCACCCTCTTTGTTCTCCTCATTTTAACAATGCATCCATATTTTAAGAGACAAGGTATGCAATGACATTAATAAATAAGTAGCTTGCCACTTTTGATGCCTGTTCACAGCCAACGTATCTGTGTCCTTGCACCGTTGGAACAAATAACCCTCTTGTTCATAGCTTCTTTCCATTTCCGTTTCGATCTTGTCCCTGCTTCTCTTTACATTTTTTTTTTTTTGGAAATAGCTGACATGCTCAGTAGTTACAGCCAGGTTGGCTTAGCTGTCGCACTGCCTCAGTGCAACCCAGGTGATAACGCTACCACTGCAAGAGTCAGCAGGGCTATAGCACATTAGGTCCAACGCTAGGTCACTGACTTGAAGGGATACCCCCCTGAGGGGTGGCAGGTCAGGTGGAAGGAGGGCGACGCTGGGTACCGATCACCTGACAGCGGGGGCACAATGCATCTCCTCCGTCTCACCCCTCGGGAGGTTTTCTAGTCTACCTGTCAGCAAAGATTTGGGTCTGTCGCCTGCCATCTCACACCCAGTTTCAAACATGACCACTGTTGCACCCTGGGGGACATCAACACTAGTGAGTGCACAATGTAGTACCAAATAAAGGCCAAAACTTAATCAGAACGGGCAGTAATTTTCAGACAAAGGGAAATCCTCCAAAATCGAATAGATCTATATTATGGGGGGAAAACAGGAGATGAATTTGCTTGTAAAGCACAGACCTGCAGGAAATAGCTGACAGAGGGACAAAATACACAATTTAAATCTTTGAGAGAAAAGGAACGGATAGGACGAAAGGATGCAACCGAATGTCAGAGTGAAATATGACATCAATTAGCACAGCGTGGCACGTAATAGGAGTTGAAATGGCAAGCTCTGAGAACAAGAGTGGCTTCGAAGAAGGACGATTATGATAAATGCTGTGGTCTTTAAAGTGCTGACGACATCAACGGTCAGGATGAGGGGCTTGGGGAAGTTTGGTCCCAAAACCAGGGTTGCGCCCTTAATCTCATGCTCTCTGAGAAGGTACTTCTTTTTAATAAGTACTATGAATGTGTATGAACATAATCTGGACGTTCTACATTCATAATTTTACTGCCATTCACAAATCCTCTCCTGTGGCCTCATGGGATAGTAAAGTATGCATTGGACATGCACCTCATTGGAAATATTTTTGCCAACTATTTTACATACCATTTTTCACCTACAATATAGTAGTGATTTCAATGCAGACCAAACCTTTAAAACAACTTGTTTGGGATGGGATGTGCTGAAAGCGGACTCGTATCACTCAGCGGCACAGAGAACAGAGCTCATTCACACATACTCAGCCTGCCTCTAAAGTGCTTTGCTTTACAAGCAGGCGGGTGACCCTGTTGACCCTTGGCTCGGGTGCTGATATGGGGCCCTCTTTGAAGAACAAGCGCACGTCCCATCCCTCCTTTTTTCATTATCCTCCCGGTTTCAGCTCAGTCAAGTGTGGTACAGCGTGTAAAAAAACAACAACAAGAGCGGGAGAAGCGGGGTGGAATGAGAGCGGCTGGCAACTGTGTAATTTAATGAAGCTGAGAGAGAATGTTTACTCCACTCGCTCTGAAAGTGCTTTCACTGTTCTTTATAATTACAGATGAAATAAGCTGCCTCAAATAAGGAATTTCTTTTACTTCAGGGTTATTTTGCTATGCATTAAAAAAGGCGTTCCGTTGTATTATGTTGCAGAACGAGGAACAGAGAGAGAATGATAATTGAGGGGGACTCAGGGTTAGAGGGAAAGAGTAGGGCTGGGTATCGTAACAAAATATTTGATACCGATACCTTGACTTCGATACCGGTTCCTGAACGATACTTTTTTCAATACCAATTTTATCCATATAACATTACCTAAAAAAAAAACTTTTATTTTTTACACTCATATTTTGAGTCTGTAAAAAAGCACCAGTGCTACAGTTTTCTATGTTTCCTAATCATTTAACAACATGTATTCTTTACTTCAATGAGCTCATTGTTTCTGCCTTAACTTAATGCATTGTTTAACAATGAAACTGAATGAAAATTCATTGAAATGCATTACACACAGTCACCCCTGATAACAGATCACTCTAAATTGTAATTTAGACACATGCATTTTCTGTAAAGCTCCTTTGAAACGATATGTATTGTGAAAAATGCTATACAAATAAATGTGAATTGAATTAAATATAGGCTACTGGGGTGCGGTATATATGCCTCGCGCTCAGCACACATGAAGCTTGCGCAAAGCACTGGCAAAAGTAGCCTAATGATTATGGATGTGTCGGGAAACGATAGCAAGGAGATATTTTAATTGTTTATTAATGAACAAGTGTTTACTAAACGTGTTGGCTGTAAAGATGATTATTGCGAATTTGCGATGCTGCAGTAGTGAATCATCCCTGCAGTAGTGAACACGCGCGCGCCTATATGGATTAGGTAATCAAACTATTTATTTCTAATTGTTTCGATTAAAAGTAGACATATTTTGAACATATATAGAACTATTTCTCATGTCTGTGAGGCAAGTATCCTATAAGCTGAGTTTTGGTTTATATGTGACGCGCTCCAGTTCTTGTAGTCGAAGGCTGATAAACGTTCTACTCTCGAGTGTATTCTTTGCGCTTTTAAGTGCCTTATCAGATTTACCGTGTTGCCGGTCTTGGCAGCAATTATCTTGTCGAAAATATTGCATTGTGTGCTTATGGCATCGAGTCGGGTACATAGGTACACTTTTGATCATTTCTACATATTTTCTATCTATCTGGGTTGGACGCTTATACACACACACACACACACACACACACTACAGCCTCACGTGCGACGAGGCAGAGGCACGTCTCTGGACAGCCGCGTAAACTAGTGTTTTTCCGCCACAGCCAATCATGCTGCATGTTTATTGTTTCACTGACGTTGACGAGATTAACCACTTAGGTACCGAAACTTGGTACCGAAAAACAAGACATGTTTCAGTACTCGGTAGTATCGAGGCAATTCGGTCGGTACCTAAAAATTACCGAACTCGGTACCCAGCCCTAGACAAGAGGCAAAAGCAAATGAAAAATAGTGATTGAATGAATAAGTAAATAAATGAGATGCTATTTTATGTCAATACAGGCATGTCCTTTTTTGTATGAACTGTATATATGTGCATATTTATGTGTATTTATGACACTGTTGGCACATGCAGTCACTGAAATGTGATCATTGTGTTCAGCAGTGAGAAGGGCTCTATTTGGTCAGAGCATGTCTTTCTCTCATTAAAGGAACGCAACCACCCAACACACATACTCAAGACAAAACGCCGGGACCAATGCTTCCTTACTTCCTTTAAGACAGGGCTATAGCTTACACTCATACCACCCTACCAAATACCCCAAATTCGTACACAATCAACATTCGATTTTAGTATGCTGCTCATATTTCTCAATATAAATAAAAACGATTTGCTGAAAAAAACAACATAATACTTTCATGCTCATGTCCAATGAAATGTCTGATGACAGGTGAGTTTGTGTTGCTAAAACAAGGCTTTATCAGAAAGCCGTTGTCATAAATGCAATAGCAAATCCACAAAAAATAACATTGCAATGTCCAGAAATCAATTTCAATAGTACATTGAGTTGAATCTATCGACATGGAACTCATGTTTAATGAGATAGTTTCATCCTTACATCTACTATAATACAATATATTATTAGGCCCGAGATTCTTTACATCAGTGAATAAATACATAGATCCTGAAATAATGCTTGTGTATCTTAATGGTCAGGTGGAAAATTTTTGCTAAGCATGTCAGCGGTTCTGGGTTCTAATCCGTAAAGTTTATTCATTAAAACCAGCTTATTATGTTCATTAGTAATTGTATATCAAGAGTGTATATCAAGATTGTATATCAGAGATAAAATAGAGATATAAAGTTTGTACATATCTTAATATAAAATAAAAGTTAATTGAGCTTAGAGCTGTGTATTTGTTGGCCAATTAATTATGTCCACCTGAGGTTTCGATTAAGCTAGGATAAGGCCTTAAAATGTCACTAACCTGTATTAAGTTATGTCAGTGCAAGTTGCTTGCAGTTAAGACAGCTCAAACATGCATTTTAATCGGGGACTAGTCTTAAGTCTTGTCTGTGAAACAGGGGATAAAAGGCAACAAATGAAGGAAGCAAGAAATCCAAAACTCAAGATATGCTGGTCTTTTCAGCCAGGTGCTTATTAATTTTTGAAGTAAAACTTTAGAATGAAACTCTGCATTTAAGTGCATGTCTCAATGTTCAACACCAAACCCAAAGGAAATGAGACAGGAAGCTGGCACGAAGTCAACCGTGAGGCCTGACACTACACTGAATGGAAGCATTAGGAGACACCGTGAGATGACGGAGCCTTCCTGGCCTGAACCTGTCGTCTCACTCGCAGAGCAGATGAGAGATGGGAGCTGTCACGGGCTGACATGGGCAGCGTGTTGTTCTGCGTGTTTTTGGGGAGGGGGGTGCTCCAGGGCTTTCACTTTCTCTGCTGTGACGGGAAATTTTGAGCGCTTTTTAGAAGTGTGGAGAAGGGTTTTGATCTGCCAGATCTTTGGGCCCTACACAAGTACCGTCTGCCGAGTCATCCTGTGAAATGGAGATGTGTGAGCGAGTGCCCCTCACTCTATTATTGCTGGGGTTTGAAAGTGCGCTCTGTCAGAACAAGAGAAAAGCCTCTACAAGTATTTATAGCATGGAATATTAAGATGAGTGAAAGCAACGCACACCCAACTTTCAACAATATGCATAATGCACTGTACGCCGCATGGGTCATGAACACAAAACCTGAGAACTGTTGCTCACTCAGGGACATTACAAACAGGCAGAGTCCCATGTTCACTAAAATAACCATCTCATGAGGGTTGGTAACCACTCTGACCAATTCATTCAGTCAAGGATTTGTTAGATTGATTATCTTCTGAGTTTGTAAATAATTTTTGAATAATTCAATAAAATAACCTGTACATAAGGCTCATGTGGAAGGACAGTCAAATTCAATTTTAAGCAAACCTAGAAAGTTTGAATGTGATAACAGCTTACAATAATAACTAAAGTCATGGTGTTGTGGAAAGATGGCAGTCTGAAGGGTTTAAGAAGGTGAGCACAGTGGGAGTACTGGACTTCGTGGCCTGGCAGTCTCTGGACGAACTCCATATAGCCCAGATGAAGGCAGCTGGATGCCCGGGCTGAGGCCCAGGGAGAGCTCGCTCCAGCTTCATCCTCTACCCATCACAGGGCTGGAGAATCCAGATGGACTCCGGCAAGGGAAATCAGTGCTTCATCTGCTTTGGACGCAACTAGAAAAACCGTCGTAAACAGCGCCCCACGGGAAGTCAGACCATTGCAGAATCCAACAGTCCGTCCAAACTCTGGTTGCATTTCACTAGGACATTGAGGACATGCATTCTCTATAAATTTTGACATAAAATGCTCTAAATTTATTGAAAAGGCAAGGACATGTTCACTTTTTCAACCGGAGTGACATATTTACAAGAGTTTATGAGCAAGACAAGGTGACTCTGACTCAAGTGATAGTACTGATTCCAGAGTGGTTCTGACTCAAGTTGAGCTTACAAAGCTGTAAAGAACAGACAGACTGCTAGACAAAGGGAATGAGAACACGTACGTGGAACATCATGAGATTTTAAGGACTTCTCAATACAGAAAATATGCTTTACAAAAAAAACTTGAAGCTGTATTTATGACATTCTTTTATGCAGGTGGAGCGCAAGTAGAAGACAAAACATATTCTGTGCTATGGGTCCCTAACAACCCATGATGGCCCACAGTTTTACACTTTCTGTTTAGCCTGCTGTGACAGACAGCTGCTAGATTAACTTATTTTTTTCTAGAACGCTATGTTTAATGAGCAAAGAACTGAATGCTAATGACTTATTGTGAACTCAGGTTCTAAAATGAAATTCTGCCAACCACAGATTTTTCAATATTTCATTAAGCAATATAGTTTTATGTGTGACTTTTTTTTTGTGTGGCTTTTTTATCATACACGTCTATTAGAGAAGTAGTCACATCCCCAAAAAACTATGAATGCACAATATTAAAATTCTAGCCAATATAATAAGCCAAATAATTATTTTAATGATAGGGCCAATCTTATAAATCTAATCAATAAAACTTGTCCCTAAGAGTTACAAACCGTGACATAACCACTTGGAGTAATAGGAAAAACAGAGAATGGAAAATTGTCTGTCTACTTTCTTAAAATACAACAATTAAAACAAAATAAAAAACACAGTGTGCTATTAAAGGGTTAAATCTTTGACATAATCTATCCCTTCAAGTTTGTACTATATGATCTAAATCTAAAATTTGGCCAATGTAATCCTGTCTACAATGCTTTATTCAAGCATAATGACTGAGCATGTCTCATGCAAACTGTAATACATCCACACCTTAGCACACCTCTGACCACGAGGAGATTGGGCTATTATTAAACCAGTTTCAAAATAGAGACAGTGAGTTTCTGAGAAGAGAATAAACATCATTACTGAGTTGTGGGGTGATCTTTAGAGCTTTCTCACCCAATAAAGTGAAGAGTTGGCGTAGCATTCTCCGGTTCAAGAGTTCAACTGTGTAAAATTCAGTCCTGGGAACCTCCATCTCATGCTACAGTGGGCACAGTTGCAAAGTTCCCTAGCAATTTAATCCTGTTTTGCTGAACAGGAGGGTATCGAAGATCAGCAAAGGTCGGAGAAACACGTCAAACGTCATTCAAGTTAAATGTATGACTAAGAGGGACAAAGCGTGAGAATCACTTGGAGTCATGGGAAAATCAGAGAATGGAAAACTGTCTTTTTTTCACCCTACTTGCTCACCCTGCTACTAATTTATATAGTCCTTAACTAAGTGAGGCATTTGCTAACTGTGTAAGATGACACAGTCTTTTATGTGAGCCCTCAGAGGCCAGGTAGTATCTGCAGATTATTCGTTTCTCTCTCTCTTTCTCTGTCAGGACTCTCCCAGCAGAAACACACCAGGCAGAAAACTTCAAAGGAGTCCCTCACACTCGCTAGGAGCACAACTTCAAAGCTTGGACTTGTTACTCACTGTAAATATGTGTGTTCAGCTAAAGCTCACCCAAGATAACAGCCCCAAATACACTGTGGCAATTTCATATGGGATTCAGGCACCACTGCAACCTGAGAATTGACTTCTGCGGCATAATTAAAAGCAAGTGTTCGGGTCGGGGGAGGAAATTGTTTCAAATATACAGTCTCCTTTGAGCTGCATCCTCATTGAAATGCACCTGGAGAACTTTGCGTTACTGCTGAATGCTCCTGGAGAACTTTTGATTCATGGGAGTCTTTGGCTCTGAGTGCAAAAACACCCGGTATTAACTAGGGCTGGGTAAAAAATATTGATTTCTCGATTTTAATCGATTCTCATTTTTACGAACCGATATCGATTCTTAAATCCCAAGAATCGATTAGTCATCCTGTTTTCAGTTGATGAATGAATGGAAGATTGTAGCGCGCATCCCATCCAATAAACGCAATAATCTTTGTGCTTTGTTACTATTGATATGAAACAAAGTCTCAGATTTCAAATTACATCCATTTTCTTACGAAATTCAAAAACATAAATACCGTTTTGGCGCTGTGGCGTGAGATCGCTCTGGCGCAGCTCAAGAGAAGCAGCAGCGCCGAGCACACATAATCTTCTCTTCCGCCTTAATATTACCAGTTACAGCGTGAAATAAACATGAATGAGCATCTGAAAGTGTGTTAAAAGATAGAGTATAACTTATCGAAATCCTTGTTGTCACATGGAATCGCTCAATCATTGTTTCAACCGAGGAAAGACGTCAGTGAAACAGCTTGTAAACAATGTCATGTAACGTCACATTTACCTCAGAAAAACAATATCCAGTGACCATGAACTCGTTAGTCAGCTAGAAAAATTAACTCTAGAGAGGAGCATTTTGCTAAATATATGCACCATATTACATATGCATTTTATGTTATTTTATAATTATTTTATGTTTTTCAATATTTAATGCATGTTTGAATAAATCTGGCAAGTTTTTATTACCGCCACCATTTAAATATTTATATTTCATATAACTTTATTATTAGAAAAATAAATAAAAGTGTAATTGTTTGTATACAAATCAGTAAATCTTTACCTTTAATATTAGGCTATAGTAGGCTAATGAAACAATTTTAATGATACAACTGACTCCCATAGTTTACAGCATTGGTTAAGAGATTTGTTTTCCGTGAGAAAATTTGCCATGTATTGTACCTGATATCCAAAATAATCAATATTGAATCGAATCGAATCGTAATCGAAATCGAATCGAATTGCAAGCTTGTGAATCGAAATCGAATCGAATTGTGAAATTTGTGTCAATACCCAGCCCTATAGTATTAACAGTCATACAGGGATTGTACTGAATTGGACAGCTCTAAAGTATTCAAGTGAGACAGACCACCTGAAACACATTCATCCAAAGTTCAATTAATACAATTCATTTGATTAAAATTACTATTATGCTCAAACCATCATTTTTGCATTGATATTAAAATTTGGCTATATTATTTTACCGTTTTTCATCATATAAAGTGAATCATAACATGACAAAAAAAAAAAATCCAAGGATTCTAATTGGCTGAAACCAATAAGCCTATAATTTTAAAAGTAATGGCTGATATTATAAATCTTTTTACTTTGTTTAAAAAAAATTTTTTGAAAGAAATTAAGAAATGCAAAACATTAAAATAAATAAAATGTTTCAGTTATCCAAAACGCTCTTAAAGGGTTAGTTCGCCCATTTAAGACATGAAGTTGTATGCAATCCTTACCAGCACTATAGTGCATATACACTGACCCACTCTGTAGTCACCTCCCTGGTCAGAGTTCTGGCCGCTGGAAGTTTTTCAAGAAAGTACTCACGGTTACTTTCCGAGGCCTCAAAACTGTGCGTTTTTACGTGAAAAAATTATTTGCTTTTCAAAGCTTGATTAATTTACCACACAAAAAACACGCCAGACAAAATTCATACCTCAGTTTTAATCGGCACTATTTTCTTTCCATTTCTATCAATCCGCGCTGCTGTCAACGTCAACAGTACCTCAATTGTGTGTGTGTTCAATCAAATAGTTTTCTCAGCAAATTGTACCTATATCCCTAAAAAAAATGTTTTTATATTAGACATCTTTTCACGTGTTTTCTACTGGAGTGTAAACATCAGCTTGTTTACCGTACAGGTTAGACATGGGATCATAAAGTTAGTAAATGAGCTTACCCGTGGTACTGGTACAGCAAAACTCTTTAAAATCTTTATTTTTTCTTTTTCCTCCTTGGTTGGGGATGTAATCGTCTTCGCTGAATAGAGCACTGCACACACGATAATCGTTGATTCTGGATATTTTAGCCCCCGTAGAGTAGCCGATGGCAACCAGCCAAAGCTGTCTCGTAGCTATATCCGAAACAGGAGAACGATGGAATCTGAACGTGATCCCGGCACATTCTTGTTGTCACAGCCTGGGAATTTACAAGTTCGCACCATTGTTCATTTTCTACTTTTTACGTCGTTGTCAATCGATTGTGTAAACACTATGGAACAGCTGATCGGAACGTGCGCACTGTTGACGTTGACAGCAGCGCGGATTAATAGAAATGGAAAGAAAATAGTACCGATTAAAAGTGAGGTATAAATTTTGTCTGGCGTGTTTTTTGTGTGGTAAATTAATCAAGCTTTGAAACGCAAATAATTTTTTCACGTAAAAACGCATAGTTTGGAGGCCCCGGAAAGTAACCGGGAGTACTTTCTTGAAATACTTCCAGCGGCCAGAACTCTGACCAGGGAGGTGACTACAGAGTGGGTCAGAGTGTATGCACTATAGTGCTGGTAACGATTGCATGCAACTTCATGTCTTAAATGGGCGACCTAACCCTTTAAAGGGTAAAATCTTTGCTACTAATATATCATTATCCTATATCTAGTTCTTAATGATCGAAATCTTAACATTTGTGAAAACAGTTAAATATACATTATTGGACCCTAAATATTCAATGACTGATAATAAAATTTTTAAAAATGTGCTGATTTTAAGTTGAACAGTATTATATATAATAGTATAATACTGTGCAGACTTATTTTATCAGCATTCAGTAACTCACAGACATAGTAAGCAATGTGTGAAGTAAAAAAATTAGACTCTCCGCTCTATTCAATTTCATCATAAGTGGTCACTGGAGACATATTTAAAAAAGCATGTTAAAGTCAACATGGAAGAGCTTTCAGAGCATATTTTTCTATATAAAACAGAATATTCAATGAGGAAAAATACAGGGTGGGTCTTGATTTTATCCAGCGGGAGTTAACCAAATTGTGAAGTATGACAATGGAGCCCAAAAAGAAAGGTCACAGAAACATAAATCATTCACAACATGACCAGGATTATATATCAAAATAAACACTGTTGGGTGAATTATGATTTCATGTTGGCTTATACCAGGTGTAAAAAGTGCCAAAAGGACATAAAAAAGGTTGTGCCGCCTTTTCTCCTTGTCATGTCTTGGTAACAGAGCAGTGGGAAAAGGTGTTTTGGCATGAAAATAAGCATAGCGGATATTTCTGACTCCAGCATGCCAGCACCTCTTTGTTCCCTTTTCTCTCCCTGATCCCAGAAAAAACAACAACACAGACGTGCGACGCACAGCACAATTTACACATCCACATCAGTGCACACAACAGGGGCAAACACAGGCACACTGCTTAAACAGGCAGCGCTTTTAACCCCTCTGGGTGTGTGTGTGTGTGTGGGGGGGGATGTTGGAAGGGTGTGGGGTAGAAGACCTACATACATGATTACACAGATGTTCATCACATCACATACAAACTTCACATTTATACAGAGCGAGTGGCGTGTGTGTGTGCTTAACAGGGAAGGTTTCTCAAGTAGAGAGCTTTAACACCTTGCTGTGCTGGGTTTACAGTCTACCACCTCATTACAAAAACAACCTCAGCCTCGACACACGGTGTGAAGTTTTTAGCTCTTTCATCACCTTCTTAAAATACCTAAAACATTTCATTCTCAAACCATCCACACCTTTTAATGGCAGCTGACGTACTGCACCGCAGAGAACAGAGGTGATGCATCCAAAAAAACTCACATTCTCAGCATCTGAGGATCCATTTTCTTTATTGTTTCTGTCATCACAGATAACAAATAGATTACAGAAGTAATGCATATTCTCAAATAAATGTGAGGGGTTCTTGCCCAGCATTGCTATGAAGGTTGCTAAGGTGCTCTGACTTTTTCATAGTGTGCTATTAAGTGACACTAGGTTCCTCCAGGTGGTTGCTACTTCAAAAGTGATGAAAACTATATATAATAATATTTTGTTTGTTTTTGCAATTTTACTTCTACAAATTTATAATGTAATGTTTTTTTCAAATGACCAAGCAGTTAAAATCTTTCATTTTACATAAAACTTTTACAGTAATATTAAAAATATTAATAAACATCATGCAAGCCTGCTCATTACGCTCTTATAAATGATATAGTTATCTACAGGATCTTGAATTATTCATCATTGTTTATAAGAGTAATGAAAGATTCTGCAAAAAGCACTTACGGGGGGAAAAAAGTGTGAAATGAATGGCACTGGCCAATGTTATTATCTCTTTCTTGGCTTGCTACTGTCACAATCTTTTTGCCAGTAAACTACACTGATTATGTCTCCTTGCAAAATAAGTCAATGGATGAGAGGAAAGGTAATAGACCGAGAAATAAATGAGAAAAGAAAGATACATCTTGAAAATAAGATTGACTGATCCAAATGTATAGCTAATGTACAATGGTAAACTATGCATATATATAAAATAGAGTAAAGTACAGTAAAATAAAAATATGCTAATATGAATAGGTTATCACTATCACAGCCTAGAATGCCTTATTGCTTTAATGTACCATACCTACCTATAAAAATAAAAACTATAGAATAGGGCTGCATGATATATCGTTTTAACATTGTTATCGCGTTGTGCGTATCAGCGATAGTCACATTTCAAGATTTGCATTGTCAAGTATAGGGATTGTAGTTGATCCGTACAAACCAGGCCCCACGGTTTGAAGCACATGTGATTCTCAAATTAATTGCAAAGTTAAACCATCGTTGAGCAAAAATGTATCATCTGCACGTGTTTTAGCTAGGGCACGGGCGGTATGGATTTTTTCTAACCGCAGTTGAAAAGCAAGATATTCCCGCGGTATAGCGGTAAACCGCTTGAAATACCCATATCCCAATGAAATGAAAGATGAACACCTTTTCCAACATGTCTTACTGTAATTACAAAAACGATATTCCATATTTATGTTTACATAATATAATGTTATTTTTTATTTAATCTATGTCGATTATATGAAAAGTGAACAGCATGAGTAAGATAGGGTCTTAAGATGGGTCAGACATGATTTTGACCACTTTATTAAGTTTTGTTTCGTAGAAAAGCCTTTCTTTAAATTACATTTCATTTTATAATTTTTATCTTAATTGTAATCACTGTTTCATTAACTAATTGCCTGGAATTAATAAATAAGAAGCAAATATAGCAGACATATAATCAGGAGGACGTGGAAGCGCCGGTGCGATCTCTGTTGCGCTTGAACTGGAGCTCTCTCAATGAACCGAAACTCGGTGTATAGGCTAGGCCTACTTGCCTCACAGACATGAGAAATAAATAGAAAGCTTAAAATGTCTACTAAATTCAAAACGAAATGATAAAATTCAGGCTACAGTAGCCTAGTCAGATAAGGTGGGTTTGCCGATATACGTTATAGGCTAATTATTTATTTATTTATATGCCTGTTCGCCAATCGGAGATGGAGTTCACTGCTGATATTCTGGGGATACAACATAGCCAATAGGCTATAGTAGGGACTTTAGCCTTTAAATATCTTTGCTGCATTGGATCAGTCTCCTTTCTAGAACAGCCAAGAGCTTTCTAGCCTCGCGGAAGCAGCGCCTTCCAACGCCCATAGACCTTAAAACAGTCAGCGTCGCGGATGCGGTTTCGAAAATTGATCAAAAAACGTTGGTGCAGACAGATGATGAGTTTTGTGATGCGATTGCGGATGAAATAATAATAGCCCATCCGCGCATCTCTAATACAAATGGAATGTTATTATGTGTCATGGAAAATTGCGCTCCACAACTCGCGAAAGATCGGATTTGCTCCATCTTTTGATGATAAGTGTTGTTTAGAAAACCTTGAATCCATGTAAGACACAATATCATTAGACATAATCCATGTGATTAGAATCAATGAATCCATGTCATTAGACGCAACGTGCACAAATGTGCAGGCCAATGTTTTTTGGGGGTTTTTTTGCGGTGATGACAGTGACGAGCTCAGACTCGCGGTTGGAGTCACATGACCGCGGTATTACGGTAATGCGGTAACCGTCCCAGCGCTAGTTTTAGGTCCTGTTGGTTTAAACATTCAAGGAAACCATACGAGCACAAGAAGATGCGAAACAGAACTCAATTTGGATTTTGTGCGTTGTTTTCTGTATGCATAAAAAGAGCAGCACAGACAACACACGAACACCGAATTGAGAACAAACAATTGAGAAAGGAAACGGATACATTTCATTATATTGGATTTGTGCATTCTGTCTTAAAGTGACAGCAGCCTAATATCCCTGCTCCTGTCTGTCAATAATGTTAATCAAACAACAAAATACAAAGAAAAAATCTCTTATTTGCACTCCCCTACAAAATCACGTAATCATTCTAGAATGATTCATTTTTTCCCTTACAGAGCTATTCAAGTCACCTGGTTAAATTGTTTTCATAATCACAATATATTTAGCAGAAAAACAAAATATCGCAACAGTTTTATTAAATATTGTGCAGCCCAAATTCAGAACTACTAAAAGACATACAGATAAGGAAATGACCCCACAGCTTCTAAAAGAGACATGTGTTTCAGATTTCCCCTGCAGGAAGGGTGACCCATTGCATCTCTGACACCCACAGTCCCCTTCCCTCCAGAAGCTCGGAGACAGAGGTCAGTGACGGGTGGCCTCCCAACAGACAGTGAACATGTGGAGAGCATCCAGTAACTTTCCAGATACTGCACTCTCTGCCCATCATGGAATAAACAGACTTACTTCTATAAGTCTTGCATTTAATGCACTCCTCTAACTCAACAAATATGACTTAACAATAATGAATTAAAATTTAATTTAAACACTGAAAACAAGAAACACTCAGATAATGATAAAAATGCTAATGCAAGGCTCAACAATAGACAGGTTTTACGAATTTATGAAGTTATTAAATGCCTATATAATTTCTAGCTTGTTTGAAGTTTTAATGAAAAATATGAATATTTTTAGCATATATGAAACTAAAACAATAAAAAAAAATAAAAAAAATGTGATGGGGCAATGAAAATATTGCCACACCATGTAAAAATTTCAGAATACTGTCTTGACTGGGTATTTCTATCTTCAGTTTGGACTAGTGCTAAAAAACACTCAGTATGACAAAGATTACAACAAAATGAATGCATAATTATTGGAAGTGTTATGTAAAAGTTAGGGATGTCCCCATCCGACCCACAGCACCGATATCGTGCCGATACTGGCCCAGAACGCTAGATCGGAGATCGGAGGGGAGAAAAAATATGATCCGATACCTATCCAACAATGCTGGAATATAGCATTTTCCTTGCTGCGACATCCAATTAAGCGGCGCATATTGGGCGGTTTTGCTATCGATTTTGCGGGCAAAAAAAGGGTTTGGGCGGGTGGATAAAAATTGGGCTGGTTTCGGATCAGTTCGGCGGGTTTTTGTAGCCGAAACACCGGCACTTCAGATCCTTCTTCCCGGAGACCCTCTGTTCAGCAGGTAGTCTCACTCACGCACACACACACACAAACACACACATCTCTGGCTGACGTGCCCCCTAAACACACAACAGACACTCCATCCCACTACCTTCGGTGTACTATAAACAAGGTTTTGCAATCCGTCTCCTCAGTTTATAAACCGTAGGCTGTAAACGTTAGGCTACACAGGATTTTGACGCATATCCAAGCAAGGGTTTGTGCAGAGTGTTGAGCGCGCACTGCGTGGCACGGAGCGCGGGCACGAACGAACACTTCCGTTTTCCTTTTAACAGTGGAAACAACTTAAAATACTAATTTCTGGTCATACAGAAAATAAATTATTTATATATAACTTACGCCAATATTATTTTTTTTTGCGCAGCTTTTGGTGTGCATACAGTTCAAATTCAAATGTCGGTGTTCAACTTTGCGTTTTAAAAATTCAACAACCGCTAATTTTTCGTTTTACGGGTTAAAAAGGAAAAACGAATGGACGCAAAAGTACACGATCAATGGGTCAATTATTAACTTGAAACCTGTTGGTAGCTTTAAGTAGCCTACTGTAGTAGCCTGCCTGCCTGTATTTTTTATTTTTTTTGTAGTGTTTGAATAAAGGGTGCAGTCTTTCATAATCAACTGTTGTTGTGGACTATATACTGGAGAAGTATTTGTTCTCCATTTGAGTGAGATGTTTTTAGGTTGCTAATTGAGCAAAGTGCTTCCATATATTTTAATAGGCCTAGTATTAGTTCAAGAATAAAATAGAATAAAATAAAAATATCGGATTAATATCAGTATCGCAAATAGCCAAAGCTGCGGCATCGGTATCGGTAGTGAAAAAGTGGTATCGGGACATCCCTAAAAGTGAAAGGCCAAAAATTCTAGAAAAGTTCTATCTCCTGTGACTGCTTTCCTTCTCTCTCACTTTATCAGGGCTACGAAAGAAAACCTGCTGGTCCAGTCACAGAGTTAAAGGCTTTAGAGAAGCCGCGCTACGCTATATAGCCTCTAGCTTGGGCAACACAAAAGGAAGATAGGTCACGGGAAACTCCTGTGAAGCTAAAGTGAGGACAGAACCTTTCCTGATATTCTAAGCCAGGGCGGAAGACGGTTAAAACTTCACACAGTCTGCTCATTAACGGGACCTTCTGTTTAACTGAGTTTCCTCTGCCTGTTCATAAATCAACAAACACTCCACAAGCTGCAGCTGAAGCCTTAATACCCTGTGTGGTGAACAGCAATCTTAAATAGCCTATAAGACTCACACAAAACAGACCCCTGTAGTCACATCCATTAATCTTTGAAATCGCATCTGCTCAGTGCAAAATATGTTCATACATGTTTCCAACGAAAGGGTGGTGGTGCCCGACCTGGAACCAAGTTTTAGAAGCAACAAATCAGTGTAGCAAGACCGATGCAATTTTATTCGATATAATTTCTGACCAGGATGTGGTATCAAAGATTGCAATTAATTACTTTGGATGTTAAATATGTTTTCAGAACTTATAAAGAATCAGCACCTTTTTATTGGAAAAAAGAGCCACAGAATCTGCTGACATAAAGCCACTTAAATTGAGACAGAATGCTGTTGGTCTTCAGTGTTTTGTTTTCTACCAGTAAGCTGGAGCATGTTGTTTAAGATAATAAAAAATACATGAGATCAAACATTTAATAATTAATTCATTCTGCTAAGGTGCTGGATTGTAAAATGATGTAACAACAGCATCAAATAGAGAAATTAGGCAGCCAAAAGTAGCAAGACGGCATGATATAGTTAGGAAGAGCCTTTGGTTACGTTTCTGTTGCGCGATATTTGCCTGTGGGTATGGAAATGCCTTGTGGACGTGTTGCCCTCATTTCTGGTGGAGCTTTTGGTTCTGACTGTCGTCTGGACGCGGTGTTGAATCTGACATGGCTCAGGGCAACACAATGCAGCTTTCATGTTTCCAATCACATCCTGGTTATGCAATCTGGCTCCGCGGGACGTGCCAGAGAATGGGTGCACATAAAATGTTAGCATGCTGACCAGACTGGCATAATGTTCTGGTTAGGGCACCTCTTCCTGTCTTTGCTGGGCAGATTTCATGAGCTGATGGTAGTGGGATGCTGTTGTTAGCACTCCATTATGGAGAGATGATGGGAGAAACATCTGTTTTGTGAAAGAAACAGAGAAAGTGGCTTTAAAGTTTTAAGCTCTGTGGTTTTGTAAAAGCACACAACCCCACTTAAAGGGATAGTTCACCCAAAAATGAATACTCTTTTGGCGTAAGTCCAGTGCTTTAAGTGGGCCGGTACGCGCCGGTACTCAGTACCGCCACTTCCAAATATAGCTCTCGAGCGTACCGCCACCTCTCCGTGCGCCCAGAATGTGCTTTTAGCGTACCGGTACGCTCATTTGCACATCTGTTTTAATCCTTTGGCTGCGCTGTCGCTTTTCAGAGCGCCCTTCACAATGCACGCTTCCTAATTCGTCCCACCGAGAGCAGAGACTACATTACCCATACACACTTGAGTTTTACAAGTGAAAAGAGCATGCGTCGCTTTTGCCGCTGTCAGTAGCTACGTTTACATGGACACAATCGGAATGAAATCAATACGATTGATGAATCTGAACAAGGTGTTTACATGAATGATAAATAAAGTAATCGGGTTGATGTGCGCGTTTATATGTCACAAGTTTCAAATCGGATCTGATTTTTTGACATGCACAAACTGCACGAATATACAGAGTTTCCGCTGTTCGCGCATAAATATTCTCCACTATTGGTTCTTTATTTGTTTTAAACAGCAGACATAATATTAATTCGTCTCTGGTCATAATTTAGAGCATATTAACCGTTTTGCCGTTCTGATCACGAAGAGAAAATGCCCCTCCCCGCAGCCAAAACCAGGCGTCAGTGGATGAGAATCCACAACAAGGACTGGTGGGACGATGTCCTGCCTCACTTCACATACGCGCGAGTAAAATGAGAATTTTAGAATGATGGGAAGCTTATTAATATGACACTTTATTTAACAGGAAAAACAGCTCGTTCCGCGCGTATACTCATTATGTTTATTTAACGTCATTGCACATGTGCAGTCCTTTCAGTTTCGGTTTTCAATCAAGTGTTTACATGTTCCCTCGATCGGATTACATAAGGGATAAACCACCCCTTTCAATCCGATCGAAATGTCATTCGGATTGAGCTCAATCGGATCGATTAAGGCGTTTACATGAGGGTTTTTTAGTCCGATCGAGCCGTCAATCCGATTATAAGTGTCCATGTGTCAATCATGGTGTCAACTCAACGTGGTCCGGAGAGGGTGTGTGAAACGGGTAAAGAAATGAATGAACCATAGCAAGACTCATGTTTATGTTCTACTGTTCTATGGTTATTATGTTTTATAATTTATTTTATGTAGCCTACATTTTGTTCAAAATGTTTTCAATACCATTTTGCACATTTTCTTTATGTTCAGTAGCTCAGTATATATATATATATAAAACCCCTTCAATATAGTTGTTGTTACCTCAGGGGAGGAGGGGAGTCAGCAACAAAAAAAAAAATAATAATAATAGAGTACCGGCACCTCTTTTGGGCCACTTAAAGGACTGCGTAAGTCGACTTGCGTACGGCCGTCTGCTGGAAGCTAGTTATTTTAGTCCATGAAGTTTTAAATATGGATATTCTTCTTACACGAAAGCATCGCTTCACTTTAGAAGACCTTTATTAACCCCTCTGAGCTGTTTCGAGCACTTTTATCACGGATAGATGCGCTTTGATGGACTTCCAAAAAAAACATACGATACCCATTGACACCCATTATAACGCTTGGAAGACCCAGGACATTTTTTAATATAACTTCGATTGTCCAGAATCCAGAATCCAGAATCGGTCTGTCTTCGCCAGCCAAAGATGGTCAGCGCAGACCACAAAGATCTGCCCAGGTCTGTCGGTCCTGGGCGAGCCCCATCCAATTGTGTCCCAGATCTTGTCGTAGCGAGTCGCGCCATCGTGTTGCAGGGCGTTCGATTGTATTCGTCTGAAATAAGAATGTCATATACACCTAGGATGGCTTCAGGGTGAGTAAATCATGGGATTTTAACCGGGGTCTCCCGCTGGGAAGCCGAGCGTGACCATAGCCACTAGCGTCAGTCGCTAGCGCTTCTTGAGGCCAGAGGAATTGGGTTTACATGCACAGCTCTTACTGGCTTACGCATGGCCACGGGAACTAGGGGTGTTGAGGGTGCTGCAGCGCCCCCTGACGACAGCCGTTTTAATACACTGGAATTTAGGATGACATGACATGTTTTTTAAGAACACCTTCTACCTTTATAAAATTACTCTAAAGATTATTTAATTATTATATGTAGTCGAATTTGGTTTTATGACTTTAAAATAAATTAATATATCATAAGGCAAAAGCCGATCTCGCATGGAGTGACTGACTGACTTCTGTTTCTTCATCTTCTTCTCAATCTGCTATAATGACAAAAAAGGAAAAAACAACAACAACCGAATCCCAGGAATACAAAAAACTGTATGCAATCAATAGGTTGCCCCTTAAAATCCTGCATGAGCCTTTATTTACCCCCACAATGTAATTTTTTACTAAGATTCATGTAGTCAATTATCCATTTCACAAACTTGTCATGTGAAATTGAATAAATTATGCCTTTTGAGTCACAACTCAACAAGTGAGCAATAATTCTAGAAAACTATACCCATGGGGCCGAGCATAAGTGCTGTAGGGTATGTGTTTATTTCACGAGACTAGTCAATTTGCAGACATCTCCAGGACGGACTCCAATGGACCATATGCACAGTTACTTCCTGGTTTAGATAAGCCAGCTCGGGCATTTCGGTGAACATTCTGTACTTACTGTACATCCACACAAAACCATCAATGGTTGACTTCTTAATGTTGTATTTATATTTTAATGCCGTAATCACACTTAATTTCCCAATAAAGCAGTTTTATTGATTGCAATAAAGACCTGAAGCTAATGTGAACCATGGAATAAGAAACGCGATGCCTGTAATTGGACACGCACAGTCGCACACGCAACATTTTTTTCAGCACTTTAAATGTTATTTTTAATTTTGATGACCAAAAACTATAAATATATACCAATTAATATTATAAAAACACTATAGGTTTAAAAATAAACTTTGTCAAGGTGAAGTAACAAGTATTCACAAAAGTCTGATTTCGGCACACTTATGAAAACTCCAGTTTTGTTCAATAAATCTTACTAAAGTACACACTAAATCTTTAATTTTTACAGTGTGTTGACGTTTTCAAACGAAAGTGAATGATGATCGAATTTTGCTGAGGAACACGTCTTTTTTTGTCGTCTTACATTTGAATAACTAAATGAATGCAAGGTCTGACTATTTAAGTGACTATATTCTGATTATAAACTAAGTATTAAAATATTTATGCTGTTAAAGCTACCTCAGGACATTGAGGATACCAACACACCAGCAAGTGATATTTCCAGCTTGCTTATGGAAGTTTTAAAGAACGCTCCGTGCAAATAGTCCATTGAATGCAAAATCTTAAACTGTGTTTGTTTGTTGATTTTCTGCAGTGTACAGACCTAATAAATCATTGCGTATTTGCTTAATTGATTTCTGCATCTTTTGAATCTTTAAACGAGTCCCTCTTTTTGTACGTTTATTTTCGCTCTCTGAAGTTGGCATTTCAAAAGAGGGAGCTGCAAAGCAATATGCAAATGATGATCTAGGACTGAGCCACAGCCCCGTATGAAATCGACAGTAACACGAGAGCTTTTCGACTACGTGATTGCTTACATAATATTGATTTCCCATCATAGTTCATTGGCTCATGAATGTTCCAACACATGTTGATGTGTTCGCCTCATCAAAATGATCTGTCTCCTCTGACAACCAGCACGGCACCTACAGCTACTCGCTCCCACTAGCTTTGCTCCAAGAGCACAAACCAGGAACAGCTGGTGTCGGACTCCTGGAGACTGGAGTGTGCACGCGTGTGGCGCAGGTGTTCCTCCAGTTGTGGGCTAAAAGCCTCGCAGGCCCAGGTGTTCATTCACAACATGCTGCATATTTGGGTCACAGTACTGGGACAGAAAGAAAGAGAGGAATACAGATCGGGATAATTCTATGCCACCAGGTCTCAAGACCAAATGCAACCCAAGCTTGAACATAATTAATGATCTAATTAAGTCTCCGTGTACTTAAAGTGACAGTTCATCCAAAAATTAACATTCTGTCATTATTATCCATCCATTTATTCTCCAAACCGTTTGACCTCTGTAAGGTTGCGGGTCTTATTAGTTACTCACCCTTATTTCTGTCCAGTCTGAGAGGAACATTTTAAATAAATAACAGCTTAATTGAGAAAATAATGACAGAATTTTCATTTTTGAGTGAACTATGCCTTTAACAATTTTTGCAATGGGTCCTTTTTCCATGGGTTGCATTCAGCTTGTGTGCTATCGGTGACATCAGACAGTTGCCAAGATTCAGCAGACGCAGGCAAACTGTAGAGAGATAGAGAGAAGATAGAGAGAGAGAGAGAGAGAGAGAGGGAGAGGGAGAGGGAGAGGGAGAGAGAGAGAGAGAGAGAGAGAGAGAGAGAGAGAGAGAGAGAGAGAGAGAGAGAGAGAGAGAGAGAGAGACAGATGCTCGCCGCAAACAGAGTTCACATAATTACTGTGTGTCAGGGCTTTGGAGAGCTCTCATTTTCCACCGTACAAAGGAAGAGAATACAGGAAGAAAACATGCTGATGCCACAAACTGTATCGAAATGCTTGGCACACAAACTGGTCGGCAGATACAATTTTCATGTTAATGGCTCTAACTGTCAAATGACGTTAACAAACTATCTGCATACTTTTCAAATCAACTTTATGCCATGGAATAACGAAGATTGTTTCTAGACTGAGTGCAGGGCTCATTGAGTCACCAACATTTCTCTTGGCTGAACCCATCTGACTTAAAATGTTATAAATACCCCCTAAAGCTCTAAAAAAAACTAAATATAGTTACCATTTCAATGAACATAATAAATAAGTCCTTAACATTGTTATTGCAAATAATTAAAGCTAATTTAATTATTTTAATAAGATCAGAAAATTCTCTATTATAAAATTTTTAAATCTATACATGTTTTAATAATTTTATTAAAGTTTCATTGCATTTATTAATTTTTTATTGACTTCGGAATTTTATTTCACTTCTTTTTTTGATTTATATTATTTTATATTACGATCTCACAAACCACCAGTTGAGAAACGTCTCGGTTAGCCTACTAATGTAACCCTCGTTCCCTGAAGGAGGAAACGGGAGACGTTGCGTCGACAGTAGTGACTGATATGGAAACATGGTCTAAATAAAAGTGGTAAAAAACAAAAAAGCTTCACTATTCTCAGGTGGACAATCACAATGGCAAACACCTCACCTTATATTTCCAAGGGCTATTACACAATGATAAGCACTGTGCAATTCTTTCCAGTGGCTGCACTTTCCACACAAAAGGGAACAGTTCGTTCTCATTGATCTCTTAATGGAAGAGTGTCCAGCTAGATTGAAAGACGAATCAAAACCTCTCATTGGCAGAAGCCCCCAGCTTACTGATATCAGTTCAATCAGCTGAAACTCTGATCGTCAGCTTTGATAAATAAATTTGTGACTGAAATCCCACAGTGGAAGGTTTAAATTGAATGTACTTGAAAAGCAATTTCTTTTGCCTTGAAAGTGAGGGATTTCCGAAAGGGAGGGAGGGAAGAGGAGTGACAGCGTTCTTTTCCAGGAATTAAAATAAATCCAAGTCAGCGTGACCAATTTAACAATTAAGATCAAAAACTGAGGCTGAAACAGGAGCCCCGTGTGGCTGAGGCTTGGTGCAGTTTACCGCTGGGCGAGAGGACGGGGGTTTCTGACGACCTTGCCCTGATTCATCATTAAAAAACACCATAGCTCTGGGCCACTCTACATATCCTGTCAATAAACTATTATAGCACAATGGACAGGCGGCCTGCCATGCTAGCATGAAGCTCAATTAACTCTGAAGACAGGGTACAGAGAGATCAAAAACAAAACAAATAACAAGCAGAGAAACTTAGCAATAGAGTACAACATAGACAGAGAACAGCTGTATTTGTATTAACTAACATTAGCAAAGATTAATAAATACTGTAGCATATGTATGGCTCATTGTTAGTGCATGTTAGTAATACATTAACCAATGTTAACTAATTAGTCTTTATTATAAAGTGTTATCAAACTAACATATAAATATAATGGAAGCGAAAGTTAAATTGAAGCAAAAGTATTTGATAAAGATATACTATGTGCGGACAGCATTCGCTCAATATCATCGAATTTTTGACGGAGGTGGCATTTAGCAGCTTTTTTAAGGAAGTCTTCATGTACAGTATATTTACTTAATTTTTATTTATTCTACTATATATATATATATATATATATATATATATATATATATATATATATATATATATATTAATAAAAAATACAAATATATGTAAATGTATAAATAAAAAATAATATAATAAATACATTTACATAAATAAATTAAATGATTGCCATACTTTTGTCCAGTAAATATTATTATATCATGAATATCCTGTTGCCATGATGTAGCTAAAGCTACTTGTAGCATGCATACCACCCATCCTTAACAAAAAATACTCTTCTGTCCTTCAGTAGCAGACTTGACAATAACTGACAGTTTTGACTTTACTAACGGGTGATCTCACACGCCAAAAACCACATAAACACATGCGTGGTGCAACAGCACTCAAAATACACACAAATCCTCCTTTCTCACCAGCCCTGTACAGCCCTCAGTAACACTGATTCAAACTGACCCAGACGGCTCTCCAGGGCTTCATTTACAACCTAAAAAGATCATTCTGTAAAGCTTTGGCTTCGTCACAATAGTTTATCCTGCAGCGGTCTCTGAACTTCTTACACACACACACACACACTCGCAACAGCATGAATTTAAAGGCACAATTAAAATGGCTTTGTCTCAAACAAACACCCATCACCCCACGCACAATGTGTGATCTTCAGAATAACTCAGCGCAGGGTGAAATCTCCTGTGCACATTGCTATAATAGTCCCTCTCTGTAGAGCAGGGGATCATGGTCAGGTCCTTAGGCTAACCACAGCAGATGGGGAAAGGACTAATTGTACAAACCAAACGAACGGGTGAGAAACGGGTGGTCTGAGATGCCTCTGAGCATTTGAATTCCTTCTGCCGGTTGAATGGGTCACTGAAGGGCACAGGGGACAAGAAGATTCCACAAAGAAAACTTTACCCAGAATTATGATCTGATGACAAGGTGATCGATGAAATATTTAAAGAGTTATATTTAGTTAAAAGGTGTCTGGCAGGGGAGGAGAGTAGGTCATTGTTCTCTTGTGGATTTATTGTCAGTGCATAAGTGGTGTAGAAGTAATTAATGGACCACTACAGATAAACAAACCTCCTCAAACTGACAGCATGCCTAAGTGAGCATCTCTTTAGATGACTAATGAGTGACATCCCTAATCACCTGCCCAGGGCGGCCATCACAACCGTCTGCAATGTTCCTATTTCTCATTCTGAATATCACATATAATAACAAATAACACTCCATTTCATATTGTTTATTGTTCCAATAATTTGTCATGGGCTTATTACAGGAACAATCCCACTGGAGTAACCTGGGGTTAAGTGCTTTTCAAGGGTGATGGTTCATGGCTCAATTCTTGTGAGCACCAAATTAACAACCTGCCATTTACCAGGACTCTCTGGTTCACACTACTCCGCAAGATTCACACTAAAGTGTATCCCAACTTGCTGCTTTAATATACAATTCCTCCTTTTTTTGGTCATATTACTTGTGGTGCATATATTCACTATTTAATTATATATACACACACATTATTATTTCTCTTTTTTTAATAAATTAATACTTTTATTCATCAAGGTTGCATTAAATTGATCAAAAGTGACCGTAAAGAAAATGATAATGCTGTAAAAGATTTGTATTTCAAAGTGAATGCTGTTCTTCAACTTTTTTATACATTAATCCTGAAAAAATAAATGTAACGGTTTCCACAGAAATATTAAGTTTTTGGTCACCAATTCAGCATATTATAATAATTTCAGAAGGATTATGCGACACTGAAGACCGGATGCTAAAAAAAATTGCTTTGCTATCACAGCAATAAATTACATTGTAAAATATATTAAACTAGTAGTATTTTATTAAATTATAATAATATTTTACAATATTATTTTTCATTTAAATTTTTATCATATAAATACAGCCTTGGTGAGCATAAGACACATATTTTGCCTACATATATATATATATATATACACACACATATACATTTTATGTGTTGATTTTTTCAGACTTTGGACCTGACCTGGGTGTGCAAAGAGCTTGAGCTAGGCTAGTGTGTGATAGAAGAGGCGATACTCAGAACAAATCAAGTGCACGTGTGACAAAAGGGCAAGCTGCCCCTAATTACAACTAAAGAACACTCAACATTTCTGAGCTCTGAGGGAGAAGGACGATTGGAATATAATGGGTCTTGAGCCAAAGGGAAGCCACGAAACTCTACTGCCTCAGAGCTGTGAATATCACTGTGAATGCAAGGTTACCGATCTATGCCCTTGCACTTTGCTGGCCCCTTTTTGATTTGCTTTTATTGACATGCATGAGGTGACCGAGGGTGAAAATGTCTAATGGAAGCCGGATGGAAACTTCATGTACTGATGGTTGAGGTTCATTAATAATACACAGTCATTAGACACCAGCATTCACAATAACTTGCAGTGGCAAAGTGGCTGAACATCATTCATTTTTAATTGAGAGTTGCTGGCAACATAAGAGAAACAATAGTAGTAGTAGCAGTGACCTGACAACATAGTTTGCCATCCATAACATATATGTTACACCATGAAAATATGCTCTTCCAGAGTTTCTTTTTCCAATGTGTATAAGTTTTTCTACACAAATCACAATCATCAATCGTCATATTTTTAAAATTAAAAAATGAGGGAAACTTGAATCCTTCCCATTATAATTTAAACCTATAAATGTAAATTAAGTGGAACTTTGGACATAAGTTTAAAGAACAAGAACGTGCAAAATGTTCATACTGTATGTAGTGGGCCATGACACAAAGATGGCCACTGTGGTTAAACCAAGTAAAATAATTTTTAAAAAGCTGGTAGTTTTGCAGTATAAATACACAGAGGTAATTACTCAAAAACAAAAACAAAATTACAATTGTTGGAGCACTTGCGATAGAATGTCCCGAATGCTATGGTGTAAATTTGCAATTACTTACTTGAGAAAAGTTATCTAATTAGTAATTACATACACGTACATGCATTAAAATGTCTATCTGCACTCTGCAGTGCACTCAAAGTAAACACCAGCTGACTTAAGACTGTCACTTTTTCAAACATGCACCCAATCATTCACCCTTGCTTCCTCTTTTTGACCCACCTCTGCTCCAGACAAGCTCCTCAAGCAGACTATACAGCGTTCAGAAACAGATAAAGTTGTTCTTCGTGAGGTTTTTTTAAACTTTCATGAGTGTATGGATTCTTTAAGGCTGGAAAAGAGAAGAAAGCGTACAGCACGCAAACCATTATCAGTGTTTACCAAGCCAATGAAGGCACCAGAGGGATGGTCTTTATGAGGATTAGAAAGCTGCCCCGCGGTCCCGACTGTGTGCGCTGCATAGTAATGCTAATGCTAATTGTGCAGGACAAACTGTTAAGCCTCTCTGCTATGAGTGACTTCTTGATTAAATGGCAAGTGACATTGGGGTGAGTCAACCATACTGGTGTCTCTCATCCAGTACTGCCGTTATACAAATGTGAAAGGCCAATAATATATTTCAGATATAAGGCATATAGTGCTCCTGTTAGATTATGAAGCTATGCCAAAGTCATGGGTTTGATTCCAAGGAAACTGAATAGGATAGACGGATAAAATGTTTATAGCAAACACACACAAAATGTCAAAAGAATCAAGAACAGGGAAAATAGAACCACAAATAAATCGATACAGGACAGCCCTCATTTTTTTGTGCATGCTAATATCTTGTTTTTGCAAAGACGCTGGCAACAAGAACAAATAAACTGCTATTTACATTTCAATCCAAATTACGACAAAAAAAGGGAAAATCTCAAATGAAAAATGTCTGGCATAAATCAGGTCTGCATCTATCCAACGGTGCAGTTGTTACCTGGAGAAGCAACATTTTGAGTCAGATATCAAAGACTACAGGGACTATGAGTGAGTGTGTATTCACTCTGATAACACAGACGGGACTTTCTCATCCAAACTTTGCACATAAACGGGACAAAACAAACAGTGGCATCCCAAAAGCACTCAAACGGACTGTGTTAGCAAGCATGAGGCTTCACAATGGATTCAAAAATAATTGTCTCCCAGAAGACCCTGCATTGGCTTGACTTCACCATATAAGTGCTTGGAGAGAGAAAGTCCTTCAAACTGCCTCCAAAAATGAGACACAAGGCTCTTCTACTGCCAACAGGACTGTGTTTCCATTGTGCTGAATTTTCACAGAAGAGTGGAGAGGACACTTCACTGTGTTGTAGTGTTTTAAATAGAGGGCAGTGTTGAAATGACAGAGAGGCTAAAACAAAACCTGTTCTGGTCTTTGTAGACCAGACTAGGATATTAGAAAATGCAGCCCAGACTGTATTTTTGTCGGTGAAATGACAAAAATGGACAGAGCATTGCAAAAACGCAAATAAGTGTAGTCCCACAACCACGAAACAAATGACTCTTATGAAACGTTTTTTTAGTGAATCAAAAATATGCAAATAGCTCTAAAAGACAAATTACCAGTTTAAATCAGTCTGATACATTGCAAAATGGACCGTATAACAAAAAGATTCCTAATGGAATCGAAATCTACTCAATAGCTTATGAATCGGAATCAAATCAAATCTGTGAATTACAGGACAGGACTGCTAGAATTAAGAAATACGTGAAAATAATCAAATGAGATGAAGTAGCCCATCTTTCACCAAATTATCTTTAAAAACAACAAACCATGCAACATGTTTATTTAATATATACAATTTACACACAAAAAAGTTATACATCACTGTAAAACCCCCATTTAGGAACCTTTAAATTTAAGAGTGTAGTTTTTCCAGCAAAAATATCGATATCATCATGTATACAAGAAATAAAATAACTCTTATAAATAAGACTTTTGTCATACTGCACACCCATAGTCTAGACATATGTTAGGCAGATGATACATAGATTCTTAAGTGTAGGAAAAACCTCTTGTTTCATTTTAAAAAGCCACATGTGTTCTGTTCCCTGTTGATGATAGAGCTACAAGCTCTGATCCCAACTTAAATTATCCTGTAGCTAATTCTCCAATCAGTAGATGTGAGATCATTACAATAGACAAGACATTCATTAAAGGATTTGTAAAACTTTACAGATATGTACATACTACATATTTTCTCTTTTCAAGGGAACACATGGCACCATTTTTTTTCAGAGGAGCAATTTCAGTAAACATGTCAAGAGGCATATTCATCCAATTTCTGAATTCACTTTGTCAAACAATCACAGAGATGACCTCAATCAGAATCACAAACAATCCCAATGGTGTACTCAGGTGATGGACTGGGACCTTTGCTTGCAAAAGCAAACATTTATATCCCCCAACGTCAACTACACATCTGCCCCAGCAAAGGTATTTGAGACCACATGTGCTGTCTGGTGACTTCCAGGTGAATAAATATTACTAATTACCCCAAACAAACATTGAATAAAGGTTTGCTTTTAGAGCTCTGATTAGCGAAATAGGACCTGCATGACCTCAACCACTTAAGCTAAGCTCTTAGTCATAATTAGAAGACTTTCTCCATAACATTTATGTTCACTTGAACCCAGTTACTTAATGATACAAAGTGATCTCATTTGAGTTCAGCCAACATGTCCTAATGTATCTGTTTCACAATAATTCAAGCGGAGTTATGAGATGTAGGCCTACCACACCATTACAATAAAAACCACATATGCAGCATCCCATCAATTAAAAACTCATTATGACGCATTCCTTTGAATGTTGTAGCCTATGCCTATTGAATGAGGGTTTTCTTCCGTAAAGCTGTTAGGGGCAGTGAAAAAGCAAATAACCCTCTTAAAGATAGAAATGTCGATGGTCCAGGACGATGCGCTCTCCTTGGACATGGTCGTGCACAGTTTTCAAATCGAATGCAAACTTAAAGGAACAGTTCACCTAAAATGCAAATTCTGTCATTAGGCTACTAAAATGACACGTCAGGCAAAAAGACAATCTCAGTCACCATTCAATTTCATTGTATGAAAAAGGTGCAATGAAAGTGAATGGTGACCGGAGTCTCACATGTCATTTTGTGTGAAGAGAAAGTCATGGTCTTGAACAGCATTGTGCTAAGTGAATGATGAAATAATTTGCATTTTTGGGTGCGCTATCCCTAAACAACATCAAGTAACGCATAAACTGTGAATTTTAAAAGACTATGAACATACCTCTCATGTTGTGGATTTTAACCATGACCTCGGCAGTTGACATCAAACGATGCGCTAAGTACACTCGTCCCAAGTCTCTTTCTATCTGAACCGGTGAGTGTCCGTCCGAAACCACCTCGAACCACTTCATCTCGAACTTCTGGTCCGGTACCGTAAAGATCAAGTCTCCGACTTTCACATCTTCGGAAACTGTAACGGTGTAGGATACTGCTTCAGAAACGGCTCTTGGCTTCCTAACTCGGCTTTTAACATCGGTAAGAATATCTAATATGTCAGTTGTTTCGTTAAATAGTCGTGCATTGTCGTTTTTATCAAGTATCTCGATTTTAACCGCCACTTCTTCTGCTATTTTATTGCAGCGCGGCAACCGCGCGATCAACGTATAGCTAGATTTGGACCTCACGTCAAAAGTTTTGGTGGTTTTTAAAACGAATCCTGTGTTGTCCAGATATTCAAGAGAGAAATCCGACGAGTTTTCCCCTGTCAGAACTGTTTTAAGTCCAGGCAAGTTTGATATTTTGCATTTGTCTTCCAGAGGAAAAAGAAACCCAGCGACAACAGTTCCAGGCGGTGCGTTTTCCTCAGTTTGTCCATAAAAATCAATCGAATGCACAAACGGAATGGCAATCAAAATAATTAAAAAACACGGAGTAGGAAATCTGAAAAAAGTCGGATTCCGTAAGTGCGCCCTCATTATTCCAACAATTCTGTCACTCTGTCCTTAAAATCTGAATTCTATCCCTTATGCATCAATAACATGCTACAAATGTAGCCCTAGCCACCATGAAATAAGATAAATTAGCTTTTTTCACACTATCTACGGTTTAAGTTTTCAATACAATATGTCAGTGTTTTGTGTGTTGCTCCTCGACCGGCATCATTCAACCACGCTCTCACTCATTCCCACATCCACCGATACACAGCATCTCCATGTGGTACCCAGGGCCCCGCCTTCAAAATGTGGGCCAATCACAGTGACGGAGGGGTCGGCCTGGAGGGATAGACCCTCCCACTAAATTTAAATAGATATGCAGCTTTTAATAGTCAAAAGTAAGGAAGGTTTTCAAGGATGCAGTTTAAATAGTTTAAAGACAATGGGTCTTCCTTTCAGAAGGTTTTTACAGCGACATTACTACTCAGAAGTTCCGGGTCAGTAATATATATTTTAAAGAAATTAATACTTTTATTCAACAACACATTAAATACATCAAAAGCGAAGACTTTTACATTGTTAGAAAAAAAATGTTGTTTCAAATAGGACTAAATACAGTAATTTCAATTTATCAAAGAATCCTGAAAAACATTATCACGGTTTCCACAAAAATACCAAACGGCACAACAGTTTTGACATTGATAATAATAAGAAAAGTTTCTTGAGCACCAAAACAGCATAAGTATCATGTGACACCCGAGGACTGCACATCACAGCAATAACTAACATTATACAATATATTCAAGTAAAAGTTATTTTTAATTGAAATTAATTTCACAATATTACTGTTTAACTGTATTTTTGATTATAAGAATAAGAATCCTTTTTTAGCATAAGAGACATCCTTTAAAAAAAACTAAAAAAACGTACCACCCCAACTCATTTATAAGACGTCACAGATAAGAAAACTAACAATCGAAATGAAAAAAATATATAAAAACAAAAGCCAAAATTTCTTCTCACTAGATGGAGAATTCATCGTTCGATCATCAGCAAAGGACCCCCAAGGTAAGTAACCTGCAAATCAACTACAGACTAACAACAAGGATTTTAAATGCTCCAGTTACATGGGGGTCACATTATTTTAAAAGTGTTTATCAGATCTGTCCAGTCTTTTGAGATACAGCAGAAACACAATTAAGTGTCTGGACTGTGACAGAATAATGCTTTTATACAGCCCTCACTCAATGTCATCTGGCTGATGGATTCAGTTTGAGGCACAATGGACATGCACAGACAGGTAAGATCAAAACAAATCAGCCTGTGATGTCAAACATCCTGCTGTTGGTGCTACAATGCCGAGCTAGAGAATATTTTATTCCGTAATTCGTATAAATGAAGCTGCTTTGTATTGCAAACAAAACCTTTTTTTGCCATGAGGTCAATTCACGATTGCACACTCCTGATCATAATTATTTTCTTATTAAACCACATTTCATTTTTCCCTTTCAATCCTTTCAGTTTGGCAATTAGCGCTGGTCTGTAAGTGCTGTGTATTCCATGATGTTCCATCATAGAAACAGATAATGGGCAAATACTGCATGCATTGTCTATATTGTCAAGGCAAGGAGATGAATAGGATGGGCCCGATTCCAGTCTCTTTCTTTTGATGTGTAACAGTGTTTTTCGAATCGAACTGCTTTTCAAATGGAAATGAAATTAACAGATATGAGTAAGTGTCCATATGCTATTATGGATGGGTTCTGTAGTGGGGGATTCATTACAGAGCAAACTTTGACCTTTTGGTGGACAATTCCTTTAATGTCTCTTGAGAGACAGGCCTTGGATGATGGTACAGTGCTGTGTACGTGTCCATATTGTGTTCAGATGTGCACTGAACCTTTGTCAACTGTGATGAATGAGCGAAGTGCCAAAGATGAGGCAAGGTGGAAAAACAAAAGATCCACACATGGATAATTTTTTTCTCATTCCCATCAGCTTAACATGTGTCTCACCTTGTCATACCTCTACCGTAATCACTCCCACAATACAGAATATATACAAGATATGACATGAAATAACCTCTCAAAAATATGTTAATATCACCATTTACTTGATTTCGGGAGAAAGAACCATCTGAATGGTGCGGTGTGCTCGGAACGCTAGCTGAAAGATGTGTGCATGCTTTAAATGGATTAAAGCAATCACCTGCACATTTATCTAAAGTCAAATAGACTTGTTTAAGCATGAAAGCTCCAACTGCAGCCCTCCTCCTCCTCCTCACCTCTCTTTGAAAAGCATAACACAAATTACAGCAATTTACCCCAAGAAGCAGTGTGTGCGTGTGACAGCAGCAATGGGTTTCGAGTTGACGGTGTCGAATGTCATGTCACAGCCACTCACGCCAGTCTTTCATCATATTTTGGCATGCCTCTCTGAGGAAAAAGTGACAGGAATGGAGAGGGAAAGACGGCAATCTCGCAAACCTTGAGTTTCTCCGTCAAAGGTCACCAGAACTGACAGGAATTCTCTCTCTTGCCATCACTGGCTAGTTTCCCAATCATTTCCATCTATACTCTCTCTTTTCTCTTTCCATCCTTCCTGCACTCTCTCTTTAATCTGAGAACTTGACAGTCAAATGAATGCCAGGTGGATTTCTTTAGCCTCCGCCCCTGTTGTATCACAGACAGAGAAAGAATTATTCAACAGCTAGAGTAGCCCTGCTAGTCCATCACCTCTCTGTGTGCACAGAATCGGTCTCTGTTCTCCTGTCTGGTGTATCAGATTGCTGACTGGTTCCTCATATGATCACTGACAGAAAGGCAGGCGTGTGGGACGGTCCCCGGCCCCCGTTCCCCGCAACTCTAGTGATAACATCTTAAATCAGTCTTTTGAGCTGCTTCTTCTCTGTCACATCGTCCTCCTACCAGCTCTTCTCTGTCATTTCCAAATTCATCTCCTGCATTCTTTTCTTCCTCTGGCTTCATCCCATCATTATTGCATCTGTATTGTTCTCTCTTGTGCAAACGTGTGCTCATTACAACTTTCTACAGTTTTACCCTAGTTGGCTCATTTTTAGAAGCATTCTTGATCATTATGTTCAAATTACACACAATTCCCTTATCAAAATTTTAGGGATGCAACGATATTAAAATTAAGGCCAGTAGGATAACCCAATGATTAGCCGATATTTTATTTTAATATCATAATACAATTTTGTCTTGAATTTGTTTAAATAAAACACTAAAAACAATCATTGTAAAAGTTCCAAGTGAATTTAGGCATTACAACTTTACAATGTACAGTAAGAAAAATGGATATTAATTTAAGATTTGATAAAGTTGACATTTAACAGAGTTAATAAATTGTTAGCACTAATAAATGGAGAAATGTTTTGAAAATACATATATTGTGCATCCCTACAAAACAAAATACCTTAATGCTTTCCCAGAGGAAAACTGGCAATTATTGCATTACAGCTTAATATGCAGAGACAGCAATAAGTAATCCATTTGTAGGTCAATTGCCCAAAATGTGTAAATGCTGTGGCTTCGCAGAACTTTTAAATCATGGCACTGTAGGTCTGTAATACCTGGAAAAGACTATTCATTGGGTGAGGGGATCCTAATCTGTTAAAAAATATCTAATAAAAGAAAATATTAACTATATGTTGCCTGCAAAAATGAATGGCTGTCAAAGGAGAAAGATTTTGTTGGTCCCGATTGTGTAGTTACAGCATTTATGAGCAGGTGCTAACCAGACAAAGCTTGACCCCTTGGTTTGAGTCTCTGAACTAGCACAACTCAGCAACACTGACTCCAAAAATGGTACACGTTTGGGCCAAGACTATATGTTTGTCTGATCAAGGACAGAGAAATGTTCAGAATCCTATTTGAAAACAATCATTATTTTGCTATCCAGAAATTCTACAAAAGACTCTATTTGCCCTACATTAACTGATACTGTATATTAAAGAGATCTAATTTATGGTTCCCTTTCAAGGGAACTTCGAGCTGCGTCAAACGCTGCGGGAACGCCCCTGCGTTGTGCGTCATGAAGCACGTATGGAATCAGCCCAATGGAGAGATGAAACGTCATAGGCGGGTGACGTCATCGACCAGGAAACTATAAAGCACCCCAAAAACACAAGCGCATTAGCTTCTGTGCTTTCAGTCGCGCTACATGTGAATCTGTCCCTGTGTGATATTGTCTGTCTTACATACCCTGCACCACACAAACAATTTATCCCTATATATATATATATTGAGAGATTATGGCGGACGAACAGCAGTTTAGAAAGTGTGTTCCTCCCTGCTCGCGTTATTTAACGAGCGGGGATACACATGATCTTTGTGTTGTTTGTTTGGGAGTTCAGCATGCCCAGTTTGCTCTCGAGGGAGCAGACTGTGAGCATTGCGAGCGTTTGCCGTTAAGGACGCTCCGCTCCCGCCGATCGCTCTTTGAGGAGAGCGGTTCGGTGCGCGCTCCCCGCGGTTCGGGTCCCGCTTCTGCCGAGGCAGAGCGGCGGCGCTTATCGTGGGGATCGCAGATGGATCTCACAGCGGGGTTTGAGACGGGCTCTGCCTTATCTCTCCCTTCACCTGTGAGATCCAGTGCCTCAGTCCCGGGTTCGGAAGCACGCGCTGCGGTTTCTTCCGCTCGGGCTGAGGCACCAATGCTGCAGCTATCCAGTTCTGAGGAACTTGATGTTGTTAGTGTTGAGGGAGATGTGGAGGATTCGCCACCCCACACTCCTGAGAGTGATGAGCTTATGGAGGTGTTAACAAGAGCTGTTGAAAAACTTAATATTGAATGGCCAGTGACTAGACAGGAGTCTGTTTCTAAATCAAAGTTGGATGAGAGATTTTTGCCGTCACGTGTGCAGCCTCCACGCCGGTGCCTGCCGTTTTTCCATGATCTCCACACCGAGGTGTCGAAATCATGGAGAAAACCGGTGTCATATAGAGTGTTTAGTCCCCAGACTTCAACATACGCTAATGTTATGGGAGCCAAGGCTCATGGTTATGGTGCTTTGCCTCGTGTGGAAGAGACGCTTGCGAGCCATCTCTCCCCCGAAGCAGCATCATCTTTTAAGGCACCGGCATTACCCACCAAGCCTTTAAGAAACACTTCGGCTTTGGTGGGTAAAGCATATTCGGCAGCAGGTCAGGCTGCGTCATGTCTGCATACTATGTCAATCTTGCAGGCATACCAGGCTGATCTGCTAAGGGACATGAGTGAGAGTGAGGAGGTCAGTACTGACGTAGTTCGCGAACTGCGTCAGGCTGCTGATTTATCCCTGCGTGCCACCAGAGAATCGGCCAAATTAATGGGTCGTTCTATGGCAGCTCTGGTGGCCGCAGAAAGACATTTGTGGTTAAATCAGACTAATATTAAAGAGAGAGAAAAAGCTTTTCTTTTAGATGCTCCTCTTTCTCCCATGGGGTTGTTTGGTGATGCTGTGAATTCAGTTATCGATAAATTCCAAGAAGAAAAGAAACAAACTGCAGCTTTTAAAAAGTTTCTTCCCCTTAAAGTTCATGTCCCTGGGGCTGCTGGGCGGGAGCAGCCCCGGCCGTCTTCGAGCTCATCACATAGAGCGCAGCAGAGGCAGAGTGTCGCGTCTCGTGCTCCCCCTGCTGGACAGTGGGCTCAGCCGCGACACTCTCAGCCGAAGCCTTCTCCCAGTAGAACTGATCTGAGGACAGTTATATTGGCTAAGAAGGCTTCGGCTAAGAAGAAGTCCTGACGCCAAGCCGTTCAGGATGCTGAGGGTGGTCCCCACCGAGGCGGAAAGGTGTTCACCTCTTTTTACGGTGCCCATTCCTCCTCGGTGCCCTCAGGGGCTCGTTCTGCCAACCCCGCCTTTATGCCGGGGCACAGACGATCCCAGCGAGCGCTTTCCAGAGGGACGCTCGCTCCCTCTGAGGAGGGTCTCAGAGCGGTCAGACCAGTTGTTCCCTGCCGGTGCGCCGTTACAGGGCGCTGCGTCTGCTGCTCAAGTTACACCAGAGGCCAGTCTCGAGAGGCTGGTACCCTTAGTAGAATTTCTGGCAGAGTGGAAAAGCCTTCCAAAAATATCTCATTGGGTCCTGCAGACAGTAGAAAAGGGTTATGCTATCCAGTTCAGGTGTCGTCCACCAAAATTCAGAGGGGTTCTGCACACAGTGGTGGGCCCCGAGCAGGCTCTGGTATTGGAACAAGAGGTGAAAACGCTCCTTCAAAAAGAGGCTATAGAACGGGTTCCTCCTCCCAGTTTGGAGTCAGGTTATTACAGCCGATATTTCATCGTTCCAAAGAAGGATGGGGGGTTGCGTCCAATTTTAGACCTGCGCATATTGAATCGCTCGGTAGGGAAGCTAAAATTCAAGATGCTCACTATCAAGCAGATCGTGTCTCAAATCAGGTCCGAGGACTGGTTTGTCACGATAGATCTGAAGGACGCATACTTCCATGTGTCCATCCTTCCACAACACAGGAAGTTCCTGAGGTTCGCCTTCGGGGGCGAGGCGTACCAGTACAGGGTTCTTCCGTTTGGCCTAGCTTTATCTCCCCGCACTTTCACGAAATGCATGGATGCAGCACTAGTGCCTCTGAGGCTTCAGGGCATTCGTATTCTCAATTACATCGACGATTGGTTGATTTTAGCTCAGACCGAGCAGTTGGCGGTTCGGCATCGAGATGTCGTCCTCGCTCATATCAGAAAGTTGGGGTTGAGGCTGAACGCAAAGAAAAGTGTATTATCTCCTTCCCAGAAGACCACTTTTCTGGGTGTCGTTTGGGATTCGGTATCGATGCGGGCGCGACTCTCTCCGACCCGCATCGCTTCGATTCTCTCAGCTGTGAAACAAGTGAAGCTAGGCCAGCTACTCACTGTCAAGCAGTTTCAGAGACTGTTGGGTCTGATGGCAGCAGCGTCCAACGTTATACCTTGCGGCCTGTTGTACATGAGACCGCTACAGTGGTGGCTCAGGACCAAGGGATTCTCCCCGAGGGGAAATCCGCTCCGCACGTTCAAAGTCACGCGGCGCTGCCTTCGTGCTCTGGTCATGTGGAGAGAAACTTGGTTCCTATCCAAAGGTCCTGTGCTGGGGGCTCTTTGTCGTCGCATAACGCTAACGACGGATGCTTCCCTCACAGGGTGGGGGGCGGTCATGAGTGGTCGCCCAGCCCAAGGTCTGTGGCAGGATCATCATCTTTCGTGGCACATAAATTGTCTAGAGATGTTGGCTGTGTTTCAGGCTCTGAAACACTTCCTAACAGACCTGAGAGGCCATCATGTGTTAGTTCAATCAGACAACACGTCGGTGGTCTCTTATATAAATCATCAGGGGGGCCTGCGGTCTCGCCGGCTTTACAAGTTGGCCCGTCAGATCCTCCTGTGGTCCCAAGGGAAGCTACTATCTCTGAGAGCAATGTATCTCCCTGGGTATTTGAATGTGGTAGCAGACTCCCTGTCGAGGCAGGGGCCGAGGCCAGGGGAATGGAGACTCCACCCCGAGGTGGTGGAGCTCCTTTGGTTGAGTTTCGGTCGCGCCGAGGTGGACCTATTCGCTTCCGAGGAGACCACTCATTGTCATCGGTGGTTCTCCATCACTCTTCCAGCCCCCCTGGGGTTGGATGCTATGGTGCAGCCGTGGCCGAGGTCACGTCTGTACGCCTTTCCCCCGATTGCTCTGTTACCAGGAGTTCTGGAGAGGGTCCGCCGGGACGGGGTCGGTCTACTACTAGTAGCCCCGTTCTGGCCGGCCCGAGTATGGTTTGCGGACCTGATTTCTCTCCTGGACGGTTCTCCTTTGGAGCTCCCGGTCAGGAGGGATCTACTCTCCCAGGCGGGGGGCACGATACTTCACCCCCGCCCAGAATTGTGGAAACTGTGGGCTTGGCCTCTGAGGGGGCCCAGCTCATAGACTCCGGTCTCTCAACCGAGGTTGTTGAGACCATTCTTAACTCCAGAGCTCCATCCACGAGGAAGCTTTATGCCTTGAAGTGGAAACTTTTCACTTCTTGGTGTGGAGAACACCTGCAGGACCCAGTTAACTGCCCAGTGGGTGCAGTGCTGGAATTCCTGCAGGAGAGCTTCTCCACAGGGTTATCCCCCTCCACACTAAAGGTGTATGTGGCGGCACTAGCTGCTTACCACGTCCCTTTCAGTGGAGTTTCTCTTGGGAGACACCCGCTTATAACTCGTTTCCTCCGTGGCACTTTGAGGCTGAGGCCAGCAGTTCGTACGAGGGTGCCGACTTGGGATCTGGCCATTGTATTAGAAGGTCTTTCCCTAGCTCCTTTTGAACCTATCGAAGAAGTTCCCGAGAAGTTTCTCACTTTTAAGACTATCTTTTTGCTTGCTATCTCTTCACTAAAAAGAATCGGAGATTTGCAGGCTCTGTCGGTTTCACCCTCGTGCCTGGAATTTGCACCTGGCATGGTTAAAGCTTTTCTGCATCCTAGACCAGGTTACGTTCCTAAGGTTCCTACTAATATTGTTAGACCTACGGTTCTGCAGGCTTTCTGTCCTCCTCCATTTATGTCATCGGACCAGGAGAAACTTAATTCACTCTGCCCTGTTAGGGCATTAGACGCTTATGTCCACAGAGCTGCCCTGTGGAGGAAATCAGAACAACTTTTTGTATGTTTCGGGCCACCCAGGAAAGGGTGTCCGGCGTCTAAACAGAGAATGAGCAAGTGGGTGGTTGAGGCTATCTCACTTGCTTATGAGTCGGCTGGCCAGCCTTCACCTTTGGTTGTCCGAGCTCACTCTACCAGGAGTATGGCTGCTTCTAAAGCTCTTTTGTCGGGGGTTTCCCTGAGTGATGTTTGTGATGCGGCTGGATGGTCTTCACCGCATACTTTTATTAAGTTCTATGACCTAGACTTAAGCTCTACCCCTGGGGCACAGGTGCTCTCGTCCTCTGTGCGCTAGTCTCACATGACGGTCATTTGGTCCTATGGCGACGTGGGTATTCGCGTTCCCGCAGCGTTTGACGCAGCTCGAAGTTCCCTTGAAAGGGAACGTCTCGGTTACGTATGTAACCCTAGTTCCCTGATAGGGAACGAGACGCTGCGTCGCTCCGCCATACTCCCGGGACTCCCGTTAGCGCTTCCTTCAAGCCTATCAGAAGCTAATGCGCTTGTGTTTTTGGGGTGCTTTATAGTTTCCTGGTCGATGACGTCACCCGCCTATGACGTTTCATCTCTCCATTGGGCTGATTCCATACGTGCTTCATGACGCACAACGCAGGGGCGTTCCCGCAGCGTTTGACGCAGCGTCTCGTTCCCTATCAGGGAACTAGGGTTACATACGTAACCGAGACGTTTTCTTTCCACGGCCCCATTCAAGTCATCAAAAATCACACCAGGGAGCTGTGCTCTTTGACATCTGGGACTCACAGGTAGATAGGTTTGTGTGAAAGATGATGCGTAGTTGAACATAAAGAGAGAAGCGCGATAAAGAGCGACAAAAACAGGGAGAGAGAGAGAGAATGACACCGTTCTTCTCCTGTGACCTATGCAATTGCTAGAGTAGACAGCTCATCAATCTCCCATGGTTGAACATCACTCTCTGTCTCCAATGGAGGGACAGCCTGTCTTGTCCTAATGCATGTGTCCTTACCTCTCAGCTCCTCTCAACAGATTTACACTCCAGCCCTCTGCCTGTGACAGCAGCTTTCCTTTCACTCCAATCACCATCACTTTGGACCAAACCAGGGGCGTAAGAAGAATTCAACCATAGGGGGTCAGAGTGCCTCAACTGAGCTGTTGGGGATGAGTGGAATATTTCTTGGTTTAATAGAGGGAGGTCATGCGTTTGAATCTTGCTTGACTGACATTTTTAAAAATATAAACCAATCACAAGGAGGCCCGGCTCCACAATCAGGAGCTTGGCCCACTCTGGCCTCATGCCAAATAACGACCGATTGCAAAATAGGTATGATGTTCAATTCTGCTCCAGATTTTGAGGGAGATCAGGCTTTTTTTATTTAGAAACTAGAAAGCAGTATATGAAAGTGACCAAATCTTCATAAACATTCAAACGCTTGAAACCGCTCAAGCGTACGAATAACACACAGCGCACACACTAAACTAAATTGGCTTCTCTTCTTATCTCTTATCGTGCTTAAACAGACGAATATACATAAAATTACATCAAAATTCCCGTTTTGGCCAGTATCCTCATAAGCACAGTCTGAGTTAAATTAAAAAGTTAAGGAACGTAAACAGTTGCGGGTAAAAAATCTGATGTGTGTAAGATGCATGCATTTGGTCTTAAAGTGACAGTAGCTTAATAATACTGCTGCCGTCTTGTGTCATTAACGTTAAAGCACAAAATAAAATTAAAAATAAAATCTGTTCAATTCTGCTCTTGACTGAATAACTTCTTCAGCTAATAGGATTACAGGATACATTATAGTATTTCGTACCTGAATACTGTATCTTTGTTGTTGTATTTATTTGTGCTATTGCTTGTAATTCGTTCATTCGTTCTTATTTTATAGCTGACTGTTTACTTGTCTTTATTTTAAATTATTTATTCAAATTCTATTTATTTATTTATTTTATTTGAGGCGGGGCCAGTGAAAATTTTGGCAGGGCAAGTAACTAGTAAACTCATTAATGTTGAGGCCTGTGTGTTTATAAGTTAAAACCTGCCCATTTCGTTATAAAATAAAGTTACAAAATCTTTTATGGAGAAAAAATTCAATAATGTAAAACTCCAGCCCACCAGGAACGTCACTTGGCCCACCTTACATCTCAAAGCTGGAGCAGGTCCTGATCACAAGTCCTTCTATTGGTCAATAGTATAAGCCCAAAAAGTATTCATATTCTTAGTCTTATTCTTGAACAATATATGCACCATTTTATAATTTGAATATGAATTAAGAGTAAAATAACTAACCAGATATCTAACCAAACATGAAGAGATGCAATTTAAGCTGGTTTAAAGGTCTCCAAGCTGGTGTTTAGCTGCAAAGTCTACAAACCACTCTAAAACCAGTCAACAAACAAATTTGATCAGGCTGGCAGACCAGCAAACCAGCTTAGGCTAGTTTTACATCATTTTTTACTTATAAACTTACATTGTTTGAAAACATTGATTTAGAATTAGAAACGTAAGCCTATCTGTTTTCTTTATGAGAATGTGAATTTTTGTGTAGTCCACTGGTAAGAAGGAATTTACTTCCAATCTTCTTAAAGTACAGTTTAAGAACAGTACAGCTTAGGCTGGTTTAAGCTATTGTTTTAAGCATGGTGAATTCCATCGATGGCCAGCAGGTGTCGCTGTGCCGAGCCACGCACAGGCTCGTGCCACCTGTACCCAGCATGTACCTCCATCTCTCTGGCCGCCAGCCACGTAAATCACTCAATCAGGCCTCCGGCAGCTCTGCCATCAGCGTCCTGCCTCACGTCTTATGGACAATCAGTGTTGTTTTTCTCTCCGTGCCACTCGCACGCTGTTCTCAGTACAGCGCCCTCCAAACCATTTCTCTACAGTGTCTCCTCCACTTAGACTGCCAGCAATCTCCCCTCAAGTCCCTCTGATTGCAATCAATGAAAGCCCCTTCTAATTCTGTCTGCTTCATTTAGAAGCACCCTTGAAACCAGTTAATGCTTAACCATTTGTGACAGAGTGTATCATCTGAGACAAATGATCATCTGTTGTACCTGTGGCGAATCCCAGGCAATTCCCCTCATCAGCAATCTCAGCTAAAAGATTTCACTTACATTTTTTTTTTAACTTTCTCTATTGTTGGAAGGAATGTGACAATTAGCACTGGGTGTATAAAAATACATTCTTATTCAAGATCACAGAGATTTGAACACAAATTGCATCAATCTTTGTTCTTTTTTTATAACGCTATTTACCATTTCATTTTATTTTATTATACTTAAGAAAAGTTCAAGCATATTTTAAGTATACTTTATGTAGTAATATCAATGATCTAGTAGGATACTTGTGTACTATTTCAGTGCTACTTGGGACAAAATTGGCCCACTTTTTAGTATATAAAATATACTTTTAAGTAAATGTAACAGTATAAACTTTGAGTACACAACTAGTTTACAACTATGTTTTTCATTTGTACTGCAGTTTGCAACTAAACCATGTATACTGACAGTTTACTTAAATAGCAAATCTTTTAGTTTATGAAAGCACACTTTGAAGTATACTCTTAGTTAACTACTAGTTTAATAGTTTTATACTTGTAAGTTTTCTTCAAGTAAACTCAACATCATACTTATAGCTTACTATTTATATATTATTTTTGCATCAAGTGCATAGGCCTACTATTTTCCTATGGTATTCATTTTTATACATGAAATATACCTTTGACTGTACTTTAAGATGATTTGTAAGTAAATTCCTTCACTACCAGTGGACTACACAAAAATTCACACACTCAGAATTAGAAACGTGAGCCTATCTGTTTTCTTCAATGTTTTCAAACAATGTAAGTTTATAAGACGTATATGTAAAAAATTATATAAAAATATGTGAAAAAAGTATTTAATAGGCCACTCAAGGAAACAACTGCAAGCTACGTATGTAGAATACTTAATTATACTTTTAACTATATCTCGATCAAAAGATTGAGTACAAGTATAGGCCAGAGACTTTCTGTTAGTATAAGTAAAGTACAGTATACATGTTTAAATTTAAGTATATTTTTGAGAAGTCTCTTAAAATGAGACATAATGAGACTAGGCTATACTAATAGCACACTTGAATTAATCTTTTTTTGTGAGAGAATTTGACACTGAAAATTTCAGCTTTGCCATCTCAGGAATACATTACATTTTTAAATATATTAAAATAGAAAACAGTTAGGATTCTGTCAAAACATTTTAAAAAATCTTACTAGCCCCAAACTTTTGAACGGTAGAATATTTAAAACCAACGTTTCTCTTAACTACATTCACCATCTTTAATGTTCATTCTTCTTTTGCTATTTATTTTAGAATTGCCAAAATGGAGTAACTTCATATCTGGAGGATGTCCATGATGTCTCAAAGATGCACCAAGTCATTGAAAAAACGACACCTAAGAAATTAACTTATGAAAGATCTGTTTAAAATTCTCATCAGATAATGACAATATCATTACTTGAAAAAACAATTTTCCATGGAGTGCGACATCTTGTGCTAATCGACATGTTGAGATCACATGACCATCTTGGTTACCACCTTGTTACAGAACATTTCACTCTCTAGTTATTTATAGATGAATGAGAATAGCACATTTTAGCCACAGTGCAAAATAATCAAAAATTACTGTGTGCACTTTTAAAATGCTGACTAGGTAGGCAGCTCACAAGGTTTTGAAAAAGATATCTAAAATGTATGCACAGACTGATGAACCTAACACTATGACATGTGGGGGGATGTTCTTGCATGTAACCTAGATAATAGAATAGGAAGAGTCACATTAGCCAGTATTTTGGCACAATCTGATGTCCTCTTTTTCCTTTTATGTCAGTCTGAAATACAAAAGCAATGAAAAAAACACCTGACAAATGCTATGACAACAGCAACCTGAAAAAAGGGCCAATTATAAAACCTCATCACTATGTGGGTTTAACAAAACACCACAGAGAGCCTAGAGTCGTATACGTGGTTTGGTGTTCGCAGAATGTGGGTAGTCTCATTTTCCGTTCACAAACAAGCTGTCTCAGTGCATCCCTGTATGCCTGAATACACTCAGTGCGGCCGCATTGTTGCTGCGACATCCACAAACAAGCTTTTGTGTGACTCACTCGCTCCTCTCACTTCAAGCAGACACGTGCTCTCTGCCCCTTTTTCAGGGCGCCACTGTCTCCTCTTTGCATCTGTGACAAAAATGGAGCACCTGACTTTTTTCAAACACACTTAAAGAGGAATCTGTGTGCACTGTGGGTTTTGTACCCTGTATTTCTGTGTTACATACGAGTCCACATCTTCCCTTGATTATAATATCGTTTGAAAATACAACAAAAACGCAGTTCACAGTAGAGATGGCTGCAGAAAACACAGCAGCACAAATAAAGGAGGCCACTGCAATAAAAGAACATTTATGCAGGAACATCAATAACAAGGTGTAACCTTGTAAGTTATGAACACAAAGCAGCAAATACAAACATCTACACTCTGAGTGTTAATATTACTGTGAAGCACTATTAAAATACTGATGCCTGGAGATACATGGACAATCCTGCAAAACACCATGAATGGAATCGTATTATATTGATCTCATCCTAAATGAGATGTCACGAATGATCATTCATTAAAACCTATGGTAAAGGATATGGTTCAAGACCTAGGTCTAGAATTATTTTTAATTTGATTTTGGGTTAAAGTGTTAGGATTTCAAATGTTAATTTTAAGGTTAGAAGGGACATGGTCAGAGATGAAAAAAAGACATTTGGACAAATCTGAACAAATCACTGTTGGACAGCCAGTTTACTTCAGTGAGGATTCATACTTTAATACAGAAATAAATACTTTCACTCAGAAAGGAAAATTAAATTGATCAAAAATGACAGTAAAGACATTTTGAATTATGCAAATATTTCGAATAAATATTGTTATCTCAAACTTTCTATTGATCAAACAATCCTGAAAAAACAGGTATCACAGTTTCCACAAAAATATTAAGCAGCAGAACAGTTTTCAAAATTGATAATGATAAGAAATGTTTCTTGAGCACCATATGAGCATATTATAATGATTTATTAAGGATCATGTGACACTGAAGACTGGAGCAAATAAATAATAAATTGTATTTTAAATTGTATTATAAATAGAACTGTTATTTTAAATTGTAATCCTATATTACTTTTTTGTTTAATGTATTTTTGATCAAATAAATACAGCCTAGGTGGGTATAAGATGGGTATAAGATATATAATGATAACATCTGTCAAAAATAGTAAAAATAGCAGTAAAAGATCTTACCAACCCAAACTTTTGAACTGTAGTGTGTATGTATAAATAAACAAATTAAACACTTTTTACAAACATTATCTGTTGTTTTTTGGAAAAAAGCTGCATTAAGATTCTTCTTTTGACATGAAGGTGAGTAAATAACGACAGTATTATCCTTTTTGAGTGAACTATCCCCTCTAGAGAGTTGTCAGATCCCATGACAACCACATGTGACATTGATTGAACTTTCTGGAAAAAAAGGCCAACATCTGTAAACCTGTGAACCCGGGACAAACAAAGAACTTTCAGAGGGAAATTTTCAGAATGCAAGGTTGAGTTTTTTGGATAAGTTTTCAAGTTCTTTCTGCTGCAGCACACTCACTGGTACTATATTAAGCCAGAAAAGACAGGGCAGGGGAAAAAAAGGGTTCCGATTCATAAGACAACCTTGCTTTACTAGTATTAAAGTTGACTTTGCTCCCTGTTTGTCAGTCACAGTCCTGATGAGGGAGTCTTGGAATAATCCAAGTAAATCACCTCTAGCCTGTGGTCAGCTCACTGAATAAATCCATCCAAATGCATGCCACTGGAAAGCAAACAAACAATAACAATTCTCCCCTTTTTCTAAGTCTGCAAAGCCATCTTCGACCGACTCCTGGCACCCGGCAACTCGCTTGACTGACGTTTCTGTGGAGTTCCATTAAGGACCTGCGAGAGTGTTAGTGGAAAGACACGGTAGTGAAGACCAGAGATATTAAAGCTCTGTTGGCGCCTCGCTCATTGTGAGCAATTATTTCCAAGGCCAGCCATTATTTGGCCCTGAGGAAAAGAAAAACCTGGAGGAAGCAGGCTAATCAGGCAGCGTTTTTGGCTGTCAGCGAGAACCTGCAACAGGAAGACAAGCGCAGCACTGGTGCTCAAAGAGAACATTTGGCCTTCTCCGGGTCTGATTGCTCTCAGATTGCCATGTGACAGTTTGGACTGGGCTGAAGGCTGAGGGGGGGTTGTGTCTCTGTGCAGCCTTAATGTGAAACATCAGCTGACACTCAGAGCCGAGATCGACCCACACACACACACATATGCTGCTGGGCTTATACACTTCATTTCAGGTGGGAGTGTCTGTGACAAGCCTTTAGCTTGTTAGTCCAAAGTTGCATGACGTGCCTGTTGGTCTATTGGCCTCCAGCGTGAACCTCCAGAGAAGAGACGAGAAGAGGCGAGAATAGAAGAGACGAGACGAGACTGAGGCAAGAACAGTCGAGGTGAGATGGGAACAGAACAAGAGAGCAGAACAGAACATACAAAAAGATAGTAAATGAGACTATATTCTCTTTACATTGATAAGCAAATAGTTTTTGTTAATCTCTTGTTTCCACTGGGTCCTGGACTAATCCCTGTAAAATGATGCAGTCATGTGCTTTACTCAATAGCACTTTTGTACCCACTTAGGATTTATAAGCGAGAAAATAGTGCTAAAGTTAGAAAACGTAAAATTAGAGGCATGGAGTTGCCTGGCAGCGAAAGAAGACTTGGGTCAGACTTCTTGAGAAACAGCTGGCAGTGTTTAAGGCCTGTGACCAGTTGCATAAACTGCTTAGACTAGTCTTAAAAGTTAGTCATCTATTTTTTTTTCCTTCAAAACTGGTCTTAACTTTTTAAAGCCAGTTACGGTCTAGTTTGAATTGGAAAACTAAGACTGATTATCTCATCTAACTGCTAGTTGCTCAAACTATCTTAAGACACGGTCTTAGTGGCTAAGTTTATGCAACGGTTTCACAGAAAGGGCTTAGATTAAACCAGGATTAGGCCTTAGTTCAATAAGGACATTTAAGTAACTTTTGAAAATGTGCCTTAGCAAAAAATCACATTACTGAGACAAAACATCTTGAGACAAAACAATGGCACTGACATATTTTATGATATGTCAGTGCAAGTTTCTTTCAGTCAAACCAACTCAAACATGCATTTTAGTCTGGGACTAGGCTTAAGCCTTGCCTGTGAAACTGGGGGTAAATTCACCTTTCACCACTTTGCATGAAGATGGTGTGATAGAAGTTGAATATACCTACGTATATGCCAGGTGTTCAAATATCTCATGACTGACTTAATGTACTCCAGGAATTTATAGAGAACACCAAAACATCTCTGAATCTTTCTAGCACATTTAACCTTCCACATACAAACCCTAAAAACCCAAGACTCATACACTCTCATAATGATTTTGCTATCTTCTCTCACTCACTCCTCCTGTCAACCTCAATAACCTCATCCCTGTATTCATCTTTATCTACTATTACTTTAGACATCCTACCGAAATGGGATGAATCTAAAGGCAGGGGCGAGGAACGGCATCGAGGCCCATACCAGTTGCTTGGAAATCAGAACGCAATTGTGTTTCATAAGTGAAAGGTACATGTGGTGAAGAGTGACAATAGTGGCTGTGTAATCCCTTTATGAAAAGCAAATTGAAGTTCATGCTTGAATACAGCTTGCAAAATGGCCCGAATTCAAGACATCAAGTGCTGCAGGCGAACGTGGGGAGGGGTAATTTATGACAAGCAATTTTAAGGCACAATGCCGCGATGACCGCTCATCTGCAGAGACGTACGCGGTAGGCATATCTTTTTTTAAGCTAGTCATTAAGGCTGACACCTAGAGACACAGAGTGAGGGGGAAAGGATTTTGGAATTATTAATTTATAACAGAGAGCCATCCAAGCCTTTTCATGTTTAATCGCTCGTTCCTTTAATAGGAATGTTTTATATTCCGTTTTACATGACAGTGTGTCATTGTTTAACAAAAGAAAACAACCAACCCTGGCGCTCTCAAGCAACACGTTAAACGGAAAACCCGGGAAAATTTATCACATCTGGTGCAATGCTGATCTCTTCCATCACTGCCAGGAGGAAGTCTCTCAGAGGGTCTCTAAATCCCATGTTAAAAGACGGCCATTACACAAACATTAACTGTAATGTTTTAAAGTGTCAAAGTGTGTTTACGCAGGGCATATAACTGATTTATTATATTTATTTATTATCATATAACTGGCTTATTTCCAAGCTAAACATGCAATTGTATGTTTACCACCCTCATCGAAACATAAAAGAGCCTACAATTCACAAAGTTGGGCTAAAAAAAATACAGCAAGGAATTTTTAAATTGACTGCTTTGAGAAGAGTATGAATGGGGTGGGGCGTAAATAGTAACGGTCACTATCTCTGTGAATATAAAATTAGACGTTTTACGGTTAAAAGACAAAAGGCTCCTATACCACCTCCTCCCTGACATAAACCCGCAGAATGACATGAGACACCACTGTTAACCTTTACTGTTTGAGGCAGAAAGCATGTGTGATCTTTGTGCTGATGGGTAATTACTCACAGAACGGTCTCTGAGGGAATTCATATGTCCTATGTGCGGCGCTACAGACATTCACCCAACGGTTCCTGATAATTGGACAACATATGGAGCCTTTTTATTCCATTCCAGTGAGATCAATGCAGTCACACCCTAGTCACATACAAACAGCACTGACCTCTTCACCTAAAGGGATAATTTACCCCAAAAAATCTGTCATCATATGCTCACCTTCATGTTGTTCAAGCTTCCATGGAACACAAAAGAAGATATTTTCCACAATGTCCAAGTTGCTCTCATTTGCACTGTGCAATTGAATGAAGCCATTGACGGAATTTTCCGTCTTTCCGTGTTTACACTATTAAACGCACTTTACGCATCTTCTGAAAGAGTACTAGGCAAAAATAGAGCAGAAACAAGCGATAAAAGCATTCCTTATGCATGTTGTAGTGTTTGAAAAAAAAAACTCAGCTTATTGTTCAAAGTGTTGCTTTTTTTCATTAAATTTAAGGGTTGATATTCATTCATCAAAACATTCTGGGAGCCATTACATTTTAGGAAAGAGTTAAGCTGCAAATATTATGAAAAGAACCATAAAAATACTAGATAAGATAAATACTCATAAGAGAAATCATCAACTTAGAGCAGAAGGGCTTCAGACTGGTTCCCATGAAGTTCTTTCTGAGGAGCTATGGAAGCTGCATATATAGAGATCAGCCTGTGGTTCAAGCCTGAGGAGCTGGTGGCCTAAAAGAGCTGCACGCAAGACTGGGTCTATGAATAAACCATCAGAACCATCAGTCCCTGCCTTTCTTGCTGGACCAGTTATCCGTTATGGACTGGGGTTGTTTGTTTGGTCTTGTCTTTTCTGAACCACTTGTTTGAATAAAACATGGAATCTCAAAATATATAAAAAAAAATATATATAAATATATATATATATATACACACACCATAATTTTTACATATAGTATATTGAGATTTAAAAAATGTAGATCAGGGTTTGCATTGGTTTGTGAGCAGATGAAAAGCAGACAATTAATTAAATCATAGAAATGTAAAATTTAGAAGAATACATAAAGAATAAATAATTTCAAATAAAACAAAACACTTACTGAAAAAGATAAAATAATTATATATTTTTTCCAGCATCAGAAATCTGTGAACATTTGAATGTGTTGTTAAGGTATTGTAATATTAAATAAAAATCTCATGAGGTGCTTCAAGTAATGTACAAATTTTGTGAATCCCTGCTGTAGACATTTATGCATATACAGTATATCCAAGTCTTTTGAAAGCATTCAATGGATTTGTCTGAGGAACAGAAAAACATTAGAAGTCATTATACAGTAGCTCTGAAAATTACTTTTGCATTCAATTCAGACATGGGTATAGGAATGGACCATAGCTCTGAAAATGTATTTGTGTTTGCCTTAAGACGCATCATCACACCAAGTTTGACGACAATGACAACAAGCAAGAAACAATTATGTTTGGTGCCACAGACATCAAACTGGTCACTTTTCATCATGACACAACATACTTTCATTTGTTGTGCGAAGCTTTTGTATGGCTTCAGAAGACTTGATATCCCAATAAATGGCAAATAAGTTGTATGGATCACTTTTTCTGTATTTTGCTTCAGTCCTCATTCATTTTCATTGTTTAGAAGTGTGCGGTTCAGACATTCTCAAAATATCTTCATTGCAAAAACGATAATTCCAAATTGTAACGATAAATTTTGCATGAAATTATCCTTTAAATTATGCAAACTTATCCGTAGAACTGCTTATAGCTGAAATGAACTCATTTCATAATTGAATCAACACTGAACTGACTTCAGATGAATGATAATGACAATATTGTCTTTAGAGTTGCTTCACAGCAGAATTGATGATCATTGATCATTATTTTCCTGTTTATCTCATCCTGTTTATAAAGCTTCGAAACAATCCATATTGTATAAAAGCACTATATAAATAAAGATGACGACTAAAAGGATTTGCACAGGACTATTTTCTTGATGTTTGTCTTCATGACTCTGACTGGTGACTTTTCCCTGATCCAGTGTATTTTCTGTCTGTATTTCTTTCTTGTCTATCATTCTCCTGCTGTCAACAGTCACCATACCAGCTCATGACCTCTGGCCCAAAGAAGACGGGGTCACAATAATAATTAAAAAAATGAAATCAATCGACGGAGACAAACAGAACTTTTGCTGGACTCTTGGTTTGCAAGAGTGAGGCATTACCTCAGCTCTACACAGTCCTAAATGCTCCATGCAAAGTGGCAGGTCACTGATATCAAGGTGACACCAGCCTTCACGAACACTCTCCTGATGTGATGGGAGGGACAGACAGGAGAGAAGCTCAGGGCCACTTTCTTTAAGCTCCATTAAGCTCAGCGGCAAATCATACCCTAATACCTGTTGTCACGACGGATTCACTGGAGTGAAAATGCTTTTCTAGGCCATCGGGTGAGACACACACACACACAGCACTCTCGCTCACACGCTGTTATTCACTTACTTAAATTTATAAGCAGGCGATACTACGTGACAGGCGTGCAATCTCCCTGAGTAACCACAACACCTTGCTTGATGCTTGAAGACATGATACTGACAGCATTGGCTTGTGCTGCACTTCTGAAAAGAGGCGGCAATTTTGGAACACCATTTACCGGAAGTATAGATAATCAACAAGTGACCAGTATTACACTATTTATAATTAAGCAATTTCACAAAAGCAAGAGTGCTGGTGTTCTGAATGGACCCTTCTCACATTTCCAGGTTCGGAAAATTGCAGAATATCAAATGGGGCCCATCAACCAAACAGTGGACTTCCATCGTATTTTTTTTTTCATACTATGAAAGTCAATGGAGCCCATCAACTCTTTGGTTACCCAGATTCTTAATAATATCTTCTTTTGTGTTCAGCAGAAGAAAGAAATTCACACAGGTTTGGAACAACTGAAAATTGATGACAGAATTTTCATTTTTGGGTGAACTATACTTTTAAATATTATTTTTGTGTTCCCATTTGCTCTACATCAAAAGAAAAAGATTGGTTCGGCTTTTCTAGGACTTTACAAAGGAGGAAGAAATATGAGAACTTTACAGACAGTCACTCCCTCAGCAGCTAGAAACTCCATCGCATCCATGAATTTTTTATGTAAATTAATGCCAGGGTTAAGGTATAGTAGTAGTCACATTTTTTAATGACATTTTTGAATTAAAAACAGATTTATGATGTAATTATTGTGAAAGTGAAACATTACATAACATCCCATTATCACATTTGAGTGTGATATTGTTTTTATATAATTCAATACACAAGAATTTAATATTGAGTAACTTACATTTTAGACATAATTAGTGGCAGATAGTTTGTTTATTTTTGCTTGGCCATCAAAAATATACCCAAAAGCCACAGCAGAATGAACTGTTGTGGATTTCAAGCAACAAACAGTAGCGCAATTTCAGAAGGAATCCGCATTTTTAAATGAATCGGTTGAGTCAAATGACTCAATCATTGAACTAAAAAGTAGACGAAAAACAACATATGAAAAGAGTAGTATGTCATAGTATTCACAAGACAGTAGACAAAAATAGACAAAAGTAGACAGTAGACAAAAGTAGGCCAGATGGCCTACTACTTCCGGCAAGAATCTGAACTGCGAATCTGATGATGATGATGAATACTTAACAATCCCATGAGGCCACAGGAGAGAAGGTCTGGAAGGCAATGGAAGTGATACAGGTATAGGTCAAACAGCAATGACAACAAGACGAATGTCTATGTCTGTATATTTACTGTATAGTAACAGTCGCAACGCAAGTACTTCTTCAAAAAGTACCTATCAATAGAGTACGCAATTTCAGTGCAGCCAGTGTCTTGTTTCATTCATGAATGAATCAGTGCTTTTGAACGAATCAGTTGAGTTAATAATCCAATGAATCCTCATAAAGACTTAAATTGCTGCTGAATGAATCATTGTTTTTGAACGGATCTGTTGAGTGAATGATTCAAAGTTAATTAGGGAAATTAATCAGTAAATGAGTCACTAGCACTCATATACTTGCTTGTCGACTAGGGATGGGCATTTTTCAACAATATTGCATTCGAATATTCGGGCTCAGAAAAATCGAATATTCATTAATTTAAATGACGTTTAAAAAAAAGACGCTATTTTTTAAGTTTAAGTTTTTGTCACTATTTCTGAACAAGCTTACGATTAGGCAATATACACAACCAATAAGTGTTAACGTTTTCTTTTAGTTGAAAACATTAAACAGTACGTGTAAACAAAAAATATAAAGAACAAAACTATTACAAAAGTAATTCCATTTTGTAAGATAATTTACATAATTTTCAAGCAATTCTAAACTTCGCTAGGCATAACAACATTATGTGATCAAATACAAACAACTTGTTAACAAGCTCCACAGCGCCACTCAGTGCATTTAATTATAACTGTGAGTTTGGGATTTATCATGGATTCACTGCATTTACGTCCAGCAAAGCAACATAGTGAAATTCGAATAGTATTTTATTTTTCGAATAATAATTACAGATCGAATATTCAAACATTCGTCCACACCAATATTGTCGACATTTACTGGTGTAACAATGTAATGCAGATGTAAAACATTAATATGTTCTATGCCATCCAAGTCCAGTGCAGACTTAATTATAATTTATGAAATCATATTTGTGGAGAGCCACCTTTCTTTCCTCTGTGTGTGTTCTATAGAGGCACAAAGCCACAGACTCTAAAGCACGAAAGCAGAAAGGCAGCTAAATAATGTCATTCTCACAGTAGCAATCTCATTGAATGGCTCAATGCGTTCAGTGGTCTTGCCAATCTTTTTGGTCTCAACGTTACAATGGAAACTCATTCTCCAGGCCACTGTTTCTAAGCAACCGGACACAAAACCACGTCCCTCATGATTTGAGAGATGCCACGGGCACTGGGACATGATTATCACTGCCTCTTATCTCACATCAAACCAATACCCAATTTCTGCATGATTTTGACCAACCAGCCCAAGTTGGCTCAAATGAAAATGCTTACCTTACCAACGAGTCAAAATAGCGTGAACTAAAAGCAAAATGTTTATCAAAAGGTGCTGTGCTTGATATTTGATGTGGGGACTTGCTTGGCTGGTGTGCCCTGACATAGAGCAAGCAGAGGGAAAGCAAATGCATCTGCCACCAAAGTCAGAGAGTTTAGCATGAAGACAGGGAGTCCACCACACTGCCTGTCTCTTCATCTGCCAATCGATCTTTCATTTCTCAATACCCAACACCTACGCAGAACCCAGCAGTGTGTCTGGGCCCCTGAATATGCTCCACTGCTAGTCTGAAGAAGCGGTCCCTTTGTGGAAATAAAAAATTACCAAGATACTTCCAAAGAGTGCAACACACAAGCCTCATCATTATTCTAAAAGCAATTTAATTCTCGCCGAAGAATTATGAGGAAAGAATTGGCAATTTAATCTGGTGCATTTTCCATAAAACATGTATTCAATACAGTAGAACAAGATAAACAAAAAAATGAACGGTGGCTGATAATGGGGTAGCAGAGTAATAACCATTAGCCTGTTTTTAATGGGCCTTACTGAGACACTCAATTCTAGAGAGAAAGAGAGGCAAAAAATAGCACTAATGAACATGCGCTTCACTATGCTTGAGACCCTTTGTCCTCTGCAGATGAAACGCTTTTGTGTTTTTCGCTCTCACTTTACACCCTCTCTCTCTGTGTGTGTGCCAGGTTGCTGTAATATGGCCTCATAGGTGGTTCTTAATGGCTTAGGATGTGTTAGAAACTAATATCAGAGCAATTTAACCTACTCGATGTTGAACCTGGAGACAGCTCATCAGAGAATATCCTTATCAACTGAATCTCATATGTTTAATATTACTTAAACATACTGGAAACAATGAGAAAATTGTTAATTACACAGTTAGTCTAGTCTTAAGATCCATTTCAAGTGATTTATTTCACTGTACTAAACAGAAGTATAAACCTGGTCAAAAACATTTTGTGATCCGATAACAAACCACATTCGGAGAGGTTCTGTTATTGTTATCTAAAACTAAAATTATTACAAAAAATAACTGAAATAAATAAACATAAATATTAAATAAAAAAACTTGAAATAAACTGGGCAACTGAAATAAAATAAGTTGAAGTGCAAAAACACAGAAAGTAAAAATAAATTGAAACTACAGAAATATATTTTTAAAAATAAATAAAAATTACAATTACTAAAATTGTAACTAAAATAAAAAATAAAAATAAAAGGTAATTCAAAATAATAAATTCTACAATACTATATAATACTAAAGTAACACTAATTAGGAAACAGTAACTTTAAAATGTGTTTTAATATCAATTTTATAAATCTGAATACAGGTTCAGCTGAGAAGCAGATTTGCAACCCTTTCCATTTCATTTCTATAGGAAAAACTATTGAAGAGTTAGAATTCATATTAAAGAGATTAAGAGATTTGTGATGTCTCTTCCTATGGGCAATGTTCATTGCAAGATTGCAGGAAAAAAGTAAAACAAAAAAGAGAGAAGAATGGAATGGAGCATAAGGCTCAAATGAAAATTCTTAACGCTATACTTTATGCTTCTCATATTTTATTTGAAACCAGGATTTTTTTTGGATTTTCTGATTTTATTTTTCATGGTCTCATTTTATGTTTTTATTTATTTTTGATGGGTCTGATGTGGGCCTGAGAGGAGAGCGCGTGTGTTTTTGCTAGTTTGTGTGCATCTGTTTGGGCCATTAATGAGCGCCTTGTATGAATAATTATTTTTAATCAATATTTTCCCTTCATTTATATTACATGATTCTTAAATTTTTGACCATTTAGAATTTCTAATGAAAAAATGGTACCACATGTATCCTTCATGAATACGACAATCCCAGAATGCAATGCGACAAGCTCAGTAAAGACAGATGTTGTGCTCTTTTTTGATGCTCTCCTTTCTTACCTCACACTTGTTGCAGTGTAGTCTATGCCTTATAAAGTTAATAAAAAATGTAAACAAATAAGGCATTGCTTATTTACAATAAGTGTTAATAGCCAGCCTTGTTAGCAAAGACTTGGTACTTTCACTATTCATCAAACTATTAGCATAATTGCATTTACACTATTTCTATCGCTAAAATGCTATTTGCTGATACCAAAAGTAGTAGTAAAAATACTTTCTTTTGGCTATGTTTGCTATGTGTTAATAAAGTATCTTGCTGTTAGCGTAGCAAAATGCTAATACTTATGGAAGCTTATTCCCGCTACGGAATAAAACATTTTAAAAGATAATTGTGACTTTAGGCTCTCTCACAATTCTGACTTTTTTCTTACAATTGCGAGTTTACATCTCACAATTCTGAGACAATTGCATCATATAAAGTCATATTTGTGAGTTATAATGTCAGAATTGCGGGATGTAAAGTCTAAATTGCGAGAAATAAAGTCCAATTTTGAAAAAAAAAGTCAGACTTTTTTTCCCTCCGAATTGCAGGTTTATTTCTCACATTTCTGACTTAACATGCAATTGCGACTTTATATCATGCAATTTTTTAGAAAAAATATATAGGAATTGCAAGATATAAACCCGCAATTGCGAGAAAAAAAGTCAGAAGCGTGAGATAAAAAGTTGCAAATACTTTCCTCATTTTTTATTCCATGGCAGAAACAAGCTTCCCTAAATAATAAACTATTGGAATCAACAGGCTCAAAGTAGCTTTCGAAAATCGCTTATGACGTTCCATGCCGGTAATCTTAGCAGACAATGAGGCAACTAGCACTTATCATACTCCAAAACAAGTAAATAAATGAATAAGATATAGGCCTATGGTTGTTTTGTTTTGTTTGTTCTTCCAATCACTGTCTGGCTTTATTAAAATCCAAAGGTAAAGACAAACACCACAACTACACACAGCTCATCTGCCAGGGCATGAGAAGAGGTGTGATATTGCTTCGATATCCTCCAGAAAAACAGATGTAATATAAGAAAAGACCCAGTCTGGGAATGGCCTCCGGAATGGGCTGTTATCATCAGAGGGACGCCTGGCCTCTCCACTAACCTTTAAACAATGCACATCTCACATGCTCTTTCCTCAGCACAAATCTCCACTGACAGCTCAGCATGAGAGCTTCCCGTGAACACCAGTCCTGCTCTTCACACACTCGCTAACCTTGCCTGTCTTTGTACAGAGAGGAAAAACTGAAAACATCTGTCAAGGAATGACATCAAGGCCCACGTAGTGGAGATCCTCTTTCTGTGAGACAGATCCCCAAGTCACACACACACACACACACACACACGCACTAATCTCATTATTACTGCAACCATCATCCTCTAGCTTTGACAGTTTTTTAACTCTCCTCATTCCTCTTCTAACTCTTAAGTCAAAGGAAATCCCAGACTGTTTTGCTGGGCCCGCCCCATATAGCAGGACTGGACTGGAGGAGCTTAGAGAGGCACAGGGGATTTCAATACATGCACACACACTGTATTCCCTCCAGGCTTTAAGTGGCGTCTCCACACTCTGGGGATAATCTGCGGGAGAGATGCTAAATCAGCTTCCTTTACACTCCCTCAGGACCGCAGATCCGCTTGTGGTGTCTATGCCTTAAACTCAGTTCATAAAGCACAATCTTACACACACTCAAGGGCCAGCACTGGAAGTCGTGCGAGATACGGGCATTAGGATAGTAGGCCATTTCTTAAAGTTCTCCCGTTCTTATAGTCATGTGACGCTAATACCACTCGTTACTCATGCTTCTGAACTTATGAATAACTTATGAGGAACTTTTTTAGCAGTTCTATAGCAGCATCAATTCTGCATATTTCTGGAGCACAAACCCACTCAGTTGTCACTCACAACTACTTAATCACATTTGATCATTTTTCACCAATCAGTGAGCTGAGTTGTGCAGTAAATGATGCCACATAAAAGGTCAAAACATCATGCTCTGACATAACCTCATCACTTATCAGACTGACATCAAAACATTATACCATAAAAATAATATAAATTGTTGACAGTGACTATTTACACTAAGTAAAAAGAGTTAAAATTGTTACCAAAGGCAATTTTCAATAGCTCCGCCCACCATCGCTCAGATATTTTATCAAAATGTTATATTCATTTAATTTACACTTTATTTGAAAAGCATGTATCACTCTTTGTTTTATGTGCAAACAAGATATTTGTTGTTTAGATTTCGTGCAAACAGTATTCACTATTTACACTCAATGCGTACATTTTAACTGAGTGAAACAGCCTTTTCAAAATGGAGGGAAACTCACCAACTACTTCCTGTTCCTGTGAACTTTGAAGAACTTTTCCACTACTTGTATTGTCAAAATACAAACGTTTGAAATAAAGGGACAGATGTTATTTCACAATATTTATTTATTAAATTTTTTAAAAACATTTGCTAGACTTTGTATGAAATAAATAAACCTGGTATACCAAATATTATTATAATTAAATCAATTTGTTTTTTAATAATTTGAATGTTTTATATATTAATATAATTTTATCCAAATAATTGTTTTATATATAATATTATGTTATAGAATGATTTTATATACATGGTTATATACAGTTTGATCATAATAACCTTCACAAATAAATCCCTAAATACAATTGACAGACGTAAAAGGCTAACTAGGCTATAAATGTATTAAAATGCTAAATCACTTCCAGGTTTTGGCCTAAAAAAAATAGGCAATTCCTGCAGCACTCTATAGCAAGATTGGTTTATTTTGCAATAATGACTGAGCAGCCGATTTCCTAACGATCTAATAATGTTTTTTTCAATGAACGACAAATAAGAGAAAATTGTGCACTTGTCCCCCATTCTCATATATTCACTGCTGTCTTGTGTGTGGGTGTGTATTACTGAAAAGTAGAGGGACACATTTGTCACCACATTTTGGGAATAATTTATTTCTGTATTTAGCATTTTTTAATAATTAAACAAATTGTGCACTTGTCCCATATCCTCATATATGTACTGCTGTCCTGTCTGTGTGTGTGTGCGTGCGTGCGTGCGTGCGTGCGTACGTGCGTGCGTGTGTGTGTGTGTCAGCAGGGACCAGTACTGCTGCATATGAACATACTTTTAAAAATACTTGAGTGACTGACAGCTGGCCAGCCTGCAGCTGTTCGCCCCATTTAGACACCACAGCCGTCCCACCTTAGTGATTAAATACAGCAGAGCCACTGAAAACTGCAGCCTCATTCAGTGATGGAGCAGATCCTCAGCACCAGTCATCTGGGCTGAGGAATGATATTCCCCTCTATAGACGCTAACCACGGTGGCAGGTGCCGCGAACATCGCCCATTTGGAGTGCCGGGCTTTGGAGGCCGATTCTGATGTGGGAGATAATGGGTAAATCTAACTTTAGCCTGGGAGTGAAAGCTTGGATGGTGTGTTTCACCTTGGTGCATGGACATAATGAGAGGAGTGGGGACAGAAGCAGGGGAGGGGGGAACTCCAATTCTCTAATGGCATCTTCTGCTCAGGAGAGAGAGAGATAGAGGCAGATGTGTTTTCAGCAATGCTATAAAAAAAAAGCATTTTATACGTTTCCAAAAGCAGCTGAGATGCATAATAAGGAGCCGCGGTTTTAGATTGCTATGGCTGGAAGTATGAGCCCATCTTTTAAAATGTGACCTTGCCTTCTAAGATGACAAAGGAAACTGAGGGTCCACACACACATTCATTATTCATGTGACCTCCTTCCTTTTGGGCATTCTCTCCACATTTTAAACACCACTGGATCTCATTTGGATGTTGGCAGCCGGTGAGGTTACATCTCTCTGAGCTGAATCTTTAATATTGTTTGCTGTTTTGTTTAGTTATCCATCTCTCTGTGCCCTCCTCTTCCTCATGCCTCCAGTCCATTTAGTTTAAGGGTCTGAAGGCTGACGAGGCCTCTGGCGATGCATGGCGGATCCGGCAAGCTGCTAATCATCGCTTTTATACTCTGATCTCAGTTGATGTAGTGATATTGCATAGGGTGCCGCCTCCCGAAGTTATGAGCCTTGTAGTATTTTCTTTTCTAAAACAATTTTGCTCTGTATAGATATAAATCACTACCGTTTAAAAGTTTGGAGCAGGTAAATTGTTTTCATGTGTTTGAAAGAAGTATCTCATGCTTACCAAGGCTGCATTTAATTTATCAAAAATACAGTAAAAAAATTATATTTTTAAATATTGTGAAATATTATTACAAAAATAACTTGCGTCTATATGCTATTTTAAAGGTTCCTAATTTTGTTTTGGAGGTATTTTACTTTCTCATAATATATATATATATTGCACATCACCACATTTTTCAATAATTCTCAAATGACTCGTCATGATTCAGTCTCTCCTTTCCGGGAGGCTCCTCTGCTCTGATTGGCCAGATAGTTCAGTCTGTTGTGATTGGTCTACCGCTTAAAGCGTGTGTCAGAAGCTAAACGCCCATAACCATAACTGTACTTCAGCTCAGGAGGCTTCCTGAGTCCTCAGCGATTGTACACACTGTAAAGACAGTAACGTTGGCGTTGATTTACCATATCAATCCGAGCGCGAGTCCGATGACGAAACATTGTAGGAACTAGTTATTCAACCCGAACCTCCATCGCAAGGACGACTCGAGCAGGACATTTCTGTGATACACTACTCCGTTTGAGGTACATTATGAGATGTTGCAAATGTAATTCCATCAACAAACATATTTCTAATTTATTGCGGTGCACATGCAGGAACCTTATTAGAGGTACAATATTTAAGAATTTTGTATCAAAATATCCAAAAACCACTTGCACAGTGTTATATATTTCTTTCAATTGTGTACTTTACATTATCCTAAATGTTTCCAAGAATTTGTAAATTCAGAGAAATTCACAATTTGAAATAGTGCCCGTCCCTTGTCGCCTGTCAATAACGTAATTTCTGCTTGTACTGCCAAAGTAACCACGGCGACAGACGTGGACAACTGATCCATTGAAACTGAAAGATATCTCTTCTTTTTATCAATGTTGAATACAGTTAAAACAGTTGCTTAATATTTTTGTGAAAACTGATCATTTTTATTTCAGGATTTTTTGATGAATAGAAAATTCATCATTTATTTGAATAGAACAGCATTTATTTGAAATGGAAATCTTTTTTTCCACTATACGGTTATACCCTAATTTATATTCTCAACATATATTTTAGATTTAGATCTCTTTTATATTCGTTTTATTCTATTTCTCTATATTTTGGTTTTGGAGATGTTGTTCTTCTATTGTTTTGTCTCTTCTTTAGTATTGTGACTACAACCTTATTGTTATGCTTTCAACACATTGCTTTGTGAACCTTTGTAAAGATTTAGTTTCAAACCAGTGACTCAGAGCGCACATAGTGCCAAAATAACTTGATTCCAGTAATTGAGGATTCGTTATGTGGTAACAGTTTTGAAATTTCAGTGGTTTGCTGCTAGAGGCGATTTCCATGAACCCATGAGCCAGTGTCTTATGGTTTTAACTGATCTCGGATTCGTTTTATAATGTAGATATTTTAATGATACATTTGTATGATGTATAAATATAAACATAGAATAGTAGTCAATTGTGTTTTATTGCCCTGATTAGCTATGTCCTCAATTAAATATACAAAACAAGATAGGCCTACAACATACAAATTAATAAAAAATAACACATATCATACAGACACTTAATATTTAAAGCTACTTAATAGATTACACTTTCAAGAAAACATTTGCAGTTTGTTTTGTAAAAGGTGTTTTTATGTATATTAGTCCCACATTTTTGGCTGCGTTTTCATTGCATTAATACAATTTTGAAAAATCAAAAATTGATTTGGAGTTTTGAAAAACTGTATTTCTCCATCACTATTTCTTCATTTTACTGCAATAAATGAATAAAGAAAATAAAAAAAACTTTTAGGACTATATTGCTCAACAACGGTAACCCACATACAATACATGCAATATTACACAGTGAACATAATATTGTAAACGTGTAATCAACAAGAAAGACCCAGCTAAATCAGTTTCATGCACTTTTGTATTCTGAGCAATCAGCTTGAACATGTAATGAGAACAAACTTGGTCTGATTTGACCCCAGCCACAAAGCATGCTGGGTAACCAGCAGTGCTGTGTCATAGACTTTAACCCCAATTCCTTGGCTAAAGGAAAAAAAATAGGACATGTAGCCTACAATCTCTAAAAAGTACAATCTCTAATAAAAAATTGACGATCTCTAATAAACTTTATTAAAATGTTCCAAGTAGGCCTATATATATTTACTGGTTTAATAATCAAAACAACTTAAACATTAGAAAATGCTATGGAATTCACAACATTCACAACAATGACCAACATTCGTTGTCATTTTCATGCATTATTAAGTAGGCGTCCTTTCAAGTGTTGTAAGCAATGGTATATGTAACTAGTGGGATACAGACAGATAAACTGTATAGATATTTCAACCATTGGTCGAATGCTGGTTCTGTCTAGATGAATACAGAAAAGCAGGTTGAGCTGTGAAACTTGCGGTCTGAACTCCAAAAAGAAATTGATGGAATGATGAAACGGAGTAGTAATGATTCCACTATAATTCCTCTGCCCTTCACATTTTGCCACCAGTCCGACAAATCTGAGTGCAGAAATGAGGTGGGATGCATTGACTATGCAGAGCTGATCAAAGACAATGTGTTTTGAAAAAGCGAGAACAGAAGGAGTCGCAGCGCAAAGGAGGATGAGAGAGTGTGGCAAAGGAGATGGGAAAAAGAGAGGGCACAGGCAAAGGTTTAATATTGCAGCCTCAATTCTGGTGTCCAATTAAGTATAAAATATTCAGTTGTGTGCAAGCTTCGTGTGGAATGGCAGTCTCAATCAGGAGCAGTGAGACCATGCCAGGGATCACAGAACCCGGAGATGGATAAATCCTCTGGTGACGTCAACTCAATTTAGGTCTGTGACAGTCGAAAGTCGTATTGAAATGTATGACAGATGATTTTATTCCATGGCAGTTCCTGGTTATTTGGCCTAGGTAAGCCACATCAGTAACTTCAATTCAGTCCATGATTTTGAAAGAATGGTGAAGTTCAGACTGCTTTGAAGCATTCCATGAAACCAGTCCCAGTGTGAAATAAAAAACAACTATCACTCTTCACTGCCCAAATATTCGCTAATGGATCATCATGCTCTCAGATGACTTCACTTAGAAGCCTTAAAGGAATCGTATGGCTTATTCAATTTAATTCAAATTGATTTTTCTGGTTCAAATTCATGATTCAAATTCAAATTTTGATTCAATTCAGTTCAATTTGATTCAGCTTTGTTTAGTTCGGTTTAATTTAGTTCATTTCAGTTGTGTTTAGTAGTTCATTCTGTGCTGCTTAGTGCAGCTCTTTTCAATACAATTCAATTATGTTTAGCCTACTTTTTAAAGATTTTGAATTTTTTTTTATATATATATATTTTAAGTTTTCATTTTCATTTAAGTTTAAGGGTGCTCTATGTTTGCTCATAAAACATTCACTATAGGCTTAAGAGATATAACCAGTTTAGATGAAAAAATCTCAAGCTGACTAGCTCAAGACGTCAGTTATACCCATTGACACTTCCTTCCAGCACAGCCATAAATGACCCTTCACAATAGATGTTTTACAATGAACTCTGTAAGAGAGCTTCATATGGCATTTCATCAGGGGCGTAACTACCCAGAGGGGTATGCAGCAACAATTTTGGCGCCCCCCAATACAAACATATATAATATATATATATATATATATATATATATATATATATATATATATATATATATATATATATATATATATATATATATATATATTAACAATGTTAACAAATTATAAAAAGTTACAGAATAAACAGTTACAAACATACACACACACACACATATATATATATATATATATATATAATAATCATATTGTGTGTAGCTGTCATTTGTATCAAAATGATCATCCATCAAATCTTCCTTATCCCAGAAACTTTTCTTTTTTTCTTTGCAAATCCCTGTACTTGTGACAATGACAACAATGATGACATAAATTATGTCAATGAACAACAACAACAGAAAAACAGAAACAGATTTTGTCCAAGTGGTCAACAAAAGCCTCGTTGCTGTTTGCCACTTGATCATACATATTATATAGCACAGATCTTTAAAGAGAGAGAGAGATGTGACCCTAAATACAGCTTCCATGTCACCCAGCAGATGTAACTATAGCTTGTATGTCTGATAGCACAGCTAACATGAACATACATGAATGGTAAACCAAAATCTATTTGTTTCCATGATAAACCAGCCTTATTGCATAAGTCTTTTTTTCCAGCTTCTAGTCATTTATTGTGCATGCTACCTTATATTTTCCAGTTGTTATTTTACTTTAATAAAATTGAGATATGTCATGCATGGGATTGGTACCATAAGGTTTAACCAAAATTTAAATGTATATATCAGCAATATTATTTTGCATTAAGTAAGCAAACACTTGCTGTTAACATTAATATTTACAAGCCTCCAAGCTTATTGGTAGCAAATCTACTTATGATTCCATCGTAAACCAGAGATATTGCATTAACGTTAGTTGTTTTCAAGATTCTTGTCATTTATTGTACAAGCTACCTTATATTTTTTAGTTTTCAGCTCAGCAACCTCGGTTTTGCATATTCTAAACTAGCTAGCTCTGGCTGCTACATTCCCAGAGTTAGCAAACGTTAGTCTGTTAACATGAATATTTGCAAGCCTCCTCCAAGCACAAACATCACATACCTGTTGCATTTCACCATCCACTTATTTAGCTGCTGTGCATCCTTTGACATGCCATCTCCTTTAACCTCCTTATTTTTCTATTTTTAGCCCCCGACCGCTTTTTTGCTTCATTCAACTTTTTCGAGTTTCAACGATAACGCACTCCTGTGCTGCTGACTCAGCGCCCCCGCCCGCTCGCGATACCTATGTCAAAATAAATTCTATGATGGAATATTATGAGGGCGCCGGCGCCTACTCTAGCCTGTTAGTCCTCTAAAATGTATATAACTTTTTTTATATTTAAAGCTCCAGTAGGTAGCTTTTGTAAACAAATATTTGTTACAACTCTCATTATGTCCTGAAAGTAGAATATGAGACAGATAATCTGTGAAAAAAATCAGGCTCCTCTGGCTCCTCCCTGTGGTCCTACTGCCATTTGCAGAAATACACCGCTCCCGGTCAGAAACAACCAATCAGAGCCAGGAGGAATGTCTTAGCAGTGTCAATCACGCTCGTGTACGCGCTGATCACCCCTCTCTTGCACAGCGCGAGCGCGTACTGTCGTACTGCCAAATTAACGAATCTTTTTTCGAGTCATTTCGTTCGTTGAATGAACGAAATGACTCGAAAAAAGATTTGTTAATTTTGAACGAGTCTTTTTTGGAGTCATTTTGTTCATTCAACGAACGAATGACTCGAAAAAAGATTTGTTCATTTGGATGAATGAGTTCGAACAGGATCACGAACGTGCATCACAGAACAGAGCTAGACGAGCATTTGTGCTTATAAAACTTAAAGTTTTTTATTTATTTTTGAAATGACCGATCGTTTCACTAGATAAGACCCTTATTCATCGTCTGGTATTGTTTAAAACCCTTTGAAGCTGCGCTGAAACTGTCATTTGGTGCTCGAAAGGTTTGTGTCCTATTGAAGTCCATTATATGGAGAAAAAGCCTGGAATGTTTTCATCAAAAAACTTAATTTCTTTTCGACTGAAGAAAGAAAGACATGGACATCTTGGATGACATGGGGGTGAGTAAATTATCAGCAAACGTTTTTTTTTAAAAGTGAACTACTCCTTTAACGTTATCTTAGTAGCTATAACTTATAGAAAGAGTGCAAACTTATAAAGTTACATGTATTGCAAAATACATAATGATTTGAGGACCAAGTTTGTAGTCAAAGTATGGGCAGGCCATAGTCAATGTAAAGCATATTGTTGATGTTTCGTCCCTATTAGTGAATGTTCCATAACTGTTTATAATCCGCCGTCATCGGTGGTCCTGCTTACTAGCCTGCGCGTTCACGGCAGGCTCCGCTGTGGGGGAGGAGCTGTGGAGGGAGGGTTGTAGCGTAGCAGAGAGCAAGGGGGTTGGACCTGTAAGTTGTGCTTGTTCAAATTTTCAGGCTAAGTCAACATTTTCTCAAAACTCCCTACTGCAGCTTTAACTTGTATAACTTTTATATAAATGTATATACCTTATAAAAAAATAGATATTTTTTTTAACCATCGCTTTGGCGCCCCCATGATGCGGCACCCCTATGCGCCGCATTTAGCGCATACCCACTTTTTGCGCCACTGCATTTCATCTGTTAAATGAAATACCTTACTCACCTGAGTAATAAAAATGTCATCTCCGCTTCGCTTTCACATTTCAATCCCTCAGTTCCATTTTCGAAAATCCAAAGCCAGTGTTGATTCTTGTTTTATCATGATCTCTGTCGCGTTCTTTTTTAGCTGTTCGGGTTTTTGTGTGTGTGTGTGTGTGTGTGTGTGTGTGTGTGTGTTTTTAAAAGGGTGATTCTCCGGAGGCTCGAGATTTAGATACTCCATTTCAACTTTACTCGCTCGTTGTGACAACTAACCTTCACCAGTCCCACACTATACATTACACTCGTCAAACTTTAAGCGAGTTAAAGCAACCTTTCTCAATTTACGGATATGACGAGGCACGCACGAGTAAGTGACGTTCGCAATTTCCGACAAAAACCATCCCTTCATGTCTAAAATATAAACACTTATAATAGGCTTACCATAGTTAATTGGGGTAAGGCAAAAATAAGTTTATTAGATTGACTCATTATTTAAATTTGGTTAATTTTGAATAAAACAAAAAAGTATAAGCTACCTTCGAATTTTCATTATTTTGTTATGTGCTTTTGTCATTTCTTATTTTTTATATTACTAGTTTAATTCTTTATGAGAAGTGTGCAATGTTGGACTCTTCATGCACTCATCTGTCGCAGCTTTAATTACATAGGGAGCTGCTTTGACTCCGATGTTCAAGTACAAAATAACCTTATAAAATTCATACACCACACGGTTGAGTACATAGTGTATATGTAAGTAGTAGGCTACATAGTGTATAATAATGTATAAAGCATCATTTGGGATGCAACTACAGGCTTTATGCTTCAGTTCCTTGTTAGCATTAAAGTCAAATAAAGGTGAGTTCTCATTCTCTCTCTCAGCAGCACCCATCAATGACATCATTCTTCACCGGGCACATTTAAGGGCCCCACGCGGCACTGTGCCATTTTCTAAACATCATGAGCAGAGAGAGGAAGAGCGAGTTAGAGAGAGAGCGTTCAGTTTGCGGTGGATCAGCATTCTGTTCAAGCCGTCCGATTCCCCACGCCGGCCCTGTCTGCTGGCAGTGACAGATATCCTGCTGCTCCAGAGGGCCCGGTTCATTTTGCCCCACTTGTTTTCAGTGTGCTCCTGCCTCATTGTTTCTGAACCCAGACAGAAGTGAGCAGTACAGAATATACATTTTCACAGTCTAATGGCATGCTGCAAACACAGGTGGGACTCTCTCTGCTGAGGGGAGTAATGAGGATTTACAGAAGGAGAAAAGCCACGTTCACACAGCAGCAGAATATGGTTGTCAGTCATGTATTTGAGTCATTAATACTGTTCCGTTCACACACAGATCAGTTATTTACAGGAGTGACAACCGCATTCTATAACTGAACAAACACCCGTAAATTTTCAGGAGTCACAACCATTCTCTAAAAAACCTGCACTGTGTGAACTGAACCGGACTGGAAAGGTCCGTCATGTCATACAGTTCGAGAGAGCTGTGTGTTTACTGTGTGTTGTGGGTTTTCATGTATGGTTTCGGTAACTTACAGAGATGGAGATATGAGCTGTGTGTCGTCTGAAGGTTTTAGATCCAGTCACTTTTTTCCACCAGATCTGCTCCTGTAGGTTTTGTCCTCTACGTGTGACACAAATGCTCCGGTTTCCAGATTTTTGGACGTCGCCTTCTTTGATATTGATATTACTTTGGTCACTGTCGCTATGGTTTCTTGTCAGAGAATACGAGTTGACTACATACTCCGTTGCACATTCATGCAAACAGTATCCCGATGCAATTGTAAACTGCTGTGTAAATAGGACATTTCGAGACTCACACCTGTAAGTAAATTCTGTTGTCAATTCCAAAAACTGATAGTGATCGTAGCCAAAAAGGTTGAAAACAGACCAGGAAAGAATAGGCAAGCAAGATATGTGAGTGTCAGAACTGAAGTTTACCATCAGAGAGAGGCAAATACATTAAATGTATAATGAAAACATAATCAATATGTTTTTATCACAATTATTTTAGCCCTAAAAGAATTTTTGATGTACATTTACAATTCCTACAAACTTGTGTTTATATTTGAGTGTATTCTGTGCGTATTTAAATGTATAAAATTGTGCTAATGTGTATAAGCAGAAAAGAAACACCTCCCAGATAGCAACATTGAGTCAGCCTAGATCCGGTCTGAACCTGACACGCGTGGAATGATAATCCGGCCCACACATTGTGTTAAATTATGGTACTTTGGCGGACTGCTCTTTGCCAGTTTACAGAAACATCTTCTGATGCACAACCTTGGACACATCATCAGTGTTGTTTCCAGAAGTAACTGAGTTTTTCGGGTCTTACAACAGACACCCTCGTCCAGGCGACCCGACCGAGGCTGATTAGACCTCGGCCTGTGTCCAAGTGGCATTCTACTGCCCCCACTGCTCTCCCCTCTTTAACCAGAACCATCTAGATGCTTTTTCTGCTGCCTCCACGTTGTTGCCTATGGCTCTTCTTCGGTTAGCACCTTTTATGCCCAGCGTACCGTAGGCTTGGCTCAGGGAGTAACTAGCAAATCCCCTACTGCCCACCTCTACTGGCATACACCTGGTCCTCCATCCGTTCTTCCGACAATCCTCCACCAGTTCTTGGTATTTCTCCCTTTTTCTCTCTTGAGCTTCCTCCATCCTCTCCTCCCAAGGCACTGTCAGCTCTAACAAGATCAGATGTTTTGTGCCCTCAGAGACCAAGATGATCTCAGGTCTCAATTTGGACTGACTGGGTGATGTGTGTGGGGATTTTCAGCTGCCTTTCAAGGTCGACTGTCATCACCCAGTCTCGGGCCACGGAGAGCAAACCTACAGAGCAGTTTTTCGATGTTTTCTCTGGCTTTTGTCCTTCCTTGATGAAGTGAATGGCCTTGGCTGTAGCATGGGTGTATCAGCTGTATATATATGGTGTTCCCATAAAGCCCGATGTTACTTATGCTACGCGGCAGGCCCAGCCATCTGCGTAGATAGCTGCTCACCTTCTGCTCAAAACCTTCCACCACTGTCATGGGCACCTCATAGATAAGCAGAGGCCAGAGGATTCTTGGGAGGATTCCATGCTGGTAGACCCAGGCCTTGAATCTTCCAGGGAGCCCAGACTTATCCACTGTTCTCAGCCATCCCTCAAGGTCAGCACAGGCTGCAGTTGAAGACCTTCCCAAGGCTCTTCACGGGTCTCTCAGTGACTGACGGGATCTGGTGTTTTCCCAGCCTGAAACGGAATCTGTCTGTAACCTTCCCCTTCTTTAGGACCAGAGACCTGGACTTCGCAGGTTTGAAGCTCATGCGTCCATAACATGAGTCTCTCCAACCCCTGGAGGATCCACCTAGCTCCTGGTACCGCTGTTGTGGTCACTGTGAGGTCGCCCATGAATGCTCTTATGGGAAGTTGCCTTACTCCAGCCTTGCTGAGGGGGCCTCTGCACTCTGTTTCAGCTGCCTTGACCAGCATGTTCATTGCCAGCTCAAAGAGGGTCACTGAGATGGTGCAGCCAGTGATAATCCCCACCTCCAGCTGGTGCCAGTCAGATGTTAGCTGGCGAATGGAGACTCTCAAGCTGAACTTGCTGTAATAGTCCAGGAGGAGATCTTTCACCTTCTGCGGTACATGGTGTTCCTCCAGTGCGACCTCCACCAGCATGTGGGGTATTGAGCCATAGGTGTTAAAAAAAATGCACTAAAGTTAAACTGAGAGGGGTTATACCACTTACGTATTGTTACGTTCTCCTTTGTAAGTCTTTGTAAGTCGCTGTGGATAAAAGCGTCTGCTAAATGAATAAATGTCTGTGTTCCAGACAACCAGGAACTCCTGGTATTCCTTCCTTTTGCACAGACGTGTCGATGTACTTATTGCTCAGCAGGAAGTTGGAGAGCCTCTTGGCCACAATGCTGAAAAAGATTTTACTCTCCACACTGAGCAAGAAGATGACCCGGAACTGGTCGATGTTCTCAGACTTCTCCTCTTTTGGTATGCACACTCCCTCCGCATACCTCCATGGCTGGGCGATCTTCCCTCTCCTCCAGATCACCTTCAGAGCCCTCCAAAGCCGATGTAATAGCTTTAAGCAGTTCTTGCACACCTTGTAGGGCACTCCACTTGGGCCTGGTGCTGAGCTCGATTTTGCTCTCCTCACCACTTTCTCCACTTCCCTTAGGCGGGGCTCCTTCAAGTCAAAGTCTGATGAAGGCTCTGGTGGTGTTATCAGAGCATTGCATGGACCCAGCGTTTGTTCTCTGATGGAGTCGCTATAGGTGGCCTTTAGGTGGTCGTTTATGGCATCCTTGGAGCAGGTGAGGCGGCTAGCCCTCTTTTGGCCAAGGAGCTGCTTGATCAACTTAAATGGGTTGGCCAAGAATGCTGCCCTCTTCCTGGCTCTCTCCTTCCCCCTCCTTCTGTGGAACTCTGCCCTCCGTAAAGTCAACAGTTGTTTTCTTAGGATTGCTCTCAGGTCCGCCAGGCCGGCTCTCTCAACTTGCCCCGCTACTTTGTATTGCCTCTTTAGCAGCCTGAGTTGGTCCCTAAGGCACTGAATTTTTTTTACTCTTCTTTACTTCTTGTAGCATATGCAGATGGAGCAGGCTTGGGTGCCTCAGTTCCAAATTGCTCAGCTGCGATATTCATTATGAGGGTGGTCATCGTTCTCAATCGATGGTCCACGTCACCCTTAGCTGTCCCTTCCAGGACCTGGCTTACATCTTCATCAAATTGTTGACACTCAACTCTCTTGTGGGATTTGGGCCACTGGATCTTTGGTTGGACCGCAGGGGCACAGCCAGCTGTTATGGCTGCAGCTTGCTGGCTTAGGAGGCCATGTGCTTTGTCGGGAGATGCTGTCTCTTGGATTATAGTGGCAGGTGAGCTACTGGCAGCAGGTATTGGTGACACTAAGAGGCTCTGGGCACTGTGGGCTGCCTCCGGGCCTGCCTTCTCCTGCATCTTACCAGAAGTCACTTCTGTGCGTTTTGTCGTCATTGCTGCTGTCAAGCATCTCATTCCGCCTTGATGGATTTTTAAACCCCTCTCGTTCTTGCAGATCCTACCGCAGATGCATTGAATTGTCTATGTCGTAATTCCTTTGTTCTGTGTGGTTGTCCTTGAGTCCATCCTGTTGGGTCCGTCCAAGGGTGTTGGGGTCCAGTCCGGCAAGTCCGTCCTGCAGAACTGGGCTACAGCAGGCCAGAAAGCAATGCCGAATGTCAGCCAAGAGCAAATCAAATAAACCAGAACTGGACCTTTTCGGGGCAACTAAATCTGTACCAGAGGCGATTTCTTTAAGACTGCAAGGGAAGCTCAGCTTCCCCTGTATAATGTCAAAAAAATAATGGTCAAATATGTACTATTGTGTTAATATTTTATTGACTAAAAATGCATTAGAACAACTTAATCTCGAAGACGAGTTCGTTCAGAATCAGCAACGTATAGCAGGTCGGCTGACTCGATTTCCTTCTCATACAGTCTCGTAGCATCACAGTGCATTTCCCTATGGCATTTCCCCATTGAAGCTGAGCGTCCATTGACTTTAATGGGGCTGCTTAGAACAGTTTTTTTCAGTGCTTCGAAACTACACGGTCATTGGATAAATGCTGCGATTATGTCCCGCCCACGGACGCTCAGCGTCTCTGGGGTGAATAGAGAAGTGGGCTGGCCTGGAGTCCGGGCGTCTGCGTGATGATTGGAGGATCTGTCGAAAGACTGCATCTCCTTTTGACTGACAGCTATTTTGTACTATAAGAAGTCGCTGAAGCTATTCGCGCTCAGTCCCATCGCGGATTTCTCAAGTGTAGTCAAAAGACAAACTGCTGCAACCTATTTCTTGATATTTGCGTCCGAAATTGCCAATTTTCATTTATATATTTCACAGTTACACACCACATCCCTTGTTTGAGTTTTAGTGAGTTTAATAATTTTTTTTGATCGTCATTCATTCATTCATTCATTCATATAGTAGGCAAGGCTAGCGTGGGTGAAACTGCACACGATGTCAGACAGTGCTAATATTGTCGACCTGATTTTGGCGAAGTCATTTGAAAGTCTTCCTTACGAGGAAAAGCTTAAAATTAAACAGAAGGGCAGATCAACACCTAAGATTGATTTAGTGCAAAAAATAGGGAAAAATAACAGGTCCTTTCAGCTCTCCTGGTATGACAAAATTAGCTGGCTGACTGGAAGTGCTGTGACAAATAAAATGTACTGCTGGCCATGCCTCTTAATGAAACCGTCTCACTGATGTGTTGTTTGGTCAAAGGTGGGGATTGAAGATCTGTCTAACTTTGACAGGGCATATGAAAGACATGAAAAGAGCCATGAAAATGTGAGTGCATGTGCAAGATTAAGTTGCATGGGCAGGATCAGGGTTGAGCATGCAATCAATAAAGGTGCTGGCATTCAAGTGGCTAAACATAATGAAAGAGTAAAAAAAAACAGGGCCTTCCTAAACCGCCTTATTGATGTGACATCCTTGCTTGGCCGGCAGGTGCTGTCATTTAGGGGACGTGATGAGAGTAGTGAATCATCCAACAAGGGGAATTACAGGGAGTATATGAATATGAAAATATAAATAGTCACTGGAAAAGACGCCTAGTTGGTACGACAGGGTCACAGAGCATTTTCTTGAAAAGGAACGCAGGGCAGAATTTACGTTTAAATAAATGGACAATTCTATGATGTAGGCCGAAAATGAGCTTCCCCTCTTTGAGAGACCAGCAGCCGCCACTGATCTGTATATATTCTATATAAAGTACAAGCCTGTTTACAAGCAGAATCACTGAAGGAAAGAAGAGAACAGAAAAAAGAGACGAGCAGAAACACAACAACTACAACCGTCTTCCAGCCACAGCCAGGTGAAATCAACTGCAAAAAAAAATAAAATAAAAAAATAAAATCTGTCAAGATCTCATAGCAGAGGATGATTTGACAACTCCAAAACAGCATTACCATCTTCACTTATTACAAACCATTTTGCCTTTATTTCTTTGTTATAACAGGGCTGAAAAATATATTTTTATTTCTTTAGTTGGGCTCTTGACACTCTACGCATTACATTTATTTGTTTTTTTCTGGATACTGTAACTGTGTTTATAAAACATATTTACAGTCACAAAAGAAGTCAAGACAAAATGTGATCAGGTAATGGTGGCTAACTACACTATGCATTTATTCATCATGAAGCGGCCTGATTCACTGATTTCATCTGAAGTCTTAGGCTGCATCCGAAATCGCACACTCCCCTACTATATAGTAGACGAAAAACAGTATGTAACAAAAGACGTATGTCCGAATTCACTTTATAAAAGGTTAGGCAAAAAGTACCCGGATGACCCTAATTGAGCGTCAGCATCAGTTCTGGCAAGCCAAGTAGTCAAGATGCTGCTAACGCTATTGGCCAACATGGTCTCATCAGCAATCTGCTCAGCTGAGCTGCATCAGCGCATCAGCTGTTCATCTCCCCTCGCTGCTCAAATCAGGGCGCCTTATTTAAACAGATTCAGTTCGCTCCTAACTGCTTGCTGCTCACTCTCTGCAACCCACCACCTCCCCAGCTCCTCCTTGTCGTGTATAACGTGGCATTTGCTATTCTGTCATCGTTGCTGCTCTGTTCATATGGGGGAATAGTTATGCTCTCCCAGTGCTAAACTGTGAGCGTTCCCCAATGCTGCTGCTGTCCTCTGACTCTCTGATATTTCATGGTGCTAATGAAAGGTCAGAGGACTCCCTGAACAGAGCCATACCGCCAAATTTCAATTATCAACTGAATTGCAATTTATTCAATACAAATTTCCTAATCATTTCTATTGTCTTGTGTGTTCTTGACTTAAATGGACCTGACAGAACTACTTCTGGCGAGATTCTGAAGTGTGCATAAGACGCTTTACTGTCCCATGAGGCCACGGGAGAGGATTTGTGCTTCACAGTGAAGCAACGCAATTAATGACAAAATGGCGAATGTAGCATGTCCGGATTACATTCACCTACACACATTTATATATAGGCCTATAGAACATACTTTTTTTTAGCAGTCGCAAATTAATTACTTCACTATAGCAGTTTGCAGCGCGCTTTGGGAGTTCTTCTATAACCCTCCACCTTCCCCAGCTCCACCTGTATCTGCTATGATAATTGATATATGCTATTTGTGCAGCAGCAGCAGTAGAGCAGATCTATTCTGCCAAGAACAAATACATTAACATTGTTATGTTATTACCATGCTAAATATATCATGAGTTCTCATGATAGAGCTGTATTATACAGACAAACACAGACATTACAGTTAGCATATGAATTGCGGCATGAATAAATTATGCAGCTGATTTTGAAATTCTTGCACAAAAAAATGTTGTGGCTTCATTGAGAGATGATTTCTGTCCCTTTTACAGTCTATTTCTGTTACAACATACAAATGCCTTTAGAACACTATTGCAATTGTTGAAAGAGAATTCACTTTAAGAGCCCAACTAAAGCAAACACTAATCTGGTGTCTTCAAATGAAAATCAATAACATTATCTGGAGCTAAACCTCTGTTCGTTCTCAAAAAGAACTTTTGTAGACACATGACAGAAATAAAGTCAAACTGGTTTTTAATAAGTTTGAAGGAAAGGATAATGCTGTTTTTGGCGTGGTTTAGTCATCCTCTGCTGCAGATCTTCAGAGATTTAATTTTATTTTTTTTGCAGTTGGCTGTGGCTGGTTGTTGTTCTGTTCATCTCTTTTTTTCTGTTCTTATCTTTCCATCAGGGATTCTGCTTGTTGCATGTTAAGGCTGAGATTACTCTGTTTATACAGATTTTGTGGCCCAGATAAGGTCCAGTTCTGATTCATTTGCTTTTTTTCTGGGCTTTATTTAGCTCTACATGGCAGGCCGTAAAGCAGTTGATTGTTCTCTTCCTCTTCCTCCAACATGAGAAGACAGAGAACTTTCTGCTTTTTGGCTCCGCCCAGCTGTGTCATCACTTCCACTTACCCAAATGCAGGACAGTCTAGAAAGCCTCCTCAGCTGCAACCCACAGCCCGCCACCTTCTTTCTTTCTTTCTTTCTTTCTTTCTTTATCTCTCAGCAGCAGATCTCCAAAGTCAAAAGCCTGTGAGTGTTTTTACAGTAAATTTAAGTATTTAAAGAGTACCAGCATGTTTACATTAGTGTGATATGTAGGATTAATGTGCAGATTAAAGGAGTCAGGGAGGAATGCTTAGGGAAAACACAGTACAGCACTGTTCATATTTATTTACAATTTAAAAAGTTCTCATAATAACAACCTGATTGTCATGACATGTAGTCTGATGATACCCAGATAATGATAAATATTAAAATATATAATAATAAATATATATAATAACCAATTTTATGGTTGAAAAACTCTTATACATAAATAGTACATTAATAATTAATATAGGCTAACATATTTTTGATTGGCAGATTATAATATCTTAATTTTAATAGATATTAAATTATATACTTATATTAAAATAAATAATTTGGAGCAAGTATTTACATTTTGAGGAAAAATATCCTAGTTTGCAAAATATTATATAATAATAAAATATATATATAGATAGATAGATAGATAGATAGATAGATAGATAGATAGATAGATAGATAGATAGATAGATAGATAGATAGATAGATAGATAGATAGATAGATAGATAGATATAAATTATATTAAAATATAATTATTTGGAAAGACATTTGAATATTATCTCTTTGAAGGTGCGTTTCGATTCAAAGATTAAAAAAAGACTTTTACAAGGATAAAGAGTTAGTTGGTGGTTTGATGACTGATCATGATCAGAATGCATCTCTGTCTCCCCCCTGCGGCTAAAAACAGCACTGCTCTTACAAAAAAAAAAACAGTACCATCCTACTGTAATGTTATCAGAAGATAATACCAATGCTACTTTAATAAATACAATCTTGAATAACACCCTAAAATCAATTGTCCAAGAATTGACAAAGACCATGGTACAATTACCAAAGAGGTCTATGTTTGCAACCAATCAAATGAGAAACACTGACATGTTTTCATAGAGTCACTTCTAGTTATCTCTGCACATTACATTTAAAAAATGACAAGATGCACCTCAAACAGTTGCCATATTTATTCACCCAATTTATATTTGGCCCACTATCCATTAAAGTGATTTGTACATTGTATTTTAAGTTGATAAAAATATAGAAGTGTGTTCTGAACGGTCTGTGTCATTGTCTCTGATGCTTGAGCCATTCATCTCATCCGCGTTTGACCATCTCCTCGCTTGACCTTCGCCTGCTGTAATCAGAAGCCAATGGCAGCAAGCAGTTAGTTCGCCTTGGCAAACACTGTGAATCCTGACCTCTGTTGGATGGATTGCCTCCCATTCTGTTATACAAGCATAACTCACAGGGTATGTTTGGTTACAAGCCTGTCAAGGACCACTGGAAATCAGGGTCAGATGTTGCCACGCTGATATCTCTTCTAGAAGGACTGAATAGTAATTTATTAATAAATGTACTGTAGAACAGTGTTTCTCAACCGGTGGGTCTTAATCCAAATCTCTGTTGCAGGTTGGTTGATTGGATTGAGGACAGCAGGGGGGAAAAAAACTAAGGCAAATGTTTAAAATGCAGCTGATCATATGCATGCATAGATAGAATAGCAAAATAAACTCATAGTTTTACCGTGTTAAAAGTTTTGTTGTTGACGTCAAAGATTGCGCATCCAGTCAAACTCAACAGTATTGTGGCACAAATTCATTCTTCACTTCTGTGAAGAAACTCATATTCAAAGTTCATATTTATTTAGAATTACAAAATTTCTCGATTGCTATGACATGTGACGTGCAAAGTCTGATTCTTCCTAGATGTAAAGTATATACTTTGAATAAAAAATACTAATATATATATATATATATATATATACATATATATATATATATATATATATATATGTATATAGATATAGATATATATACTGAACAAAATTATAAACGCAAAACTTTTGTTTTTGCCCCCATTTTTCATGAGATCTGAAGCTTTTTCTATGTGCACATTTACAAAAGGCCTATTCCTCTCAAATATTGTTCACAAATCTGTCTAAAACTGTGTTAGTTAGCATTTCTCCTTTGCCGAGATAATCCATCCAGACCCCGATGAGGACGACGAGCATGCCAATGAGCTTCCCTGAGACGGTTTCTAACAGTTTGTGCAGAAATTCTTTGGTTATGCTAACCGATTGGCGCAGCAGCTGTCCGGGTGGCTGGTCTCAGACGATCTTGGAGGTGAAGATGCTGGATGTGGAGGTCCTGGGCTGGTGTGGTTACACGTGGTCTGCGGTTGTGAGGCCGGTTGGATGTACTGCTAAATTGAATCTGAAACGACTTGGGAGACGACTTGGGAGACGACATATTATGAAAGATTATCCTATTATTAATCCTGAGTGCTTGTGAAATAAAAAACATCACAATTATAATCTGTGATCCTGCATGTCCACTTAGAATTATCCATTACTGTATTTCTCCTGCCAAGAATGATAATATTGACGTCTTATTGTCTCATGCTGTCTGTAAGCCATCCTCTGTTATAGGTTTGGAAGGCAGACAAAAGAACCACGTCAAGTAATTTTAGTGAATGTAGGAGAGACAAAGTCTTTGTGGAGTATAATAAGTGTTCTGGCCCCCATTGTGTGAAGCATCTGCACCACCTAAAAATAGCGTGCAGTTTCACGGTCGCATTTGTGCCAGCGCCGCAGCACCTTCGGGTCATGGCTATCTGTCTGAGACATACGGGATAACAGAGAAACACTAATTACAGCTCCCTGTGATGTCTTCCAAGCGCTTGACTGTAAGGAAAGTACGACAGATGCAAGAAAAGTCATTGCACATGAATAAAGATGCGCTGATAACGACAGAGTAAAATTTAAATAAATAGGGAATGAAACTCTTCACCTCTAGAAAATGTTGATCTCACTTTGTTTCATTCACTTCTACAGAGGGCCAAACATATGAAGTCCTTACAGAAGACAAAGACACACTGCTTTAGGTAAACCTACAGGTACAGGTACCTGATCTGTTCAGATTACTGATGGTGCTGATTGAAGCTGCTTGTTTTGCGCCGGTGGCAGAAGCAAGGCAGGTTATTTATGTTTATATGAGGCAGCTTCTCAGAATCCACTCGTCAGGGACAGCACTGTAAACAACACCAGTCAAATACAAGGCCCTGCAATATCACACACACAAACAGCCAAGCAAGACTTCAAACCACACATAAATCACTGGAAAATTAGCATACATGCTTCTAACTTAACTTCCAAATGAGACAAATGTTCAGAGAAAGTGTGCACATTCCTGAAAAGTTGGCTGAAAAGGCCTGTTTTGCACATATAAGCAGGGGTGCACATAACTTGTGCGCAAGTGTGCTTAAAAAAATGTTGCAGGTGGACCAGAAACCGTGGAAGGATGCGGTTTTGAGTACCAACATTTTGGGGGACAGGGACACGTTTACTTACTGGAGTAGGATTTTTCTCCATCTCTGGTAAGATAGCAATCATGATGAGTGTTCATGAATTATTAGGGGTGCAACTGATCACAGTTGATCCTTATAGGCCTACGGACCATGCCCAACAGTTCGGCACACGCACACATGAGATTTGAGGATTAACTGCTAAGTTTAACCACCGTAGAGTGAAAGTCTATCATTTGGACGTGTTTTTTCTTGCCAATTTGCACATTTAAGCGATTTTAAAGGCGAAAGAAAAGGCGAAAATCGGGACTCGCGCGATGTTATCTATGCGTACAGCCACTGTTGCCAACTATTTCCAAAAGAAAGTAGCTTACGCCTTCCCTAAAAGTCGCTAAATGACGTCATACGCTAATTAGCATATTAATGACGTCACCGCGCTGTACCTTAAGTAATATAATACAATATAATATAATATAATATAATATAATATAGCCAAGTGTCCAATAAAGCTGTTCTCAATACCGATTTTATTTTTGTCAGACAATAGAACAAGTAGCTATGATATAGAGAATGACTAAATTTTTTTATGTGTACAATTATCTGAATTGAGAGAGTTCGGGAACTGGGTGAAAGCTCTGTGATAGTATTACAAAATAAGCACAAGAAAAGAAAGGAAATTAAAATGGTCAAACAAAACTCTTTAAAAATGAAAACAAAAGAGAAGGAGATAAGTGACAATTCCGTGGGGGAAAAAAAACTGGCGCGCGCTCAACACATGAATGTGCTGCTGCTCATCTCAGCCATTCACTGATCAAGGTAGACGCCGTTAGAGAGAGGGACTGCAGGGAGAAAGCAAAACCTCGCGCTCGCAGGACAGTACTGGCAACATCTGGAGGTTACTGAGGTTTGTCTAAAAAGTCGCTAGATTTGTCGCTAGTCGCTTTTTTAAAAAAATGTCGCTAAAGGGGTCTGATAAGTCGCTAAAAAATAGCGGGAAAAGGTAGCCTAGAAATCTAGACGCACCCTAGCGGCAGCAAAAAATATTTTGCAGCAAAGTTTGGTCTAGCCAATAATAACATTCGAGCTGGAAAAACCAAACTCTGGTCAGGCCAATCACATCGTGTATAGAGTTGGTGGGCGGGCTTAACATAATGACGGCAGAGTTGTGACTGTTCCGGTTTTCATAGGTGATCTGCTACTTGAAAACAAAGAAGATGCTGCTGGCGAACAGCGGTCTTTCGAATCGGCTTTGGCCGCAACTCTGGATGACTTGGGGTTAAGAGAACGTCACTTAAGTAATTCTTTAAAAAAGGAAGATGTGTTCGGAGTTTTGACCACCGGATACGGCAAAAACGTTTAATATATCAACTAGCTCCGCTGATGGAAAAACGCATGGGACTCACTCAGCCACAGCCGTCCGTTGCTCTGGTTGGTTGTAGCGCTGTGCAGAGGGAATTTGAAAGACAACTGTTTATGCCGCCCCTCGGATTGTGAGTGCCCAGACCTAACATCTTGATAGGTCTGGGTTGCCATGCTACTGCGTAGGCTACAGCCACACACACCCGAAGCACGCGCACATAGAGAGAGAGAGAGAGACTTTTGACTTTAAAAAGCCTTTTGTTCAAAGCAATTTAAGGGTTAAAAAATAGAAAATATAAACAAAATGCATTTACAAACAATTAAACATATCAAACTCATTATTTTACCAATTAAAAACTAAACTTCCATATTCAGTCACAGACACCAGTGCCTCTCTCACACCCCATCTCCATAAAAAAGCAACATTATCAGTATAATGATCACTTTGAGTATTAAAGACTTAAACATAGCTATTAGCTACCATATCAACATCCTTTCCTGCATTTTTACAATGACTGAAAATGGCTAGCTTAGCTTGGCCAATTCAAAGAAAGGCAAGAACACATGTTGTTGCCACGACCTTCTATATTGATCTGCAACATGACATCATGACTTTGCGTAAACATACACGCCACTTTCAAGTCAAGTGGCGTGTTATCTATACGCATTTTGAGCTATCCGCGTGAATGTCCACGCCGAAATCTTTTGCGTGTATGTACGCCATTAAATGTCCGAGTGATTCCGCGTGTATGTGTACGCCGTTAAATGTCCGAGCGAAACGAAGCAAAATCTATATCTACATCTGTGGAGCGATCTTTTTTTTCCTAGGATGGTAGGAGAACACTCATAAATGGTATTAACCCCAGTGACGGGTAGGTTTAGGGACGGGGTTGTAGGTCATATATCTATATATACATAATACAGTAATATAACGTTAAGTCAAAGGCGTTGATAAACACGCTGAAAAGCGATTATGCGTGTTGATAGCACGCCAAAAATGGAAATACGAATTGGCGTGTCATACATACGCCATTTCATGAGATCAGTCTGTGATATCATAAAATAAACAAAGTATTGTTTGGCTATTTGAAAAGCCCAATTTTGTGTAAACTAGAACTTCTGTAGTCTCACCCATTCATCGCTGTGTGTGATTGTGGGGTTTGGGGTGGCAGAAAGGGTGATTCATAAGGTGCAAAACAAACTACAGCTGACACTGTCTGACACTGCATGAAAAGAACATGGCTAGATGTGATTGTGCAATTCCTTTCTTGCAGTTTTGCACAATGAGACTTATGCATCGCAGTGATTTGAAAATAGAAATCACGTTTTTGTTTAGTCTATTATTGTTGTTGTGAAAAGAACGAATCCATGGATTTTCGTACATAAAAATAATCAAAACAATGAAAAAAATGGTTTAGTGGGGAAGTATTGCCATCTAGCGGCCACACGCTACTTTTGAGACGTTTATGTTGAATATTTTACAAGAGTATTTAGCGGCCACTAGTGTCATCTATGGGACTCATTAAACATTTAAAGACTGGTATAACAACATAATTTTATTTTATAGAACATTAGTAGGCCTATGTGTCTATCTTTTTCTATCGGACAAGAAAACATTCCAAGAGTGCTGGTAGACACTATAAACTGGCTCATTCTGACAGTTTGATAGATTCAACGTCCCGCATTAAAAAATACTGCATATTTGGCTTAAAAGGTTTATCAACTTTCATGCCACATGGTTTTCCATGACAGGAGATGTAAATAATAATGATTAGTACCTAAGAGCAACGACAAATAAATAATAATGTATATTTGTATGTATATAATGTATGTTTTAAATGGGTGTATTTTTGCCCCTTTGAGATCGACAAAGTTGTGTTTTATAGCACGATCAACACAAGATGGCACTAAAGAGAGCAGATCATGCTCATTGCTAGTCCAAAGAGACAAAACAAAACACATCTTTGCTGGGAGTGGCTGATTCATTCTTAACCCAGTATATTTCCAAACCACATGTTACTACATGACCTGCATCATTTTAAAGAGCATAAACATAAACTGGGTTAATAAGCGATTTGTGTGAACAATGTGAGAAAGCATTTACCTTGAGATATTTCATTACTTAATGAACAATCCCTATTGTTCGAATGCTATTGAATTTCCATAAGAGCAATTTCTTTAAATTGCCTTACTATGCCTTTTGAGAGTAGTCTAAGAAAAAAACTGTCAGTTTCAACTTACCAAACAACAAAACGAAAGTATCAGAAGTTGCTCTTCTGCATTACAACCCGCAACTTGCTCACACACACACAACATATGCTTGCACATGTCAAAACAGGAACAGGTGTGTTGTACGTGAGACATGTGCACGCCTCAAGGCAGGAAGAAGACCCCTCTCATTCATAAGTGTACATGTTTAGCTTACTCTGTACTCATCTCAGTGAGAGAGTAACCGAGAACATCATCCGATGACCGAACACGTTACTGTCCTGCCTGCCCTGTTAGGCTCTCTTTATGACAACATGAGGGATATTCTGTCCTCTGTGGTTGAATTTAAACTCACCATGTATAATTTACCCTTCATTTCAAATCAGGGTACTTGGTGTAATTAAACTCTTGAACTGACATGCAAAAACTTGGATGCATTCAAAAAACATGGCACTCAAATTTCGCAGCCAAATGAACAGACTTTTCTTGAAAGGGTCTTTGGCTTTGTCACACAAACGTAATTAAATTAAGGGTAATTAACTTAACAGCAATGTAGTAAAAAATGAAAAAGTTTTGAACAGAAGACAACGTTGCCAAAACGATCCCCATTCACACAGATCTGCGAAAATGACTAAAAATGCTGTATTATGCATGACAGGCAAGTAGTTGGCGATGTAACTTTGGTACACTACTTGCATAAAGGGACATATTTTTAGGATCTAAGCGCATTGACTAAAGCGCAGGGCGCAAGTGCACTCAGGGCGTGTCCGAATCCAGTTTTGCTAGTTTAACAACAGGAAAAACTGTCAGTGCGCCCAGTGCAGGGTCTAAAAGGGTTGTCCCTATTCTCATAATGAGTAATGGGTGTGTTTTGGGAGTGCAAAAAAAACAATCAGTGTAATTTCCCTTTAAAAGCCAGTTGTGCTCTTTATATAACAAAAATAAATAAATTGCGCCCATAGACTGAGGCTATGTTTACACGGTGGCGTTGTGTTTGTGGCGTTGTGTCACTTTTTATTCTGCGTTTATACGAGCGTTATGGGGGCGAAATCTGTGTGCATATGGTGACGCAAAAGTGTGTGAAATTCGATGTAGTATGCACTCCAGGCGGCTAGGTGGCAATGTGAAGCACTGCCAAACAACAACACCAAGTCCACGCGCCTACGTACAATCTTCCTTCTACTTCTCTCCCTAGTAGCGAGAAATCAAAACATGGCGATGCGAACAGCAAAAAGACTTGTACTTTTATCAGACCTGCTAGGGCAACTTGAAGGTTCGACGTATGGAAATAATCCGACATGTTGGTTGTTATTTTCCTGTACTGGCGCATGCCTGTGACGTTAACGCGTACGCGACGAGAGCCACCGTGAGCAGATTTGCGTTTTTACCCTTTAGACGGGAACGCGACGGTGGAGCGTTTTTAAGATTTACACTCTGGAGGTGGTTTCATTTTTTTTGCGTTTTTAAGCCCCAAAAACGGCGTCGCCGTGTAAACGAAAGGCACATCTGATAAAATGTTTTTACGTTTTCACCCTCGAGCGTTCTCGTGTAAACAGGGCCTGAGTATGTAAAATTCATGCGCATGATGTCACCGTTTTCACAAACTCGCGTTGTTGTAGTTTACACGGAGACCATCGTTTTCAAGAACTTGCACTTCGAAACACGTTTTCAAATGTTTATGTTTTCAGGACCCCAAAACGTCATTGTTAAACGCACTAAAAGTTTTCAGATTTTGGCTGAAAATTGTGTCGTTTTCACAAATAAAAAATTTGTTGCCTATGTCCATACAATTTCAAGTCTGAAAATGCATGACTCACATTAGCTTTGAGGCTCAAATCTCAATTTGATATGGGAAACAAAAGGATATCACCTTTTGTGTTCTTAAGACGAAACAAAACAACATGGTTTTCAAACATTAAGTTTAATGTGATTTTTGGGTTCCTTTAAACTAGCTGAAGTGGTAGAGTTAAAGAATATGCCACACAATATCATCCAAGTGTTCTCTGTTTTTATGAGTTTACCCTGAATTATGGTGTTCATAACGGAGACTCAATCTCTAACCTGACAGTTGTTTACTTGTCCTAGTCGTATAGCAGTTCTAAGAATAGCCCCCATATTTTCACACTGACCTCTATCAATATTTGTGCCACTCCACAGTACACGTTTTGCTATTTACTTCACGTTGTGATTGTTCTGGCATGAGCTCAGTTGTGTGAGCGTGTGAAAGTTCGTTCGTATGGCGCGAGCTGTAGAACCGCACCAACACGTTCGTAACGAACTGTCTGTTGAATGCAGCGCTTCCAAACACAGCTGCGTTTTCAGCCGTCAGCCCCACTGGGCATTCGGAATGGAAATCCAGTGAAAGTCAAAAAAGAGAGGGAGGGGGAGTACGCTGTTGTAAACATAGCCATTAGAGCTCGCGCATATTGGCTGAAGCTCAAGAGCCGAGGGCAGCCAGTGCAGCTCAAACATATGGAATGATATTCCGGACATTATTCAAAAGGAATTGCAAATTGTATTTGCAATTGCGTTTTCAATTTGTGGACGCATAAAATGTGACATAATCCAAACGCAATTGCAAATCGCGCATTACCGTTTGCATTTTCGTTTAAGCGAACGCACACTGACTGCCAAATTTCAAATGAAAATGCAAAGTCCGTTTGCAACTGTGTTTCCCATGTCTTACGAGGTTTGTCTCCATTCCTATTTAAATAGTAATTTCAATTACCACGTCTGCTTTTTCACTTTCTCAGTGTCGCGAGTGTAACCAGCCAAAACTCAAATGGAATCGCAATTCCCTTAGCGTTTGCATTTCCGATGCCTACACTGAAACCTGTCAATCAGTGTCGAGGGTGGGGTTATATGCTATGGGGCGTGTTTGTGTTGGGAAGTGACGTCACTCACAGTCGACGGTCAAGAGGTGATGCGCTGAACGGACTCCGATTTATTTATTTATTTATTTATTTAATGGAGGTAGTTGGTGAAATTGTGGAGGACCTTATGATGCTCGCGCAGCAAGTTGAAGATAGTACATCCTCTACTGATTTCCTCTTACTCAGAAGCCATTTAGTTTTGGATAAATTAAATGAGTTTGTGGCCTTGACCAACAGCAACATCAGTAATGTTGTCTTCGCCAACCTCATGTGTCCAGCTTGCGCGCCTGCTTAAGTACCTTAATCCATGCTGTTCTAGTCTTCTACGTATAGTTCGCTCAGATACTCCAAGCAGGCGCGCAAGCTGGACACATGAGTAACCACATATCACGTAGTACTCGATCATCTCTTGTGGTATGTCCAGTAAAGGGCGTCCTGGTCCTTTAGTTGTCCTGTCCTTCACAAAAAGCCTGTAAGCTACTTCATTGAGGTTGGCGAAGACAACATTACTGATGTTGCTGTTGGTCAAGGCCACAAACACTGAGAAAGTGAAAAAGCAGACGTGGTAATTGAAATTACTATTTAAATAGGAATGGAGACAAACCTCGTAAGACATGGGAAACACAGTTGCAAACGGACTTTGCATTTTCATTTGAAATTTGGCAGTCAGTGTGCGTTCGCTTAAACGAAAATGCAAACGGTAATGCGCGATTTGCAATTGCGTTTGGATTATGTCACATTTTATGCGTCCACAAATTGAAAACGCAATTGCAAATACAATTTGCAATTCCTTTTGAATAATGTCCGGAATATCATTCCATACAAACACGTGCTCGTGCTGTTCACAACACAAACACGGTCCTATATCACGGGGGAGGGGCGCTGATTCTAGGAAATCATAACTGACTGAGACAGTCTTACATGTGGCTCGGAGTAGCCTATTTCAGCCTCCTTATTTTGAGCAATATGAAAGCTCATCATAGCTAGGCTATAGGCCTATCACACGCACACTCTATCTACACATCTAGCCTACACCAGGCAGTCATATTTCTTGACTGATCATGAAGGACGTAAACACTTGTTTGTTAAGGGGAATCTTTATGCTCATAACGTCATTACATTTGAGGGTTAGTTCACCCAAAACTGAAAATTTCTTTCTTCCGTGAAACATGAAAGAAGATTAATTTATGTGTGATATTACAGGTGTTCTTTAAAAGTCAAGCTATTGGAGAAAAAAAATGTAGCAAGAGAGAGATTATTTTAATAACATTTCAACTAAATGAAACATGATGCCCTACATTTAGCAATTTTTCACTACTGTATGTGTATTGTACATGGATGAGAACTAGGAGCTGTTTCGTAATTCATAATAAATGGCAAAAGCAGGTATATCCAGTATTTCCAGAAGAGATTAGCAGGAAAAGAATGTGCATGCAGATTATATGCATATTCCAATAGGTGTGGAGCTGCAACATTTTAGGTTTCAGCTTAATTTGAATATGCATATTTCTAGGCTACACTGCCAGTCAAATGCTTTGGGTCTGTATTTTTATGTTTTTGAAAGAAGTCTCGTATGCTCAGCAATGCTGCATTTATTCACAGCATTTATTATTATAAATGTCGTGAGTGACACTTTTGATCAATTGAATGTGTCCTTGCCGAATAAAAGTAGTATAATTTCTTTAAGAAAATATCTTATTGACCACAAACTTTTGAACGGTACTGTAAACCTGGTTGTTGTCTCACTATTTCAGCCTTCACACTTTTGTGTTGCAAGTAGCCTACTAAATTAATATAATGGTTGTATTGCAGGTAATAAATTAGTACAATTAGAAAGAGTACAGTATAAAAGCTTGCAGCTGATGGCAGTCATCCTTCCAGTGCTGTTCCCACTGTAATCTCACGCTCTGATCAGGATGAGCCTCTCTAAAGTTAGAATGTATGAGATTTACTATTGTCCCTGGAGCGAGAAAAGTCTGTGTTCTGAAGGCTAATCCAGTACAGCCCAACCCCCATCTGTAACTGAGATCTGAGGGCACTCATCTGAGGAGCTCGACACCAGGCAGCGACAGTAACTCCTTTGATACAGGAGGAGCTTTCTTGAACAAATCTAATTGAGTGTTTTGTCTGAAGTCAGAATTGCTTTGAGTGTTTATTCAACTACCATTCACCCACGCCCACAATTCACACAGGTATACAACACAGGCGAATGCAACCTGACAAAGGCATTGTTTGGAGGCCTTTAAAACTTTGAGAGAGCTATCCGTTAGCATTCATATTCATCATAAAAGCAGCTGCTCAGTTGGCCCAGGACCCCACGGAAATATGTGATTTGAAATCTGCCAACTTTGTTCATGATGGTCAATGTAAAAAGAAACATTTTGGCAACCAAATGATGTACAATCTTAGAACAAAAGGTAGAACAGTTTAAAAATGTTATGGAAACCTTAATGCCAAAACATTTCTATGCAAGGATAAATGTCTTAAACGATTGCCTAATAGTCTACTTTTATGTAAAAAAAAAAAAAAATCTGAATGTCAAATGGTTGTTTCCAGAGTTGGATCATTACTGGTGCACAAGTAACATCCGGAGGGGCATGTTCTCATTCAACTGAATAATACAAACTCACATACTACTCATCACATGATCTCCTCAGCAACAACGTTGTATATGAATAATCGTCTGACTGCAAGTTGACGATTCCACAGGGAAAAGTGGCATTACAGCACCCACTACTCTGTAACCTACCTTATCAGACAATAATTTGTCAGGAAGATTTATAGCAGAAAAAGTGTCTAGCGACGTTCCTATGGTGATAAAGTATGTCCACAAACTGTTTAATTCGTTAAATTTAATTCAAATTAAAAATGAAAGCATGATGGGAACCCCTAAAAGGTTCTGCATATGGCATGTGAAACAAGGTTCTTTATTACCTTATAGTTCCAGGAAGAAACTTTAACATCTATGGATCCCTTTTCAATGTACAAAAGGTTCTTTATATTGAAAAAAGGTCCTTTTTAGATAATTAAAATATTCTTCAAACTTAGAAAAAAATAGTTCTTTGGGATCTCAAAATGGTTCTTTTGCTGCAAAAAAACGTTTATCATTTAGTCATAGGCAATATCTAATAATAAGCATGTTACCACTTAATCTCAAAAATAACAAACTATTAATGTCCATAAACTTATCTATGGATATTAGACTGTAGCTGGAATTTAAACAGGAAGAATTAAGCAATAAAGCTTCTCCCTTAAGGACAGGGCAGTAAATCAGGGAGAGGCTCTCTGTCTTTCACTGCCGTGTTTACGCATTCACTTGCTTATGGATTATCTCCTTGGTTACTTGGCCCTGATTTGTTGTATGATTCCATTTAAAAACAAAGCACAGAACACTTAGAAATACCCAGAATCCCACAACCCTTTATTTGAAACCAGACATTTCGAATCCTCAAGCGGACAGAGGTCTTCCTTCCGCACATCATGGATCTGTGTTAAGTTTTTCTGTTAACTGGCTTCTCCCAAAACAAATAACCCATGCTCCCCACCCATGTAAACTTCAAGGACTAACTTGTCCAAAAAAAGACAGGTCTGTTCTTTCTTTCTGAGAAACGAATCTAGTAGGACAGTCCAAAAAAGACAGGGCAAGTTTTACAACTTTCATGATTGTATGGTGGAGGAGATTACAGACTATAACCTCTCCATTCATATCACATATTTTATTTAGAGACTAGATAGGTTTTCAGACTTTTTGATACTAAGGTCCAGCAAACATAATAATCCACTTCCAAGGGACCCCTACTTAAAATAAAAAGCATATTTGTATGCATAAAGATCTATTTATACTGTAAAAAAAAGGAGCTAGTATACTAAATTAAATCATTTACTTTAAATTTTATTTCTGTATTGAAGCCAAAGCAAATGATTCAAATATTATTAATATATTGACATTTTAAGTGTATATTTTGTCTACCCAGTATTAGAGTAATATAAAATTCGAATCAAACAGCACTTTTTTACAATAAATATAACATGAAAGTAGATTTAATGAAGTTTAATTAAAATACCTTTTAAAATCTGTACATGTTATATAAATATTATTCTATTGAAGCAGATTAAATATTTTTTGGTTCATACATGATGTATCAATGTAGACAAAATGTATACGTTATGACAACATGTTTTTACATTGTTTTAACTCATCAAAATAAGTTAAGCAATTCTTAACTTTTTTTACAAGTTATACAAGTTTCAACTCACATTTTCAAATGACTTAAACATTCAAGTTGATTGTACTTAAAAAGCTAATGCAGCATCTTTTTACCATGTAGTTGCTTGCAGGTTTTTGCAAAATGAATTGCACCCATCTTTTTAATTTCAATGTTTTTGAATATAACAAAAGCACATAACTAGATTACAAAAGTGTGCTTGTTTGTGCAAAAGTTGCTGCTGGAATGCAAATATATTTGCCAGGGTGTTGTTTTTTAAACGCCAAAGTGAAAAGGGCAAGTCTCTGGTATTTTTCAGTTCCTCCCTTCAATGCCAAAGTCTATGGGATTATTTGCTAAATCTGATGAAAAGTAAAACTGCACAATTTGAGACATCATTAATGTCTGTAGCACTAATAAAGATCTATATTTAAGGTTAAAGGTTTAACCAACACGGTCTGATGAAAGTGCGTATCTATACCACAAATTTTATTTCTCGTGCCATTTATACGCAAAAAAATTTTTTTTGCGTGCATATGCTACGCACTGTAAACTCCTTGGGTAGGATTAGGGGTGCGGAGTGCGTGCATATTAAACGCCATAAAGAGCGCATTATATGCATAAATAAAATTTGTGGTATAGATATGCAATTTCACCCAAATAGACGCAGTAGTGAGTAATAATCACTAATAATAGCATCAATCGATCTGTGACTGAACTCTATCCACATGATCAGACAACTACTTAAATATTTACTCTTACCACGGTAAAAAAATTGTTTGAATAAAAAAGAATGACCCCAATCTCTTTTATCACAAAGGCCACATGGCACAGTGGGTTCTCGATAAGCTGAATTCTGAGAAACGAAGTCCCTGTGGGCACACTGATGACTGAAACAGTGAGCAACGGCACACCAGTAGTCTGTGTTTGATACTTCTATATCAGACTGTTCTCCTGCTGTGAGGTAAACAAGGAAAGCTGCTATGGATGTTCGGCCACAATCTGTGCACATACAAAATCAAATGGTGAAACCAGATGCATAATCATTTGCTTGAACAAAACATATGAATAATAGTTTAAATAGACGATACAACCCCTCGATTCACTGAAACAAAATAAATCAGATCAAACAGCTTTGGTCATACTAACCGTGTACATAATGTAACTTAAAAGTGATGTTGCACTGTATGATCAATAAAACTCTCTTCTTCTCTATCCACACACACCCCTTCCCTAAGTGTTATGTAATACAGATTGCAAACACTGGTTTACCAAACCCCTCAGTGATCCTAAAGGGTGGGTAATGTGATATGCAAGTATGTTCTTCTTTTTCTGCAAACTCTCAGCAAAAATTATAAGATTTAAACATTGTTAGTTCATGAATGTAACCCATCTCATTAATAGCATATTTAGTGCAGTGACCAAACAAAATGATGCAAAAGTTTGGGGTGATTAGCCAAAATTGGCAGGCTGTTCTGGTGTCTGGGTAAACTAAGGATAAATTATTAACCACTTGATTTATTAGACAATAATTGCATGGTTTGGTGCCAAATTCAACAAAATGTAGTTGTTGTGTTAAAATAGTTCACAACTGCTTCTAAGAACTCTGAAAGAGGACGTGGTTAGACTGACACAGAACCGAAAGTGCCAGGGCAGATTATAAAGAAACACCAATTCACATTTTGATCATGGTTAATGTTGGAATAATTCCACATTTTGTATGGTATGCTTTCAAAGACACAAAAACATTGCGAAAGTATCATAAAAGTAGTCCATATGAGTATCTTTTATATTGTCTAGATAGATTAACATCATCATTCACTGATAATCTTCTAACCGTTGTGACAGAGTTGAGTCAGAGAACTGGATCAATCAGATTTGTAAACAGATCGTTCAGACCGGTTGTGTGAACCAAATCATTGAAAAGATCTGACTCAATAAAATGTATTTGTTCAAAGAGTGCCAGGGTGGATGTCAAGAATAATTAAAGGATTAGTTCAGTTCAAAATGATACCACTATTTTTTTCCCCCGACTATGGAAGTCAACGGGGTACACCAACTGTCTGGTTACTGACATTCTTCAAAATATATTCAGTATCCTAGTGTTTAGCAGAAGAAAGAAATTCATACAGGTTTGAAACAACTTTAGGTTGAGTTAAAGGGATAGTTCACCCAAAAATGAAAATTAGCCCATCATTTACTCACCCTGAAGTCATCCTAGGTGTATATGACATTCTTCTTTCAGACGAGTACAATCGGGGTAATACAAAAAAATGTCCTGCATCTTCCAAGCTTTATAATGGCAGTGAATGGCCATTTCTGTTTTGAAGTCCATAAAAGTGCATCTATCCATCATAAAAGTGCTCAACACGGCTCTGGGGGGTTAACAAAGGCCTTCCGAAGCGAAACAATGAGTTTGTGTTAGAAAAATATTCATATTTAACACGTTACAAAGTAAAATTCTAGCTTTCGGATACGCAGTCTACTTACGCCTAAAGCGCAACTTACGCAACTTGTGATTTCGGAAGTAGCGTAGTGCGTCATGGCGTAAATATCAGCATTACGTCGCATTACTCACATAAGATTCGCTTTAGACTTAAGTGGAATCCGTATGTTTGTTAGGCCGGAAGCTAGTTCTTTTACTTTATAAAGTTTTAAATATGATATATTTAAGATATTTATCTTACACAAACGCATCGCTCCAGAAGGCCTTTGTTAACCCACCAGAGCCGTGTGGAGCACTTTTATGATGGATAGATGCACTTTTATGGACTTCAAAACAGAAACAGCAATTCACTTAAAGCTTGAAAGAGCCAGGACATTTTCTTTTTTTTTCTCTTTTTTTTCTGAAAGAAGAATGTCATAGACACCTAGGATGACTTGAGGGTGAGTAAATCATGGGCTAATATTCATTTTTGGGTGAAATATCCCTTTAATGATGACAGAATTCTCATTTTAAAGTGAATTATTCTTTTAAAAATGTTCTTTTTGGCCTGTTTCTCAGGTAAGTAAATTATGACGAATTTTGATTTTAGGAGGAACTATTCATTTAATCTGGATGATTCAACAAACATACTGCAATAATTGACTGCTGTAATGAGTCAGTTGCGTGTCTGTATAAAAGCCCAGTTATTAAGTAAGATTTTTGACACAATTCCATTTGGACCGCACACACCTTTAATGCTGGGATGACTGAAAATACTGAGTACACACACAACACACACAACACACCCAAAGAACATTAATAAGGGCCTTCTTGCTATTTGCAGCCAGATGTTGTCTACCAACAGGAGATAACACAACCATGCTAACTAACAAAACCTTGACCCTTGCTAAGTCTTGCTAAATACACTGGGAAGAGCAATTTCTGAGCAATGTTTCTGGGCAATGTGGCTGTCAACGGGCAACCAGAGACACAGGGCCCACGGCCGATCTAAATGATCCAGATTCAGACAATTGTTGCCCATTCTCAATGGGAAAGTGCCCAATCAACAATCGCTCAGCAACATTGCCCAGCAAAAAGTTGCCTTAGATCACCTTAAGATGCCAGCACTGACCCCCAAAACGATCATTCTCATCTGGGGACCCCCCATTCTAAAATGTAAAATTCAGCTATATTCTTATAAGTTTAAGTGTATTCTTATAATTTTAATGACCCTATGTAGGCTATACTGTGAAAAACTAAAATTATAAATAGTGAAAAATAATACTGAATATATTTAGTTCCCCCAGAGCCCAGAATGAACACCCCTGGTCTAACATGTCTGATGCAACTTGATTCACTTGATTTCTAACCGCCCTTACACGTGCCATGTGAGATGAACAGGTCTTCACTCCTCAGTTCCAAATATGGAAATGAAGTCATCAAGAAAGATATTCGATGGCATATTGTTGCTATAATTCATAACCTTCTTAGAAATCAAGTAGGTCTACATCTAGTCGAATGGCACATTCAGCTGCACCAGCATAAGAGTGCATAGAGTTCGCACATGTGGTTGTCTAGTGCAGTTTTTTTTTAATGCACTCGGTTATGTAATGCAATGATTGATAATACAGAGTTCCGCAGAGACGAATGGCGGTGCCAAAATAAATATAACCACCGAGAATGCTAAACCGAGCGGTAAACTATATTGAAGTTGAAGCTGAAACGTATAAAATCTCTCTCCAACTTTTAACTACAACATAATACGTGTTTACATTTTAAAACTGAGCATGCGCCCCCACCCTTCAATAATGGTACGTGCCGGATTCAGCGTCATCCATTGTTTACAAATCAACCCTTGAGCTGTTTCTGTTGAGCAGCGTGAGCGTGGCGGACGCCGGGTAAACGATCCCATCCATTTGAATAAAAACAATTATCACGACTGGATATTGTTGTACATAAAGATATATACAAAATGCCTTGTCGAAAGGAGAATTATATCTTTTTGGAACAGTCGGTAACGGTGGATTCTAAGGAAGTAGACGCTCTCGTGTCGAAAATCGGCGAGGCGCTTCAGCTTCACAACAATAGCTCGAGCCAGAAGGCGATGTCACGTTTCCACGGTCTCACCAGCAGCAGCAAACCGCCGAACGGCAGCAGCAACAACAACAACAACAACAGCAGCAGCGCGGCGGGCGGTCAGCGGTGCATCCGTCTTCGCAGCCGGAGTTTACGGACCAGCCGTGCCAGCCCGTACAATCCGCCTGGATCCAGTGATCAGGAATGGGACCATTTTAAATCCTCGTGGAACCGAAAGAAAATCGACGAGGACGATCCACACCAGCTCCTCCAGGAACTCATACTGTCGGGGAATCTGATCAAAGAAGCGGTCAGACGACTCAAGTTTCCCTCGGAACCACCGGAGAACGACATCTCTAACCATGTAGACTGAGTTCACGAGCCCGCAGATGCATGGACGTCGTCACGTCTTCAGGGCATGGGGCAGCCAGCTCGTTGTCATACGTTGGTTTTACAAACTTTGATATCACACCCTTATAATTTTTCTATTGTATATTACTGAGATGGAAATGTTATGTACTTTGGACTGTTTTGCAATGTGACCCTCCTTATTTAGAAATTTTTATATTGTTTATCTCAGTGTTTGAATTGAAATGAAAATGTGATGCAAAAATCTAGTGGTTTATAGCATTTTATAATAGTATTAACTGGCCTCTGGTTGGTTTGTCCTAGAATGGTGCATCTTGTTTTGGTTTGCTGGAGTTCAGCACTGTGTGTCAGTAGCAATCGAGAACTGTTCAACAGCTTTGTTTACAAGTTTAACTTCGATGTGGTCAGGCTGCTGATTTGCAGTGCTCTCCAAGATCCGGCAACGGGTCACACTTTTTGTTTACTCATCAAAATATATTTGGATACCGACATATCGCTATTTTGATTTCAAACTGCCCAAGGAGCAAGCCCTCCACTCCTTCTCAAAGAGACACTGAGATCATGTGTTATTCATGGGGGGATGTGATCTTTGATCACAACACACTGACACTGCGGTGTTTTTTGATTCCAATGTGGAGTTCTCATGTTTGTTTTTTGTTTCTACTCTGTGTAAACTCAGCGTATGCTTCGCAACGAAGTGTTTTTAATAACTCTGATTGTTCAGAGAATTTGGTGTCTAATAAACATGGTGTGTTTTTTTGCAAGAGAAATAGTTGTCTATTCTTGTAATCATTTCTGGTTTGAAAATGGTGATATCAGACGATATATAGGCTACTTTGATATTTGCCATAGTTCTGAATGATCACCATCATTCACATAATACCTACTTAAAAGAACGCATTAACAAAGTACATGTTCAAAAATACAATGTTAATAGCCATGAACCATAAGACTATGGTAGCCTACTTTTTTGACTTGTGACTCAATAGATGCATTTTCTGTTGTGAAATTAGACTTTTGTTTTGGATCACATATTTATAAGTGTGTGTAACTCAAGTAGCCTACTATCTATTTTATCCTGGCCTCAAGTACCTAGGCTAGCCTACTATACAATTTAACTACACTCCTAAGGGGTGGGGGGGGGGGGGGGGGTTTTCACACAAAAAAACGTGTCCAAGAATGAGACCACATGTGATTATGAGCCAAAACACAAGCTGACTCACCACAGCTATGATATCTGAAGTGATATGGTCTTTGAACACGGTATGCGATTTAAAATTAATAAATGACAAAGTAATTTATAAACGCAGCATTATTATAGCTAAACCCTATGACTTTTTTCTTTTTCTTTTTTACCATACGAGGTTAGAAGTTTCACTTCCGTTTGAGGTATTTTGTCTAGCTAATCGCCCAGCAGATGGCAGCACAATGTAAATCACAACGGTTCAGAAGCTTGGGAAACGTCTGTAAATCTGAGGGACAAATACAGCCTTAAAGCCTGTTTTATGCTTCTGCGTCGAATCGACGGCGTACCCCCGCAGACGCCTCTGCGTCGCCGTGAACCCCTCCGGCGTAGCTCGACGTGCACCTCCAAAAAATTGTAACTACGCGTCGAGGCGACGCAGACCACAAGGGCTGTGATTGGTCAGATGCACCGCGATGCAACTCAACCTGACGCAGAACCATAAAACGGCCACGACGCCGTAGGAGTGACGGCGTAGCTACGCCGTGGAGTTGACGCAGAAGCATAATGGCCAGGGGTTCAGGGACGGCCAAAACATTACATAAAATTTTATTTTTATTATAAATAAAGAGGAAACAAACTTAGATCATTAACATAACAATCATCTTCACATATACACAAATTACACAAAATCACCAAAGTGTAAGCATACATTCAGAGTTTTTGTAGCTTTTTTAGGATATAGGATTATTTAATATAAACATATTCAGGCCTAAATAATATAAATTAATCTTTTTGAAAGTGTGAAAAAATGGGGGATAACTTTTATAGTCTTACATTTGTGGATAAAATATTTTGCAAGCAAAATAATTAAGTAACAAAGAAAATAAACATTTTCATATGCTTCTCAAAAGTGAAAACCCCAAACAAAACATCATTAAAACAAATCTCAAAGTCTTTATATATGAAGTTTACAGTATCTTGCCAGAGTTTTCTTGAATGATCACAATGCTTAAAAAGATGCAAGAGAGTTTCTGGTTGTGAATCACAGAAAGTACAATTCACAATCTATATACTCAATTTAAATTTTGACACAATGAAGGTTTTAACAGGATAATACAGATGAACTTCATTTAAAAGAAATCTCTTTGACCATATTTACCAAAAGATACTTGTTAAGAGTCCAAACCTTCTTCCACAAAACATTTTTCACTAACCTGTTCTATCTTGAAAAGACATGAGGAGTGGAGACAAAATTAGGAGACATATATTTCTATTATGTTTTGTTGTGGATGATTTAAAGCATAATATTCCTACATACGAGCCAGTCTGGTCTGTGAGAGGTGTGTCAGAACTTGAAAAAACTTTATTATAACTCTTAAATACCATAATAACACAGTTATTAAAACAGTACAGTAGATAACAAATACTTATGTTTATGACAAATAGCCTTATTTTTCTAAATGAAGTAATTTGTTGTAGAAAATTATATTACAAATCATAGACCATGCTAATAGCGCTTACTCACAGTACTCATAAAAGAAGAAGCAACAAGTACCCGGATTACTTACTTCTTATTCCAGCGTGATTCTGAAGTGTGCATATGATGAATACTTTACTATCCCATGATGCCACTGGAGAGGATTTATGCATGGCAGTGAAGCGACTCAACAGACGCTGGTAGGTCACATGATAATGGCAGATGTACGTCCACACTGTTAGCCCGGACAAGTTGAATCTACTTAAAAAATGTGAGCAAACTGGTTGCCCTAAAATAATTAAGTAATGGTAACTTAAAAAATGTAAGTTAATTTAACTTAAAATGTTTTGTAATATCAATTACTTTGCAGTTATTACACATAGTATATTTAAGTTCAATGTACTAGCCCGTATACTTAAAAAATTGGAGCAAACTGGTTGCCCTAAAAAAATTAAGTAATGTGTACTTGATAACTTGAGTAAAATTTTAAAAAAGCAAGCAAACAACATAACATTTTTCACCTCTTTTTATTTCAATTGAAATCGTTCATTTTAAAATACAAAACACAGGGAATAAACAATTTATTGTAATTAATGACAGGATTTTTATTTCTGGGTGAACTAATCCTTTAAACTGCAGTAAAAAAATATTTTATTTTTAGCCTATTTCACTTTTGAAGACAAATATTTTCAGTTTTTCATATCATTAACCAGTATTACAGATATTGAAAAAAATGTACAATACTGAAAATAAAAGTCTGGGAGATACTGATTAAATTATTCTGAAAATTAGTAGCAGACCGCAGGTCTGCATTAATGGTACTATTAATAACTTACAGAGCAGGTCTTAAAGAATGCAGAAGGGTCATCCCCCAAAATGACCGGCAGTCCACGAAGGCAAAGGGACCTAACATCTGTTGGCTCGCTGGTCTGAAAAATATTGGAGATATTGAAGTTTGTTAGGGATGCTCACATGTATGAACAAAATTACTGAGCTTCCCCCAAATTTGTCAGATTTTAGGAAGTAAAGAATAGGGCAAGACAAGATGACAAACAGGAAAGGAGAGAGGAGAGAAAAGGGGTAAAGGAAAATATGAAACAAGAAAAGTGGAAGAGTATGGGAGAGGAGAGGAAATGAGAGAAAAAAAATGTAGTAAGAGTTTTAAGAATGTAAAGAAAAAGAAGTCCAGAGGAAAGAGGAGAGACAAGAAAATAATAAATAGAAGAGATGAGAAGGAGAGAAATTACAAAAAGAGTGGGTAGACTGATGTAGACAAGTAAACGCACCTTTGTCTGACGTAAAAGCTCAGCCAAAAGCTGGCCGGCGAGCTCTTTCTTCTTCCTGAAGATTTCCATCAGATTTGGAGAGTAATGATCCAAGTGCATCAAAGAAGTTCTCTCTGAGATTTTTCCCCACCACTCGGTTGAACTCATAATAAACCTAAAAGGTCAGATAAAACATAGCAAACCATATTGGCTTACCGTCACCACATCTATGACCACAGTGCTACATGATTTCAGTTACAGTTTATGACCTAAGTGCTCATAAATACCCATTTTCATTTATACATATGTTTATTCAAATACTTAAGTTAAAAAAAAAAAAAACTTACCTGGCTTTCTGTAAACAGAGATGGCCATCGAAGAACCATCTTGCTGATGTCATGCTGATGTTTAGCTGTTGATCAGATGATTTGGTGTGAAATTGGGATAAGTGAACTTTTAAGGCATTGAATGATTTAAACGTACATAGCCAATCCTGATGCAAACAATGAAATGGCTCAGTTCTAGCATAAATTCCATGTTTGAGTGTATAATGTTTAAATAACTGTGATCTTTTTTCACAGTTAACAGGACAATACTTACACTTCCAAAGCATTTCTTCCTGTCATCTGCAACACAATAAACAAGATATGTATCGTTAGAGGGCATCCATCCATTTTTTATGTATAACATTTTAATCAGCGACAACTTATTCCATTTAAAACAATGGCAGTATTAAAATGTAAGTTTTTTTCTAACTTTAGCTTAAATTCACTCACCAGATTTAGTAAACTGTGGTCGTCATGTCTCATTTCACTGGAAAGCGTTGTATCTGTGTCGAACATGCAGGGGTTAAAATGGGACCGCCGTGCACGAGTGGGAAAACCACCTAGTTAACAGGTGAAAATGTCACGACCTGTTTAAAGCATGCTATTACTCACAAACAGCCCCTCAATAATAAAAAAACACTTAAAACAATAAACGGACGAAAAATGTCCGATTAATTCGTCAGAAGATCGAGCGGGATCTTGTTCGGTGCACGTGTGAAAAGGGTTTTAGCTTTTAGGGGCATATTTTTGTTTAAAACTATGTTTTACACTACTCTCAAACATAATTTTGACGAAACTATGTCTGCTAAATTCGCATGTTTCAAGTTCAAGCGGGACCAGTGAAAAAAACTCCAAAATTACTTAAACAACGTTTTCACTACTCACAAACAAAAATCGTTGTAAAATAGAAATAATAAGACTGGCTAAAACATTTGCTTTTAAGTACTTACGAACAGCTCTACGAATTCCCATGCACTTTCAAACACGAGAGAAAATGGCGTTGCTTGCCTGATTAGTTGCAACAGCTAACTGTGTGTGCGTGTGTCACGTGTGTGTGGGGAAGGGGCGTGGTCAGTACACAAACTTTACAATTTTAATCCATTAAACTTAAAGTTTTCCACACATTCAAATATGTCTACAAAAGTAGTAGAATTCACTTACATTTTTATAGTAATACATTCAAAATTAAATAATTTAAGTATGCTGTAATTAAATTGTTAATTAGATATAAAATCTGGGCTAACAGTGCAGATAACATTCATACTACACACATTAATACTATATAGAACATATTTTTTAAAAATTAAAAAAATAATAATAATAATAATTATCAATCCTTCTTCCAAAACATTATTTTTTTTAACTACTTTGGGCCAAAACTTACATAGTATACCTTTAAAATATATTATTTCTCTACCATTGTGTAGCATGCATACATTACCAGACATCCTCCATGCTATAGGCTACCATTATTATTTGACCTGACCACCAATTACAAAATAATGTACAATGATGTTAGACAGTGCAATGTAACAACAAAGAACAACTTTCTTGATACCAAAACACTTTAATATTAGAAAAGAGATTTACCAGAATTTTTTCATACTAACACAAGTTAGACTAGATCATTGGCGCCATCTTGCAATACAAAAGGGTATTGTAGAAAACTAGTAAATATGGGCTTGTGGGACTTTAGGGTAAACCTTTTGATGGCTAGAAGCTCAGGAGTCTCCAGTTCAAAGGGGGTGTTTCCCCCACCCCACTACCCTACTCATAAAAGAGTACCTGGATGACCTTCTTCTTCCGGCGAGATTCTGAAGTGTGAATGAATACGATGGACACGTTACTGTCCCATGAGGCCACGGGAGAGGATTTTTGAGTGACAGTGAAGCGAGATAACTGATGCTGGTAGGTCACATGACAATGACAATATGGCAAATGTAGTATGTCCAGAGAACATGCTTTTTGATAATAACTTATTCAAAAATAAGTACCTGTTCAATACCCTAACCCTGACCCTGACCCCCTCTCAGCCTAACTGCTGTTTAATTAGGGGTAGGGTTTTTCAATGGATTCACACATAACCTAGTTCCGGACACATGGAATCAACCTCACCAGTGCTATGGTCAGACAACGATTCTGGTGGCCAACCCCAGCCACCGATGTCACCAATTATTTCGAAGGATGTCAAGTTTGTAAAGGCCTTGGTCCCATATTGCCGTATAATTCACTACTGATCTGCCTATGAACTGAACTGCTATACCAATGTCATGGTTATAATGAACAAATTGACATGTGACAATGACAACATGGCAAATGCAGTATGTCCAGATAACATACTTTTTGATAGTAACTTATCCAAAAATAAGTACCTGTTCAAGACCCCAACCCTGACCCTGACCCCCTCTCAGCCTATAAACTGCTAATAATAACTGATAATAACTACTTAATTAGGGTGAGGGTTTTTCAAGTCATTACATTTTGGCAAGTTGTTCTGCCCCATAATGGAACGGACACGAAATCTTAATGAGAAAAGGTGTCCCATTACTTTCTAACCAATTAGCCATAATAGACAAAACAACAACAAGATTAACTAAAGATTAATATTGAAAGAAAGACCCAGGTCATTTTGCATTTCGCAGGCAGTGCGCTCATGTATTTTCACTTGGGCCAGCCTAGCAACCACAGAGAACATCCCAGCAACCATCCAGCACTCACTAGCAATCGTATAGCAACACATTAAAAATATTGCATGCTGCATTTGACCAACTTGAGTAAAATGTCCAGCTGCATAACACATCATAAGGAATGAGGAGACACCACATGATCTCAAAAGCGGAACAACTGCCGGTGTGACTCCTTTAAAGCAAGAAAATCAGCAACACTCTTTCAGTTTGGGTCTTGGATCCCCTATTTCATCATCGTCACTTTGTGATGTAGGTCAGAATGTAGGACAGAACATGGAAAAAAAATGTTCTTATGTAAGGCTTATGTTGTTTGAGCCTTGGGTGTTTGTGACATTTGAAGGAACAGCAGAAGCCTCTGGTGGTTTGGGGATTTCAGGTGAGAACTGTACCGTTCCCGTGTGACTTTGAGGATGAGCGGTTTAATTCAGCAGACAATGACAGCTGGTGTGTTATGCAAAGTTAAAAAGCAGCTTCTCTAGATTTTCTGAGGTGGAGTAAATTATGCATTGTGTTTTACACTGTGCTGCTAAATCAAAAGCATTGTGACTTGATTTATTTGATCAAATGATTGAGACGATCTTTAAGAATGGTTCTTCGGATTATTAAAATATATGTACATTTATTGATATACAAGAAGAATGTGTTCTTTTAAGAACGGTTCACGTTTGGGGAATCCAAAATGGTTCTTCTATGACATTACTGTGAAATCCCCCTTTGGAAAGTTTATTTTTTATAGTGTACCTTGTTCCTCTGAGTAATGTTTTCATTTTCTTGGGGTAAAACACTGTTTTGGGTAATACTGTTTTCCCCAAAATAACTACTAGATGGAGTCAAGATACGTTTTTGTTGTTGCTATGGACTACATTGACAAGAATGATGTAGAAGTATTCGCTGTGAAGTTTACACTGGCGATGTACCTGAGAGAATTTTTTTTGCAGAACATCACAGTTATGTATGATATGAGAAAGTAAGGCCTGTAGTTAGGGAGTACATGTTATTTACGGAAAATATAATTATATTTTAAGAATGACATAATTTTTTCCCCAAACATATTCTGTGGGGTAAAACGCCCCCAGAGGGCGTCACTTTTCACTATTATAATTACTGTAGTTACCATGTTATCCTTTGTTTTTCCATCAAATGTAATCTAACTAGGTGGCTGTATAAAAATATTTGAAATTATATTAAAAAAATGACCTCATGTTAGCATCAGCTAGCTAGGTAGCTAGCCAGTCAACATCAGCTAACAATATTTTTAAAATAGGCTGATTTTCAGCATCGTTACTTTAATAAATATTCATATTTATCTACTGTTATTTTTGGCTTGTCTTTTTCATTTTAACCTAAAGCTACTTGTACTCTGATTTTGCTGTAAATGTATAAGCAAATTGCTTTGTCAGAGTAGGGGCATTTTACTCATTTACTCATTGAGAGCTAAGGGGTCCATTTGCAGAGATTTATTAGAAGCGAAGGGGTAAATCACAGAGCCGTAACCCAGGCAGGGCAGTGCACCAAGAAAACAGTTCAAACAGGCAATCAAATCCAAAACACAAATCCAAGAGAGTAAACAGTAAAACAAAGGGGCAGCATGGGCAGCATCCCAAATCTCTTTGCTGTGTCTTAACCAGGTGTCCACTGCCGGAACTTCAGGTGGTTCTACAGTCCAGGGAAACAATAGAGGTTGTATCCTAATACACATTCAAATGTGGTTAAGCCTGTTGAGGAATGGATGAGTGAATTCTGTGCATTTTCTGCCAATGGTAAGAATGTGTTCCAATGGTTCTGTGATCTATGGCAATATGAACATAAGAACCTACTAATTTCTTGATTAAGTCTTTCCACCTGTCCATTGGATTGAGAGTGGTAACCCAAGGTTAAACTTATGTTGATGTTCAACTTTTGGCAGAAAGCTTTTCATACTCGGGAAGTAAATTGGGGTCCCCTAGTTTTAGACGATGTCTTCAGGTAGGCCAAATATTTTGAATACATGGTTGAAGATTGTCTCAGCAGTGTCAATAGCACTGGGCAGTCCTTTCAGGGGCACCAACCTGCAAGACTTAGAGAATCTGTCCATTATAACCATGACAGTGGTATAGCAGTTCGAGGAGGGCAGATCAGTAATGAAGTCTACGGTAATATGGGACCAAGTTTTTCACAAACTTGACATCCTTCGACATAATTGGTGACATCTGTCGCTGGGGTTGGCCACCAGAATCGTTGTCTGACCGGTGCGGTTGATACCATGGTGTCCAGAACTAGGTTATGTGTGAATCCATTGAATAACTTGTGTGCTTTGGTTTTCAGGCACAAAGAATTTACCTGCAGGGCAGTCAGTGGGAATTATGCCAGGTTGTTGGGAGTACTCGATGTCCATCATGATATCCCACATAATCGGTGCAACATTTATAGACGGGTCTAGAATGTGGGAGTTGGAAAGGTTCACTTGAGCCTTTTCGTAAATATGTGATAAGGCATCAGCCTTGCAGTTCTTGCTTCCAGGTTGATATGTGACAGTAAAGTTGAATCTTGTGAAGAACAATGACCATCTTGCTTGACAAGGATTCAAACGTTTGGAGCAATAGAATTATTCTAAGTTCTTGTGATAACAGTGAGTACAGTGAATGGGAATTTGGTCCCCTTTGTGTCTCCATTCTCAAATGCGGATTTGATAATAGTTCCTTGTCTCCGACATGGTAGTTCAGTTCAGCAGGGGACAGTTTGTGGGAATAGAAGGCACAGGGGTGAAGCTTGGCTGTATCACCATCTCTTTGTTAGAGTATGGCTTCAATTCCAGTGTCAGAAGCATTAACTTCCACAATGAAAAGTTTGTTTGGGTCTGAATGATAAAGGATGGGAGCTGAAGTTAATCTTTTCTTAAGTGTTTGAAAGGGTGTATTATCGGTGTGAGTCCACTGCAAAGTCTTGGGTTTGCCTTTTAGCATGGAAGTCAGGGGGCTGGCAACAGAGCTGTAGTTGAGTATGAATCGCCTGTAGAAGTCGCAGGTGTGCTTCGAGCATCGCTTGCATTTCCTCATTTTGCTTCCGGAGATGCAGCAGATTTTTGTTAAAAATCTAATAACATGAAAACTCTGGACTTTCATACTTGGTTTATCATCTATGTAATTGTCACTGAAAACAAGCAGCGTCACACTCAAATTCACTGTTTTTCCCAGTATTCGTGAACATCAGCCCGTTCGTGTTGTTCGTGTGGTATTGTTTTGATATCAATAATGTTTCCCTTAAACAACAATATGGCCAGTTCATAGAAAATTAGTTTTTGTGTTCCACTGCTGCTTTTTAATAGCTTTTCTGTAAACATATATCTCGCCCATGAGTGTCACGTTTTAAAGCCACAATGTCATATAAGAATACAAAACAAGAATACAAGAAGTTTATTTAGCCTATTTATTCATTTAAAACGCACCACTAGACACTTATTTTCAATTGGTCTCGCAACATAAGAACTCTGTATGAACATATATGTAGATATAAAAAAATGTCTATATTACATCTTCTGCACCTACCAGAAAACATGTAACATCAGAAAAATATATTTTGAATGCAAAGTGGAAGACACTGATTTCAAAGCAAACCACACACAGACCCAGATACACAGTCTGCTTTTCTCTAATCAGTGCCCATTGTGTGGCACCATTTTCTCTGATCAGATACCCGCTGGTTCACAGGGCCACTTCAGGGCACACCTGTGAGCAGTTGAAACATGAACAAACAACTCAAAAGACTAATGAGTAGCTAAAAGCTGAGATAATTAACCTCATCATCAGGGTACACCTGGGAAAAGAACAACTATGAGAGTGGCCAGCAACCAAAAAACAGCTGTAAATAAATGCAGCTGGGGCACATTCATATTCGATTGAAATGGTAGTCATCTATTGTCCCTGATCCAGACACACATGCAGCACTTAAGCTTTAGATAACACTTTAACAAATAATTATTTTTGCATGTTCTTTCACAGAGTTTCCTTTTTACCAGGACCCTCTAATGACAGTGCCGTGAGCAGAACAAATTGAATTAGTTTAAAAGTACACTGATACACCCCTACTTTGCATTTTTAAGACAACACTTAAAAAACGGTGTTGCCAAGGTATTTTAAACATGGGTATTTTGGACATGTTCCATCTTTATTGACATCAATGATTCCATAATTAACCTTTAAAATCAATGGAAATTTTCAAATGCACAAAAGCTTCTTTAAAGTGGAAAAATATTCTTTAGATTATTAAAATGTTCTAAAAAAAAGTTATTTTAAGAACGGTTCACTGTAAGGTTCTTCAGTGGCACAAAATTTTAACTTGAACGCAGTGTATTTGAATAATTGCTGTCATGCGTGAGACGTTGCAAAAAACGTGAGATATGAGTGCAAAGGTTAAGCACATCCGTCTAGCGCTTGTTTACATGGGAAAACAATGGAAAAGTATAGAGAAGTGGAATGGGAAAACGCTTTCTGTTTGAACCTAGGGGGCTTAACAAATTTATTTTTTTATAAAATACTTTGCTTGAAAAGTGTTTGTGTGCTATATTTCTTAATATTAAAATATTAAAATAAATATTTCTTGTCTGATATTTTGTTATATATCATACAAAGATATCCATACATTTTGTAAGTACATATGTGTCCAAATAATTTTATGTTTCCCTGTATTTTGGAGTATTACCATCTCATATACCATCCATCCTGCCACATTTCTGTAAGGGAAGCTCTTGAGAAACAATACATTTGGTTTTTGAAAGAAGTTTTCTCACAGTCTTTTTGAATTACTGCTTTTGTCATCCTAAACAATTGCAGTCTTCGAGAAAAGTGCACATCACAATGGGCTTCCACAGCTTTCCATCTCTTTTTGATTCTCTTTCCCATTCTATTCTATCTCCCTCCTTTCTGGCTGGCATGATGATCCATGAATGGTCAGCCCCCTAAAATCCCATCTTCAAACATGTTCAAGCTTGTGACTCCCTTCTGCATTTTTGGCAGGTATTTAAAAGCTGTCTGAAATCCCTCACCATGTGTTATAGCTGATTAGCACATGACATTTGAGCTAGAATTTAAATATTGTGTTTGACAAGATAATACATTTGGAGATTACTCTTCACATTTATAAGCGTGTAAAGAGATAGTGTTTTAAAAATTATTTGTTGAATGCTGTTTGGGCGTTCAACCTCTCAAACATGCCTTTTTTTTTGTTTTCCCGGAGAACAGCCTTTTAAAGCCCTCAGCTTTATTTTAAGGCATCAAAAACACACAGATGGGAAATCTGTTCCTAAAGCACGAGAGAATTATGTTATGCTTATTTTACCATTACTACCATTTGGAACCGAGCTAATGTGACATTATGTCTCTAAGAACACGCTTCTACTCTTTGTTTACTGTGTCATTTCAAACTGTTGAATATTGTATGAACTCTATACATGCTTGCCTTTGCTCTCTGAATATGAGAGCAAACTGTCAGATTCACTATTCAATCCCTCCATCTTTCACATTTTACATGTGGAGAGTATCAAGAAAAATCTTTGGTGTACAAGCAAATGTTTCCTGACACAGTTCTGCTTCAAATATGGCATAACATATTCCTCCCACTGACACAGAAAAGAGAAAAATATCAGCCGAGCTTCTCTTGAGCTACATAAGTATGTTTGAACCGTTGCAAGAAGTGCTGTAGATAGCAGTTTAGCACCATCACAGTTCTGCAAAAGAACCAAAGAGTTGCTAAATTGAAACTGGTCCTGCTGAAGGGCTTTACTTAAACACTGCATCTTTCTGCATTAATGCAGTGCTGGAGATATGACAGTGTGAATAGTAGACATTTAAACAGATGATCGTCCATTACCCATTTCTCCCTGGCCTTGCGAAAATCATTTTGTGGAATTGGATGAGCCAAGGATAGTCCTTGGGCAAAGACTAGTTGATACACTAAACTCAGTTTATCGGTCCTGTCATAAAACAGGGACAACCATTAGCACCAACAGGTTGACTTCAGATGCATAAAGCTTCCTCCCACTCACCCTACAGGCAGGAGTCCAATTTTAGCTGTCTGTGGAACACTGGCTGTTCAAAATATGAAAAAATGGAGCAATATTTTACCAATTTTATGCACTGGAAACTGTCCATGAGCAAGCATGCTTCTGTGGAGAAAAAATGGAGTCCAAAACTCCATTTTTTTTTAAAAAGAAAGAAAAAATGTTTGAAGTCTGAGACTTGTGCTCAGGCAATCATTATTTAATCAAATTAATATTTTTTTACACTACACCTGAAAAAGATAAGTTATGCAACTGAAATTATCCAAAGGGCAAAAGACTTGCACTTTGCGGTGAAAAGTCAGCGGTTCTCCAGCATTAATTTTTTGTTTGCATATTTTAAGGTCATTGCACAATGACATGATCTCGGCAAATTCAAACGCTAAGATATTCAAGATTGTTCATACAGCTATAATAAGCACACCCTTCCAGTAGCCTTGTCCTACTTGTGTACTGGCTGTAATTTGTTTGCGTGTCTGCCTTAGGCTTTCTTGCACATTCTACACTTGTATTTAGCAAGGCCTTCACCTGGCCTCCATTTGGACTTTGCTGCGTTTCTGCCACAACACTGTTTCTAATATTTCACTCAGGTGTTGGACAGCTGCATAGATTGCAGGGATGGAAAAAATTCCGAATTTAAGCATGAGCTTTTACGTTTTTAGTTTTTTAAAAAAAATATATAGCCTATATTTTATTTAGTCATTAGTTGGAATTTAAACAGAATTGGAACACATACTAAATTATTTTGAATTGAAATGACAGGAATAGAAATATGTTTTATAGGCCTGCACATATTTAATAAATAAATAAATCTATCTATCTATCCGTCGTTTTCTCTCTGTCTGTCTGTCTTTATGTAAGGTCTGTAAAACCAATTTACCATCTATTCTAGGCTATACATAAGGGAACAACTTAACCCTCTGGGGTCCTTCGGACCAAATGGACCCGAAGCATTTAAATAAAAATTTTTGTAAAATCATAGCTTCATCGGAATGGTCCGAAATTTGGTGGCTTTATTGGTACTTGGTATATGAACACCCAAAAAAATTGGGGACAGGATTTGAATAGTCTAAGTGGTTGTAAAAAAATAGTCACAGTCAGGGCCTTCCGGTCCAAATGGACCCGCATAGGACATGAATGGGAAATTGCCAAAAATGTGACGATACAGAGTTTTTTTGTGCGTACAATCTACAAATCAGCCACGATCCAGAAAAAAGCACACAACAGTGAAGGGGTGAATCTATAAAACATTAACTTAACATTAATCTGCAAAACAGACACATCCACACACACACACACACACACACACACACACACACACACACACACACACACACACACACACACACACACACACACAAACACACTTTTATACACATACACACTAATAAATTCAGATTACATTTATCTGTTTTGAAATTTTAAAATGCTCAGTGTTTCCACCAGATAGCATCCATCTCATTTCAAGATGTGCTAAAGGGTGCTAACACAGAAACCAAAATTCTCGGGACAGCAGCATTTGTCCAAATTTCAATCTTAACCGTTCTATTTAATCATAAACGATCTTAAAACAGGGCTTTAAGTGTAAAATACCGAACTTGTCCTTTAAGGTACGAGTAGAGTAATGGTGATAATGGATACGTAGCCTACATCAAACACGTTTTGCTATTAAGGGCAGCCTACCACACCATTGATGTGAACTTAGCTATACATGCCATTTACGTCAGTGGGAGCTATTTCAGGCCCTGTAGAGATTTAGTGAAATGCCCATACTTTTTTATTTTGCAACTTCGCCATTTTGAATTTACACATTTCTCATATTTGTGTTATTGCTACTATTTGTGTTATTGACCTTTCAGTAATAAAAAAAAAGACTTAAGATTATTGTAGGAGTATTTTTGTAATTTCAAAATACGAATTACTTGTATTTTATTTAAATACATTTTTCACATCAGTACTTTGTATTTTATTTTGTTAAATTTCATGAGCCAGTATTTGTATTTTGTAACAAAATAGTTTTTGATGTATTTGTGCCCACCTCTGTATATGACGCCATGGGATGAGAACGGGCTGCCCATACCGTTACGATCAGCTGTTCTTCCACGTTGGCTGAACTTTCAAACTTGTCATGGAAAGGATCAAAAGCTGATTGGTTCTTGTCTTGCAGTAGAAAAGCTATATTTATGTCCTCATTTACCCAAACTAAGTTCAAGGCTGTTTCAACAGCTGTGAATAATGAATTCGGACTTAAAATGTTCATTTTAACAATGAACAATAAAACAATAAAATACACCACAATCAGGGGCGCAACAACTACCCAGTGTTAGAGGGGTATGCAGCAACAATTTTGGCGCCCCCCAATACACACACACACACACACACACACACACACACAAATATATATATATATATATATATATATATATATATATGTATATATTAACAATGTTAACAAATAATACAAAGTTACAGAATAAACAGTTACAAACATACATACACACACACACACATATATATATAGATATATATATATATATAAAATAATAATAATCATATTGTGTGTAGCTGTCATTTGTATCAAAATGATCATCCATCAAATCTTCATTATCCCAGAAAATTTTCTTTTTTTCTTTGCAAATCCCTGTACTTGTGAAAATGACAACAATGATGACATAAATCTCAATAAAAAAAAATAAAAAAAACGGAAACAGATTTTGTCCAAGTGGTCAACAAAAGCCTCGTTGCTGTTTGACACTTGATCATACATATTATATAGCAGAGATCTTTAAAGAGAGAGAGAGATGTGACCCTAAATACAGCTTCCATGTCACCCAGCAGATGTAGCTTGTATGTCTGATAGCACAGCTAACATGAACATACATGAATGGTAAAACAAAATCTATTTGTTTCCATGATAAACCAGCCTTATTGCATAAGTCTTTTTTTCCAGATTCTAGTCATTTATTGTGCATGCTACCTTATATTTACGAGTTGTTATTTTACTTTAATAAAATTGAAATATGTCATGCATGGGATTGGTAGGGTTTAACAAAATCTAAATGTAGATATCAGCAATATTATTTTGCATTAAGTTAGCAAACACTTGCCAGTCTGTTAACATTAATATTTGCAAGCCTCCAAGCTTGGTAGCAAATCTACGCATGATTCCATGGTAAACCAGAAATATTAGTTGTTTTCCAGATTCTTGTCATTTATTGTACATGCTACCTTATATTTTTTAGTTTTCAGCTCAGCAACCTCGGTTTTGCATATTCTAAACTAGCTGGCTCTGGCTGCTACATTCCCAGAGTTAGCAAACGTTAGTCTGTTACTGTAACATGAATATTTGCAAGCCTCCTCCAAGCACAGACGTCACATACTTGTTGCATTTCACCATCCACTTATTTAGCTGCTGTCGCATCCCTTGACATGCCATCTCCTTTAACCTCTTTCTTTTTCTATTTTTTGCCCCCGACCGCTTTTTTTGCTTCATTCCTCTTTTTCGAGTTTCAACGATAACGCACTCCTGTGCTGCTGACTCAGCGCTCACGCGCGCGCCCCCGCCCGCTAGCGATACCCTTCTGTCAAAATAAATTCTATGATGGAATATTACAGTTTTTCTCAGTCGCTTTGGTGCATTTCTTAGATCAAAAGTGCAATTCTTGATACTACTTGTACACATTCCAAATCATCTAGTCACTTGTGCACATCATTAAAGCAATTTCTTATTCCTTTGAACAAATTGCAATTGCTTTTGTACATATTGCAATTGATAATGTACAAGTGTCAGCTTTTTTCCACATTATCAATTGCTCATGTCATGTTGATCAAAACATAGTATATGGTTCTCTGTTGAATAATCTTACCCCTAAAAACATCTAAGCATTAGTTCCTTGCTTAAGCCATTACATGCAAAATTGTTGAACTATTTGGCATAACTGTCAAGCATAGTTTTACACAATTCTATTAGACCTTTTGTAAAAAAACGTGAATTGATGAATCGTGCAGGTGAAATTGACTCTCACTCATGAAGGAATGTAAAGTCTTAGTTCAACCAACAATCAACCAGTTGTCTAAATTACTCAAAGGTGCATCTCATGAATACAGTAATCAATTAGCAAGCATATAGACAGACCACAACTTAGGGGTGTTTCCTGTGTTTCTTTCTAATTTAGTTTTTTTTTTCTTTGTGCCCCTTGTCTTTTTCTTACTGTAAATTATTTAGTTTTTTTCTTTCATAAAGTAGCACTAGTAAAAGCTAGGGGTGTAACGATTCCCTCATGTCACAATTCGATACATATCACGATACTGAACTCACGATACGATATTACAGTATTGCGATACTCCAAGACATTTGATAAAAAAATTAACAAAAAATGAACTGTTGATTAAAATGCTAATTTTGGTATCACATTGTGTGTGTGTAAATGAATAGTGCTGGAAATACAGGACAATAGAGACACCAGAATAACAATATTCATGATTCTGAAGCTGAAAATACAGAATTATATTAGATGAATATGCTTGAACTGACTAGATATATTTAAAATAATGTTGGACACTTTTACTGGTAACATTAGACATTTGGCATTATCAGGATCCACAAATATTCCTCCATTGCAGTATTATACATTATATTCAACATTATATATATATATATATATATATATATATATATATATATATATATATATATATATATAGTATTTTACGTAATGTAGTACTGACACTACAACTCTTTTTGAATTTTTTTACAGTATTTTGGGTGAACTACACACAATACAGATTGTCACGATCCACGATACATATTGTTGGATTTTTGTATTGCGATATATTGTGACATGATATATTGTTACATCCCTAGTACAGTAAAAGCTGTGAAAAACAAAATCCTGTCCATTCTCTTTCTATCAATAACCCACATACAGTAATATGTAAATAGTACTGTTGAAATTGATATATGCCATTGAAGTGCAGCCTTGTGCAATTTCAATACAGTAACTGTCATCCAAACTGAAGCCTACTGTAAGTTTACATCAGGTAATACTGTCAAAGTACACAGTTACAATTGACAACATGCCTAAACATTTTGAAGACCTTGTTCGTGAACAATGACTCAATGACTTATCATTCGGATGACACTGACATGATCATTGGCATGAATATTTACTTTTGAGAGATGTACTAAGGATTTTTAGTGACGGACTAGCTTTAGAAACATATCTATAATATATTGCAGTTTGTACAAATTGTTCTGAGAAATGCACTTATTATTTTGCACATGTTAGGGATGATCTGAAAAACGCACCAAAGCGACTGAGAAAAACTGTATGAGGGCGCCGGCGCCTACTCTAGCCTGTTAGTCCTCTAAAATTTATATAACTTTTTTTATATTTAACTTATACAACTTTTATATAGATGTATGTATATAACTTATAAAAAAATAGATTTTTTTTAACCATCGCTTTGGCGCCCCCATGATGCGGCGCCCCTATGCGCCGCATATACCGCATACCCACTTTTTGCGCCACTGACCACAATTATTACAGTAATAAAACTACATTACTGCAAAACATGACCGAAAGCGAATCAACAGTGCTCATAAACAACTTTTGAGTATTCTCACTATAAACGAGTTGAGGCTTCGACCCAGAAACAGTATTCCTACCTCACAACAAGCAGATAACATTTTCCCTCATAACAGAGTTTTTTAGGTTCAGTAAAATTTGCTGTTGTTCGGTGTATTTTGACAGTTGAATTCCAGTCATTTCAATAGAAACCACACGATCAGCAATAATAACAATAGCCTATGATAATTTATAATAACACTCAGATAGATAGATAGATAGAATGATAGATAGATAAATAGATAGATAGATAGATAGATAGATAGATAGATAGATAGATAGATAGATAGATAGATAGATAGATAGATAGATAGATAGATAGATAGACAGATAGATAGATAGAATTTATTTTTAAGTTGCTTTGGATAAAATTGACTACTAAAAAAATTTAAATGTAGACCTCAGTCTGAAGTATACCAGAGTGTTATCCTCACAAAATCTGCCCGTGCGTGCTTGTGCTCCAACAGACCGTGGGGGCGTCCAACTGCATCGCCCTGGGCTTGTTCATATCAGAGAGGGAGGATGGTGTTAAAGAAGTCAAAGAGCACAATACTGTGGCGAACACAAGAACTAACTAGGAAAACTACTTTACATACAAAAACTTGTGTTTCCTTCTGCATGGATGATGTGAAATTCATTTTAGTGCAACATATATTAAGGATGATCACTGGGGCAATTGTGCAAACACGGCGGGTCGATGACAACAAGATCTTCAGTCATTAAGAAAAGTGAATCAAAAGCAATTTGTTTAGTGAGCACAATATGCAAAGAGACAGGAAAGCTAGATTTTAAATTCTATTAGATTGCCGAATGTCAAGATGTAGTGGTTAATTGCACAAAAATAGGACTTTCAGATGAGATGAGAGGCTGGAGAAGTCTTTCATGTCATGCCTCAAGAGTTCTGCTCAAATTACAAGGGAATCCAAGAGGGTCAGACTTCACCATATGAATGAGGACCTTTTGTATAGATGATATTGATTTAGATTAAACCTACTGTACTTCTTTACAAACAGTGTCTTTTATAGTCTTTGTTCTAAGCTAATGCTCGTCTGTCTCTCAGGAACAGCCCTTACCCCTGCCCAGGTGCCCTGACCTAGTTGTGAGAAACCTCCTGGAATCACGAGTAAGCACTCAATTTTCATCACTCTCAGGTCTCACTGGGAAAGAGAACAGCTTGGCCAGTGTCCTTGGCTTCAAAGGAAGTATTTCCCGTTAACCAGGTGAACGGACAATTTTATACCCATTAGAGATCAGCCATATCTAGAGATCAGAATATTGTAGAGACTGGGATGGGTTCTTTTAAAATTCACCCTATATATTTTCAAAATGCATGTTCTGTATCGTATCGTTAGCAATTCATCCGTTCAAATGTAAAATCATTTTTTTACCTCATAATGTTATAAAGACCTGGTTTCACAGGGCTTAGATTAAGCCAGGATTAGGCCATAGATCAATTAGGCCATTTAAGTAGCTTTTATAAATGTATTTTTCTAAAGAACATTACTGGTGTGCATCTTGAGACAAAACAATGGCACTGACATATTTTAAGATATATCAGTTCAAGTTGCTTTCAGTTAAAACAACTCAAACATTAATTTTAGTCTGAGACTATTTAAGCCTCGTCTCTGAAACTGAGGGAAAGTGTCATAAATGGATCTTCTGGTGAAAGCGACAGATTTTTCTCTGGTGACAATCATTTAGTCTGCTTAACCCCCTCCCCTACAATCTCATCAGCCTCCATTGTTTATTGCAACGCCTTCATCTCAAAATCCAATCCATAAGTAAGGAATAGAACCAAGTCCCTGCCCTATATTTTATCTTTTTCCATAATCCGTTACACTCGGATGTACATCACAATACGGAAGAAAAGATCTGTCGCTACTTCTGTTTCATTATGTCTTTAATGTGCCAATAAGAAAATAGCAGCTATCCAGGAAACTCAGCAACCAAGTAGCAACATGCTAAAAACCACTGAGAATACCCTTTAAACCGCATAGCAACGCCCTGGCAACCACCCACAATACCCCAACATTGTGGTGATGAGTTTTGTACAGATAATCATTTCATACACTTTAAGAAAGAAGAATTGAAAATTCTATTAGTAGAGTATACTAATTGTGTTTATCACTAAAATATTTGGGGTGATTGTTCCGATACACTTTTCACAGGTTACTCATGTCACGATTCATGAATCGGCTGTCTCATGCTGAAGTGTCTGCGTGAGTGTAATTGTGTGGGTGTGGTTACTCGTTGTGTTGATTAGTGTCACCAGCTGTCTTCAATTCCTGTTCCTTTATATGCCCAGCATTTTCTCTCTCTTGTTGTCAGATCATTGTGGTTGTTCCTCGGTGTGGTCCTGTACTGTTGCCTCGTCTGTTTGAGTTCTTCCCCTGTATTTCGTCAGTTCCTCATGTCGCCTGGATGTTTCCATGGTTCCTGGGTTCACTCGAGCACGTTCACCGCAGCACCACCACCTGATCGCCATCTCGTCCCTGCTTCACCTACCACCTGAGCGTTTGTCCCGACCTGTGTCATTCATCTGACTATTTTCAATAAACTGGATTTTACTTGCATCTTGCATCCTCCTGTTTTTCCCTCACAGAACGATCTGACCCAAACCATGGATGCAGCAAGCACGCATCCCAGCTCAACGATTTCATTTCTCACAGCATCTCACGTATGGACCAACAAGAAGAACGCATCGCGGACACAGGTCGTGCGGTGCAAGCACTCGTGAAGCAGGTGTCTGAGCTCACCCAACAGGTACAACTTCTACGGATTCCCACTGCGCCCCCCACACTGCCCGTTCCCCCACCACAGGCGCCTGCAGCAGCGGAGAGACCAGAGCCACACCTACCTACACCAGAAGGTTATTCCGGTGAACCGGAGTTTTGCAGAGCGTTGCTCACGAGATGTTCCATGCATTTTGCTCTACAGCCACGCACTTTCCAGAGCGAACAGGCTAAGGTGGCTTTTGTATTAACCTTGTTATCAGGAAGAGCAGCGCTTTGGGGAACGGTGGTGTGGGAGAACGGAGACAACTGCTGCACCTCGTTCCAGGCAATCTCCGAGGAGATGAAAAGAGTGTTCGATCGTGCAGTGGCGGGTAAGGAGTCGGCCAGATTACTCGCCGAACTGCGACAGGGAGAAGGCTCGGTGGCGGACTTTTCCATTCGTTTCCGCACCCTGGCCGCAGAGTGCCGTTGGAACGAGGAGGCGCAGTGGGATATGTTCCTGCATGGGCTGGCTGACTGCGTTCAAGGGGAGATTTATGCGATGGACTTACCGAAGATGCTGAACGGACTGGTGGAACTTGCGCTGAGAGTAGACGCTCGACTGAATCGTGTGACCAGACTGACGCGCCCCAGCCGTCCACAGTTCAGTGGGGAGGATCACCAGCCCGGTGGTGCGAGCGCGGTCAGCCCCGCATTCGACCACGAGCCCATGCAGGTGGGGAGAGCTTGGCTTTCCCGGGAGGAGAGGGAGAGCCGGAGATCCCAAGGACTCTGTCTATACTGTGGCCGGGCGGGCCACTTCATCCACTCCTGCCCGGTAAAAGAGCAAGCCCGGTAGTAAGTATGAGGCTACTTTCGGGTGGGATCTCCGCCGAGAAGACCTCATCACCATCATCGACCCTCCTCCCGGTAAGACTGAGATGGCGACAGTCGACGCACTGCACCAACGCACTACTGGATTCGGGAGCGGAGGGTAATTTCATGGACTTCAAACTTGCACGTAAACTTCAGATCCCCGTAACTTCTCTCTCGCACCCGATTACCGTCAACGCACTTAATGGCCAAGAACTGCCCCGGATTACACATGCTACTGGAGACATCACCCTTATCACTTCTGACAATCACACAGAACTCATCTCGTTTTTACTCATGGACTCACCACTTGCACCAGTGGTTTTGGGACACCCGTGGCTTTCCAGACACAACCCCCGTGTCGACTGGTGCACTAACACTGTTTCCACATGGAGTAACCACTATCATGAGTCCTGTTTAGTGTCTGCCTGTCCCTCTGTGTCTGGTTCTGTGTTTCAGAGTGAGGCAGCGGATTTGTCTAACGTGCCCGCGGAGTACCTCGTCCTGAAGGAGGTGTTCAGTAAGTCTCGTGCTGCTTCTCTCCCTCCGCATCGTTCCTATGACTGTGCGATAGATCTACTGCCAGGTAAATCTCCGCCTAAGGGCAAACTTTACTCTCTTTCTGTTCCCGAGAGGGAGGCCATGGAGAAATATATTTCTGATTCTCTGGCCTCTGGGTTCATTCAGCCTTCCTCCTCTCCTGCGGGGGCGGGGTTCTTTTTCGTTGTGAAGAAGGATGGTTCTGTGCGACCTTGCATTGACTACCGTGAACTGAACAACATCACGATAAAGAATTCCTATCCTTTGCCGTTGATGTCTTCAGCTTTCGAGAGGTTGCAGGGAGCATCAATTTTCACAAAACTGGACTTACGTAATGCATATCATTTGGTTCGCATCAGGAAGGGGGATGAATTGAAAACCGCTTTTAATACCCCTAGGGGGCACTTTGAATACTTGGTTATGCCTTTCGGGCTTTCCAACTCCCCAGCGGTTTTCCAGGCACTCGTGAATGACGTGTTGAGAGACATGATCGATCAGTTCATATATGTTTACCTGGATGACAAATTGATTTTTTCTTCGTCTCTCCAGGAACACATTCAACACGTCAGACGAGTGCTCCAGAGACTGTTAGAGAATGGGCTTTTTGTCAAGGCGGAGAAATGCGCGTTTCATGCACATTCTGTTCCCTTCCTAGGGTACATCATCTCCTCTGAGGGAGTGCGCATGGATCCTGACAAGATTTAGGCTGTGGTAGATTGGCCAAGTCCAGATTCCCGTAAGGCCCTACAGCGGTTTCTGGGGTTCGCCAATTTTTACCAGCGTTTCATTCGTAATTTCAGCCAACTAGTCGCACCTCTGACCTCCCCCCGAACGACGTTCAGGTGGTCGAACACTAACGAGGCAGTGTTCACCAACCTCAAGAGTCGCTTCGTTTCGGCTCCCATTCTTGTCACCCCTGATCCCACACGTCAGTTCGTGGTGGAGGTCGACGCGTCAGAGGTGGGAGTAGGAGCATTGCTTACACAACGCACTTCCTCAGACGACAAGATGGATCCCTGCGCGTTTTTTTCTCATCGATTATCGTCTGCCGAACGTAACTATGACATTGGTAACAGAGAGTTGTTGGCGGTTAAGTTAGCGTTGGAGGAGTGGCGCCATTGGTTAGAGGGTTCAGGGGTACCCTTTATCGTTTGGACCGATCACAAGAACCTTGAATATATTAGATCTGCTAAAAGACTCAACTCCAGGCAGGCTCGGTGGGCACTTTTTTTCGGACGTTTTGACTTTGTTCTCTCGTACCGCCCGGGTTCCAAAAACATCAAACCCGACTCTTTATCTCGTATTTTTGATCCATCCGAACGCCCGGTGACTCCCGAGTGTATTTTACCTGAGAAAGTAGTTATCTCCACACTCATATGGGAGGTCGAGTCAAAGGTCAAGATGGCCTTAGAAGGGGTAACGCCCCCGCCCGGTTGCCCACCGAATCAGTTGTTTGTTCCGGAGGGGTTATGGTCTGACGTTATTCAATGGGGTCATTGCTCCAACATGGCTTGTCATCCAGGAGTGACCCGCGCTAGTCATTTAGTTAAGCAACAATTCTGGTGGCCGTTAATGGCTCGCGATATTCACGATTTTGTCTTGGCCTGCTCAGTCTGTGCCACTGGTAAGACATCTAACCGTCCTCCGGATGGGTTACTTCGACCGTTGTCTGTCCCTTCGAGACCCTGGTCCCACATCGCGCTAGATTTTGTCACCGTCCTCCCGCCCTCCAATGGCATGACGGTTGTTTTAACCGTAGTGGACCGGTTCTCGAAGGTGGCACATTTCATTCCCTTGCCCAAATTACCTTCAGCCAAGGAGACAGCGGTCACGGTCATTGATCACGTCTTTCGGTTACATGGCCTCCCGACGGACGTGGTTTCTGACAGGGGTTCCCAATTTGTGTCCAAATTTTGGCGGGAGTTCTGTAAGTTACTGGGGGCTATGGTCAGTCTGTCTTCGGGTTACCCTCCCCAGAGCAATGGTCAGTCCGAGCGGGCCAACCAAGATCTTGAGAGAATGTTCCAATGTTCGGTAGCCAGGAATCCTTCGTCCTGGAGTCAACAACTTTCTATGGTGGAGTACGCCCATAACTCGTTACCAGTGTCATCCACGGGCCTCTCTCCGTTTAAGTGTAGTTTAGGTTACCAGCCCCCAATTTTTCCGAGAAAAAATAAACTTTTCCTGGAATCCGAAGTCGCGGTCCCCTCCGCTCACGCTTTCGTCCAGAGGTGCCGCCGCACTTGGACTAGAGCCCGTGAGACTCTACTCCAAGCGGGGGGGGGGGGGGGGCGCATGAAGGCCAGGGCTGATAGCCACCGGTCAAGGCCTCCCGTATACGTTGTGGGTCAAAAGGTGTGGCTTTCTACCAGAAATATTCCGCTCCGTTCCGTTTCTAACAAGTTAGCTCCCAAATTTATCGGCCCGTTCCCTGTCACCAAGATTATTAGTCCGGTGACAGTCCGACTCAAACTCCCTCCAGTGTACAGGAGAATTCACCCCGCCTTCCACGTATCAAGGATTAAGCCCGTGTTTTATTCTCCCATTAATCCACCCGCCCCTGTTCTCCCACCGCCGCGACTCGTAGATGGGGAAATTACTTATTCAGTACATCGTATTCTGGACTCGAGACGGAGGGGACGCGGATTTCAGTGCTTGGTGGACTGGGAGGGTTACGGTCCGGAGGAGAGAAGTTGGGTACCTGCTAGAGACATCCTGGATCACTCCCTTATCGATGATTACAATCGACAGGTAAGGGAGTCTGAGAACGCCAGGAGGCGTTCTTAGGAGGAGGGTTACTGTCACGATTCATGAATCGGCTGTCTCATGCTGAAGTGTGTGCGTGAGTGTAATTGTGTGGGTGTGGTTACTCGTTGTGTTGATTAGTGTCACCAGCTGTCTTCAATTCCTGTTCCTTTATATGCCCAGCATTTTCTCTCTCTTGTTGTCAGATCGTTGTGGTTGTTCCTCGGTGTGGTGGTGTACTGTTGCCTCGTCTGTTTGAGTTCTTCCCCTGTATTTCGTCATTTCCTCGTGTCGTCTGGATGTTTCCACGGTTCCTGGGTTCACTCGAGCACGTTCACCGCAGTACCACCACCTGATCGCCATCTCATCCCTGCTTCACCTACCACCTGAGTGTTTGTCCCGACCTGTGTCATTCATCTGACTATTTTCAATAAACTGGATTTTACTTGCATCTTGCATCCTTCTGTTTTTCCCTCACAACTCAATGGGGATTTGGTAGTTTCCTATATGTGCTTTGAAAGCTGCTAGAATCTTCTGCTGATAATTGTTCAAAGACATTTTTCTTTGCTCAGGCAAAATAGTATCAGGAAGTGCTTCTCTTATTAAAGTTTTCTGCTTCTGTGCTTGCATTGTGAGCTGTGTTGGCACCTACAGTCTATGGTTGGCACATAGAGGGCCATTAAGGAGCTTGTGTGACTGGAAGAGCATTTGGAAAAAAAACAGTTAATGTTTCCTTTCTCGACACCGATGTGTGGCCCATGAGCCGACATTTTTGTAATATTTCTGTAAAGTGATAATCAGTTTATTAATAGCTGATCTGTGCGATGTACAAGGAACACAAAACTGAAGATAACTGCATGCTGTTTGATGAATTCTTATATTATTCGCAGGTCATGTTTAATCTGTATTTGGTAAATAATTCACTATACCAATAAGATTGTTTTGTTATAAAAAAGTCTTTCATAAATTAAACAAATGATTTTTTTAATGTTTTTGAAATAAGTCTCTTATGCTCACCAAGGCTCCATTTATTCGCAAAACCAGTAATATTTTGAAATATTACAATAACTGTCTTCTATTTTAATATATTTTAAAAGGTGATTTATTCTTCTGACAGCTGAATTTTCAGCGTCATTACTCCAAGTCTTCAGTGTCACATAATCCGTAAGAAATCATTCTAATATGCTGATTTGCTGCTCAATAAAGTTAGAATGATTAGAATGATTTTTGAAAGATCATGTGACACTGAAGACTAGAGTAATGATGCTGAAAATTCAGCTTTGCCATCACTTTAACCGTTGACATCCCCTGAGATCTTATTTATTTCTCCTTGTGCCGTTTTGTTTCAGCTCACACATGCATCCGTGCACACAGAACTGTACACACTCACAAATGCAGCAGGACAGACAGTGCACTCTAATTACACAAGGGTCCCTTAGACTCGCATCTGAATGTCTGGTGCCAGAAAGACAGGTTGGGGAGGTGCCGGTCACCCAGGGAATAGACACAGCCCTCATCTGTAGATCAAAAACATTCAAATGCATACTATATATAGCTCAACCAGGGCACGCAGAGTGCTGTTTTCCTTTTGAATCAAATCAACTGGAATTTTATGAATGTAGTTATCACTAGAAGAAAGAAATTCTATACTCGTATAAAGCACATACAAAATGCAGATCTTTTATATAGAAACAACAGGTCCAAAATTAGTATTTTATCTGACTCTCACTTCACTTAGGATGCAAAGAAAATTTGTATATATTGTACATTTCATTGAAATAGGAAAACCTCTAAAAGAAGAGATTTATTGACGTTTATTGAAAAAAAAAATCCAGCAGAAAACAATCCACTAAAGACAGTAACAGGACAACAGGAGTTGTTTCACTATTAAATCTTCCACTAACCATAATAGTTGTCAAAATCTCTTATTTTTAGATGTATTTACATGGTTACAGTATAGTTTAAACTTCCTTAAGGTATCTAAATATCTTCAACGCTCAGGAGTTTGAGCCAGTATCCCTTAAATGTCCTGGAACAGGATGAGCAATCTGCTGTTAGTTTGAGGAACCCAAAGCACCATTTAAGGACATCACTTTCATAGTCTGATATTTGGTAAGAGATTGAGAAGAGGTATTCTTGTTCACTTGGAAAGGATTCAGTGGATTTGTAAGGGAAGCAAGCCTGGTAATTTTTTTCCCCACAGATATGGTGGCTTTTCATTGATTTATTCATTTCAACCTAAAAAAAATTCCCTCCCCTTTTCACCCATTCCTCACATAGAAAAGCAATAGGACAGCCAAAAAAATAAATAATGTATCATACATTTTTCTAGCACAAACAAAGAAGGATTAGTTACTTGGAAATAAATGAAAGCTGGGGATCTGAATGAAAGTTTATTCCTTCTATTTTCTAACGATATATTTCACTGAAATATAGATTTTTAAGGCTTATTACCCATGTACATGTCGTATCTTGTCATATAATAACATTTTCCTGATCATTGTTACTGTCTAGCTGTGCCTAGTGAAGCGACTGACTCTCTCTAAGCTTTTAAGCTCAGAATGTCTAGCTGCAACTGTAACATAGCAATGTGTCAAATAAGCGATGTGTCTCAGTTTGAGCAGACCTGTTGGTCTTACAAGGTCATTGTAATCTTCAGGTCATTTGTGATATTTTAAAAGGTTCAACAAGTCACAGGGAAAAGTGTTGCTCTTATGTAAATGTAACCCAGAAAGTACCCAAACGAAAAAATTGAGACAGATTTTATTACATGTATTCAACAATAAATGAGTTGAACAATTATAAACAGAATAGACATGTAGCAATTCTGAAAAATCATTTTGACGAGTGTAATTTCTCGTTAAAATACTTCTCCTAAAATACTTCTTAATGTGCATTAATGTGCTTAAAGTCATTTGTAGGTTGATTCAGTCAAAACATGGCTCTGTGATGATTTTAGAATTGCTATGGTTGTTTTGAACAGCATTCAACCAATGGTGTGAGTTTGGGGTGTGCACATAGTGGTACAGAAATCACACACATAACCTTTAAAGAAGTCTTAGTATATGTTTGTTTTTGGTTCATTTGAAAAAAATAATTTATAATAACAATCGTCTTTTACAATTTATAATAACAGTTACAATTTATTTTATGACCATTTTCAACCCTTTTTTAAATGGTCTGTTTTTGCTGCTGCTGCCTTGATATTCGGAATCAAAAATAATTTTCTTAATGCATGTTATTTAGCTTATTGTAAACGATTCATCCCATGTATATATTTCATTTATTTTTGACTTCATAATCTTGAATCAAAATGTCATAACTCGAAAACTGTCCAAAATCAGTTTCGTGAGGTACCTTCGTTCACAAACGCTGCCTAAGAAGTCATTGCCTGATAAGGCAGCAAGGCAACAAGTCAGCTGCCTAAGTTATTAGACGCAGCTAATATCAGTCACTACTCCATTACATCGTGACTTTAAAGTAACACCAGGTAACTTTTGCTCTCGGGGTCCCCCTACAGTTGGGAAATAGTATTGTCCTCTACTACTGTCGTAAACTCTGTCATTGTGCATTTGTTGACAACCATGATAGCCCTGAATACTGTAGGAGGAGGTCACATGCAGGTGCTCTGCTTGCGTCGCGTGTGAAATGTCTTCATCCCAGGTACAGTGGCATATATTTCAGCATGTCATATGAATATAATTTCATGGGTTTTATTTTTTTTCTAACGACAAATGATCGCGATGATCACGTTTACAAGCCAGTGTCATTATAGTAGCCTAGTCTATTGGTTACCGTTTTACTGAATCTATATGATACTTCGATGCAATGTTTGAGTGGTAGATAATAACCATATATCGTCAATATTGCCTTTCTGCTGTTATCTCGGGACGCTAGTCCCGAGGTAAATAGCGTTCGTCAGCTCCAGTTTGTATCCAGCCTCTCACGGAGACTTTAGATGCCCCAACGCCTGTGAAGAGACGACTCGACGCCTGTGAAGAGACGACTCAAAGCCGGCGATATGTTATGCCATAAATTAATACTTGATTAACTAACTGTATTTTTCTATGTACATTTCCGAAATGCAATTTCTGTAAAGCTGCTTTGAGACAATGTGTATTGTGAAAAGCGCTATACAAATAAATTTGAATTGAATTGAATTGAATATTATAATATCAAGCTACCATAAATAAATCTGCAAATTTTACAAATCGATTTGCATTATAGCTTGAGGCAAGACAAATAATCATTACCTGATTCATGAAGATAAACGGAGGATAAGATAGCTTCCGTAACATAGTCAGGCAGACAAAAAAACACCCAAGACTACGGGGTGTCATTGGTTGTTGCGTTAAATGTTACCCAGATACAATAGTGCTATTTTCTGATTGGCTAACAACACCAGACGAACAACACCAGAGGAGACGCACTTGACTTCATGCCTGTTCCACAGTGAGAGCGGCGCGGCCAGAGTTTTGGGCGCTGCGGCATATTAAATATATTACAAATAGTTTTTCAGCGTGAAAAATACAATGTGTGGCGGGAGAGCGTGGGGCGGGAGAGCTCAATGCGTGACACTTGACAGCCCTGCGATTTTAAGGAAGTGGGGGTGGTGGTGGAAGTGACGTATATGCCGTAAAGCAGTCGAGTTTTGTAGTTCTCTTTGTTCGCCGGTTACTACCCGAAACCCGAAGTTTAAAAGTACGATTAAAAACGCTACAGACCCCGTCAGGCTATGGCAGACGAGTCATTCAATCTATTGTAAGTCGATGTACCTTCACAAGAGACTTGGAAATATATAATGAAGGTTGAAAAGTTACCTGGTGTTACTTTAAGAAACGCCCCATTTGTATGTAAAATGAGCAACAGCTGAATTAGATTGTTACAGGATTGCAATTAAATGCAGGTTTATGACATCAGAAACATGAGAAACATTTAATTCCTTATATGTCACAATTAAACATTTTGTGGTTCTTAAAATACCACAAAATCTGTCTCTCTCTCTCTCCGGCAGCTTAGAGGCCTACTGTTACCACCAGAGATCTCCTGCACTGCTGCGTGTGCTGGCTCGCTCTCGCCCCTGCAACCGCAGCATCTCCAGCACGCTTCTGGCATAGGCGTCCCGCAGGTTCACCCCTACCGCCGACACATCTGAGGCCGAGTTGCGCGTCAGTCGCTTCAGTGCCTCCCCGTGCCTCAGTGCCGCTTCCTTCATTTTAAGCGTGAAGTAGCAGGCAGAGAAACGTTCGTTGATAATGGCAATAGGCAGCGAGAGGATGAGAATGCCAGATAGGATGCAGATGAAGGCCATCACCTTTCCTAGTGTCGTATCTGGACGGATGTCTCCGTACCCCACTGTGGTCATGGACGTGGTGGCCCACCACCAGGCGCTGGGCACATTGGTGAAAGTGGTCTCCGGCATGTCGTGTTCGATGGCGTATTCCACTGTGGCGAAGATGGATATGCCGACAGAAAGGAACAGCATCAGGAGGCCTACTTCCTCGTAGCACTGGGCGATCGTCATGCCCAAAGACTTGAGACCTGATGAGGAACACACAAAGAAGATAAAGACAAAGTTCCTTAATCTAAAAGCCCGTTAACACAAACGCTTGTCACAGAAAAGAAAGAACTAAAACAATATTTACATGTTTTCAAGTAGTCGTCAGAAAAAAAACTAATATTCGTGTTGGTATGAGGATATGCATTAAATGGATAGTTCACCCTCTTGTCATTCCAAATCTGTATGCATTTCTTTCTTCTGCTGAACACAAAAGAAGATATTTGGAAGAATGCTGATAACCAAACAGTTTTGGATCCCCTTCACTTCCATTGAATTTTTTGTCCATACAATGGAAGTCAATGGGAACTGAATCTGTTTCGTAACCAATATTTTTCAAAATATCTTTTGTGTTCTGCAGAAGAAAGTCAGTCAAAGTGGTGTGCACAGGCCTTCAGACTAATATGAATGAATAGATTTTTAGATTAATATAAATTGTATTTTAGGGCTCAATCAAATTTTTTCATAATATTCTGATTACATTTTTTACATGAATTGCAAATAATTCAATGTAAAAAGTAACCTCAGAAGTCAATCAAGTGGATGTTTTACTTCCATATCGGGTGCTAAATTAACAGACCTAATTTTAACATTATCACTGCACGCCAAGCGGATTGGACCTAATTACTTAATTACTTTTAACCTTAGAACAATAACATGAACAAGGAGAGGCCTCTCAATTAATTAGGGAAAAAAAATAATTATGGCACTTTCATGTACTTTGTGTCATGTCAACTTTCCCATGTAACAAAGAATTAAAAATTGTTATATTGTGTCACTCTTTTTTTAACACAATGCTCAAACAATTTCATCTTTGACCCCATTTGCCACTGACCAATTGAAGTGTAGCCAATGATTACGGTTTGCATGCCAAAACATTACATCTGTACCTACTAACATAAGAAGATGCTGTTGATAGAATTTGAATCAGTGACTGCATTGTTTTATTTTTAGTGTAATATGTTCTACAGAGATCATGAACTTCTCTAAGTGATAGATATAAATGTGCACAATTAGGGAAGTTATATCCAGGAAACTTTTACAAAAGAAACAAACAAACACACACACGCATGTCTCTTTGTAGTCTCGTCGAAGCTGTTTTATCAGCAGCATCCACACACAAAAAAACAAAAGTTCAACATGAAAAATGTTTTTGCGCAAGTGCACTTGCCAAATGAAGACGGATTGTATAATGGATCAATCAAAAAACGTTGTTTATTAACGAGCTGTAACGTTAGTCACAGACTGACAGAATAAATGCAGTTCAAGTTAACGCCATGGTTCATAGAGTGCACTGATTCTGAATCTGGCGGCATGGCGAGCGTGAGACGCGGCAGTGCACAGATCGTGACGCGCGTCTCTCTATAATGTGATTGTGAAGTAAATGGGAGCGGGAATTCACCGCATTATGAACTCGTCACGCAATACCCCCAACCTCAGACCAAATGTTAAGCCATTTAGACAGGCCAGCCTATATAAATATCATATTAAGCAGAAATGTGAAATGTACCTTAGCATATTAGAGGAAGACGCTGATATCTGGATTGAATTGATGCGTGAAGAATGCACTTCCACAGCAGTCACGAGTAACAGCAGGAATAGGCGGTTAAAGTTCTCTATGCTTAATTTGATTTGATGACAGTCACGAGACCGATTACTCAATCCAATCACGTTGATGGATAAAAATAAAATGAAATTAGGCTAAAACAAGTGCAGTCTTTAGCCTCCTTGTTAGAGCGCCTAACTCTCATGCCGGATACCCGGGTTCGAGGCCCGCTCGAAGCGGGTCGAGTGGGACCCGGGTGGAGGGGTTACATTGGTGCCGTGACCCGGATGGGAGTGAGGTTTAGTGGGGTGAGTGTAACGGAGGCCAGCTAGTAGTCGCTGTGCGAGTAAACCTCACTCCTCTGATCTCAAAAGGCTCTCTAGATACAGATGCTAGAGGCTGCAGTTTTTAGCCTCCTTGTTAGAGCGCCTGACTCTCATGCCGGATACCCGGGTTCGAGGCCCGCTCGGAGCGGGTCGAGTGGGACCCGGGTGGAGGGGTTACACAAGCATATGTAACGAGTAACGACCACAAACAGAAGGAAAATAGCGGAGAAAAAGTACCGATACATCACTTAAAATGTACTCAAGTAAAAGTAAAATTACACAATTTTTAAACTACTCAAAAAAGTACAATTTCTGAAAAAAACTACTTAATTACAGTAACGTGAGTATTTATAATTCGTTACTTCACACCCCTGGTGTAGACTACACAATTTGTGATTTCTTAAAAAAGCTTAATATTGAACTTAGTAAATTCGCCATTGTCACTGCATGTTAATGAACTCTCATGCGCAAAGAAAATGACACCATAGGCTACGCACAACACGTTGATCAAACATTTAAATTTAGAAAACAGCCGTTTTACCACGCAGAATTGGTCAATCAATATCAATTAGAGTAACAAATCAGAAATTCCTTAATTTTTTTATTTTAAGCAATCAGGAATCTGAAGGGATTGGCAAGAATGCATTATGTTTACTGCTTAGTGCTTAATACACTAAAGGAGGCTGTACTGCTGTACCAACTACCTAGGGGGGATTAAATGCCGCTAAGTGGAAAAAATGTAATTTGCATTACTGTCTGTTCAAAATAAATGAAAAGAAACCTAGCATTGGCGATTTGTTGATTTTTCCTGTTGAACCGAACTCGTACCGCAACCCCAAAACCAAGGTAAATCGATCGTACCGTGAATTCTGTATACCGTTACACCCATAATATATCCAAATATATATTAAACCTTTGAATTTGAATCTTCCGGTTTGTCTGTGTGTGATGTGTGAATCTTACTGCAAAGCATCAGTCAAGAACTAATATAACAGTAATGATATCATCCAAGATATTCTAGCCTTTAAATATAGGCACCTAAGAACAGCTGCTACACTTTCTCCCTCCAAAATGGCACGGCTTCTTGAGAAATGCTTCATTTATTATTTTTTTAGCTGCCTTGCTGAATGCATTTACAGAAAGAACATCAAGCATCTAAAGTCAACACCTAGCTTACTTATTCTGTGTATCAAAGCATGTCCTTTTTTTTTGAAGTAGAAACCGTATTTTGTTATTAACACACTGGCTTTCAAGGTATTGGAGTCAACATGACTGCCAGCGAAAAACTAGGTTTCTATATTGAGAAAATGAAAATGCACTGGGGAACACTGAAAACCTTGATATTGAATTATTTTTCTATTCATTTCCATTCTGATTGTGTCACAGTTTGGTCTGAACACTGTTCATTTTTTATGTTTATGGCTATTGGGACCGTCTTCCTTCGTTTGGTTTGTGTCTTCTGATCAGATTAGCTACTACTGAGAATAAACACCTTCAGACGGGAAGAGAATGCCGCAGACAAGAGAGACCCCATTATTAAAATGTGACGGATATGAAAATAGGCTCTGCCAATGCCTCGGTGGATTATCTGTCAGTGTTTACTTTACATTTATTTATCCTGAGAACAGAGCTGACATTGTCTGCTTAGAAATGTGTTAAATCTAAACAGAATTATGGTGAGACACTGTAAATAAAAAATCAGTCTGCTATTTAGCCATAAAATAAAATATTGCTTATTCTATTTTAAAACATAACTTTGGGAATTAGTTCCCAACCAAATAATTTAGAATTTTTCATTATTTGACATTTCCATATCGAAGTTGATAGAACATGAAAAGCCCCAGTCCCATCAAATTCCCCAACTACCCTCCTTTTTTAGCTCCTGCATCATGTTTTTAAATTTATTCATGACTTTGTGGCTGCATCCTAGAAAGAGATTATTTCCTTCAAAAAACACAAGATTAAACCCACAAGTCTGTGCTCGGTTACTGTTTGTCTATGGATCTTCCTTTAAGTCACCATGGGATACTGACAAAATATGAATGGATGAATAAATTGACTCACTCTCCCAAAAATAGACTGACATCTTCATGAATTATTTCATTCCCCAGGATGAGAGTCCATTACGAGTCGATAGAGTGTTAAAATTCCCAGATGTTCAGGTGGAATGTGTTTGACTGACAGAAAGTAAATAGAAAAAAAAAAAGAGTTTTCAGAGCTTCAGCTCAGTTTTCTTCATCTTCATTAATAAATAAATTCAAAATGTTCGGTAATGTTCGGTTTTGACTTTGGCACCACTTACATTTTTCCATGACCACCTCACTTCCATTTAAGGCAACAGTTAAACTTACGTTTTTTAAATGTAAATGATGTTGCATTTTTTTGCCAACATTTTTTTGGTTGACAGTGTAATTTTTGCTTGCTTTAGGTAACATTCTAGTTTAAGAATTTAAAGACATTTATAATGTTACAAAAAAATCTATTTCAAAGAAACGCTGTTCTTTTGAAATTTCTATTAATCAAAGGATCCTGAAGAAAAAGTATATTGGTTGTCAATGATAATAATAAGTAATAATTCTTGGGCACCAAATCAGCATATTAGAATGATTTCTGAAGGATCGTGTGACACTGAATACTGGAGTAATGATGCTGAAAATTCAGCTTTGACATCACCGAAATAAATCACATTTTAAAATATATTCAAATAGTAAAAAGTTACTCTAAATTGTAACAATATTTCACATTATAACTGTTTTTACTGTATTTTTAAATCAAATAAATGCAATCTTGGTTAGCATAAGAGACTTCTTTCAAAACATAATAAAATCTTACCGACCCCAAACCTTTTAATGGGTATTGTATGAATGATTATTATATGATATGTTTGAATAGGTATATCACCTGTGGAGTGTCGGCCAAGTTTAAGCATCCTGAGTGACCTCAACAGCCGCAGCACTTGAACAACCCGTCCAACGTTCTCCAGTTCGGTAGACTCTCCATGAAGGTTTTCCACGGCCAGAGTCACATAGAAGGGCAGAATAGCCAGAAGGTCAATGATATTCACCACTCTCCTGCTGAACTTACACTTATCTCTGACACACATGAACCTGAGTACCAGCTCACCGGTGAACCAAATAATACAAATGTACTCGAGAACATCTAAGATGATAGGTGCACCAAGTATAGTGAAGTCCAGCGATATCAAAGCCATGTTCACGATGGACACCACCAAAAAGAACATGGACAGCGTCCCAAACGTCTTGGCCGCCTTGGAGGAGTCCGGCTTCTCCATGAGGTCCCAGATGCGTTGGCGTAAGTCCTGGCACAAAGCTCCGGTGAAGTCCTCCTCCTCATTGTCCATTATCTCATCATCCTTACTAATATCCATCGTCTCTTTCATCTCCTTCCGGCGGTAGTACTTATCCCTACAGCACCTGTCTATGCGGAGCTCATCGATGCCCCAGTACTCGATCTCCTGAAGGAACGAGATCACGCACAGCTCCTCTCGAACATGTAAGTGACCTGTCTTGTAGAAGTTCATGATGTACTGGAAGGTCTGCGAGTTGCGGTCAAAGAAGAACTCGTTCTCCAAGAAATCTGCATCGTCGCACAGGTCTAAAGCAGAGTCTCGATTGGAGAGGGCCAGCTTGCCCAGGCGAGTTTCTGGGTGAGAGGCCAAAAGTTCCTGAGAGAGGATATAGCGGCTACCTCCCACATTTATAATGAAGAAGTCCAGCTGTTTTTCGCTCGGCAGTGCGGGTTCGCTGAAGAATACGCTGGAGTCCAAGGACAGCAGTGAAGCGTTGTCCTCGTAGAACTCTGCCGGACTTGATGAATCCGTGATCATGTTGTTCTGGGTTATGTTGAGCCCTGAGAGAGCCAAAATTATTTTTTTAAAGTGCATTAATATGACAGACTGAAAAATATCAGTATCAATAATAATGGGGCTTTTCCTGCTAGTCTAAAGTTAGAATAAAAATGACACATATTTGATATTTTCACACGATTAACCTTGGGTGAACAAAATCCTGGGTTATCATGTTCCATGTTTTACACTGTTCTTGTTTTATCATGGTTTAGTAAATATTCTTGAGAAGCCAGAATATTGTTGTGTTTTTACATTTATGATATTAATACTACACACAACTAGAAATATATCTGGTATCTCAAAGTATTAGAGCACCCAAAAATGTAAAATTTGTCACCACATACAAGTCAATGGGGTCCAATGTTGTTTTGTACATACAAAAACAGGCGAAACATTTGTCAAAACATCTTCTTTTGAGTTCTGCAGAGGAAAGAAAGTTACAGGTTTGGAATGACATGAGGGTGAGTAATGGTAACATAATTTTCATTTTTGGGTGAACTATCCCTTTAAATCTTTGTACAGTGTCTCCGCATGACTAAAGCTTTTGCAATCTCGATTCAACATTTTTTACTGTTTTCTTCAGATGCTGGAAATTCAGTTTCTGCAATTGTACAAATCATATGAATATTTAATGAGGAAAGCACTGAGTTAAAAAAACAACAACTCACCATAACATTCAAGCAGCATGTTGTTTCACTTTGATGCCTTGAAAGGAAAGTTTCATAACCCACAGTTAAAAGTGGCATTTACTCTGGGTTTAAACAGTAGGGTTAATTGTAGTGTGAAGCCCTGGGTGTGTGTTTTATATAACACATTACAGTGCTTCATCTGCTTTACTATTCCTACATATGCACTTTAAAAGAGAAGACAGTTTGGAAAGTCTGTACAGGATATGTGTAATACCAACTTGAAAGCTCTGTGTATTGAATGAGCAAATTCCCTTAATGATTTTTTCCCCCTTTCACTGCCAGACATCAGACAAGGTGGGAGGGAGAAGAAGCCTTTGGCAGTGTCCTACTTCTTCAAAGCTGCATTGAGATTTAAATATTTTAGCTGGCCTGTCTAATTAATTGAACTAATGGTACTATTCTTGTAATCATTAATTCTCTTTGGTAAGCTCTTCTGTAATATTGTCATGATGGTCATTTTAAAGCCTACGTTTTTAACAAGATTCAATGGGATAAGCGTTAAGAGGTCTGAGCCCAATTTGGAGACTGAGAATACTTTTTTTTAAAAGGAACGATACATTTCATTTAATTTTGTTTTTAAATAGTTTTATTTTTCTTGACTAAATTTAAAGCAACCCACTGCAAATAAATAATCCTTCTGTAAAAAGTGAATGCAGGCACTGCTGTTTCATCTGATCCTTAAAAAAACTTGGTTATTCCAGTTACATTAGATTTGAATAAAACCAGTCAATGCAGATGTTACCATCTGAATTAGGCATATATTTTAAAATGATTGATTTTAGGTTTATATTTTCTACAGTGTAAACTTAGAATTAAGTGTTTGTCCTGTTTACATCATTATTAAAAACAATCATTTATGTTGAAAAAAAAGAAGGCAATTTCCTCTCTGAGATGAAAATGAAATGGATCCAATGTCCGATTTTTAACATTTTCAGTGGGTAATATAAATAATAGTTTTTGTGGACCTAAAGTAGCCTAGCTAGTAATAACAACAAATTTATTAAATTAATTTTATAAAAGTCAACTAATACCAATCTCTCAATCTTTAAATTATTTTACTATTTAGGTTAATCTTCTTATTTAGTGTCGGATAGACAGTGAATGCGCTATCTACAATTAGGCTACCTGAAGACGAAATAGAGAAATAAATTGATAGGCGATCAAATAATCTTCATTTAAATAAGTCGCAAACAAATTATTGCAACATTTATTATTAACGACTAAAAAACATAACAAAGAACATTATACTTGAATACCAGTAACTCTGGACACCCACCTTCAGCCTATAAGCCTACACTGAAAGCACGCGCGCCTGTGTGAGGTGAGCTGGATCCATCAGGCTCTTTGCTCTGTTCCCACTTCAAAAGATGTTGATCCTCTGTCGATAAACTGAAGAACATCATGCAAACGCCTTGTGATGTTCAAATCCGAAATGTTCACATTGAAGAGCTGATGCAGTTCAGGGTTTCACGGGTTCATGGGAGTTCGGAACAGTTCTGACGCGCTCTCGTGCACCTTTCCTTTCCAAGCGTTTTAACCATAGACTGGTTTTAGCGGAGAGAATGCGATCTATCAACCAATCAGGAGACACTTTCAGGCTGCTAGGCAACAAACTCCAGACACTTACAACCAGTAAAAAAAAAAATTAGACGCGTTGTAATCATCTGGAAAAATCAAAGCCTTCGCGGTCACGAGATCTACACCTGCGTGCGCGCAGCACCTAAAAAGCAAACTATTCTTTGTTCGTCGTGGGTGGGTCAACTTTGACCTTAAACCTACGCTTGATTCACATAACTTTTCCCACACATTTCAAAACAAAGTCCATGGTTGGGTAGTATGAACAGAGTGGACATGCATCTGCATGTTGATTTATCAAACTCGGGTTTTTATTTAGCCTAAAACATGATAATCAGTGTTCTGCTAAGGGAATGCGGTGACAGAAAAAAAAGTATAAAGCACTTACTGGGGAATGGGATTTTTCCTGGCACAACAGGGGAAAAGGAAAGAAAGAAAGAATGAATCAAATTAATCATAACTGACATTTTTAAACGTTTATTACATTTGCAGTAAATGGTTAGCCAGCTTTAGAGTATTAAGAACTGTATGTGTTTCTACTGTAGCCTATACACAACTGTGGATTATTAAGGTTTGTCAGCCCCTGGTTTTAGCAAACCTGCCATGTAAAAGCATAACATATCACAAAACTCTTCTTAAACACCAAAGTTGTTGATTTGACTGGTTTTAAATGAATATAGCCTAGTCTTAAAATCAAGATTCTTTTTTGACATTAATGGTGAATAACCTTTAAACATCCATGGAACCTTTTCATTGCACAAAAGGTTCTTTATTTTGGAATAAGGTTATTCAAAATTATTAACACTTTCTTCACACTAAGAAAAAAATGGTTTTAAGAACTGTTCACTGAAAGTTTATCTTAAAAGTTATTTTATGTTGCGGTGAAAGCAGCCTTTTGGAACCTTTATATTTAAGAGTGTTTAACAACTTGAACATTGGATAAAATGTGCAATCTAATAGATTAGACAATTTGCTCATTTCACTCCGGGCCTACATAGCCAGGCCTATTATAATTGCATTCCTGACCATGTGTCAATGAATGAATGAATAAGTCAATGAATGAATGAACGAATGAATGAGTAATTGCTGAATCAGCAGGTGAGATGGATCATAAATGTGTGGTAGGAGATATCTGGTCAGATTGGAATACTATCTACTTAACTAACTTACTATTATTATTACTGCTATGCACATAGAAGACTTGTACAGTGTATTTAGCTATGATCTTTAACATGTTTTTTGATTCCTTTGATATCAGTCCTTAATAATGTAACATTTCTACACAACATTTAAAATGCTAAATAACTACTTTTATGATTATAAAAACACTTTCTGAATGAAACATGCCATGCGATTATGTGACAAATGATGCATGCACCAAGTGAATACTGTGGAAATGCTTTTTTTTTTACTGGTTATCAGTACAGTAGCTTTTACCATGTTGCCCCCTGCTGTTAGTAAAAGTATTGCTGCCACCAAATTAATCAGATGAAAAACTAATCTAAAAACACAATTCCCTTTCTTTACAGTGAGAGAACATAATAACTTAAATATATTTTATAGAAAATAGGCTATTTAAATTCATATTTCCAGACATTGTATCTGAACTTTTATCTGTATATTATCCCTAAATGAAAGATTATACATTATGAAGTGGTCCCAACATTTTTTAATGCCACACACATATAATTTACTCAGTCTCATGTAGCCTAACAAACATGTAAAACATTTTACTGACAGGCAGCTTCAGTCACCATACACTTTAATTAGATCTTTGGTCATTGCAACAATAGTCCATGTTGACTGAGATTATCATTCTGACTAAAACATGGGGGTGTAAAAATGACAGAATTGTATTTTTCGGGACATGTCCTTTTAATATGAATTTATCCGCGTGGTCACGTGATAGCCCGCCCTTTCTTTTCAAACGCCATGTTTACTGCGCACGTACATCACCACCAAATAGCTTAAAAGGCAGCATCATACAGTGAGTAAGTTATATCTATTAAAGTATGAGTGCATGGGTTTTATTGAGGTTTTATAAACTGTATACTCTTCTCTAAGTTGTGTTTTTACGTACACGAAGGCAGGTATTGTCGTGATTTGTTGCAAAAGGGAATATAATTGTGTTTTGTTGAGCAAGTAGGCGGGACAAATAAGCTAGTCTGCTGTGCTATCAATCTCGCGCCGCCTAAAAGATTTAAGTCGGAAGCACATGTATACGAAAAAGTTTGTTTTTCACTCACGTTTGCTCATATATCTTACATTTCCATCAGTTTACCTTACATTTGGTCGTAATTGTATAGCTTGTTAGCATGCTTAAGGTTTGTGTCTGTGCCTTATACAACTAGGATACAAACACGCGCCAAATTCGTTTGCAGTGAGTACGTTAACAGTGCACTCTCTGTTATTGATGTTATATGCGTCGACAAATAGAGCTGTCGTCGTTTTTGTATGTAAATTATATAAGTAATACTACTATGGTATTCTGTTTAATTTGACTATTACAACACCGTTTTTTTAAGCTAATCTAGGAATCAACTGAAAAAATTCCAATCATGAGTAAAGAAATGGATGCTGTCAAGACAGAGGATCTTCCTGATACTTTCCTGGAAGAAAACAGCATAAAAGAAGAAGAGGAGGATGAGGAGGAGGAGGAGAAGAGGAAGAAGAAAATGAAGAAGAGTCCATCTGATGATGCAGGGCAGGATGAAGCGGAAAAACCTAAACCCAAAAGCATGTCTAAACCCAGAGTCAAATTGTGTAAGTTGAATAATACCAACAATAGATGCCAAACCTATTCTTTCAATAAATGTTATTCATGATGTCAATTTATGTTAAGCAACATAACTTTGTATTGAGCTTGTATTTAATTGTCATCAGTTTATAAATTAAATGAAGCTTAGATTACCCACTCCAAAGGTACCATCATTGTCCCTTTGTAATTGTCTTTTCAGTCGAACCTGAAATTCTTGAAGGAAAACGGGAGAAAAAAATCATCCAGAGACTTGATTTAATGTGTAGACCGAAAGAAAAGCTGAAGATTGAGAGTACAGGAAGAGGTGACAAACTGGGAGACATTGCACGGATTAATCACTCTATCGGAAAGCTTAAAGTCCCTCTGCTCAAACCTCTGCATAACATTGTATATGATCGACCAGGAACTGTAAGGTTTAGTTTGAGAACTCGCTTAACAAACAAATGCCCCAAAAACATGTTATAGATTGATATTAACTTAATAATGCTGATTAATGTTCATACAGGCATCAGCTCTGCGAAAAAATCTTCGGCTATTTAATGGATTTCCTTTTGGGACGGACAGTGACCTTTACAACAAAAAGGTGGAGAAAGTCAAAAAGTAAGTCCATTTAACTGCTTTGGAGCTTTATATATATATATATATGTGAAGTGATGCCCATGTGCATATTTACCTAAACCATCAGTAGTTTATTCCATCTGATGTGAAGTCCAATAATTTAGTTGTGATTAGTTTAAAGTGGGTGTCTGTGATAATGATTTTTGTCTGTCTGGCAGGCTTCAAAAGGGACTGCTCAAAACCATCTGTCAGACTCTTGATCTGGAGAGGACTGGAACCCAAATTGTTCTTTCTGAGAGGATCATGCGATTTCTTGTACAGCCAACCAACTCAGGAAAGGTGAGATCTTTTACCCTGAACAATAACGATACACATTTAATGCCACTGTACAGCCAATCTACTGCTGGAGATTAAATGTCTGATAACTGGGTGGTGATGGCGCAGTGGATAAGACACATGCCTTTGGTGTGAGAGACCCGGGTTCAAATCCACTGTGAGACACCAATGTGTCCCTGAGCAAGACACTTAACCCCTAGTTGCTCCAGAGGTGTGCGACCTCTGAAATATAGCAATTGTAAGTCGCTTTGGATAAAAGCGTCAGCTAAATGAATAAATGTAAATGTAACAAGTTTTTCTTTTGCTGTTTGCCAATGACTTTGTGTGTATATCATCTACAGCCTGTCCTAAAGAAGAAAAAGAAGATGACCAAAGATGCCAAAAGAGAAAAATCTTCATCCAAAAGTAAAAAGCCACAGAAAAAAGTAGAAAGTGGAAAGTCCAAACCCATTGTCTCTGATTCCAGCAGTGATGATGACGACGACGACGATGATGAAGAAGAAGAGAGTAAAGAGAACAGTAAGGGCACTGAGAAGTCAGCCACAGCAAGTCAAAGAAATAAAGACAGTGAAGATAATTCTTCTGATAAAGTGAAAGATTATCATGCTCCTATAGAAGACAGTGATGAGGAAGAAGTGAGTGAAATGGTTCTTTTGCTTTTCTGAGCGTTATAGTTGACACTGTGTAGTCAAAGATTTGAACAAATTCTCCAAATTTATTTTGTTCAGACAATCTATACACAATCATAGTGTGTTTACATTTGCTTGTCTTTTGTCTGCAAATCAAAAGAAATCATCTCCTCAGAAGAAATCTTCCACTATGAATTCCACAAAGAAATCTGACCAAAAGTCAGATCAGACTACATCAGATGACAGTGACCGAGATGTTCATGAAGAAAAGACTGTAAAAAAGGTTGGACAAACACTTACTACTAGTAATATTTTTGCATTCTGAAATATCTTTTAAAATTGTTAATATATATAAATGCAAGCTTATTTGTAGGGATGCACCAGTCATGACTTCTCGTGGCTGATTCAATTTGCCAATTTTCTTTGTGCTTATAAACACAACTTTAATAGGCATTAAAGGAGAATTCCGGCCAAAAATGAACCTAGGGCTAAATAACACATGGGTACCGAGTCGACCGTTCTCGGGGATGCGTTTTCATGTTAATCGAATGTACCCAGTTTAAACGTTAGTTTTAATTTAACCACAGATCAGCTTATAACGCTAGTGTATGGGGCATCGAAAAAGTAAAAATAAAAATCGCTAGTTAATACCACTAACAAGGCTCAAAATAGCCCCACACTAACACGGTAGCTTAATGAGGGTCTCTACCTGCAAACCGAAGCATTGAGATCTTTGTAAGTGTACAGACAGTTTAATAAGAAGATACTTTATAAAGACAGTAGACTTCACATATACAAGCAGGATCCATCTTTGGAAAACAGTCTTGAACAGACGAACCACGAACGCCATGCTACGTCCGTGGTCGATAGTCACAGTTCAGCTCACGTAGCACGGCGTTCGTGGTTCGACTGGTCGAGACAACAAAAAACAGTTTCAATTTATGGGCGGTCGACTGGTGCATCTCTACTTATTTGAGCTTGTAGTTTTGGTATGCTGTAAGTAGGGCTGCCCCCGACTAAAAATATTCCTAGTCGACTAACACTCCTGCATTTTAGCGATTAGTCGAATAATAGTTCATTTATGATATTAATATAAAAACTTGCGTATATACAAGGAAAGGTATAGTCCAATTTGAAGTTTAACACTTCCATATGACAGAAAATGCTAAAGCATGATATTAGCGCGTTCAAAATGAAAATTAAGGCTTAAAACAGAATAGTAAAGCGTTTAAAGTATACAGCGCTTACGACATGTTATAGGCTAATTATAACATAAAAACAGCAATCAGACTGCCTGTGCATTTTAATAATTTATTATCAAAAATACAAACTGTAACAGTTAAATGTAAAAAAAACAGTTTTGAATAAAATAAACTAAAATTCGTTCTTTAAAATAAATTAAATAAACGTATTAGTAACTTAGGCCTAGTACAAAACAAGGCAAAAAAACAAAAACAAATAAATACTGTAGCAAAAACGCTGTTTGGTATAAAAATACAGTGGAAAATTTAATTAAAATAATTTTTATATTGTTCAAAAGGAAAATTAACAAAAACGAATAATTTAATAAATGCACATGGCACATCGCACAACGCCAAAACTTAGAATAAAAAAGAAGGCGGCAAACAAATCAACAGCCTAAGTATTTGATTAAATTGTTTAGAAAAACTAGGCTATATTTAAGACAAAATGTGGAACAAATAGGCTAATTTAAAGAACACTAATACAAATCAAAAATATCAGAGCAAAGCAGCAAACTGCCATTAAGACGACGGATGAGTCTTGACCTGAAACAACAAATTGCAAACATCAGACTAATTTTTCTTACAGAATAAAAAACAACTTCTGCATAATATAAAAACGAATAAATAAAAATAATATTTATTTATTTGTATAGCCTACCCGTTATAAAAATACCCGTTTTTTATATAGCCTAATGGATAGCAAACAGAAACACTACAAAAAGGAAATTAAGCATTCTTACCTAAGCTTTCAATTCGATTTAATTTTTTTCATATTATGTGAGAGGAACACCAGCTTGTCCACATTATTGGGAAGGAGGGAGCTTCTCGACTTGTTCACAATGAAGCCGGCCTACATGTTTTAAATAAGACATAATCGATGTTGACGAGTGATAGGCAAATGTTTGCCTGCAGAGTTTGCAAACAGCCTTTTTAGGGTCGTTCTTCGATTTTTCAAAATGATCTTTTTTGGACTTTTTTTCCTGACATAATTGTTAGCATCAGCCAGACACCTCTCCCACAAGTGCGCTTTGGTATACCGCGAGGCACGAGATCTCGTTGATCTCTCGTTGCTTTATGTCATGTCATACACTGACTGCGCAGCCCCTGATTGCGTAATTTTTTTCACGTGATTTTTTTTGCGACTAATGAAAATGTATTCGACCAAGCCCTCCTCATATCGACTAACATTTAGTCGACTATTTGGGGGCAGCCCTAGCTGTAAGTCAGGCATATGTCAGCAAAAATGCTGAATTCTAATTAGTTCATTTGAAGCTTAATTTGATAACAATGAAAACTGCTATATCTTTCTGAGAGTTTTGAACCGCCTCTGAAAGAAATAGCAAATTTACATTTGACACATTCAGAACATTTCTGAGTTTTAGTTGACACTGGAAATGTGACACACATGACAAAGATTTTAACACAAATTCTCCACATATATGTTTATTGTTCAGACCATCTATAGGCAGTCTTACTGTGTTTATATTGCTTGTGTTTTGTTTATAAATCAACAGAAATCTCCCCCGAAGAAGAAATATTCCACCATGAAGTCCACAAAGAAATCTGACAAAAAGTCAGATCAGACTTCATCAGATGACAGTGACCAAGACGTTCATGGAGACAAGACTGTAAAAAAGGTTGGACACAAACAATTACTACTAGTAATATTTTTGCACTCTGAAATATCTTTTACAATTTTTAAAATAAATCCAAGCTTATTTGTAGGGATGCACCAGTCATGACTCTTTGCATCCATCTCCAGCATGTCCCGTCTCTGGCCTGTGATAATGTCCTGTTTACAGACTTTGCAATATTTCCACACAAATTACATTTGGGTAATTATTGCAGTGCAATTTGTGTGCAAGTCCATTATAGAGATCAGCCAAAATAGAAAGAAAAAGAAAAACGTTCCAATTTATGGGCGGTCGACTGGTGCATCTCTATTTATTTGAGCTTGTAGTTTTGGTATGCTGTAAGTCAGGCATATGTCAGCAAAAATGCTGAGTTAAAATAAATTCATTTGAAGCTTAATTTGATCGAAACTAAAACTGCTATATCTTTCTGAGAGTTTATAACCGCCTCTGAAAGAAATAGCAAATTTACATTTGACACCTTCAGAACATTTCTGAGTTTTAGCTGACACTGGAAATGTGACACACATGACAAAGATTTTAACACAAATTCTCCACATTTATGGTTTTATAGTTCACACCATCTATAGGCAGTCTTACTGTGTTTACATTGCTTGTGTTTTGTTGACAAATCAACAGAAATCTCCCCCGAAGAAGAAATCTTCCACCATGAAGTCCACGAAGAAATCTGACAAAAAGTCAAATCAGACTTCATCAGATGACAGTGACCAAGACGTTCATGAAGACAAGACTGTAAAAAAGGTTTGGACAGACACTTATTGCTAATATTTTTGAATTCTGAAATTTTGTAACAATTAAAATAAATTCAAGCTCATGTGAACTTGTAGTTTTAGTATGCTGTTTAAGTCAGGCCTGTATTAGTAGAAATGATGATTAACAGTTAGTTCATTTGAAGCTTAATTTGATGATAATAAAAGCTGCTATATCTTTCTGAAGAATTTTGAACCGCCTCTGTCTGAAATGGCAATATTTCATTCGACACTTTAACAAGTACATTTGTAGCACTTTAGATTTACAGATCTGCTGATGCTCCAGAAATATGTTAAGTTATTCCAACTGATTTTCTTTCTTGCAGTGCTATACCTATTTGATAATTGCATTAAAACTGACATTATAATTGACAATTTTCCTAGACCATCAAGAAGCCTCCGGCGAAGAGAAAAGCTCCAGCAAAGCCTGTCCCTAAAACCAAGAAAGCTGACAGCAGCAGCAACCGAAGGAAAAAGATGGCAAGCAAGATCAAGGGTGATAAAGCAGCAAATTCTTTCTGATGCAATACCAAAAGTTAAAATCAAAATTATTAATTTTTTTTTTGTCTACAATTAAAATTACATGCAATCCTTTAGCATCATATCAAAACTGCAACTAGACGCTTTGGTTTTGCAAAGTGCTGAGTTTGACATGCTGTATTTTTCCTTCCAGATGAAAGTGAAAGTTCTGATGATGATCAGCCATTGATCAAGATGCTTAAAAAACCACCAACTGATGACCAGTTGAAGGAGGATATCAAGGATCTCCTGAAAGATGCAAACTTGGAGGAAGTTACAATGAAGCAGATTACCCGACAAGTATTTTATTTCACAGCATTTATCGGGGACAAAATGGCTTATTTTGAGAGCAGGGTTTTTACGGTCAGGAAAAACCTAGGAAAAGTCATGGAATTTTAAAATAATAATTTCCAGGCCTGGAAAATATTTGGAAAAATAAATAAACCCAGAATGTTTTGGAAAAGTCCTGGAAATTTGTTTACAAATATCTGTATAATAGAATATTGATTTCAAATATTAACCGTGTTCAACAATGGCTACGTTTACATGCAACCAAATAATCCGTAAGTGATCGGATGGCTCAATCGGACTGAAAAGCCTTCAGCCTTCAAGCCTTCGATCCGAATGAAATTTCGATCGGATTGAAAGCCTAAACTGAAAGGACTGCGCATGTGCAATGACGTTGAAATAGCATTATGACGTGCTGAGTGAGCTGTTCTTCCTGTAAAATGTTTAGGATTCTCATCACTTATTTTTATTCTTTATTTATTATTTAACATTAATATAAATGCATTTTTTTTTGTCTACGTTTGTTTTAATTATGTTATACTTCTTAAACATTTAACAACATAATATTATATGTATCTGCCATGTAATAGCTGGTGATGCTGATATAGCAATAAACTCAAATACTACAACTACTATGGATACAGGGAGGGACATTTTTACAGCGTTATGAATAAGCAGCACGGCACAAAGGTTAATATGCTCATTGTCTCCAAATTATGTTAATTAAATTAAGGGCTGTTTAAAACAAGTAAAGATCCAATGTAGGAAAATGGTTATTATGCGCAAACAGCAGGAAACTATATTTGTGCAGTGTGGGATGTTGAAAAATCTATTCCGACTTTATGCTTGTGACATATAAACACGCACATCAACCCGATCACGTTTAGCGTTAATGTAAACATTTCGTTTGGATTTTTGGAAACAAAAGTTGTGCATGTAAACGTAGCCAGTAGGGCTGGGCGATAAATCGATTTTATCGATTAACTCGAATGTGTAGTTTACGCCGATTTTTTTGAATGAAAATCGGTTTTCTCTTTAACAACCGCCGACGCTCCCCTCTGGGTTCCCGTAGTTCCGACCGGGCTCAGCGCTTGCCATGATAGAGATACACAAACAACATGGCAAATGAACAAGACCGCAGCAGCAGAGGCACACCCGCCGAAAACATTTACAAGCTGAATCTGCAGGGCCGCCAACTCTCACGAGTTCACTGTGAGAGACGCAATTTTGTCACTTTTTACACGCTCTCACGCCACACATCCCTTTTATCATGCAGAGAAAAATCGCGAAGCAAAGAGGACACTGACACCGACAGACAAGACAGAGCAGGTTACTATCGATATGAAACAGATTCTCAGCTCTCAGATTCTGTCAATTTTATTACGAAATTCAAACAATAAACACCGTTTTGGCGCTTGTAAATGTGACGTGAGAGAACGCTGACAGATCTCAGTTCAAGCGGCACGTGAACGGATCATCTGTTACTCTTTACTACCAACTTACCGAGATGTAATAAAATCGATCGATCAGTGTTTTTCAACCGCGGAAAGATGTCCATAAAACAGCTGGAGAACAACATATGCCACATAACGCTACATTTACCTCAGGAATCCCTTTTAATGACCCATAGCACGCATGTGGACTTAAAATAATTGCTATAGAGAGGAGTATTTAGCTAAATATGATAACTATATTACACATTCATTGTATTTTTACCTATATCATTAAAATAGTATAACGTTGTTATTATAAAAAACGTATTATATTTAATTTGAGTTAGTTTTAACCTTTAATAATACCAGCTGACAGGGCTCTCTGTTTACAGCATTAGGTGAATTTTTTTTTGAGAACAATTAACAACACATTAACGTATCTACCATACCTAATATTTATCCAAACGAATTTATATTGAATCAAGATCAGAATCAATTCACAAGAATTGAATTGAAATTGTGAAATTTGTGTTAAGCAATAATAAAAACACTAGCATACCAGTCATTGTGCCATGTAAACATTGTTTACATGGTTAATTAACTTAATAAAATTGTTTAGTTACCAAATAATTTGACAATCACAACACACTTATTGTGATGCAAGTTTTTTGTTTTTTTACACATCCCCAATTCCAATCCACCCATTTTATTTTGTTACATTTTCAATGTTTTCAAAGACAGGGCCTGTCCTCTTGTCTTTTTGGCTTGTTGTTTCTGATTGTAATTAAATCCAGATCAAATCCCATAAGGGAATATTAAAACAAAATAAAGTTAAAACTTGTTTTGAACAATTTCTTTGTCATCTGCAGATTGATTTTAAGTAGGGAGAGAAAAAAAATCGATTTAAATCGTTAATCGGATTTTTTGTGAAAAAATCGGGGATTTTTTTTTTAGGCCATATCGCCCAGCCCTAGTAGCCAGTGATTCTCAGAAATCGCTTTCTGCACCTTAAAGTTAATGCAGGTGTAGTTCACCACAATAGATATTAACATGTTCCTCTAAAGTTTGACAACCTGAAACGTTTCCAAGTTGTTTTATAATTTAAAGTTCCTCTTTGTTGTAGGTTAATGATAAGTATCCAGACTTTGATCTGACCAGCAGAAAGGAATTTATCCGGGTTACAGTTAAAAGTGTGAGTACCTCCAAAGTGATAATCCAGTTTTTTATAATGGATTGGTCAATAAGCTATTATAATGGGTAAATTTCTTGTTTTTCAGTTGATATCATGAAGTGAAGTGAAGAAAATGCCTTATTCAAAAGGACAGCATGGGTGAAGATTGTATACAAGACTTGATTTTCATTACATTGTTCAGTTTTTATTTTTATTTTATACAATGTTTCTCAACTTTCCAGAAAATTCTGCTTTTCAAATTTTAAAGTCTTTTCTAAAGTTCAAATGTTCACATTTGACAGCGACTGATGTAGATTTTGTTGAAATATACCACATTTAAAAAAATATTACCCCCCCCCCCCCCCCACACACACACTTTTTAATGGCTCATAGCATACATGGTCACTAAATTGCATTTTGACAGACTCAGAAAAGACTGGCTGTGGCCTGCAATTACATTACAGTTGATATCGCCAATATAACATATGCAATATTTAAAAAAGGTATTTGGTACCTTTTATTAGTGCTGGGTTTCATTTTTGAGGTCCTGAATGCTGATTTGAAAAAAATGAAACTTATTTAGATGTTAATGTTTTGATCTATTTTGGTCTATTTTTTGTCCAGCATGTAATTTGTCAGTGTCACCCTCCATTTCAGTGTTGTGCTTAGAATAATTTGGGGTTTTAATACCAATTTGTAAAGAGTGAAAAGCATTAACATTTCTTTACAATCTTTGTTTCAGTTTTGTTTTAGTAAATATGCTTTGCATGTTCAGTTTCTTTCCTATATTTTTAATACTAGTCATAAGGATCAAACATAACTTAAATCCGTATTTTAAATGTAACTCATGCCTGCAGGTCCGTGTTGTAGATTAGGTTCTCTGATAGGACAAGAGTTAAGTTTGATCTGTTGTTTACACTGACCTCACCTCAGTAACAGTTTTATCAGTTATCATCCATCATATTACCCTGTGATACTGCATCACAAAAACTACAAAACAGAAACGAAGATGTTTATTTTGTAATAAATTGATTTTTCATAGAATATTACCTGTCTGTTTTCTTAAGACAAAGGTTCAGTTGCCACTTTTTGATGGTGTTTCTACATTTTTATGTCAGTTAAAATTGTTTTAATGTGTCACTCAACCTTTTGGACTCGAAGGTCATCCATTGTCCAACACAATTCAGCTATAATTATGACAAAGATGCTCGTTTTAAATTATTCGGTGTGTTTTGATTTCCAAGGTTTATTGAAATTGAATGAACAAATATACCTCCGGAACTTTCAAATAGAAAATATGTTCCCTGACCGGGAATCGAACCCGGGCCGCGGCGGTGAGAGCGCCGAATCCTAACCACTAGACCACCAGGGACTGTTTAAAATTGTAAGGAAAAAACTAGTTTCTCTGAAATATGTCCCTCAAAATTAAGTTAAGCTACAGCCATCAAAAACTGGCCGAAGCCTCGTGCTTGTAAAGGACCACTGTTTAAATGCTCCTGTCAGAAAACAATGACAACTGACAATTGTTCTTACATTATAATACAACGGGTTCATACAATGCTGCAATTACTTAACTTTTCGCTTTTTACATAATTCGATTTAAGAAGTATTATTTTTTTGTCTTTGCTGTAAACTCCACTTTGTTCCATGTTGTGGCCATTAGAGTCCGGCGTTTTAGAGGTTTGACATTTCCCCTTATGGCCAAAAGAGGTCGTAGATTGACGCGTTTTTAGTTTTATTCTGTTGGAGGTTGAAGTTGAGGGGTCATATTGCATAGTAGTGGCTTACTGTAGCTGACATGATGCAGGCAGAACAGTAGAGACTTACAGCCACCTGCCTGCAGGAACTGAACGAGAGCCACTCACCGTTAAAACAAGCCCTCGGAGAGGAAGGGTAGAACCTGTCATTAGGGTAAGCGATGATTTGAACGCTGTTTTTGTTTATTTGTTTGCTTATGTTGCTAAATTAGAAGCATGGCAGACCCTTAACTTAGTGTTGAAGTGTTCATTATTAATGTTAGCTCGTCCAGTAACATGCTGTCAAAGCGCTTCCTAGATAAATGTGTAACGTTATAGCTTGCCGCCATATTGAGGGGATGAAATGTATAAGCTCATTTATTCTGTTTAATGTATATGTACGTCAAACTAATCAATACTATTTAACTAGCAGCCAGGTGCTTTATACATGAACTGTTGCTAATGCTAAAGCGTTAGCCGTTCGGCTAAAGATAATATCATGGAACCGTGTATCAGGTTCATCTCGCACAAAACAAAGATAATAAATACTATCTGAGGGATACTATTAAAGGGCATTAACACAGTTCATGCAAAACTGTAGTTATATGTTGTTCAGCGGCTTATAGCTTTAACGCTCTGTTAGACTGACCTCAGCTCAGCTAATGCTAATGTACAATTTAATTGACTGACAATAACGGCAGAAGAAACGTGGGAATTACATCATCCTGAGCTCCGCACATTTTATTTTTACAATGTAACTTAGTATGTAGTTGGTGCACTACCTATCATAAACGTACTAACGTTATTACCTATTCTGTGAAGTTACATTTTAGTAATGTAAACCATTCAGTACAAGTACCATGGTATTACCGTCTCGTACACCTGCACCATTGTAATACCACAGCATTGCTTTGTAAGCAAGATGTTAATTTATTAAACTGCAAACCTGCAAAAATCGCAGTTTTTGTTGTGTTAGTGCAAATGGATTTGATGCAAATTTGATTGTTATTGTGTTTATACTGTTGTGTATAATTTCGACTTTAAGTAGCCTATCTATGAGATGTTTTGGAAATAGTCACTATCATCATTATGTTTTGGCTATAAATGATAAACAATTGTATGATTCTTCGGGATGTGTTTTGACCAACATTTTGCACAAATATGAGCTTGACAGGTATCGCTGGTTAAGTTCAGCAAAGATTTGCAAAAATATGAGTTTGACTGTCACAGGAATCGTTCAGTTTTCCTTAACTTCTCACCCCAAAATGAAAATTCTGTCTTTATTTAGCAGCTACTCACCCTCATGTCGTTCCAAACCCGTAAGAATTTCGTTCATCTTCGGAACACAAATAAATATGTTTTTGATGAAATCTGAGAGCTTTCTGTCCCTCCGTTGACACCTAACAGTTACGCAACTACCACTTTAATGCTTCTAAAAGTTCATAAAGAGATCGTAAAAATAATGCATATGAATTGAGCGGCTTAGTCCAAATTTTCTGAAGAGACTCGTTCGGCTTTTATTCACATACATTCATAATCATTCATCAACACATCAGTTGTTGTGGTAAACAGAAGTTCAAGGACGTCCGCTTGACGTGCGAGAACCAATGAGGTTCATTATTGTGTTACGCAGCACTTTAAACTGTCATTAAACTGTCAAACATGGTTGTTTCGCACAAACCGTTCTGTCTGTCAGCCGCACGTGTTTATCCGCCTGCGCAGCACAATCCCTCAAGAATTAAAAGTCATTGCCTGTTTATTTTCGGTAGCTTTTGGGTTTGCCAGAATGTTCAGGCTTTGAATGGTGTCTCTGGACTCTGTTCTCTTGAAAGTCTCCCAGATTCGGTAATAGACAGAGAGAGTGAGTGTGCGAATGCAGTGGAGAGAAAGAGACTGTCAGATTGAGACTAAAACCTATGTGCTGGAATGGGATAGAGACTTTTTAAACTCTGATAAATGGGAATAATTCTATAATTTACTCACTCTCATGTCTCTCAAATGTGTGTGTGTGTGTGTGTGTGTGTGTATATATATATATACATATATATATATATATATATATATATATATATATATATATATATATATATATATATACATGGCTGACATTAAGCCTTTTCATGTGCTTGTCCTTCGGACAATTAAATCTGTCATTCACTTGTCCGAGTAAAAAAGTTGCTTGTCCGGATTTTTTTTATTAAATGTAAATGTTATTTATATAATTTATGAAGTAATATTCTCATCACTGTTCAATCACCTTTGACATTTTTAAATCTGCATATTGTCATATCTGCACATTTAATAATAATAAGACACTATAATAGAATAAGGTGGATAAGGCGGTTTCCCCTGTTAGGGCTGATCAAATTAAATAATTTCTGCTGAAAAACTACAACTGCATTAAATAATGTTATGTGATTGTTTTAATCACATTATTAAAAAAAATTATAAAAAAGAATGAGTGGTCATTGAATCTTTGACTCAACCGATTAGTTCAAAACACTGAACCATGGTTCTGCTGTGATCTTTGTTTAGAACTATTTTCGCTGCTGAAACAGAACAAAAACAATATTGCATCTAAAATGTAAGCGACTTTGATTTGAATTATTAAACTGTTGTATGAAATCAGTGTCATATTTCAATCATGATGGTATTCAGGAAAACAGCACTCTTGGTCGTGTGATGTTGCTTAACTGTATCATGTGTTATAAATATAAAAACTCCACATTTTGAATTTTCACTTGCATCTTTAAAATAATCCTCTTGTTGCGGAAAAGTGTTAATGTCGAGCCCTGTGTATATATATATATATATATATATATATATATATATATATATATATATATATATACAATTTTATGTTATTTTTGAGTAAACAGCTCATTTAAGCCATATGAATCCTCATTCCAGTATAAAACGCCATTAAGCTGCCCATTAGAGATGTTTCAGTTTCAAAGAAGCCTGATCCTTTTGGTAAAAAATGTTCTCAACTCAGCTTAAGTTATAATATCTGTGGGTTTGACAGCAAAGAGGCGCTTGGATCTTATAAAAAGAGAACATTGTATTGATATCATTGGTATAGTTCTCTTTCTCAGTCCGTTTTTTATGAAATCTCTTGCATCATGTCTTAATGAGTTCCCAACACTCTTGAGTAGTATATGTGTAGCATCTCTGTGAGATTGTACTGTCATCATGTTTAATGTAATATTTATAGAAATGCATGAACAGTAGGCACTCTGGAGGTAAATTCCTGGGAGGAATGTTTCCGCGCTGTGGTGTAGTCACAGGGGCACCATTGACAAAAAAGAGCTCTTTGTAAGGCATAGACCACTAGTATAACCCTTGAACCCTCTGGTGTCAGAGTTCAAAAGTCCAGAATCCACCTCTGTTGGCAAAGGGTTCAATTGAACAGATTTCTAAAGAATGACCCTCTAGCTTGCTGTTAGCAGGGATGTGTTTAAGGAGGTTAGTTTAGTTGGTAACACATTACAATAAGGTTCAATTAGTTAACATTAGTTAATGCATTTAGCATTTAAAAAAAAATCAGTTTAAAGGTTTGGGATTGGTAAAATAATTGTTTTTCCATTTTAATACATTTAAAATGTAATTTGTTCCTCTGATGGCAAAGTGAAATTTTCAGCTTTATCATCATTCTAATAATTGTGTAAATTTACATTAATGTATTATGAACAAACATGAAGTAGCAATGATCAATAATGTATTTACACATTAACCCAGATTAATACATTCTGTAATTTGTTTTTGAAATATCTAATTTATTAACTAATGTTAAATTAATCAAACCTTATTGTAAAGCCCTACTGCTTGGGATGCCTTGTGCCAAGTCAGAATCATAATTATGTTTTAATTGGGAATGTTGGCAGTGCATGTGGATTTTTTTTACTATAAAGCTTTTATTTTAAATCGCATCTCGTATTGCCAGTTTATGAAGCAAAAAAAAAAATAAAAAAGTTACAATTTTCCCATAATTCTCTGTGGCTGCATGAGAACGATATAAGATAGATAATGCTTTTAATATGCATCAACTGCTCTAAAAAGCATTTGGTTTTTATCAGCAAGATGAAAGCTCATCCATTTTGTCCTACTGAAATCACTTTACAAAACAATAAATGAGGTCCACACACATTTAGTTACATGCTGTGTTTGCCCAGATCCCTGGATGCCCGCCGGTGCCCTCGCCCTGGCCGCACACGCAGACTCGATGGCCATCAGCTGACCCCTCCCCCCAGGATGACAGTGAGAGAGCGGCTTCGGCAGAACATCTCGGCCGCCTTCTACCGGCATGGCTTGCTATGCGCCTCCTACCCGGTTCCCATCATTCTCTTCACCTCTGCCAGCATCCTGACCTGCTGGTGAGTCTGATGAATCCTTCATGATTTTTAATAAGACCAGGAAGTAATGGGATTGGGAAGTATTGTGATTGAGATGTGAACTAATCTGGGACGAGGTGACCACTGGGCCACAGATTTGATGGCCTTTGTCAATGTTGAAGTTCTTCTGTGGGTCAGGAAAATGAACTTATCTGTGGGTGGGATGTGTTCAGGTGAGAGAGGGTCACAAACGAATGAAGCTGGCTTGTGGTCGGTTGTTTTTGCACAGTTTGATTCGAAAGCAAGATCGTGCCAAGAGAACTGTGTGTAGCACAAACACAAAAGTGGAGCACTGAGCAGGAGAGAAAGTTTTTCTCATGCCTTCTGTTTTTGCCTCTGTCAGTAAAATGTGAATTAAATCTCTGAAGCTTTGTATAAAGGACAAAATCCATGTGGAGAAGAGTGAGTGTGTGAACATTTCTCTCAGAGAACAGTCCAGTGTCTCCAGCTGTCTGGAGGAACAGAAGTAAGCTTTGTGAAAATGTCAACTACTTGTCACTTCAGATGCCCGAGTTCTTTCTGAGCTGGAGAAGCGAAGGTACCGGGCAGTTGCACAGAATAGCTCAGCCTTAAGACAAATATTAAAGGAATATTCTGAAGTAAACACAATTTACTGATTATGGATGGATTATAAAAGCAGAATGTGAAGATTGTATTTCTTAAATCTAAAGAGGTTTTATAAATGTGTCATTATAATCACTGCAATAGCACTTGTTATTATAAGTAAGATGTTTCTGTCTGAGCAGAAATTGTATATATATGTCTTCAACAGTTGGTGTAATTCTTAAAGTTTACTGTAAAAGAGTAATAAACAAGATAATTCATAAAATTGTTATTACTCAGTTGCTCCGTTTACTGGCTGTATATGGAGTTGGTGCAAAATTATATGTATCTCTTTGCACAATTCTTATACACTATTTTTATTGTAAAGGCCCGTTCACACCTGGGACGATAACTATTGTAAGACTGGAAAAACTGGAAGAACTGAGGGCTACAAAGGAAATTACCATTTGAACTCACTCTTGTGGACCATTCGAGGCGCACCTCAGAATCATTCTAATATACATCTCTTTCCCTCGACCCCCACTCCCACCCACTCTTGGTGAGATCACCCAAACTAACACAAGAATCTATATGGTTTTAATGTGAACAATTATCATACAGTTTTATACATGTTTGGTATAGTTTTAAATGTCCCGGTGTGACTGTTACAAATGTCTCATTCCCAAAGAATTAAACCAATAGGTAATAAAGTTCTTAAAGGTTCATTGTGTAGGAATTTCTCCCATCTAGCGGTGAAATTGTATTTTGCATTCAAACGAATTGTGCTCTCCAGCGCCTCGCTTTTTCAAATGCGTGTTGCATCTATGGTAGCTTTTATGTACCAAAAAGCTATGACAGGATGTCTTCTAATAGCACTTCGTCGAGTTTTCCTTCGGGTGAACAGGTTTGTTATTTCAAACAAACTACAACAAACAAACGAATGTTAAAGTATGAATTACTGACTGACTTGCCGGGGCAGTGACAAGCGCCGCTCACTGCTCTGCTCCTCCGTTTCTGCTGCTTTCAGTCACGTGACGCTGGCTCTGAATGAAAACGCGCTGTGGAAATGCGTTGGCCTAGTACTTTTTGACCCTATCTGCTATTATAGTTTTTGAAGATGGCGGAACTACATGGAAGTTTACATTTATATACATGGTCACATGTATATAAAGATAATAAATTCTTCGTTTACGAGGATGAGTCATATAATTGGCAGAGGTATTTGTACACCATTGAGGACATATTTATGAATAAAAATATTGATTCTAGATAATAAAATGCCTAAAAAAACTACACATTGTCCCTTTAAGAGTTTAGAAATATCTTGCACACAGAAGGGGATGACTTTCAAGCAAATGGCCCTCTGCACACAAAAGATGTGACCTCTGAATGCAAATTACCATTGTTAGCCACATGTTCCCATGTGAAAGAGGTTCTGGCTATATAATGGAATGCAGCAAAAAGATCAGGGCCTTTTCTGTACCTCAGAACAGCCCGTGAGGCTGAGAGTCGTCGAGACTCTCAGCTTCATGTATTTCTTAAATGTCGGGTTAACATTTCTCCTCTGTATTCCAGAGCATTTGATGTTTTGTATTGTTTATCTATGAACTGATTATGAAATTGTAATGATACATTTACCTGACATAATAAATTGTTACATTTGATCATTCTAATTAGAGTTAAAAGGAATAGTCAAACATTCGCTCACTTTTAATGATGCAGAAAAAATGTAGGCTGGAGACTCGGTTCTATCCATCAGTTGTTTTTGATTTTGGGATGTGGGTGTTGCACTCAAAAATGAATGTGATTGTTCAGGGGTTGGGTTTAACAGGACTAAATGATTGAAGAAGTCAAATGAAATGCAGTGCATTTTCATTTCATGACAACTTGAATATTTCATTCTAATTCTGTGAGAATATAGAAGTTAACAATAATTACAGAAATTGTTTAATTGGATTCACTCGCATAACTATTTTTTCCAGCTGATGGATGATAAAAACATAGACGGCCAACCAACTTTAAATAATTTGAGAGTATTTAAATCATCAGATGATATAACTGCAGTGTGCTTTTATAATAAACAGAACATTAATTGTGCATTGATGTGAATGCAAATATAATGAACTCATCTACCCTGGTGCTATCACAAGGCTGCAGCCCACCTGACAGAAATATTTAAGTTTGATTTGAGAAAACATTTCTTTAATGAAAAGCCATGGAAAGAGCTTGAGGCCTGTTTAGGAAAGGACACTCAGGTATTGTAGTTTGTACAGCAGCCTTCTGATGTCCCTGACTGTTACCCTGATGTCAACAGTGTCATGTGTTTTAAACCTGATTCCCTTCAGCCGGTGCTCCTCTCTTTAAAACTCCCGTTTTGGGCGGGGGATTTTCAGGGCATTTCAAGACCTATTTTAAGGGGAGTGACAGATGTTTCTTTTGTGTGAAGTAGGGGCTGCTCAGAAAGTCCATCTGGAGGGTTTCCCAGTCCCTCAGTGTTTGTGCTGCAGACAGTATTGTGCGCTGTCTTGTGCAATCACTTTTTCCTAGAAAGTATAGCGATAGTTATCTACTTTTTGTAACCTTATCCTTCTGAAATCTTACTAGCCTGAGGATGTTGCAAATGACAAATTATATTGATCTGTGCTCCCTCCTGGTGCATTTTTGCTCCACCTGTGTGTGACTGAGTGAATGCTTTAAGACTGTCAGTAAGAAATGCATTATTATTACCCTTTTCATTCAAACATGATTTGTGGTACAGTCTTTGTATGGGCTCTATGTCATAAGAGAAAGCCAGCCTTCTGTTTGGAGATATCTTGTCTGTGAAGAATGCAGCTTGACGTTGGTAATAAAGATTGATTTGTTATTCTGTAATCATGCTTTCTTTTACAGTTACCCTCTGCTGAAGCTGCCTCTGCCTGGAACAGGGCCTGTCGAGTTCACCACTGGAATACGAGATTACTTGGTCCCATCCCATGAGTCTCAGGGCGATCTTTTGGAGCGCCCTGATTGGGTAACATGAAATGCTTGTTTGATACACAACAATATAGACTAGTGTCAAAAATATTGAAATTTATATATATATTGTGACGAATCAGACATATCAGGCAGATCTATTTGCAACAATTTAATTGACTGACTTCAAGCAAACATATAGCGTTTCAGAAAAGGTGAACACAAGGCAGATAATCTTGAAAGGTCCAGTCTGGGGCCCAGGGCGGTGGAAAAACTCAGGCTCGAAGTCAGGCTTGATACAGGACGGGTAGCAGACGGCAGGAAAGCCGGGGACAGGCTAGGTTCAGGGCGGACTGCGAGAGTCAGAGTCCGGGAACAGGCACAGATCGCTAGGCAGGCTGCAGACAGTCAGAATGGTTAGTAACAGGCTTGAATCGGTAACACAGACAATCAGAGATAACTAGAGAAGGCTCAGACATGCAACACGGGGTGAAACAATACTTCGCACAGGACGCCGAGTTAATGAGGCAGATATAGCCTAGGGACAAGAGTTCATACAGAACAGGTGGAATGTAATCAGAGCATAACGATCCATACTGAGCTGAAGTATGAGACACTCAGTACTCAGGAGAGAGAGCACGGGACTGAAAGTACAGGGAATCACCAGGGCAGGACGCCGTAACAGAAAAAAAATAAAAAAAATGTTATATATATATATACATGTGTATATATATGTGTGTGTATATATATATGTGTGTATAAATGATTCCAATACTCCTTTTCTGCAGTATCGATACACCGATACCAGCTGCTCGTTCTCACTCTCTCTTCTCTCTGATGGCAAATTGACAGTTTGACACACATCTGCCTCCTGTCACTCACTCGTCTCATTCTCTCTGGTTGAATAGTGTTGGTGTTAAGCCAGGTCCTGAATTTCGGCGGGGGGTTACGGGTATTGCACATAATTTTACTCATTCCTGCAGGTTTTGCTCTCACGCCAAAAGCACACGCACCACTGATCTATATAAGTGGCGGGCACATAAAGCCGCCACTCAAACAGCTTACCAGTCCCTAATTTAGTTTTTTTTTTTTTTTGTAGCTTATTGCACTTAAAAGGTCAAATGCACACAAAATTGTGTCAATATGTCCATCTTGGCGAGTATTATGGTGTAGACAAACGGTCAGTTTTGGAATGTAAATAGTTGAAAAAGAAAATGCCTATTGTGTATTTGTGCTTATATTATTACTGACTGTTTACTTGTCTTTTTTTGTAAATTTAGTTTAGAGTTCAAAATAAAACCTTCTTGTGCTGTGTAAGCTATTGCAGCAAAATTATCCAAAAATTATGAGATAATAAAAATGTATTGTTTTCCCCATGGTATTGAAAATGGTTTAGAATATCGGAATTTTTCAAGGTATTATATGGAAGTTAGAAATTCCAGTATCGTGACAACACTTATATACACTACCGTTAAAGTTTGGGGTCATTTAGATTTATTTTTAAATAAATTAATACTTTTATTCAGCAAGGACACATTAAATTGATCAATTCTTCTTGCAGTATCAGGGTCCTCCGGTGGCTTACATACAGCAGGTGTTGGTCAAAGCAGCAGTCTCGCCATGGGACAACAGTCTGGTTCCTGTGGACGTGTTCCGCTCTCCCCTTGGGCGCGTTTTCAGTCTTCTGGAGGAGATCAGAAACCATGTTTACACTGACAGGTCAAAGCTTTCCACCCTGACTTTTTTGACATCTTGACTAATTTTGACCACACATTTTTCAACCTCATTCTTTCCTGTTTTCATCACTTCTCTCTTCTTAGAAGTTTGGAGGCGCTGTGCTTGCAGGTGACGGACCTGTTGCCAGGGTTGCGGCGCATGCAGGCGGTCCTTCCAGAGCACGGCTGCCTGCTGGTATCCCCTGGCAACTATTGGCAGAATCGGCGTGACCTGTTTGATGCAGATCCAGACCTCCTGAAGACAATCCACCAACATGAACCCAAAGGCCTTCATACTTCAGCCACCCTTAGAGGCAGGAAGCTGCCTAAATACAAATTAATTCTGGCCTGAATTAAGTTTATTTAGGGTCTGTGCTCTCATCCCATTTTTACTGTGTGATTTTCAGACTTACTCTTTGGTGTCCCGGGGAAGCAGACGGGTGTAAGCCTGTACGGCAGGAAGAGAGTGGTGACATACACCATCACAATTGCACTAAGCTCCTATGATGCAAGGTCAACCTTTGTAATATTTCAAATTCTAATTTTATTTGCTAAGACAACCATCGCATTTTCTATATCTTCTAATCTAGATCATCTAGTCCTAATAATGTTTGTTGTGAACAAAGCATTGTTTCTAAACGCATTGTTTCCTTTTGGTTGTGTGTGTTTCTGAACAGGTTTGTAGCTAGTCTACGAGCCCGTCTGAAACAGCTTCATCCTTCAGCGAACTTGACTCTGCGTGAAGACCACATGGTGCACGTTCATTTCAAAGAGGAGATTGGCATCGCTGAGCTCATCCCTCTTGTCACCACCTACATTATCCTCTTTGCTTATATCTACTTCTCCACCCGTAAGCTGTTATTTGGAGAAAGAGTTTTATTTGCTTTACTTTGTTCTGGAACGTACACCACCTGTCAAAAGTTTGGTGTCTACATGGTTGAACGTAATTTGTTACAATTGTACATGCTGAGTTAGAACAGAGAGTATAACTGTGTCTCATTGATTTTAAGACAATTGATGATTTTCTCTTAACATGCTTGTAGAAGATTCCAGAAATTTTTATTTATTGGGCCTCATACTTTCAGTATTTTATGTGCATTTAGATCAACATTTCAGTGTAAGAGAGTTTCGGGCAACTTGACAGAAATATTACCAGTGCTTATATTCATATGTTGGATAATTATATGCACTCGTCTCTTTTTTTGCCTCGAAAACATTTGGTGTTTTTTTGCAACATATTGAACATTATTCTTATAAATTCTGCTGTGATGTGCTATTATTGGATGCATCAAACAAATTGGTATGATTTTCATCTTATGCCATTGTTTTCCAACAAAAGTGTAAATATTAATCCCTGCCTTTTATTTTTAATTATTTCTAGAAAAAGCAACTAAAATAAGTCCAGCCAGACAAGCCGTCAGAAATCCTTATTGTTGAGACTTGATTTGTGTCCATTCTTGTTATTGTACTTCATGGGAATAGAACAATTGATCAGAATCATTGTGGACTTAGTACTCGCCAGAAACATTATTCACAGTTTTCTGGCATTCTCCAGATCTCCATGGATGGTTCATATATCTCTAATAAAATTAGGCATGGCCGTAACCACCATAGGCATAATCAATATTAGATTTTTTTTCAGCATGAGAATAATAGTGAATGTGTATCCACACATTGTGAATGAATTTTCAGTCATTTTTAACAGCTTTGATATTAGGAAGTATTATGAAAAAGTGTTGAAATTGGCCATATTGCCAGGACTCCCGACAAAGCAGTGAGTTGGCAGCAGAAAACTTTCAGATTAGCATAGCTGTTTGGTTTCTGACTGAATTTCGCCAAAAGGTGTTTCAGTTTGGCCGGGCGATTATCCCCAGAACAGCACGTTTAGCATCACAAACTCATGTCTGCGTACCCACATTCCAGCAGGATTTTACATGGATGTTCAAAAGCTTAATGAGTTTGTTATTGTAAAATGCTTTTGGTTAATTTAATTGCACTCGTTTGATCCTTCCCTCTTACTTTACAGGAAAGATCGACATGGTTAAGTCCAAATGGGGCTTGGCGCTGGCTGCTGTTGTGACGGTTCTCAGCTCTCTGCTCATGTCTGTGGGACTCTGCACCTTGTTTGGCCTGACGCCCACGCTGAACGGAGGGTAGGAGTTCAGCTAAAACACACCTTTATTCATATACCACTAGAATGATTCATATCACTGGGCTGATATTTACTTAATCCCTTTAGAAATTAAAATTTCACTTTTGATCTTTGAGCAGGTTGATGTATAACCAATTGTCGATAATAACAGTGATTTAGGGTAATTTCATTGCCAGGAAGTGTTTGAGTGGGCAGGCATAGTTTCCCGCCAGCCTATAAGGTTGCATGTATGGACATACAATCACAGTGGTGTGAGCTCAAGCCTTCCAAACAAATTTGGCTTAGTTCACCTGGTTCACCAGGCTACAGTCAATAATTAGACGCCATCTATGTGCCACATGCGTACACCATGTTGATCCTAGATAAAACATGGCTGCGGAAGGTCAAGTCTTCAGCGTTCTGAAAATAATTGCTGTCAGCTAGAGTAAATTTATGTTCAACTTTATCTATTCATCTATTCAATTATCTATTCAATAATGAGCTTGTGTATTTATTCCTGACGCAGCACACATTCAATTTGTTATACATGGGTGTATTTTTTTCACATCAAACATTATATTAATTATTATTTTCTTACTTTCTGGTTAGTTTTAATAGATTTTCAAAGGTTTATTAGTTTTATCTGCTGCTGTTTTTCAGGGAAATATTTCCCTACCTTGTGGTGGTAATTGGTTTGGAGAATGTCCTTGTCCTCACCAAATCTGTTGTGTCAACGCCTGTTGACCTTGAAGTCAAGCTGCGTATTGCTCAAGGTCAGAGATGATGTCATCACTGTTACAATATGTACACTGAATTTTTCTCTCCTAGTTTTTTGAATATAAGTAAAACCCATTCGGTGTAGTTATCTATCTATCTATCTATCTATCTATCTATCTATCTATCTATCTATCTATCTATCTATCTATCTATCATCTAATCAATCAAATATTTCATAGAAAGTATTGGATGTTAAAATTACACCAAATTAAATGTAATCTACCCCATCAAAGGTCGGTATATTTAAAAAAAAAAAAAATTTGTCCCTTAAGGTCTAAGCAATGAGAGCTGGTCTATCATGAAGAATATGGCCACTGAACTGTGCATCATCCTCATAGGATACTTCACATTTGTACCAGCAATTCAGGTGAAGCTCTTCTAAATAACAAGTACATGACTTGTTTTTGGTTGCCGATTGCAAACAACCTTTGCTTCTTTTTAGGAGTTCTGTCTGTTCGCTGTGGTCGGTTTGGTGTCCGATTTCTTCCTCCAGATGTTTTTCTTTACCACTGTGCTGTCTATTGACATCCGCCGCATGGAGGTGAGAACCACCCACACATGGAACATTCTGGAAAGTTGCTTTTACAATTTCATGAGAAATGCATGAATCATTCATTGCTTCATCTGAGTGTCTTGTCCTTATTGTTCAATTTTATTGTGTCAGCTCTCCAAACTGTCTTCTCATGTCTTCACACATATAGTTGGCTGACCTGAACAGGCGTCTCCCGGCTGAAGCGGGGATGCCTCCATCTAAACCGGGCCCTTTACGTCCACGAGAGACGCCTCCGCCGCCCCGCCCCTCTCCCCACACAATCACCCTGCAGGCTCCTGCATTCCGGAACCTGCGCTTGCCCAAGAGGCTCAGGGTGGTTTACTTCTTAGCCCGTACTCGCCTGGCACAACGGATTATCATGGTAAAAATTACTCACATTAACGGTGCATTGTAACATTCTGCGTAGCTAGATAAATGCGTGCTATTATTAGGCACATACCCAAGTGTTTATTCGGAATGTGGAAGATAAAGTATTAGCGCGCTTACTGGATGACATGGAGGCGCCAACGCGATCACTTGCATTTATTTCCTGATAACAGCAGAAACAACTAAAAATACTCAGACATTTTTAGTCATACAGAGTAATACATCATTCGAAATGTACCCTGTAAAAGGTCTACTTTCATTTGTGTAAACTCACAATAATAACAAAACGTTGTGCTTTTGTAAAATAAAGACAACAAACTGGATGCATTTTCTGCAGTCTTGGTGAACTGCCATTGACTCAGAAAAAAATAGTTTAATAATTAATTCCCCCCAGTATATATTTAGTAATTAAATTAATATAAACATGCGATTAATCGACTAATGGCTTAAATTAATGACTACTAGTCGACTAGAAAGAATTTTAGTTCGGTGCAGCCCTAAATATTACACACAATTACTGTTTTACTGTATTTTTGATCAGCCTTGGTGAGCATAAGAGGCTTCTTTCAAAAACATTAAAACATCTTATAGACCCTTACAGGTAATTAAATTAAATGAATTAAGAAAGTTATTGAAGCATTTTAATGCTATCTAAATGTGTTGTTTATTTATTTAATAGGTTGGCACTGTTATCTGGATTGGGATCTTAGTCTACACGGACCCTGCTGGTCTTAGGACTTTCCTTGCTGCCCAGGTGTCAGAGCAGAGCACTCTTGGGGAGGCGGGGCTTCCTCCTCACCTGGGCGTGGCTCCAGTATTTCCTGGTGGAGACCCAACCAGCACACTGAGTGTGCTCCCTGCCCCTGAACCCACCCCTCTACCCGAGAACCAATCCCATGGCCACCGAGCAGCCCGCCCAGGAGTTGCCCCTGTCTCCAGTCCCCAGATTACTTGGGGCCCTGAGGATGAGGAGCTATGGAGGCGGCTTTCCTTCCGTCACTGGCCCTCACTCTTTAGCTATTACAATATCACTCTTGCAAAGAGGTGTGCTACTTTCTCACCTCATGATAATTAATTAGAGTTCAGGCCCTCTCTTATCAATCTCAGTTTATCTGTATGTAACATACTTATTTTCCTCTCTGATTCCCTCAGGTACATTAGCATTCTTCCAGTCATCCCCGTCACGCTCCATCTCAGCCCACAAGAAGCCATAGACACACGTCACCCCCAGGACACACACCACGCTCCTCCTCCCAGCATCAAGACCTCCGATCTGCAGACAGACTTCACACTCTACAAGTCAGTGTCTCACTTCAGCTATTTGGCCATATACCATAATACCTGCTTTTATTAGTGTAACTCATTCACAAGTTTAGGAATTTAAAAAAATAATTACTGAACTAAACTTTTCAGAATTCTATATACAGTATTTGTACAGTGCAACATCAAAGAGCTTGTTTAGAGCTTGTTTACATTTTAGACATGTCAAGTTGCGATACTGAACAGGATCACATGGAGATGCCAAAAAAAATCCCTAAACCAACCTCCTTGACCTGACTGCGTTTGTTTACTACTGTACACTGATCCATTCAGAATTACTAAACAGCAACATACACATGATAGATAAAAACATTGTCCTGAATGTGTGTGGAAACAATGTGAATGTGCATAATACAATTTGCGATCAGTATGTTGATTGCATTAATAAGATCGGACTCGTACATGCTTACTGTACAACTCCTGTCACTGTAATCGTCTTTACCTTGATTCACATTGATACCTTGAAATCACATTAAGAAATAAAAAATTTTCTCCAAAACAATTTCTTTTTCCCACCAAATTATACATATATATATATATATATATATAGATCAGACAGTGGTCATTCATTGTTAAGCTGTAAGTTGCTCAATGACTTTTCTCAGAAAGCTTGTACTACTGCTTTCCTTTGTGGTTTTTCTGTGAACAAACCTCATGGTCAAACTATTCGTCTAGACAAACAAATGCTTACATTCTTCATATATACATGGGGGGAAAACTGTTACTGGTTAACTATGCACTCTCATTCATATCTCATGCTAGCACACGCTGGAGGTCCAAATATGTAACTGCAGAGACAAACAATAGTCTTTCTTATTCACAAACAACACACTCTGAATGTGGTGTTCAAGGTCATTTTTCAAAGGCCTCACTCTTATCTATGAGGCCGTTATGGTTGTTAGATACACATCAGATATATATATATCAGACATATCTATATATTTATATATTATATAAAGACCTATAAATGTAGGTCAGTTTGCTCTAAAATGTGGCCCCTCCCACTAATGCTTCTCTTGGCCCCCTGGCTGGGTTTCCTTTGTTTTCTGTGCTGCATTTATCCTGTGAGGACTGATCAAGAATGTGAGCATATGCTTAGATGTAGTCCAACTTTCTGGATGTAATGCTTACCTTTGATTTCCTTTTTGTGGAGGTGGGTGAACTGGAATTTCAAGAGAGACTGGTTTTACAGTGAATCATTCATTCATTAAAGTGTGTAATTTCTGAGGGAGTACAGTATCAAACAGAGTTGGGGAAAAATAAAAGACAGGTTTCTCAAACAGGCCCCCATCTTGCATCATTTGGACCAATAGGTAGTTTGTACTATAATTTTTATTATTCTGTGTTAACATCATTTATTATAATGTGTGTGTTTGTACAGGGTGGCAGCTCTTGGACTTTTCGCCGGTGTGGTGTTAGTGCTCTTACTCTTCTGTTTGTATCGTGTCCTTTGCCCTCGTAACTACGGGCAGAACGGGGTGCCCCATGGTCGCCGTCGCCGTGGAGACCTGCCCTGTGACGAGTACGGTTACTCTCCGCCCATCAGCGAAATTTCCCCTCTGCTGCTGAGAGGCCACAGCATGGTGAGAGTCGAGTCAACATGCAATTACGTTTCTTCTATGTAGGAACTCTGAGATATATAAAAGTACCTTTGGCACCTCTCCTCAGGACATTGAGTGTCTGGCTAGTGATGGCATGCTGCTGGCCAGCTGTTGCCTGGCGGGACAGATCCGTGTGTGGGACGCACAAACAGGAGACTGTCTTACTGTTATACCTAACAATGGGTAAGGAAATGCATAAATATTTCCTTAATATACATAGATAGATAGAGAGAGAGAGATTTAGTCTATTTTAAAAATGTAATTTATTCCTGTGATGCAAAGCATCAATACTCCAGTCTTCAGTGTCACATGATCCTTCAGAAATCATTAAAATATGCCGATTTGGGGGTCAGGATTTTTTTTTTTTATATATATATATATATTGTCAATGTGGAAAATAGTGCCGTTTAATATTTTTGTGGTAACAGAAATTCTTTGATAAATGGAAAGTTCAAAAGAACAGCATTTATTTGAAATAAAATGTATTACTTTTCATCACTTTTGATCAGTTTTAAATGAATGCATAATGAATGCGTTTTCTTCATGAATCAATTTCTTCAAAAAATAAATTTACTGACCACAGACCTTTGTTTATATATGTATAATGTTTATATGTGTGATATTATTTATTGTTAAAGGAGTAGTTCACTTTTTAAAAAACTTTTGCTGATAATTTACTCACCCCCATGTCATCCAAGATGTCCATGTCTTTCTTTCTTCAGTCGAAAAGAAATTAAGGTTTTTGATGAAAACATTCTAGGATTTTTCTCCATATAATGGACTTCATTGGGACTTCATTCTTTCAACGAACGAAATTACTCGAAAAAAGATTTGTTCATTTTGATGAACGAGTTCGAACAGGAGAGTCTCGAACGTGCATCACAGAACAGAGCAAGGCGAGCATTTGTGCTTATAAAACTTAAACTTTTTTATTTATTTTTGAAATGACCGATCGTTTCGCAAGATAAGACCCTTATGCATCGTCTGGTGTCGTTTAAAGCCATTTGAAGCTGCGCTGAAACTGTCATTTGGACCTTGGACCGTTTGGTATCCAATGAAGTCCATTATATGGAGAAAAATCCCAGAATGTTTTCATCAAAAACCTTAAATTCTTTTCGACTGAAGAAAGAATGACATGGGGGTGAGTAAATTATCAGCAAAAGTTTTTTAAAAACTTTAATAATATTACATGTAAAACAAAATGTAAATGTTATGTGTGTGTATCTACTGTAAGTCTGCGCAGGAGCAGCAGCAGCAGTGGTTGTTGGGAGCATCGTGACGGCTGGGATCACATAAGTGCTTGTGAGGCCGAGGGCTTCCTGGGAGCAGACTTTCGGGAACCAGGAGGAGCTATGGGAGGGCCAGATGTAGATATTTTTCCAATAAGGAGGAGGACCACTCCTGCACACCCTGCACTGTTTGGGGACCAGCCAGACCTCACCCCTCTCATCGACACTAACTTTGGGCCTCTGCCCCCATCACATGCTGTGGTCAACAGCTCTGGCTTTGACTTTGGGGGACTGGTGGAGAAAGCGTACCAGGAGCATGAGCCCTCGCCAACACTGGCCTTTCCCCCATCTTCTCCAGCTTCACAGCAAAGGCGACGTAGCCTTGGGGACCAGCCTGTCTTACCACCAGAGCATCCCTCGAAGAGCAGTGGCGACTGGGACAGCTCAGTATGGGCCATGGAGCTAAGGGGCAACCTCATTGCCACGGGCCGCAGCAGCGGCAAACTGGAGGTGAGAGAAAGAGAGGGCTTTTATATGGATAACATTTTGAACCATCAATGTACATTAACCTGTCCTCCTAATTTCATGTTTCTCTTTCTCCTTTCAGCTGTGGGATGCGGTAGAAGGATCATTACGATGCTGTAATGAAGATGGATTATCTGGAATCACTGCCTTGGCTTTTCTTAACAACAGGTGTGTTCACAACAACCTGAAGCTCACACACAGACACAACCACTCAACTTTTTCCTGCTAACGGGGATATTTTCATTTGCAGAATTGTGGCGGCCCGTTTAAATGGCTCACTGGATTTCTTCACTGTGGAGATCAACAAGCCTCTCGGGTTGCTTCAATATCGCGGTGAGTCGTCAAAATATTCGAAAAAGCATATTAAAATACAGTGTTCCCACAGTCTTGTAAAACATGGAAAAATTAGGGAATATAGTGTAATATCTAGGCCTGGAATAGTCGTGCAAATAAAGTCTTGGAGGTGAATTTTTTTATATAGGGAAGATACATTTATTTGTTTGTACTAATTTTTTACAGGTAAACTTTTTTTGTTTCTTTTTGTGATTTGTATAAAATTATTTTTTAGAAATCTTCAAACCCTAAAAATAGGAAGATAAACTCTGACAGTTACTCAAAGGGGAAAGTGAAGGTCTAATGTGAAGAGGCATTTTAAGCAATTTCCCTGGTTTTGTGTGTCAGGACCCCCAGGCCGAGGCAGTCTGCCCCCCTCCCCCTGTTACAGCAGCGAGGATGTGATCAGCTGTCAGCTGACCCGCTCAGTGCAGTGTGCCCACCAGAAACCCATCACTGTGCTCAAAGCAGCCGCCGGCAGGGTCGTCACCGGCAGCCAGGACCATACAGTCAGAGTAAGGGACACACACATTACATAAGGAATAGTTTGTTGACTGGTTTTAAAAATGATAAAACATGTTAAATATAGCAGAGAACACAATGCTCAGGTTACTGAAAACATTATTAGACACAGCATATTTAGTAAACATGTAAGGATGATCTGTGGTGCTTCTGTGAATGTCTTCAGCAGAGCTTCCTGTGGGCACAGATTATCTGTAGGCCTACAGTTAACTCATGCTTTAGTTTGTTGTTTATTTCATATTCTTCTTTTATAGGTGTATCGTTTGGAGGATTCTTGTTGCCTCTTCACCCTGCAGGGCCACTCAGGTGGTATAACTGCCATCTACATAGACCAGGTCAGAATCACATCACTAGATCACACACGTACACCAAGAATGCCATTCATATCTCTTCATTTCAAATACTGTGAATTAACTGAACAGACAGACTGACAGATAAATAAACAGATATTAGAAGATAAAAAAAAAGATAAATAAAAATAATTGTAAAAGAAAAAAAAAGAATTGCACAGAAACTTAAATTGCACAAAAATTCAAATGCGCAAATCTCATTTTGCATACAGAGATATTTTTGTTCAACTAAAATGTGCTGTGTTCAGGGATTAAAGTTCTCCGTCGCTACGACGGATTTCCGTTAATTGCAGCGAGTCTATGACATCCTTAATGTCTTAAATTCACTTTTCATAATGTTAAGGCCGTAAATACGCTTTCATTTCTCAAATAGTGTGATAAATGTCTTAATTTTAGTTTGAATAGGTCTTAAATTAAGGCAAGACGAGGTGTATTCACCCTTCTGAGGGGGATGTGATAAAGCCTGGATCGGAGCGAAACCACGTTCCTCTCTCCACTCTAACATTCTGTAATCACTTCGCTTATGATCCAGTCCGGGTTTTCAATTCCCGCTCACGGAAAAACTGCTCCGTGTTCACTCAATTAATCTTAGTTTTGGAGAAGTGCATGTCAGGCTACAGCTGGTTTGCTGCGGTCCGAATCCGAGCGAGTTTGTTCCCTGCGCCCCCCGCAGCGTTGGTCTGGTTTCACGTTCAACTTAATTCTATCGAACCCTGGTGCGTTTGCGTGCATATTACGTCAACGCAAACGTGCACGGCGCATGATAGAAAACAGAACGCGGGTCAATATTGGCCGTTTCTCAATACCAATAGGCTACGCAAACCTCGGACTTGCGTCCTTGATAGTTCGGACTTGGCAAGTTCGACTCGGGAGAACGAACTCCCGAGGACGCGAGTCCGGTTATTCTGCAAACGGATCCGCGGCGATCTTGGTTTCGTCACTCATCTCGCTCTGGCTACTCCGGTTATCTCTTTATGTATATTTTAGGCAACAATAAAATGAAATATGGTATAAAATACAACTCTGCCTCTTTTCATCAACAATAAAACGAAATATATACAAAACACCTCTTTTCATTTATAAATGAACATATTATCATAAACATATTAGGCCTATATATGGCCACACAAATGTGGTTCAGACAACGCACATTGATTATCTTCACTCCATATATTTATAACAACACGCAATATAAAACACAACCCTGCTTCTTTTTGTTTTCATTTTAAAAATATGAAACATTATTGATCATTAAAACTGACAAACTTAACAAACAGAGACAGGGTTGTATCATTTTATTTTATTATGCATGTACACATACAAGAGAATGCATAGTAAAATATATAAAGAATATTTTATATATTTTAGAATATATAACATTACACAACCCTGTTGCTTTTTGTTAAATGTCAATTTTAATTATCAATAATATCCATAAAAGTATAAGTAGCCTAATATGTAGGCTATAAGAAGCTATACAATGAGAAATAAAGCAAACAATTCAGTCAAACATTAGTCAGCTCTCTAATAGGCTACACAGTTAAAGTTAAATAGCCTAAATATATAAAGTTATGAAACTTCACTTTGTTTAATGGCAAATCGTTTTGGCTGAGGGCAAACTATATATTAATATAATTTAGCATTGTTTGGTCTTATAAGATAAATAAAAACATGCACTGAAAAGTTATGTAGATGGTTGATTATTTGTCAAGCTAAGTAATTTTTTTTCATAGATTAAAATAGCTTTTAAAATATGCAAACTGGCAATATTAAAGCGGTTTAAAACATCTCCCCTTGAAACGATATTGGTCTCGACTATTTAAATAAAGTTAAAGGAATATGACTTGGCCTGAAAAAAAATTTCAGTCAGAAGACTTTTTTTCACTTTAATCCCTGTGTGTTGTAGACCATGGTTCTAGCCAGTGGGGGCCAAGACGGGGCCATCTGCGTGTGGGACGTTCTAACAGGCAGCCGAGTGAGCCACGTGTACGGTCACCGTGGTGATGTCACCTCATTGGTTTGCACAACTTCCTGTATCATTAGCAGTGGGTTGGATGACCTAATTTGCATTTGGGACCGTAGCACAGGCATAAAGCTGTACTCCATACAACAGGTGTGTGATTTTGAGAGTTAGGACTGCATGATTTGGTCAGCAAAATCAGCATATTATGATTTGATATCAATATCTGTAATGTATTTCTTTCTTCTCTCTCTTTTTCAGGAGGTGGGGTGTGGGGCCAGTCTGGGGGTGATCTCTGAAAGCCTGCTGGTGACGGGAGGACAAGGTTGCGTGTCATTTTGGGACCTGAACTACGGAGACCTGCTGCAGACGGTGTACTTGGGACAGAGTAGCGAAGGTCAGAGCGTCAGGCAGCTTCTGGTTCTGGACAATGCAGCCATAGTCTGTGACTTTGGTAATGAGCTCAGCCTAGTCTACGTGCCCTCTGTTCTGGAGAAGCTGGACTGAACATACACACACGAAAACACCAGCCCACAGATTTAGAAAAATGTCAGAGTGGCCAGCACAAAAGCAATCGCCCTTTAACCTGTATCACTGCAGGTTAATTGCAGACATGAATGGCATTTCTTGTGTCCTCTCGTGTACGGCCCTACACTTACTAGGGAGGGAGTGGACACTTTTTACCACATCTGAACAGGATATCGTTTAAAACCTGATCCTATGGTGTTCAACAGGCCTCCGGTGCTCCATCAGAGCATTTTGTACTTTTGGTGGAACATCATACAGAATTTTCTGTGTATGAATTCAGACAGAATTACAGGAGGGTAGTACAAAAGCTGTTTACAGCGAAAGGTGGCTCACTTGGCCTGCCTTAAGGTGTGTGGTGTGTGTGTGAGAGAGTGGTAACAAGCTCATGGTGAAAATGCCAGTCTGCCCAGCCCAAGAACTCTCAGCTGTGTGCCAGATAGAGGTAAGAGAGTTCACAATAATAATATGTTTGCAGGGCGAGAGGAGGAACGAAAGGTGGTCGTCTGGGTAGAAAAAGTCCTAGATCTTTCCTGCTGAAAGGAGTGTGTCTTTGTGTACAACTCTGTTTGAGTGTTTGAGTCTTATGAAAGCTGTTAAGAAATCTTCAGGTTGTATTTCACCCCATAATCAAAAGAATTCTCAGAGATTTGATTAAAGAGCAAAACTTAAACATTGAAAATAACCATTTTGGTTTTATTTTAGGAGCATTACGTAATTTAATGAATGTAATTTAATTTTTTTTTAATTGTCGTTTTTTCCCCCTTCACATTAAATTAAAGAGAATTTAGGAGGGGGAGTGTGCTTATTTGTCTCAAAATCTCACAATGCAAATAATGTTTATAAATAGACTTTCTTTTTGCAACATAATTTATTTTCTTTTGATTTTGGGGTGAAACCGCATTGAACCTTGATGCTATGTTTCTGTGAGTGGTTGTGTTTTCAAGATGAATGCTGTATACGTCTGAAATTAATCTCTGGGTTTGGGGGTTGGGATCTCTTTTTAATATTGAAATCAATTATTTATTAGTGAAATTTCTAACAATTTGTATAAAACTTGGCTTTGAGATAATTTAAAGAGGAGACGTGGTCATACATTTTAATATACAAGAAAAGCTTTGACTAACTTATACTATAATAATATGATTATATTGATTACTGACAGACGTTTTGGTTTTGGTGTAGTTTACGTTCCCTTCCTAGGGCAGCAAGCCAGAGAAAAGAGATGTTCTCATTCCAGCCCTGCCTTATTAAACATGAGAGAAATGTTCCTTGGCACACGCTGTGACATCATATCTGTTTCCTGGACTTAAATCCTGAATGAATATTTAAAACGGTTCATTACTACCTGTATTCCAGGTGTGTTTTAGCTAAGCCGTCAGTACGAATCACCCAAAGTCATTTTAATCTAAATGCAGCAGATGATGTTGAACACATTTAATGTTTGGTTCCCTTCTGTGCTGACAAAGTGATGGATAGGGCTGCTTTTTATTACTAGATGTGTATATTTTTTTATTTTTCCTGTATTGAAAAGTGTTTGTGTTGTAGAGCCGTGAGCAGTTTACAGGTTTCACTGAGATTATGTTGACCAGTAGTTGTTACTGTACGTTGTGTATGACGAAACATTAGTGTATCCAGTCTAGCCCTGCAGAACCCACACAAATGTGTGCATTGGTTTGGCCTATTTTTAATACAGCCATATCAATATATTTTGGATGTGCTAGTACTGGGACAGGACAAATGCATACATTTGGTGTCCTGAGAATTGAAAGTGAATTATTAAAATGCACTGAGAGACTTCTTTAGTTTTATTAGACAGTAGCAGAGATTAAAAACATGGTTCATTTTCTATGTGTAAGTTAAGTTTGTCTGCATGTGCATTCCGCTGATTATTGTTTTTATAATTTTTTTTTGCATCCTGCATTTTGGCTTATGATTTGGTAAGAAATTAAACCAAAGGTGTCCCCATTTTCCATACAAATTAGTCTTAAGTGTTTTTTACTGCACTTTTTACTTGCAAGGCAAAAGCCTTGATTATTTCTTTGACAACTATAGTCCCTTAAACCAATGAAGCCAGATTTCTGGTCGCTCAGGGCAACCAGGAAAACCATTTCCATCTGATTATGTGGGGAATTTCCATGCAAGTCAACAGAAATACATGTGACTCAGTCAATTATTAGCCATGGTTTACACATGTAAATATTAGTTAATAAATTTGATGAGAGAACTGTTGTATAATTTTTATTTTTAAACTACTCTTCAAATCATGAAGTAGCATTGGTCAAAACAATTCTGTATTTTTTTTGGGGTCTTTCTTTTTTTTAATGTTTGTGCATTTTTCAAAGGGTTTGTGGCATTGGTATGGCTAAACTTTCATAAGACCCACTGGTCTTAAAGATTGTGCAGCTGTTGTGTGTCGAGCAAGGGTGCTCAAATCTTGTTAAAACACGAGAGGCATAGCAAAAAGCAATCATTTTTACCATGAGGAAATGATGTGTGGCCAGTTATCACTAAAGAACAATTGTATGGCTAGCAGCTCTTATCTATTTATAAGAGTGGTTAGAACTTATCTTTTTTACCATCTTGTTTTTTGGTATCAGATAATGAGATTAAGCATTAACCACATGAGAACAGAGTGATGAGAGAAGACAATAATCAGTTCTATGACCATACTAAAAAGCATTTTCTTAATGGCAGGATGGCTGCCACATACAATGGCAGCCATTTTAGTATATTGTGACGAGTGAAATAGCACCAAGCTCCATTGTGTTCATTTTAATGCTCTTTCTCCCTTTTTAGAGGAACACATTCCTAGACATGATTCAATATGTGCAGTGTTCAAGTGAAATACTGATCTTGGACTTGCTGTATCTTACTGCTGCTGAAGTAGAAATGGGGTGGAGAATGTTTAAAATGATGTGAAATGCCTGAATGTTGCACCGTTTCTTAAGATGGGGAGGGGGCAGAGAGAGACTGTGTAAATATTGCTCTGTCTTTTTTTGGGCCTGCTCTGCCCTCTTCTGTCTTTCCCAAATACACTACTACACAGTGTAACCAGACAGTAGAGGATGTAACTAATGCTGTTCTATTTTTAACACAGGAAAAAAACTTTGTACTAATTTGCAAATAAAAAGGCTTTCATACATTGTACTTTTCCCTTTCTCTTTGTTGTCATTTGTTTAACTTCTGGAATTGAAGTATTATTATTATGGGTAAAATGCAAAAATCTCTTATTAACAGCATTTGTAGCTTGGTGTAATTACCATGTATAATTATTTATTCATAATTGACAGTAATGCACTTGGTTTAAACGCAACAATTTAGTTCTCATAGGTGTAAGATGAGTTGGCTCAGTGGTATCGTTTTTTACAATTTTAAAGCAAAACTGCTACTGAACCTGATAGTGAACACCATGCATTGTCATTGAAATAAAGAAATCATAACATGAGAGTAAGAAAAACAAATGTGAGTTCTGCCTAAATAAAATTAACTTTAATTCAAATTCAGTTTGTTCAAGACTCTGAAGGGGCACATGGTGCAGCAGTCAGAGAAAAAATATGTTGATGTAATGCTTGTAAGTGCCTTTCAAAAAGGACTTATTGGTAAAATTATAAAATAATTAAGATTTTAAATGTTAAAACATTGAGTAGCCTTCAATGGAGAAAGATTCTCATTGGAATGTAGTTACGGCATCTACCACCAGAGGCAAATGAGACCATGCTAACAAAACCTTGACCCCTTTTCACTTTTTTCTAAAGCAATAATCAAGACACAAAAAGGTACTGACATTTGTTAAGATTTATTTACACAGTTCAAAGAATGACAAGTTAGAATCAACTCATAAAAATGCTATGATTACTGAAGCGATTCAGAAATGTAAGTGTTTTAAATATAACGAGTACATCAAGTCATATCAAGTAGTATTTTCATCACCATCTTCGATTTGTCCCTAAATATAAGTTGCAGATCACTGTAGCTGAAAGACAAGTGCAGTAACTAATAATATACAACCCACAGCGCAAGCAGCATGTGTACAAAGGCCAAGCAGATAATCGTTCAATGAGACTGTTAATATGTTTTTTGATAATGACAATAGTAGCTTGGATGTCAGTTTCTATCACACTGTTTTCATTCGCAGTTTACATTTTTGGTGTAGAAGCAGATGCCCACTGCAGAAGAACCAAAACTCAGACACCTTTTAGGCAATCACAAACACCATGGCATTAGGAGTTGCATGCTAGGAGAGAAGACTGGATTTATGTAATGTAAGCTGAAACAGCAGGATCAGTGCTGGAAAACTGCCAACTGAAAAGACTTAGGACACAAGCAAACAGACAGTGATGAGGTTCAAGAGGCATGAACATGGACAAGGTGTTACATGGGGCCAGAAACAGTTCATAAGAGGAGTGCCTGTGGTGGAGAAAATAAAAGAGTTCTGTTGTTTGCTTCAGCTTTTGTTGAGTGTCCAGAGGGGATCCAAACTACTGAGTGGATCATCGCCCTCTGGAGGTCCCTGCAGGCCTTTGCCTTCCTGTGGGTGAAGGAAGCTTTGTTTGTTAATCCTCTGTTTTCCTCGATGGGCACTGTCCAGCGTGAAGGCTTCAGGTGTGAGAGAAGCCAGCAGGTCTAAAGATGAGGAGGTGGGTGGCGAGGGAGCATGAGGCGCAGCTTCAGTGGAAGGGTGATGATTTGAGACAGGGGAGACAGGAGTGGACCCAGTGAACCCATTCCCGTGGCCGCTAGGAGGCGAAGGTGACTGCGTCTTGCCTGGAGAAGAAGTGCAAGAGAGTGATGGACTGATGGAATCAGGCATCGCTTCATAATAAAGAGGGTCCTGAGAAGGCTGAAGTGGCATATCTGTAGGATCTGGTTCCCCTATGCTTTCCGCTTCAGAGGCAAAGGGAATCTGGTCTTGGCTGGGCTCTTGTTCATGGTCAATACTGGGAGGTCGAATGCTTAGTTTGGCTACAGTGGCCTGTATGGAGCTAATAGGCATGTCTCCTCCCAGAACAATGTCTTGAGATTCCTGTCGTGAGTATGACTAGAAAGACACACAACATTAGATAAACAGTCACACAGATGTTCGTTATTTTTAAACAGATAAGCGTGTAAATAAGAGGTTACCTTCAATGCGATGTTGTTTGGGGTCCTAGTGCAAGGGGACATTATGATGCCATGGCGTTGCAGAACCTGCTCTGTATGTTTAAGAACAGCCTCATAGCAAAATTTGAGGTGAAGCTGTGGAGATTATTTAACAAAAGTATCATTATATTCTATCGATTGAACACTGAATTGCAAAATGTCAAATCCCACAGTAAGTGAGCAATTACCTTTTCTTGAAGCATGTTCTTCCTCTGCTGCCTCATCTTCCTCACCAGCTGGATCAAGTCAGGTATACCATTGCCAGCCTCAATTTCTTGCAGTGCTGCATAAAGCAGACAGAAGGCGCCAGTACGGCCAACACCAGAGCTACAAGAAACAAAATTCTTATACTTTCCTACTTATGCTTAGCTTTGTCTATTTGTTAAATGTCCTTAATAATGTCTATGAGGTGTGTTGAAATATAGTACCTGCAATGCACCACAACTGGAGTGTGTAGTGGGCGCTGAAGCAGGTAATGTCCATGGACTTCTTGAATGAAACAGATGAGGTTGCTTTTACTCTCTGGAAGGCCCCTTTCCAGAAAAAATAAACCAAAAAACATGAGTGACAAGTGTTTCAAGAGGCAGCAATGTTAATAGATTGACTCTGAATATGTATGGAGAATGAGTCCTCACAGTTCAGGCCATGAAGTAAATTGGAGGTGTGCAACAGTGCGTCTCAGACTCTGGTCCCGATATTGTAGTCCTATCATGCGCTCTATATGAGTTGGGGTGCTCTTCTGGGCGGTCATGGTAAGGGTGATTGGACCCTGAGCAAGTTGTTGGCCTCTCTCTGATGGAAAGTAACGCAACACCTTTTGCTGGGAATAAAACACATTGCAAAACTTTAAAAATATCAACAGCAACTAATATTCTAGAAATCATCAGGAGGACCCCTGCTAAAGCATATTTACCTTCTCCAGTTCTTGCTCAGACACTAGCATGACAATGACAGAAACCTTCTGCTCATAAACCATGAGCCAGAAGTCAGCTGCGGTGCCAGTGAGGGGAGCCTGTGTTGCAATGAGCCGGGGGCAGTATGCAGATAGGTCGTCAATGAAACTGGCATTGACGTAATCGTCTTTACCAGAGCTCAAGACAACACGATTGCAGTCATAAGGCATCACATCTTGATGGCGGTTCTTCATGGTATAGCAACGAGCAATGGCAATAGAGAGCTGGCGAGTATCCTTCTCCTGTTGCTCCTGCAGTTCTTTCCATTGAATATCAAGTTCTGACAGACCTCTCTTCCCTGTTGGGCGCTCTAAGGATTGGACTCTTGATCGAAACATTTCTAGCTGTGCACTGAGCTTTGAGACCCTCTCTGGTGCTTGGTAAGGGTCTCCCTGAATGAGTCTCACACCCTCTGCTTTCTTTCTGTAATGTTCCTCCTGAGGGTCAGCTTTGGTGGGTAGTAAGACATTGGCGGTGTCCTTGGTGCCTCCATGCTGGCTCTCAGGGCTTGAGGAAAGCAAGTCATCAGTTCTAGAGTTCTGTCGCTGAAACAAAGTGGAGTCAGGTGGAGCTATGGGACCAGTGGGAGTTGGAGTCTGAACTGAGGACTGTGGCAACGCTGCTCCTCCAACTGGGGTAAGAGAAGGAGATGGTCGCTGGGTGACCATACTAAGGGATGGAGGACCAGGAGAGGGAGAAGGTGATGGGGCAGGAGAAGGTAGCACATGAGGCTGTGGTGCCCCTGGTGCTCCTGAGGATGGAGGGATCATGCTTTGAGGCCCTGGGGGAGCAGCAGCTACAGGATGCTGCATTGGTCCAGGAGGAACGTTTCCACCTTGTGGAACAGAATAAGATATTGGGCCACCTGGAGGTAGCTGTTGTGGGGCTAAAGGCTGTGAAGAAGGTGGCTGGGATTGAGGTTGCAGAGAGGCCACGGTTTGGTTGGGAACCATAGGAATACCTCCTGGAAAACTCAAAGGTGCAGAGCTAGAAGGAATGGTTGGCTGAGGTTTGTACATATTGTGAGGGAGTGTTGGAGGACCGGACTGGGGAAGGATTTGAGGATGAGGGTGGTTTTGATGTTGTAAAGAAGTGCTGGGGTGCATTTGTACATGTGATGAGTGTGGGCTATGGGGTACCTGAGGTTGAACAGGAACAGTAGCCCTCAGAGAGACTGCTGGGTATGCTGGCTGTTGGTTGGATTGATGAGTAGGGATTATCTGGGACTGGGGGCAGTGAGATAGCGGTTGGGAGACTGCAGGCATTTGTGGGTTAGATGGAGGAGACATGTGAGTGGATGGTGCAAGCATTTGCGGTTGCTGGGGAGGAGGTATCTGCATATGGGGTGCAGGACCTAAATGATGAGAGGATGGGTGTATCTGAGGGTGAGGAGCATGGGGCAACTGATTGATGATGGGAGGTGTTTGGGTCTGGGAAGCAGGGGGAATCTGTTGATTGACATGTGCTAAGTGTGGCATTGGCATAGAGGGTATTGGTTGGGAGGACGGAGGCATTTGCTGATTAACATGAGCTAAGTGTGGCATTGACATAGGTGGCATTGGTTGGGGGGATTGTTGCATCTGTGGAGGTATCCCTGGATGTGACATCTGGCCCGGGGTGACAGTGTTAACTTGAGGAGGCTGGGAATTCGGAACAAATGAGACAGGAGAGTAACCCTGATGGGGCTGCAGATGGGTAGCTGGAGCTCCAAACTGTCCTTGGATTTGAGGTTGCTGAAAGTTTGGTGGTCCTGGTTGTCTTATTTGGGCAATGTACTGTGGGAATTGAGGCTGAGTGTGCTGTGGCCTAGTCGAAGGTCTTGGAATTTGTTGAGTTGGGTAAAATGGCTGTGGTTGGCTTTGACCACCTTGTTGAGCAAATACCTGCTGGGGCCGAGTTTGAGGCTGTGGATGACGGACTGGCATTGCTTGTGGAGGATGACCCATGGGAACGCCAGGTTGTTGCATGTACTGGACATGGGATGCCCTCTGTGGTGGAGCTGCATACACTGATGACACGGGTTGGTGTTGGCCAGGAGGAGGCATAACTGCCTGGGCAGATGCAGGACTGTAACTAGGAATAGGTGTCTGTACACTATCCACTGTAGTGGTGGAAGGTTGGACTGGAGTAATTTGTGGGCTAGGCTGGTTCTGAGAAGATGGAGGGTAGTACCCAGACACAGGTGGTGGTGGAAGGACCTGAGGGTTGGGCATCTGTGGGAACTGTTGCTGTGTGAAACTCTGAGGTGGTGGAAAACGGGAGATTTGAGCAAGAACTTCAGGAGGCGGTAAATTTGGTGGAAATCGGGGTTGCGCAAAGAGTAATGCTGAGCTAGCTCCAGGCCAGCGCAGAATGGAGCTAGCAGCGGCCCCGGAAAGTGTTGCAGGATGACCAGATGGTGGAATCGTAAGTTCAGGAGGAAGGCTGCGTAACTCTTCAGGGAGATCTCCACCAAGGGCTAGAATAGCAGCACTCAGCTCTGCCAGTTCAGGGTCTTCGAAGTTGGTAGGATCTACATTTTGGCCTTTCTTCTGGGGAGGCTTTGGGGCAGTGGGTCTTTGGGGAGCCTTTTTCTTTAGCTCTCTGTCACACATTAAGCAGAATCAAATTAACTGGAGGTAATACATCAAACTTTCTATTAAAAATGTTTGACAAACAGTTTTTTTTACTGTGCAAAGAATTATATACTTTAATAGATTGGTGATCAAACTCCTAGTTACCTTTCCATAATGGTTTGTCTCTCCTCCTTTCGGGTCTTGCAGACAGTCTTGGCTCTTTCTAATAAGCGAGAGGACTTTGTTTCCAGATCCTCATAGAATTCTTTGCCCTCCTGAGATTTCTTCATTAGGTCTTCATAGGCTTCATAGGAGGCCACAAGCATCTGTACAGTGCTGTTCCATCTAAAAAGTAAATAGACACTGTTTATATACTTAAAAAGTACTTTGACGATGCTACACTTGATAAAGTTTTTGCATGTTTGTCATATTTAAATGTTATCCCTTAAGTCATACTTGTGTTTGGTTTCTGTCAGGCCCTTGCGCACAGTGGCATACTGTACATTAGCCTCTGTCAGTGCCTTCAGGATATTCTCTTGAGCTGCCAGGTTCTGATCAATGTATACTTTCACCTGCTCATACTTCTTAAGCTGCTCCTCAAACAGTTTCTATGAGGGAAAAGTAAGTGAGCAAAGATAAAACTACAATGCAGTGACAGATTTCTAATAAAAACCCTTTTAAAAGAATTGCCACAGTCATGTAAAGCCCATACCTTCATGTCAGCACGTTCAGTTGTGACCAGAGCAGTAGTGATGTCGTCCTGCTGAATGAGGTCTCTAAGCTGCTTCTCCAATGAGCTTCGTTGGTCCCGCATTTCTTGCACTTTACTCAGAATTCTCTTCATAGTCTGGAGACCTGCCATCTCATCTGAACATCTCAAAAAATGATAATTCTCATAAACATACATAACATGATGTTTTTTTTAATTATGTCGTAACAAAACACCCACCCTCACTAAGTTGAGGTCTCGGCAATGCCTCTCTAAGAGTATCTAGTGGTCCACCGAGGAGTCTCAGATTGCTGATGTGCAGATTCATGGCCCGATGAAGTTCTGTGTTGGTGAAGCTGGCTTTCTCGTGAGCTTCCAAATACTTTTCCAAGTCCCTCCGCAGCTCGGCCAGGGTTGAGGGTCGATCTGGTATAGTGTGCTTCCCAGCAGCCTCTTCTAGTCTTCTCTCCTCTGCCTCATCCTCATCTAACACATCTCGAATCTCCCGCAGAGAGGCTTCCACATCAGTGAACACACCTGAGAGGACTGAGGATGGAAGAAGAATTTAGACTTTTTCTGATGCTTAATTGCATATTTTTAAGAGCTGTTTAATAGCTTAAATTGAGAGGGACAACTTGTTTGAATAATCAAAGCTAAAATAACATGGCGGGGACTTCATAAAGACGTCACTAACCCTGCATTGATTGGATGAGGTTTTTTACAGTGTCTGGTCTCACACTCAACGCAGCACATTTTTCCATCAGCACAGAGGGAAGGGTATTATACATCTCCATGTTGTCCACTGACTCTGGGTCCAGACCAAGAGAGTCCATGAACTGCCTATAGAAATATGACATTTAGACATTTAGATACATACTGTCTATGTGTTTCATATACAATATAAAATCTGTTTGCACTCACTCTAATGTCTCACTCTTGCCATCTATTTTTGTCATAACATCCCGTAGCAGCTTGGCCTTCTCTTCACTGTGAATTTGACAGAAAAAATGAAAATGAGGTTTTTTTTTTTGCCCCATACTTGATTCCCATCAAATATAGCACAGGGGAATTAAAAATGATCAGAATGAGGAACTGTAGAATGAGGTAAGATATACTTGAATGTTTTATATCTTGAAGGGTATTAATTAAGTATATGTTTTCAAGTTTTTGTGTATATATATAGTCAAAGAATAGTTAGGACTTGAGACAAACCTATAAAGAGAGGAGGCCTCGTGGGCAGCCATTGGCACCAGCTTTGCAAAAATGTCTGGGCCAGTGACACTAGGATCTGTTGGGTTTACAGGCAAAGCTTTCACCAATGGGGCACCTGTGATGAAGGCAGGAGAGTGTTAATCCTTAGGACAGCATTTTCTGGTCACATTAGCGAAATTGCAGCGAAATTCTGCGAGCATTGTCTATTTTCAATAGAGTAGAGATGTATGAAGCACAGCTCACAAAGAAGTCACTTTCAAAACAAGCAGCTTTCTGTTGGTCAATGTGGTGAATTCACATGACCAACTTGAAAATGAGCGACACCTGCATAGGGCACTCTTTTGCCCTCACATGAAACTCCTGATCACACGGATTTCTATTGGAATAACTGCATTTTGCTTGTGAAATTTCGCCGAGCAACAGTAAATGTGACCGCACCTTTACTGATATTTTTTTTCATGGAAATAAGCACTTATTCTAGTCATGCCATATAACTAATGAATGACATCACCAAAGAGCACAACAACATATGTTAGCCAAAATACCTTTTACTGAGGTCAATGTCTCCAGAGATGGCACAGATTCATGGTAAATGAAGTCATTGTCTTTTTTGGCAGAATTAAATCTAAAATGAGAAGTGACACAAATGTGTTTCCTGTGACTTTTATAAAGAATGAACGATGTTTTTGGTAAGCTGGTAATAATATATGCTTACTTTCCCCCAATGACATCCATGGTAAATCTGAGGGCTTCTTGTACACTGTCTGGCTGACCCTTAGCCATCTTAATTGCTTCGCCGAGTTTGTCTAGTGAGCTTTGAAGGTAAGCAACCTGTTGAAAAATGTAATAAAGTATTAAGAGTAAAAACATTTACAAAACAGCTGGTTCTTTCTAGGTTGTTCAAAACCGTTTCTATATCAGGGATGGGCAACTTCTATCCTGCCCTGCAGAGTTTAGCTAGAGTTAGAGTTACAGTTTAGTTTAACTAAACAAACACACCTGAAGCAGCTAATCAATATCTTCAGGACTACTAGAAGGCTAAGTGAGTTTTATCAGGGTTGGAACTAAACTCTGCAGGACAGTGGCCCTCCAGGATCGAGTTTGCCCATCCCTGGTCTATGGATCCATCTAGAAATGGAAGTAAACAACCAGAAACATTAGTTGCACTGTTCTTCTTGAATAAATAAAAAAGCATATATAAATGACAATAGACTAGGATGAGATTGAAACTAGTTTTCCATGGCAAAATAGCACAGAACTGAAATGGAAGACAGAAAAAAGGCAGGTTGTACCCTCTCTCCATACTTCTGCTGCTCTTCGGCCTGTTTCCCCATGTGCAACTGTTGAGAGACAGAGGATTTAGGGCGACTTGCTTAGAAACATGTAAAAAATAAATAAACGTGACCATCCTGCTTTGAATAGAAGACTCACATGAGCAACTGCAGCAAAGTAGTAAATCTTCATTTGCACTAATTTCTTCCAGTCTTTCTGTATCTTTCCTAACATTGAAACCGTTTCGGAGTTCTCCAGAGCTCTGCAAGCCTCTTTGTAATAGTCCACCACCTGAAGACAAAACGATTTCATGTCCAATCAGATGTTAGATTTATACTGCAGCTAGTAACAAACTGTAAAAAAATAAATAAATAAACTTTGCCATGGATGTAGCTTAATTTTAAGGAACTAAATGGTTAAAAAAAAAAAAGGCTACCTGGGCACTTATCCGTGCAACAAGGAAGCTCTTCCGGTTGTCCAACATAGATTTTTCCAACAGGCACTCTTGGGCCTGACCCTGAAAAGAGCAATTGGTACTTTAGTCCTAATCTACAAAATGGCAAATGAAAAAGATGTAAATAACATATATACATATATATATGAAAGCAGTTGAGTGAAACTAACACATGATCATACCAGCATGAGGTTGATGTTGAGATTAAGGATCTGGTGACTCATGTCCACACTGAAGTTGTGACTGAAGTGATCACGCAGGTAGGTAAATGCTCCAGCTGAGCACTGAAAGTGTGTGCAAGATACTTTCATTCCCTAACAGTGAGGGGAAGAGTGAGAGTTAGGGCCCTAGAATAAAATACTTTTACTGCAAATTGCCGTAATTAATTCTGAGTTCCAGACAAATTAATTTTAGATGAAATCTCAGACTTGTCCTACTTAGTCACAACCTCGCACAGCACACCCACAGACCGTCCACAATCTGTTCGATGACTGTCAGATTTATATTGCTCACAAAACTCTAGCGCACTTTCTGTGTGTCAGGTAATAAACTAAAATGGCTGCAAAGTAGCTAATGTACCACTATGAAAATATGTTCTGAATTCGTAGTGGTTCATTAGCTTTGTTCTGTAAATATGTTATAATTTTACTATTTTTTAGTCTTAAATTCCACATGAAATGGAAATTCAAACTATTTGCTAAATGCATCTTACTGATCATATTGTGAACATTTGATCCATGCATAGGTTTCATTTTTAACAACAAAAAAAAAAGTTACCTAAAAAGTTTCAATCGAAATTTCATATGACTTTCCAAACTTCTAAAACTTTCCACGTATATTTGTCCTTGAACTGAACAGACCGATTGGCGAGAGTTGCTGCTTGCAGTCGAGGGCCGAATTGAAAACAGAGCCGTTAAGTCAGACACTTTCTGCTTCTCATTCGATGTACGTCACAATTTGGAAGTAGATATCCGTCGCTACTTCCGTTACATCGCAATTTTAACAACACACCAAAGTTTGAATTTTCTCTAAAAAAATACATAAATATGTTTGTTATTTGTGAAGAAGTGCTGAAATAGAAATAAATAATCTCTCAGCCTGACGTTGTGAATATTTCGGAGTTGAACCAGCAATTCCTATATGACACGCACTCTGCATTAAAATCACATGACATTTAAATGATTCCTTCTGTAGTTGAGCTCACCTCTTCAGACACCCTGTTGTCCATGGCTCCCAACATTGAATGAAGTGCTCCTACAGCATGGGAAACATGACTTGAATCAGGAAACAGGCCTGATCTTGAACAATGCCCTCTTCTCAACAACACACTCGTTATTTATCGCAGACAAAGCAGTCATTGACTAGAGGAATAATATGTATCAGTCTAGTACTACTCACCCAAATTATAAAGGATGCAGGCCTGCTCGTAGCAGATGTCATCATGGGTCACTGTCTTTCCAGAAAATATCTCTGTCCTATATATTAAACAAAATAGTGTAAGGGGAAGCCGAAAGGCAAGCACACAAGTGAGATGTCTGGTTTGGAGCCCTCACCAGGAGATAGGGACAGCAGCTTCCTGCCCAAATCCCAGAGGCACACGACTCTGAATATAATGCAGCTGCCCGAAGTACTTCCTTAAGGTACTGCAGCCCTCAAAGTCACGTGTGACATTCACAGCACTCTAGAAATACAAGACAATGCAAAGAATGTAGAAAACGTATGACCAAAGACTTCCCGTGTACCTGTTTCTCAACTGGTTAGATTTATCCAAGCCAAGATAGATTTTCAGTGTAGACACAATGATTAAAAGTATACCTTGAATGCACTGTAAGACTCACCTGTCTGAGTTGCTCCAGTTTCTTCAACTGCTCATTATAATTGTCCGGATTTTCCCCATAGTTCTTCAGTATGAACTGAGCAAAGGGAAAAAGAAGTTAGAAGAGTTACAGCTCAGGAGATAAAGATTGGTAATGGTAAAATATTGCACTGGTAAACAAAGGAAAGCAAAACATCTCTTTGGCTATTCAATAAAATGCAAAACCAAATCTAATATATGGAGCTTACAATTGTTCATTTGAATAGTGCACAATTTTCTAAAAGTGATTTTTTTTCCAGGATAAACTGAAAAAGCCAAGAAAAAGGAAATATGCACTGGTGATTGAAAGAAACAAGCAAAGAAGTATTCTGATCTTTTTGGCTACTAACAAAACCATTCAATACAATACACATAAAGTTGTTTACAGTAAAGAGACACTGACAAAAATAATCAGGCTTTACGATGGAGCCTACAAAAAATTCTGGAACAGCAGTCCCTCTGCTTCACTAAAATATCATAGTTCTGTCATTTTGTTTGGATGCAACACGACACGATCAATAATTACCATGCATAAACATAAACAACCATCTTTACCAACTCAAACCTGCTATTCATCCTTTGGCCTAGTTTGTTAGGAATGGATCTGATAATTAACATTACACAAGCTAATAAAAATTCCTGACTGCTGGGAGGAGAGGAAGGATAAGGAAGCATGTTTTTTTATGTGAAGTTTAATACATTAAATACAGTATAACACAGAAAACATTTATTCTAATGTAGGACAGACTCTCTGCAGTAATATTAATAAATTATTATACACAGAAAACATGCAAACACAACTCATTGCCATTCCATTGCCAAACATACCAATCAAATCATAAGACAACATGGCAGTGTTTATGTTAACTTAGTGAGTGACCACATAAACAAATAAGTTCTGATATTTAATTTGTTAAAATGACCGATTAGGATTCGTATCAGCACTATTTCGCTTGAATTTGAGAAAAAAAATGTTATTTTTGTGTTTATAAAATAAAAGTGAATGGTGACCACAGTTGTCAAGAAATATTTTAATGCCTCTGTAAGTTTCACACAGAAAGCTATAATATGGCTCCAGAAGATTCAGAATAAAGCCCAAGAGTTGACCATTTCTATGACGCCCTCTTGTCGAGTTGGATAGCACCAAAAAAGAAAACATGGGACCATCCTTTCATTGTATGGAAAATATCGATATGAAGATTCTATGAAAAGTTAACATATCATTTTGTGTTCGCTTAAAGACATAAAGACACACAATTTGGAATGACATCTGAGTAAATAATAAATATAAATGTGAGTAAATAATGACAGGCTTAATTTGGTAAATTAGATTTAAGGTTGAACTGTTTCTTTAAGAAAACAGAATAGCTCAAGTAATAGCTGAAAAACAGGGCACAGGTTTAAAACTTTAATTTTGTGGCAGATTACACGCATAAAACATGCTGTTTTGTTTATGTTCGATGTATAAGAGCAATGACAGCAGTGTGTGATTTGAACAGGCCTGTTTGGTCCCTCAGACCCTCACCTGTTTGACAGTCGGGCTGAACTGAAACTCTCCAGCCTCCTTTAGATCCAGCCAAATCATCGGCATTCGCGGCACGGCTTCCATCGCAGCCGCCAATTTCGCTGAGCCGACTAAAGTAGAATAATATTATAGCGTTCAAGTACTTGGAAAAAATCCTGCGAAAGTATTATTTTGAATTTTATAGCTCTAAACGACTGTGTCATGTCCCCATTTACATCCATACAGGAAGCGATTGCAGCCTCAGGAAGTGACGTTATGAGATCTGAATTCTGACTCTGGGAAATGAGGTTCTCATGTCATGTAGTCCTACTGGGTCTGCAGAGGTGTAAAAAAAAGTACAGATTGAAAGGACACTATCGAAATTTTAATTAAAAGTCAAAATATCTAGCCAGAACTTACATTTACAAAATTTCTACATACTCATTTACTTGAGAAAATAAGTAAAGATTTAAATTAAAAAAATGTTTTCCTTATAGCTTTGGAAGATCAGTTGATGGCAAATAATGTTAGAAACCTTAGAGACTTCTAAGATAATTTTCATTCTTTTACAAGCCTTTTTTTGTTGGTCCTTATGTGGGACCATCAGTAAGGGTAAGGAAATGCCAGTGTTTTTCTGTGCAATTCTTCTTTCATTCAGTATTTTTTCATAAAGAGACAAAAAAAAAACATCTTCTGTAAGCCATATAACAGAAACAGTGAATTGAAATGCTAAAAATTATTGTAGGCCTACTTTTCCTGCCTGGTAAGAAAATATTTTCTTACGTCTTACGTAAATTGAGTCAGTTGTTTATTCCTAATTAACTGATTTAATTGATTTCAGATTACAATAAACTGATTAGTTATTCATTTATATATTATAATATTTATACCTCGAGACAATCTATTAAAGATATTTTTTATCGATTGTAACATTTTTAAATAAATAATTTACTGAATCAATAGGCAATAGGATCCAAATCTCTGAGCCCACTAAAAATGTGTTCTAATTTTATACTGATGCCACAATAATCAAAGAAACTTTCAATACATTGGAGATAAAACTTCAAATTGTTCTTATTTGATCAGTAATATTACTCAAACATATTTAAACACATTTGGAAAATGACAGATTTGTGTTTACTTTAAAGTAAATTCTATTTTTTTTTACTTTAAAGTAAATGATATCTATCCCTTTGTCCTCAATTGATGTTGCTGTGTCCTCAACAGTTTTTTGTATTGTCTTGTATTGATTGTTGTAGTGTCTTTAATCTCACTTGGTTTCATTATTGTAGCTGTGATGCTGTGAATTTTGTTTTGTTTGTTGCACACCAATGTATAACTCTTTCAGTCAGTCTGAATGAAACATTAACTGACCTTGCACAATGCAGAAAACACATACGAATAAAAATGATTTTGAAAGTGCATTTTGTGTAGCTGCCAGAGAGTTTTATGTCGGCGAGGGCGAGTGATAGATGTTTGCGACACAATTACTGTTCCTCAAAGTTTCCACAAATCTAGAGGAAGCAGAAGATGTGCTGCAAGAAGATGAAGACATTTGAATGTCAACATTCAACCTAAAGAACTGCTTCAAATGTAACTATTCAAGAGACACATCAATAAAATATTTCTTTGTGCTGTAGGCCTACTTACATTTTGTAATCTGACCATTGGTTATAAAGATAATGCAACATGTTTAAACAAATTTGACTGTCTTTCTTGAAGTAGGGGGAAAGCGGGGGCGAAAGTACCATTTTTCAGAAAAACATCTTTTTAAAATATATTGTTTTAGACAGAGCTATATTTTTGCTGTGGTCAATAACTCACAAGTATGGTCTATCAATACCAGGTGGTATTTTGTACAAATGTCGACTGACTTAAGTATAATTTCACTTAGAACATAAGTTGCATATTGTTACTTTCGACCCCGTAAATAGGGACGAAAGTAACACACAGTTGGGTCAAAAGTAACAGAACAATACAAGCTAGATTTTTTTGTGTTACTCTTGTTTTCATCAAATATACCTGACTATGACTTTGTTAATATGTAACTGCAAACATATTTTGACCTTTATCTTTGCAAAAAAAATATTAAATTACATTTTCATTTTAAATTTCAGTTTCATCAAATGTTTCAAAAATAAGACAGTATTCAAACTTGATTTGATTAGAATATCTTTTTATTGCCAATGTCAAACCATTTTATACAACATTCAACCGTATGAACAATATGAAAATTTAATGAAATTAGCATAAAATTATCAAAATTCCTACTGTGCATAAAAACATCTGGATGGAAACACTGCAAATTCATTGGTGGAGGTGGAAAAGATTTGGTCTGTAAGGTATGTATGGCTAACCTAAATGTGAGAGATAAAATGTGAGGGTGACATACCGAAATCAGCTGTTCCTCAACGTTCCTCTAGTGAAACCTAGAAACAAATCCGGCAAAGAAATAACACCATAACTAACCAAACAAAAAAGAACATAAAAAGGCATTAGCCTAGGCCTACTCATGGTCTAGGTTGTGACAGATATAATGTTCTGCACCCTCAGTGCATGCTTCTTGTGACCAGAGCTGAATTGGACCTCTGTCTGTCTTTCTGACCCTCACTCTTGGCATATTCTGTTGGTATAATATGACATAAACATTTTTTAATACACTCTGCAACACAGAGAAAATCACCTCATAGCTTGAAACGCAAATGTAATCAGGGCTCAGAGAAAATCGCTTTGTTACTTTAGCCCCGGTTCTCCCCCTAATATTGATAGTGAATATGAGTTTGTGACAGTTTTAATGAAAAGAAAATCTCTCTCTCTCTCTCTCTCTCTCTCTCTCTCTCTCTCTCTCTCTCTCTCTCTCTCTCTCTCTCTCTCTCTCTCTCTCTCTCTCTCTCTCTCTCTCTCTCTCTCTCTCTCTCTCTCTCTCTCTCTCTCTCTCTCTCTCTCTCTCTCTCTCTGTCACTCTCTCTCTCTCTCTCTCTCTCTCTGCATGTATATGTGTGTGCGGTCCTGTCATACGTTGTGACTTGTTGTGAGACCAAATGTCCCCACAAGGAAACCAGTACCTGTATTTGTTTTTTACTCTGTGGGGACATTTTTTGATCCCCATGAGGAAAACAGCTTATAAATCACACTAAATTATGTTTTTTTGAAAATTTAATTAAATACAGAATGTTTTCTGTGAGGGATGTTTAGGATTAGGGGATCGAAAATACAGTTTGTACAGTATAAAATAAATTATGTCAATGGAAAGTCCCCATAAAACATGGAAACCTAACATATGTGTGTGTGCGTGTGTGTGTGTGGGTGTGTGTGTGTGAGAGAGAGAGAGAGAGAGAGAGAGAGAGAGAGAGAGAGAGAGAGAGAGAGAGAGAGGTTTTAATTTTTGTTTAAATTTAATTGAATTTTTCTGGTTTAAAAAACTTTGCTTACATTAATAGATCCATTATATTAAGAAACATTCTGGAACAAAATGTAAATTAAATTAATAGTGATAGCTATAAGTAGGCTTCTCAAGAACATTCAACAGGTCCACACTTAATTTTTACAAACCTGTTTTGACACTGTAGGACATACAGGTTTGAATTTAAATGCTTTTTTAATGGTAGTGAATTGAATAAATGTGCAACCATGCATTGTTGTAGAAGACCAAATATGCATAATAAATATTTTGTGATATTTTCATTTGTCTTTAATTGAATTATTATTTTAACTTTATAAGCCTACATGGATCCTGAAATTTGATGTCATAATACTGATCAAGTTCCGCTGATATCCACAAACTGACTACATCAGCATTATTTAGTTGACAGTCAACATTGCACATCAGCGCCCTCTAAAGGAGAAAAACTCCTCTGCACTGTTCCCATGACAGCGACTTAACACACAGGAAGTTCAGAGCAGTTGGTCGAACGAATTTCCGACCCACAGGTGAGGTTAGAAAAATCTATCATCAACTCTAATAATCATTTTTAATTCAAATAGAGAGAACATGTGTGGTGAATTAGATTTTTGTAAAAATGTTTTGATCATTAAATTTGTTAGGTGTGGCTATAAAAACTAAATTGCATTTGTGCAGTATATTGTTGTATTTTGTTTTTGCTACGCATGTTGACGAGAAAAAAAATAGGTGAAATATATGATGGATTATTGTTTTAAGTCATTCTTAAGACTCGAATGTTGTTTATGTTGCTCATACTCATGTTTGAATTCAGGAACATCAAATACCAAAACCCTAAAATAAGCAAAAGAAAAATAAATAATTCACGAGAGAATTTGTTGACATTGTCTCGACCTTCATCTCTTTGCAGTTTGGCTGCTCTGGATTCATGACTGAAAAATGCCCAGATTTCGTGAGCGTCCAGGTCAAACACACTGTCATCCTGCTTCCACACAAACATCTTCTGACCTGAGCAGCCTGATAGCGAACAGATACATCATTCAGCAGAGGCTCGGGAAGGGAAGCTTCGGCACTGTCTATCTTGTTAAAGACATAAAGGCAGTAGCAGCAGAGAGACTGTAAGTTAATACTTGTTCAAAACAATCACTTGAGCGAAGTTTGCACTATTTTCGGTTTATTTTGATTAAAAAAATATTCATTTTTGTTCAATAAATATACTGTCATTAAAATGTTAATTTTAACAATACAGAAACAAAATTATTGAAAAAAAAAGATTCTGAAAGCATTGAATCCCATAATAATTTAATAAAACTTAAGAGTAGTATCAAATTATATGATTAACGTCATATTTTTAAATAAGATGGTTTCATTTTAAATATAGTGATTATCTCTAAGGTGGACACCCAATTGAATGTTGTTAAAACGTATAATTTTAATTAAAATATAACATATTAATTCAAATGACTTTTAACATTCAAAAACAGACTAGCTTGATTGTATTGGTAGTAGACTGACTTTTTTCCAATACTTCCCTTCATGTATTTACAGTAAACAATTGTTTTTTAGGAAATTTCTGTAATATAATAAAAAATATTTTTGATAAAAATTATTTTTATCATGTTTCAAAGGTTGTAGTTCCTATTAACCAGACTGACTTATAAAAGGTAAAATTGTGCCAATAGCTCCCTGTATGCACAGTACACAATTGGTTTTTTATAAAAACATTAGGCCTACTGTAATTCACCTAAAGGTTTTTTTTCACCTAAATGTCCCAAAGCTTGTGGTAGGTTCCTAGTGATCAGACTGACTTATTACTGGTGAAATTGTGCCAATACCTTCCTGCAATTCTCCAATTCACCAGATGGTTTTTATTTTTATTTTTAGTTATCAAATTATATTATAATAAATTATATGTTTTAACCACTTGGTGGAATTGCCATGTGCTGTGGTAGCGCGTCAAAGCATTCTCGAGTATAAATACGCTGCTATAATTCATGTTGTTGATTTTGAAGTATATTTTATGTCAATATACAATGGTTACATAATGTTAAAACTAATCGTGGTATTGATAAGACTGCCGACTCTATATTAAAAAATTAACTTTACCGCGCTCCGAGAGCCCTCTAGTGGTTGGGAGCAATTTCCGCTGTGTTGCGGTGCGGCTTCATTTTGTTGTGTTGTGTTTCCCGTGGTGTTGTGGCTCATTTCCGTTGTGTTGTGGATTCATTTCGTTGTGTTGTGAACTTATGTTTGCTTTTTAAAGTTTGTTGTGTTGTGCACTACTGGGTCACCGTAATAATCTGATCCCCCGTGCATCTACCAACCCAGAAAATGTGAAAAGTTACAACCCAGTAAACCTTTGTTTTGGTAAGCCTTTCACTGCAAGCATGTAAAAAAATAAGCCGATCAGATTTCGCTCCCCTTCTGACATAGGAAGGGGATCTTATTATAATATTACCGCCCATGGCGCCCCCATTAGGTTTTCGCAAGCGATGCAATGGAAACAATTTGAGCAAAGCAAGCAAACTGTTCCGTCGTTGCTGAACAGATGAGCACAACACTATTTGACAAAAATATTTCACAGCTGTCTTAAAAAGACCTAATGGAACTGTCAACTTGTGTAAAAGTTGATGAGATGAATCAATGTAACTCCACAACATGAAAACGACATGTTTTTGCTCTCACCCAAAAAGGGGCAAATTTGACAAGCTATAATAAATTATCAAATAGTGTTGTGCTCATCTGTTCAGCAACGACGGAACAGTTTGCTTGCTTTGCTCAAATTGTTTCCATTGCATCGCTTGCGAAAACCTAATGGGGGCGCCATGGGCGGTAATATTATAATAAGATCCCCTTCCTATGTCAGAAGGGGAGCGAAATCTGATCGGCTTATTTTTTTACATGCTTGCAGTGAAAGGCTTACCAAAACAAAGGTTTACTGGGTTGTAACTTTTCACATTTTCTGGAGGGTATTTTGATCTGAAATTTCTCAGACACATTCTGGAGACGTCATAGATTTATATTACATCTTGTGAAAAGAGGCATAATATTTCACCATTAAGGACCTATCATCCTGCGCCATCTAGAGTTTCATGACAGAACTTTGTATGACCACCTATTTAAATAGTGTCTATATTGTTTTATCATTCCAAATGACTGAATGAATGATAATGCAAATAGAAAAAAAAAATTTGTTGAGTTATCAAAACAACTGTGTATTTACAATATGTATTTCAATACATTGTTAAAAAATTATATAAAAAAGAAACATGATAATTGGCCTTAGTTGGTAGCATGCCTAGTTCATAACAGGTTTTGAAGTTTTCTTACCTGTTTGGCAAAAGGGAAGTTTGTCTCTGTTTTCTCTGCACTGATTTTAAATTTCTACTGTATAGGCAGCCGTGTTTTATTGAAATCCCATTTTGAAGTAAACAGTACCCCTTTAATGCATGGCTTTTACAGGGATTATTAGAGGTTTGTCCTCCTACATACTTTGTATTAAATTATGTATATGTTTTTTGTGTAGGATTTAATGAGTTATTCCAGATGCATCCTGTGCGTGAGAGAAAATATGCATATGCACAGAATTAATATTGTTGAAATAATTTAAATTATGGCAATATTGAAATTGGTCTTCAAAATTCACTACTCTTGTCCGGCCACCCGAGAGCAGCATTGGTCTTTGTTACTAACCAGTCATTATTGTTTTCCTTTGAGATGTTACTACCAACACATCTATTATTCTTTACGATCATAAATGGTATAAGATCAAACTCTCTATTATACTTTCATTAGAGAGCAAAATGTATCATTTTAATACTCTCATGCTTGATCCAGTTTTCATTGTTAGTAAATATTATTTTTTCTGTATAGGTGCATTTGTTAGATAGAATAAATGGCCTGTCACTGGAATATTAGCTAAATTACATAAAGTCTTATGCGATTTACTAGATTCTCATAGCTTTTTACATTCAAATGTTAAGAGTCCTGAGGGAAGTTTTGCTGGTATCATCTGAATGTGTTGTGAAATATGTTGTGAAGTTGATTTATTGCTTCTGTAGAGGCCTGCAGTTTTAAACAGGCAGGTTTGCTTTTGATACAGAGATAAGAAAAGAAAAAAAGGAAATTGTGAGTCATTATTTCAGGAGGCATAAGGTGCTTTGGTGATCGTGGCAATATTACATCCTACCCAGATTCAGTTTGCAGTGAATCTCCCAGTAAATTAAAACCAACGGGTCTTAGTTTATGAGGACATTGCTCTCAGAACAGATCAAATGTTTGGGTGTGTCACTTCTATATTTACTACATGGCTCTTGATTCTGGTGCCAAAATATCTTTGTATAACCAGCACTAAACTATTGATAATTTTCATAGGCAACTGATTTTCTACATACAGTAGTTTCATGTTTCTTTATAGACATCTGAGAATCACAATGACACTACCATTCAAAAGACGTCTCTTATGCTCAGACAGGCTGCATTTTTTAAATCAAAAATGAAGTAAAAACAGTAATATTGTGACACATTATTACCATTTTAAATTTTTTTTATATTTAATGTATATAGTATTCCTGTGAAAAAGCCGAATTTTCAGCATCATTACTCCAGTTTTCAGTGTCACATGGTCCTTCAGAAATCGTTCAATGTTGAAAAAAGTTGTTGCTTAATTTTTGTGGAGACTGTGGTGCATTTTTTCAGGATTCTTTGATGAATAGAAAGTTCAAAAGAACAGCATTTATTTAAAAAAGATGCCTCTACTGATATTTTTGATCAATGTAATATGTCCTTGCTGAATAAGTATTAAATTCTTTAAAAACAATCTTTGAAAAATCTAACTTTTATGAAAACAATTTTGTGAAACTCACAATGAAATAGTTTAGGCAAATGAAACCGCTATTTACTCAGTCATATCGTTCCAAATCCATAATCATTTTTTCTTCCGTAGTACCCAAAAAAAAGTTGTAAAAGAATTGTGATAGTCACTCTTTTAATGGCGATGCAAAAGCACCATAAAAATATCATAACTGTATTTCAAGTCTTCTGAAGTCACATGATAGTTTTGTGTGAGGAACAGACTGAAATTCAATTTGAAGCTGTATATGGGCCATTTTAGCAACTGCCATTAAGATTAATGGGATTGCTAAGAGATAGTTTCATCTGTCAACCTTGAACTGCGGAGCCCTGTCCTCTTCACCCCTTTTGCTCACCACATTTATTTAGCCGTTTAGAGTTTAGAACAACTGATCTCATATTATCCTTCACATATTGATTTCTACAGTTTTTGGTCTGTGAGTATAATTAGATTCATAAACGGAAAACACCATTTGGAGAAGAGCAAGTTGTCTGTTCATTTGATGGTTTTCATGAAAGTTTTCATGAATTCAAAATCTTAATTTTTTATGGAATATTGCAGTATTTATTATAAATAATTTATCAATGCTCATCATAATTTTTTTAAATTCATATGCCCTTGTAATCTTTAATCAAAATTACTTCCTCTCACCCTACATTTTTTCTTGTTAGAGAAGCTGTTTCTCTCAGATGTACGTCACAACAAGCATGAAAAGTCTATTGCAACTTCTGTTTCATGCTGACTTTAACTGTTCTCTCTGTCTATCACGCTTGGTGACACAGCCTCTCTGTGAAACCCATATCAGACGAGGAGATGGAACTGGAAGCTAGAGAAATGCTGGTGGAAATGGAGGCCAATTAGGAAGAGCGCCACACTTCATCTGCCCACGGGCGGATCGCGTCATGCTACGGGTTACTGTTCCTTTAGCCCTGAGCTTTCTGCTTGTTAGTCCATCACAGCTGTTTGCCAGCGTCTGACCTGTCACATGCAGAGTGCTGGCACCAAACCTGAATGCCCTCCTTCAGGAGACCACCACACCTCCTGTCCCTTTCTCCACTTATGCACCAGTTGTCCTTCCTTAGTCTTTTCTCAGCCTTAAAAAAAAATCCTGCTGTGTGTGTGTTTTGTTGTTACTGCCTCAGTGGCTCTTACAGTGCTATGAACTCCTTTGTTTCTTTGTGAGAGCCAAATGTCAGTGCTGGGCGCTGTGAGCTGGGACTGCCGTACCTCTTTCCTCCAGCTTGCTTCTCATTGGGCTTTATTAGTCTAGACAAATTACTTCCTATTCTGGATTTGCCCCAAAAGTAGGGCTCACATCCTGTGGGTCCCTTGGCACGTCTTTGCAAAAAGCCTTCAGCATTTCCTTAAGTGCATCCTAGTCTTCCTGGAATTTTATAGGCAGTTGGACTGGGCTTTGGCACAAATTTCATGATTTGATTAAATTCAGATTTACAAGCTTGTGATTCTATTTGATTTTGAATACATTAAATTCAATTCTATAACATTATAATAAATACTAGGGCTGGGAAAAGTATAATCGCGATTAATCGCATCCAAAATAAAAGTTTGTGTTTACATAATATATGTGTGTGCACTGTGTATAATTATTTTTTATATATATAAATACACACACATGCATGTATATATTTAAGAAATATTTTCATGTGTATACTGTATATATTTATTTATAATTTATATTATATATAAATATAAATATTTTTTATATATAAATAAATAAAAATTATTATATGTATACATGCATGTGTGTGTAAAATGATTATACACAGTGCACACACATATATTATGTAAACACAAACTTTTATTTTGGATGCGATTCTTTTCCCAGCCCTAATAAATACATTTTTAATGACCTATTTATGTTTCTACTCATTGTTTTTAAATAGTGGCTGGCATACAAACATAATGGATTTATTCAAACATACATTAAATATTGAAGAACTTTTTTTTTAATCTATTTTTTTATGTACAGGATGTTTTATGACACATTTGTTTTACACAAAGTTGTTTTGGCGTATTGCATACCTCTGGTCTGTGTTTGCTTTCACACCTCATTTATCACTTAAAGGGCACCTATTATGCAAAATTCACTTTTACATGGTGTTTGAACATAAATGTGTGTTGGCAGTGTGTGAGCAAAACCACCCTAGAATGATAAAAATCCACCCAGTGTTTTTTTTTTTACAATCTCAATAAATCATAAGCACTGTCTCAGAGCGAGCTGTTCCAAGATTCGGCTCAATGTGACGTAGAATTGAGCAAAGCCCCACCAATGTGGTTTGATTGACACTGTGGTTTTGGCATAGACATTCTGAGGCGTCTTGGTCCATTCTCATTTGTGTTTCTTCTGCCGGAGTCTCTTCATCATCTGGGTCTGACTCCGGTTCAAACATGTACGGCTGAATGCCATACAAAACAGCGGGTCTCATCTCTCACTCTCAGCCATTCTGCTTCTACCGACTGTTTATTGCTATGGGTTTGCAAGTTACGTCCTCATCTAAAGGCAGGGCGGGGATATGCAGCTCATTTACATTTAAGGTGGTTCACGCCAAGACAGCTCTTTTTAAAACAGACCCCAAAAATGACATTTTCAAATGGTTATAATAAATTAATTGTGTGCACATTTGTGCTGAAACTTCACAAATACATTCTGGGGACACCCAAGACCAATATTACATCTTGTAAAAAGGGGCATAATAGGTGCCCTTTAAAAGTCACATAGAGACTTGCAATATAATACACAAGTCAATTACTTATGGGCCTTATTTTGCATGAGAAAAGAGCAGCTCAGACATTCTGCTGGACTTTTCTTTTTTTGTATTCTTTTTGTGTCTGGAGAAAGACAATAATGAAATGGGGTTTTAATTAAATTAACCATTTCTTTAAGATTTCAAATATTCAGTGTGACACAATCTGTGTTTTATCCAGATGGGGAGCCATTTTGAGAAGTGTGACCTTTTTACACAAACTACAGCTTTAGTAACAAAATGAATGTGTGCAGAGAAGTCTGTCATCTGCTCTGGTGTTCATTAATAGTATCACAAATGTGCCAAAAGTACCACTGTGGGCGCAAGGGTGATGTTGCATTCTAATTAAATCCATATACATGGAACAAAGAAGATTACCGGTATTATATAGTAGGTGTGTTATTTGAACACCTTGTCCTGGTTGACGTATCACAATTCATATTGGAATAATTCATTCACATAATTAATCTTCATCAGTGTTATTGTAGTATTCTTTCTATAGGCTACTATTATAGATTTATTAATATTTTTTATTATCTTTTTAAATACATTTTCAGGTTTCAATTTCAGTTAAAGTTTTAGTTATTTTCTTGTATGCTTTTAATGTTTCTATATAGCTTTTAATATTTCTATTTTTTTTATTTTAAGATTTAGTTTTAGTAATATTCAAGCTTTAAAAAGAACACAAAAGAACCAGTGGTAATACAAAACATTTGAGTAACGAACAGATCGAAATTTGTTGATTGAAGTTGAAATCAGTCCGGGGTGCGTTTCCCGAAAGCATCGTTAGCAAACTGTTGTTGCGAGTTCCATTGTTACCATCATGGTTCAATGATTTGGTGTTTCCAGAAAACAATAGTTTCAACTAGCATTCGCAAACAGCATTGCAAACTTACATGGTTGGAACAATCTCTGGATGTGGTTAGAAGCATAGTTTCTTGCTAAATGAAATTAAATGACATGTGGACATGGACACAATAAACATTTAGTACATTCTACTGTATACTGTTTTTTGAAGAGTGCACATGTGCGTCAAATGTGCAAGGGAACTCCAGAGTATGATGAATGAGGGAATCCTCAGTGAATCAATCAAATAAAGAAAAATTACATGGAAGAGAGTAGTAATTAGGTGGCATGTTCGTTACAGCAGCATCTCAGAGATCTCGAATAGATTAATTAGCAGAAGGCAACGCACCCCTGATTAGTGAACCATTCATTCAGAAGGCTTTGGGTATGGATGAATCAGTTCATTGAAAAGATCGGACACAGACAAATCACTCATGAAGTTTTTTGTACAAGGAGTGTTTGTGATGACAGAATTGGTTCAATTTGAATTTAGTCAGATTTTGAATGGTGGAAACAAAATGTTTATTACAGTCGTCTGAGACTGCTGGTTTTATCTCTTGACCTCTTGACCCCCATTGAGTATTTCCATTTTAAATGTGCAATAGGTGTCTCTTTATGACAATGTGGCAGTCATTTAAAACAAAAAATTAGTGACTAGCGGATCTGGATCATTCTGAATATCATTACCGTATATTCTCCTCTAAGAGGCCAGAGGCAGCTAATCTCACTCAAGGAGGGGAGCGTTTCTCTCCATTTGGCCCTGCTAGCCCACCTTCAGCTTGTCCTCTGTGGATTTGCCTGTCAGACAAGATTCCCTGGAGACTCCTAGCAGCAGTGCTTATTTCTGCTCACCTCATGATCCCACTTGGGTCCAGGTCCACCAGAAATCTCCCAATTTGTTTTCAAGTGCCCAGACTCTTGTATAGACTGGTCTCTCTCTATCTCTCTCTCTTTCTCTCTCTTTCTCTCTCTCTCTCTTTCTCTCTCTCTCTTTCTCTCTCTCTCTCTCTCTCTCTCTCTCTCTCTCTCTCTCTCTCTCTCTCTCTCTCTCTCTCTCTCTCTCTCTCTCTCTCTCTCTCTCTCTCTCTCTCTCTCTCTCTCTCTCTCTCTCTCTATCTATCTCTCTATCTCTCTCTATCTCTGGCACTCTATCCTTTCCTTGCACACCTCTGCATGACAGAATTGGGGCTTTCTTGGTTGATGCTGCTACAGCCGTTTGATTCCAGACCTTTAAACTGGTTCATTTGCTGACCTGGTTTATGTATCATGGGAATTTTCTCTCCATTTATTATTTTACATTACACATCAGGGTAATTGCAACGGTACCTTTTAAGGTTATCCGGCCTTAACAACACCTCAAAAAGTAAAATATTTTGCCACATTTATAGAGAGAGTTGCTCAGTTACTATGGTTGATGATAAACATTATCATTTGATATTGTAGCCAGGCATTTTCTAAAATTGATTTATTGGTGTACTGTATGGTGTAATTATTTTCTGCAAAACCTCCTCACAGATAGGTTGACAGTTCAATTTTGGCCAAGGCTTTGGTTATATTAATTCAACATTTACTGTATTCTCATACCTGCTTCCTCTGATCTCGAGGCTGAAATAAAATATGGAACCATGCAGGTTAAAATTGCAAAGGATTGCTGTTGGTTATTTGCTCAGCTTTCCTATATCCTTAAAATAGATCTTAAATTGCCTCTACGCCTCCAGAGAGAGACTAAGAAATGGGACATGAACACGTGTTCAATTATTCACCACAGGAAATTTCAGTGATTGATGTTTTTTATCGATGGTACCGTATACCATTTTCCATCTAAAGAGGTCTAGCTAAGCTTTTCTTTACATTTTCCCACATGTATAATGCCTGGAATTTAAATAAACATGCATTGTGAAACAACAATATGGGAAGGTTAAAATTTAAAGCACACAATTAGGCTAAATTAAATAGATTTCTTATTGCACTAAGAAATAATATAATCACTCTGTATCACATTTTTCATACTTATGTCTCCCTATTAGAGAGAACAGACGCACTTTACTTTATTTATCTTCAGAGATAAATGTAATATTAAGATTGGACAGCAGTATATTTTTTTCCATCTCAAAGGAATTCAGATGACCCATATCTGTCATTGACACATTTTTAAACTAGAAACTGTAATCATTTATGGAAGGGGTTCAATACTGTATTACAGTCTTGGTAAGAAAAAATAATATAGGAACATATCTGCTTTGACATGAAGGAATGTTATTATTTAACAGACTAGATATTGATTAGTAGATATTTACAATTACAGGATGAGAGTCTGATACTGAATGAATTTTCATGTATTTTTCATGTACAATAGCAATAAGTGCTGAGAGTTTTCATTGCCTCATGCTAAATGTTTATAAAAAGATTACTTTATTAAAGCTGCAGTCCGCAGTTTTTCCTCTTTGTCGCCATCTCTGTTCGAAATTTGCAATTGCAGTTATACACGGAATTATCAACTTTACGTGGGTTGTGCCTCGGCACGGCACAGCGCGGATGAATCCAATGTTTTGAGGAGAATGTGCGGCTGTCAGTCACCGTGCGGTGTGGATAGTATACTGTCATTCGGAATCACAGATCTACTTTTTGGAAGTATGACCAACGTGAGAATTTTCACCTGAAAATGTCACCTGAACAACTAGCCTAAGTAACATCCACTTTTGTTCTGACCAACTAATGGAAAAAAAGCATTGCAGTAAATCGCGCTGATTAAATATAACAATCGCTTATCATATCTTGTCAAACCGTGCAAATTATACTTTGTTCTCAAATTGTTAACATCATCAGCATTGCGTGACTACATTTAATGCCCTTCAGGTTGCAGTCTCTTTGTTTCGGTAGCCACTCTTTTGTATTTTACAACGGGTGAATCTCCAGTTGTCACTGGTGTTTGTCGTTTGAACCTTTCTGGATCCGCCATCAAATTGATAAGTTTAATTATATCAAGTGCTGTGAGAAAAGGCTATAAATCTCCACTTCCATCTTCACACGCAATATAGCCTACTATCCGAGACACTTTCTTTATATGTACAGATGTGACGTAATGACGCAAAGACATGCTCGAATTTCCTGCAGAAATCCACCAGTACCACTGGAATTAAAAACATTATTAAAAGCTTACCGTTTTGAATCGAGTTTAGGCAAGCAGATCGTTTTGAACACTGGCTGGTTATGTACTTGCTCAAATTCTTTTTGGATAATTTTTAACCCAAAAAAGTTATGGACTGGAGCTTTAAGCACATTTATTAAGTGCCATCTTACCACAAGAAGATAAAATCCCTTAAATGTTTTCATCCTATAATAAACTGTAGGATGATGTTGATGATCAATTGTGAATAATCTAGTTTATGCAGTAATTGAGTGGATACTTTACTTGAAAGGAAGTGGATAAACACAAACATATCTTAGGTGATGTGACAGCTTTATGGATGATAATATTATGTTGTTGTTTTGATCTCTTGTCATTTAGGGTAGAGGCTTCTAATGTAAATCCATAATGCAGGGTGTAAACTGCTTTCCACAACATCAGCTCAATGGTTCATTAGATTGGTCTTGTGACATAATGCATCATAAAGGTATGTTAGCTATAATGATACATGAGAGGACGTGGGCAAGACGAAATTAGATTTTTGAAATTAGACTGACCTGTCATACGTCAGTGTAATGATTCTCTTTGTGTCTCTTGCTAAAGTGAGTCCTGCTAATGTGAACTTCAGAATGGTGTGACCTATAGTATTTGTGCCATTAAAAACAGTTTTTATGTCACTTCATCAAGTTTATCATACTGGACATTGTTTGTTAGTGGTGGTAAAGACTTGTGGTTAAAACCCTGTAGGTTCAAACTTAATTTATAATTACTTTCATAATTTATTATCTTTCCTTCATAGAACACAAAGCTTCTGCTCTCCTTGGCAAGTTGGTGATCAGGTGTGAACAAAAATGAGATGGGAGGAAAATTATATTTCAATACTTTTGCATTTGCTCGCAAAACTTTTACATTCTCTTGCAAAACATTTGTGAGTGAATGCAAAACTGATAATGGAAGTAATATGAGGAAAGGGAGGGTTTTTTCTATTAACTTTTGTTGCAAGCGAATGCAAATTTTCCTATGTGAAAAGCAAACATTATTCGGGGGAACAAAAAAAAATTGAAATATAATTTTTCCTCCTATCTCATTTTTTTTCATCACCATATCCTCTTAGAGGCTCTATAGCAAGTTCACAAAATCTTCCTGAACGATTCGTTCATGAAATCAGACTGATCTGTTTCAGCTCACTGACTCATGATCCAATACATAACAGCGATTAATCGCTGTCGTTTTGTCACACAGCTATCCATTGCCCTCAGAAGACTTAAGGTACGGTCACATTTACCACTGTGGAATTTCAAGAGGAATCCGTGTGATCGGAGCAGAAAAGTTCCCCACTCAGATTTCGCTTGTGTTCAAGTTGGTCACACGAATTTGCTGTTTTCACCAACTGAAAGCTGGTTGGTTTGAAAGTGACTTCTGTGTGAGATGTGCTTCATGCATCAATGTATTTGCCTGTGAATTCGCACCGCATTTTTGATGATGTGACCCCCTAAATAGCACACTAGTCACATAGAGGACTTTTGTGTTGGAGCTTAAAAGCTCCAGTGCCCATACTTTATAATTGTATTCAAAAATATGACCAGCACAAAATAACTCAAGACATATGGGTTTGGAATAACCTGAGCCACCAGTGATGAAAGAATCTGTATGACTCCATTAAGGACTTGCTTTCTGCATCTTTAAAAACACATTAGCTATTAGGCCCGTGTCTCAGCTTCTGGGAAAACGTGAAGAATGAGAGCAATCCATGACCAGCATTGCGGTGCTGAAGTGCACTTTACCTGTTCCCTTTGTTGTAATGATTTTCAAGTAGGAAGAGGAAAGAACAGAATGTTGAAGTAGAGAGAGGTAAATGAGAGTTCTCCTTCAACGAGCCGAGAACCAATTTACAACAAAACCAGGAGGCAGATGCAGTGCGTTCATCTCTTTTGGTGGTATTTGATTAACTCCCTTAAGGTCTGGCAATAATGTCACTAAAATATGATTTTAAATCCCTGCTTTGTGTTAAATGCTCATTTGCATTTTTCTTCTTGCTAAAAGCCGATGGGATTAAATTAGCCGCTCTGAGCATTCCTTATTTGTCCCTTTAACTTGAATTATGAAGTGCATAAACTTTGATCTGCAGATGTGGCGATCATATTTTGCTGCCGACTGGAGGAACAATTATTCTCCACAGAGTCCCTCTCCATTTTTTTATATAGATCATTCTTAGTTTTTAAAAATGGCAAATGATCACAAGGTCTGCATTATTCAAGACCATTAGTTTTTAGAATTTAATAATGGCATGATAATTTATGCTTATCGTTTTTATTCAGATGTCTTGCTTTGAGTGTCTTTCGTCTGAAATGCATCAGAGGATGGCTGATTCTTTCTCCCTTCTCGTTGCAAAAGGTCACATAGGCCAAGGTAACTTTCTATCAATGGATGTGTCTCTCCCTTCATTTTAACACTAAAAGCAGAATAATTACAATGACCCTTCATAATTTGTGAGCTAATGACGGACTAAATGTTACAGTGTGGCCCCGGCTTCTCGATCCCTTCAAGCTTGAAAAGGTCAGGGAAAACAATCTGTTCTTTCCCAAATGACATTTTTGGGGCCAGGCTACAGCTGGTAATTGAGGAACGTGACGCTTATATAAACATAGTGCAGCTCAGCATTGGTGGCAGGTTCCAGGCAGTTGGAAATTGAAGAGAGGCTGTTCAAAATTAAAGGCTGAACAAGCAACGAGATGAACAGTTTGATTTGGAGGGCCCTTGAGAGCAAATCCCACAGCCTATCTCTTTAACAACTTCATGTTTTTATTTTCCCGGTTGGATTAGCTGTCAATCTAGAGCTTTCTTTGAAAGTAGAATGCTTGAATAGTGTATATGCAGTTAAAAAATTAATAATTAATGTGGCTGACTTTGTTGTGGTGGACATTCACATTGTTTAATTTGTGACTCCAATTTTATTGCTGTTTCTGTCATTTGATAAAGTACACTCCTGGTGAAAAGAATAATGAAATAAGTATCTTATGCTTACCAGTTCTGCATTTATTTGATCAAAAATACAGTTAAAGTAATAGTGTGAAATTGTTTTCTATTTTAATATATTTTTAAATATAATTTATTCCTGTGAAGGCAAAGCTGAATTTTCAGCATCATTACTCCAGTCTTCAGTGTCACATGATCATTCAGAAATCATTCTAATATGCTGATTTGGTGCTCAAGAAACGTTTCGTATTACTATTCATTTTGAAAACAGTTGTATTGCTTAATATTTTTGTAGAAACCGTGATACACGACCATCCAAAAGTTTGGAGTAAGTAATTAAAAAGTAATTGGGTAAAAGTAATTACAAAAGATTTCTTTTTTTTTTAAAAAAGGCTAATTTTCATTTTAGGGTGAACTATCCCTTTAATAAATGAGCACCATTAATAATTGATCATATTTGAGCACTAAATCAGCATATTAGAATGATTTCCAAAAGATCATGTGTCACTGAAGACTGGAGAAATTATGCTTTGCCATCACAGGAATACATGACATTTTGAAAATAGTAAAATGGAAAACGGTTATTTAAATTAAAATAATATTTCACAATACTACTGTTAACCTACTTAATTTAACCTGTTACTGTTAACTAACCATAACCCTTTACTGTATCTATGATCAAGTAAGTGCAACCTTGGTCAGCATAAGAGACTTAATTCAGTATATATTGCATACAGAATTGAAGCATATTGAAACTACAAGCTTCTCTTAATGATGGCAAAACATCATAATTCAACTCAAGAAATGTTATTTACCCTCCTCGCTGTGGTTTATTGTGCAGGAAGGTGCTAAAAGAGATTCATGTTGGCGATCTGAAACCCAATGAGACTGTCCATGCCATTCAAGAGGCGCAGCTTCTCTCTCAGCTGAACCATCCTGCCATCCTCAAGTTCTACACCAGCTTCCTGGAGAGAGACACCTTCTGCATCATCACTGAGTATTGTGAGGTAAACTGTCTTCAACTGGTTTGGTTTCCTTTGGTCTCTAGTAGTCATAATGGGGCTGAAGCAAGTCACGTTATCTGGTCTTGGTAAGCAGTGTTGTCCTGTTGTGATCACATTATTAGCCAATGTCTTATGTCCTTGAAACACACACTGGGATAGGAATACTATTTGCAGAGATGTTCCTAATGAAAGTGAGTGATAGGGTCCCTTCAGGAACATCCCTTTCCTTAGGGCCTTGGCCTTTATAAAATGTACATGTGATTTGATAGCTTTAAAGACAACATGAAATCAAAAATTACATGCTCCTGGTGTTATTGTGCAGAATTTATCAGTGCAAAGTCATGGAGTAATAACTTGATTGTTTCTTTTTTTATTTCAATTTATTTTTGTAAATGCATCACATTATGGAGGTCAAATGGGTTGCACATGCCATTTGTTTGACTTCCTAGTCATAATTCTGGATTTATTTGCTCTGAACCAGCTTTCCATCACTTGCACTGTCCAGCTCCTCCCCCATATCTACAGTGCCTTTTCTGTGTTCAGCGATGGATCAGGGATGTCGAGAGCATCCTGACATCGCCCAGAGGTCACACTCATCTCCTCTGCAGCTTCTGTGCCTGTCTCACCATCTATTTTTTCATCTCTTTCTTGCTTATTAAGACATATCTGCAGGTCAGACCGGGTTCATGTCATCTCTGCCCTATGCTTTGGAAGGTTTGGCCAGGGATTCTTACATTTTGCACATCTCCTTTATCTGTTTCTTTGGCACTCAGGAGTTAAACTCTTATTGAATATAATGGACATTCCCATCCTTTAAAAATCAGAAATGAGATCTCTGCTTGTTTCTCCAAGACAGCATTGAGAATAAATGGAGAGCAAATAAAGAATGTTGGGTTATCTGCTTCTCTGATTTCTGAGATACTAAAATATACTCTAATCTTATCTAGAGTTTTAGAAGAGATCTCAAATGTCATAAACTCTGGCAAGATTCACCAATTGTCTTAAGTTGTGCCCATTTTTATTTCTCCTCAGGTATATTAGGTGAAACATGTGAGACAAAGGTGAAACTTAGTCTCCCAGGCTACTGAGTAGTAATACAATTCAGTTTTTTTTGTTGTTTTTTTGGTTCTGTTTCCATGCCTTCTCTCATGTCAAAAGCCAAAGTTTTTTTTTTATTTTGAACTGAGATGCTACAGCAGCTCTATAATGTTACCTTGGAAGTGTGTTTCTTACCCTTGGAATGTTATGGAAAAAGCTTGAGTTAGGACACCAAACTGATTTTTTTCCTTGTCCAAATTGCTGTACTAAATTGATGTCAGACCAAGTTTCTACTCTAATCAAAAATTATATATAACAAACAAGATAAATATAACCATTTAAAAAAGAAAAGAAAATTGATAGTTTTCTGGTCTTTGATTTTTCTGCTTAGTTGCTGCAATCGTTACTGGTAAGCCATCAGAAGATGATACACTGGTCATAAAATGATGGACATGGTCAGCAACAATACTCAGATAGGCTGTAGTGTTTAAACAATACTCAATTGGTACTAAGGGGGCCAAAGTGTGCCAAGAAAATATCTCCATTATAACACCACCAGCAGCAGCCTGAACTGTTGATACAAGGCAGGATGGATTCATGCTTTCATATTGTTTACTCCAAATTCTAAATGTCGCAGCAGAAATCGAGATTCATCATTCTAGAAAACGCTTCCTATCTTCTGTTGTCTATAGAGATGCTCTTCTGCAGACCTTGGTTGTAACGAGTGGTTGAGTTATTTACGGTTGCTACTGTTCTATCAGCTTGAACCAGTCTGACCATTCTCCTCTGACCTCTGGCTTTAACAAGGCATTTTCACCCACAGAACTGCTGCTCACTGGATATTTTCTCTTTAAACCCTAGAGACTATTGTGCCTGAAAATCACAGTACATCAGCAGTTTCTGTAATACTCGTTTGGCACCAACAACCATGGCATGTTAAGTTACTTGAATGAACTCTCTTCCCCATTCCAATGTTCAGTTTAAATGTAGCCTGTATCATGTCAAATGTTCATGTCTGCTACAGACTGTACGATTTCAGCAATCCTATAAGATCATTACAAATCACACTGTACGACATGGATGTAATAAATTTAGGTACGACATGTATGTAGACTGTATGATGATGACACCTATTGAATCGTAGGCTACGATGCAATTTATTACAGAGGAATAAAACGTCATCAGCATGCGCTAGTGGTAAACAAATAGAGCAAGACGAACCGCACTTTGACAATTATGTTTTTTTTTTTAAAGAAGTAAGCGAAAGAGCAGAATATAGACGTGGTCATGAAAAACGAGGCCAACTTTTCATGCCAATTTTGTAAATGGAAATTAGTTTTAAGTTTTAGCACCATGTAGCGTTGATCAATACGACATCTCATGTTGCATTTGGCTAGTCAGTAGACGTAGGCCGTAGCAGCAAACGCACTGTGAGATGATCATGCTAAATTTCTGACACTGTCAGAAAATTATCACTGGCTATCTTTGGTCGCAGGACTGTGACAACGGCCGTCTTTAAACCTCTCTCACTATAAGACGTAGGACCATTGTTTAGGAGCCACGACCACAAAAAAATCGCCAAGATTGATCATCTTTCGCCTGGGACAGCCCAAAATCGTACCGTGTGTACTGGGCATTAAGCAGATCGTCTTTACCGATGTCTAAATGCCTAAATGCATTGAGTTGCTTCCATGCAATTGGCTGATTAGATATTTGCGTTAACCAGCAGTTGAACAGTTGTATCTAATAAAGTGGCTAGTGGTACTATATAAATAGTGGTACTAATTTATTTAAATAGTAAAAATACACATTATGATAGTGTTTGTTGTACTGAATTAGAGTTTTTACAGAAATGATTGGGACTGGATCATTTTCATGACTGTATTACGATAATGAGAATGATTTTTATCACATCAATAATGAGAATTTGAGGGGGAAATGGTCTTACTTCTTATTTTTTATTTTTTTATTTGATAAATGTAATAAATGCAGCAGGAATTTTAAATCAATATGAGCATACCCTCAAACAGACAATATATTGCTCACCTCACCCAACCCTCAACTTGATTACAGTATATTAAAAAAAAATATTTAAAAAAATGCAATACAAACAAGTATGTTCATGGCCTTAAATATTTGGTATATGGTGTAGGATTACAAATTTATTAAATGTTTTAATTTAGGTTCAACAGTATTTTAACTGAGAAAGTGAAAACACTGTTTTCCATTTTGAGGCAATCAAAGTTTCGAACATTAACCTCTTGTCACATCTCAAAGGTCAGCTGGGCCTTTGTTGATCTAATCAGGCTGATTGGATTAGCATCTCAAGGCTCTGAGTTACACTGTTTCTTGATGAAATCAGGTAACCAGCTGAATCATGTACTTTCATTGACATGTTTTGTTCAAGAGTCCCCTCCTCTATGAAATTAATCCCACCCCCTTGAAATGTATATAAACTGCAATGTAAATTTCCCTTAGTCAGACTTGGTGACTATAGCATCGCAACAGCAAAGTCTCCAATAAAGAGTAACTTCTCCATTGAAAGATATCCCAACGTCTCCTGGTCTTTCGCTTCTAAATCTTCTACACTTAAGAAGAACAAGGTTTACAACAATGGTTACAATTGTAATTGTGCCTAATCCAAGATTTAAGCTGTTTTTTAAAAGAGGAGAGACTATTACACTCCCTTAACTCAGTGGGCAGACTATTCCAAAAAATTGTGGCTCTGATAGAAAAGGCTGTGGTTCCTTACCTTATCTTTCTGTTTTATAAACTGGCACAGTGATGGTGGTATCAAGACCACGGAGTACCTTAAATACAAGATAGGCATCAGCAAAGTGTCTGACGTTTTCAAAGCTAAACATGTTGTGTTTTTTGATTATGTTACAATGATCATAGCTATTACTCTTACGGTCCAATGTCTTTAATGCCTGTTTATAAAGTGACTCCAATGGTTGAAATGTTATTTTATTGGTTTGCAACCAGCTAGTTAAACAGTAAGAAAAATGTGAGAAGATCATCGCATGCAAGAAGTGCTTTGCGGCCTTCATTGATAGGTATGATCTTATGTGCTTAAAATTTGCCAGGTTAAATTTAACAATATTGGCAACCTTTTTTTTATGCTTTTTAAATGAGAGTTGTGAGTCTAGGATTACTCCCAGATATTTAAAGTCAGATTCCATTCTAACCTTCTCTTGGTTAACAATTACCTCAAGGTCATAGGTCACAGTAGTTTGTTTTGTAAAATACATACATACTGTTTTACTTGTGTTCAGGTGTAAGCATGAATTAATTAGCCATATGGATACCTTACTCATATCCTCAGTCATTTGGTGTGCAGCTCGTTGTTTATTTTTAGCATGCACATAGAGGACTGTGTCATTTGCATACATTTGTAAATGTACAGATGGGCAAACAGTTGGCAGGTCATTTATATAGAGCCTGAACAGAAGGGGGCCCAGTGTAGATCCTAGAGGGACTCCTATTTTACAGTTTAGACATGTAGATTGAATGTTGTTAATGCGTGTGCATTGTTTTCTGTCAGCTAATTAAGATTTCATCCATTTGATTGCATTCTCACAAAAATGAAAATAAGATAATTTTGACAAAAGAACGTCATGATCGACGGTGTCAAATGCTTTTTTTAAATCTAAAAATATTGCACCCACCAGGCCTCCTTTATCTAGAGTAATTTTGATGTTCTCTATAAAAAAGTAGTTGGCTGTTTCTGTTGAGTGATTACTTCGAAAGCCAAACTGCATTGGGTGCAGTGGTGTATGGGCTTTACTAGAATGAGTAGTCCAGTATTTTATCACCAGCCTTGAAAATGGGGGTTACCACAGCTTTTTCCAGGAACTTGGGAAATACATCAATTCTAAAAACAGGTATGTCAGTATCAATAGGAATGCTCACTATATTACTAGCAATGCAATTCTGTGCCAATTCCTCAACTGATTGGATAAAAAAAATGTTAAAAGTGCTTGCTATACTGTCGTCTTTTCTGGTTATGATTCCATTTAATTTCAGTTCAAGTGCCGGTGCGCAGTGCTGAGTATCTTTCCCAATTAATTTATGAAGATTGTTAATTTCCCATCTCCCTTTGCATCATCAATTACTTTTATATAGAAATCTGCTTTGGGCTTTCCTTATGTTCCTTACTACTCTATTTCTGAGGAATGTATAACTATCCCTCACCTATTTCCAGAGAGCCTTTCACTTGTCATGAAAATACTGTCACAATGGAAAAACTTTAATTATACCTTACATTTTTTTTTTAAGTTGAATTGATAGTTCATGACCAGATTTTAAATGTACAACAATCACAAAAGTGAATTTTATGTTCTTAATTTTAAATTTTTATCACTTTTATCCCTTTATTTCAAACATGACTATATGAGAACACTGACATCTTAATTTATATGTGTGAACTTATTAATCTTACCAGTTAAGTTAAAAACTTTTTTTTACTATCCAAGTTATACAATATAATATGATTTTGCCATCTCACACAAATTATTATATGTCATGAGAATGTTAACTGTTTTCAGGGCTCTATGGTAGATTAAGTTAAAAAACTTGTGAACTGTGCCACATTGACAGCTTTTGGGCAGAATAGAATGAAACGCAGAAGAAAATGAAACACAACAGCATTTTTGCCAGCTGTTGATTCAACATTGTTTTCAGCTGTTGAAGAATAAAAGATGACAGATGCCATAAAACAGCTCTAATGCTGCTTTGATTGTGTTCTCTGTGCTGTGGATTACTGCATGCAGCTCTTCATTTCTACATAGATTAAGGGAAATGCCTCCTGTTCTGAGCGTGTGCATTGAGTTCCTTTCTCCTAGAGACATGGGATGAAGAATAGGCCCTACAATGGATCTTGTGTCTTTCTTGTTCTCAATGTGACGATAAGGCTCGCTCTGGGTTGCGTTTCCCGTACAACGACGTAACTCGCTGCTTATCTAGTATGATGCATCGTTGAACATATCAACTAGCTAGTCACGACTGTTTCCTGAAACCGTACTGTCGCAAATTTGTCGTTCAACATGTTGGTTACTGATGTCATGTAGGTGTTGGAGCAGTACATTCTTTTAATGAATCCGTTTGAGATCAAATTAATGCTAGATTTTTTGCTAGAAATTACGGACATGGAATCTGAGGTCTAATTCTTATTTTGCTTTATTTCCAGATTCAATCATAGGCTCATTCTTACATGGGCCTACTTACAGCACGTACGTATATGCGCACTCTTCAAAAACAAGAGAAAAAAAATCTCTTGACATAAAGACATAAATGACAATTGTATTTATTCTAAATATATATTGGACTGAATGTCATCTTGTTTATTTTGCTCAGATAAGAATTTATGAAGTCCACATGTCATAAAAACAATAATCTATGCTTCTAATCACAGTTCAAGAGCTGTTGTTCCAACCACACAACAGCGATGCTGTTTGCGAATTTTCGTTCGAACTATGATTTCGGGAAACACTGACTCGTTGAACTAACGACGGATCTTGCGACTATAGTTGGGTAACATTGCTTTCGAGAGACGCCTGATCTACAACAGTCGAATAAAGCAAGAAGAAAAATCTTATGAATAAAATTAAAGAAAACCTCTGCTGATAGGACGAATGAATGGATGGATGAACCTTGCTGTCAAGAAATATACAGGTTTTACATTATAGATATGCTATTATTTATTGTATTTTGTTAATATAACACATTGTTATTATTATTATTATAACATATTGTTTTATTATTGTTTTATTAATTATTTTTATTTAAATAGTACAAATTATGGTAATGCTTGTTGCATTGAATTGTATTGATCTGCCTGCATTGACTAGCCTGGTTAAAACCAGACCCTTCTCAGTCGCAACTGGGTTAGGGTCTGGGGAAGGTTCATTCACAGCTCACTTCCAAAGGGGTGTCGCCAATGGACGTCGCTCAAATGCCTCTGGGCGCAATTGGATGGATCTAAAACCAATCAGATCGATCGTCATCTTGTAAAGCCCGCCTCAACGTTTGTGATTCGTGCCTCGATTTGGAAACGGACGTCACTCAAATGCCTCTGGGCGCAATTGGATAGACCTAAAACGAATCAGATCGATCGTCATCTTGTAAAACCCGCCTCAACGTTTGTGATTGGTGCCTCAATTTGGAAAGATTGGAAATGAGCTTGAATGGGCTCTTCGCCAGACTAACTTGCAGAGCAAATCTAAATTTGCCGGAAGTTCGTCTGGGTTTTCCCAGGCTATGCTTTGACACCATTATATGAGAGCTGAAATGAGCTGGGCGATGACTTCACGGTTTTCTCCAGAGTGGCTATATATATATATATAAATATATATAAATATATATATATATATATATATATATATATATATATATATATATATATATATATATATATATATATATAATGAACTAAATCAATAACTGTTTTTTTTTTACAACAAAAATGAAACATCACTGAGCTAACTTAAGCTGGACTGTGATGCTATTTTCTTCTGGAAACAAACTTTGTTGCATTATTTTCCTGTTATCTCTGTAAAGCTACTTTGAAATCTGTATTGTAAAAAGTGCAATTTTTTTATCGTGTTTAGACTGGATAATTTTCATTACTGTATCAATGATGAGAATGAGATTTTTTTCTATAAAAAGAATGAGGATTTGAGGGGGAAATGTTGATTGTCAAGAAAATAATGTCATAATGTTAAAACCTTAATATTTGACTGCCATCGACTGCCAGATTTTTAAAAAGCAAATATGCAAGGGTTATATGAATAGTCTCTGACTGTATACAACATGTGCTATAAAAGAATAATGGGTACAAATATGGAGCTGGCTTTGTATGTTTACTAATGGTCTTGCCTACCACCATGCAATTATTTGTGGAAATGGAGCCTTTGATATAGTCACAAGAAACCTATTCTGTTATAAATTAATAGCAAATTTCCTCTACATGACTCACTGCAGATCTCATTACCTCCTACTCCTTTGGAAAAATGTCATATATTCATGTTAAGAAACTGAAGCCATAGATGCACAGAGAGAGACAGAGGGATGATTCTTTGCCTGTGTCGGGTATGACGTCTTTTTAGAAACAGCTCTGGGTGGGAATCATTAGGGCATGGGAAGCCTCTTTTATTCTCCAACTCTATGCCCTTTAAGGAACATGCACAGACACTTAGATGAAGAAAGTGTTTTGATTGCCTCTGAGAACCTTGCACCTTGAACGGTTGAACTATACCTGAGAGCTGATAAAGGATGGAGCTCTGCTCTCTCTTTCCAGAGAGTGAATGTGGCTCAAATCTGTCCATGCCAGTCATCTCATCTCCTTCAGCAGGCCAGTCTTCACCCCACCCGCTGTGCCAATATGCCTCCCATCTTTGATAATGCATGGGGCACTCAGTATTTTTAGTTTTACTGGTCAATAAGTTAGTTGTCTTAAACAGACTTATACTGATTCCAGTGTTCCCAGGATCACAGACAATCTGGAAAATATTTTTTATTTTATTTTATTCTTTTATTATTATTTATTTTTTAGCCACTGATCTTGAGTGAACTGATCACCTTCCTCACAGCTGGCTGTCATTTGTGTTAATCATCATTGTGTATTTAAGTTCCTGCCTGTCTTCAGTTCAGTGTCCGGTATTGTTTGTGTTTTACACGCTGTTGCACCCGTTTGCCTGTCTGCTTGTCTTTTGAATTAAACTACGTGTTGCATTTGGCATTTGCATAAGGTTGCATTTATTTGACCAATTGAAAAATTCAATATATTTAAAAAAATATATATATTTGTGATGACACAACTGCCATTACTCCAGTCTTCAGTGCGGAAATCATTCTAATATGCTAATTTGGTACTTAAGAAACATTACTTTATCTTTGTTGAAACAATTATTCTGCTTAATATTTTTTTGGAAACTGATAATGTTTTTCAGGATTCTTTGATGAATAGAAAGTTCAAAAGAACAGCATTATTTGAAATAATATCATTTCATAATAAAATTATAATCTTTTGTAACATTATAAATGTCTTTACAGTCACTTTTGATCAATTTAATGGGTCTTTGATGAATAAAAGTATGAATCTCTTACTAACCCGAAACTTTAATAACCAATAACTCTTTTTTTGTGTCTAATCTTTTTAGATATTTCTTTCTGACGCCCCTGGTTTAGATGTATTTGCCCAAAAAAATCAATACGTCTTATGTGAGATCCATGAGATTTTGATAAATGAGAACACTCTTCTGTACTGAGAGAAATGGAGGTACTCCTGGCCTACAGGGAGGTTTTCATTACTTCTGTTCATGCTACAATGCTTATTCCAAAATTCATTGGCTAATTAAACCTTTGCACTCATAAAGAGCATTGGAAGCTTTTTGAAAGGATTCGAGGTGGCTTTTTGAGTGATGATGGTCATAACCGTAGATAAATATCTTATGGGGGTGACAAATTAGCCCAATTACACTCATAATGCGACTCATCCTTCGCTTATACGCGTGGCGAGCCCCACTTACACTGAGCAAACAGTTCCCTCGGGCAGTGAACTAGAGGGCTTATCCAAAGATATGCCTTATGCCTGTGACTGCATTACCGATATAAGACTTTCCTAAGCTTTTTCCTAACTCACTCTCTTGAGACATTGACAAATGTCTATTGTTGTTGAAATGAGGGGTGCTGAGTTCAGCGTTGTGTTCAAACTGAGCTCCGCTTGAGTCGTATCATTAGTGGGATTGATTATTCTCTTTGCGGCACTTGGTGAAATCAGAAACCCTTAAATATGCTGCAGTTTTATATGCTCAATATAATTTAATTGTTGTTATGCATATAAGAAATAGTTTACCCCAAAAATAAAAATGCTCTTTTGTTGTTTCAAACTTTTGGATCTCATTTGCACTGGTAAGCTTTTAAGCGCTTGTGGTTTGATTTCATTTTGAATTGCAATAAGTTTAACTGTTCTAAACATATATAGGCTACTATATGTATGTATGTTTAGGCCATACTACACAATAAAAGTAAATGGTGTCAAATGTTGTCTTGGAACCAATTGTCTTTCAAGGTATGGACTATAATTGTTCAGATATCTTCTTTTGTGTTTTGCAGAAAAAAAGAAAATCACAGGTCTGGGATTTGTATATTTGATCACTGAATCGTTTACATGGGGAGGGAGGGAGAATATTTTATGTGTATTTACAGTCATTTACAGTTCTTTTAGCAGAAAAGATGCAGGCACGATACAGTTTGTTATTTTATGCTCCATTGAAGGAAACTTATCCTATAGGTTTGAAATGACATTGAGTAGGCTTTAATGATTATAGACTTCATTTTAGGGGGAAATATCTTTTTATTTGACACTCAAAATTATTTGTATAATTAATTACAAAATTATTACATTAGCAGTGGGGTCTCTGCCTCTTTCTCTCTCTCTCTCTCTCTCTCTCTCTCTCTCTCTCTCTCTCTCTCTCTTTTGCTTTCATTCACGCTCCCTGCAGAAGTCTCAGGAGACTCTGGGCATTGTGACTGCCGCTGCCAGTGTGCATGTGAGCAGGGAAATGTGGGTTTTGTCTGAAGTGTAAATGGGTCCGTAAAGGCTCACATTCTTAAAGATGACTTCACAATCCACTAATGCAAACAAAGAAAGATCAGAGAGAATGAGAGAAACATATAGTAAAGTAGACAAAACAGCACATTATTATTCTTTGAAGTATCTTTTTGGGAACAAAGACTGTTTATTTAATCAGCTTTTTGTCTTTGCTATGTAGCCGTGACTAGAGTCCCAGTGCTTCATGCAAAACAGAATGGATTTTCATTTATAACTTTTTATTTTCTCTCTGTTCCTCAGGACAAAGATTTGGACTGTAAGTTAGATGAGCTAAAACGGACAGACAGGGTGTTGTCAGAGCCTCAGGTCTGTGAATGGCTCTGTCAGCTTCTGTTGGGAGTACATTACATACATCAGAGGTGAGCAGAGAACACCACTCTTCTTTCTCCCTGTGAATAATTCATAACTGACCTATTTTCTATTTTTACATTCAAAAGTATTTGTTTTATGTCTTTTATTGCTCACCCTTACACAAAAATGTGCACTTTGCAAGACAAATATGGCCACAACTGAACAACACTTCTCTAAATCTTTGATTCTTGCTGCTTCGGTGTCTGTTGATTCTTGTTTGTCTTGCTTAAACAGGAGAATACTTCACCGAGATCTAAAGGCCAAAAATATATTTCTAAGGAAGAACATTGTTAAGATAGGTAAACTCTTGCTTCGCAGCCCAAAGGATGCTTGATGTGTGTTTGATGTTCTTGCAACGCTTTCAGATGCGACTTTTAATGACACCAAAAACCCAAACACCTCCCATCTGGTAAAACAGGCCCTTCTTTTATGACAGTTAAAACACTCATCTACAAAGAAACAGGATCATTACCCAGTCAAAAAAAAAAAAAGTACGTCGGTCAGATAGAAAGAAGTTGTTCTTCTTGGAGGCAGATAATCATCACTTTTATATTTTCTATCATAAATAGGTGCATTAAGAAGCATAAAAAAATCCTGTTATAATTTTTTATGTCATCACACCATAAAGTTGTCACTTTTAGCTAATTTCTGTGCAAAATAATGTATTTGTGTGTTCTTGTAGGATGAAATTATTCCATACAGCAGACTCATTTGAACGCTATTCTGTGCATTTTTGTTGCTTTACGTCAGTTTCTCGCCTTAGCCTGCCAAAAAAACAGGGTTTACTTCAAACTAATTCTCAGGTCACACTGTAAAAAATTAAATGTTGAGAAAACTCATTATATCAATTCAGCATTATGCAAGATATTTTCAAGTTCTGGCCAAAGTGTTTAACACAACTAAAATGTTTAATTTTGCACTATGAAAAAACGGTCACGATGGGCAATGCATTGAGATTTTGGAGTTCTTCCGGCAAGTGTACAACAACTGTCCTCAGTACCTCAGCCAACTTGTATTTGTACACTCACTAAATGTTAAATGTATCATTTACAGTATCCAATTAATTTGTGTCAAAGCAACCACAGGTCTCTTTTTCAGCAGATGTTCAGTAAACAAACCAAGGAAGCTTTCATTTGTCTATTACATTTTAAATTGTGACTGGTTGGCTCTGAAGGAGATGACATCCTGCACGGCTTTTTGTCTCTAAAAAAGAGCACATCTTGCAACCTAATGTTGTTTCATTACATTTCAACACAGGAAGACACACATAGACTCTAAACTCAAAAAATAATGTTCAAGTGAGAATCTCAATGAGCATGTGCATGTTAACTCACAAATAGTCTCAACATTCAAAAGCTTATTTGGGGCCATTATAGTGTTTGTTAGTCTAAATAGAAGAGTAAATATTCCTTATTTTGTTACACTGTAAACAATTTCCTTAAGTTTTGTCTGCAAAACTCTTTTTTTAAAAGGAGTTGTGCTGATAGAACTTTTTCAAACACTCTTTAAAGGTGACTTTGGTGTATCCTGTCTGCTGATGGGGTCATGTGACCTGGCGACTACCTTCACAGGTACCCCGTACTACATGAGCCCTGAAGCCTTCAGCCACAGAGGATACGACTCCAAATCAGACATCTGGTATGAATAACTAAACCATTGAGTCATTTCAGTTCTTAACCAACCAAGACTTTGGTTATTGCATTGAATAGGTTTTACATTTGCAAATACAGTAAACTTAAAGTCAAAAGTTTGGACACACTTGACTGAATTTATGCTTCTCATGATATTAAAAACCTCTTAAAGATCTTAAAGTTCTCCTATTATGTTATTTTAAAGGTTCCTCGTTTGATTTTTGGGCGCTCCTACAATAGGTTTACCTGCATCTAGGTTGAAAAAAAATACTAATGTGCCTAAGATTTTACGTATCAGAACATAATAAAAAATTCTTCTGGTTGTTAGCAGGTCTTAAAATTAGGTAAATACAACCTCAGATGAACAACAACAAATGACATATTACAGTGTTATTATTTATTTAACAAAATTAAGCCAAAATATATATATGTATATATCTTCAAGGAGTTTTAGTTCTCAGCAAGTAACTTGCAAAGTTATTCCCTCACAGAGTCAAAACTCATAATCTTTAAAAACAATTCACCTTTATGCATTAAGCAAAATTGCAGGTAGTGAATTATTATGTTTGATTGCTGTCAAATTGCGAGTTCTGGCAATCCGTTGTAGCTCATCTCGTAAGTGTTTTTTTTATTATTATTTTGTCATTTTAAATTTACAAATTTACCAAGAATTGCAATCAGTCAGAGTTAAAGATGCAGCAGAAAAATGGCAAGCATAATTAACATGAATTGTGATATATCTGGTTGCTTATTGAGCTGTAACAATCTGCATCTGAGATGTGTGTGCATGTATGTGTGATAGGGGTGTAATATCAATTCATGGCATGAGACGTTTCCAAAGGAACCAAGTCAAGGATCTCCCTTCAAGATCCTCTCTAGTCAGCCCCTTCACATCACCAGAGCTCTGTCCTCTCCTCCCCTCCACTTACACTATGTGCTGAGATAGATATATGAAGGGAGGGAACATGGGGATCCACTTGGAAATAGTGAGATAACAGCATATAAGTACATTTAAAAAATACTGAGGGGGAAAATGACTAGAAAACGATAAGATAGAATGAAGGAGAGAGAGAGAAAAGACCATCTCATTTGCCAAACGGCTACAGGCACTTGCTGCTAATTTAAGAACCATGCGTTTTCTCACACACTCACCTCGATGTGTATGTGCCACCGAGAGCTGAGATCTCTGTTCAGAATCGTAACGCATCCTTTTGGGAATTGGACTCTTCACTCTGTGCTCTCGAGCCTGCAAGAACACAAGCACGAGACACACTGGAGGAAGGGGGTCAATGTGCTGCTTAATAGAGATAAGCAAGAGAATGGGCTAAAATCGAGACATCCTTGCACAAACTCTTCTTCTCTTTTTTGTGTCTATTCAACTAAAGCGAAATACAACCTTTTTACTATAATGATAATTGCAAATTGTACCTGAGTTCATGTGTGGTTCATGAACGATTGTCGCCTATGCAAACAAGTTTAGGGGGAAAAAAACACTTTCACACTAACCAAATGAACCAAACAATGATTTTAAAATGAATCTGATCTTCACCAAAAGCTCTAGTATATATATAACTGAAGCAACGGTGTAAAGAAGAGCGGGCCAAAATTCCTTCAGAACGATGTGAGAGGCTGATGCTGTAATACAGAAAACGATTCCTTCAACGTTTTGGTGCTAAAAGTGGCTCTACAGGCAATTGAATCACAGGGTGTACTTAGTTTGTCACCCATGGCTTTTGCATTTTGGCTTAATTTTTGTTAAATAAATAATAACACTGTGTAATATGTCATTTGTTGTTGTTCATCTGAGATTGTATTTACTTCATTTTAAGACCTGCTAACAACCAGAAGAATTTTTTATTATGTTCTGATACGTAAAACCATAAAATCCTAAAGGGTGTCCTTTTTTTCCACATGACTGTTCATGAAAACAAGCGTCAACAGGGATGCATTTCTTACTTCTGCAGAACATAAAAGATCTTTTGAAGAACGTTGGTTACCAAACCGTTTTGGTTCCCATTGACTTCCATTGTATGGGGAAAAAAATGGGAACCAGAAACTGTTTAGTTACCAACATTAGTAGTTAATAGCCTACGGCAAGTGTCAAAATGATTTATGACCATATGATTGACAGGTGGGCGTGTCTATCCTTTGATCTTCCCCCGCCCCTTCCGGTTCCTCCCCTTCCTGTCCAGCCCCTTGTCCCGCCCCTTCCGGTTCCCCCCCTTCCTGTTACCTTTGACCTAGTTCCGCCCCTTCCTGTTACCTTTGACCTAGTTCCGCCCCTTCCGGTTACAGCTTCTGTCAAAATGATGGATGGTTACCTTTGACCTAGTTCCGCCCCTTGCGGTTACAGCTTCTGTCAAAATGATGGATGTGTGACAGTTAGTTTGAAGTTCATTTGATCAAGAAAAGGGAGGTATTGGCCTTTGATATTAACATAAGCTTTGATGTTACAGTTACAAAGTGATGTGACAGTTAGTTTGAGATGTATTGGCTTTGATGGTGACAGTTACTTTGATTGTTTGAAGTTGGTGTTTTGGTCACCGCATTCCTGAGCTTTATCAAGGGGAGCTGTGAAAGTGATAAGAAAAAATGCTGGAAGTTTATCTGTTCTGTAAAAGAATATAAAATAAAACCTCACACAAAAAGTTTGAATAAAACTATGTAGAACTATTCACTGAACCAAGCATTTCAGTTTAAATAAAATGGTGAAATTTATCTGTTCTGTAAAAGAATATAAAATAAAACCTCACACAAAAAGTTTGAATAAAATGTAGAATTATTCACTGAACCAAGCATTTCAGTTTAAATAAAATGGTGAAAGTTTATCTGTTCTGTACAAGAATATAAAATAAAACCTCACACAAAAAGTTTAAATAAAATGGAGCCACAAAAGTATTGCAAACAATCCAATGTATGAATGATCTGACTCTGTCTCAAAAACATAGGGAGCACGCGCGTCTATGTGTGTGTGTGTGTGTGTGTGTGTGTGTGTGTGTCAAAGCAGGAATTTCCCCCCCCCTCCGCATTGCTGAGGACCTTGAAAGTTTATCTCACACAGAAGTTGAAAAAGCATTATGTTCATTTAAATGAAATGATTATAAAATTTACATTTAGTCATTCACAAATATTTGACACTGACTCAAGTTGAAAAACCATGCTGTTCAATTAAAAGTATATAAATTAAACAAAAATAAAATCATCTTACTGTTTCACCATGGTTGAAAAAAACCCACAAGTGTTTCCCCTGAAGTCTTTTCTCTCTGTCACACCAGTGTGTGGCTGGCCTGGTATCTGTTTTTGTGACACGTTCCTGAGCCCATTGAAAAGCATTGTGTTCCTTTAGAAGTGTATAAATTAAAATATATCATATATAAAATAAATAGTTTACTAATTGTTGTTCATTTAAAATCTTACTAAATTACTGAAGTTGAAAATCATGCCGTTCATTAAAAAATCTTACTAAATTAATGAAGTTGAAAAGCATTCTGTTCATTTAAAATAAATATTTTACAAATTTACTGTAGCAATTATGTTAGATTTAGATAAAAATAAAATCATCTTACATTTTCACCAGGGTTGAAGTAGCTCCTATCACATAGATGTCCATATTGACCATTTAAAGTTGAAAAGAACCCCAGAGTATTTCTCTCTTTCTCTCTCTCTCTCAAACCAGCGTTTGACAGTCAGAGGGCTGTGTTCAGTGATCAGAATGAGACTGTGAATGTTTGCTAAATTTATTTCATAGTGTATAAGCATTAAAAGTTTGAAATAGTTTCAAACTTATTCAATGAATTCATAAAAAACAATTATGCTATATCGATGGTCTCTGGGGAAAACTTGACTATATTTTTTTATTTATCAGGGTGCATGTAAAGAACTTTGAAATTTGCGGCTCTCACAAGTTATCTCACACATTGTGTGAAATGTTTAATAATTCCTCAAGTAGTATCTGTGAGAAAATCCCCACATAGGCCTATCTGTAGTGAGAGAGCAACAATGAAGACTTTTAGAATCTGTGATGCCTCAGGCCGAGCCCCATTGATAGCCTGCTTATAAGCTCCTTCCGATCACCAGCACATCTTCAGAGAAATACGTTATTTTACAATAATGTTAGCTTCAGAATATAGGGTGACAGAGCAGATGAGCCTCTGTGCATCACGTAATGTTAGTCTGCTAACGCCTTTCCAGAGCCAAAGTTTTGTTCGTACTAAATTTATTTCAATGCATAATCGTAAAAGTTTAAATATGATCTTTTAAAAATGAAAAGATTGTTTAAATGAAATCTTTACATCTTTACAATCTTTTTTTTTAACGGTGACCCAAAGTATAATTGTTATTAATATAACCATAATGATTTTTGTACTGTAACAGCATATTCTACCCCGTACACCTAAACACGACCATCACAGAAAACTGCATTTTTACATTGTTTTTTACATACTGTTTTGCACTCTCACACACTAAGTTGGTTCCATAAACTCAAATAAAGTATATAACTCAATGTATAATGACAAAATGTATTCAAACAATTTAACCTTAGTTTTAGCTAAATAATATATATAAAAATTATATATATATATACAAATATAAAATATAAAAACTCCTTACATTTTCATAGAACTGAAGAAGTAGTAGAAACTAACAATAAAAAAACAAATAGTTTAAGATGTCATAAACAAAAACCCTCCCAGATCCTTCAGGGATAAACTACAGGGTGAGATGAAGCTTCACACCCTCACAGAGATGAGAGAAGTGACAGGCCAGATGAGCCTCTGGGGTCACAATGCCCCAGCATATGCAAAGTTAGTCTGCTTTCCACTGTTTTATTCATATTAAACTTGTTTAATTAAAAGCATAATCTTAAAATTTTAAATGAGATCTTTTCAAATTAAAAGACCGTTTAAATCAAATCTGTAAAGTTTTATTAAAATCGTATCTTCTATTTATCTTCTACTTCTGTATGATATAAATGAATTTCATAAATTTAACCTAAGGTATTATTTTTTTACTAAACATCGTTTGTTCAAAAAATAAAATACATTTTTTTATAAATCAAGAATTGTGCTTTGGCGTCTTAGATCTTATTTCAAACAGTATTTTTGTCCATGCGACATGAAACATGTTGTCACAATGTTTTTGTTGTTTTAAAAGAAATCCCAGGACTCTACATTGCTCTTATTTAGATTAAATTGTATCATTTAGAAAATCACCACACATGTTCAGAGACGCGATGTGCCTCTGTGGTCCATGAGTAATAAGTAAAGTTTGTCTTGAGCGAATATATAATTTTACTCGTCTTAATTCAAAGCATGATCTTACTTTTTCTACGGTAGCTATGATCTATTGTACGTATAAGATCATTTTTACTTTTCTTGTATCTCCCAAACTATCCTTATTCATTGTGGAAACACACAGGGTGAACCCCTTTACTGAGAGTATACTATCGGTTATCTACTCAAAATATATGTAGAATTTTAAAATGTTATCATTTGTTGATGCGACAGTTTGTCTGTTGGAACAGCCTTTGGAGAGAGCTGATGATACTATAGCGGGAAGCATGCCCCTTTGACCTCCTCCATTTTTGCAGGCTTTTTGTTAAATACCCTATAGCTTAGTCCTTAATGGTACGCTGTGTAGAAATTTCCCCATCTAGCGGTGATATTGTATTTTGCATTCAAACGCATAGTGCTCTCTAGCGCTTCGCTTTTTCAAATGCGTATTGCAACTACGGTAACCGCTATGTGCCAAGAAGCTACGCCCTGTCGTCCAATTGCACTTCATCGAGTTTAACTATACACGTTTTACCGTTATGTTGCCTATATAATTAATTACACAACCACGGAATGAAAAAGCTTGTAATTTAGACCATAACACTGACTTAACTGTCGAGGAGAAAGCAGGACTTCGGTGTCCCTTTCAAAGTCTTTTCTCCTTCATTAGCTCTATCCACCTGGGAAAAGCCACCCCCATATTTACCCTCGTTTTAAATTTGCCGGTCGCGTTTCCTTTTAGATTAAATTTTTAAGCTTTATCATGGCTACGAGGATTGCATTATGAAGTGCCGTGCAATCTTTCAAGCGCCTCTCACTGACCGCTTCAGTGGTTTCAGTCAGCCGGCTCTGAACGAAAAGGTTGGCTAGTTGAGCTAGGCTAGTGCTTTTTGTCCCTCTCTGCTATTATAGTTTTTCAAGATGGCGGAACGACATGGAGGCCTCCGTGGACTTACCCGTACCATGTAAATAAAGATAAGAAATTCTTTGCTTACGAGGATAAGTCAGTTCGTTGGCAAAGTTAATTTTACACCAACGAGAAAATATTTATGAATAAAGACATTGATTTTAGCTAATACAATACTTTATAAAAAAACTACCATAAGTTTAATTTCAGATGTGTAAATTACGAAAGTCAATTTTTTAACCGAGTGAATCTACGCATGAGAGATCTTCATAAGTCATAACTTCAAACCAAAAGATTAAAAACCAAAGATTAAGCTAAATGACACTAGGTTCCAGCGTACCTAAAAAGTTAAAAAGTTAAAATCATGCATACGTGTTGTGTTCTGACACAAGGCCATTAGCTGATTCTTTTTGTTTTATAAATTTACTTTACTGATTTCTACAAATATCAGCCTGATAATATGTACTTAATACACGATGAAACAAGATAATCATGCTACCAATTACGTCTGACACAATGTTTTTAAGAAAAGTAGAGTTTTAAAATGCAACTAAACCAGATGATTTTTCTTTTGACAAACCTACAGAAATGCATGTCGATTACTAAGTTTCAGGCATAGTGCAAACATGCAATGTTCGAGAAAGTGTAATCTTTGCGAGGTCTCACCCACAAACGCAAAACTTTGTGTTGGGAAAATATTATGGAAGTAATTTTCAAACCGTAATTATATTACATTTATATTTTATTACTATTATGGTTTCATGTTGATTTAAAGTATTTGTTATTAATTAATACCTTTATTTTTATCTAACAATTCAATATCCAGCTCAAAATTTTGTTCAAAAATTGATCTCTGATCCCAAATAATTAGATAATGTAATGCTCACAAGCCACATATATTCTCCTGCATAGTATGTGTGTAAATAGTAGTGCTTAAATCTTTGGCTGTATTTTGTCACCCTCATGCTGATCCATGCATAGCTTTTTACTAAAAGAAAATATTATGGAAGTCATTATCAAACTTGAATTAAACCATATTTTATTTATTAATATTAGGCTTTCGTGCTGATTTAAAGTTTTTTATTTGTTATTAACTAATACCTTTTTTTTTTTTTTACATCCACCACAAATTTTTTTTCAAAAATTGTTCTCTGACCCCAAATAAACAGATAATGGAATCTTCACAAGCTACAGTTAGATATTATTCTGCTTAGTATGTGTGTAAATAGTTGTGCTTAAATGTTTCGATGTATTTTTACACGCCAACATATTCTGTCACACCGTAGTGATGCAAAGTTCCACACTCTTGTAAAGACTATGGTCTAACTTTAAAACATAATCTTTATACATAAATTCAAAAGACCAAATCACTAAGAAATAATAAAATAATAAATACACAAAAGTTCACAAATGATGGTTTTATTACTATTCAGATAGCAGACGACACTGGTTCACATTTTGAATGTGTGTCTGTTTTAGGTGAAGACTTTTCTTTGAGAGCCGTCGACATTCATTGTTTATAGGAATAAATGACCATTGATAATTTAAGTGTTTGTACTCTGAAGTATTTCTGTTTGAGAATGTTTGACTAAATTGCAACTTTCCCTCTATCTACGATGTGGAATCACACAAAGTATTAACGCAAAAAGTATGTGCATGCTGTTTTACACGTTACAACAGAATCACATATGACTATTGCACTGAGAGAGGCGTATTCATTAAGACTGTTAAACAAATCGGTTTAAACCTGCAGATAACATTGCACAAAGTAAATTCTAGTGATCAACTTTCTAAAAAGTAAATACAACATGAGCCATACAGAGAAGCCACTTGTGATCAGTTTTGTATGTTTGTAATTGACATCATGTTTCTTTTTGTACAGTTTGCAAAAACTATAGTCTCCGAGCGTGGTCAAACATATAGGAATTTATGAAAAACATGAACAGATATTTCTACATGAGATATTTATTTTAGAACATCTTTCAGCTATGTCTACGAAACATCGACATGAAAGATGAGTATTGCTGTTTTTCTGTTACCTATAAAACTATTATACTTCAAACTCGTCTAGCTATTGCCCATTTCACAGCACAGTCGGTTATTTTTTCTACGTGGCTAAACAACGGTTAAGCTAATGAATTACCGTTGAAAGGCGGGATGATTCATTTTTTATTCCGTCTACACCGATACTTTGACACAAGAGTTTTAGTCAGGGGGTCTTTTAGGCCTGATCCAGAAAACAGACATTGTGTTTTATGTCTTAATAATCGTTCTTCTTTTTATGAAAAGTAAGCAGTTTTTGGCCTCATCATCAAAAATGTTTAAACATATTGTAAATATCAATTGTTATATAAATTATATGTGAAACACGCTCAGTCGCATTAGAGTCGGATTCTTGTTTATATTGAAGTTTGTTATTGAACCGCTAGTGTTCTTAAATTGTTTACCACGGTTTCATTTTTAACAACACAATCGTAACACTTTTCGTATTTTGTACGATGTTTTCTTTACACTCTCACCCCATGGATATCGGTTTCCTACAGTTAGCTGTAATGTTGGTGAACTCTAGGCCTTCTCTTTTTCATATACGACAGTATTTGCATGAATTGGCTTGATTTAATAAAATGATGGTTTAAACCACATTATATTATTATACCATTTTTAAATTGCGCTTAAATGTATATTTTATATTTTAACCCTTTATGCAAATATAGAATAGGCCTACCGCACAAGGATCTCTGAAATATTTTTTTCGTGTAAAACATCTATGTAGATCTATGTTTTTAAAAATACAAAGACATCTTTCTACCAGCGACCCTCAAAATCTGGGCATACAACAAAACACAGTGCATCCGTGTAGCTACGATGATTGATCAGAAAATTACTTTGGTCGCTTTGTTTGAAGAAACACTTTAATCAGCTGGTGCTTGATAACTATTAAACAACCCTCAATTCGGTAATGATGCGATATTGATATCGCGTTTTAATTTCAACTCAATGCGCTAAAGGTCTATAACTGAACTTTAACGTCTTAATATTTGGTAAAAGTTAACTTAAAGCCTTACTTTCTAAACGCTTTTTACGGAACTTGTTGCGAACATTCACTCAGCCATATGTTTAAAAAATATATATATTGGTGTAATTAATAGAATTCCTGAAGACAACCGATCCGAAACCTCTTATCACTTAGTCGAACTCCATTATCCTTTAAGACTGCGTCTTTTAAACGTTTTTAACCGCCTAAAGACTCAGGGTTAGACGGTCTATAATAAGCTTTTTCAAAAGCTCCGACATGTTCTCGTTTCGACCTCTGTAAAAGAAATAACACACACACATATGCATAGTGGTTCAACCTTTTTATTAAAATGACACATCTAATATTACAATCAGTAAAAACAGGATAGATAATGACTACATGTTATAAGTAATATAATAAAAGAATTAATAAAATAAATAATGGTCGTACAAAACTCTAAATGATATAATGACATTAGAGGCTAGTGAAAAAAGGGGTAACAATAACATCATTGATAGTCTAACCAGTAGATGAAATTTCTGCAATCCATCATGTTACGATCTATGATGTAATTGACAAACATTTCGATAACTCTGGACGTGTCATCCTCGTCATTGTCTTTTAGTTTTGGTATCATTAGCTTACATACATCGGCCACATACGTACACATACAGAGTACATCGGGGATTTCTAACTCACAGCTGCATTCAAGCATCATAACCAGAGCATCTTTTACAAGTACAGACGGCGGCTCAATACCGTTGACACATATGTTTGATAATTCACCCCAAGAATCAGGCGTACCTCTTATCAATCTCATATGTTTCTTGAGATTTCTTACACGCTTGGTTTCAACATTAACGTCGTCATCATCATCATCATCATCATCCGATTCACTTGAATACTCGATGACTCTTTCCATTAATGAAATCAGCTGGGTTCTGTAATGTCCTTTAAACATGAATTCCATGTAACTCTTTCGGCTAAAGGCAGCAGCCATGCTGGTGGGGGTTTGGTCACTCTCCATTCACGATTGAGAAACCTCGCCAGAGGTCGACGACGTCGGAGACAATCTCCTTGCTGGATTTGTCCAAAAGCTCGTCTCTGATTTCTTGTAGTTTAGTACCGATGAATGGCTCGTCTTTTAATTCGCGCAGAATAGCCCTGAGTGTTCCTTGAATAGTCTCAGGCTGTGATTTTAACCCGCACCTGTTTAGGACAAATGCTATGATGAGTCGTAGAAGACTAGTTTGCGGTAGGTTCAAACAAACAGGAATGTCGAAGCAAGCTTTAGCAGGCCAACCAAATGTTTACCACGGTTCCTTCCAAATGTTCCTTCAACTTCTGATTAATGAGATGTAGCAGTAGACCCAACAGTCAGCGTTTTTACGATTTTGAATCCATTTGAAGCAACCGTCTGTAGCGTCGAAACCAGGTTTAGCAGCGTTACCACCACACACACACACAAACAGTTAGGAGAAACCGGCTTGCGTGCGATAACTGAGGCTGGGCTCTGTGTAGAGTTTATCAGGACAACTGATAGTGCTCACCCGCCCGTAGGAGGAGTTGTATAGGGGTGTCATCGTCATGACATCGTAAACTGTTACGTAGGATTAAAGCCTCATTGAATCATAAGTCATGGAGAAGTTATGCATATACCGCCAGAGAGAATTCTATTAATTACACCAATATATATATTTTTTAAACATATGGCTGAGTGAATGTTCGCAACAAGTTCCGTAAAAAGCGTTTAGAAAGTAAGGCTTTAAGTTAACTTTTACCAAATATTAAGACGTTAAAGTTCAGTTATAGACCTTTAGCGCATTGAGTTGAAATTAAAACGCGATATCAATATCGCATCATTACCGAATTGAGGGTTGTTTAATAGTTATCAAGCACCAGCTGATTAAAGTGTTTCTTCAAACAAAGCGACCAAAGTAATTTTCTGATCAATCATCGTAGCTACACGGATGCACTGTGTTTTGTTGTATGCCCAGATTTTGAGGGTCGCTGGTAGAAAGATGTCTTTGTATTTTTAAAAACATAGATCTACATAGATGTTTTACACGAAAAAAATATTTCAGAGATCCTTGTGCGGTAGGCCTATTCTATATTTGCATAAAGGGTTAAAATATAAAATATACATTTAAGCGCAATTTAAAAATGGTATAATAATATAATGTGGTTTAAACCATCATTTTATTAAATCAAGCCAATTCATGCAAATACTGTCGTATATGAAAAAGAGAAGGCCTAGAGTTCACCAACATTACAGCTAACTGTAGGAAACCGATATCCATGGGGTGAGAGTGTAAAGAAAACATCGTACAAAATACGAAAAGTGTTACGATTGTGTTGTTAAAAATGAAACCGTGGTAAACAATTTAAGAACACTAGCGGTTCAATAACAAACTTCAATATAAACAAGAATCCGACTCTAATGCGACTGAGCGTGTTTCACATATAATTTATATAACAATTGATATTTACAATATGTTTAAACATTTTTGATGATGAGGCCAAAAACTGCTTACTTTTCATAAAAAGAAGAACGATTATTAAGACATAAAACACAATGTCTGTTTTCTGGATCAGGCCTAAAAGACCCCCTGACTAAAACTCTTGTGTCAAAGTATCGGTGTAGACGGAATAAAAAATGAATCATCCCGCCTTTCAACGGTAATTCATTAGCTTAACCGTTGTTTAGCCACGTAGAAAAAATAACCGACTGTGCTGTGAAATGGGCAATAGCTAGACGAGTTTGAAGTATAATAGTTTTATAGGTAACAGAAAAACAGCAATACTCATCTTTCATGTCGATGTTTCGTAGACATAGCTGAAAGATGTTCTAAAATAAATATCTCATGTAGAAATATCTGTTCATGTTTTTCATAAATTCCTATATGTTTGACCACGCTCGGAGACTATAGTTTTTGCAAACTGTACAAAAAGAAACATGATGTCAATTACAAACATACAAAACTGATCACAAGTGGCTTCTCTGTATGGCTCATGTTGTATTTACTTTTTAGAAAGTTGATCACTAGAATTTACTTTGTGCAATGTTATCTGCAGGTTTAAACCGATTTGTTTAACAGTCTTAATGAATACGCCTCTCTCAGTGCAATAGTCATATGTGATTCTGTTGTAACGTGTAAAACAGCATGCACATACTTTTTGCGTTAATACTTTGTGTGATTCCACATCGTAGATAGAGGGAAAGTTGCAATTTAGTCAAACATTCTCAAACAGAAATACTTCAGAGTACAAACACTTAAATTATCAATGGTCATTTATTCCTATAAACAATGAATGTCGACGGCTCTCAAAGAAAAGTCTTCACCTAAAACAGACACACATTCAAAATGTGAACCAGTGTCGTCTGCTATCTGAATAGTAATAAAACCATCATTTGTGAACTTTTGTGTATTTATTATTTTATTATTTCTTAGTGATTTGGTCTTTTGAATTTATGTATAAAGATTATGTTTTAAAGTTAGACCATAGTCTTTACAAGAGTGTGGAACTTTGCATCACTACGGTGTGACAGAATATGTTGGCGTGTAAAAATACATCGAAACATTTAAGCACAACTATTTACACACATACTAAGCAGAATAATATCTAACTGTAGCTTGTGAAGATTCCATTATCTGTTTATTTGGGGTCAGAGAACAATTTTTGAAAAAAAATTTGTGGTGGATGTAAAAAAAAAAAAAAAGGTATTAGTTAATAACAAATAAAAAACTTTAAATCAGCACGAAAGCCTAATATTAATAAATAAAATATGGTTTAATTCAAGTTTGATAATGACTTCCATAATATTTTCTTTTAGTAAAAAGCTATGCATGGATCAGCATGAGGGTGACAAAATACAGCCAAAGATTTAAGCACTACTATTTACACACATACTATGCAGGAGAATATATGTGGCTTGTGAGCATTACATTATCTAATTATTTGGGATCAGAGATCAATTTTTGAACAAAATTTTGAGCTGGATATTGAATTGTTAGATAAAAATAAAGGTATTAATTAATAACAAATACTTTAAATCAACATGAAACCATAATAGTAATAAAATATAAATGTAATATAATTACGGTTTGAAAATTACTTCCATAATATTTTCCCAACACAAAGTTTTGCGTTTGTGGGTGAGACCTCGCAAAGATTACACTTTCTCGAACATTGCATGTTTGCACTATGCCTGAAACTTAGTAATCGACATGCATTTCTGTAGGTTTGTCAAAAGAAAAATCATCTGGTTTAGTTGCATTTTAAAACTCTACTTTTCTTAAAAACATTGTGTCAGACGTAATTGGTAGCATGATTATCTTGTTTCATCGTGTATTAAGTACATATTATCAGGCTGATATTTGTAGAAATCAGTAAAGTAAATTTATAAAACAAAAAGAATCAGCTAATGGCCTTGTGTCAGAACACAACACGTATGCATGATTTTAACTTTTTAACTTTTTAGGTACGCTGGAACCTAGTGTAATTTAGCTTAATCTTTGGTTTTTAATCTTTTGGTTTGAAGTTATGACTTATGAAGATCTCTCATGCGTAGATTCACTCGGTTAAAAAATTGACTTTCGTAATTTACACATCTGAAATTAAACTTATGGTAGTTTTTTTATAAAGTATTGTATTAGCTAAAATCAATGTCTTTATTCATAAATATTTTCTCGTTGGTGTAAAATTAACTTTGCCAACGAACTGACTTATCCTCGTAAGCAAAGAATTTCTTATCTTTATTTACATGGTACGGGTAAGTCCATGGAGGCCTCCATGTCGTTCCGCCATCTTGAAAAACTATAATAGCAGAGAGGGACAAAAAGCACTAGCCTAGCTCAACTAGCCAACCTTTTCGTTCAGAGCCGGCTGACTGAAACCACTGAAGCGGTCAGTGAGAGGCGCTTGAAAGATTGCACGGCACTTCATAATGCAATCCTCGTAGCCATGATAAAGCTTAAAAATTTAATCTAAAAGGAAACGCGACCGGCAAATTTAAAACGAGGGTAAATATGGGGGTGGCTTTTCCCAGGTGGATAGAGCTAATGAAGGAGAAAAGACTTTGAAAGGGACCCCGAAGTCCTGCTTTCTCCTCGACAGTTAAGTCAGTGTTATGGTCTAAATTACAAGCTTTTTCATTCCGTGGTTGTGTAATTAATTATATAGGCAACATAACGGTAAAACGTGTATAGTTAAACTCGATGAAGTGCAATTGGACGACAGGGCGTAGCTTCTTGGCACATAGCGGTTACCGTAGTTGCAATACGCATTTGAAAAAGCGAAGCGCTAGAGAGCACTATGCGTTTGAATGCAAAATACAATATCACCGCTAGATGGGGAAATTTCTACACAGCGTACCATTAAGGACTAAGCTATAGGGTATTTAACAAAAAGCCTACAAAAATGGAGGAGGTCAAAGGGGCATGCTTCCCGCTATAGTATCATCAGCTCTCTCCAAAGGCTGTTCCAACAGACAAACTGTCGCATCAACAAATGATAACATTTTAAAATTCTACATATATTTTGAGTAGATAACTGATAGTATACTCTCAGTAAAGGGGTTCACCCTGTGTGTTTCCACAATGAATAAGGATAGTTTGGGAGATACAAGAAAAGTAAAAATGATCTTATACGTACAATAGATCATAGCTACCGTAGAAAAAGTAAGATCATGCTTTGAATTAAGACGAGTAAAATTATATATTCGCTCAAGACAAACTTTACTTATTACTCATGGACCACAGAGGCACATCGCGTCTCTGAACATGTGTGGTGATTTTCTAAATGATACAATTTAATCTAAATAAGAGCAATGTAGAGTCCTGGGATTTCTTTTAAAACAACAAAAACATTGTGACAACATGTTTCATGTCGCATGGACAAAAATACTGTTTGAAATAAGATCTAAGACGCCAAAGCACAATTCTTGATTTATAAAAAAATGTATTTTATTTTTTGAACAAACGATGTTTAGTAAAAAAATAATACCTTAGGTTAAATTTATGAAATTCATTTATATCATACAGAAGTAGAAGATAAATAGAAGATACGATTTTAATAAAACTTTACATATTTGATTTAAACGGTCTTTTAATTTGAAAAGATCTCATTTACAAATTTAAGATTATGCTTTTAATTAAACAAGTTTAATATGAATAAAACAGTGGAAAGCAGACTAACTTTGCATATGCTGGGGCATTGTGACCCCAGAGGCTCATCTGGCCAGTCACTTCTCTCATCTCTGTGAGGGTGTGAAGCTTCATCTCACCCTGTAGTTTATCCCTGAAGGATCTGGGAGGGTTTTTGTTTATGACATCTTAAACTATTTGTTTTTTTATTGTTAGTTTCTACTACTTCTTCAGTTCTATGAAAATGTAAGGAGTTTTTATATTTTATATTTGTATATATATATATAATTTTTATATATATTATTTAGCTAAAACTAAGGTTAAATTGTTTGAATTCATTTTGTCATTATACATTGAGTTATATACTTTATTTGAGTTTATGGAACCAACTTAGTGTGTGAGAGTGCAAAACAGTATGTAAAAAACAATGTAAAAATGCAGTTTTCTGTGATGGTCGTGTTTAGGTGTACGGGGTAGAATATGCTGTTACAGTACAAAAATCATTATGGTTATATTAATAACAATTATACTTTGGGTCACCGTTAAAAAAAAAGATTGTAAAGATGTAAAGATTTCATTTAAACAATCTTTTCATTTTTAAAAGATCATATTTAAACTTTTACGATTATGCATTGAAATAAATTTAGTACGAACAAAACTTTGGCTCTGGAAAGGCGTTAGCAGACTAACATTACGTGATGCACAGAGGCTCATCTGCTCTGTCACCCTATATTCTGAAGCTAACATTATTGTAAAATAACGTATTTCTCTGAAGATGTGCTGGTGATCGGAAGGAGCTTATAAGCAGGCTATCAATGGGGCTCGGCCTGAGGCATCACAGATTCTAAAAGTCTTCATTGTTGCTCTCTCACTACAGATAGGCCTATGTGGGGATTTTCTCACAGATACTACTTGAGGAATTATTAAACATTTCACAAAATGTGTGAGATAACTTGTGAGAGCCGCAAATTTCAAAGTTCTTTACATGCACCCTGATAAATAAAAAAATATAGTCAAGTTTTCCCCAGAGACCATCGATATAGCATAATTGTTTTTTATGAATTCATTGAATAAGTTTGAAACTATTTCAAACTTTTAATGCTTATACACTATGAAATAAATTTAGCAAACATTCACAGTCTCATTCTGATCACTGAACACAGCCCTCTGACTGTCAAACGCTGGTTTGAGAGAGAGAGAGAAAGAGAGAAATATTCTGGGGTTCTTTTCAACTTTAAATGGTCAATATGGACATCTATGTGATAGGAGCTACTTCAACCCTGGTGAAAATGTAAGATGATTTTATTTTTATCTAAATCTAACATAATTGCTACAGTAAATTTGTAAAATATTTATTTTAAATGAACAGAATGCTTTTCAACTTCATTAATTTAGTAAGATTTTTTAATGAACGGCATGATTTTCAACTTCAGTAATTTAGTAAGATTTTAAATGAACAACAATTAGTAAACTATTTATTTTATATATGATATATTTTAATTTATACACTTCTAAAGGAACACAATGCTTTTCAATGGGCTCAGGAACGTGTCACAAAAACAGATACCAGGCCAGCCACACACTGGTGTGACAGAGAGAAAAGACTTCAGGGGAAACACTTGTGGGTTTTTTTCAACCATGGTGAAACAGTAAGATGATTTTATTTTTGTTTAATTTATATACTTTTAATTGAACAGCATGGTTTTTCAACTTGAGTCAGTGTCAAATATTTGTGAATGACTAAATGTAAATTTTATAATCATTTCATTTAAATGAACATAATGCTTTTTCAACTTCTGTGTGAGATAAACTTTCAAGGTCCTCAGCAATGCGGAGGGGGGGGGAAATTCCTGCTTTGACACACACACACACACACACACACATAGACGCGCGTGCTCCCTATGTTTTTGAGACAGAGTCAGATCATTCATACATTGGGTTGTTTGCAATACTTTTGTGGCTCCATTTTATTTAAACTTTTTGTGTGAGGTTTTATTTTATATTCTTTTACAGAACAGATAAACTTTCACCATTTTATTTAAACTGAAATGCTTGGTTCAGTGAATAATTCTACATTTTATTCAAACTTTTTGTGTGAGGTTTTATTTTATATTCTTTTACAGAACAGATAAATTTCACCATTTTATTTAAACTGAAATGCTTGGTTCAGTGAATAGTTCTACATAGTTTTATTCAAACTTTTTGTGTGAGGTTTTATTTTATATTCTTTTACAGAACAGATAAACTTCCAGCATTTTTTCTTATCACTTTCACAGCTCCCCTTGATAAAGCTCAGGAATGCGGTGACCAAAACACCAACTTCAAACAATCAAAGTAACTGTCACCATCAAAGCCAATACATCTCAAACTGTCACATCACTTTGTAACTGTAACATCAAAGCTTATGTTAATATCAAAGGCCAATACCTCCCTTTTCTTGATCAAATGAACTTCAAACTAACTGTCACACATCCATCATTTTGACAGAAGCTGTAACCGCAAGGGGCGGAACTAGGTCAAAGGTAACCATCCATCATTTTGACAGAAGCTGTAACCGGAAGGGGCGGAACTAGGTCAAAGGTAACAGGAAGGGGCGGAACTAGGTCAAAGGTAACAGGAAGGGGAGGAACCGGAAGGGGCGGGACAGGAAGGGGGGAACCGGAAGGGGCGGGGGAAGATCAAAGGATAGACACGCCCACCTGTCAATCATAGGGTCATAAATCATTTTGACACTTGCTGTAGGCTATTAACTACTAACATTCTTCTAAATATCTTCTTTCTTGTTCCACAGAAGAAAGAAAGTCATACATCTTTTAATTTTTTGTGTGGACTGCCCCTATTTCTTTTTATTATTCTCTTTATTCTCTTTTATGTGCAGGTCTTTAGGCTGTATTCTCTATGAGATGTGCTGTTTGGTACATGCTTTTGAGGGGCAGAACTTCTTGGCTGTGGTGCTGAAGATTGTGGAGGGACCTACTCCATCCCTGACAGAAACATACTCACGGCAGCTCAACTCCCTAATGCAAAGGTACCAGAAACAGATGCTGCCCTGCTCCAGGCGCGAATCGGGTCCATGTCATCCCACACCGCCAAGCTATATCCGTCCGTCTGCCCGCTGTGGATGAGTAGATAGACATAAATCAATGGCTTGTTTGATTCAGGAGTTTTTCAAAGCAGATTATGCAAAATCCGAGCAGGTTTAGAAGCATTCAACTAGAACTATCAGCATTTCATGAGATCAACACAATTTTATCTCTCTCTGTTTCTGTGTTGCCAGTATGTTAGAAAAGGATTCTTCACGCCGGATCTCGGCAGCAGACGCTCTAAGGAGCAGGTTCATTGAGGAGAGCTTGCAGGTGAGGAGATGCCGTTGATCAGATCAAACAGACAGGAGGGCATCCGACCAGCTGTTCAGAGTGTCTGTTTCAAAGGTTAATGGGAAGGGCCAGAATGCACCAGGAAGATTTTGATTGCTGGCCAAGCTCAATAGGTTTCTAAAAGTCTGTTATGCATACTCATCACACCATCGATTCGCCATCATATTTGATTCACCCTGTGCGTAACCTTTTCAGATTGTACCGTTGAAATGTCAGTGATTGGCATTGTTGCTGCCTGGTGATGTATCGATTGTGGCTTGTCATAGTTTGCCTTGTTCCCTGGCATATATGAATTCTTTGCATCTTTCAGGCAAATGATCAGTCTGTAAATGTATAAAAGCTCAGAACATATCCACGAAATGTTATGTGGACAGGACAACTTTGCTCTGAGAAGTTTAGATAAATTTGTTTTTCTCAGATTTCAATCCAGTCTAAATTTCTCAAACAACCTCTGTAAAAATTGCAGACCAAAGCTCAAAAATAAGGACGGTTTGCTCTGGACTGTACCAAAAGCATTTTTTTTTCTTTTCTTTATTCATAATATTTATAATGAGAACTTTATTTTATTCTATTTGGCCAGGGGCCACTTCAGGCCAGTTGGCAGATCTGTCACTTTCAGGCCAATGTTGCGTTATTTACCACTAAAAAATGTGTTAATATATCTTGCACATCCATTTTTTTTATACTTTGCAAACTTAAAATGTACTGCCAAGATCTAGCTGGCTAACAAAGATTAAGTTTTGTTGAATTCGCAATTTTTAATTAATAATCTTGAAAACATTACAAAGAATGCGTTTAGAAATTTATGCCAGTCATTTAGCTGTGCATTGAATTTCTGTTTTTCAAGAAAAGTGTCTTCATTAATTTATAGTTTTATAGCTGCATGATTAACAACTTGTTGCATATTTTCAGTTTGTAAAAAAATCTGAAAAAATAAGGTATTTATAGTTTTTAAAAAGTAAAAATCTAAATTTTTCTAGCAGTTATTAAAAATTCATTTGTGATAGTGCCAGTGAAAATGTTGGCCAGATCGTGCAAAATGCAAATAGACAAATCCTTGAACTGTACATTGAACATTGAGCCCTGTAGACGGTTTTAGCTTACTCTTTTCCAAATCCGAATGTGATTATTATACCATACTTTTCACAGCGTTTCTCCTCATGTATTTTCACCTTTGTCAATTACCATAACTAAAGCGAAACTCCTAGTTGCGCTGCCTGTTACGACTTCATTATGGATCTGGGCCTTTTTCCAACTTTCTGTGTAAAATAACCGTTGGTGGTTGAAGTACTGCTGGCATTCCATCCAATGTTAAAATAAAATGAAATGAGGTGAGTCAGATCACAGACCGCTCAGAACAGCTGCATCAAATATGAACCTTTATAAATTATTCCCCTAATTATTTACATAATCCATCATTATATCACATACAGCATAGGCTATATGTTTTGTTGGATGCAAGCATCCAGATCACAAGACCTTCCATAACGCCCACATCCAGACAAAATATCTTCTGTTAATAACTACAATCCGCACATCATGTAGAAATCGAATCTAATTGCTGCTTAACTTCCAAGAGCTACTGTACATGTCATTAGTATTTTTCATCACATAAATCATCACACTGAAAATAGAATTGCTCTCTAAGCATCTAATCCCATTGATTTTTTTTATAGCCCTTGTTTAATGCGTCTCGGTTACATTATTTGCAGTTATAGCACCCTTTCATCGCTCACATTCATACTACATTGACATGTTTACATCAGGGTGCTAAGTAATACGTTTTTGCTTTTGGAAGCTAGTGATCCCCTAACCCCTATCTGAAAGCTCCTGGTTGGTATGTGTCTTCCACCAGCTATTACACCATCACCATCTCAGAAACATGTAATCAGAGAAGAAGAGGGCATCTTAACCACATCTCTGAAAAACAATACTCTCTGATGGCTTTTCCCTCCTCTGTTGTTGTGTACAGTTTCCAAGGCTTTCTTCTGCCTGTGTAATTTGCGCCTTACAAATCTCGTATTGTTCTTTAAATGTGCTTGTGGCAGATTCCTCCCTTAGGATGATTATATCAGTCTTTCTCTCCCCTTCCCTTTCGCTCTGATTCAAGAGCTCTGAGAAATGCAGGAGTGAAACATAGGCCTGTGCGACGGTTTATTCTGATTGAACACCAGCTTTGCTGCTGCTGTTTTGCTTTTTGCTTTCATAGCTCCTCATTAACTTTTACAAGCCTCAGAGAACAGCACTAACAGATATTTCATATCTTTTGCTATTTTTCTCACTACAGAGCATGAAACACAAGTTCTTTAGCCTGACACTTCGAGACAAGTCGATGGGGGGAGAGAGAGACACATCGCAGATCCTGAGAGCACTGTAAGTGAATCCACAGTCACGAGTCCCTGAGAGAAAGAGACATTTACAGGCAGTCTCACTTCTCTGTTCCTGCAAAGATGCTGTCAGTTGAGAAATGCCTGACTCTACACCAGGGATCTCTGGGAACAGGACTGGTTTGGTGGTGGTGTTTTTTTTTTTTTTGTAGCAATTTTCACACAATCTTGTTGGGAGGACCTAAAAATATGTAGCTGTGTTGCTGCTGCGTACCCAGTGTTTGGGGAACATGTTAATCACATGGTAGCATGACTTTCATTCATTCGCTTTTCCACACTAATTAAAATGTTGTCACCATAGCATGTGCCAATCATAGTTAGCTATGACCATAGTGAAAATCTATGCAATGTTAAAGCCAACAGTGCATAGCAAAATCAAACAAGTGCAGTTCATTGATTCTTGAGTGCTGGGACATAATAGGTTGCAAAATTGAAAAAAAGTTTTTGTACACTACCATTTAAAAGTTTGGGGTCAAAATGTTTTCAACATTGATAAGAAGAAATGTTTTACTAAATCAGCATATTATAATGTTTCTGAAGGATCATGTGACACTGAAAACTGGAGTGACGAGGCTGAAAATGCAGCTTTGGATCACAAATAAATTACTTTTTAAAATATATACAACTAGAAAATAGTTATTTTAAATTGTAATAATATTTCACAATATTACTGTTTTTACTGTGTTTTTGATCAAATAAATGCAGCCTTGGTGAGCGTAAGAGACTTGCATTAAAACCATGAAAAAAAAACTTGCCAACTCAAAACCTTTCTACGGTAATGTAATGTAATTATTTTGAATTAGTCAGTACCCGATATTCAGAGTTATGTTTCAAGTGCACTGACAAATCTAGCATTCACTTTCCATATCGCACATGTTTTAAATGCAAGATCCATTTTGTTTTTTAGGTGTTACTACAAGTCAAGTCAAGTCACCTGTATTTATATAGTGCTTTTTAATATTTGAATCTTCAGTATTGAAGCAATTATGAGGTGTTGCGTAATGTTATGAAGTTGAGGTTGAGGACATAGTTTAGGTAGTAAGTTATAGTGTACATCATAATTTTGTTAAAATAATTAAATTAAATGGTACAATACTGGACATTTGTGTTAAAAACATTCTAGTGATTATTTGATTCATTTCAAACTGTTAATACTACAGAAGTTTTAAAAACCGATGGCAGGCACAAAGCTAAGCTATTTGCATGAGGCTATATGCAGGCTTAAACTGAACTGAGAATCTGACTGAACCTTTTTGCTCATTAGCTTTTTAATGCTGTTCTAGTATGCCTGGTGTCCAAAGACTGCACACAAAGCATCTGAAGCTGTCTAACACAACTTCTCATGAATAACCTAATGATATACTTTTTCTTGTTTGGATTCTACTCTTTCTTTTTTTGTTGGATTAAATCCTAACTTCTTATGAAATTCCCTATTTCTTTTGAAAATTGCATGCTCTGATCACACAGTCCAAAAAATGTCTGTAAAGCAAAGGAGTAGTCGTTAGTCATTTCAGTAAATGCAGTCCTTGAAACCCCACAGGCAGAAGAAGGTACATCTGCAGACACTGCGTGAGAGATCAGAGGTGCAGAAAATGAGCCCGAGAGAACGCATGCGGCTCCGGAAACTCCAAGCAGCAGATGAGAAAGCACGAAAGTTGAAGTGAGTGACGTTAAGTGCACTGACCGTGTCACACTGGATGTTAATCAAATGTGACTCGCAGTTCATATTCCATAAGGTTAGCTTGAGTGGCAGGGCTTTTCTGTTTTCATGGTGCAAGGATTTTTGGGCAGTGTGTCGCTCGTCAGCTCTGATTCTTTGTCTAATATGTGATGCACTGATAGAATCGGAACAGTCAAAGTTGACTCGTGACACCATTAAAAAACAAACTGATGTATAATGCACATTATTACACTATATTATTTATTTTTGTTTACAGAATATATGTCATTTAGAAGAACATTGGGGTCCAAATTACATTGGTCCTCATTTATCTTCAATGTATTGATAAAAAATTGGATAACCCTAATTAATCTTAGTTAATTTTAAAGACCCTCTGTGGTGAAAATCACGTTTTAATGTTGTTTATATGTCTATATGGTGTTTTTAATATACTTTAAGATAAACCATGTGCAAATTCATCAGTCAACACCATTTTTAAGTTTTTCTCCTGAAAACTGCAGTGAAAAAAACAGTGTTTCTTGTGCCACAAACTATCTTGTAACCTACCACGTCATCATGCGGCTAGGCTTTAGAATATCATTAACTATGCTGCGAAGCAGGGGAGTCTCAAGAGACGCCATGGTTATCCTGGTATATTTTTCTGTTGATATGAAAAATCGGGTACATTTAGCAATATAGCAGGTGAATTATGTATATGATGTATATTACGATGTTATGATGAACTATATGTCTTTCTCCACTGATGTTCTGAGTTGTTCAAAGCATTTCTAAGGATACTGATTATTAGAAGGCAGTTGTCAACCAAAAACTGTTCTTCCGCAGAATGCATGCAGTTTTGTTTGTTGACCACTAGATGGCCGAAAGTTACACAGTATACCTTTAGTTAAACATTTACTCACAGATTTTTAAAATCAAAAGTATTTATTAACATTATTTAATGTGCTGTGAGTGTGAACTAACATTAACAAAGATTAAAAATTGTTCTATGTGTATATATATTTCTTTATATATGTATATATATATATATATATATATATTGTTCACTGTTTGTTCATGTAAGTTATTACTTTACAATATTATTTCATTTGTTAACATTAGTTAAAGTTTTACCAAAAATCTAGACATTTATCTTCTTTTGTGTTCCACATTTTTGAGTTGTTGTCTCTTATTGTCTTACTGTAGGAAAATTGTGGAGGAAAAATATCAAGAAAACCATCTTCGCATGCAAGAGTACAAGTCAAATTTTCAGAAAGTCAGTGTGGATGTTTTAAAGGTATGTTGATACGATTCCTGTCAGACATTATTCATAATTAACAGATTTGAAATCACAGCTGTAATTTGTTTCTATTATATTTGTTCTTTTTTTCTTTCTTTCTTTTTTTTTTTTTTAGCTTTTTATATTGAGAGAAATAACTTGAGAAACTAAGATAGACTCATCCCTGAGCAACTTTTGGTAAAGCTTTTGTTTTTCATCTTTTTTTTCAAGGTGAAAAATGAAGGAGTTATCAGGAATCAACCGATTCAGAGTGAGACACCAAAAAGAAACTCAGAACCGACGAGAAGCATTTCCCATCTCTCTGATAAGATGTGCAAGTCTGTGTCAACAGACCATGGTGAGTTATATTTCACTGTAACTAAAGGTCAAATGGAAGAAATTGTACCTCTGGGTTGACACCTGAGCTGACAATAACCCAAACCCAGGGTTAAAAGCATTGATTAACCCTCTTTCAGAATCATAAGAGTGAAACATTGCATTTCCGAGAGTTAAAAGTGGCCTTAGCCTAATAAGACGATTACCAGGGTTAAGTGTGGCAAGAAAAGCTCTTAATTTGGAAAAGACAGATTTTTTTCCCACACATTGTTCAATTATACTTTCAGCAAGTATATTAATTAAAGCACTCTCCCCTGATACTTTTCTCTTGCTTTTTGAAGTCTATTATGAAATGTGTGTCTGATGGAATGCCACCATCTCTTCCAAATCAGAAAGTTTAACTTTCCATCAGAAATTACTTTCTCTTTCTTCTACATCTTCATTAAAATTCATTGTGTGCTTGGCGCTCCAGTGCCTCTTTCTCCATGGTTTAACAAACAACAGATCCCAGAACAGAGCGAGGTACCATGAGTATTACACTGCACTGTCAGACTCACGCATATTTAAAAGAGATAAAAAATATTCCATTTTGATTTGAAAGTCAAATGATTCTTAGAGGTTTTAATGACGTTCCACCGCACAGATTTATCAGAGCAGAAGCTGCCTGTCTTTATGAACAAATGATAAGGAAAGTGAGAAATGGGCAGTTTAGTTTCATTCCTTATTGGAGTTAGGACCTCAGCTCAGAACTCAAATCTAGAAATAACAGCATACCAGCAGAAACCATTCACAGGCTTATCTAGATCCCACTGTACATCAAAGATGGCCTACTGTAGTAGTGTGCACTCATGCATTAGAATAGATCTCATTAATCAAGACACATTATAATTCAATAATTTTTGTAACAACCTGTTTTTGAAAACGGCTTAAATGTACATAATCTTTCTAAGTATGATATCCCACAATCATGTGCATGTGGTTTAGCAGTTGGTGAAAAGTGGCGTCTTATGGATCGAATTAATCAGATTAATTCATAAATATGCTGTTGTCGTTTTGCTTCCAGTTCCTCTGAAAAATAAGCATTGTAGTCATTATATTGCTTGGTTATGTCTGAAATGCACTTGAATGATGTACTGTAATGGTACCATATAAATAGTTTTTTGTTTGAGGTTTCTTCGAGTCATTAGCAGATGGGCAGTAAGGCAGATGCTTGAGGTTTCAGACAGCCCTCGACACATTTGTTTAAGGTCAATGCAAAAAATGCAAAAATGCAAAAAATGACCCAGGAAAGTCACATTTCTTTGAGAATAGTTCCACTGTAGCATCATTAGTTTGCAGATGCCACATGGTTGATGTATTATAATCTAATGCAAAGACATTCAGACATATTAAATGTATCCAAAAGTGTCCAAATACTGTATATTATTAATCCATGAATATCAGATAAGGGTTCGTTTTTATGTTAGGCATGTTTGTATAAGATGACCTGTCCCCTTCTGATGAGTACTCATTTACTTCATTGCTCAATCATACAATCGGCTTAACTTAATATTTGTGTGGAGGCCGATAACCAGATTTTTAACATGTTTGTAATTTTGCATTGGCTGTGAAATATGTGTGGAATCTGATCTGGCCTATTGCTGGTTTTCAGTGACTCATTTTTTTACCACCGTCATTATATGCATCAAGGGAAAAATAAGTTATGGCCAAAACGTTTCCTTAATCGGGTTTTGGTATCATTATGATAAATCTCAGAGACGTGTTTTCTGGAAGTCCTGAGAGGTTATCTATCAGTTCCTGCCTCTAATCACTTTAGATTCCTCTGTAAATGAGATGTTTTAAACGAGTGCAGAGGCACAGCTGTGCTCTTAGACGACTCGGTGTGATTTATCGATAGAGGACGCCGGGTTGCAATCACTGTGAATCTGAAATGTGTGTTAGTCTGAAATATTGTATTTTACTGAGAATATATGGGAAAGAAAATCGTGTAAGTATTTGGATTTGTATTATTAAAAATTAAAGAAGTGATACATTGTGGCTGGGTTTGAGAGTAATGGAGTCAAGTCTTTTGTCCTTGAAATTAGCTGATGTGTTTATTATTTAGCTTCCATAAAACCTCATGCATCAAGTAATCTCGAAGGCAAGGAAAACTCATTGAATGAATAATGCATAATTAATGCTACAAGTATAATTGTGTGTATGTTTTGTATAGTTTACTTAAAGTCGCCCAGCAGAAACACTGAGAAGGTTAAACCAGCTACATCATAGACAAAGTTAAATGCTCTTCTAGGATGGAATATTTATTCAGATATCATTATTTTACTTCTCCTGTCATTTTGAGAGTTCATAGTTTCATATTTGCATGTTATTCAAGGACCTAGATGGCCCTTTCTGATAATCTTCTTGAGTTTTGGAGCATATAAGCATACGGTTTGATTCTCCTCATGTCTGGATTTAAACTATAATGACTACACCAGGGACTTCTGTGACTTGGAAAGATGCCGTTCAAATGAATAAGCTCTGACAATAAGCACATTATGTGCAAACCTTGTCAGCATAATTGTCTCCAGCCTGTAACCGGCTCTCTTCAAATTTGTTTGCTACTGTTAGTGCTATTAATTAGTATTCTGGTGTAAACATCCATCCATCCATCCATCCATCCATCCATCCATCCATCCATCCATCCATCCATCCATCCATCCATCCATCCATCCATCCATCCATCCATCCATCCATCCATCCATCCATCCATCCATCCATCCATCCATCCATCCATCCATCTTTGCTCATTAATAAAGAATTCAATTGGTATTTGGTCAAAGATAGGAACAACAATCTACAGTGTCTGGTTTATAATCACTTTTATAAACTTCTTTGTTTCTGAACCTTTGTGGCCTTATTTTAAAATGTGAGATTAAAATGAATCTAGTAAAGGTTAGCATCAGGCACAAAATACAAAATATATAACACAGTGTCTACGCCAAAAGCGAGCGGCGTGATACGACATACACAAAACAAACCCATTATAATCCGCGATTCTGTCTACAATGGATGCGGTGCGACATGGCGCAAATGGATTTACAATTGTCGTGTCCGGTGTAGACATAGTCTAAGGGTCATTTGCTGGGTAAATATTGGGAAAACTTGACCCCAGTAAGTGTTCTCAGTATTTGAGTGGAAAGTAAATGGCAAGAAAACAGCTAATGGTGGTTTGTGTCATTAACATCGCTAATTTGAATCAATAAAGTTAGGAATCGGAGGGTTCTCTTAAAAATGCTGACTGTCTTACATAGGGGTTTTCATTTATCTTGATCATTTATCATTTACATGTGATTTTAATGTATTCTAAAGGTAAAAAGGAATAAATCTTGGATGACCCACAGTCCTCTAAAGTAGAACAAACTTCTACAATTCTTTGGCAAACTACAACCTAAAATTCACAAATGTGCATAAATCCTCATAGAAGAGGATGCAAATTTTTTTTGTGTGGATATTTCTGGATAAATCAGACATAAACAGAGTCAATGAGGCAGGACTGAGGTCTAAACACATGATCATTTGAAATGACACAGAAGCTTCCTGCACAGTGATGCAGTAGAATGCTCTTTCTGCTTTTTGACATAACTAATCTTCTTTACTGGATAAAACAGATCTGCAGTGTTGTAAATATGCTCCCATGGCTTTTATCTCTATTTCTAAATTGCAGGTTGCTCTTTCATTGGGGGACAGCAATTTACTAGTTTAGACAGGGCTGGAAAACAGAGGGTGGTTTGATAGGTCACAGGTTTTTCGGCTTATTAAGTCACACACACAAAAAAAACATGATTGCAAAAGAGATGTATTTTGTGAAAATACATGTTAATGAATGGCTGTTAAAGGTGCTCTAAGCGATGTCACGCGTTTTTTAGGCCAATTTTTTTTGTCACATACAGCAAACATCTCCACACTATCCACTAGCTGCCTGTCTCCTGAACACACTGTAAAAATACGCGGTCTCTGCAGACACCCCAGGCTCCAAAAACGGCAACAAAAACAAACTGGGCTAACCCGCACCACGAAACACATAACAAACTGTTCCGGCCAATAACCGACAAGAAGGGTTTGGGGGGGTTAGTGCGCGGATGAGGAGGAGGGAGGGTCTAGCTAGCCTCCGTTTTATTTGAAAATACTTCGAACATCAACAAGAAGTGACGTCACCCCACATCGCTTAGAGCACCTTTAATAAAGAAAGATGCTTTTTGTAGCCAGATGGTGCAGTTACATCATCTACCAGCAGAGGCTAACTGGAACGTGCTAACCAGCCAAACCATGATCTATTGGCTTTTGTTCTTGTACTTGGGTGTGCATGTTATCCCTGGTTGTTGGTCTTGTAAGGTGGTTGTTCAGGGGATGCAGGTGTAAATGTACATGCTGATGCATTGCTGTTCTCTTTCAGGCCGAAGGATAGTGCTCAGTTGGAGAGCTCTACAGAAGAAAATGAAACTGTTGAGAATGTGAATGGGAAACCCCACAGAGTAAAGTACAGTCTAACAGCCCTATCTTGCTCCCTCCATCTCTCCTGCCATCTTTGTGTCTGATTGTGGAGGTCCAGATAGATAGAATCAGATTGGTCGCAGGTCCAGGAATTCATGCGTGTCTGAGAGGTTGTCTCTGTTCATTTGTTCACAGAAATGTTTGGTATAGATGTATTCAGTTATTTTATTTTTCAGAGATATAACTGGCATAGATCATTTCACATTGGGTGGATGCCAACAGCTCAGTGTAATCAAGCAGAAAATTTGTTAAAGTGTTAATGATAGAGGCTACCTGTCATTTCAACACATTGCTCAACAATTTCGAGTATCGTTTAAATCTTTGCTACCTTTTAATCGTTTCAGCAATCCCAGAGGATCCTCAGGTGGCAGAGGAATTTTATTTCGTGGATGAATTTGAGTCATGCTCGGAGGCAGATTCAGATGGAGAAGAAGACTCAGAGGATAATCTCCCCACAGACCCTTCCTGTCAGACATGTGGACAGGTGAGGAGAGATCCGCCGCCGGAGAGAAACTCCTGTCAATCAGCTTGTGATATTTACATTTAAAGATGTCTCCATAAATTGTACGCACTGTAATTAGAGTTTTCATATGAGATATGTCAGCAAAACAAAAGAGTTGGGCATAAATCATTTATTTATGAAATTTACGGTGCAAGATATACACTCTTCTTGTAGCTCTACAAATTAAGCTTTAAAAATACATCACAAATTAAGGTACACTACCTTTCGAAATCTTTTTTATTTTACAGAAATTAATACTTTTATTCAGCAAGGATGCACTAAATCTAAATTGATCAAAAGTGATAGTAAAGACATTTATTATGTCATCAAAGTTTTTTTTATTTCAAATATATGCTGTTTTTTTTTACGTTTTGATTCCTGAAAATTAAAGGTATCACTGATATGTATCACATGTATGATTTCAATGTTGATAATAAGAAGAAATGTTTTTTGAGCACCAAATCAGCATATTAGAATGATTTCTGAGGGATCATGTGACACTGAAGACTGGAGTAATGATGCTCAAAATTCAACTTTGCATCACAGGAATAAATTATAAAAATACAATAAAAAGACAAATTATAGATAAAACAGACAGTAATAATATTTCACAATATTAATGTTTTTACAGTATTTTTTATCAAATAAATGCAGCATTGGTGAGAATAGGAGACTGGTAAATATAGTAAATTCCTGGACTTAAACAATTTTAAACATTGAATCATTGTTTTATAATTATTATATAGCTTTTATGACCTCACATGAATTGAAATAGATATGTACTTTTAAAAATGTATTTGTTGGATTGCAGATTTGAATCTAAACTGCATCAACTACCCATATATGTTAATGCTATATTTCCTTCTATCTTCAAGGTATATCCTCTTTTCCCTTTCACTATCTTTTTGAATTATTCACATTAAACTCAAAGAAACCCTCAAGTTGTAATAAGCTCTCATTGACAGGATCATCTGTTTATGAAGCATGGAACAAGATTAATTCAGTCATATCTCACAAGCACTCAAGTCCACAGGTAATCGTTAATGTACAAGTAATATGATACCACTTGTCTGCGGAAATTATGCAAATGCATTTTGCCCATAGAAGGTTTCTCAACCAAGCTCAACCTCATTATTGCAGATACTTTGAAGTGAGTTCAGTGGCACAACAGCAAACACATATGTTCAGATCAGGTGCGATAGAGCCAGGGGCTCATCTTGACTCACAAGAGATCACAAACTACCTCAGCAGACTCTTAAAACGGCAATCCAATACCAGGCTTCAGCACGATTCGATCAGGCCAGCCGAGAATAGATTAAAACTATTTGTCACCATTGAGAGAGAGGGGGAACCGAGATGGTATAAGTATGAAACCAAAGGAGAGAGTGAAATAGACTTCTGCCCCAGTGGATATTTGATAATTAGCTGGCTCACAGTGAGAGTGGAGCTGGCGATGTTTGTGCCGCCAGTCGTGGCCGGGTGAGATTCTCCGGACAGAGGAATTGCATTTTGTAAATGGCTGCATAATACATACTGTAGCTGGTCCTTATGTGATGGTAATTTTTCTTTTTTTCTATTCTCATTTCAATGTTTTGCACAGATGGCATGATACCCTTGAACTGCCCAATGGCCTACCTTCACTTATGCACTTGTGTCTCATACACAATGAATGTGGCGCTGCTTTCTGCAATCCAATTGCAGATTGAATTTGTTTTTTCTTTAACAACATTTTGTTTCTTCAACCTCTGGCACTTTTCAAATGTATTATTATGTATATTTGTATTGTTTTATCCTTGTCACAGACCAAACTTTTAATATTAAAATATGAAATCCACCATGAAAATATTGCATTCTTAAAACTGATAGTTATTGAGTGAAATAACCATTGTAGCGACAATGAGTCTTACATTAAACTAGCTCAAATTATATATAGGGAATTTAATAATTAATCTTGAATGATTAATATATTGCATATTACAGTTAAATTATTGAAGCTGAAAATAGATCGATTGTATATATGAATGATCACCATAATGGGTTATGGTTCGTCATTAATATATCAATAGTCTTATTACAGATCGATTATATGAGATAACCTTAAATGGAATTAATTTAGTTATCGAACAATCTGTTTGTCCAGCAAACGGCCGTAAGATTAACTTATCAATTTTCATCAAAAATTATCTCTTTCTTATAATTCCAAAAAAGCTATTTTCTGGCCATGAAAAATCACCTTCTTGTTATTATAAAATTTAGGTTGCTGAAATAGTAACGAATTGTAAAGCTTTGTAGCTAAAGGGTCGAACATTTCATTGACTTTGTAAAAATGAGCATTTTAGACAATTAGCAATCAAGAATATAATGGTTTTAATAAAATGAAACTACGGATACAGAATTCTACATTTAAACCCGGTATACATGTATGTACAATAAACAGTAAAACTAACGAGACAAACGAATAACAACGGGAGTGAGAGTGAGAGAAATATATATATATATAGAGAGAGAGATAGAGGATGAGAACGGTCCGGATGAGAGAGATCACCGGGGTGATCGCAGCATGGCAAAAATCACAGACAATAACCCTTAGAGAGGCAACAAGAAATCACATCAATCAAATCAAATCAATAACCTATACTTGCGTATGGTTCTCCTTGTGAGCTGAAGAACGCAGAGTCGTATGCGCGTTTGTCCTTCGGCGCTATAGGCTTGTTCTCTCGTGTCTTCCGGGGCGAGCAGACTCGCGGGAAGTTTTAAAGGTTCACCGAACGTGAAGTTACCAAGGAAATAGTTCAGAGTTCATCTCCCTCGGGAGGGAGAGGCGAAAAATGAAAATAAAACTTAGTAAAGAAAGAAAAAGAAAAGAAACACGGTGTAAAGCTCCCTAAGGAGCCATGGGACCGGAAACCTCTCACAGGGAAAGTGCTTTCTGAGAAACTTCTGTTTCCGTCTCTATTGGAGAGGAGGGGTTCACGCCTGCTTCGCGTATGTGAACCAATCATCTTAGAGCATCTCGAGCGGGAAAAGTTCTTCTTTGTCTTGTCAGGATAATTTATTATGGTATAACATTTTGTTATTTCTAGCCAGAAAGATTGTACACACAGAACAATACATTTTACTGTAATATCCTATGTATGACTTGTTTAGTCAAAACAAGACGGTCAAACAGGTACCAAGAATGGCCGGAAAGAGTAGAAGAAACATAAAGTTACATTCATATACAGAATTACACACATTTAATGTTCACTCACACGACTATAAAGCCATAATACCGGCTACCATGACCTAGGAAAGATCAAATTCATGTTTATACCTTTCTTAAGTGGTTATACTTATAGAAAATATAAGATTGCAGAGTCTATTCCTCTTTCTTTATCAGAATTCAAGTGGGAGCTGTGATTCCCTTGGAATTCCTTTTGGGGGTCATAAAGTTTTATGACCTAGCAAGAGGGAGAGTTACAGAAGATGATCCTGTTAGGTAATCTTTCTTTAGAAATACACTTAAGATTTGAAGTTACAGACCAGTTCTCCAATTACATCTATAGAATAAGGCAAGGCAAGGCAAGTTTATTTATATAGCACATTTCATACACAATGGTAATTCAAAGTGCTTTACATAGAAGAAATTAAAATAATCAAAAGAAATCAGAATAATTAAAACAGTTTAGAATAAAAGATAAAATACAGAAATCAGAATAATTAAAACATAAAATAAAATACAGTGCAAACAGTCGGACGAACAGTGGCACAGTGCTCATTCAGTAAATGCACAGCTAAACAGATGTGTTTTGAGTCTGGATTTGAATGTGACTACTGTAGGAGCACATCTGATCTCTTCTGGAAGCTGGTTCCAGCTGCGGCTGGCATAGTAGCTAAAAGCAGACTCGCCATGCTTAGAGTGAACCCTTGGTATTTCTAGCCGATGTGATCCTAATGATCTGAGTGATCTGTTGGGTTTATATTCACTGAGCATATCTGCAATGTATTGAGGTCCTAGGCCATTGAATGATTTATATACCAGTAATAATACTTTAAAATCAATCCTAAATGTAACTGGCAGCCAGTGTAAAGACCTGAGGACTGGTGTGATGTGTTCATATTTTCTGGTTCTGCTCAGAATCCTAGCAGCAGCGTTCTGTATGAGCTGCAACTGTCTTATGGTCTTTTTGGGAAGGCCAGTGAGAAGTCCATTACAATAATCCACCCTACTGGTGATGAAAGCATGGACAAGTTTTTCTAAGTCTTGACTGGAAACAAAGCATCTAATTCTTGCAATATTTTTCAGGTGATAATATGCTGATTTAGTTATTGCTTTGACATGACTACTGAAACTAAGGTCTGACTCCAGAGACACACCCAGATTCCTGACTTGATTTTTAGTTGTTTGACCCCTAGACTGAAGGTATGCGTTCACCTTGAGAACTTCATCTTTGTTTCCAAACGCAATGACTTCAGTTTTGTCTTTGTTTAACTGAAGAAAGTTTTGGCACATCCAATTGTTTACTTCATCAATGCATTGGCAAAGGGAGTCAATGGGGCTGTAATCGTTAGGCGATAGGGCTAAGTAGAGCTGTGTGTCGTCTGCATAGCTATGGTAAGCGATTTGGTTCTTTCTCATTATTTGGCTCATTGGGAGCATGTACAGGTTGAATTGGAGTGGGGCAAGAATTGAGCCTTGAGGGACTCCGCATGTCATGGATGTCCACTCAGACTTATGGTCTCCTATACTCACATAATAACCTCTGCCTCCTAAGTATGACCTGAACCATTTTAGGACTATCCCAGAAAGCCCGACCCAGTTTTCCAGCCTGTCAAGAAGTATTTTGTGATCGACAGTGTCAAATGCAGCACTGAGGTCGAGTAGTACCAGCACTGATAATTTGCCTGTATCAGTATTTAAGCGAATATCATTTATTATCTTTATGAGCGCGGTCTCTGTACTGTGGTGCGGTCGGAAACCAGATTGAAAATGGTCAAAGTATCCATTCGAGCTTAAGAATTTGTTCAGCTGATTGAAGACAACTTTTTCAATGATCTTGCCTATGAAAGGAAGATTTGAGATCGGTCTATAGTTGTTTAATATGGTCTTATCCAGATTGCTCTTTTTCAGGAGGGGCTTGACAACAGCAGTTTTCAGGGAGGTCGGAAAACTCCCACAGAGAAGTGAGGCATTTACCACTTCTAGGAGATCTGCTTCTAAGCTGTGTAACACATTTTTGAAAAAAGATGTGGGAAGTGCAACAAGGGCGCAGGTTGATGTTTTTAGTTGCTGTACGGTTTCTTCCAAAATTTTGCCATCAATTTCTTCGAAATCAGACATAGTGGCTACTTTCTCGTGCTGTTGTTTGATCTGCCTGACCCCAGCGCAACTCAAGGATGAGCTGATCACCTTTCTGATATTATTGATTTTCTCAGAGAAGAAAGAAGCAAACTCACTGCACTTGCTGTCTGAGAGCATTTCACTGGGAATCTGGCTTGGGGGGTTTGTCAGTCTCTCTACAGTAGCAAAAAGAGTGCGCGTGTTGTTTATATTGCTGTTTATAATATTCGAGAAAAAAGTCTGTCTAGCTTTGCTTAGTTCCTTATTGAAAGCATGGATGCTGTCTTTGTAGATGTTATAATGGACTACAAGTTTTGTCTTCCGCCACATGCGCTCTGCTTTTCTGCATTGTCTTTTCATATTTTGCACTGCTGTTGAGTTTCTCCAAGGTGCTTTTTGTCTGCCACTCTTCTTCCTGACTTTCACAGGAGCAATATCATCAATTACACTCTTAACTTTTGAGTTAAAAGAATCAAGGAGAAAATCAACAGAGTCAGCAGATATGCTTGGTGTTAAAGATATAGCCTTCATAAATAGTACACTAGTATTCTCATTTAAGCATCTCTTCTTGACAGACACAGATCTAGCTTCAATGGCAGGAGAGATCAATATATCAAAGAAAATACAAAAATGATCAGACAGTGCTACATCCTTAATAACAATTGATGAAATGTTTAGACCCTTACTGATAAGTAAATCTAGAGTGTGTCCACGATTATGTGTGGGTCCATGTACATGCTGAGTCAGATCAAAAGTTTTTAAAACAGTTTTGATTTAAATAATAAGACAAAACTAATTAGATATGCATGCATACAGGAAGGTTAGATACAATTCTGTGTTATATACATTAAGGACATTCCTATCCTAAGTTGCACACAAAGGACGTTTGTGTGCGGGTATGTGTGGATATCCTTATTTTCAGCATCTGTCCATCCGTGGTGTGTACCACGTGAGGGTTTCGAGAACAACGGGGACCTGTTTCTAGATTTCTGTTTCTGCTGGCAGACATTGGGGCACCATTTCACATGATTCAAGGTTTTGTGAATTAAACATATATGTGTTCAGTAGTGAAAGGAAAACAGGATTCGGTCAGTCGCTACACCATGAATCATTTTCATATTCTATTTTTAAACAATAATTTGTTAACTTTTACGGTTGTTTTTTAAGTCTTGTATAATTTCCAACCAAATGTTAAAATATAATAAGTATAATAATTTGTATACTATTATTATTATTACATGTTTGTGTATTTGGGGTATATGAATCAGCCATTTATTAGTATTTGATGGAAATGTTCCTGATGTTTCACAAAAATGAAAAATAAATATTCCTATGATAAATGTATATGTGTCACAGTTCTGTCACCCTTGTCTGGGTTTTCCCTTGGTTTAGTGACAGAGCTGTGACACTCACGGTTTGTCATGTGTTTGTGGTGGTCTGGTCTGTTGTGAGCACATGGTTGTAATGTTATTTCCTTGTGCTCCTCCTGTCGATTGTCAAAGCCCCGCCCATCTTGTTATCTCGTTATTGTTTAATGTCCCTCACCTGCCTGCCTCGTTACCTTCATTTGTTTGTTCCCTATTTAGTCTCCCTGTGTTTGCAGTCCTGTGCTGGTTCGTTGTCTATGTTCCCTTGTGTTGTTCTTGATGCCTGCCTGAGTTCTCTCCTGTTTTCCCCCCAGGGGGTTGTTTTGTTTGTAAGTTTGTTTTGTTTATTTAATAAATTCCTTTCACGCACATGAATCCTCGCTTCCTGTTTTACCCACTCCGTGACAGAACGAACCATCCATAATGAGGATTTAGCGGAAGGATTCACACCAGCCACCAGTCTCTCCTATTTGTTGCCCGCATTATGAACGCATTATTAAGTTCACCGCCTTGAGTTCCCTTCGACAAAGGGGACTAATGCTAGAGACTTTGCCCTGGAATTCAGCTCTGCTGCAGAGGGGCTGGGGCTGGGTGAGATGGCCCTTAAGGACCTGTTTAATTACGCCCTTGAGGAGCCCGTTGATGTGTGGACATTGACAGGGCTGGAGCGCTTGACGTTCTGGAGGTTCGTTGACTTTCTGGAACGACGAGAGAACCCTCCAGTGAGGCAAACTACAGTGGTCCCAGTGGACCTTGGAAAACCTGCAGCGGTTCCAGAGGCGGAAAGCTTGGCGCCACCACCTCGCCGTCAGACACGGCGGAGAAGGAGGAAGCAGGAGCCAACTGTCCCTCAAGTCCTGGAGGCTGCCCCCGAGCAGCCTGCTGTTGTTCCGGAGGCCGTCCCTGAGCAGTACGCTGTCGTATCGGAGGCCGTCCCTGAGCAGGCCGCTGTCGTCTCGGAGGCCGTTCCCGAGCGGCCTGCTGTTGTTCCGGAGGCCGTCCCTGAGAAGTCTGCTGTTGTACCGGAGGCCGTCCCTAAGCAGCCCGCTGTCGTCCCTGAGGCCATTCCCGAGCAGCATGCTTTCGTTCCGGAGGCCGTTCCCTAGCAGCCTGCAGTAGCCCCGGAGGACCTGACTTTGATTGTCCCAGAGATGCCCACTCGCCCTATTGCACCGCCAGTGGGGATGAGAGAGGCTGCAGAACAGTCGAGACCTCGCAAAAGGAGGAGGAGGAGAGGGTTGTCTACGAGCTCACAGGGCTTGGAAGCCATCCCCAAGCGTCTCGCCCTGCCGGCCCGCCCCAACTCCTTGCCCTGCAGGCGCAGCCCAGGTTCCTTGCTCTGCCGGCGCCGCCCAATCTTCTTGCCCTGCCGGCTCCGCCAGGTTCCTTGCTCTGCCGGCGCCGCCCAAGCTTCTTGCTCTGCCGGCGCCACCCAGGTTCCTTGCCTTGCCAATGCCGTCTGCCGATCCAGAGACCGTTCAGGTCACGTCTGCCGATCCAGAGACCGTTCAGGTCACGTCTGCCGATCCAGAGACTGTTCAGGTCACGTCTGCCGATCCAGAGACTGTTAACGTCACGTCCGCCAAGCCAGTGTCTCCAGACAAGATGGCCGCCGCCGAGCCTGTGTCTGTTTATGTTCCTGAGCCAGTGTCTGTTTCTGTTCCTGCGCCGGTGTCTGTTCCTGCGTCATGGCCACCCAAAGGGTTGTCTCCGCCCTGGTCATGGCCGCCCGAAGGGCCTGCCCCGTCTCGGTCGCCTGCACACCCTGCTCCGCCCTGGTACTCTCTGCCATGTCCGCCCGAAGGGTCGTCTCCATCTTGGCCACCAGAAGGGGCATCTCCGCCATGGCCGCCTGCACAGCCTGCTCCGCCCTGGTCACCTGCACAGCCGAATCCGCCCTGGCCACCCGATGGACTGTCTGAGCCACCCTGGTCTTCAGCCTGGAGTCCGGACCCGCCCTTCCCCCCCTTGCACGTTTGATGTTCCTGTCTTGTTTTTGGTGTCCCTCCTTGGGAACGCCAGGTGGCGTCCCTTTGAGGGGGGGTAGTGTCACAGTTCTGTCACCCTTGTCTGGGTTTTCCCTTGGTTTAGTTACAGAGCTGTGACACTCCCGGTTTGTCATGTGTTTGTGTTGGTCTGGTCTGTTGTGAGCACATGGCTGTAATGTTATTTCCTTGTGCCATGTGCTCTCCTGTCGATTGTCAAACCCCGCCCATCTTGTTATCTCGTTATTGTTTAATGTCCCTCACCTGCCTGTCTCGTTACCTTCATTTGTTTGTTCCCTATTTAGTCTCCCTGTGTTTGCAGTCCTGTGCTGGTTCGTTGTCTATGTTCCCTCGTGTTGTTCTTGATGCCTGCCTGAGTTCTCTCCTGTTTTCCCCCCACGGGGTTGTTTTGTTTGTAAGTTTGTTTTGTTTATTTAATAAATTCCTTTCACGCACATGAATCCTCGCTTCCTGTTTTACCCACTCCGTGACAATATGCACTTTTGGACATTTTTAGTAGATATTTTCTTTAAATAGTGAGGGTGTGAATATAGGACGCTATTTTCTTGAAGTCTACAAGGGCAAAATTGCCATTGTTGAAGAAACACCTAATTATGTTGCTTTTGGACCTTTAGTCCTTCTTCAGACTCATTAAGTCTGTATGTTCCTTGAGACTTTCATCAACGGGGAAGGCCTCAAGGGAGTAAAAAAAAACATTCAGGTTGCCCTTAACATAGTGCCACTTCCTCCCTCCAGGTCATGCTATCATTACAGATAGGAGACATTTTGATCCCAAATGGTGTTTATAGAACCTGCCTTTCAAGACCCTTGTGTGGCTTGACTGTCATTAGGGAGTCTAGCCACAATCATGGTTTGATGTATACAGAAGAAACCCGGTAATTTCCACTAATATTGTAATGTCTCTGTAAGTAGACCAGAAGGAACATATGGTGTGTTTCAAGCATCCTCTATCATACATCACAGCCTGAACATGACCCTTTGTGTCCTTGTGTATCACAGGACAGTGACCTGGAGGCCATGATCAGACACATGGAGAATGTTCTGGATGCTGACTCAGATGGTGAGTACGGCTTATGTTCCCGGTCATTCCACACATGAAATTTTTTTTGGTGATAGGTCTTTGTCCCAATACAATACAACCCCACTGGCAGGTACACTCTATTAACAACATGAGATATATAGCAAATTTCTCCAATACTGACTGGCCAATTACATGAGAGGTCAGTGAACATACACAAAACTGCTTATAGTGAAGGTCACAGGCCTGTAAAATGACACTTCTTATGAAGACGTGAGCATACTCATTTAGCTCCATACAAGTTGAGTGAATGATCTGATTTGCTACACTGTAAACCCAGATTTTGTTTCTAATTAAACTTACGAGTGATCATTAAATATTCTTTTATGTTTTATAAAAACCTGCTATCATTACTAAACAAGTAATTTAGCTGAAAGATTCATTGCACTAATCAAGTTTAGCAGAGATTACTTGGTATGTTTAGTTTCATAAGGAAGGGGAGGGGTTCAAACACCACATCACAAATCAAAAGGCAGGAACCACTGGTATTCAAAAACCTGCCTGGTCACGTGAAAAGACCCGCGTCTAACGTGCTTCCAAGGGGCTCTACACCTGGCTGGACGAGCACAGGCCTCGGCAACAGACGGTATTGAGAATTAACAGAGGTTTAGATGTTGATGATTTATTGTTTAATTTAATTTAAAAATATTCACCATAATGGGGATAAGTGTTGGCTTTAGTTGGGCTCTTGACCTTGCCCTTGACATCTGAAAATTAGTTATTATCTGGCTGCTTTACCTGTGTGTCTATAAAAGGCACAATTGTTATAGCTAAAAAGCAATAGTAAAGTGATCCAGTGATGACTGCACATTGATGTTGTCATCAATAGAGATTAAAAGTCATGGAAAATGAAAAGCTTCATGTTGCAATGGATGCTGAGTACCTAATAGTACACCTAAACTCAAAAAGTTTTAGAATGTGAACTAATGATTTATAATAAAGACTACTAATGTAAACTTTTGTCTACTGCAGCTACACAAGATTATATGTTATTACAACTCAACATATTTAGTTTCAGCTTGTGTTAAAAAGTTAGGATTCCATGTTAATACAACTCAACATGTTTAGTTTCAGCTTGTTTAAAAACTAAAGTGGTATAGGGCAACGGGTTTGCGATTGGCGAGTAAAGTCAAGTCAGTGGGGTTAAGAGTGTAGGTGCACTCCTCTCAGCGCGTGATATTGAGTTTTTTTTTCTTGTTCCTGAAGACTCTGGAGTGAGAAAGTCAGGAAGCCTGTTTGTTTGCCACTCGAAGCCATGGCAACATTGATTAAGTAATTCAGTGAGGCTATTTACAGGCTCTGACCACATCCGATCAGTTCGGTGCATTTCCTCATCGAAAGAACTGGAGTATTTATGTTCAAGTCTCAGTTTCTTTCCTGATTTATTTGACCTTCTTAGGTTTCAGGTGCTTTATAACAATAGGCATCTTGAACCACATTGACATCCTGAACCGCTAATGATAGATGAGCATGGAGGCCCACATATAACAGAAGATGGTGATGTTGTTGTATAACCTTTATTTTAAAAGTTACATTTTTATATAAAAATGACATCTAATGAAAACTAACTAAAAGCAAGAAATTGTTAAATAATAATAAAACCAATTTTAAAAAAGTAACAGCAAAATAATGTATTTTCCCATCAGTCTGTTATAATTCATAAATCAAAAAGTAAACATTTAGAAATTGACAAGAATGCAATCAAAATTAAAAAACAAAACCATGTAAACCATGTCTTATTTTAATAAAGATAATTTAGAACTGGTAATATATTATTAAATAAAGCTAATAAATGTATTCATCCAAGTGCAGTGTGTTGTTTTCGTGTTTTTTTTTTTGATGTAATAAAATACATCATCAGCCGGCAGGTCAGGTGCATAATGCTATGCGTCGTTACTTGTGTCAATTTTTTAACTCTATTTACAATAGTGTAAAAAGTCAGGGATTTTGACCACGTAATCATTCAGTCGATTGTGGTGCGCACCGGTAGTTTTCTTATTCCCAGCGAAATAACAATACAACCTGTCTTTAAGAACGTCTTGATTGACTGGGATACAACTTATCTCATGGCCTCCCTCTCCTTCTTTTCATGGCTTTTCTTTTATTCGTGATGTTTATATCTGTGTTGATTTGCATTCTGATATCTTCATTTCTCAATAGTCTGTATGTCAAAGTATTGTTAAGATAAATTTCTAAATCCTCATATCAGGCCATTGAAAAATACTATTCAGCAATCCTCACTTCTGAACTCTGCTTATCTGCAGAGTTAGATAAATGATAGCGGTGTTAGGGCAATGCATGATGGGTAATATCAGCCCACCCCAGGGTTGATCTTTTAGACTCAGTAAGAGAAGAAACACTTTTCTAAGCTTATCTCCTTTCTTTCAACCGCCACCTTGTCAAGACAATGAGTTTCAGATTTGCTCAGCCATACCAAAAAGAATGGATAGAAAAGGGAGAGAAAAATCGTTTTTGTGGCTCAAACTCAAAGTGGGAAGCAGTAGATTTAATTTCAGGTGGTGCATTCATGTCGAAACATCTGACTTAATGGCACTTCATAAGATGGATGTATGTGTACTTTTAATGACAGGTCAAATATAGTAACAAAGTGGTGCACACAGTGCTATTCATTTTATGATTATGCTGCCAAGAGACCAACAGTGACATTTATACACACAAACACACAGTTGATATACACAACACAATGCACAAGGTGTTCTGACACATGACTTCTGTGTCCCCTCATCACCTGCCGACTTCTCAAACACTCACACTCACAATCTGGTTTGGTTTGGTGAACCGTAACGCGCATGTCACTGTGGCTGACAGCTCCGAAATGCAGCTTTCTGCTTGAGCTCCACTTTCACATCTCTGACTTCATTCAGCACTGGTCTACATAATAGTGTAGCTAAAACTTTACCAAACCTTTTGCTTTATGTACTTCCCTTGGTACCTATTGTCCTCTATTATTCTCTAATAGCTATAATGTCATGCAGGTCGTAAACTATAATATTCTGCCATGAAAATGGCCTTTTTATTAGAGATTTGCTCATAAACATTCACAATAAACCTGAAAAATATGTTCAGATAAACATGTTTATTGGTCTGAAGTAGATGAGCTGTTGCCTGCTTTTGATTTTCTCTTTTTTATTGTATTAATATTCTACAGCTTTCCTGCATTATAGACAGCTTAGGACTGTAATGTATCTCTGTGATAAACTGAATCAATAAGGCAGCTTCCTTTAGTTTCATACCTCTCACTTTTTAGAAACCCAAACCATTTTATATAGTCAGACTACAATTGATTCAGACACCTTCAACATTTCTCACATTATCACAGTTTATTTGTTATAGTTTCAAAAATGGTAATAAAATTTGACAAGAACTCAGAGTTATCAAATCAGTTGATATTTCACTGGTTTTGGCCATCCTTCTGTTAGACTGTCTCTCACATGAATTAGGTTTAATAGCTGTTTTTTAGATAATAGACAATTAGATAATACCAATTACCAACCAATGCTTAATTTTGTTCAGGTGTAAAAAGGTTGCATTTGCAATTAAAGAAAAAGCACTTAAGCAGAGCATGGTCAGGTCAAAGTCTCTAAATAATTTTTGGTCCCAAATTTTTATACATTTTACTGGTAGTCCATTGTATGAAGAATTTTATGGTATAATACTGTATGTCACATTTTACATTTTGCTATCCTCACTTACATAAATAAACTAAAGTGTCCTGCACCCGCTAGTAAAATAATATCAAAAATGGTATCTGGTGTCTGAATATTTTTTGGTTTGACTGTACATACACTACTGTTAAAAAATTTGGATTGGTAATATTTTTAATAGTTGTAAGTTTTAAAACAATTTAATTTTGATGTTCACCAAGGCTACATTTATTTAATCAAAAGTAAAGTTAAAACAGTTATATTGTGAAATATAACATTTAAAATAGCTGTTTTCTATTTTAATATTTTTTAAAAGGTAATTTTATTCCTGTGATGGTAAAGCTGAATTTTCAGCATCATTACTCCAGTCTTCAGTGTCACATGATCCTTCAGAAATCATTCTAATAAGCTGATTTATATTAGCGAAACAAGAAACATTTCTTGTTTCTCCAATACAAGAGATTTGTCTTATTATTATCAATGTTGAAAACAACTGTGCTGCTTATTCAAATTTTTGTGGAAACCACATACCATTTTTCAGGATATTTTTATGAAAAGAAAGTTTAAAAGAGCTGCATTTCTTTGAAGTTGAAATATTTGTGAAATTATTTTGAACTGTAGGCTTATATACTGTTTGTCCACCTTATTTTGCAACGGAAGTAAGCTATTTTTTCTGAATGTGCAAGACTTCTGTTTTATTGGCCGCATTACTATTAGTAGAATAACAGTGAATTAAACGGTAAAACTGTTTGCACTACAAACCAGTGTATTTATGATTATAATGATAAATTGAAATAATATGATAACAAATATTAGTTTGCAATAGCAAGCAGCATAATAATCTGTTTTTGTACAGCTAAAATAACTGGAAGTGGATGAAAACAAGAGACATGCGCTCCTAAAATAAAACGGAAACGGGTTCCATGAAACAAAAGTTGCAATAGTCTTTTCTTCCCTTTTACGACGTATATCCGAGTAAAACAGCCTCTGGAATGAGAAAAAATGTATGGCAAAAAATCTGAAGTTGGACATTACTAACTAAATGGACGCTGATCTGAATAGCAGTTTGCAGTCAGTTGTGGAGGATATTTAGCCCCATCCTATGCTGAGACACGTCATGAAGAGAACCAATGTCGTTTCAAGAGGGAGCGGAGGTAATGAAGATTAGTGGAAGATTACAAGGTTATATGATTTTAAAAAAATATATATTTAAATGATGTACACAGAAAAATTATTTATAATAAACATTGCAACATAAAAAAAAAAAACGATTTGTCCATTTTGATTTCATGGTACCTTTAAGTCCATAAACATACAAATTCAGACAAGTGAAGTCAATCCAAACTTTTGTCTGATAATGCACATTGTGTGTGTTTCAGGAGCTGAAGCGGAGGAAGAGAAGCCTCAGCTGGGTTCTCTGGGAGTGAGCAGCATCAACACCTCCATGGCTGAGGGCAGAATAGAGCGGATGAGACAGTGAGTGTTTCATCTTTGACTTGTTCTCAGCCATCACCTGTAAGAGTTTCTCACATTCCCCAGGCACCTCACAATGAGTTTTATTCTCTAAAATTTGCATTTACCTTCACGCTCAGAAACATATTTATGGACAACCTATCCTTGATAAAGCTGTTTAGTTATTAAGTTTCGTTATGTGTGTGTGTGTGTGTGTGTGTGTGTGTGTGTGTGTGTGTGTGTGTGTGTGTGTGTGTGTGTGTGTGTGTGTGTGTGTGTGTGTGTGTGTGTGTGTGTGTGTGTGTGTGTGTGTGTGTGTGTGTGTTAAATTTTTTTGCATCAATTTAATTAATTTGTCATGGAAAAATAACATGTTAAAATGATAAACACATTTAACACACCCACCCTGCCCCAAACCTACATAGTTCATCTTGCATTTCACACAGTTGATTGGTCATGAACATGATGCAGGGCAACAGAATGCCCCTAAAATTCAAGATGTGTATGAGTTTTTGTCTCAGATTTATATCATGATAAACTGCAGTTAAGCAATATTACACATGACATGAGTAACGAGTAGCACACGTGTGCTGTTTTTGCTCTGAATAGCATGAGTACATGTGATATTGATTATATACAACAGTTTAATTAATAAGAAGTTAATATTTTGTAATATTTTAGACACAATATTGTCTGATTTTGCTCAGTTTTGCCAACGAAAATATTATCTAAAGCCACAGGAGAACTGTTATTTATCTCTGAGCAACACATAGCGGTGTTTCATTACCGAATGAATCCGCGTTTTCGACGATTTGCGTGAACCAGCGATTCAATGCCCCATTCATAAAGAGAGCCATTTCATTACTGAATGAAACAGCCATTTAAACGAATCAAATCAATGAAAGACTCAATGACTTACTCATTTTAGACATTTACCACCACCTACTGGCAGTTTTAGTTTCTTATTTAGAGTAGGCTATCATTTCATTTAAAAAATAATTTCATTCCCATATGAATAAAAAACCCATTAAAAGGATAGTTCACCCAAAAATGAAAATTCTGCCATCATTTACCCAACCTCATGTCGTTTCAAACTTGTACGACTTTCTTTTGAATGATATAAAAGAAGATATTTCGAAGAATGTTGGTAACCAAACTATTTTGGTTACCATTGACTTCCATTGTATGAACAAAAAAAGTAGGTCATACAGGTTTGAAAGTCACTTTGGTTTACGAACCCCATTAAAGACCACATATAATATAATCCACCTGCTACTGCAGTCAGCATATTGTCTGACACCGTTCTGTTTTTGAATCTGCTTCTCTTGCTCCAGAGGCTCCTAAAACCCCATCCTGCCATTCTCCTGTCCCTAAAGCCTGAGTCTGATCTTCACAGAGCAAAAACCAGCATGAGCCAAAGGCTGCACTCCTCCAATGATTTATCAGAAATAGTGGAATAGATGTTTCAGAAGGAGCATCACCTATAAATAAAATGCATTTTTTTTAAATGCCATCAAAACTATAGCGTTGGTTCTTGATTGTTTTAGCAATGATCATTTAGCAGTTTAATGTCTTTGTCATTTCCTTTTATTTCAATTTTCTTAAAATTGCATTAGATTACAAGGGCAGCTTCTGGTACCAATTTCCTTTTTGCATATCACTGTTCCATGTGTGATTCGATTCAAGCATTATATGAGCATGGTATAAACATTATATGAGCATTATATGTATTCAAAATTAAATTTAGGGGCCTCTGAACAGCATTTCCTAACGTGAACAAATGTCTGAAAGCACAAAAATGCATATTTATTGTTTTTTCTGTACGCTGTTGTACATATCAATATATGTACCTGCTGTGTTAGAAACCCAATAATCTCTGTGACTCCACCCTGTGGTGTATTTAGCTACATTTTAATATGAGCTTCTGTTTGGAATGTTATGATGCATGCATACAGATAATTTACTGTCTTTCAGGTTATTGTGCACAGATGCTTCTCCATTTTTCCTCCTGAATTCATCTCTGTCATTTTCTCTCTTGTCATTTTATTCAGCTTCTTTTCTCATTTCTTATGTTGTTTGTACACATCTTTTTCTCCACAGAGCTTATTTTCTTCTTCACATTCTTTATTATCTCCACAAGTGCTGCAAATTTGTTAGATTATTATTATTATTTTTTTAAAGAAATTTATACTTTCAGATATAGCTTTTTCTATTTCAGATAAATGATACTTCTTTTGAACGTTCTATTCATCAAAGGATTCTGACAAAAACATATTCAACATTGATAATAAGAAATGTTTCTTGAGCACCAAATCATCATATTAGAATGATTCCTGAAGGATCACTGAAGACAGAAGTTACGTCTACTGAAAATTCAAGAATGAATTACATTTTAAAATATATTAAAATATAAACAGTTATTTTTTTAATTATAATAATCTTTCACAATATTACTGTTTATAATTTAAACAAATGATCAAATAAATATAAGCTTGGTGAGCAAAAGAGACCCCAAACTTTTGAATGGTTTTGTATTTTCTTTTATAAAGATGGGATTACACTAAACAATGAAAAATAAAAATATTTAACCGTCTAAAATATTATGTGGAAAATATTTAGCTTCTATTCAGTAGACATTGCTTTTATAAAAATGTTATTCTTTTTTGTACCGACCATCCGAGAAACTGGACACTATTGCTACGGCTGTCAAAAGAACAAAATGGATAATTCTATAAATCTTATTAACTTATATGAAATTAATTGTTATCTTTTTTTTAATTCTTTTTTTTTTTACATTGTATGGTTCCGGACCCCAGTTTGAAAAACCCTGCCGTAACGTACCATACTATACCATACTTTTCTATTCCACACCATACTGTACCATTGCACAGCGTACATCTGCATCCCAAACCGAACCATACTACTCTGTACTCTCCATGCTGTGCAGTTCTGTTCCACACCAGACTTTAATACTCTAGTATCATCTCGGTAGACTCTATGTCTTCCTCTTAGCATGACTGCAGAACCTCTCCTGACGGTGGCTCCCCTGCTGAGTGTGGGCTGAAGATATTAATAACAGAAGCGCTCTTCCTGTGAGGGCAGGAATTAGAGGCTGTCAGCTCGCTCTCCGCAAGCCTCATAAGAGCGTAAAGATGAGGAGGAGGGAGAAGGAGAGCACAGGTACCAATTTACAGCAGCTGCATTTTCCCTTTCTTCAGCTTTATTCTTCCAGATGCAGCATTTCTCTCATTCGGAGGGAATACGTTCTCAGGGATATGCAGGTGTTACTGATGCTAGTGCTAAACAAGTACAATTCTCTTTGTAAAGTTGGTTTCTTCAGTTCAGTCACTTTTCAAGTGAAGGTACTTTCAGAGAAATAATAATATGGGTGATTCTTCAAATAAGGATACTTTTCGATCGTCTAGGATGAATATATAGTTTTGAAGCATAGATTTTAATAGTGTTAAACTGGTTTTATTCTGTTTCTTTACTTATTTTAAGACATTCACAAGACTAATAAATAAAGGAATGCTGAAAGGTAAATTTGACCCAATTTCATCTTGGGCAAACTTTTTCAAACTTCCCCTCAATAATAATGTTTAAAAGGTGGAAATTAGGGAACTTACATGGAACTTTTTTATGAGAAATTTGAAAAAAAAAAAAATTATCCGATATATATTATTTTGGTTTACAATTTGTATTTTTTGTAACAAAGGATTGTTGTCCCCGATGCTGCTGTCATTACCATCACACGAAATATTTTAGAGATAAATTGAGGTTTTATATATTTTTATGATGAAAAAAGAGACGTGACAAGAGAGTGCATGACTACAGGATAGAGAAGTGACAGTTTTTGAAGATTTTTCCATTATAAACTGAGAGCAGACTTATTAGCTGTCATTACCAACTGTCCTATTCCTTTTATTTTTGTAAAATAATTATTTGACTGCTCGCTAACTTGAAGTGCAGATGAAACGTGTAGCTTGATAGGTTTCATTTTCCTAGAGTTCATGTAGTCAAAAGCAGTGTTCTTTTATTTTGTTTTGTTGTATATATTACCATTTTTTGTTTGTTTTTTAAGTTCTATTAATTTTGTGCTTTTGTCATTTTTATTTATTTCAGTTTTAATAATTTCAGTACTTCAGCTTATTTTATTTTATTTAGTTGCCTATTCAACATTTCTAATTTTCTTTACTGTTTTGTCTAATATTTATATTTTATTTAATCTTTATTTCCATTAATGAAAACAATTGTAAATAGTTTTAGTTTTAGGTAACAATAACAACATTGGTCAATAAATACCCTCAACTTAAGAATCCTGCTTTGTCATTGTTGTATTAGTTGGTATTGTAGTATTTATTAATATTTATAATTTTTATATTTCCTTTTTCTATTTCAGTTTAGTTTTATATGCTTTTGTCATTTTTATTAGTTTTGTGTCTTTTTTCTATTCAGCTTTAAAATATATTAATTTCAGTTTTAGTAATTTTTAGTACTAATTTTAGTTAGCTACCAAGGCAACATTTCTAATTTTCTTTGTTTTTCATCTAATATTTATTTCATTTAATCTTAAATCCCATTAAAGAAAACATTTGAAATAGTCTCCCGCAAATGATGAATCACCCATTTTTGTTGCTCTGTTAATGGACACATAATACTGGGTCACCTGTATGACCAGATTTCATCAGACTAACTATTAACAACATGTGTGATTAATTTAATTTCTGTCAATTTCCATGTCAAAATCTTGACCTTGAAAGCAATGGATACTTTTAATCTTATTCTGGGCTCTTGTACTGTATGCCCTCCGTTACAGATGCATGCCTATATTGACTCATTGATATTATTTAAAGGAAACCCATTTCTTCTAATAGCTACTTTTGAACCTAAGCTCCAATTTGAAGTGCAGCATGCTCTTAGAAGGTTGAATAATCTTGAGTCAGCCCTTCTGACAGATAGAACTCTTTAGTTTTCAGTACATTATACACTATATGATTTGAGGAATAACTTGAGGACAGCGCTCAAGGGTATATCAGAAAACAAAAGCATCTTCTCCAGTAGATGTTGTTTGATGTGATCGTTTGATGACGATAACTACTCATCCTTCACCTCGCTCATCTCTGCGTGACTAGTGAGTTCTCTATAACTTGTTAACGCACTGAATTGCGTCTTTCGTTGATCCTTAGTGGGACTTCTTTTGTTGACCGCAGCTCATTACACCTCTCCGAAACAGCTGATCAAAGCAGTAGCAGGCAGCATACATTCACAGAGATATAGGTTCTCTTTCATCAGAGTAAGAGGAGAGAAGCGGTGCCGGCTGAAAATGTCTAAGCTGACGGAACAGCCCAGAGCTGTAGATGCATGTAAGACATTATGCTTTTGCCCAGGGTTTGGGAAGCTCTCTATTGAAGGATGGAGAGTGGTGATTGCTGACGAAAGAGCCTGTGGTTTGGCTGAGAGTGTATGGGCGGGTGGAGGGTTGTGATTATCATGCTGGGAGTGGGGACTGATTGCAGCTCAGCCTTGATTACCACCACTAATCAGATGGAAATGGACTATGAGTGGGCATGTGTGTGCATGCGAGTTTGCAGCGAGTTTGTCGACTTGGAAAGGAACGCCTCTCTTAAATGAAAGCACTGTCTGAAATTGACTTATAAGACAACAGCGTTGAAGAGGGCCGGTCCTTGGGATCTCAAAGGCCTCTCAATTGTAATTGTCTTTATTCTTTGCTTCTTGACAAAGTCATGAGTCATAATAACAGAGGGGTCTGATTGATTCTCCTTTTACCATGTCTTGAACCTTATGACTAGCATATTTAGATTTGTTCTTCACAATGAAAGGACAGACTTATTATGCCTCTAGTGACATCACAGCACAACTCTGTTGGTGTGCAACAGTTTTGAAGTACGCATGCACTTTATTGCTTTTTTGAATTTTGGATCATTCACTACACCTCTTTTTTGGAAAATGTATGAATATAAACATACATACTTTTTCACAAAGCTATCCAGGTACCTTAAAAAAAAAAAAAAAAAAAAAAATATATATATATATATATATATAAATAACTATTTGATAGTTAATTTAAGGATAATTCAGCATGGATTGATGTAGAGCCTACTAAAATGTTTTATTTTGTTTGCCATAATTTGCTGTGTTGTTCCAAATTCTTATTATTTATAGACAGACGACCAATCGTACTATTTGTCTAAACCCCAGTGATGTGTAGGTTTAAGAGCGGGGTCAGAGTTCATTCGTACGAATTCATAGGAATTGGGCAACTCGTAAAATACGTATGATTTAGCACATATCGTATGAGTTAGGTCGTAAGAATTCGTACGAATTAGCCGTACTAATTCAGGTTACTACGATATTACTACGAAATATGAATTGCCATGAGATTGGGTTGGACGGACAGACAGACAAACCAAATCAGGTACTTTAATGATTACTGAAGGATCATGTGACACTGAAGACTGGATGCTTAAAATTCAGCTTTGCCATCACAGGAATAAATGACGTTTTGAAACACTTTTAATTAAGACAATATTTGACAATGCTGTAACCTCCTCATGACTGGCCACTTTAAAATCACTTTAAATGAACTCATACGCATATTCCATGCGGTTCATAAAGTAAAATAATTTGCTCTCTCCATTTCACCATGCTGGAGTGCTCAAATTTCCCAGTGAAAGTCACAGTGAAACTCCAGGGGAGCGTGGAGAAAAGGAGACAGCAATTACCTCACGCTGAAGTGGCCAGGGGGGGCACAGTCGATTTAATCCCAGACCGCACATGCTCATATCCCGTCCCCATTACTGCAGAGGATTGAGCCGGCTGGAGGATTGCGTTCACTGAAGCCCTGCCATTCCTCAGCATCAGCAGCTGTCTACTGCTCATCAGGCTTGACACCTGTATGAAATGACTGAAGGTGTGACTGGTGTCAGCCTCGTGGAATAACTTTTCCCATAGACAGTTGACATTCCCAGATGACCTGTTATATATCATGTTAAGACGGCAATAACTGAACTACTGAGAAGTAGGGACAACAGGTTTCCTACTGGAAAACAGAAAACAACATGGTTGGTTGTAATAGTGTAGTTGGGCAAGGCCAAAGTGGAGGATTATTCTATAATATGGTTTAAAATAAATATCTGTACTAGTTTAAACATTATACTAATATATTTTTATTGACGTTTGATAAATTTGTGTCTTCGGAAATGTAAAGGGTAACACTTTTACAGTTTTATTTGGCAATATAAGATTTCTGTTCAAGATCGTAAAAAGGTGCTTCATAGAAAGAGAATTGAATGCTGATATATCTAAAAATATGAATGTTTAATTTTTATCAGCAGTTAAACGGTTGCTGGATTTTTGTAGATGTCACATTGTTACTTTAACAATGTGCCAATTTCTAGATGTCACATTAAAGGTGCAATGTGTAATATTTATGAGGATCTATTGACAGAAATGCAATATAAGATCCATAACTATGTGTTCAGTGGTGTATAAAAACCTTACTCAATGAAACGTTATGTTTTTATCACCTTAGAATGAGACATTTACATTTACATAACGGCGGGCACCCCCTTATATGAAGGTCGACATAATGTGACGTCATGCTTCTACCGTAGCCGACAGCGAACAAACAGCGCTACAGAGCGCGTTTCGTCATTACCTTGAAAGAGAAGCCGCAGAAAGCTAGAAACTAGCCATAAACACCGTGAGTAGTGCCTTTTCCCTTGTCAGTGGTGTAAAATATGTAGTTGGATTGTTCAAGTAACTTAGTTCCCTTTCAGTCGATAACGTCAGACGTAGGCGACGGTCGACTGAATTGGGATCTCGCTAGAGACCCTATCCTCTTCGAGTACTATTGAGCGAGCCAATGTAATTGGCGTGCGTGATTCGCATCACGCACTCCGCCCCCGCGGCGCGGGTATAAATATGGAAGTGGATGCACGCACTAGTTGCCTTTCCCTTCGGAGCCGATCGTTTGATGTCTCTGAGAGTGCTGTTGTCTACAACGAGCGAGTGTGTCGGTGATCTTCAGGAAGACTCTCCCAGTGCTGGTGTTCTACAGCGCGAGTGCAGCGGTGATCGCGAGCTTTGAGCTCTCAACTGCTGTTTTAACAGCAACAAATTTCTAAATGTTTGTGTGTGTTGATGGCTGGTTAGAGGGCGGAAAAGTGAGTGCTTCACTGTTTCAGTTCTCTGTTCAGTGTTGCCGCGGTCATTCCCCTGTGTGCTCCGGCACTGGTGACGGTCCTATTTTCTGAAAGAGCAACACGGGTGCGTTTGCGTCTTTTTCAAGATGTCATTCCGCCCGTGCATTTCTGGGTGGGGTCGTTCCCTGTCTCTCTCTGATGGTCACAACTGTTGTGTCACGTGTTTGGGCTTACAGCACGCTGAGACAGCTTTCGTGGACAGCTCATGTTTTCACTGTGGGGAACATGACTGTCGCAGTGTTGAGGGCGAGACTCGCCTTCGTTCGCGGAGAGCGAGTCCCCATTACCATGCCCCACCCTCGGGTGCTGTGTGGGATGGGTGACCGGAGGATAGTGTTGGATGTCCCGCCCGGTAACCATTCCCTGTGGGCTCCTCACTCCTCCCTTCCACTGCAACCACTGGAGCCTCCTGTGTTGTCTGCTGGTCCATCTGTAATGGGTTTCACTCAGGGCTCCCCTGGAGGACACAACGCCGATTGCAGCATCGGAGGGTGAGCTGACTTCTAGAGATGATGACTCGGCTGCATTGTCTCCCTCCGGGAGTTCAATGTTGCCCGAGCCGGATCCAGAATTATCAGCTATGCTGAAACGGGCCGCCGAGGCTGCGGGACTCGAGTGTAACCTCCACCGTGTCCCGTTCAGTCTCGGTTGGAATCTGGAGTTTGATATCTTGGGGCGGGCCGCGCTGGTTCTCAGCTCGCCCCCCCAGTGCCTTTCTTCCCCGAAATGCATGGAGAGCTTATCAGGTGGTGAACAGCATCTTTCTCTGCCAGAAACTGCCTGAATAGCTTTTCCCCCTCATTACCCTTGATGGAGGAACGGTGAAGGGTTGCGAGTTGTCCCTCCATTGGAGCGGTCTGTCGACACAGGTGCACCTGTGTCCGGCGGCCGCTGCCTTTTGGGGGGATCCTCGTCTCCCCCCTAAGGCGTGTGAGTTTTCGTCCGTTCCGACGGGCAGAGCTTACAAAGCCTGTGGGCAAGCCGCTTCCTCTTGCGTGCCATGGCGTTGCTGCAGGCTAGGGCACCCATGGCATGCACGAGGGTAATCCAGACCGTGCGCTCATAGGTGAGCACCGCACTGCATCCGACCTCACCCTCCGGGACATGAGTGTCATAGCGTGCGTGATCGGTCTAGCGATGTCCACCTTGGTTGTCCAGTAGCGCCTTCGTTGGCTCAGCCTGGTTGGTATGGTGGATGCGGACAAGGTTCGGTTCCTGGTCTCCCCAATTTCCCAGGTTGGGCTGGTCGGCGACGCGGTGGAGAACTGCATCCAACAGTTCTCTGCTGCTCAAGCGCAGACGGAGGTCATCCGGCACATCCTGCCCCAGTGGCCAGCTGCTGCCTCCATCCGCTGCCGGTGGCAGCTCCTCCGCCTGCTCGTCGCCGTGGGCGTTCCCCGGCCGCCGCTCCTGCTGGCCCTCCGCAGCAGCCTCCACCCAGGCCTCAGCATGGAGCCGGCCGCAGTACAGACGCCCAGCCCGCTCCTGGCCCTGCCAAGCCAGGTGGCAAGTGACAGTGAAAGCATTCCGGAGCGGGCTGCACAGGAATGGATGAGATGCTCTTGGAGTGGCACGGTCACTCCCTCCCCCCGGGTGAGGGCCGAGTGGAGCCTTTGTTTGTGTGTGTGTCTGTTCCGCCGCTGGCTCCCTAAAAAACAAAAAAAAAAAAAAAAGAGGAGCAAGCGGTACCCAGACCTCAAAGAGAGAGCAATTACATCTGTTCCTGGGTCCCAAGAGGGCCAGTCTGGCGGGTGTGACCCTGTATAGCCTTACACCCCTCAGCTCCCCCTTGGTCGCCAGCAGGCAGCTTGGTGCGTTCGAGGACCCGGTCATCCGCCTTCTCACGCGCCCCCTGCCGCTTGTGGAGACAGGTAAGTGTTGCAAAGGACACTAACACCACTCTCTCTACTTTGCTGCCCCACCTCAGGCTCGGCTACCCCGCTCAAGTCAGTGAAAGTCATCACATTAGGTGTTGAGCAGACGTGCTCCTGAAAATTCAGTGATATTCATCACACCGAGTGTTGAGCAGTGCTCCTGACTTGTGCGTGCTTATCTTATCCTGCTGGCGAAGGATTTGATATAGCCGCTCCTCCAGCCGGTACGAAGGCCAGTTGTAAACTCGTTCTTCGTGCTACTTGGTGGTGGGTTGTGACCATCTTGGCCCAAGATTGGTCTGCAGCTCCGACCTGTAAGACATGTGCTTAAAAACAGTGGGTTGCGTGTAAGGGTGGAGTATCAGTACAGTGTCCTTCCCTTCGAGTGCTCCAGAGCCCGTTGGGTCTTCAGGTCAACTGGAAGAGAGTAATCTCGGCCACGGGCTGAGTATCTCTTTTTCAGTTTTGGAGATGGACTCGGTCTAACACGTCTCTCCAATGAGAATGTGTTCAGCTGGTGTTTGAAGTGAGAAAGGGTCCCACTGAAAGAACTTTCAGAGGCTCCTGGGGTATATGGTAGTTACAGCCATTTGCTTCCTCATTATGTGACCGCTTCAGCGCTAGCTTCATGATCGAGTCCCGAGGTGACCGTGGCAGAGCAGCTCACCCTGTGTGACTATAGTTCATCCCGGTCTGCTGCCAAACCCTCTTCAACAGAGGGGCCATGTACAAAGGGCGTGTTTTAACGGGGGCCTGGGCGACCCTCGACTACACGGGCATTCGTGCCTCGAGTTGTTAGACATTGCGACCGTTGCGCCATCTTCCCTTGCATGTCACAACTCACCCGTCACCTCCTCCTTGGAGTCAGAAGCTTCTGAGGACGCTTTGTTCCACTCTTCCCGCTCTACTCAATCGTGCCGCCATCGAGCCTCACGACAGTTATAGCCAGGGCAAGTGGAGACTCCATCCCCTGGGTCCACCTGGGTCATGACTATTCCGGGGCCGCTCAGTTGCCCCAACGGTTTCGTCCTTCTGCCAGTGTTTGTACAAACCGAGCGGACTACCCTTGGACAAACACTGGCTCTCAGCTGCCCCAGGGGCCCGCAGAAATGCGTTTAACCCCAGTGAGCCTTTTAAAAGCGACTGCGACTCATGGTCGCCTTGCGCCTGCTCAAGTCAGTGAATTCATCACACTTCATGTTGAGCAGAAATGCTCCTGAAACTCAGTGAAGTTCATCGCACTCAGGTGTTGAGCAGCAATGCTCCTGTAGCTCAGTGAGTTCATCACACTCAGGTGTTGAGCAGAAATGCTCCTGTAGCTCAGTGAATTCATCACACGCAGTGCTGAGCAGAAATGCTCCTGGTGCTCAGTGAAGTTCTTTGTACTCAAGAGTTGAGCAGAAATGCTCCTGAAGCTCAGTGAGTTTATCACACTCAGGTGTTGAGCAGGAATGCTCCTGAAGCTCAGTGAACTTATCACACTCAAGTGCTGAGCAGAAAATGCTCCGGAAGCCCAGTGATCTTCACATGTTGCGTTGAGCAATGCTCCTGTCTTTTTGCGCTCGTCGCTTGCACCTACGTGCCAAGTCAGGAGAGGAACAGGTCTTCATAGTTGCCCCTTATTGGCCCAATTAGAGCTGGTTCCCATCGACAGCCTTCCTGACTTCCCCTGAAAACTCTTTCAGGGACAGGGCACGATGGCACCCGCGTTCTTCCCCCGGAGATTCCGGGCGGTCTTACATCTGAACGCGGAGGTTCAAGTGGCTATCACAGGGACATGTGATAGTTACCATCACTTCTGCGAGCACCCCCTAGAAATGGGTAGCGTGCTTACGCCTTTAGAAGTGGAACCTAGTCGTTGAGTGCGTCTTCTCTCCAGATGAGATCCTGAAAGCTTTCAATCACTTCAGTGCTCTCTTTCCTGCAAAATGGGTAGGAGTAGGCTGTTTTCCTTCACCCTCAAAATGATGTTGCCTCGGTGTTTAAACGACGCTCATCGTGTTGCAGAAGTGTGCAGACGCACGTTCTGATCGTCAGGTTCCTGAGGAGCAAGGTCTTGTAAATCCTTGCATCCCTCTTTATCCTCTTGGACCTTGTCCCTGGTGCGACTGCACTGCAGAGACCGCCCCTGAGCCACTGCAGGCAGTGAGTTAAAAATTCTGTTATATCAGTTCTCCTGCTCACGTGGTCTCTACTAGAGGGTAGGGACTTGCTTGCTTTCGGTCAACGTATTGTGCCTGGAGTCTGGGCCGGCTAACTCTCACAAGCTGAGACCCCGGCTCAGATTGTGCCCAAGGTTCCTACCTCTCCCGTAATAGGAGCAGGTGGTGAGCCTGCAAGCGCTGCCCTGGAGGAGGCAGATCCAGCCCTGGCTTCTCTGTCCGTTCGCTTGGACGTGTACAGAATGCAAGCCATAGACCTCAGACCAGCTCTACAAATATCTGTTGGAACTCAGCAGAGAGGGAAGGCTGTTTCCATGCAAAGTTGCACTTAGTGCTTGCCTTCATTTAGTTAAAAATCCGAGATGCAACATCTATGCTCCTCTATGATGAGCATCAAGCTCCTCTATGATGAGTGTAAAGTGCTCCGCCTGGGCGTTGACGATATGCTTTGCTAAACAGATTCTAGAGTTGGGGGCTGGACGACACCTAGTTGAACCTCTGCTTCCCGTGTGCTCCCTTCTCATGAAGCCAGTTTCACTGTGAGCCCGGTTCAAGTGTCGGCTTGCTGCGCCATTCCCCTCCTATGGACTGGATACGTGCGCCTTTCTACTCCAGTTGAGTTCCCTTAAAATTGAACCCTGTTGAGTACCTCCACACCCCTCCGACGTTGGACGTGTGGAACGTCTGGTGTTAGGCCTACCACTCGTAAGCAGTGTGGAACCTGTGTGAGGCTGGGTCCATATGTTGCGGTCCCTACGGCGACCCCATATGTGTATTCTTACACGATACGGCTCCCTGCGGCGAGCCCGTGTCTTCCCTCGGCAGAGTCTCTCTGCCGTCACTGTCCGGTGTGTCTCCCCCCGTCTTAGGCTGGAGCCACCCCAGTAACATTCCATATGTTAGACTGTCCGGTTTCCGCCCAGTTCATATGTGTATTCTCCACGTTACCTCCCTCTGGGTTGGATGTGGCTTCCGCAGCGTCCCTTCCTTCCAATGTACGGGGAACGCTTTCCCAGTGGTCCTGTAGGAACAGCAGTGACTTCCCTGGCCTAAGCACTGTCCTTCCCCGCCTTAAATTTGCGGGGGCATCAGGAAGCTTTGGTTTAGGCACTGGAAGGTGGCAGCGTTAGTGGCGTTTTCAAAGGTTATCCTAATTCAGTCGACCGTCGACTACGTCTGACGTTATCGAGTGAAAGGGAACGTCCTGGTTGCGTATGCAGGGAACGGAGGACGTAGTCCCCTTGCCACTACTGCTGGACCACCGCTGACCCCGGGTTACTCTCGGCTCCTCAGCGAAAAGCAACTAGTGCGTGCATCCACTTCCGTATTTATACCCGCGCCGCGGGGGCGGAGTGTGTGATGCGAATCACGCACGCCAATTACATTGGCTCGTTCAATAGTACTCGAAGAGGATAGGCTCTCTAGCGAGATCCCAATTCAGTCGACCGTCGACTACGTCCTCCGTTCCCTCCTTCAGGGAACGGTGGGTTGCATACGCAACCAGGACGTTCTCTCCCTCGCTGCGTTACGGCTTTGACAATCAGCTGATTAGTACTATTAACCGTAAAACAATGTTACAGGAGTCACCAACCAACCCGTCGATCGCGGTCGACAAGTCGATCTTGGAAGCATTTTAAGTCGATCGCAAAGAGTTTTCAAAAGCAGAGGAAAAAAAAAACAATATTTTTATTCATTATTATTTATTAATTTGTGTGTAGTAAATGGTGTCTAGGGGATGCGGAGGCGCACGCGCTGTTACAATCACATCATTTTTGCAGACGCGTCGAGTTATAATCAATGCTTTACGCTTTAACCAGCTCAGCCACAGCCCTACAGCACAACAGCTTATATTAGCCAGCTAAACTTTTACTACCCTGTTAGAAAAAATATTTAGTTGGATAGTTTCATGTGGTTCTTCTCCCTTGCTGTATTATGGGTTTGTTATGTGGGGAGAAATGTGCTGGTTACGTTTGTGAGACAATCAGCTGATTACTATTATTATATTATATATTAAGACCCTTGATCCTCACCTGACTATGGCTTTGTAAACTTTATCCATGTGGTTTATAATGGACTGTGGTACAGAAACAGTGACAATGTTACACACTCTTGGCTTACTCTGGCTATTCTCTGCTGTCTCAGACGACGATATGTTTGTCCCATCTTACCAACCGTAGCTTCTTCGAAAGGGAGGGGCCATTAGTGCAACTTGCAACCAAACCGCTAGATGCCGCTAAAATCTACACACTGGACCTTTAAGTAATCATTTTCCAGTGTTATTTTAGTATTATTTATATACTATTATAGTATTTATAAAAAAAAGCTATTTTATGTAAATTTTCTTTTTTTCATTTTGATTTTATTTAGTTTTACTAACTGAATGGGCTTTTGTAATCTTTCTTTTTTATGTTCCAATGTAAACAAAAAAAATCATTTCAGTTTTAATTTTCATTTTTCTACTTTTCATTTCTAATTTTAAGTTTTCATCTAATATATATATTTATTTTATTTCAGCATCATTTCAATTAACAATTTTTTAAATAGTTTTTCTTAGTTTTCAAGATCAATACTTTCATTTACACATATGTACACATATACATGTGTATATATATATGTGTCAGGGTTCTTCCCTGCCAGCCTTGTTTGTGTTGTCGTGGTTTCATGTCTCTATGTCTTGGTCTGTGTTTGCCATGTGCTCCTCATGTCCCGCCCTCTTGTTTAGTCCACGTCTTGTCCTCATTTCACTAAATGTCCTCCCCTGATCCTCTTGTGCTCTGGTCCCTTTATATTGTGCCTCTTTCCCTCATGTCTTTGCTGGTTCTTTTTGTGTATGTACTTTGTAGTGTTTTCCAGTTTGTGCTCTGGAAATTATCTGAGCGTTAATCTAGTGTTCTGTCACAATTCTGCAAGAGATAGGATCCAGATGCAAATGAGCAGAGACCAATAATGTTTTTTATTAACCAGACTGAAGACTGAGACAACAGGAGAGTGAAGCGTGAACCACAGTTCAAACAGTAGGGCAGGGCATACGACAGGCAGGATGGGTGACCACTGAGACGTCAGTAAGATGGTGATGACGTGAGTGCAATAGAGGAAGCTCCAAAGCAAAGACCAGGCAGGAACACAAGGAACTCGTAGCTTGATGTAGATCTCAGATGTTGCACCAGTCTTGTCGCCAGATAGAGGCTCAGAGAACCAGAGACTTGATATAGGAGGAGCTAGATCTGCACCAGACAGGCAGTTAAGAGTCAGTGGCCAGGGGACTCAGGATACAGGGCAGGAACACTCAAGACAAGAGAGACAAGATTCTGATACTGGGAAAGATAAAAAAAAACTAGATTAAGATAATTTCCAGAGCACAAACTGGAAAACACCACAAAGTACATACAGAAAACGAACCAGCAAAGACATGAGGGAAAGAGGCACAATATAAAGAGACCAGAGCACATGAGGATCAGTTAAGGACAATTAGTGAGACGTGGACTAACAAGGGGGCGTGATAACAGGAACAAGGTGGGACATAAGGAGCACATGGCAAACAAGACAGAGCCATGTGCTCAAACACAAGACAACACAGACAAGGCTGCCAGGGAAGAAACCTGACAAATATGTATATGAGGGACAGATATGGCACCCATTTTGTATAATGGCCCTGGAAATCCAATCAATATTCTAATTGCAACAATGAAATAATCCACACCCTATCAGTTCATGTTAAATCTACTATTCAAATGCTAATTAGTTCGGTATTTCTCTAACTTCATGTCACTGTAATTACTGAAATGATCCTTTAAAAGGCTCTTGGGCCTAGATGTTTGTCTTTTTACAAGTCTGACTCAGGAAATAAGTGCACAGATGTTTTATGTCATAACCAGGCCCACATGGAATCTGTACCATTGACATTAATTGGAAGTTGTTCCTCCCTAAAGGGTTCCAGTAATCTGGGAAGACTGGATGGCCACTGGATGTTGCCTGTGAGGATTTGCTTTAATTCAGGAACAAGAGCTCCAGTGAGGTTTGGAATGAATTTGAACATTCCACTTAATTCCCCTCACAATAAAAACAGAAAATGTAAAAACACAAAGAGCACAAATTCTATGTGGATTTGGTCATTGCGAGTAACCCTACAAGCACAGATGTACAAGCAGCAACTTTTTTTCCGTTCTTCGCTTTGGGAGTACAAAGATGTTCGAAATACTTGACCAACGGTATACTGTTAGAGAACATACCGGCACATTCCCCTATTATAAATTGAATGCGATGCACAATAGGGAGCCAGTTTAGTTGCTGAAGGATGGAATTGATGTGAGCTGATTTTCGTTAAATGTAAGGGCACAAGCAGCTGAGTTTTTAACTAGTTTCAAACAATTTCAGGGCTTTAGTGTGTAACCCACAAAACAAAAGGGTTACAATATTCCAGACGCGAGGTTATAAAAGCATGGTTAACAGTTTCAGCATTTTTGAGATTTAGCAAAGGTCGTATGTTGCATATGCTGGAATAAACAGGATTTAACAAGGTGGCTGATATGGGCTTCAAAGCATAATTTGGAATCATAAGACAAAGGATTTAGGGCCCACTAACCGTATTTCTTTTTTGTCCAGTATTCAGTTTTAAGAAGTTTTGAGCCATCCATACTTTGAGATCTTGTAGACAGGAAGTGATGGAAGGGGAAGGAAAAAGAGTATTGGGCTGAAAATTAAGATAGATTTTTGTATCATCAGCGTAACTATGGAAATTAAGACCATGATGCTGGATGATCTGACCAAGAGGAAGCATATATGAAATAGAAGTGAACCAAGAACGAATCCTGTATGTACATCACGGGAAACAGTAACACACTGTGTCCTAACCAGACGCGATTCGATAAGATTCCAGCGACAAATAATTTGTCTGTCCACACTAGACACAATGCGACTGCGAGATGCGTCAAAATCAATCAAAACCCACAGCCAATCAGAACAGCGTGTGGGCGGAGTCTTGTGGCAAGTCCACAGAGCAATCTTGACGGCACTCGCAAGAAATAGGATAAGTAGGATACATAATCAAATTCGCAAATTTTACACCATTTAAACATTACTAAAAATACATAGGCTACTGAGTTACTAAAACAATCTTTGTCAAATAATACACTTATTTGTTCACAGTTTGAACGTTCTTGTTTCCATTTGTTCAATTTCAAGATCTGAGGTGAATTATCCATTGTTGCTTTTACAGCTACAAAGCTGGGAGAACTAAATGATATTCAAAGTCTCATTGCATGCTTTTAACATTAAATAAAGCACATTAACAGTACCTGAGATTATCATTGCCACACTTTGTGTTGTTTGTTCTAGCTGTGACGTCACAGAAAAATAGAAACCGTTTCTGAAATAGAATCGTCGCCGTCGCGGCTGGTTAGGACAAAAACTCTGATTGAAATATACCTTTTTTCGTGCATGTAGTTAGGACACGGTGACAGAGCGAGATTTGTGTTTATTAATACTAATAAATTGTTGCTTATCCAAGTGATATAAAGTTAGCCAGACAGTAGTCTACCAATGATACCAATAGCAGACGAGATAGTGTACTGAATACCAAACAGTATCAAAAGCTGCACTCAGATCCAAGAGGACCAGGAGACTGAGGGCATCAGAATCAGAGGCAAGAAGGAGGTCATTCACTAGGCCTACTCTAAAAAGAGCAGTCTCTGTACTGTGGAGAGGATGAAAATCAGACTGAAATCGTTTGTGCAGATGTTTTTATCCAAATGAGACTGTAATTATGTGGCGCCCACCTTTTCTAATACTTTAGACAGAATGGGAAGGTTGGAAATTGGTCTAAAGTTACTCAGTGTGTTCATGGTTTTACTTGCGGATGTCTGACCTCAACGGACTGAACAGAAGAAATGAACCGGTGAAGATGTCTACTGAATTGAATTGAATTTGAATTGAATGTCTACGTCAAAAAAGGCGGAGCCTCAGATCACACCTACCTATACATAATCACCACGGACCAATGGTAGTTTGAAGGTGTTTACCAGCTGCCGCAAACTTTTCCAGAAGTTCGCTTTGGAAAGCTGTTTTGAGTCCCAAAACGAATTCCAAACGAACTTCGTTTTGGCCTGATTTAGAAAGGACACCCCAAAACACCCTTTCCTTCATTTAACCCGTACCTCCACCTACCTGCTCTAATCAGTTCTTCTCCTATAATCTCATCTGTCACCGCTGATCTCGTATCAGACAGTATTCACCCTGCCTCTTTAATATTCAATCATCATTCCCCTTGACAGTCATTGATGAATAATCAAGAATAAATGCTGCCTTACATTCAAAGTAACTAATTGCTTTAATGATGCCCTTCTTTGTCCTGTTTTGCTTCTGTGTGTTTTTAAGTCTTGTTGTATTTATAATATCACTTATGCGGAAGCCTGTACTTTTCCTGTTTGGTAATGCCCTAGGCATCAAAGTTAAGGCAAAAACAAAACTTTGGTAAAAAGAAATACTGTATGCTTTCAAAATGTATTTCAATCTACAGGGGGTGTATTTTCTGTGAAAATATTTGTATCTCTAATAGGAAATGTCTGTATGTTGTGATACAGATAACAATTGAAAGTCATATTTCATCAAGGGTGCATTTTTCTTCTCATGGGTATGAGGAGTTTCATATTTGAAAAGTTCCATCAGCATTATGTAGTTTGAGTTGACTGTTTTCATAAAGAATGTATTTTGAGCCTGTCAGACCTGAACATCTGCAAATATTTTATGTTCCCATATTCCCTGAATGGTAAATCCCATGTTTCCGATTTGGTAGACTGTTGAACCCCTTTATCATAGCCTATAATTTAAATTCATTTTCAGTATAACATATATAGATAGTTCAAGTTAGATTTGTTTGCTACTACATATCAAAATTTCAAGATCACAAACTATCATCCATTATGATAGTTTAATCAAACTGATCATTGTGTCTTAAATATTTTATTCTTTCATAATTGTATCTGTCATGATATGCCCTTGGTTGCTAATCTCCAAAAACAACCCCACAATTTATATATTGGTTGAAATGGTTGAAAGCCTGATCAATGTCACAGTTCTTTATACATAACACCGTTTTCAACTAACTTTTCAATTTACACGACAACGATGTTTTAGGGGCCTGAAAATGCAAACTTTTGAAAACGGGGGTCATAGTGTATGTTTTTAAAAACAATATCGTTAATTGTCTGTGTAAACAACAAAAACTCAAATTTGTGAAAAGGTGATGCATGCACATACGTATTACGTGTTCAGTCGAGGCGCATAGTGTTTCTTTACAAAGTGACATCGCCAACTTCTGGCCTGACAGTAGATTGTTCTGACAATGCTGTTGTCTGTTTGCGAAAAATACAAAGGAAAACGTTTCCGTTTTTAGTACGTCATTGTCATGTAAATGTCCTTTAGAAATGTGCTACAGATGGACTGCCACAAAAAGAAAGACACTACATCTTCTGGACCACTTGTGTTTCTTTTGATTGGGTGTTTTAGGGGATATCGTTCATCTCTTCCAGCTGTCTCTTTCATTCCTTATTCTTTTTTACATCCTCTACCTGATGACATTACTTTGGCTTTTGGGGACTGAGTGAAACTAACCCAGACCTTGTAAGGTTGAACCCTCTCAGATTATAAACCTCTAAGCTCCTGCAGCCAGCAATCAATCATTTACTCCAAGCTTTTCACACTTTAAGTCACAAATGTTTCATTATCCTGAAGAATGAAGCGTCCTGTCTTGAAAAGTCCAATTTAATCTAGTTCCTTAGACCTGATTTCTGTGGCTCTATCCCTCATAAGAATGACAATTCCTGATATTACCAAGATGTAATTAATTACATTTTCATCTGTTATCTGACCTTCACTGTTGAGCTCATTCCCTGAGACCATTACTACCCTCCTGTCTCTTTGATCTAGTCTAGACTATTTCTTTTTGAGAAAGAAATGGACATTTCCATCCTTACCAAAACTGCTTAACACTTACATCAACTCATAAATCATCCACACATCTCACTCCCATGCTAAATGGTCTGCCAGCTGATGACATATTTCACGTGTGTGTGTGTGTGTGTGTGTGTGTGTGTGTGTGTGTGTGTGTGTGTGTGTGTGTGTGTGTGTGTGTGTGTGTGTGTGTGTGTGTGTGTGTGTGTGTGTGTGTGTGTGTGTGTGTGTGTGTGTGTGTGTGTGTGTGTGTGTGTGTGTTTGTGGGTGGGGGGGGGGGGGGCAGTTCTGCTCAGGCTGAGGGATCCAGAGGTGCCGATAGAGATCACACTGACACTGAGACAAGGAAGTGATTCACGGTGCCTGCTCAGGGCGTTTTTAGAAGAGGACCCGCTTGGATGCATCCACCGTTGTCCGAAAGACTTGAGAGACTAAATGCTGTAGAATATATGTAGAACAAGAAATCCAGAAAGCTGTTTTAAAAGAATATATTTGCATTTGACTTTTGAGACTTCATAAATGTGACCTGGATTATTTTAATATTCATTCTAATTGTAATTTTAATTTGGTGTTTTAGGTCTGTGTGTCTGAGGCTTGGAGAGGAGGTGTTCCTGAAGGTTTATGATTACCTGAAGCTGGCCAGACAGAAGCAGGAGACCGAGGAGAGCATCAGACAGGCTCTGGTCCAGCTGGTGGAGAAGCCCAGTGATTGCTTTGAAGTAGATCAACTTCTTTATTATGAGGAGCTCCTCTTGGCTGCACAGGAAAACTCTGTAAGATGACAACGAAGCAGACACGCACACTCACAGACGTTACCTGTCAAGAGCCATGTAGATCAGTTGATGTACTTTTAACATCTGCCTGTGATCCAACTTCATATTGTGAGAGCTTTCCAATCAACAACAAATAATACAGTGAAATACCTTGTTAGGGTTGTGCAAAATTCAGAATTTAAGAATTGAGTTAGAAATCGAAACGGCAGACAGGATGTAGAATTGGAATGGATGAGGAATTTTACTGAATTGTTACATCAATCCAGTTCTGATTTCCCATAAACCTGATATTTGTGAGGTGGGATGCGTTCTTTTCTTTTTTTAAAGAGTTATTAGGTCCTTAGCTTTATATACTTCATATTCGAATGAAGTTACTTAAACAACTTATTTAAAGTTAAATACTGTTTTGGAATGTATACTGTACTTTGTTTGGAGATTTGGTACAAAAAAATAAAGGGATGGATGGATGGATGGATAGATACACACACTCACCTAAAGGATTATTAGGTACGCCATACTAATACTGTGTTTGACCCCCTTTCGCCTTCAGAACTGCCTTAATTCTACGTGGCATTGATTCAACAAGTTGCTGAAAGAATTCTTTAGAAATGTTGTCCCATATTGATAGGATAACATCTTGTAGTTGATGGAGATTTGTGGAATGCACATCCAGGGCACAAAGCTCCCGTTCCAACACATCCCAAAGATGCTCTATTGGGTTGAGATCTGGTGACTGTGGGGGCCATTTTAGTACAGTGAACTCATTGTCATGTTCAAGAAACCAATTTGAAATGATTCAAGCTTTGTGACATGGAGCATTATCCTGCTGGAAGTAGCCACCAGAGGATGGGTACATGGTGGCCATAAAGGGATGGACATGGTCAGAAACAATGCTCAGGTAGGCCGTGGCATTTAAACAATGCCCAATTGGAACTAAGGGGCCTAAAGTGTGCCAAGAAAACATCGCCCACACAATTACACCACCAGCCTGCACAGTGGTAACAAGGCATGATGGATCCATGTTCTCATTCTGTTTACGCCAAATTCTGACTCTACCATCTGAATGTCTCAACAGAAATCGAGACTCATCAGACCAGGCAACATTTTTCCAGTCTTCAACTGTCCAATTTTGGTGAGCTCTTGCAAATTGTAGCCTCTTTTTCCTATTTGTAGTGGAGATGAGTGGTACCCGGTGGGGTCTTCTGCTGTCGTAGCCCATCCGCTTCAAGGTTGTGCGTGTTGTGGCTTCACAAATGCTTTGCTGCATTCGGTCTCCTCTGACCGGTTGTAACGAGTGGTTATTTCAGTCAAAGTTGCTCTTCTATCAGCTTGAATCAGTCGGCCCATTCTCCTCTGACCTCTAGCATCAACAAGGCATTTTCGCCAACAGGACTGCCGCATACTGGATGTTTTTCCCTTTTCACACCATTCTTTGTAAACCCTAGAAATGGTTGTGTGTAAAAATCCCAGTAACTGAGCAGATTGTGAAATACTCAGACCGGGCCGTCTGGCACCAACAACCATGCCACGCTCAAAATTGCTTAAATCACCTTTCTTTCCCATTCTGACATTCAGTTTGGAGTTCAGGAGCTTGTCTTGACCAGGACCACACCCCTAAATGCATTGAAGCAACTGCCTATGATTGGTTGATTAGATAATTGCATTAATGAGAAATTGAACAGGTGTTCCTAATAATCCTTTAGGTGAGGATAGATAGATAGATAGATAGATAGATAGATAGATAGATAGATAGATAGATAGATAGATAGATAGATAGATAGATAGATAGATGGATAGATGGATGGATGGATGGATGGATGAATGAATGTGTAAAAAAACAAGGTTTACATGTTACTTAAATTTAAATAATGTGTTTGGAATACATACTGTATTATATTTAGTTTGGAGATTCTGTACAAAAGAATAAAGATATTTCTTTATTGTGTTCAGACTAAATATGTTTTTTTTTATTTGCTACTTCATGTGATTTAACTTCTGAAGGGCCTAACTGTCATTATTTCATTCTTTTACTTCTTTAAAGAACTGCAGTGCACTGATATATTACATTTTCACTATCTTCTGTAAACCCCTGGTGTTTTATGATTACAGTTATTAATCGACCTGTTTTGTGGTGCCTGTTCAGCAAAAATTGGCTGATTTCTCACAACTCAGAAGTTAGCGAGCTGAGTAAAGCACAATAGTATAAGATCAATAGCAGAAAACACTGAGACACAGGGAGCTGAGATACCGCTCCAGTCAGCCTTCTCTGTTGTTCTGTTGTTATCGCTGAAGCAAACCGAGACATTCATTACAAATTATCGACTTTTCTATGACATGAATGTAAGAATGTTGTTGTTTTCCCCCCTTTTAAGGATAGTCCAAACTCGAAAGATGGCTTTAATAATCTTGCCAATTGAATAGCACACATTGTATCACTCGGAAGAAGGACTGTTCTTCACAATCCCATCACTAATTTAATCAGAAAATGTATTTGTTTCTAGAACAGCTGTTTGTTATAGTGATGGATTACTAGTAATGCTCGTTATCACACTGTTACAATGAAAGTTCAAGGTTTGAAAGTTCTGAGGTTGTGGCTTGTTGACACATTTACTCGGATGTTAAAAAGAACAGCAATTATTTGAAGCAGAAATATTTTGCAAAATTATAAGTTTCTTTACTGTCACTTTTGATATATTTAATGCATCCTTGCTGAATAAAAGTATTAATTTCTTTAGGTTTTGCAATGTAGGTTTTGCAATGTACATTGTAACAGGATAGAAACTGTGAAGAACACAAACTGAGTTTTTGCATATTGTCCATAAACTTTTGCACAGATCCTTGCAGATGACACGGTGGGGCTTCTCTCTTTGAGTACAGCATCTAACATTAAAAAGTCTGATTCATTTCAGTGAGTTGGTGTTCAAGCTGTTCATAAATGAGGGTTCTTCAAATCCTTCCCTGGAAGGGCCACTGTCCTGCAGAGTTTAGTGATCAAACTCTCCTACCTGCAATTTTCCATTTTCCAGTAACTCTGAAGACCTTGATGAGCTTGTTCAGCTGTGTTTGATCAGGGTTGGAACTAAACCCTCTAGGACTGGATTAGAGGAACCCTGTAAATGAACCTGAATGTACCTGAACCAAATATATAAAAAGATATCGCCCTAGTGTAGCTTATTTGAACTACTGTAAATTATGATTAGCATGTAGCTTGGCAAGATTTAAAGTATCTTCCCAAACCCTACCATATCCCTGTATAAGAGAATCCATGAGAAAATCCTCGATAACACACAACCGTTGGGTGTTGCGATCTATAATTGTTGCAACTCTGTCAACACCCCTGTGTTTGCACAGGGCACTGTATTGACCTCAGAATTACAGTGATCACTTAAGGAGGTCTCAAACACAATCCGAACAGCATTTCGAATTCTGTGAGTGTTCAGCTCAGCAAAGAGCAAGACATAATTGGACACAGAGAAAATAGGCACCTTTTTGCCTCCTGCTGCCCTTGGACCTACTGGCCATGATCAGACTTCAGCAAATTTACCAGTATGGCCTAGAATTTTAGTTGACTCTATATATATATTTAAGCACAGCACGACTGCACAAGCACAGTATAAACACATCTATGAGCATTATGTGCTAAAATACACTGTAAATTGCTGATCGTACTTTACCCTTGTGCATCAATTAAAAAAAGTTACACATAGGTACACAGAGGACAAAAATGTCCGTGTTTAAAATCTGTCATGAAAAGGTGAAGCTTGGGAGCACAGACTTGAGTTTGGTATCATTTTAAAGAAGACCCTTGGCAGATTATTCCTGAAGTAAAAAAATTATAATAAGTAAATCCCAAAAAAAGTTATATAGGTATACGTTTATGAAAATTATTAATGACAATTATTTAATACAAAATATGTATTTTATAAATCAAGTTGAACTCTAAAACGGCAAGAAAATCAAAGCCATAAATCTAAATAAATTGTGTTCCAAATTTGAGGATGACAACTCAAAAAATGAGCTTTCGGTAAGAGTTTGTTTGGGCGCGGTAACATATTTTCCCCATTGGGTGCCAGCAAAACTCCACTGGTGCACACAGTGATTGGATTTGTTATTTGCAGTTGAGTTTTTCTCTCTCAATATTACAAACACACACATGCATACACACACATATATTTTTTAACACACATACTAACCACACTCTGACAACCATACCAACACGCCCACAGAGATATCGTTGCATTATTTATCCAATTGGCTCTATAATATGCCAAAGCAAAAAACAGGAATAAAGCGATATGTGTTTTATAAGCCAAACCCCAAAAAATGGCACCATCTGATAAAAAATAGTAAAAATTAAAATTTTGAAGCCTTGTCAACAGAATGAAAGCCTCTTAACAAAGATTGCATCATTTTATAGTTGAATGGCCCTGAGATAAAAAATTTCAGTTTCAATGGGTTTCAATGGGGACATTTTTGTCCAAAAGGCGCTGAGAGGGAAGTATTTTGTGTAGCTAGTGCAAAAAAAGATTTTTCAAAGGAAATGGGGATGAAATAGTAAAATTACAATACAAATACACACCTGTACCAAAATCATGCAGTTAACATTAACAAAAAAAAAAGTTACACATAGGTACAAAGTGGGCAAAAATGTCCATGTCAAAAAACTGTCATAAAAATGTTAGGCTTGGGAGCAAAGACTTAAGTTTGGTCTCATTTTAAAGAGGACCCTTGGCAGATTATTGCTGAAGTTAAACAAGTGAAAAAAGTCAAACCAAAATTTGTTTATAGAGGTTTAAGTTTATGAAAATTATCATTATTTTATATCAAATATATATTTTATGAAACATGTTGAAATCTAAAACTGATATAAATTCAAAGCCATCAATCTAAACAAGTTGTGTTCCAAATTTGAGGATGATCTCTCAAAAAATGAACTTTCGGTAAGATTTTGTTTGGGCGCAGTAACACATTTTCCCCATTGGGTGCCAGCAAAACTCCACTGGTGCACACAGTGATTGGATTTTAGATTCGCAATTGAGTTTTACTCTCTCAAATATTACAAGCACACAGACATCCATACCAACACACCCACACAATTATCGTTGCACAATTTATCCAATTGGCTCTATAATATGCCGAAGCAGAAAACAGGAATAAAGCGATATTTGTTTTATAGGCCAAACCTGGAAAAATGGCACCATCTGATAAAAAAATAGTAACAATTTTAATTTTGAAGCCTTGTCAACCGAATGAAAGCCTCTTAACAAAGATTGCATCATTTTATAGTTAAATGGCCCTGGGATTAAAAATTGCAGTTTTAACGGGTTTCAATGGGGACATTTTTGTCCAAAAGGCGCTGAGTGGGAGTATTTTGTGTAGCTAGTGCAAAAAAGAATTAAAAAGTCATTTAAAAATGAAAACATTTAATTGAAGAACAAATTTAATAAAAAAATATGTATTAAAAGGATTTAATAAAAACTAAATATCGCCACCATACACATTTTTCACATCTACATTACTGTTGACGAAATGTTAATCAGTTGACTTTGTTGATGAACATTCATTGTTAATGAACATTTTTCTAATTTCATTGATGATATTGATAGTAGTGTCAAATAGCAATTAAAACATTTTTGTTACAGTTTAGATGCACATTATCTCAATGGTCCCCAGCTGTAAGTTTGCCAGTAATGATTTATTTATAATTAGTCCTATAAGTTGTGGTACTTTCCCGAGTTTGCTTGATGACTTGCAGAAGAAGCCTCGCTGGGCGCAGGTGCAGAGACCCGAAAAAAGAGCAGGTTTTGAATAAGAGATACTCTACTTAAAATCTCTAAGGAGATTCCACCTTCAGATTCTGCAATCAAACACACACCTGCATAGTGAATGCAGATCAGTATAAATCGTTCTGGGCTCCAGCAGTGCTTTCCAGCTACTGTGATCCTCATGCGGGACTCGGGAGGTCTGTGCCTTTGTGTCCCTTCTCCTGTGGGCTACATTAGTATTCAGCTCAGCAGGTTTCTGGCTGCCAATGGATAAATTAATTGATATTTTGGCGGTGGAGAGCTTGCAACAGTTCCAATCTTGTAGAGAAAGTTCCCACTTTCCCAATCACTGGAGTTCATGCTTTAATTGAGATCTCCAAGATAACATTCTCAAAAAGCATTCAAATGTGTTGTTTTTGTTGATGACGATGATGACTAATTTGAACAGTAGTCTTTATCAATATAATGATGTTTTTTCAAATATTTTTTTCCACTTCAGATGTTGTGGGTGGATGGATGGCTAGATAGATGCATTTATTATAATGGGTGATGTTTGTTATAGGTTTATTTAAATTAAAAGGTGGATCACATTGTCTAAGTTATTACATCTGCTAACAAATTAAATTGTTTTCAAATACAATATTAATTTCATTTTAAGAATAAGCTGCAATGTGGACAATTTTTTGTTTTTACTGAAACCCAGAAATCTGACTGTACAAGACTAAGTTCAAACTCTCAAAGCTTAACCAACTGCACCGATCGGTACATCCAGGAATCTGTAAGTGAACACACTGTATAAAGGAATGCATGTTGTTGAGGCTTCAAGCTAGACAATCAGGTCTTGATCCTGATCTTCGCCAGGGCATATCCAGCTGATCTGACTCATCTCTGTATTCCTCTGCCTGCCGCTTTGTGTCATCAGGTTCGGGTGGAGAGTGGGCGTTCAGTGCGCTTTGGCCGTAACAGATGTACCTTTAATCACTCGTTCCCATCAACTGAGTTCCTGACCATGTGCAATGAGGCATAATTCCATCGAGGAGATAATGCCGGGAACGCTGAAGAGAAGTAATGCCTCCTCTTACTGAAAGAGAGTGTGTGCACTGCATACTGTACATTGTTTGCATTCATCTTTGTCCAATAACATGTCGGAGGGGCCTGGGGCTTATACACATTTCATGTAATTTTTACCCATCTCCCAGTACAGAATTAAATGAATTGCAAATATTGACCAACATAATATTGTTTTATTTCTGTGTGAAGTACTGGAGATTTGGCAGATATTTGCTCTAGTCTTAGAGGCAATGAGCTGTTTTGCTGTTACATTAGTATGTTTAAATGAATGTGTGTCTAAGACATTTTAAAAGTTTATGGTTTTTAGGGTCTGTTTACACAAATCGATCGTATTGCTATCTGATTGGATATGCACATTTAATTTACACTGGGATATAAATCTGATCTACTTGGCTGAATTGCACCGCTATTCAAAATGTGTTTACTAATTAGAGCTATGGATACTTTCATTAAACACTTAAATAAAATATTTTTGCTGCTTGATTACAAGCTACTGCAGCAGAGTTTTAAATTTGATTTTAAATATGTTGTCACAACTCTGTTTCATTGCTATTAATCTATTGAGTCAGACTAAATGAATCATTTTTGTTGCATTAACTGAAACTAGGCAGTGGATTTCTAGTTCCCTGCATGCTTTGCATTTAACTGGATTGGCAAGGTACATTTAGAATTTTACACTGCTGTCCAAAAGTTTGGAGTCTGTAAGATTTTTTAAAAATAGGCTACTTATACCCACCAAGGCTGCAAGTAAAAAAATCCTGTGATGGAAAAGCTGAATTTTCAGCATCATTTCATCATTACAGTCTTCAGTGTCACATGATCCTTCAGAAATCATATTAATATGCTGATCTGGTGTTCAAGAAAAAATTATTATTATTACAATATTGAAGACAGTTTTTTTTATATTTTAAACTGTGATACTTAAACTTTGTTTCAGGAATCTTTGATTAATCAAAAGAAGTGCTGCCCTGGGTGCAAGTATCCACATCTACTGAGAATAAAAACACATTTTGGATACGTCCACACAAGCTCTTTATAAGCAGTTTGTTAGATTGAAAATTGTGAACTCACTTTCAATGTGGGGATCCTCCTTATCATTAGACTTTGTCAGCATGTGATGGATTTAGCGAGGATGCTCACATGTTGTGTGAGATTGAAGAGGAAAGCTTTCCTCCTGCTCATGCGGGATAAGACTGTCACGAGTGATTTCCTGGCTGTGGCAGTGCCATAATTGGTTGCTATTGCATCTTTTTTTCCTCAGGTGTTATGTCGGTCTTATGGTTTTATGTGACTATGGACAAAAGGGAACGTCAGGGCAAGTAATATCAATGTGCCTCTCTCTTTCCCTTTGCTCCATTCTTTCTCGCTCTCTTCATCTCTACCTACATTTGTATAATGGGAAAGGTCTAGGCCCCTTACTATCATATGCAGCTAAAACTGAGATGACAAGCTTAATGGCTGAATGGTGCTTTAACTTATCAAATCCTTTATTCATACTGGGCAGCAGCAGCACCTGTGAATGAAGGTTAAAGGTCTAGAGGGCATTCGAGTGTTTCACAGATTAGATTGGGCTCCTTCAATGATATATAAGGCATCACATTTCAGTTCTTTTATCAGCTATCATGCAAGGAAAGGAGGTTTCTGGGGGGGTTTCTGTCCAAATAGTTTTTTATGAATTGTTCGTTATCTTTGATATTTCTCAAAATGTTTTTTATTAACCTTGTACACAGGGTGGAAATGTTTCTTAATGCTTATCCTCTCAACCTAAGGCTAGATGTTCCTTAGAGGCAGAACAAAAGCAGGCAAGGGACATGTAGAGATAAAAGTGAGAGATACCATGAAGACTGCTGATGAATAGAAATAATAGTTATCTTGTGATCTGCCAGCAGTGGGGATAAAACTGTGATAGTTCATCGTCTGTCGTCATCCTCATCCACACGTAGGTTCCAAAACTGCGGGATTTTCTTTCTTCTGTCAAACACGAGACCTTTGGCAGGATGTTCACGCTGATCATTTCCTTATAATGAAAGTGAATAGTGTGCTGTCAAGCTCCAAAATGACAGTAAAAGGACTTGTGCTCTATATTCCAGTATTCAGAAGCCATATGATAATTTGTTGCTTATTGAAAATATTCCCCTCCTTCATAGCTCTCAAATCTCACGTGTGTGATTTGAATATGCATATTCAAATTTGCTGCATTGCAATAGTTTACGAGACACACAAGAACCATTGGTATCATTGACATCAGACCGTGTGATATGCTTTGACATGTTTGCCCTATTTGAATTATAATATATTATAAATTAATATTAATTTGAATTATTAATTATGTTACAATAAATAGCATGGCAAGGGAACCTAAGAGGGAAAATGTAAGGTTTTTTTTTTTCAATAATAATTAAATACTAAATGTATGGTAGAAAAAAATCATAATTACTGGAATTTCTCTTTTTCCTTATTAATGTGAATTATTATTATTATTATTATTATTTTAATAAGGGGATCTATAAAATTATTATTATTTAAATAATAATAAAAGGTACACAGTCACTTTTTTTTTCAAAATTAACAACATTTTAATTATGAATCAATACATCATCAATACTTCTTCCAAAACGTGTTTTTGTCTTACCCCGATTCCCTATGGTAAGCCTGTTATAAGTGTTAATATTTTAGACTGGGCGGGATGGTTTTCATGGAAAATTGCGTACATGCATCACTCGCCTGTGTCGTCATATCCGTAAACTAAGAAAAGGGAAATGCCGAAGCACAGCCAAAACAACGTTCTTCTGCAACATGCATGTAATTTTATTTTTTAAACGCTAGAGGGCCAAAAGTTACACACTGTACCTTCAAGTAATAAATGTATGATATAACCCATTTTTATATGAAAAAATGTATTATTTGAATAGGGACAGATACAAAAAATATAGATTATTACATAAAAAAACAATCTAATGCCTCTATCACAGTGTTTATAGCCGTGGCTAATTCACAACACCTGTCGCTAGAAGAGCTTTTAACAGTTAAGATAATGGAGTAAAAATATACAGTGAATACAATAAAATGTCCAGAAACCAGTTAGCACCAATAAAAGTTAGTGTAGTAATTAAACACATTCACTCGAACTCACACAGATGCACACCTCACATACACACAGATATACATTTCATATGGCATGATCACACTGCTGCTGCTGTATGAGCCAGGCTTTTGTTTGTTTTTTGAAGGTGGACAGTTTAGTTAAAGTCTTTATATTTGTAGGAAGACAGTTCCACAGATTGGCTCCTTTCACAGAAAAAACATTATGGGCAAACGATGTTTTACGTAATGGAACTTTCTCCACATGTAGCAGCTCTTGTTGATGTGGAGGGTTCCAGCCTGTTCACAAATTTACAAAGTGCCTCAGGTGCAAGCCCAGTCAAACATTTAAAAAACAACTTTATATGTCCAAGATTAACAAAATTAACAAAGTTTAAGATTTTATGTTTACTTAAAATGTAACAGTGATGGAATCGAATGGGCTTTTTTTATCTAAAATTTTTAGGGCATGGTTATAAAGTCTCTCAATAGGCTTTAGGGTAGTTTGGCTGGTCTGGGACCAAACAGATGCTCTGGAAAAGGGCCAATTATAGGATTTCAGTCTTAGGTAGGCTAAAACTTTTACTTTACATGTCTTTAACTGGTAAGAAGGGGATTTAGAGTCAAATACCCACAGATACAGTATCTTTGTGCATCTGATGCTTTGATCAAACAAGATGAATTCACATAATAAGAGATTTTTAGCGGGAGCTCAAGTTCTCTTAATCTACAGTAGTAACATCTCTGGAAGACCTCAAATGTCATTTGTGACATCAGTTCCGTGAACTTCCACAGTCAGTCTGAACCTGTGAGTAACACTGTGATTTCTCTGAGTGCCTGTTAGCAAGAGGAGCTGCAGGGTTACAGCAAGGGCATCTGAGTGATAAACTCTTTCTGTTCCGTCCTCTAGATATCTTCGTCCATGTTTCACTGACACCGATACTCAATTTCCTGTCGACTAGACAGTGTATCCAGTTCTGCACAGCTCAGCATTACGTATTATTTACAAGATTTAAGCGTTTGGATACACTCTATGTGCTCATTACGAGAAAATGAAGTACAGTAAAAAGAAATCTAATGGGACAGATAAATGTAGGCACTTAACCGGAGAGGTATCATATCTCATTTTGTTGATCTTAGAAATATGTGTGACCTTGAGGTGCTTTGCTTTTCTAAGTCTATACTGGATGTTTTTCTTTCCTTGAGAAATAAATCATGCTCATTAAACACAGGCAGTATGGGAGGCATCACTCATAAGTTTATACAAAGCACAAGAACTTTCGTTCATTATCTCTGGTTATCTTTTTGCTTGGCTGTTGGATTTTTCTTTAATCCCTCAACAAAAAAAACCAGGCTTTTAGGAATCAATGGGACTACCTTTCCTTCCTATTTAATTTATGCTAATCCTTGGAAGGCTCTGTGTCTTCCTGTTTTGAGAGGAAAAGTTGTGAGATCTAATTAACCTATACGGCAACGTTCCTCCATAACAATCCCCCTACATGCAGATAAATATTTCTTAGATTCGTGTCTCAAACTTTGAGTGTAGGCAGATTGGTTGAATTTCGCCCTGGTTATGAGAGATTGATTGGTAATATCTGGCCAAATAAATGTTCAATGCTATCCTCAGATGGGCAGTTTACTCTCTGGAACAATTTGAGATCTCATTTTGAAAAAGCATTTTGAGTTTGTTTAACTCTGGCCTACCTTTGCCCTACCTTTAAAAAGCTTGGAGCGACACATATTATTGCAATGTGTCAGTTTCGTTTGGCTCACGACCATGGGATAATTGATTTGGAAAATGGATAGTTCAATTGGATGAACGATGTTTCAAAAGTGCTGATATTTCATATAACACCACCTGTTGTATTGCCTCCCTTCACTTGTCTTTATGTTGCATTGTTCCAGACAGGCTATCAGTCTGTACTTTGCCTGGCAAAATGCAGAACTTGTGGAAAATGGCAGTTGTGGCAGGGAAAGTAATTACACTTTTTTAGTAATTACGCATATGAGAATGTGATTTTGTTCTTCAAATAGTTACTATAGTAGCCTATTGCAGTTACTATAGTAGGACTACTGCAATAACAGCAGAGCGGGAGCGCTGATGAATGGAAAAGAAGGTGAGCACAAGACATGTCCGTCTAGTGCTTGTTTACATAGAAAAACAGTTAATCGCTGCAGAACTTACTATAAACAGCTAAGACAGAGCTTTATGACTGGCCCAAAGCAGACTTCTTATGTCCGCGTGTTCGTGCCTCGCACATGCTCTTACCGATAATCCTGTTCTTTGGTCACACACAGCATCATAATTTACTGGTAATATTGTTACAACTTCTCGTACCAGTAATTGCCAGAAGTGATTTACCCTTTAATTTTGAAAAGGTCCTTTTCACACTATCTCTTAACGAGGTAATTTGCCAGTAAAGACTGTAGGCCATGTGTGAAAGGGGCTAATAATGTGAGACATCAAAAATGTCCCCAAAACAATCTATAAATACCTATATTCCCTGAAAAAAATAAATGCATTATCACAACAAAAACCAGCTAAACTTTTTGACTGCCGCCTTTTGTGGATAATTGCACATAAAGAAACTGTCTGCCAGAGTCAAGCCTTAAGAAGATGAATTGCAGGTGTTTTCCTTGGTAATGATTCTCTAAAACAAATTGAGCTTCTCGTAGTATTTCTCACTCACAATGCTGAGCCACGGTGCTCAATCACAACGAGTGAGCAGGACTGCGCAGTTAAAGTGCTGTGGGTTCTGTTGGGATATATGGCCCCTGGAGCATTCAGCCTGATTCAGCAGGAAAACCATTGATGTGATTCTGAGTGATGGTCGAATTATATACAAGATTTAGCATTATATTGAAATGAGCCTCAATGTGCAATTATTGTCTACTTCTCTTGGAAGTAGAACTTTTTTTCAATGGTAATTTGTATTCAGTGACTTTTTTAAAGCACCTGGAAGTGCTTTGTATAATGAAAGCATGGCATTATATCTCCTGTGGTTTTATATGTCAGTTATCACGTGAAATGTTAGAGGTGAAGAATCTAATTGGTGCTAGATTCTCACTCGTGCCCTAATAAGAGCAAGGATGTATAGATCCTTCCAATTATTTGGACAAAGCGGTCACACCTTCGAATTTCATTAAACACACACACATACGCACACTAAATAAGACTTAACCCTAGTCATAAATGAGGTGCTCCGAATGGGAGTGGTCATTAATAGTCGAAAATCGCCCTCTAGAGCTCATCACTGATCCCGCTGATGCCCTGAGACCCCACTTTCACTTATCCCACTGCTGTTTCCTCTAGAATCAGAACTGATGAGAGGTAGCAGGGGGTAATGACGTTCTCTTATCTCCATAAATTGGGCTTTGAGATGAATGTGGATCGTGGGATGAGGCTGACAGACCATTACTTATTTTTAATGGAGTGCCTCTTGTGCAAATAGGAATAGACTTTCATAGACGTCTAGACTCAGATGTCTGCCACGGGCCTCCAAACGACAACAGCAACAATAGGTTTATGCAAGACGAATGCATGATCGAATACTAAGTATCACGACTTCTCATGTCTCAGTATTTCGGAAACTTTCATTTGTGTTCGTAAAAGCAAGCATCTTTGTTACTTTTGCTGATATTTAGGATTATTTGAACAAACTCCTAATCCAAAGGATTAAACTTTATTTAAAAAATAAAAACAATATTTAGTATTATTTTGTTTTTTTTTAATTGCATAACATTTCAATTTTATTGATTTTGTATTTAATGTTATGCTTTTTTTTATTACTTTATATTTTGTTTTTTTTATTATATTACATTTTATTATTTGCACATACTTATTTTATTTATGTAGTATTTTATGTTATCTGTTCTTAGGTTTTGCATTCTCTCGCAGAAGTTTTGCCTTTCCTCGAAAAAGTTTTGCGAGCGGCTGCAAAGTTTCAGGGGGAACGCAAAACATTTGCGAGAGGACAATTTTTCTATCAATCATATCATTTTTCCTCCTATCTCATATTTTTCCTTCACCATGTCCTTTTAGGGTCTCTGTAGTTATGCTATTTTTAGTTTGTTAAGGGTTAAAACTTGGTTGTAATTCAAGAATGCTTTGGAATAAAGACCTAAGTTTGGTCTTGTTTTAAAGAAAACACTCAGCAGATTATTGCTGAAGTAAAAGCACTTCAAAAAATTAAAGTATGAAAAAGTTATGAAATTTTAAATTTACATTATATCAAATATACTGTACTTAATATTTTTTCTTTTATATAAAATATATATTTTACAAAATATTTTTTACTATAAAATTACTATAAAATCAAAGCCATATATCTAACCAAGTTGTGTTCCAAATTTGAAGTTGATATCACAAAAATTGAAGTTCCCATGAGATTTTGTTTAGGCGTAATACCAAAGATGACATACATTCCATTGAATTTAATTGTATGCATTCTGCTGTAACAACTTAATACATTTCTGTCCAAATATCACTTCTGTCACAAAATATGGAACCTTGAGACTCAGACCTTTCTGACAATGTGTTTGTCAAGATTAGAAAAGGTTTTGATCATAAATTATGATGGGCAATGAAAAAGTATGGCAATATGTGTATGAATTCCGGTACCATTTTTTTTTACCATTAAGTGACATCTCAACCATTTGGTAGAGGCCTATATTTTGAAAATTATGGGATGTGTTGAAAAAAAATACATTGAGTCTGGTTACTAGCGACATAAGGAGATAAGAAATGCAAACAAAAAAAATTTCCATCACAATTTTTTCTTGTTGCGGACCTTAAAGGGTTAAGTTTATCAAGCGATGAGGATACTTTTTGTGCGAAAAAAAACAAAAAAAACAAACAATTTTATTATTAATTTTCTTACTTGTGGGCCTCTGACGTGAGTTCATGAGAACGCGTACTCCCGCATGCGTCGTGGTGTCAGAGGTCCACACGGAAGAAAGTGAATAGTTGAATAAGGTTTTTTGCGCAAAAAAATGTATTTTCGTCGCTTGATAAACTTAAGGTTGAGCCACTGTAGTCACTATTTTAAGGATGTCTTTACTAACTTCTCTGGGCCGACAGAATACAACTACTTAGCAGCCAAAAATCTAAAATATCTTAATTTTTGTTCCGAAGATGAAATAAAGTCTTACTGGTTTGGAACAAGGGTGAGTAATTAATTACTATAAGTTGTTTTTTTATTTTTTTTTATTTGTAGTATATTCTTGTACATAAAATAAAATAAAAGGTTATGTAAATCAGTGAAATAAAATATAAAATAAAATATAAAAATGTTATGTGGTGTAATAGTAATAAAATAAACAATAAAAAATAGAAAATGGCTGACTGTGCATTATAAATTACATAATAATTGAATGAAAGCAATAAGCCACTTTTTAAAAAATTCATATTTTTGTGTAATATGTAATTTTATACAAATTAATTAAATAAAAAAATATAAAATAAAAAATGCAATGTAATTAAAAAAATGTAACCGACTTGCAAAATAATCGAAAGAAAGCAGTCAGCACAAAAAAAATATTGAAAATAAAAATAATCCTATTTTATATTCTTTAAAATAGCATTTTATGTATATTTTATTTATTTATATTCTATTATGCAGACTGAACATTGCTGAATATCATCTCCAGTTACCTTGAACTTTCTTACTGTTGCACCTGTTTGTTATTTTCTCTCAATGGCATCTGTTTTGTGAATATCTTTATGGGTTTTAAGAACTTGGAAACCAAGGACAAATATCTATCACATATTATCTGCTCCATGCACCTGTCTTAAGCCTTTCTTTCCTAAACTACCAGATAGTTTTAACAATGATTTGGCCTATATCTGCATATGCCACTTACACAGAAGGGGGCCGAGTCTGGCCAAGATGGTTAGGAGATCTCATGCTGATACAATGAGAGGATTTATATGCAACACCAACTCCGTGCTATTTTATTGACTGAGATTATATTTTAAGTTCCCGATGTTGAAAGTGTTTTTTTTTTAATCTGTTTTATCAAGACACAAAGAAGCACATTAATATGTAAGAGGTCATAAATATTCATTCAGTCACATATAGGCAGTGCAAGCAATTGACAATATGTCTGATCCAAAAGTGCAGTGCGTTCTGGGATTACCTTTTCCATCGAGTATTCAAGCTGCCTTAGAATGTGACTAAAATTAAGTATCTGATGAGGCAGAATAATGAAGTTATAGATTTTGTCATTACCTTCTCATGGAGTTTGTGCTGTAGGACGACGACTACTGTGGCTAATATAGAACATCAAGGCATTAGCACAACCGGCTGTAGTGAGAAGCCTCCTGACACTTCTTCAGATTAGTCAAATGACCTCTGGTCAAGGACCAGAGAGAGATCATGATCAATACCTTTAATATGTATCCTGACAGCTCCTAAGTACCAGTGGGAGGTGGAAATCTGAAAATCAGCATTCTGTGTGCTGGTTACTGGGTTATTAGATTGAAAGCTGAAGTCAATATTATAAGTGCTCAATTGGCTTCCTTCAAACTTACAAGCCATTACGACAGGAATTAGAAGACCCAAGAGCTTGTAGAGTCATTTAATGCACTCGCAGCTGCATTGAAACAGACTGACCACTGGCTACAACTAAGCCTGCAAACATAATGTGCATTATAAAGTACAAAATGGTTTTAGTATGTAGAAGAATATAAAATATGATTTTATCTTTTTTATTTAGTTTGTTTTTGGTGGTGACTTGTTGCCTTTCAATTATGTAAATCATAATGCACTGTCAGCTATTTAATTTTTTTATTACATTTGTATTTTATTTGATTAATTTACATAACATTTTTAATTATGGAATATGCAGTTTTTTGGGAGATTAAATAATTTGCTTTCAGTGGGTGATTGTACAATTTCCTGCAAATTACATGTTTACTTAAATAAATAAATGAAGGGACTGATCTTGATTTAAAATATTGATTTGAAGAAATTGATTCAGGGTGCAGTAAGCGATTTCTAGAAACGCTGTTGAAAGTGGATCAGGCCAGAGTGAGCCAGAGGAAGATTTAAAGAAAGACGGTAGATAGAGAGATGACTGAGAGACATTACAAAAAAGAAAAGGTCTGAGGAATATCACTGGGAAAAGAAGTGTTATGATCAGGCAAGAGATTTAGGACACACAATAAATATATTAAAGGTTAAACGTCGATCAACTTTGCCATCTTGGGTAGACATTTTACAGTCACAATGCATTCTACACTTCATTATCTTTTAGATATTGGCCAAACAAGGTATCTTATTACTATAAATGTGCATGACTGTGTGTGATGTCTACAAATGTTGCTTTGGAACCAAAGAACTGATCTCAGATGGACGGGAGAAAAGGACTCTGTCTCTGTCCTGTCTTCCTCTGTCAGGCCCTGAACGTTTTTAGGCCAATTTCCGACTGGTGGTTAAATTAAATATTTTGAAATTGTCCCATCACTTGGCCCAAAAACTTTGCAGAGAAGCATTTTGCCAGGAAAAAGACAGTCTGTGCCCTTTTTCTTTTCTTTTTGATGTTTTTGGATTGGATTTTGTTTTTGTTTTTAACTAAATTAGACATTTCCTTGCTTTCTGCCTGATGTTGATGTAAAATAAAATAAAAATAAAAACACTCTTCTCGATTTCAGAATATGCATTATGTTTTAGAACAATCACCCTTGAGAAGCGTGGTTTCATTTCAGATCATAATTAGGACATAGATCAGGATATGTGGGTGTGGGAAGAGATCCGGTTTTGATATCACCCGGTTTCCTCAGATCTGCTCTTCTCAAGCTTGATCTATTGTGCTATCAGCATAGAAACTCTGGGTGTCAATAACCCAAACTTCCTCTGTATTTATCACCCAGCACTACACAGGTGATGTAACCTTGAGCAGTGTCCCGGCACATTAGTCCAGTGAAAATCTGGACTTGCTCTGTGACCCATTTTTTTATTTTACAACATTTTTGCAAATTAGCACCCCTATCTCCTCTTCAAAATATTGTTTATTATGTTTCACAGAAGAAAGAAGGTCATACAGGTTTGGAAAGAAATGAAGGTGAGTAAATTATGACTGGATTTTCATTTTTGGGTGAGCTATCTCTTTAAGTTATATAGTTTACACAAACTGCTTGTAAATGCTATCAATAGTTTTAGGATGCCAAGTTTGCATATTTGGCCCAAGGTTGTGACCCCAAAGTTGAGCCTCTGCTGTAGTCAGAGCTACTGACATGTTCATTAAATGGACATGTTGGCTTTTTATAATGTTTCGTTTTAATTATGATTTTCATAATGATAACTTTGCATTTCTTCATCATCAGATTTCCCTTCCAAACCGTGTATCTGCATGTTCTGCATAGGATAGTCTCAAGATCAGACAGCAAACCCGCAACGTCCTCGACTCAAGTTTTCATCAGTCGGCCAGGAAACAAGTCATACTTACCAGAGGTACCAGGTTGCTACAACAAGCACTTAAGAGGAAAAACTTTTGCCATAACAAAGTCTATTCAGTACATATAAATTCTCAAAATTAGTTTTCTATAAAGCTGGCTGTAGACACTTTTAGTTGTACTGTGCAGTCCCTTGTAAAAAAGAAAAGAAAAGAAGTGTTCTTAATTTAATTTAATGCGCACTTGTAGTGTACTTCAAATGATAAAGGTATATTTTTTTTTAAACTGTACTTGCAGATAATGTGGTGTTAGTGGCGTACACATCATCCATGAGTAATTGTCTGGTTCCCTTTCATCATTCTGCATTTGGACTATCGTCTTTCGCAGTGAAAGTTATAATGTCCTATAGAGGATATAAAAGGGTGTAAAGCTCTTTGTCTTCAAAAATTAAAGTTAAAATCTTTTTTAAAATCGAACCAACTCTGTAAACATTGAGATTGTTTAATTGATTTTTTGTTTTTGTGGCCATGATAGTATGTGTGTGTATGTATGTTTTTATTTTATTTGAACACATAGGTATTGTCTGTAATTGTATGTTAGTGTTGACCTGCCTGGGGACTATATGAAAATTAGCCTTGATGAAATTAAAACATTTATGTTAAAAATTGTGCATGGTCCCTTTATAAATAAAATTAAAGTGTATTTAAAGAGAGTAGACTTTCATGTTTCTTAACACACTGCCGTGCACTTTGTAATGTTAAATTGAAAGTTTTACTTTAAAGTACATTTTAAATCATTGTTTTATATATCTTTTGTCGTGCTTTAAATATGTACACTTATTTTGATGTGTTGACTAACTTAAAGTAATTTTAACAGTAGTCGAATTTAATATATTTTAAATGTACTAAACTTCCGGTGTGATTACATATATATGTAAATATACAAGGATCAATAGAAATGACATTAAATTATATTGTATTTTACCATAAATGCTTGTACGTGCATTCACCAGTACACTTTAACCATACAGTATTTCAAAGAAAATAGATAAGTAAAAAAAGCACTCTAAAGTTCAGGTAATACCATTTAATATCAATTTAAACTAAAATAAATTTTCATCAGTTGCAATTAACATGCATTAGATGTCTGAAAACATTACATTTAGTTTGCAATGAAGTATAAAAAGTATAATAAAGTGTTCTACTTTCTCACAGGGATAATCTGAGTTATTTCCATGCAAGTTTGGTGTTATTGTAAGGTGGAAATTGAAGCAGACTATATACCACACTACTATGTATTAAAAAAACATCTTTTGACAGCATCCTACATCTTTCATTATATATTTGCTGGTGTGGTAAAATAGCCCTCCCCTCCTCTGACAAGAGTCTCCACTGGCTGTGGCTAATTTGAGTATGATACACACACTCAGAGAAAGTGAGAAATACAAAGAGAGAGAAAGGTTGCAGGAACACACAGACAGAAAAATTCCTCCACTGATCCAAACCTACTCAGTCGGCTGGATCTCATTTGCATTCATTATTCAAAAAGATGTTCATTTTAGTGGAATATGTAAATATCAGCTCTAGTAGAGCCAGAAACATGCCCAAGCTCTGTTTGCTATATAGCGCTTCTCTGGCTGCATTAATTAAACCACAGCTATAGGTTACTCCTCTACTGGTATGTTGTGAAATGGGTCACAGACAATGAGAAAAAAATCAATGCTAAATTTAAACTTACCATATAATCATGCAGAGTTATCAGGCTTAAAAATGTTTAAAAAGGAAGACAAAATGCTCTTTACCGTATTTTTTTAAAATTATTTTTTAAAAATGTTTCTGTCCCTTGACAGAAGGAAAGGTAGATGCCAACATGTAGGTCGCTTGATATCCTCTATTCCTCAAAAATCTTGAACAAAACTGTAAGGTTAAAGAAAAATTGTGAGCCCATATTGTTTGATTCTCAGGGTATTTAGTTTATTTTTGCACAATAAAAAGTTTGGGCTCATAAAAATGTAAAATCTGGATCTTGATCTTGATCAAACCCTGTAATTGTTTCTCTCAATGAAAGACGTGTAGTTTTATATCATGGTTTTCTTTGTCAGGTTCCTTTTTTATGATATACTGTATCGGTATCAGCGTGAGAGCAGATCAAAGGAAGGTAGGACATGTATCCATAGAGGATAAAAAAAAATGTTAAATGTTTTCAGTTTTAACTTGAAATGTTGCCATGGGAACTGGTCAAAGACAGTGAAATCACCCATCCAGAACAAGCCTTGCCTACGGAGGGGTTCTGGGTAGAGGATCTGTCATCAGCAAACCGCAACAGTGAGCTGGAATATCACATAGAAAAATATCAACGTTCCATTATATTAAAGATTATTATGCATAAATCAGTGCTCAAAAAGATTTACAACCATGCAAAAAAATCCAAAAGCATTTTTTTTTTTAAAAATACGTTTTGTGTGTTAGGCATTGTTGCAATGCAAATGGTGTTCTGGGTGCCTTTTAGTTAAATATTTTCACCTTTTTTCTTTTTTTTTTAAGAATCGATAAGAAATGTAATAATACACCTCTTTTTATTGAGCCTCATGATTTGAGGTATCAATTATGTCCATACAGCACAAACAATGTGGGAGCAAACTCTAATCAAAAGTATTACAATCAAATCACCCAATTACAAAATCAAGAACGACAGCAGGAGCCCAAAGAGTGTGATTACAGTACAGTTAGAGAGGATTCATTCCCATGTCACTGAGGCGAAAGTCGCTCTGCACGTCAGAGTACGTGAACCGTCCCACTCACACACTCTTCAAGGCCAGCTCTGCGCTCCAAATGGAGCCGACAGCAGTGCCAATCACCTCCTTCCAACTGACACCCCCCTCGAGCCCCAAAAGTCCTCCTGCTGAGCATGTTTACAGGCAAGTGGGTAAATGTCACGAGGAAATGTCAGCGGACATGAGGGTTGCAAAAAAACCCTAAAATGTATTTGAAATTCTCCTGAAAAGCAGCATCTGGTTAGCCTGCCAGGTACAGAATAATAATATTGCAGGTTTCAGAGGAATAGTGGTAATTTATACAAAACGGTAATCTCTCCCGAGGACCGGCTCGCTACCACAACTCAATTAGTTTAATTCCACAGGACTCGCAGCATGCTAATGGATGCCTCACTTTTACTCTTTCATTGCAACCTAGACCACAGAGGATCAGCCCTCGCGCACCTTAAACCATATTCCTCCTCAATAACGTTAAAGGAGTAGTTGTATAAGGTCTGTGTGCTTTCAGAGTCTCAGGATGTCTTCTTAAAGGTCCTTTGCAGCTGAGAACATAACATAATATTAATAAGAATTTTTATTTATTACATAGTTTTACTTATTTAAGCAGAATATTTAAAGGAAAATAAAAAATATTTACATGTTAGTTTGTTTATTAAACAAACTGTTTACGTTCACTTAAAACATACCTGACTATTTACGTGAATACTCATCACCGGCGTTTCAACATCATTTTGTGTGCATTTGACTTTTTAAGGGAAATAAGCATTAAAAAAAACTATTTTATTATAACTTTCATTATTGATATGTAACAAAAAATCTACATTTTTGACCACTACAATGCATTTGGTTTATTATTTCTAAAATGTGTATATTAAGCCTATATATAATATTCAACCCGCCAAAGTGGCTAGTAGTGATTCCGTGAAATCCAACCGCATTTGGAGGACGTTAATGTCAAGCCGTGTGTGTGTGTGCGTGCAACTTTTATGTTTGATGTGATTAATCGATTAATCGACAGCACTACAACATGTTAGAAATATTATTTTTACATAATTGGATGGATAGATTGGATGGATATGAAATAGCTCATTTAGCTGATTTAGCTTATTATTTTAAAGGGCCTATATGTAGAATTCAGAAACCCTTAATATTACCCTTTTTACATTCAGTATAGCCCCTTTAATATAGGAGTAGAGCTTACTTAATGATACAAGAACCTTAGTACAACTGCAGGAAATCCATTGACAAAAATAGGCAGTTATTATAATTTTTTTTTAAAAATATGCAAACCGCAGATGAGCAAACAGAACGAACTACTTCCTACTGCCAGCTAATTTTCAAAGATTTTATAAAGTTTCTTTTTTCTTTGTTTTCACTTTAAGCAAGGTTTCCCCTTTGTCCAAGACTCAAGAATGACAGGTACATTCAGACATTCCTGTCAAAGCCAGGACTTTATAAGAGAGCATGAGGTTACCATGGCGATTTAGACAACGGCATGCAATGTTGTTACAATACATAATGAATGTTCCACTGGACTGTTTTCTATTAACGCGTGCAGCCTAAAGCCCTTATGTTACTAAAGTATTCAATATGTATTTTAAACTTAGGCCGTGTGTCCACCAAAGCGTTTTTAGTCGGCTGAAAACGCTGGACGCTCTGCTGAAAACGCCTAGCTGTGGGCGCTTGAGAGCGTTTCGGCAGCGCTGCGTTTTTTCAGTTGAGACGATTCGTTGCTATGATACAGAATATCAGCAGCACAGTTTACTTGTAACTGATTTCGCAGATAATTTTGTTTCATACTAAAAATGTATTTTTCATCCATTTTGTTCGGTTAGCTCTGCTGGTTGACGTCGTTGTACAGAAAGGATGTTGTGACAGTTGGTCGTGTGGTATTTGTCCCGCCCCTCCTCCACTGTGATTGGACGTCTGGGTAAAAAGTGACAGTGATGAGCGCAGCGTTTTACCCAAAGTTGAACATTTTTCATCTCTCGGCGACCAGTAAAAACGCCGGGCGCTCAGCGCTTCAGCGTGAAAAAAACGCCGAACGCTCAGCGCTTGAGCGTTAAATACTCGCTCAGCGCCTCGCTACGCTCATGGCGTTTAAAAAACGCGGCGCTCCCATTGAAAACAATTAGAATTTTACGCCAGGAGCGTGAAAAAACGCTTTGGTGGACACACGGCCTTAATGAAAGTGAAACAGGCTCTGAGAACACAAAAAGAAGCTTTAAAGAATGGCAGGACCTTTTTAAGCTCATATGCAGCGCAGCCCTTCCTGATCCTTTGTTCAGTGAAGCTAATCAGCTCCAATCACGGATCTGTTCCTCTAGACTCGACCCTCATTAGACTAATACCTGTCTTTAGACTATTTATAAACCATTGCCGAAACAAAAGAAAATCTTAGAAGTTTTAATCACTTGGCAAATTGGGATGAGACAAGCTTGTTGCCTTATAATTACAAGGCAGATGCCAGAAGGGTCATTGTTTAAGACGCTCCGAATATAAAACGTTGATTGGTGAATTTGATCATGCACACAGAATTAATCAGCTTCATGTCAAATTAGCATTGGATTTCCTGTCCCGAATTTTAATTATCTGCTTTATATTTAACGGGAAGGGATTTTTTACTGCCTGCAAAACACCCAAACACAATTTTTTCGTACAATAGATCTGTGTTTGCTCTGTGAACGTGATTTCACCAAATACAACATCTTTGTTGATCCTGGAACAACATTCCAATCAACCAATCAGATGTGAGGGACAAGTTTACAGTTTTACTTCAAGTTTAGGCTTTCAACCAGGGTGAGGTATAACGTGTCCTACTTGGCAAAAAAAAACATGTTACTCACAATCAATCTGGACTTTAATTTATTCATTTATTTTGATATTTACTGCAGTTGGACTGAGAAGAAAATAATGCTATTAAACTGGGACACGACTTTCTTTTTATATTCATATTTTTTTTATAGGAATTTATCTTAAATTGATCGTAATAGAATTTACACTTCTAAACTGCAGCCTGGGCCACAGATCTCCATGACATCAACACAAACTGAATTCTTCAGAATGCATTGGCCTAATGATATAGGATCCTGTGGTCGTCCTCAAGCGGCAGATCAATGACGGACCTAATAAAATACAAATGACCCGTGTAGGCTTTTAGGGAGTCACGACATGCTCGGGTTGATTGAGAACAAATGAGATAATGAAGTACCGAGAGCGCTAAAGCCTTCAGAGACTTATGTCAGGATGCGGTTTTAGCACATTCTTCTCGCTTTTCACTCAATAAAAAATGTGGCTTCGACATCCGCCATTGAAGTTTTTTCTTTCTTTCTAGATTTAGAGCCATTTGGAAGGACCAGGCTTGGAAACTCTTTTGTTTATCCAAATTTTGTGCAGATGCAGTTGTAAAATAATTTATGCTCACACAGCTCAAACAGTCTGAATAAAGTCCCGACATTATTGTAGCTATATTTATGTTAGCGCATAGTTAACATCTTGAATATTTTTGTCTTGTTAACAGTGTTTTAATGAAATATCATTTTCAGGTTTCCCCCTTTTTATATCTTGTCGTTTTTGATTGTGGAAATCAAAAATAATAACCTTCAGCAGTGTTGGGAAAAGTTACTTTTAAAAGTAATGCATTGCAATTTTGCTTAACGCCCTGACAAGTAACTAATTGCATTACTTATTTACTTTTTATGGAAAGCAATGCATTACATTACATTTGCGTTACTTTTTCTCCTCTGGGCTGTGTTGGGCTTGCTTGTTTGTTTTGAATAAAAGTTCTTTTTTTGGCAAATGTAAAGGACCTTTCACATCAAAAGTGAAATGAATAAGCCTCAGGCTGAAGGATATGCAAATTCACGCCAGTACAGCGGATGGATTGCAGAAGAATAGGATGCAGGAGGTTCAACACCTACTTCAGCAATATCTTAAGATTTTGCTTATTATATGGTTGAATTGGATCATCGAAGGTCAGCAGCAAAGACGTTGCTTAATAAAGTGTATATAAATACAGTATATTTGTGTAATTTAACATTTAAGTATTCCAAAGGCTTCTCTGTGATGGTCTTCAGGGGAAAGCTGAAGTCCCGTAGCAGCCGTGTGTGATGCAGGATTCATCATGACAGTTTGAGGACCCACACACATTGTTGGTGCTTTTTGTGTTTTATGTTTGCAGAAAATTGTCTCCTGACATTGCTTATAATGAGCTAGTGGTTTCTAAAAGCTCTTGGAAAAAAGTGGGTTCTCAGCTCTGGGAAGCGTGATACTGAATAACTACTGCAAAGATAAATGGAAATCTCATTAGAAAGTTTGTATCACTGTCTTGTAAAAAAATAAAATAAACATAAAAATAAATATATATATATATAGGCCAATTTATAAGTGCTTTTTCAACAATGTGTAGTAGTCCTTCAGTCCTGTTGTTTCAGATAGATAGATAGATAGATAGACACATTTTTGGGTGAACATTTCTTTAATGCGTTTATCAAAACATCAATTAACATTATTATTGTTTGGTTGCTTCAACATTGGTCAAAATCCACACAAAAATACATCATTCATAACACAAACATTATTTTCAAACAATTTGTCACATCATCACATAAAACTACCAAAAAAATACTTCATTCTAAAGTCTTATTTGTGGACAGATCAGAAGAGCAGCTTTCACATGAACTCATATCACTGGCCCCAAAAGGAACCGATAGAAAAACGAGGCTGGTTATTATTAACATGCAAAATACAATCATGCATCTGGCCCTGCATTTGCAAAAAAGAGAGAGAGAAAGGGAGAGAGAGAGAGCCTGAATGTCCACAGATATTCTAATTCAAATAGCTGTTCATTCTCTAAGATCCAAAATGCTTTACAATGTAAGAACATTACGAAATTTAGCAAAATCTCAATAAACCTTTATATAAAATAAATCAACAGACAATCCATGTATTTCTTCAACTACTGTAATCCCAGTCATCATGCTTAATTCAGTAGGTCTTTTTGAAGTTTTTGCTTTCTTCATAGTTGTAAGTCTGTACATGTACACATGTACATAATAGGAACGGTAGCATTGCAACACCTATGCAAGCCTCACAGGCTACGCATGCAAACAGAACAAAGTAGAACAGATTAGGTTTCAAATTTACAGAAACGTGCTAGTTTTTGTAATGAGCGAAAGCTCGGCGCTTCAGTGACCAAACGTCCTGGAAGACTCATACTCGCTGGGGCACTTGGGCTTGATCCCCTTGCTGTTGTAATAGTCAACCACCTGGTTTGGGACTTCGGCTAAGACACTTTTTGCCAAAGCAGCAGGAGAGGCCTGAGAAGAAGAACAGAAACAAACATTTGCAGGGCCATTTTTCCATTTCGCCATCTGGTCCTGCACTAATGATGTGTGAAGATACTGTACTTGCTGAAAGCCACATGCACACTGATGAAAAACATCCTGAACCTTCAGCAAAAGTGACTCAAAGACGCCTCGAGGAGCTGAGAGGAAATCAGAGGATGCCCACGTCAAAGGAGACGTGACAAACCCCTCCAACCCCTGTTGGCCAATTATGGAGGACAGGAGAGGAGACACGGCTGAGAAGATGGTGTTGTTTATCGGGAGCCATCAATAAAGTATATGTCTGGAAAGAAAACAAGCCTTGGCACTTCTCCCGAGAAGATCCCAGTAAACTGTCACTTTGGCTTAGTTGGACACTCTTTCTCATTTAGAGACATGCCATGTCAAATGTGTTGATTCATTCATTCTGTGTTCTCTATGTTGACTGTAGAAGTAAGATTAATATGGATATTATAGACACTAACATTCAAAAGTGTGGGATTTGAAATGTTTTTGAAAGACGGAGCATTTGATCAAAATTACAGTAAAACGTGTAACACTGTAAAATATTAGGTAACGCTTTATTTGGACGGTCCACTTTAGACATTCTACTAACTACAATATAACTTGGCAACTACATGTCAAATACCGGTCTTTAGAGTATTAGTAGACTGTCAGGTTTTTCACAAGAATTGAATGACTTCCAGAAAATGTTGTCGTATGAATATCTGAAAATGCAATAAATTAAAAGAAATAGCATTAGAAAAGTTTCATTAAAAAAAGCAACATTTTAAACAAATTCGCAATTTTTTCAAAGACTACGTCTGAACTGGTTTCAGAACAATGATCAAAACATAGATGGAGTAAACTGAGTCCATCAACACTCCCAAAGCTTCACAGTCCACCTCGTCATGGGTCGACATTTCAGTAACGTTTGGCAGTTCTGATCTGCTGTTTATTGTTTGATGATCACGCTATTATACACATTATTTATCATTTGATTCTGCTTCTTTTTCGCCTGTGTTTTGATCAGGAGATTCTGAACTCTTTCAGAAGATGCGTAATAGCGCCCCCTACCGTATAAGTGAAAACATGGATAGCTGTTTGTGGGGCCGAAAGAGTTAATATCTGCACTTTAATACTTTATTTTGATGGTCCCCTATCCCAAACCCTAATTCCCTAATGAGAGTTAGTTGCTTTATTTTGATGGTCCACTTGGGACACTCTACAAAATATGTGTAACCTATTATTACATTATTATTTTATTTTTATTTTAATATATTTTAATATTATTTTAATATATATATAATATATATTTTATATTACTCCAGTCTTCAGTGTCACATGATCCTTCAGAAATCATTCTAATATGCTGATTTGGTGCGTAAAGGGATAGTTCACCCAAAAATGAAAATTCTGTCATATTTACTCACCCTCATGATGTTCCAACCCCGTACGACCTTCGTTCATCTTCGGAACACGAATTAAGATATTTTTGATGAAATCAAAAATCACTAGTCAGTTAACTTAGTATGATTGCGTAGAGCTACGTCACACGTAGGCTCACTATTGGCCGACGCTGGTCATGTGGGTGATGCGTGTGACGTACAACAACAGAAGCTTACGCTATTACACTTGTGAACTGACTCGAGGCCCACAGAGAAGGAAATGAATAGTTGAAATAAAGTCGTTATTTTTGTTTTGTTTTTGCGCACAAAATGTATTCTCGTTGTTTGATAAACTTAAGATTGAGCTACTGTAGTCACTTGGACTATTTTAACGATGTCTTTAATAACTTTTCGGGGCTGGCAAGTTTCAGTCCCTGAAGAGGCCTATGGACTAGTATGGAGGAGTGATCCAGCTCTCAGATTTCATCAAAAATATCTTAATTCGTGTTCCGAAGATGAACGAAGGTCTTACGGGGTTGGAACAACATGAGGGTGAGTAAATATGACAGAATTTTCATTTTTGGGTGAACTAACCCTGTAAGAAACATTTCTTATTACAGTACTATCAGTGTTTTACAGTTTGTGGAAACGGCAGGGGAAAAAAATCAGGATTCTTTGATAGAATTTTTAAAAGAACAGCGTTTATTTGAAATGTAAATATTTTGTAACATTTACTGTCATTTTTGATGAATACAAGTATTGATTACAGATAAATCTAAATCGCAGAATCCACAACGTTCCTCAGACCATTCGGCTCTGTATTAAAAGACACAACCCTCTATGTCATGTGAAGATGTTGGGGTTTGTCTTGCGCTTGTTAACCCACTCAAGAGTTAACCCACTCTCTGCATTCTGTGGTTTGTTTTCCACCATGGACCGGCAGTAGATGTGGTAATTAATGGAGCAGTCAAGCTAAAGGTTATTAGATTGCTCCGAGACTGGCTGGGAATATGAGACGGAGAGTGAGGAGGAAGGAGGGAGTAATTAACCAGGAGAGATTCTCCTTAGAGGTACTTCAGACTTTGTAAAGACGCTGGATGAGAACCTCTGCATAGCAATGCACTGATTAAAGGGCATGATCAGTTCAGCTGCATGTATAATCATTTTAACTTCCAACTCCAAGTAAAGGGAGCTCAGACGTGGGGCATGAAATGATCTCTTTAGCTGTGAAACATTAGGCACTTAGAACTAGTAAATAGACGTGATAAACGTATGCAATTCAAGTGATTTCAACCTTGATTCTGCTGAGGGTGTCTCTTACAATTCAAACAGCTCTCGAGGACATCACCCTGGACCTTTTGCCGATAATACTAAATGCAGTGTTGTTATTGTTAACTAAAGCTAAAACTATAAAAAATAATTTTCGTTAAAAGCTGAAATAAATTACAAATATTCAGTGAAAAACTTAAATGAAAACCAAAATAAAATCAATAAAGAAATCTATAAAAATAAAACAAAGTTTAGGTTAAAGTACTAAAATTACGAAAATTAAAACAGAAATAGAATTTTAATTTATAAAAAAAATAATTTAAACAAAAAAAATTACAAAAGCACAAACAAATTATTAAAAATAAAAGAAAATAACAGTTTAAATAAAATAAACTAACTGGAATAAAATAAAAAATATAAAAAACAAACTTATTTTATTTTTGCTAAACTACATTTCTCATTTTCATTAAAGTTGAAATACTAAAATAACTAAAAGTAAAACTTGACATATTACAAAAAATCCACAAAAAACAAACAAATTTCTCAAATTAAAAAATAGAGTCTAATTCAAATATTAACAAAAACTATAATAGTATATCAATGATACTAAAATAACACTGATAAATACTAAAAAAAAAACATGGTTATTATAGCTAACTGAAGCTGAAGCTAAAACCATTTAAAAAAAAATCTTTGTTGCCAGGTATAAAATAAACATTAACTGAAATAATATGTAAGTTTTTTATACTTTTTTAAAAGCTAAAATATTCATTAATAAAATAATAGTAAACTTACTTTCCATAAATAACTTTACTAAAAAAAAATATTTGGATTTACAACAATCACGTTTTATGAGTTTGATGTGATGTTACACTATTATCTAACAAAATTAATCTGATATTTGGCTGGTTTTAAATGCCTTAAAGGTCTGCATCGGCCCCTTAAATGACAGTAAAATAGCCATTTATTAAATAGACTGTTCCAGCTAAAATGTGTTTTGATATTGACATTTTCCACAATTAGGGTGCAAAATAGGGCATAATAAATGCAATAAAACTATAAACAATTAAATGTAAAATAAATAAATAAAATGCAGTGAACTTATGTAAAAATTGACAATATGGAATGGGAGTAATTACTTGTCTTCCCAAATGATGTTACTTTATGTATAGGGTGTCACAATTGTAAAATTTATTTTAATTGCAAAAATTACGGCATGATTTTAGTTGTAGGATACAGTCGAGAAGGTCAAGAATGCCGAAATTCCCATTTTAAATGATTAGATATAAACCCCATGTAAACTCACATGTTTGAAGTTACGGAACGGCACAAACTGTACGATGTCACGCAACACCGGTTCCCCTTTAGGCGAACGAAGGATTCCGTCGTCCCCGTCCAGCATCTCCATGTCAGTGAAATCTGCACTTCCAACTCCCACGATTATGACAGACATGGGCAGATGAGAGGCGTGGACGATCGCCTCTCTGGTGTCCGCCATATCTGTGATCACACCGTCCGTCAGGATGAGCAGGATGAAGTATTGCTGCATCAAGGCAAGGAAGGACAATTAGAACAAGAGAAACTTTAAGAGATCAAAACAGATGGGATAGAAACACACGCACCATGGCCTCTTTGGTGTGCATTTCCTCAGAGGCAAAGTTGGCCACTTTCTGGATGATCGGAGCAATGTTTGTGGGACCGTACAGCTGAATCTTAGGGAGGCAGTTCTGGTAGGCCTCTACCACACCCTGGATACCTGCAAAGTTTAAGAAGGAAAGTCTGGAGCTTTTTTGGATGTTACTTCATACGGTGTAATTATACATTTAAGAACTGAGTGATAATAATTAACTACATGTACTTACTATAGGGTTATGGTTAGGATTAGGGTTTGGTTTAGGGTAAGTTGTATTTACTATAGTAATAACTATAAATTAGGCATAATTACATACATGTAACGTGTAACAAGGACACATTAAAATAAAGTTTTACCCTATACTGCTAACTACATACCAGAGTTATTGTCGTTAACTAAAACTAAACTACACTAAAAAACATTAAAAACATATATTTTCTTTACTTTAATTAAATTAACTTTAGCTGGAATAAAAAAAATATATAAAAAACCTAAACTTATTTTATTTTAGCTAAACTACATTTCTCATTTTCATTTAAAGTTGAAATACTAAAATAATTAAAAGTAAAACTTGACATTAAAAAAATACATAAAAACCAACAAAATTTCTCAAATTAAAAAAATAAAGTCTAATTCAAATATTGACAAAAACTGTAATAGTTTATCAATGATACTAAAATAACACTGATAAATACTACTTTTCTTATATTTGACATGGTTATTATAGCTAATTGAAACTAAAGGTAAAACCATTTTTAAAGTAAAAAAAAAAACATCTTTGTTGCCAGGCATAAAATAAACATTAACTGAAATAATATGAAAGTTTTTGACATTTTATTTTATTTTATTTCAGTTAATGTTTATTTCATACCTGCCAACAAAGATGTTGAAACTAGCTGAAAGAAAATATTTAAGTTTACATTTAATGTTATTTTTTCTTTCAGCTAGTTTCAACATTTTCAGCTCTTTGAACATTTCTCATTTTCATTTAGTTTAACTTGTACTAAAATAAATAAAAATTAATATAAAAATAAAAACTATACAGACAGACATGTAAAAAAAAACTAAAACTTTAAATCAAATTTAAATATAAAAAAAAACTAATTCAAAATATAACAGTATCTCAATGATAATAAATTTGATCAATCAAAAATATTCTGCATGTGCTATGTAAACGAGTATTTAAAGGACTGGAACGAATGTCAGTGAAGGCTAAATCTCCGCAATGAAGCAGTAATGCTGTTTACTGACTCGATGAGCATGATTCTTAAGGTCAGCCTGTCTTTCCTCTCCACGCCTCCAGCTGTTTCATTTAATTAACACCTGTGAGCTTGAAGACGCTCAAACAGGGGCTCAAAGGTGAAAGCATGCCATGCTGTGCAGCAGCAGAATTAAGATGAGAGGACTTTCAAACCGGAGATCAATGGATGTAATCGCTTCAATGGCTTCCCCGCAAAAGAGGAATCAAAGATGCTCAGGACCCTAATAGACTCTTCAACTTTGACACACACACTGCACTGTCTCTTTAAAGGATATGTCATGCTTAAGACATTAAAAGGCTTGAATTAACCTACTGCTGACGTCCTTTCGTCTTAAGACCTTTCAAATTTGGATGCATCGTCAGTGACATAACATTAGGTGACAATTCACACTGCTGCTGTGAGAATGTCTCAGCCTGGGATGTGCATGTGGCCTGTAGTGTCTGCCTGTATTGTTAGCACAATGAATGAAACTCCACCACCCTCCGGAAATAGAATGCTGTAAACGTTGTTCGATGTGATATCACATTGGGAATTCCACCTAGGACTCATTGACAGGTGAACCGTCCCACAATTGCTCAGGGAAAACCACACACACACACACATTGCAGTGTCAATAATCAACTAAATGAGCTCTTTGCCTTTTACCCTATTTCTAATTACAGTCTACAGTAATTGCATTGGCCAACAAAAGTCTCCTCAGGGCAGTAGCTTGTGTGAATGTGTAAAAGTTCTTCTGCGTTTCAGCCGAGGAGGTCTACCGCCCCAGAAGTGTTCAACATGCTTGCTCATGGGAATTCTTGAGCCATATTTGACCAAGTGGAATTCTAGATAATACTAGGGTTGAAAGAGGCATGTCAGTGTGAAACATGCAGAACTTTTTTTTATTTTGTGAAATAATTTTTAATTTTCCTGCTAAATCATATTATTAAGGTGCTATAGATGAAAAAGCATATAGACATGTAAAGTAAATAAAGGTTTGCTTTATATAAGATAAATGTTTGTTAAATACATGCATAAATACAATAAGCAATAGAAATTAATTAGCGTTTAAAAGTTTGGGGTCCAAATTTTTAAAAAGAAATTAATACTTTATTTCAGCAAGGATGCATTAAATTGATAAAAAGTGACAGTAAATACATTTGTAATGTAATCAAATAAAATCAAATAAGATTTATATTTCCAATAAATGCTGTTCGTTTGAACTTTCTATTCTTTAAAGAATCCTGAAAAAAAATTATGGTTTCCACAAAAATATTTTGCAGTTAAATCAACATAATAATAATAAGAATAAATGTTTCTTGAGCACAAAATCAGCATATTTCAATGATTTCTGAAGGATCATGTGACACTGAAGACTTGAGCAATTTGCCATCAGAGGAATAATTTAAACAATTTTCTACTAAAATATAAATATTTCCCGAAAAGTACTGTTTTTACTCTATTTTTGATCAAATAAATAAAGACTTGGTGAGCATAAGGGACTTTGTACCGTCCCTAAACTTTTGAATGATAGAGTAAAAAAATAAATAATAATCTAATAAAAATGATAGAAAACTTGTTATTATTTCAACTAGAATGTGTGACTTGAATTTGTGACTAATATGTCTCTTACAAAAAGTAGTGCCATAATTCAAGTCTACTTTTGAAAGGTTATAACGGGGAAATGAGAATGGCAGCAGAATGGTTTAGACATAATATCAAACAATAGGGTAATGCTGACCAGTCAAACCTTGACCCTTTGTCTGCAGCAAGATGTTTACACCCCACTGCTTAAAAGTCTACAGATGAGCAAAACCTTTCTAAAGGAGTGACTTTGGAAGAGTCTGAAAAGTGGCCTCTTTCATGGAAAGCAAACAGCCATGCAGTCTAGACGCCTCACCACAGCTTGTGGCAATATTTACTAAATATTGACAGGTTGTCAATATTTAGAAAGAAAAATTTGTTTATAATTGCACACCAATGTCATTCACGCTATTCAAGCGTTTTGTGTGTCTCGTCCGGGTTTGTTGGAACCGCATTACTGTCATGCCGGATTTTCAAGACAATACCAGGGCGTAAAGGTGCGCTCTCTGCTCGGGGGAGATTGGCTGGCATGTGTCCTAGTGTGGATGAAAGCCATTTGCTATTCCTAGAAGAGACAGGTCTGGCTGGTTGATCAAAACCTGAGTGGTCTGTGTTCATTCTGGGCGCCACCCTGGTGTGTCTGCGCTGATAGAGGTGGTTCAGAAATAGCAAGGGAAATTAAATGACACCAATACACTGGAGCGATGATCAATTTATCCTGCTCGTGGCCGAAGACAGGGATGATGGAAAAGCTAAGTACCAAACAAACTGGAAGCAAACTAAATACAAAATCCAATAATTTGCAACTTCTGACCTGACTTCCAAAGTAACACCATCCCAAAGAGAGCTAGGTTACATTCGAATGCATAGATGGCTCGGCAGGGGCACTCTCACAATAACAGAATTATCATTTATATTACTTTACTGTCCCATCTGTTTCTGTGTTGTAGCACTCATTGTTCTCATATTTTCATCTTTACTTTCGGATAGCTACCACCGTTTTAGGAGACAAGATTCAAACTTTAAACAGGTTGTGATTATGCAAGCATACCAAGAGATTACGTCCTAAAAATAATCTTGATTTTGCAGCGGAGGGCAGTTAAATAAAAAGCAGAGTGTTAATAAATTGCAATAAAATATAGAAACCTGTATAGAATATTAAACCACATCCTAAAACTCTGTACAAGAAGTTCTGATCTAATGCAACCAGGTACAATCATTTCACCAGGCCTTAAAACATTTTGTGCTGACAGTCATTCTTACCTGCTGTCAAGGCCCAGAGAGACTAATTATTGGGGACGGGGAGGGTGTGATGATGACATCATCCAGGTCTCCCTCCTTCAGACATTCCCCTCAGGCCGTATATTTTATAGCAGCATTAAACATTTATGTGTCCACTTTTGTCAATAGCGTAGCAATGTAATTCACCTTTGTATATATTGATCTCCTTTGTGTGGGGTGACAACACTATACTAAAGGGCTGTTTGACTTTGCCAATGTTACGTTGAGGCTTTGAGTTGTTCAGTCCCAGTTGGCAAAGGATAATGGATCTGTATTGACAAAATAAATTGAGATATACGGTCTAGAATGGATATACGGAAAGTTTTGGAATGAATGCTCTACCTGCACATTCTGGGTTGTCCTCGTTGAAGTTTACCGCAAAGTCATGTGACACCTGTGAAGAAACAAAATTCTTATTTGTGACATCAATAATGTACTTTTCAATAATAATTCATACCACACAGTTGTTAATTCCTTGAATTTGATTGGCTGAGCGACGTTCCAAGAGTACTATATACAATCCATCAGCAAAGGGACTTTTCACTGCCATTTTTCAGTGACTATTTCTGGAGGTTACATCGATACACAGTAGATATTTTATTCAAAAACACAGGCTTTATGCCGAACGTCACATTAACAAACAGGAAAACCAGTCTGCATACACTTGTCAGAGAGTGTTAACGGCAGTACTAACTGATGGCGATATCTATGGACTTTTAAGGTATTCAGCAAACCTTGTTCTTTTTACTGTTGGTGTTTTATTCTATTTAAATATCTAAATGCTAGTGAGAAGAAGAATAAAAAACCTTCAGATAAATCTGCATATGCGATGAAAATCCGCTATGCATATCTTTGCTTGTTCCTTTGAAGGTATCTTGAGTAAAACTGCTCTATATTTAACAAAGCACATACAATTCTTTCTTGAAATACACCTCTGGTGCAACTCAGACACATCATCAGTGATGTATCCTGGGTTCATTGGGTGTTTCGGGTCTCACAACATCATACACCCTCGCCCAGGCGACCCAGCCAGGGTTGATCAGACACTGTGTAGCTTGTATGATCCACGGATCACCCCGCTTGATCCATAGCCATCTTGACGCCTTTTCGGCGGCGTCCGTGATGTTCTTGACGGCTGTCCTGATGTGTAGTCCCTCCACTCCAAGCATCTTGAGGGCCCTAATCAGTGACTGGCCGACGAGTCCTCTGCACCCGACCTCGATGGGATTACATCGGGTCCTCCACCCCCTGCTTCGGCATTCTCCTGCCAGCTCCTCGTACTTGGCCCTCTTCCTCTCAAAAGCCTCCTCCATCCGGTCCTCCCAGGGAACAGTCAACTCCAGCAGGACCACTTGCCTTGTTATTTCTGACACCAGGACAATGTCTGGCCTGAGTGTGGTCACTGCAATATTTTCTGGGACTTTGAGCTGTTTCCCAAGGTCGACCTTCAGCTGCCAGTCCTGTGCTGTTGCCAGCAGCCCCCCTGATTGCTTCAGGTGCTGCTGTGGCTTCTCCCCAGCTTTAACAAAGGCAATGTTCTGTCTTGCTGGTTGCTGGTATCTACTGCAGGCGATCCCAGTGCTGATAACCTCTGCAATGACCCTCAGTACTTGGTCGTGGCGCCAACGGAAGCGCCCCTCTCCCAGTGCTTTTGAGCAGCAGCTCAAGATGTGCTCTAATGAACCTCCTCTCTGGCAGAGTGGGCACAGTGGTGTCTCTGCCAGGCCCCAGCGGTAGAGATTGGATGGACTGGGGAGGACATCATAGACAGACTGAACCAGGAATTTAATCCGGTGTGGCTCAGACTTCCACAATTCTGTCCACGATATATCGAGTCCACGCTCCCTGCTGCCTCATCCCCTGCTGACCTGCTGCAGCGGACTTCTTCCACCCCAGCTCGGACCTCCTCTTGAATCAGCTGCCTCCTTTCCTTCTCCTGGGCCTTGTTAAAGTGAGGTCTTGGATTGCTCCCGAGTCCTGCCCGTCCAGATGCCACTGCCCCCACCAGCTCACTATGTCGCAGCCGTGACTCAGCCTGATCTACTGCCTTTTGGGCCTTCCACTTCCTGCCGGTTCTGACTTCTATGCCTGCCGAAGAGACCTTGATGTCACAGGAGTCTCTATACAGTAGCACCTCTCTTGATCGGGTTACCATAAACTGAGTAGACATAGACTGCTGAGGGCAATTTTAGCTTGAGAGACACAAAAGAGACTTAAATATTAAGTCTTGTTACACTTGTATACTGTTGTCCTCTTGCTGGTTTGATTGCTTCTATTGTTCTCCTCATTTGGAAGTCGCTTTAGATAAAAGTGTCTGCTAAATGATTAAATGTAAATGTAAAAGACCAAACCGGAAGCGATGCAACCTGTTTTACAGAATAAGGAAGTTTGTTGCCCATAATCCCCATTCATTCAGGAACTAAACATGACTAAAAATGACTGCCTTAATGAGTGAGTCACTGAATTATTCACTCAACTGGTTCTTTCAAAATGCTGATTTATTCAGGAATGAAACACACCATGAGGTGAAATCCAATATATTACCCCAAACTGAATGGTTCTTTTGGACAGTTCGTTTCAGTGAACCAGTTCAAAAAATGGTTCATCAGTTATTTTTCAAGTAATCACATAATTCTGACATTCTGGCGTGTGTGTACACTCAAACACATTAAAACCATTGGTAAGCCCTCTTTTTATAATAATTTATATTATGTTTATTGTCATCAATCTTAGATTTCGATCACGAGGGATTAGGTGTACTGTTGATTCAAGAACTGCTGTGATCAGTTGAGTGTGATTGGATCCGATTTCAAAAGTTCTGGAGTCAAAGAGCGGTTAATTGCAAAAAATAGAGTTAGCAAAAGCAGACATAATGGTTTTAGGAACATATTACTCATTTTTGAGTCTGAAAATTAGACACATTTGAGAGACCAGTTCATTGATCAAGTCAAACTGATTCAAATGATTCAGTCTGATTTGGTGAACTGGTTCAACCTGTTCACTGCATAAACCGGTTTGTTTAGTAGTTCGTATTTTGTGTTGCTCGGAGAACCAAGGGCCCTATTTTAACAATCTATTCTAAGCGCATGGTCTAAAGCACAAATGGTCGGCGCATGGTCTAAAAGAGTTGTCCATATTCTCTTAATGAATAATGGGTGTGTTTTGGGAGTCTCATCTCCCATTTCCTTTAAAAGCCAGTTGCGCTCGCACCATGGGGGATTGCTATTTACATGACGGAATTTGCAAGCGGAAAGACTGAATGCTTCTCCAGAGAGGAAACCGAGCGCAGGCAGAACATCTACAGGACAAGCCGGATTCCACCACATCTTTATGTACAAAATAATAATAATCTTTTACATTGTAATCCTTTTATTTTTAATATTTGGCATGTCTGTGTGCTGCTGCGCGTCCCTGTGTTTGTAATAAGCACAGTGTAAGCACGTTGAGGACCCGCCTATAGGCTCATATAACAAAAAAAAATACAGCGCCATTGACTTTAGACCAGGTTTTTGTTGGTTAAGTGCGCAGTCTATTTCAGTTGCCTCAAAATAGCAACGAGCCAACAATGCGCCTATACACACTTTGTTTTCAGATCAGCATTTGCTATTTAAACAATGTGGCCCAGGACATGAAAATGATAACTACTCCAGCTGTTTCAGTTGGCAAAGCAGAAAATAGACAGTAACAGGCAATATTGTGTCTAAAACATGAATTGAACAAGAATTCAATGAGCAATATGTTAATTTTTATCAATCACGCGTCTTGCTGTTAGTCTGAATATAAGAAGAACTCTAGAATACTTGATTCTGATTGGTCAACTGCTGAATTTAGCAGTCAAACATTTTTATATACTGACTGCTAAATTGTATAATTATCCCAAGCATCTGATTTCTTACATAGCTGTGCTAGTGTCATATCTAAGCTATCACTTTGCTGTCTCTATCTTCTCACATAATAAATAAATCAAACTTAATTTAATATTGAATATAGATTTATTTATTTATGTGAAGTCAGTAGTCTTGAAATAAGCAGGATAATGTACATTTAGCTGGTCAATATCGCCGGTCAATAACCCCTTCAGGGGGATTCAATACCCCTCGCTTCATGTTGTAAATAAAGATTTTCCATATCAATGTTTGAATACTTTAAAGAGATTTTAGCAAGAAGTCTGGAATGAGGACTGCACATCCAGATATTCAATCTATCTAATCAAAAACGCTTGAAGCTTAAGATGAATATAAAACACTCTCAGCCCAGCACAAAGGCACATTATCTGTCAAAGAGAAATTAACCTGCTGATATCAGTTCATACATTAATCCTGCAGTAGCCTAGTTAGAAGTATCGCTCAATCTTCATCCCGTTCATGAAAAAAATCGCTATAAATGCTAAAGAAGTTACCTTGAAGTCCGGAGGTATTCGGGCACCAAAGCCAAACGCCGGGAACATTTTGTCACTGCACGGAAGTGAAAGTGGACAGGAGATTAGAGCTAGCAAGAACTGTGGATCTTAGGGATTACATACCAAATTTCCTATCATGCTTTCCTTTCTCAATGGCCTCTGATCGCTGCTCATTTGTAATAGACACAGATTTGCATAATTGTTATTGTTAGTGCCTGACAAATCAGCATGCGCTGTGATTTCAGATTTCATCCCAACCCAATGGCCTGATGGATGTATAGCTTGACATGGAGCTGGAAATTCGTTTTTGAATGACCTTTCAGAGAGCTACAACAACAGCTCAGCTACAGTGGTAAAAATGCTGGGATTTAGCATGTTATACAAAGACTGCTTCAGGATTTCTAAAGAATCAACTGTTTAAATTCAAAAGTCACAGGTCTAAAATACAATCTTTAATTAAAACAGGCCTAATCCGTGAATTACATGTTCCACTGTTTCTCCTGCAAAAGGCAGCAGGTAAGTAAATTGGGATCAAAACAAAATCATGTTTTTCATAAATTCTATTTAACATCTCTCTATTTACTGTTTGAAGTGAAAAGCATACATATATTTATTGTGTTGTTTCTTGGTTACGTCACTATAACTGATTTCCTGTTTAATATCTGAAGGTTAGGGAATCACACATCGTTACATTGCTGTGTCTGAAACTATAGGCAGCAAGTCAGTCATTGGCTTTAGACTTTGTTTTGTATGAAGGTACCTCCTAAGGAAACTAGTTTCAGACTGGTTTCCAAGGCACCATATCATGTCTAAGTAAATATACAACCTGCATACTGCCCTCTTTGCCTCTGGGCTTTCAGTTTTTCACACACAAAAAAAAAATGACACTGATAAAACACCTACTATCTTATGAAATATTTATTTATTTCTTGTAAGAAACATTCTTTGGTCAGAATACATGGCTACTTTTGAATGTCTGTCAATGGAGAATGATGCATCCACATCTACAAGGTTTGGAGCCATGTTATCCAACCAAACCTTGAACCTTTGATTCATTCACTTCACATTTTTTTTTCTTTTAGACAGACTACACATTCATTTCATCACATACAAAATTAAAAACCCCAATGCTGGGGCCCTACTTTTCTCACTATACTGTCAAAATCTGCACTCTGAGAAAGAGAACTTGCATATGTGTGAACCTAAACAACTGTCGTGTGAAAAAAGTCAAGAAGCTAGAGAGCAGAAGTTGGGATTTGATTGGCTGTTCAGCCTGCTCACCTGTCATAGTCTTGGCAAATCTCCCCCACTGCGACTAAAGCTTTCAGATACTCGTTTGGCTGGTAGGGGTGGATGTAGTGTAACGAACAACTGTTCTTCGGATCCCCATTAGAGGCTGTGAAATCAATCGCTACCTGAAAAGACAAGCAGCAATCAACGTGGAGCTTTGAAGCTAATTACTTAAAATGTATACACCACATGTGGAAAATCTCTACAGAGTGCTGTCTCCTAACAGCTTTGACAGAGAGTAAACAGCTTGTAAGAGCTGTAGCGCTGTAAACTGCATGAGTTGGGACTAAGTATGTACATAAAATATACTTGGTTATAGGCTATATACCGAAAAAAATGCACCAAAAGCAAAAAGTTTGGACACACTTGACTGACTGTTTCTTATGGTCACCCACGCCATATAAAGTAATGGTTCTCAAACATCTTCAGGAGGACAACCAATAAAACAAAAATTGCAAACCAAATAATATAACACTCCAAAACAGTGGGAAAGTAATGCCAATAGTGTATAGCATATTTCTTGAAATAGTCTCTATCACCAACTCAAAAACTTTTGTTTTATTCATTTCATTGAATTTAACTACATTTATCACAAATTAATGTTGACATAATCATATAATTCAATGACTCAGGCAGTTAATTAAAGGTTGGTGCTTCTGTCAATTATAATTTTTAAAATCAAATGAGAAAGTTCACAGGTTGAAGTACAGTCCACAATTACATTATTTTTCAACCAGTGAACCCCCAATGGATTTTATAACATTCATCTAAAGTGCCTGAACCAACATTTAATTAAAAATATCCCTAAAAGTAAGATCCCTTTCCTTAGTAACAAAATGTTCTATTTTAGCATGTTTTAATAAAACTTTTATTAAAATGTTCTATTAAAAGGCTTGTAAAAAAATGCAGGTCTACCATTATGCTTTCTAGAGAAATATCAACACTTATTAAAATTGCATGTTATATAAATTCATTAAACAAATCAAAAGCTTTTAATTGAAACTAATTATAAAAACCTTTCAGAAAGATCTTATAGTGACAGATAATAAAAATTAATGAAACACTGCTGTGCACACAGTGTCATGTGAAAATGACAGTGCTGTAAGCAGTTGAGACAATTATTATTTTATAAATTATGCAAAAACTGAACATTTAGAATGGCACTTGTTTTTCCTGTTCCCATTAGTATGTACATATTAATGAATAATAAATCACAAATGCTCTAACTAATAAGAATATAATTCATTTAACAAAGCTGGTGGCTATGCTAATGTCAGAGAAAACAAATGATTATGGATGATAAGTTTTATTGATATAAACAGATAAATTAACTCCGTCGACTAATAAAACACTAGTGGTATCTGCCTGGACTTACTGTAAACTGTATTTGGCAACCTCCCATGATGTAGTCCAGAAAGGAATGCATCTTAATTATCTGTGGATACAAAAGAATAGGCTATTATGAATTCAAGCACTTTTTTATGCTGCTATCTTCTTCTCATCACTTCTAATTTACATCAACCATGATCAAATTCAGTGGCCATTTACAGAGCCAGGATCTCACATTTTAGCCAGATGGAATGACATCCAGCTGTGTGAAGTTCCCACCTCCATCTACTGTAACCATCAATGCCTCTGCTGACAGTGTGACAATGTCGCTTTTTGAAATACACAGCCTTCAGGGGAGACAAGGGCCAGATGTCCTCTAGAGAGCATCATTTTATGATGAAAATATTACCTTGCACTGATTCAGAATGACAATCCCAGAGTTCTTGTAATTCTTCTTCTTGACTTTATATTTGGGGTTTATGCATTCCCACTGGACCTGTCATTGTTTAAAAAAAACAAAGTAAAAAAAAACTAAAAAACATTAGCTTTCCAACAGTACGGGTTTGAGTGTACAACCTGGACAATGAAATAGCTTTATTAGAATGTGTGAGATGGTGCATAATCGCTTCCAATTGGAGCAGCAAAACAAGCGCTCCAGTAGACAATAGACTCAGAAAACAACAATTTTAGTTATAATAATGAGGAATGATGTCAAGCCTGGAAGCGATGTTCTAAAATAATTAGGAGAGTCTGGTACTGATGCCTGCGGTATTGAGATACCAGCCCAGAGCGTTGGGACTTCACAAGTGAACGAGGTGTCATCCAGCTGTAGCTGTGCATTTTAGCGGAGTTACAATTAACTGACAGCTTAAAAAACAATGGCTTATTGTTGTTATCAAAATCAGAAAGAGATGTGGTCTTAATCAAGTCTTTAGCAGTAATGGTAAATCATGGAGCCATTTTTAGAACAAGTTTTACATTGTAGACTGTTTAATTGGGATGTACTAACAAAACTCTTTAACACCTTACACAGAACAACATCTTCATTATTGATTATTAAGGAGGATGGGTTTCTTTTTGTGTGAATTTTCAACCTTAAAATGACAATTATCCTGTTTGCTTCCACTTTCTACACAGCATAGTGGTCTTGAAATGCAATAAAGCATAAACTACAAATGAAAGTTGTGCGGAATGACTTAATGGACACTTAGAGATCTAAAAGGTACAGAGCTATGAACTATGATGTGATGTTTTTTGTGTGTTTACGTGACATTTAAAGTGTAAAGCAACATGCTGTTTTGCAACAGACTTTCATAATGGCATTTCAAAGTCAAAAGTCAGTTATTGTTAAGGTTGAAAATTATTCTAATTATGCAATTATTCCACTGAAAATTCCATTAGAGCACATTGTTCGTTTAAAAGCCAGTCATTTTGAGTTTAATTATGTTTTTGTGTATGAATGTGTATGTCAGGTCCTGAAGGATTTGGTTTCAAAGTCTGTATGTTTGTCTGTCCGTCCGTCCCTCTGTCCGTCCGTACATCCATCCATCCATACATCCATACATCCGCCCGTCCATCCGTCCGTCTATCTATTTATCTATCTATCTATCTATCTATCTATCTATCTATCTATCCATCCATCCATCTTAGCAGTTCAGGTCAGGGACACTTGAGGTAATTCTCTACAGAATGTAGAAGAAACTAAACTGACACTGACCCACATGAAGATCTATTCATGTAACCTCATTTCTCTTTCATCTTCACTTTTGCTGATTACTCTTTGAACCAAACTAGTTCCTTCTCATCATTAGCTTATCTTGCTATATCTCAGAGAGCTGTTTCAAATAAAGCCAATTAGATTTAAAAAGCTGTTTGGCTTGTAGATGTGTGGTGGATGTGAAAGTGCTAAAACAAATTGTAGTACTTTTTATAACAAGTTTAAAAGTGTTACCTGTTTTCCATCCATCGCCAATCGCATCTCTTTGAACGTAGCTTGAAACTCCCCAATGAAATCGTGCTTTCCGTTTGAGTCCCAGTCCCAAACGGTACACTGGATGTCAAGGGAAGAACACAACAAGAAAAAAAATGAACAAAGGCAAACAACACATATTAATAAGGCATCTAAAGCCCCATATCACAATCTTAAACCTTGAAATCGATTTCATTTCATTCCAGATATTAAATTAAATACAAAAATATCACTAAAACCTATGTGGTATGTGTTGGTCCAGTTGTACTTGCGTGATTCAACCTCTCTTAAACTTCTGCTTTTTACCATTTCATTTTTTCATCACATTATATTTCTATTCTCGTCACACTCCCCATCCCCCTCACATAGATAAATATATCTATACATTTCTAATTTGGATACCATTTTTTTCAGCATTCCTCTGGAGCATACATAAAAGATATTCTGAGGGATGGAGACACCATACCCTTGTTGAACCCACTCTGTAGTAGCCTACATACGGTCCACAGAGAGTGCTGAACACCAGAAATGTCTGGAATCCGAACACACAGCATACAGAACTCGAGCAGACTCACCATCACTGTGCCCCATGCATCCATGCATTAAACATAAAGTGACATGGCAAATTAATTAAAGTTTGATGGTTTCCTGCAATTTCTAGGGCAACAAGGGGCTGACTTATATAATGTTGCCTTAAAAGATGAAACCAGAACATAGTGTGGGTGCATTCACACTGGTCTTAGCTTGAGCAATTTTGTTGCCACATTATCATACTTTTATGATGCAAGACGGAAAGGAGCTATATGCAGAATTCAGAAACCCTTTTTATTGGCGACACTGGAGGCCGTTAAGAGAACTACAGCAAGCAACTAGCTCGAGGTTGGACTTGTGCACACGTAACATAAAAGAGACTGAAAGTGATGCAATGCCCCAATATATTTACAGCGAAATTCTTTTTCACATAAAAATAAGTCTACAGGCTTTCATAGACAAGTTAGGAAGTCAGGGGAGGTCTTGTTTTTTAAGTTTCATTACAAGCTGTTCACACATTGGCAAAAAAAAGCGATTATTGCATGAAAATTTTTACATATAGCTCCTTTAACGGATATTTTTTTCCCAGCATATGCCAAGTCAACTATAACTATGCCAGCTTGACACAGCAACATTGGCACAACTAAAGAAGATAGTCTGAGGCAGGATGGACCAATGATCAACCAATGGAAGACAAAGTGTTTCTGATATTTGTTTGGAAACAAAAAAAAAACAAACAAAAAAAAAAAAATATATATATATATATATATTGCAATTCTGTTTGGTGTCATTATAGTGGCAGTAAATTACACACTTCAGCTTAAAAGAAAATAAAAAAATCATCAAAATTATCAAAAAAGAACTTCATTCCTAAACCATTGATGTTGACTAATGAATTTTGATGTTATAACATGCTGTATTTGTATGAATTTCAAAATGCAAACATCAAAGAGTATACTTCATAATACTGTAATTTGCACAATATTTAGGGGACAAAACTAAACTGTAAAAATAAGCAGAAAGGTATAAGAGGACACAACTAATGGTAAAACATTTCAGGTGTGATATTCACATTATATTCATAAATAACTATATGCTAAGTTTTGAAATAAATGCAAAATGTGTTATTTTCAGTCAAAATATGTTATTACAATTTAAAATAACTGTTTTCTGTTTTACTAAATTAAATAATTACCAAGTATCCCTGTGATGACAAGGATGAATTTTCAGCAGATTTATTCAGTCCTCAGTGTCACATGATCCTGATTTGGTGTTCAAGAAAGATTTCTTATTAAAATGTTTTCATTGTCAAAAACAGTTGAGCTGCTTTAGATTTTTGTGGAAACTGCAATACATTAAGTAATTTTTTCACGATATTTTGAATGGAAATTTCAAAAGAACAGCATTTAATTGAAATAGAAATCTTTTGTAACATCATAAATGTCTTTACTGTGACTACTTTATACAGCAAGTATACTTTACTGTGAATACTTGCTGTATAAAGGTCTTACTGCCTCTTAAAACCCTTATAGTACCGCTTGTTAAGAAAACGACAACTAATTCACAACAATTCAAGATACAGCTGCTGTCCTTAAAAGGAGACTTGTGTCATGGTTTGCTGACATTTTATTTTTACTGGATCTCTGAACCACATTAAGAACCAAACAACTCATGTACCAACAGCCATGTTAAGCACCCGGTAGAAAGACTGAGAGTTTAATGTTCATGAGAGAGTCTGGTTTATCATTTTAACTGACTGTTCCTCTGTTAGAAGGAGAATGCGATGTCAGTGTGCACAACAAGAAAAATGAAATCAAAATGCTTAATATTTCATTGGCGCACAACAAATAGGCTCCACTGGAGTCATAATGAGTCCTGTCGAATATCGGAGGGATTCAATCAATCACAGCCATTACGAGTTAACCACACATGGCTCGATCACGGCACTCCTTAAGTGTTCAGTAGGTTCTAAAAGGAAGGCATGTTTCCCACACTGAGCGTTGTTGCTCTGAGTGGTGAGACAGCAGCGCTCTAATGGACTCCTAAAGGGCAGGTCTGTGAATGGGATGAGCTCCAGATGTGAGTGGTGTGATTCTGCAGATGGCATGGAGGATGGCTGGCACTAAATGAGCCTGAGCCGTTTGCTGTATTAAGGTCTGTGTTCTGTTAAGTCATAAGAGGGCAGAAGGGACACCACAAGCAGCCATATGCTGATGCACTATATGAGCAGAAAGAGAGGCACACAGGTGCCCTTAAGAGATGTTTATGGAGGGAGCAAAGCATCTTGTTGTTAAATGGACTCAGTTCATTGAGTACACAGACTCCAAGATCCCAGTGTAACACTGCGCTTTAAAGTACACTACCAATACCATTTTGTTTTGTTTTGATCGATTTAATGCATCCTTAATGAGTATAAGTATTATTCTACAAGGATTCATTAAATAGATCAGAAGAGACAGGGAAGACTTTTACATTGCTAAAAAAATATATTTCAAATAAATGATTTTGAACTTTCTATTCATAAAAGGATCCTGAAAAAAAATTTGTTATAATTACTGTTTTCAACTGTCATAATAAGAAATGTTTCTTGAGTACCAAATCAGCATATCAGAATGATTTCTAAAGAGTCATAAAGTAAAAAATAAAAATATAATCTTACAGAACCCAACTTTTGACTATATCTAAAAATCTAGCAGATCATATGTTTTTACTATTGACAAATTAATCAATTAATCAACTATAGGAATAATCTAGAAATGTTTGCTACTTGAGCAGTGAGGATAAACATGGTTTGTGCTGATAAAAATGTTTTGTGAATTATTGAATTTTAAGAACATAAGAACCTTAAAAATTCAAGAGACATTTTAAACAAAAAACGTATAGCCTATATTTATATATTAATTGAATAAAATACATAGACGAATATTAACATTTCTACAATGTAAAAATGTAGACAAATTGCACGTTTGAACATCATTACAGCATTCATATAAAAAAATAGCAAAAAATATTACAATTATTGTATTAATAGTATCTATAGTAGGCCCATTTGATTATATATCATGATTATAATATTTTAACAGAAGATACTTTAATTCAGATTCCTGCGGGAATTTACTACTTTTAATATTAAATTATTGCGCTTGAACACATTGTTTAGCTCAAACTTTCCCTGAGTAATTCCTTTCCCAATTAAATCAAGCAGTCTTTGATGAATATCGAACGAATAAATGAAGCAAGAGAAGGCCAGAGACCAGAAAGAGGAAGGCAAATTAGGGAATGTAAATATTTAAGTAAAACACATGGGAAATCCTAGTGAATCATTGCTGAAACAAGTGCTCACCAAGCCTAATAATCCTGAGCCAGTGTAATCAGGCCATGTGACCGATGAGAGTTCCTGCCCCAGATATCTGATCTCAACAACACACACGGTGGTCCAGCAACACATGAATTTTTAAATTAGTATGAAAATCTGTCAGCGTATAAATGCAACCTCACCAAGCTTGTTTAGCGCTGCCCAAGAAGTCTACCAGTAAAACCGTCAATTCTAGATAAGACCACCTTTTTTTGCATTTCATATCTGACATTTAAAGCGACAACAAGAGATTTTTTTCTCTTATTCCGTGGATATCTCCAATTTTCAGCACTGTTTTTCTGCTACCACAATGCGCGTGCAACTGCAGTGACATAACTTTGACGTCTGCTCCTAAATGGTCTATAGCTTAATTCTATTCTCTCCAAATAATGGTAAAATCTCCAAGAGATAGTTACCCCAAAAATGAAAATTCTGTCATCATTTACTCACCCTCAAGTTGTTCCAAACCTGTGAATTTCTTTCTTTCTGCTGAACACAAAAGAAGATATTTTAAAGAATGTCGGTAACCAAACAATTAATGGGCCCCAGTGACTTCATTAGTATTTTTTTTCTCCATACAATGGAAGTCAATGGGGCTGTCAACTGTTTGGATACCCATATTCATCAAAATATCTTTTTTTGTGTTCTGCAGCAGAAATAAATTCATACAGGTTTGGAACAACTTAAGGGTGAGTAAATGATGAAAGAACTTTCATTTTTGGGTGAACTATCCCTTTAAACTAAATATCGGTGCCCTAAAACAAAAACAAAAAGTACTATGGCTGTCAATCTATTTAAGTATTTGCGCATGATTAATTTCACATTTTATCTAGTCATGTTGATTCCATAAATTCCTTTTTAAGGCAAAAATATATATATTATTTACAGTTGTTGGGTGGATCAGACTGTGAGGATAACATAAAGCAGAATATATGAATATATATAGCAAAATACATGAAGGCAGACTGACAGATCTTCAGACAGATCTCACTTGCACACAAAAAACAGATTCTATGTTTCTGAAGCCACATCAAAATGCACCAGAAATCTAAACATTGAAATGTATTACCTAAAACAACTTTTCCCAAAGTGCTGAAGTGCCTTTCAACTGAAGTGTAGTAGAGTTATTGATGGGTAAAAAGCAGAGCAGCTACATCAAATTACAAACACAATACATGTACTTCTAAACTTCTTACAAGCTGCTGTCTGCAAGGAATATAAATTGCAAATGCTAATGTAAATGTAAAACTAAATTAAAATGGACCCATATATTTATTTGTTAGTTTCAGTCAAATATACATGATCACACATTCATCTCCTACAGTGTTGATAAATCATAATTTACCTTCAGTATTCTGTCATGGTCTCCACTACAGAGCGAGTTAAGGGATGTCTTGAAGGTCTTCCACATGGGGTTGAGGTTATTCATGATGGTCTGTGTGAAGAAATGGGAAAAAACAATTCAGCGTTGGTGAAGCACTATCACAGGGAGATCTTCAAGAGAAACTGTTATCCTACCTCTGTTCTGTGCACTAACTGCTGAGTGTTGTCATCATTTACCCTGTAGATCTCTAAAAACGGATCTGACTTGCTGAAAAAATCCTGAGGGAAGAACAGAAGCACAGAGATCAGCTGATAGCATCACAAACATGACCCATAATGTGATTCTGGAGAGAATTTTAGAGGTTACACTTTATTTCAATAGTCCACATCAGATATTTTACTAACTTTGCAACCACATGTCTACAAACTCTCATTAATTTGCAACTACATATCAACTAACTCACAGAGTATTAGTGGACTGTTAGGTTAGGGTTAGGGTTAGAAGTTGACATGTACTTGCAAAGTTACTTATAGTCAGTAGAATGTCTGTCAAAATAAAGTTCTCTTTCATAGGTTCACTCAACGCTGCGGAAAGCGCAGTGGGATATCCTCTGGATGTGCCGATTGCCTGAAGCCCTATAGAATCATGCCAATTCATTGGCTGATGGCGCTCGCGCAAGCTGGCTCCGCCCCGACGCTCTTACGTCGTAGCATGACGAACGCGCGCGTGCCATCCTCTCAGATTTCTCTGCCTTCACGAAGCGGTCACATCTTTCCCTTCGTTCGGTTTTTCTGAGCCCGAATTTTTCTAATTCAACTACAGCTTTCGTCTCAACACTTCAGCGACTGGCATAAGTGGAACTCTGTTCTCCTTACAGTGAAGTGTCATGGATTATCGACGCTGTTCTCCGCCATGCGTTCGTTTAATTTCGAACGACGACCCTCACAGTAAGTGTGTTAAATGTATGGGTTTTTCGCATGCGCGTGAGGCTGTATTAGGATTGTCAAAATGTAAATTTTGTGACAATCTCCTTCTCAAAACCCTCCGCTCTAGACTCGCGGTTTTTGAGAAGGAGTCATTCGTTTCCCCCCGTCGCGCTCCCGAGACCGCTGAGGCCTCTCGTGGATCCGCGGCCTGGGGCTCGGGTGTTGAGCTCGAGGATATTGAGTACGAGCAGACGGGCCTCGCCCTTTCTCTCCCTCCCTCCCCCGGGCACGCAAGTGGCGCGGTTGAATTCGCGCATGATTATTTATGCCCCAGCCCGGGAGGCCGCGAATGGATGACGTGATTTAAACTGCAGCTTCCGAATCCGAGGATTTCGGGCCTGCTTTGACTGATGACGTTATCCCGCCTAGCGGCCAGGACGCGCGGCCTACTCCGGCCTACACTGAGCTTATTGACGTGCTTTCGCGCGCTACAGAGAAGCTCTCTATAGACTGGCCTGTTGAGCCCCGCGAGTCTCAATCGTCCAAACTCGACGAGAGATTCCTTAGTGGCCCTAATTCTAGGCCAGAGCGAAGAAAGATGCCCTTTTTCAGCGATCTGCATCACGAGATCTCCAGATCCTGGAAGCAGCCTTTCTCCGCACGCCTAACTAATGCGGCAGCCGCTGACTTCACCAACCTTGTGGGTTTTGTGGAGCAGGGTTATTCCGTTATTCCAGCGGTCGAGGACACGCTGGCTAACCACCTCGCCCCGTCGTCTGCACCGTCCTGGAAGTCGCGTCCCCTCTTTCCTTCCAAGGCTTGTAGGACTACTTCCTCCCTTATTGGGAAGTCTTACATGGCGGCTGGTCAAGCAGGCATGGCCCTGCATACCATGGCCATCCTTCAAGCCTACCAAGCGGACGTCCTTAAGGACATGGACGAAGGAGAGGGACTGACGCCCGAAGCTGTCAAAGAGCTTCGCAAAGCCACAGATCTGGCCCTAAGAGCCACCAAACACACTGCTCGGGCTGTAGGTCGCTCTATGGCGGGCTCGGTTGCCGCAGAGCGCCACCTCTGGTTGAATCTCACGGAGATCCGAGAAAAGGATAAGACTTTTCTTCTGGACGCCCCTATCTCCCACTCAGGTCTTTTCGGGGAAGCGGTCAACACGGTGGTTGAGAAGTTCCGTGCCGCTAAGTCTCAGTCGGCCGCGCTCAGGCAGTTTATGCCCAGGAGATCTAGAGAGCCAAGAGACTCCAACCCTCCCCCTTCTCAGACCCGAGAACGCTCTGCTCATAGGGTTGAATTCCCTACTAGAAGGAATGACCCGGCTCATCCCCCACCAACTACGGTCTGGGGAGCCCGAGGTCGTCCGTTTCCCCTCCAGCGCCCTCACAAGCGCCTTCAGCTGAAGCGGTCCAACAAATCGGCCGCTCCAGCCTCCTCGAGCCGTTCCTGACCCGCAGGTCAGAAGGAGGAGAGCCGCACCAGATCTACGAGGTTGGGACAGACCGCGCAAGCGTTTCTGCCCTCCTCCAACCGGCTCTCCTCCTCCAACCCTGTCACCTTCGCCACCCAGTGTGTTTCGAAGTGCAGGTCCTGTTTCACTCTCTTCACCCAGTCCGGAGCAGGAGGAAGGAGACGCGTCTTGCTTTCTCCCCTCGCTCCCGGCGCACGTTATACCCGCCAATCGCTTCCTCGGAGGCACAGTTCGTTTTCCTCTGAAGCAGGCGGACCCAGTTACTTCTATCCAGGTGGTGGTACCCCCCAGTACGTGTCAGGAAGCCATGCGCTCTCCACCACGGTCAACCACGCCTCCCCATGGACAGCGCGACACCCTATCTCAGGTATGTCCCCTGCACTGCAACACTCCTCTCCCTCTATCACATTTCGTTCAAGAATGGGAGTGTTTACCAGGGGTATCGCCTTGGATCCTTCGCACAGTTTGGCTCGGCTACACGCTTCAGTTTTGTCGCAACCCCCCCTGCTTCCTACTGTAGTCGACAGCGCCGCTCAGGCTTCTGTACTACAGCAGGAGAGTTCATCCCTTCTGCTGAGGGGGGCGATAGAAGAGATTCCTTCGGGGGAAGTCGAACAGGGCTTCTACAGCCGTTACTTCCTGGTCCCGAAGAAGGGAGGCGGCCTGCGGCCGATACTAGATCTTTGCCGGTTGACCTTCTCTCTTTACAAAGGGAAATTCAAAATGTTGACGCTGAAGGCCATCATATCTCATATCCGGCTGGGGCACTGGTTCGTGACAGTAGACCTCAAGGATGCTTATTTCCACATCCAGGTCGTACGGCGACACATGAAGTTTCTCAGGTTCGCCTTTGGAGAGAAAGCGTACCAGTACAGGGTCCTCCCCTTTGGCCTCGCTCTAGCGCCAAGGACGTTCACAAAGTGTATGGATGCTGCTCTGGCCCCGTTGCGGCTCCAGGGCATCCATATACTCAACTACCTGGACGATTGGCTCCTTTTAGCCCACTCCAGAGAGTTGGTGACTCACCACAGGGACATTGTCCTCCGTCATATTCAGTCTCTTGGTATGAGGTTGAATACGGAGAAGAGCGTTCTTACTCCAGCTCAGAGCACGGTTTTCTTGGGGGTACACATGGACTCCGTTCTTATGCAGGCCCGTTTGGCTCCTGCACGGATTTCCAGTCTGGAGACATGTCTGTCCCGCTTTGCACTAGGCCAGCATGTTTCCGTGAGCACCTGCCGCAGACTTCTGGGCCTTATGGCCGCGGCCTCCCCTGTGCTACCTCTAGGGCTACTCCACATGAGACCTTTTCTGTGGTGGATGAAGCTCTCAGGGGCTCGGCCCACGGGGACAGCCCTTCGCCTATTGAAGGTGTCGCGCAGTTGCTTTCGCGCCCTGTCAATCTGGCGGGACCCCCTCTTCCTTCAGAAAGAAGTCGGTATGGGTGCGGTATTCCGTCGTCAAATGGTTACGACGGATGCCTCTCTGACCGGCTGGGGAGCGGTTTTCGAGGGCAGGCCAGCGTGTGGGGTTTGGACTGGCGAGACCCTCTCGTGGCACATAAACAGCTTGGAGCTGAGGGCTGTCTTCCTGGCTCTTTGCCACTTTCTCTCTTTCCTCGAAGGGCACCATGTCATTGTCAGAACGGACAATATGGCAGTAGTGTCCCATGTAAACAGACAGGGGGGTTCACGTTCGCGCACCCTAGACAGGCATGCGCGTCACCTTCTTCTGTGGTCCCAGGACAAGTTCCTCTCTCTGAGAGCAGTTCATGTCCCAGGGATTCTGAACCTCGCAGCAGATTTCCTGTCGAGGCAGAAGCTCAGGTCTGGGGAATGTATGTTGAACCGCCAGACGGTGGCCCTGATCTGGGAGAGGTTCGGAAAAGCGGAAGTAGACCTCTTTGCATCTCAGGAGTCGTCCCAATGCCCGCTTTGGTTCTCCCTGAGCCCTCCAGCTCCGTTGGGGATAGATGCATTCCCCCACCCTTGGCCGATGCAGAAACTCTATGCCTTCCCGCCCATCAAGCTGATCCAGGCGGTTCTGTCCAGAGTGTATCCTCCCCCTGGGAGATCCCGGTCAGGGAGGACCTGCTTTCCCAGCTTCAGGGCAGGATATGGCATCCTCGCCCCGACATTTGGAAGCTGTACGTTTGGCCTATCAGAGGCCGTTAACTTTAAGCTTTGATCTCCAAACCGACGTTCAGGAGACCATTGCGAGTGCTAGAGCCCCTTCTACGAGGAGGCTGTATTCCTCCAAGTGGAGGGTATTCGAGGCATGGTGTTTAGCACATGATAGGGACCCAGTTGGCTGCCCAGTAGGCTCAGTGCTGGAATTCCTGCAGGAAAAGTTTGCTTCCGGAGCGGCTGCTACCACTCTCAGAGTATATGTCGCAGCTATTGCCGCTCATAGAGAATCAGATGAGATTCCCTTGGGGAAACTGAGGTTAGTTTCGGCCTTCATGCGTGGGGTTAGGCGCCTGAAACCGGCTCGCCCCCCTGGTGTTCCCTCGTGGGACCTGTCAGTCGTCCTGGAGGGTTTGACAGAGGCTCCCTTCGAGCCCTTGGAGTCAGCCCCTGAGCGGATTCTGACTCTTAAGGTTGCTCTTTTGTTGGCTTTATCTTCACTAAAGCGGATGGGGGATTTGCAGGCTCTCTCTATTAGTGAGTCATGCTTGGACTTCGCTCCTGGCCTGGTTAGGGTTACCTTGAGGCCAAGGTCGGGGTATGTACCCAAGGTTCTTTCCACGGCGTTCCGCTCTCAGGTTGTTAACCTTAACGCTTTCCACCCTCCTCCTTTTGCCTCTGAGGAAGAAAGGAAACTTAACCTGCTCTGCCCGGTCCGTTCTTTGAAGTTGTATGTAGATCGCTCAGGCGGTTGGAGGAAATCTAACCAGCTCTTGGTGTGTTTTGGTGCTGGCCGCCGCGGGCTTGCGGCATCAAAGCAGAGGATTTCCCACTGGGTAACGGATGCTATTTCGCTGGCTTACGAGGTGCGTGGTTTGCCTTCACCTCTTAGCATCAGAGCACATTCCACCAGAAGTGTGGCTTCCTCTCAAGCTCTTTTTAGAGGGGCCCTCTTGGAAGACATTTGTGTGGCGGCAGGTTGGTCCTCTCCGCACACCTTTGTGAGGTTCTATAATTTAGATCTTGACATGACTCCAGGTTCCCAGGTTCTATCTGCTTGAACCGGTCATGGTTATTATTATTTGGTCTGTTACCAGTTATGGCAGCGCTTAAGCTTGGCGAGTTTGGTATTTCGTTCCCACTGCGCTTTCCGCAGCGTTGAGTGAACCTATGAAAGAGAACGTCTCTGGTTACTTGCGTAACCTATGTTCTCTGAATAGGGAACGAGACGCTGCGTTCGCTGCCAAGCTCCTCGCGCTGCCGACAGTTCTTCTTTTCGGCAGAGAAATCTGAGGAGAGGATGGCGCGCGCGAGCGTTCGTCATGCTACGACGTAAGAGCGTCGGGGCGGAGCCAGCTTGCGCGAGCGCCATCAGCCAATGAATTGGCGTGATTCTATAGGGCTTCAGGCAATCGGCACATCCAGAGGATATCCCACTGCGCTTTCCGCAGCGTCTCATTCCCTATTCAGAGAACATAGGTTACGCAAGTAACCAGAGACGTTTTAGCATATATTAAGCAGAGACTCTTATGATTGATAGTTAACATGTAGTTGCAAAGTTACTTATAGTTAGTAGCGTGTCTAAAGTGAACTATCAAAACAAAGTGTTACCGGTTTATATTCCATAAGACAGTATGTGTTATGCATCTAATATGCATTTATGTGACCCAGCAGCATCGTCACTACTTGAAACATCGGTTTTCAGCAACTCACTGTCTTTATAACATCAGTTTACTCACTGTGTTAGCAATACTATAGACAGACACACCACTGCTCTTCCCTGGGATTGCACCTGCTCTAAATTCTGCCTGGCACTGTCAGTGAGGACTAATTGTGTCCTTGCTGGTGACTTTTTCTGAGCATGTCTCTGTGCCACCTCTGTCCCCATCCCATGTCTGCTGCTATCTGTCTGATAGGGGTCTTTCACCCGCTGGGAGCCAAATATTGAGGGGATGGATGTTGCATTAATAGCACCATCATAAATGCAATCAAATTTGTCCCGTTACCAAGTTTATTTATTTTTAAATATTTGTCAAAACAAATCCCTTTTATTATTTAAAATGTAATAATGTTGCCTCTGCCACGTAAAAAGCATTTCGTTATTAAATATGTCTGAATGATGACATTATTCCTTACATAAAATATAATCAAAATCAAATGGCCTACAGTTTATTAACTGGAGAATAATTGTGTGTACAAGTAAATAAAATGAAATAAATGAAAGTAAATAAATAGTATAGGTAAGACTTTGCAATAAGGTTTCAGCATTAATTAATCTTAGCTAATGTTGATCTCAGCATGCACTAACACATTTTATATATTAAAAGTTCTATTTGTTATGCACTGTGAACTAACATGAACAGAAATATAAATACATATGCACTGAAGTTGGTAACTGTGGGTATTAAAACACATTGTAAACAATTAGAGGGACATATTACCTAGACCACAAATATTTCCCTTTTTTAAACTATTTTCAGCACTTGAAAAGTTAGCCTACATAACATTAAATGTGCATATATGATATATGCATGTATATCTCCCTAATTCTGTATAAATCTTAAACTTAAAAACTGCTGACAATAAGAAACTACAGTAGCATGCATGTATTTAAGTTTCCTACAGTTGCAGACTTTCCTCAGCTAAAATAGTCACTTTTCACTTTTTCTCAGAGGACAGGGGGTAGGTATGCTGAATGATCAAAACTGCACTGAATTACCAGGAGAAATCTTCAGGACTTTCAGATCTTTCAGAGCAACTTTAACACATAAAAAGAGCAGAACGCACAAAAGAGTCAAAACAGACCACTCACAGCTTAACGTTCAAAGATGTTGTCTACAACAGTAGTGTTCTCCTAAATCCTTATAGTCATTCAGTCAAAGTTAAAGACGGGGGAATGAAATAGCAACTATCAAAAGTTTTCACAGAATCTTGACAGCCTGGGTCTCTGATCTCTCCACCAGTCTAGAAGCTTAATTAGAGTTTTAATAACTCAGATGCAGAGGATATGATTTTCACTGAAGGATTATGACTAAGGAGAAGAAAAGGCCTCCTAAATGAAAAGTGATTTAAAGAAGGCTTTCCTGTTCTATTGTAGCAGGGTGAAGTGTACCCTCATTGTTCATTGGCGAGTGTTGCACAAAAAAAATCAGTGCTGGGGTTTCATAATATAAAAAGGGAGGGGTTGGGTTACCTGGGATGTGTTAGAATTCATACAGCCCCTTTACGGTAGTTCTACATTGAATGAGATAGTGTTTGGTGTGGCGTCTCTGTGCATAGGCTGCCCTAGGTTTTCAGGTTGGTATTTCTGTTTTAAGAGGGATTCTCGTCAATTAAATGGTTTATTTATTTTTTAGAGTTTCTATGTGTAGTTTTTTGATGAACGAATAGCTGCACGTTGATATGGTGAGCGACCATGCATATTACCGTGTTGTGAACAACTCTTGGTATGTACGATAGTCGTTCCCTTTCAGTCGAGAACGTCAGACGTAGTCGACGGTCGACTGAATTGGGAGATCGCTAGAGAGCCTGTCTTCTTCGAGTACTATTGAACGAGCCAATGTAATTGGCGTGCGTGATTCGCATCACACACTCCGCCCCCGCGGCGCGGGTATAAATACGGAAGTGGATGCACGCACTAGTTGCCTTTCGCTTCGGAGCCGATCGTTTGATGTCTCTGAGAGTGCTGTTGTCTACAACGAGCGAGTGTGTCGGTGTTCTTCAGGAAGACTCTCCCAGTGCTGGTGTTCTACAGCGCGAGTGCAGCGGTGATTGCGAGCTTTGAGCTCTCAACTGCTGTTTTAACAGCAACAAATTTCTAAATGTTTGTGTGTGTTGATGGCTGGTTAGAGGGCGGAAAAGTGAGTGCTTCACTGTTTCAGTTCTCTGTTCAGTGTTGCCGCGGTCATTCCCCTGTGTGCTCCGGCACTGGTGACAGTCCTATTTTCTGAAAGAGCAACACGGGTGCGTTTGCGTCTTTTTCAAGATGTCATTCCGCCCGTGCGTTTCTGGGTGCGGTCGTTCCCTGTCTCTCTCTGATGGTCACAACTGTTGTGTCACGTGTTTGGCCTTACAGCACGCTGAGACAGCTTTTGTGGACAGCTCATGTTTTCACTGTGGGAACATGACTGTCGCAGTGTTGAGGGCGAGACTCGCCTTCGTTCGCGGAGAGCGAGTCCCCATTACCATGCCCCACCCTCGGGTGCTGTGTGGGATGGGTGACCGGAGGATAGTGTTGGATGTCCCGCCCGGTAACCATTCCCTGTGGGCTCCTCACTCCTCCCTTCCACTGCAACCACTGGAGCCTCCTGTGTTGTCTGCTGGTCCATCTGTAATGGGTGGGCCAGCGATTTCACTCGGGGCTCCCCTGGAGGACAGGACGCCGATTGCAGCATCGGAGGGTGAGCTGACTTCTAGAGATGATGACTCGGCTGCATTGTCTCCCTCCGGGAGTTCAATGTTGCCCGAGCCGGATCCAGAATTATCAGCTATGCTGAAACGGGCCGCCGAGGCTGCCGGGCTCGAGTGGAACCTCCACCGTGTCCCGTTCAGTCTCGGTTGGAATCTGGAGTTTGGTATCTTGGGGCGGGCCGCGCTGGTTCTCAGCTCGCCGCCCCAGTGCCTTTCTTTCCCGAAATGCATGGAGAGCTTATCAGGTGGTGAACAGCATCTTTCTCTGCCAGAAACTGCCTGAATAGCTTTCCCCCCCTCATTACCCTTGATGGAGGAACGGTGAAGGGTTGCGAGGTGTCCCTCCATTGGAGCGGTCTGTCGACACAGGTGCACCTGTGTCCGGCGGCCGCTGCCTTTTGGGGGGATCCTCGTCTCCCCCCTAAGGCCTGTGAGTTTCGTCTGTTCCGACGGGCAGAGCTTACAAAGCCTGTGGGCAAGCCCCTTCCTCTTGCGTGCCATGGCGTTGCTGCAGGCTAGGGTAGTTGCTGCACAAGGGTAATCCAGACCGTGCGCTCATAGGTGAGCACCGCACTGCATCCGACCTCACCCTCCGGGGTGCGGGTGTCGTAGCGTGCGTGATCGGTCTGGCGATGTCCACCTTCGTGGTCCAGTAGCGCCTTCGTTGGCTCAGCCTGGTCGGTATGGCGGATGCGGACAAGGTTCGGTTCCTGGTCTCCCCAATTTCACAGGTTGGGCTGGTCGGCGACGCGGTGGAGAACTGCATCAAACAGTTCTCTGCCGCTCAAGCGCAGACGGAGGTCATCCGGCACATCCTGCCCCGGTGGCCAGCTGCTGCCTCCACCCGCCGCCGGTGGCAGCTCCTCCGCCTGCTCGTCGCCGTGGGTGTTCTCCGGCCGCCGCTCCTGCTGGCCCTCCGCAGCAGCCTCCACCCAGGCCTCAGCATGGAGCCGGCCGCAGTAGAGACGCCCAGCCCGCTCCAGGCGCTGCCAAGCCAGGTGGCAAGCGACAGCGAAAGCATTCCGGAGCGGGCCGCCCAGATATGGATGAGATGCTCTTGGAGTGGCACGATCACTCCCTCCCCCCGGGTGAGGGCCGGGTGGAGCCTTTGTTTGTGTGTGTGTCTGTTCCGCCGCTGGCTCCCTAAAAAAAAAAAAAAAAAAAATAAGCGGAGCAAGCGGTACCCACACTTCAAAGAGAGAGCAATTTCATCTGTTCCTGGGTCCCCGAGAGGGCCAGTCTGGCGGGTGTGACCCTGTATAGCCTTACACCCCTCAGCTCCCCCTTGGTCGCCAGCAGGCAGCTTGGTGCGTTCGAGGACCCGGTCATCCGCCTTCTCACGCGCCCCCTGCCGCTTGTGGAGACAGGTAAGTGTTGCACAGCACACTTACACCACTCTCTCTACTTTGCTGCCCCACCTCAGGCTCGGCTACCCCGCTCAAGTCAGTGATAGTCATCACATTAGGTGTTGAGCAGACGTGCTCCTGAAAATTCAGTGATATTCATCACACCGAGTGTTAAGCAGTGCTCCTGACTTGTGCGTGCTTAACTTATCCTGCTGGCGAAGGATTTGATATAGCCGCTCCTCCAGCCGGTACGAAGGCCAGTTGTAAACTCGTTCTTCGTGCTACTAGGGGGTGGGTCGTGACCTTCTTGGCCCAAGATTGGTCTGCAGCTTTGACCTGAAAGACATGTGCTTCAGATCTCTACCTCCCGCACCGCAGGCCATCCTGTGTGTTGCGTCTAAGGGTGGAGTATCAGTACAGTGTCCTTCCCCTCGAGTGCTCCAGAGCCCGTTGGGTCTTCAGGTCAACTGGAAGAGAGTAATCTCGCCCACGGGCTGAGTATCTCTTTTCTAGTTTTGGAGAGGTACTCGGTCCAACATGTCTCTCCAATGAGAATGTGTTCAGCTGGTGTTGAAGTGAGAAAGGGTCCCACTGAAAGAACTTTCAGAGGCTCCTGGGGTATATGGTAGTCGCAGCCTTTGGCTCCCTCCATATGTGACCGCTTCAGCGCTAGCTTCACGATCGAGTCCCGAGGTGACCGTGGCAGAGCAGCTCACCCTGTGTGACTATAGTTCATCCCGGTCTGCTGCCAAACCCTCTTCAACAGAGGGGCCATGTACAAAGGGCGTGTTTTAACGGGGGCCTGGGCGTCCCCCGACTACACGGGCATTCGTGCCTCGAGTTGTTAGACATTGCGGGTGTCACAAACTCTCCCGTCACCTCCTCCTTGGAGTCAGACGCTTCTGAGGGCGCCTTGTTCCACTCCTCCCGCTTACTCAATCGTGCCGCCATCGAGCCTCACGACAGTTATAGCCAGGGCAAGTGGAGACTCCATCCCCTGGGTCCGCTGGGTCTTGACCATTCCGGGGCCGCTCAATTGCCCCCCCGGTTTTATTTTTCCGCCAGTGTTTGGGTAAACCGAGCGGACTACCCTTGGACAAACACTGGGTCTCAGCTGCCCCGGGGGCCCGCAGAATACGTTTAACCCCAGTGAGCCTTCTAAGAAGTGACTGCGACTCAGGGTCGCCTTGCGCCTGCTCAAGTCAGTGAGATCATCACACTTCATGTTGAGCAGAGTGGCTCCTGAAACTCAGTGAAGTTCATCGCACTCAGGTGTTGAGCAGCAATGCTCCTGTAGCTCAGTGAGTCCATCACAGGTAGCTCAGTGAATTCATCACACGCAGTGCTGAGCAGAAATGCTCCTGGTGCTCAGTGAAGTTCCTCGCACTCAAGTGTTGAGCAGAAATGCTCCTGAAGCTCAGTGAGTTTATCACACTCAGGTGTTGAGCAGTAATGCTACTGAAGCTCAGTGAACTTGTCACACTCAAGTGCTGAGCAGAAATGCTCCTGTCGTTCAGTGAAATTCTTCGCACTCAAGTGTTGAGCAGAAATGCTCCTGAAGCTCAGTGAGTTTATCACACTCAGGTGTTGAGCAGGAATGCTCCTGAAGTTCAGTGAACTTGTCACACTCAAGTGCTGAGCAGAAATGCTCCTGTCGCTCAGTGAGGTTCTTCGTACTCAAGTGTTGAGCAGAAATGCTCCTGAAGCTCGGTGAGTTTATCACACTCAGGTGTTGAGCAGGAATGCTCCTGAAGCTCAGTGAACTTGTCACACCCAAGTGCTGAGCAGAAAATGCTCCTGAAGCCCAGTGATCTTCACATGTTGTGTTGAGCAATGCTCCTGTCTTTTGCGCCCGTCACTTGCACCTACGTGCCAAGTCAGGAGAGGAACAGGTCTTCATAGTTGCCCCTTATTGGCCCAACTAGACCTGGCTCCCATCAACAGCCTTCCTGACTTCCCCGGAAAACTCTTCGGGGGCGGGGCACGATGGCACACGCGTTCTTCCGCCGGGGATTCCGGGCGGTCTTACATCTGAACGCGGAGGTTCAGGTGGCTATCACAAGAATGTGTGATAGTTACCATCACTTCTGCAAGCACCCCCTAGAATGGGGTAGCGTGCTTACGCCTTTAGAAGTGGAACCTAGTCGTTGAGTGCGTCTTCTCTCCAGAGGAGATCCTGAAAGCTTTCGATCACTTCAGTGCTCTCTTTCCTGCAAAATGGGTTGCAGTAGGCTGTTTTCCTAAATCACCCTCAAAATGATGTTGCCTCGGTGTTTAAACGACGCTCATCGTGTTGCAGAAGTATGCAGAAGCACGTTCTGATCGTCAGGTTCCTGAGGAGCAAGGTCTTGTAAATCCTTGTGTACCTCTTTATCCTCTTGGGCCTTGTCCCTGGTGCGACTGCACTGCAGAGACCGCCCCTGAGCAACTGCAGGTAGTGAGTTAAAAATTCTGTTATATCAGTTCTCCTGCTCGCGTGGTCTCTACTAGAGGGTAGGGACTTGCTCGCTTTCGGTCAACGTATTGTGCCTGGAGTCTGGGCCGGCTAACTCTCACAAGCTGAGACCCCGGCTCGGATTGTGCCCAAGGTTCCTACCTCTCCTGTAATAGTAGCAGGTGGTGAGCCTGCAAGCGCTGCCCTGGAGGAGGCAGATCCAGCCCTGGCTTCTCTGTCCGTTCGCTTGGACGTGTACAGAATGCAAGTCATAGACCTCAGACCAGCTCTTCAAATATCTGTTGGAATTCAGCAGAGAGGGAAGGCTGTTTCCATGCAAAGTTGCACTTAGTGCTTGCCTTCATTTCGGCAAAGATCCGAGATGCAACATGTCCACTTAGGTGTTGAGCTCCTCTATGATGAGTGTAAAGTGCTCCGCCTGGGCGTTGACGATATACTTTGCTAAACAGATTCTAGAGTTGGGGGCTGGACGACACCTAGTTGAACCGCTGCTTCCCGTGGGCTCCCTTCTCATGAAGCCAGTTTCACCGTGAGCCCGGTTCAAGTGTCGGCTTGCTGCGCCATTCCCCTCCTATGGACTGGATACGTGCGCCTTTCTACTCCAGTTGAGTTCCCTTAAAATTGAACCCTGTTGAGTTCCTCCACACACCCCTCCGACGTCGGACGTGCGGAAACGTCTGGTGTTAGGCCTACCACTCGTAAGCAGTGTGGAACCTGTGTTAGGCTGGGTCCATATGTTGCGGTCCCTTCGGTGACCCCATATGTGTATTCTTCCACGATACGGCTCCCTGCGGTGAGCCCGTGTCTTCCCTCGGCAGAGTCTCTCTGCCGTCACTGTCCGGTGTGTCTCCCCCCGTCTTAGGCTGGAGCCACCCCAGTGACATTCCATATGTTAGACTGCCCGGTTTCCGTCCAGTTCATATGTGTATTCTCCACATTACCTCCCTCTGGGTTGGATGTGGCTTCCGCAGCGTCCCTTCCTTCCAACGTACGGGGAACGCTTTCCCAGTGGTCCTGTAGGAACAGCAGTGACTTCCCTGGCCTAAGCCCTGTCCTTCCCCGCCTTAAGTTTGCGGGGGCATCAGGAGGCTTTGGTTTAGGCACTGGAAGGTGGCAGCGTTAGTGGTGTGTTCAATGGGTGATCCCAATTCAGTCGACCGTCGACTACGTCTGACGTTCTCGACTGAAAGGGAACGTCCTGGTTGCGTATGCAACCCACCGTTCCCTGAAGGAGGGAACGGAGGACGTAGTCCCCTTGCCACTACCGCTGGACCACCGCTGACCCCGGGTTACTCTCGGCTCCTCAGCGAAAAGCAACTAGTGCGTGCATCCACTTCGTATTTATACCCGCGCCGCGGGGGCGGAGTGTGTGATGCGAATCACGCACGCCAATTACATTGGCTCGTTCAATAGTACTCGAAGAAGACAGGCTCTCTACCGATCTCCCAATTCAGTCGACCGTCGACTACGTCCTCCGTTCCCTCCTTCAGGGAACGGTGGGTTGCATACGCAACCAGGACGTTCTCATTTCTTTTTTGTCTTATGATTGTTTTCTGCTGTTTCATGTTCCACAGGTTGGTTGCACGTCTAAGGGTTTCATTGATTTATTATGGGGTGTAATGTATATCTACTGATGTAACGGCACTTCTGCCTTGCCTGGGTCTCATTTTCCCGGTGTAAGGGAGAGCGGGGCACAACCTAACACATTTTGGTTTTGGCTCAATTATTTAAAAATAATTAAGTTAGATTCATCTTTCTTTTTACACAAGCAACATACACATCTCTGCTACAAATGAACACTTAAAGTTTTTTTCTAGGACCTACCATTTTCGTACAGTTGCACTGAAAGTGACAGAAGTCTAAATGTTACAACTTACCCCATATGCGGGGTTAATTGTAACAGACAGAGGGGTTAATTGTAACACTTGTGTGAAACACATCATTCAGTACTATTGTATCTGTATAGTTTGATATTGTTTGTGCATCTGTATAGATAGATATCCATACATCCATCCCTAATCCAATCATCATTCTGTTATGGATCAATATCATGGATAGAGATATAGGAAAGGGCTGCACAGTTTTGCAATAAATAAATAAATAAAATCATCAAATATTGTAATTGCAATTAAATTACATTTGTGTGTGGCAGCTGCATGTAAAATTATTATTATTAATAATAATAACAGTAAAAATAATAAAAACGAGCTTAAAATAAAATTTTAAATGGTTTATTGCATTAAAAACAGGCTAAACAAGTGATCAATGCATAGTAAAATAAAAAATAAAAAATTCCAACATTGGTTGTTGAAAGTCCAACAAAGTTAAATATATAAATAAATACTCAAACCTGAAACGTTGTGTGGCTCCCGTTTTCATTTGATTATCATTGTACACTTGGCGGCTTAGTTGTAACACTGTGCTACAACTAACCCCGCTGTGTAAAAAATATTTTAAACCTAGCTAACAGTTGCTAGGAGTTGCTGACATGTTTCAAAACGGTGCTATGTTTTAGCCAACAAGACAGTGATTAATGTCAAATAAAGTTAGATGTGGTGACGTACACACCACACTCAGAAACCGAAAAAAAACTATGATGAAAAAATGTGATTGCATGGTGTCAAAACACTCTTTTACCAGTATCTTCACGAAATCGTATCAAAACTTTCCACAAATTCGTGGGAGAGCGTCTTCTGGCAGCAGGAGAAAAAGAGCAGAAACACACCCCGCTTGATCCTGACTATGTAAAAGGTCCGCGTTACATTTAACCCCGCGTAAGGTTGTGCCCCGCGCTCCCCTATTCCAGGTGTCGTAGTCGAGCGTGATTAAGAGTTTGGTGTCTCCCAATCATTTACCTGAAGGCCCTTTCACACTACCATTTGACGTCTTGTCAAGCAGCAGTACGAGACTCTCCGTGTGAAACTGAGACACTCCTGTGGATCATTTGTTATGCTTGTATTAATCCCTCTTCTTAATTGACAAGAGTTGATTGTGTCTCCTAAAGGAACAGTATACTCTTCTCTGTTACTCGCTCTCACTCTTTGCCTTTTTCTTTCTCAACTGTCTGAACGCATTTCCGAGAATGGGGACTTTTCAAGACTGAAGTTTGTTTTTAACAGCATCCCTGATCATTTTCGTCTGATCTCAACAGTTTGAGCAGCTCAATTCATATTCCTCTCACAATGCAATGCATGACTTTGCCAAAAGGCAAGGATGAAGGATGGGAGAGTTAAACTATATTTGACACGTGATAACAAACACAAGTCTTAATGCAAGAGAGCAGAAAACTGCTCAGCTGCAAAAACTTGGGATTAGAGAGACTGTGAGAAAAGGTTGAAAAAAAATTATGAGTGTCTTCGATGTAAAGGAAATGATCCACTACTATTCAAAAGTTTGGGGTTGATAAGATTTTTTATGCTTTTAAAAGAAATCTCTGCTCTCCAAGGCTACATTTGTTTGATCACAAGTACTATAGAACAGTAATATGGTGAAATATTTAATATATTTGAACATGTACTCCTGTGATGGACAAGCTGAATTTTCAGCATACATTGCTCTAGTCTTCAGTGTCACATCATCCTTCAGAAATCATTCTAATATGTAATCTAATAATATTTGGTTCTCAAGAAACATTTCTTCTTATTATCAATGTTGAAAACAGTTGTGTTGAAAAACATTTTTTCAGGATTTTTTTAATGACTAGAAAGTTATTTTATTTATTTATTTATATGTTTGAAACAGGAAAAGATTAAGGACAATCGGGCCTGGCTCAGTATAAACTGATTTTCAGCAGGTTCCTGCTCTGCAGAACATAAAACCACATACACAATAAAGCTTCACACACTAGACAGCTAGAGACAACAACAGACACACAAACCAAGATATTGGGCAACAGGAGGGGCTATAAAGCCGTCTCAATGGTCACAGATATACCTGTCCACTAAATGGCGAGCAAAAGTTATTTTAAACAGTCTTCTTGATGTTCTGATGGGCTGTGGGATCTCATTCCAGATTTTTGTGAGCACATAAAAAAAAGATCTCTGCCCATAACAGTTTCTAAAAGCCGGTTAAGGCAAAAGTCCATTTATAAATGATCTCGTAGTGCGCTCAGACCTTGAGCTAAGTTTCGGAACCAATTCGGTTAGAGCAGTTACAGTGTGTCCATTTGAGATTTGATGAAACAGGTTTATCCCATGGCTTATTTTATAGTTCTGAAATGTCAAGGCATTACACAAAGATAGTGCAGTACAGTGGTGAGTCCGGCCTGGGAGCCTGACATGGATCTTATGAGCTCTATTATAAAGTCTTATTACTGGTTCAATAATCTCATTTGTTGTTAGTGACCAAACAGGTAAACAATACGACAAAGTGGACAGAATGATGGCATGAAGATAGGTTTTTGAAACAGAAAACAACAAATATGGTCTAATTTTGCTAAAAACATATAACTTTTGATTTAACTTTATGGTTAGGGTTTGAACATGTTCTTGATAAATAAGATGGGAGTCAAGGTAGACTCCCAAATACTTATATGCTGATACAATTGAAAGCGTTTGAATAGAAAAAATGATAGGATTACATATGGATAGTTGTCTTCTAGATGAATAAAAATACATGCATAGTGTTTTCTTGACATTAAGTGTCAAATGATTATCTTGCAACCGGTTCTGTAAATGCTGCAGATGAAGTTTGTGATTGATTGTGTCAATATTAGAACCAGAAAGAAAAATAACTGTGTCATCAGCATACAGCAAAGAACTAGAAAAATTCAAAACACAGGGAAGATCATTAATATACATAAGGAAAAGTAAAGGACCTAAAATACTGCCCTGTGGAACTCCCATAGAACACACTCGTGGCTGTGATGTTACTGTGCCAATTCTTACAGTCTGAGATCTGTCACTTAAATATGAAGTAAACATATCTATTGCGGAAGATGACAAATTAAAAGAAAGAAGTTTGTTTAACAGAATTTGATGATTGACTGTATCGATAGCTTTCTGAAAATCTATGTATATAGCTCCAGTAATCTGACCCTTTTTTAGAGACGCACGTATTTGCTCCGTGAGAAGCAGCAAAGCCGACATAGTTGACCGCAAGGGTCGAAAGCCATGCTGGCAATCACTTGATTATATAATATTAGTTGATTATATAATTAGTTGATTATATAATATTTTTTCAAGCAATTAGGAAATTGTTGGAAGAATTGCAATTGGACGATAATTGGAAATATTAGTTGGATCACCAAATTTAAACATCGGGGTGATCTGGGCCGTTTTCCACATGGCAGGAAATACTGATTGTCTAATAAATCAATATTTGAAAAATAAGTTCAAAAGAACAGCATTTATTGGAAATTTAAATCTTTTGTAACATTATAAATTTAATGTACTGTACTGTCACTTTCGCATCCTTGCTAAATAAAAAATTGCACTGACCTCAAAACTCCGGGTTAAATGGACCTCAGAGAAATATTTATGATATGAACCCTTAAAAAGCATCATATGGCATCAAATCCTTGTTGTTATGGAAGATCATTTTATATTTTGAATAAACATATACACAGGAGATTTTCCTACCTTATCATCCAGCTTCCTCGCACTGAATGAGAGTTCAACATAATCGTTATTTCCTGTCAGCTCCTCAGCGGTGATCTGGAGAGATTGAGAATGATGAATTGTTTCCAGCAGAAGAGAAAACTGAATCAGAAGCTAACCATTTGTTTGACATTTGTTTTATAGATCTCGTTCCTCTCACCCACTGAGCCATCCATGTTCAACCGTTGCTACTGCGTTCTGTCAGCTTGTATTAAACAAAGCTCCTCTGGCTATTTTCTACAACCCGCCTTCAATACTGTTAAGGAAGCTTCTTGTGTACATTGAAAATGTGTTCTGTTTGCCTGGGTTCAATAGTGGCATTGATAATTCTAAGCACCTCTGTCATATAAAGTGCAAAGCTTTTAAAGGTTAGGCCATGAAACGCTTGCATAAGGCCATTTGCTGGTGTTGTGCACTGCTGGATGTTTGCATAAGTAGAGCGTGAGAGAGAGAGCAACCAGATAAATTTTGGATTTGGGAAAGTGCTCACCGTAATAGACGATTTCCCAACTGTGTTGCCCTGTTTAAGCAGGGCTTTGGTGAATTTTCTCTGGGAGATGATCTATTTGGAGAGAAATAAGATATTTTCAGCAGGTCGGAGGCTGCCTTGTTTTGATGCTGCTTTTAATGGACAGAACACACAGATAAAAACACAAATATGAGCAGAGAGCAGCACATAATAACACCTCAAGGAGAATTTGGCATGTAAGCTTAGTTCATAATTACACCAAGAAGTCTTATCCACTCCAGTTAAATGCTTCATTATTAGTTGTTAAATATTTATAAATAGGAGTGAGTGTTTTTGGTTTCATTCCCCTAGAAACTGTACGAGCGAGCGTCAACACCTCCCTCTCTCCCTTTATTAAACGCAGATCATTTCAACAATTATCCTCTCCTCTTCCCCCTCCAACCAAAACAGACTAAACTAAAACAAACAACCCAGCTCCCCGGAGAAAACCAGACCTAGAAAGTGGCTTTGATGCAAAAAGATAAACACATGAATATTGAACAAAATTAATATTGGCATCCGCTATACATATAAGCTTCTAGCTAATTCTTTACTGAGAAACTGCAAATCTAAACCATCTGGCAGAAGATCATGTGTCTGGTTTTCCATTTGCTCAAACTACAGATAAGAGAGTGGCATGGCCCATCTGGGCTGGCATTCCCTCCACACTGAGGCAGTTACAGACATCTCACGTTTCACAATTCAATCAGCCGTAAAATGTCCGGAAATGCTCTTAAAGGTTTTTGGTGTGATTATTTAATTAGAGGGCTTCATCTGATTTGGGCACAGTGCCGGCCCTACTCTTCCCTGACTGTGTCCAATCAATGATCACATAGAGATCCTGTTGCAAAAATGAGCATTGCCAAGTAAAACATGAAAAAACATTATTATTACACATAACATGCTTGAATTTCTATGCATATTGTGAGATGGAGATGGTTGCTCACTTGGCCCAGTGTGCACTCAACGGCTCCCAGGCAGTCTGCCTCTCTCATGCCATTATGACTGCTGCTGATGTCGTAGAGCTCGAAACGTAGTCGCTGAACCTCTTCGAAGTAAAAGTCCAGGGTAAAGACCTTAGAAAATGTGGGGTTTATACAACTCCGAATCACCTCCGTCCTGTCCACCTATAAACATAGCAGAAAACAAATACCTACTTGGATTATGTTCAGAATAGCACACTAACATACTACAACGCTACCATTTCTGCAGTAAGCACACAATGTGCAGGACATAAAATGTCTGTATTACGAAAAAGAAAGACCTATAATATTGCCCAAATTTACAGTATTGCACAGAATATTGGATCACACAATGCAATGCACTCAACCTTTCCAGTGTGACCCATGATCTAGAACAGTGGTTCTCAACCTTTTTGACCCCAAGGTCCATTGTCCACAATATTCAAAGGCGCCATGATTTTTCCCACTCGTTCGTTATTTACTGGATAAGGATTAAGGACAAAGATTTATTAAAGTATTTTTATTCAATTTCTAACATACTTTAAATCTTGACATAACTAGTATTTTTATTCAATTTCTAACATACTTTAAATCTTGACATAACTAGAATTTTTTATTTGGTTATTTTATTAATTTTTATATAAAAAAAACTTGTGAAACTGCTCTGACACTCAGAAATGCTGTGGTGACACAAACAAGATTTCGTAAAGAAACAGTGAAAACACAGCCTAGATATGAAATGACATCTGGCCTAGTTGTGGCCCACATTCCACATGGAATGACAGCGATGACTCAACATGAGTGTGGCTGGCAATAACATACATATCATGGCCTCATCTGGGCCAACTATGCCACAAATGGCTCAGTTGTGGCAGTAGCAAAGGTCACCTGGGCCGCACACAGCAAGCCACAACTCACACTAAAACCAGCTTAATGTGTGTGGGCCAGATACCACCCTAATGATATTTTCTGCTGCCAGAACTGTGCCATAATTGGCCCAGATTTTTTCTTCTTCTTCTTCTTCTTCTTCTTCCTCGTTCTCGTTCTCGTTCTCGTTCTCCTTCTCGTTCTCCTTCTCCTTCTCGTTCTCCTTCTCGTTCTCCTTCTCGTTCTCCTTCTCCTTCTCCTTCTCCTTCTCCTTCTCCTTCTCCTTCTCCTTCTCCTTCTCCTTCTCCTTCTCGTTCTCCTTCTCGTTCTCCTTCTCGTTCTCCTTCTCGTTCTCCTTCTCGTTCTCCTTCTCGTTCTCCTTCTCCTTCTCCTTCTCCTTCTCCTTCTCCTTCTCCTTCTCCTTCTCCTTCTCGTTCTCGTTCTCGTTCTCGTTCTCCTTCTCCTTCTCCTTCTCCTTCTCGTTCTCCTTCTCGTCTCCTTCTCGTTCTCCTTCTCGTTCTCCTTCTCGTTCTCCTTCTCGTTCTCCTCTCTCGTTCTCCTCTCTCGTTCTCGTTCTCGTTCTCCTTCTCGTTCTCCTTCTCCTTCTTCTTCTTCTTCTTCTTCTTCTTCTTCTTCTTCTTCTTCTTCTTCTTCTTCTTCTTCTTCTCCTTCTCCTTCTCCTTCTTCTTCTTTATTGTTTAACAGACCTGATATATATGCTGACTGGGAGGGCTAATATAGGCAGGGCTTAACAAGCTAATGATATACAGCTGAACCTAATCACAACACAACATAATGAGTCCAGGCAATGGGTAAAGGGAATTGAAGTGTATGATGAGATAGCCCAGGAGTCGGGAGAAGTGCCCTCTGATGGAGATTGCACTCTGGTGGACTCCAGCTGGTGAATGTGACACATTTTGTGGGGTTGAATTAACATAAGAAGTATCTTATTTTAAACCTACACACTGTATACTATTGTATTTCATTCAAAACACAGCCTTGGCTTCAGTTAAGCTGAAATCACTGAAGTGGAGGTTCAGGAGTGTCTCTACTTACGTTAATCAAGTTAACAGCTTTCCAGGAGGATTTCTAAGGTCAATATTCCAGCTGCTTGATAGGGAAGTAACAAGACGTTTGACAAGTGCTGATCAACTTGGACTCAGTGACCTGGGAAGTGACCTTAAAGAAATCAATTTGTACTGTACAACCCCAGTCCATTTATACTTATCTTACCATTAACCACCAAAGGCAACTCTAGTTGTTTTTCCTATTGCGCTTAGCCTAATGGCCCTAATGTTTTATCATCAATCTCAAGTAAAGTACAATCTACTAACTGACAAGTACTTATAGCTGATATAGCAAAGCATTTTGATGCAGAGGATTCAAACAAGGATTAGTTCACTCAGGAGATATGGTATGCATTAAACAACCCTTATTATACCCTTATTTGAGACCTATAATCACCTGAAGTACCTGTTTTTCTGCTGTTTTAAATTAAACCAGCAAATTTAATACAAATCAGAACAAAAAGGGGAAAAAAATCTGCAGATAAACCCATGTCACTGCCAAATCTCTTTTCTTGAAGAATGTATCTGCCTCTCACCTCACACAGGCAAAGAAAAGGGTTTGTTTTATCTGACATGCCTCAGCTCATGGTTTAGTCTCAGTTGTTTAACTTTCCTCAGGCAGCTTAGAGACTCAGGATTCTGTTCTGTTTTTCATTTCAGTCTGCTCTCTGTGAGGGGAAGTGCCAACCTTTCTTTCTTTATTTCTTTCTGACTGAGATCTTTTACCATTTAAAAAGATTTTAAAAATATAAATGTCTGCCACAATAGTGCATTTCACTTATGTGGATGTTTATCATGAGCTGTGTACTGTGTCTCACATGTCATTTATGTGATATCATAAACAAAAGCTTAACATTTAAGCACTTTTCCAAATTCCAAATTCAGCATACTGGTTTCCAAAGAAGAAAAAACATGGATAGAGTTTGTTAGAGTTCCTCCTCTAACGTTTTCCTGCCCACTCCAGAATCTTGTTTACCACAAATGCAAAACTATTATTTTATTATATTTATCCAAATCTTTTTTCTTTTTAAGTATTTACCTCACCATTAAATTGGTTTGTTTCATAACTCAGACTACCCGTTTCATTTGAACCAACCATATGGAGACACAACCAGTCCTCTTCATTAAGATCTATAAATGTTTGCCTGACTCTTCCAGGTGTTTTCTCTTTGTTTACAGGGGCTTCCTCTGGGCAGCTGGAGCTGTTTTATTGAGAAAGTTGCTTATATCTTCTACTCAGCATGCACCTGGAGGGAATATACATCAATCAGGAAGACATGGACCTCAAAGCAGCTGCTTAATTCTGCTGGTGAATATGCAAATAAATCTCCCTTCTCAAAGCGACAATAATACAGTTCTGATGACGCTCAATGAACATCCCTCTTCTGTCTAACTGTTGTTTGTACAGGGAATTTTCCGACACTGCTGTCAGTAAACATATGCTCTGTTGTACATGAGATAACTTGTTAACCTCTCAGAACGCTCCTTGTGATTATTCATCTGAAAAGAAGTAATTGCCACTGTTTTGTGACATCTGGTCAATTAAAAGAAAGTAGACATTTAAAGAGCATGTTAAGCAAGTCAAAAACAGGTTGCTGTCACACATGAACTGTGAGAGGATTGAACATTGTAAACCTTTTAATTAAGTAATCTCTCAAATACTTCAACCATAGTCAAGGTCTTTATAATAAGCAAGTACTCTAGTTGAGTTTTGGCTAGAAACACAAATCGCTACTGAAATTTGGCGTTTTAAGCTTCTGGCATGATTTGCTGTGACTAAAAATTAACTGTTATGTTTTGTATATGTTAAGCAATGTGGAGACCTGGAGGCATTTAGAGCGGGTTATTTGTTAACTAATTAAACAATAAGGCTATCTGCACAGCAAATAAATCCGATTGTCAGTTTATCTTTTATTGCTTAATCTCGTTCTATACACACACAGTTCAGTAATTTAATTGAGTCACAACCACATTCTAAAACCAAATTAATTCCTGAAAAATTTATAGTGACAAGCGTGAAATCGAACTGAAAAAAACAGTTAATGCTGTATGTAAAATGTGTCTCTCTGCTGTATACGTGGTGCAAGAAAATCACAAGGAACGAGGTACAAGCCTTGACTCATTCATGTTGCTAGATCTTGAAGAAAAAAAACAGCAAACAAGAACAAGCCCATAATAAACAAAAATACATAAAAATGCTTTAAATTGAAAATAAGTCTTTAAAGTGATAGTTTACCCAAAAAATTAAATTATCCCAAGATTTACTCATCCTCAAGCAGAGGTGTATATGACTCTTTCGAGCTTTATAATGGTAGTGAATGGGGGTCCTGATTTTGCATCCATCCATCATAAAAGTAATCTATATGACTCCCGGAGGTTATTAAAGGCCTTCTGAGACAAAGCGATGTTTTTTTTGTAAGAAAAATATCTATATTTAAAACTTTATAAACTAAAATAACTAGCTTCCGGCAGACGGCCTACTGTATGCAAGTCGACTTACGCCAAAAGAGTAACACTTGACAATATAGGATATAGGAGTAGCGTAAGCTTTGACGCTTCTCGCGGTTCAAACAAATAGGCTGGGCAACAAACCAAAGCTCCTCTTCTCTTATATTGAAATCCTCCAACATTTCTCTTTAAAAATTCTCGTTTTATACTTTTAATTTGTGATTGGTGTTTTGTTTGGCTCTATCCTCTGCGCTTCCGCATTTGTCAATACGTCGTGCATCAGGTCAAGGGTTAAACCTTTGCCGTAAATCGATGCGTATGGCCGTCTATCGTCTAAAGTAACACCCGTGAATGTTATTCACAAATTTGGTACTCTCACTAGTTGGAACGAGACCTCACCGCCAGCCACTGGTGACACGCAGTGACAAAGTCAGCTTTACTATGAATGGGAGGAAGTGCAACGTGCAACGACTGATAAAGACATCCAGCACTGCAGCTGCCGTTAAAACAAAGTCCCTTTAAGACAAGTCATTTCACTCGATGGCCATCTTTGAAACGCCCCTCGGGCATGCAAGTGCAACTCCTATCTCTTTGAATGGGAAAACATTAAATTCTCCAAAATCGTTCGCCAAGCTTACAATTAGATTTGATATTCTCATGTCTCATACATTTTGTTTCTAAACACATGAATCATGACAAAAAAAATGCATTTTTCAGGCTGGACCAAGCTAATGTGCATGTACAGCGTCTCAGTTTCTGTAGGAACCAGAGCTTCTAACAATGCGATGACTTAACCAATTACAGATTGGCTCTTTTCTTTATAAGGCGGGACTTATTCCACACTTTCTCCCTTCCATAATACGAGTGCACCATCTTTCTATACATAAAATCTTTGGTTAGAAGTTCCAGTTGCTAAATAAACAGTCAATGTTCTGAGATGCGCACCTAGGACCACACATGTGAATCGGCTAATTCAGCCTGAAAAACAAGCTTTTTTAACATTATTTTAACAGAAGAAACCACATTTATGAGACAATTGTTGTCGATTTCAGTGGTGATTTCAAATATTACATTGGTGAACAGCTTTAGAGAACTAGATGTTTACCCATTCAAAGAGATAGGAGCTGGACTGAAATAACTGAAATAGCTGCCTGAGAGATGTTTTAAAGATGGCCGCCGAGTGAAATGGCTTGTCTTAAAGGGACTTTGGTTATATTCTATACAAACACGAAATGATAATTATGGGATTCACTCTCGTATTTAAATATGGTTGTCACCCCTGAAACTTTACAGAGTGTACATGGCCGAAGAGACTTCTTAAACTTGTGAGTTTGTTTGATTCAAAAAAGAACATTTGTGTTGTCAAACCACATACATTACTGATCAAGAAAAAAACAGAAATTCTAACTTCATTTTTTTTTTATGGAATAAAGGTTCATGGAAAAGTTCAGAGAAAAAGTGTAAAAAAATAAATATAATAATTCTAAATACTCAGTGCATGATCAGTGCTAATGCTGATAACAAATGTGGTCTATATTTGTCATTATATAAGATATACATAATACAATTTAATGATAGCAAATGAGATGCACACAAAATTGCTGAAATTAAATTAACACTTATTTTTCTTAAAATTCACTAAGCAAAAATTCAAAATAGAAAATGACACAAGGGGAACTACTACAATTATTCCAAGAACAATAATGGAAATAATGTCAGAATGGCAAAATATTGACAAGAGCCTAATTTCATTGCTCACTGATAATAAATCAGGCTTTACAGGATTTTTCCTCAGGCAAATAAAAAAGTGACCTGGAACCATAAAAGCGGGACCATCCGAAGTCAAGTCTTCCATTCATGGATCTTCCATCACTCTACCATACACATCAACAAGCAGATTCCACATGACCATTTCTGACAAGAATGTCTGGACAAGCCAGCTTTTCAGAAAAGACAGGTGTCCTCTCAGCCTTAGAAAAGTCCCTTTATGGCTGCATAAACAGGGGCCTGAGAACATCTCTAGACTGGACTGACAGTCTTTTGGGAGTGAAGAGCAGATCAGTCAACACCTAGACAGCAGAGCTCTGGAGATACAAATAAATATTCAAGACACCACTGGTGGAAAGGCTTCTAGTTCAGTTGTGCTTCAAAGGACAACTGCTCAAATAGTGATACCAATATGTTGAACAATTATGGTTTAAGGCAATTGAAAAACTATGGTACGATTTTTCAGAATTGATCATTTGATAAATAGAAAGTTCAAAAGAGCAGTGTAATATGCTGTTTAATATTTTTGTTGAAACCGGGGGGGGGGGGATACTCATCACAAGTAGATGAGGCAGAGACATATATGTTTACACCAGGTATTTTGATCCATCTCTTTTGTCCACTTTCAAATACTTCTATTTCCAGTCTTTTTTTATTGCCATTTTACCAAGACGACATAGATTACACTAAAATGTACAGCAAAGAACAATATGTCTTTGCCATAACATGTCAAACCCCAAACCCTAACCATCCCCACACAACGGAGGGAAAGAGAAAATAAATAAATAAACAAAATGAAATAATAAGTAAAATAAAATTAATTAAATAGATAAATAAATAAAAAAATAAAGATTTAAAAAGACGCATTATTCTCTCATGAATAACATTCAGTGATTTTATTAAAGAGACATCAGTGCTAAGTATTATCCAAGGCAGGATCAGAGGGGCAAAGCAAGCCTTAAAGGATCCCAGATGTTAAGGGTTTAAGAGAACTTCGAAGCATGGACCTTAATTTCACTAATTTGATGTAGAACAAATATCTTGTATCCATCTATTGTGAGTAGGGGAAGTGTAGCACATCTACATTTAAGGAGGGGGGATTCAGGACTCCTGGTATTAAGACCTGGTATTAAGATGCGTTTTGGTTGATCAGATCACAAGTAGATGAGGCAGAGACATATATGTTTACACCATGTATTTTGATCCATCTCTTTTGTCCACTTTCAAATACTTCTATTTCCAGTCTTTTTTTATTGCCATTTTACCAAGACGACATAGATTACACTAAAATGTACAGCAAAGAACAATATGTCTTTGCCATAACATGTCAAACCCCAAACCCTAACCATCCCCACACAACGGAGGGAAAGAGAAAATAAATAAATAAACAAAATGAAATAATAAGTAAAATAAAATTAATTAAATAGATAAATAAATAAATAAATAAAGATATAAAAAGACGCATTATTCTCTCATGAATAACATTCAGTGATTTTATGAAAGAGACATCAGTGCTAAGTATTATCCAAGGCAGGATCAGAGGGGCAAAGCAAGCCTTAAAGGATCCCAGATGTTAAGGGTTTAAGAGAACTTCGAATCATGGACCTTTATTTCACTAATTTGATGTAGAACAAATATCTTGTATCCATCTATTGTGAGTAGGGGAAGTGTAGCACATCTCCATTTAAGGAGAATATTCCTTCTGGCTAATAGAGTAGTAAAAGCGACCACCTGAGCGATAGAGCTAATGGAACCAGTATTTGGTAGATTCCGGTTCCTCTACTGGTATTTACTCCCATTATATAGCTAGGAAGAACCAGGATATTTTTTATATAACTCTGATTGTTTGTTGACCACCTGAGCGATAGAGCTAATGGAACCAGTATTTGGTAGATTCCGATTCCTCTACCGGTATTTACTCCCATTATATAGCTAGGAAGAACCAGGATATTTTTTATATAACTCTGATTGTTTGTTGATTAACTGTGTTAGTAGTTATATATTGTTGTGTAGGCATAATAAAAAATGTCTGATCTACTGAAAGAGCATACAAAATAATCTACTATAAATGGTTTCACACCAGCCTTGTTTCTTGGCCTTTCTTGTGAGTGTGATATGCCGGATGGAAGTTTGGCTAGCATAAGCATATTTCATAAGGTTTCATCACATTCATTCTCACACATACAAAACACACACACACACATACAGTACATACACAAGTCACAAATAGCACTGCCCCAAAGGATGAACCTCAACATGTGCAACAGCCCCCACACATGGGTCTAATTGCCCCTGGAAGCCACATTTACCTTCTTTTCCTCACAAAATTCCATGTTTCAGTAATTCCTTTGCAGAATGTGAAGTCTCTGATTCTGCAGCCACATTCACTCTGCATAGTTAATAGGCTGCTCTCCCATCTCAACGTTTATGAGAGCAGGCCTGAGAGGAGAACTGCAGGGTGCAGCAAGAGCTTTCATTAACCATTTCAACTGCATGCCAGCACCCCAAATAAACTGTTAATACTCTCACATCAGCGCTTAACTTTTTCTTGTGTGAAGAAATGTTTCCTTCGTTCAGCTGTCCACTTTAAATGAGGCAAAAAGGAAGACTGACACAACTGAGACCTCGCTTGCAGTCTTTGAATACATGTGAAGGAGACACTAAGGAAGAAAAGTGGATTTTTCGAAGAGGAAGATAAAAGGATAGAGGAGGAAGAACATCCTGGTTGCGTATACAACCCACCGTTCCCTGAAGGAGGGAACGGAGGACGTAGTCGATGCCGACTGAAATGGGATCACGCCAGGGAGCCTATTGTCTTCGAGTATTATTGAACGAGCCAATACACATTGGCGTGCGAGATTTCGCATCTCAAACTCCGCCCCGCAGCGCGGGTATAAATACAGAAGTAGATGCACGCACCATTTGTTTTTCGCTGAGGAGCCGAGCGTAACTCAGAGTCAGCGCATGTCCAGCGGTAGTGGCAAGGGGACTACGTCCTCCGTTCCCTCCTTCAGGGAACGGTGGGTTGCATATGCAACCAGGACGTTCCCTTTCAGTCGATAACGTCGGACATAGTGAAAGCCTTTGAAAGCGCCACTAACGCTGCCACCTTCCAGTGCCTAGACAAAAGCCTCCTGGTCCTCCCGACGTTTCCGCGGAAGAGGACAGGGCTTAGGCCAGGAAGTCACTGCTGTTCCACAAGACCTACTCAGTTAGACTTAGTAACACTGGGAAAGCGTGCCCGATACAAGGAAGGGACGCTGCGGGAGCCCAACCAACCCGTATAAGGGGGGGGAAATACACATATGAACTGGCGGATAACCGGGCAGTACGACATATGGAATGTCACTGGGGTGGCTCCAGCCTAAAGAGGGGGGAGACAACACCGATTTACAGTGACGGCAGGAACTGCCAAGGTAAAGACACGGGCTCACCGTAGGGAGTCGAACCATGGAAAAACACATAAGGGATCGTCGAAGGGATCACAACCTATGGGCCCAGCCTAGAACAGGTTCCACACTGCATACAAGTGGTAGGCCTAACAACGACGTTCCGCCACGTCTGATGTCGAAGGGGTGCAGAGGAACTCAACAGGGTTTGGATAAGGGAACTCACTGGAGCAGAATGGCACACGTATCCAGTCCATCGGAGGGGAATGGCGCAGCAAGCCGACACTGAACCGGGCTCACGGTGTTACTGGCTTCTATGAGAAGAGAGCACACGAGAAGAAACCGGTTCGACACGTAGGCTATAGAATCGGGCGAACGTATTAGGTGTCGCCCAGCCCGCAGCTCTACAGACATCTGCCAGCGAGGCACCCTTGTGGAGTGAGCTCGCAGTCCGTGGGGACAGGGTTCACCTTGGGACTCATACGCCAAGATGATGGCATCCACTATCCAGTGGGCCAACCTCTGCTTGGAGACAGCCTTTCCCTTCTGCTGATCTCCGTAACAGACGAAGAGCTGCTCTGAGGTCCTAAAGCTTTGCGTTCTGTCCACGTAAAAGCGCAGGGCGTGAACGGGACAGAGAAAAGCCAGGTCTGGGTCTGCCTCCTCCGAGGGCAGAGCTTACAGGTTCAATACCTGGTCCCGAAAGGGAGTGGTAGGAACCTTGGGCACATACCCAGGCCGGGGTCTCAGGATAACGTGAGAGTTAGCCGGCCCGAATTCCAGGCACGATTCGCTGACCGAAAATGCGTGCAGATCCCATACCCTCCTGATGGAGGCCAGAGCAAGCAGGAGAACTGTCTTCTGGGACAGAATTTTGAGGGCGGAGGGGGACAGCCTGCGCTCCAACCCCTCTTGCAGGAAAGAAAGCACGGAAATGACCGAAGATCTTCGGGGGTCCTCTCGGTGAGAAGCACACCACTCAACGAACAGTTTCCACTTCAGGGAGTAAGCAAGCCTCGTGGAGGGGGCCCTCGCTGAAGTGATGGTATCCACGATTGACTGCGATAGATTACCTAGAACCTCCGCATCCCATCCAGGGACCATACATGAAGTCTCCAATAGTCTGGATGCGGGTGCCATAAGGTGCCCCGTCCCTGAGAGAGGAGGTCCTCCCTCAGAGGAATGGGCCAGGGAGGAGCTGTCGAGAGGAGAAAAAGTTCAGGGAACCAGGTTCGGTTGGGCCAATACCTTGGGCCAGGTTCGGTTGGGGAAATACACATATGAACTGGGCGGATAACCGGGCAGTACGACATATGGAATGTCACTGGGGTGGCTCCAGCCTAAAGAGGGGGGAGACAACACCGATTTACAGTGACGGCAGGAACTGCCAAGGGAAAGACACGGGCTCACCGTAGGGAGTCGAACCGTGGAAAAACACATAAGGGATCGCCGAAGGGATCACAACCTATGGGCCCAGCCTAGAACAGGTTCCACACTGCATACAAGTGGTAGGCCTAATAACGACGTTCCGCCACGTCTGATGTCGAAGGGGTGCAGAGGAACTCAACAGGGTTCGGATAAGGGAACTCACTGGAGCAGAATGGCACACGTATCCAGTCCATCGGCAACTAGCAAAACCTGCTCCTCTTCCTCCCTGACTTTGCACAGTAGTTGTGCAATAAGGCTCACTGGGGGAAACGCATACTTGCGGAGGCCCCAGGGCCAGCTGTGGGCCAGTGCATCTGTGTGAGGGTCCCCTCGGTGAGGGCATAAAACAACTGGCAATGGGTCGAGTCTGGGGAGGCAAACAGATCTATCTGTGCGGCCCCGAAATGGTCTCATATCAGCTGGACCGCCTGGGGATGGAGTCACCATTCTCCTGAGGCCACAATCTGTCGTGAGAGCTTGGCGGCGGCACGATTGAGCAGGCCAGGGATGTGAACGTCACGAAGCGACCTCAGATGCTTCTGACTCCATAGGAGGAGGAGTCTCTGAATGTGTTTCAGTGGAACCACTGTTCTGCTCTTGACTAAATTCAGGCAGTTCAGCACCGAACGGACGCGATCCTCTGTGAGGCGCGCCGTGTGTTGGACCGAGTCCAGCTCCAAACCGATAAAAGAGATCCTCTGCACAGGGCCGAGTTTTCTCTTCTCCCAGTTGACCTGAAGACCCAACTGGCTGATGTGCTGGAGCAGCAAATCCCTGTGTTCGCACAACTGCTCCCGACACTGAGCTAGTAGCAACCAGTCGTCGATATAGTTGAGAATGCGAATGCCACGCTCTCTCATGGGAGCGATTGCTGCCTCCGCGACCTTCGTAAAGACACGGGGTGACAGGGCCAGCCCGCAGGGTAGGACCTTGTACTGATACGCCTGACCCTCGAACGCGAAACGCAGGAATGGCCTGTGTCCCGGCAGGATGGAGACATGAAAGTACGCGTCATTCAGGTCGATCGCTGCAAACCAATCTTGGGGACGGACACATTGAAACATGCGTTTCTGCGTTAGCATTCTGAACGGGAGCTTGTGAAGGGCCCGGTTCAGGACTCGCAGGTCCAAGATCGGTCGTAACCCACCACCTTTCTTGGGTACAATGAAGTACGGACTGTAGAGGCCTGTCTTCATATCGGCTAGGGGCACCGGCTCTATTGTGTCCTTCGCCAGCAGGACAGCCATCTCCGCGCGCATGACAGGAGCAGATTCCCTCGACACCGAAGTGTGGCGAACGCCACTGTACTTGGGCGGCGTCTGGTGGAACTGAATCATGTAGCCGAGCCTGATGGTACGGAGGAGCCAGCTGGACCGGTTGGGAAGCACTTTCCAGGCTTCGATGAACCGGGCCAGGGGGACCCGGGGCACCACCGGCATACCCGGGGTGAGGCAGTGAGGTGGAGGACAGGGACCCGGCTCGGAAGGCCCGTGGGCGGCCCGAAGCGGGGTCTGAGTGAGCAGTGCTGCACTGTCTTACCTGTCTCGACGGGGCAACAGAGGATGGGTGAGAAGGCTGATGACTGGGTCCTCGAACGCATCGTGATGCCGGCTGGTGAGGGGGCTGGGGGAAGCAAGAATGTGTCACAGGGTCGCAAACTGCCAGCCTCGCCCTCTTGGAGCCCAGGGACGGAGAAATTCGCTCTTCTGACAATTTGGGCACCACTGGACTCCGGAGAGCCAGTGGAGGAACGATGACCATCTTAAGAGCTAGTCCCCCCTTCCCTGGGTGGCCTGTCTCAGGAATGTTTCTGGCTCCCCCTGGCTGGGCAGTGACTGAGACAGACCGGGCGGCCTGCCTGCTGCTAATTCTACGCTGGGGCCTGGGTGAAGGCTGTTGCGGTGGCCCCGCGGAACCGGAGGCAGCGGCAGGGGGATGCCCTCGGCGACGAACAGGCAGAGGGACTCTCACCGGTGGCAGGGTGGAGGCATAAGCGAGCCGCCGGGATAGGGTGTGTCGGAGCACCTCCGTCTGTACCTGATCAGCAGAGAACTGTTGGGTGCAGCTCTCCGCCGCGTCGCCGAACAACCCAGCCTGGGAAACTGGGGAGTCCAGGAACCGAACCTTGTCCACATCCGCTATCTCAACCAGGCTGAGCCAACGATGCCGTTCCGGGACCACTAGGGTGGACATCGCTAGACCGACCGCACCTGCTGCTACACCTGTACCCCGGAGGGTGAGGTCCACAGCAGTGCGGAGCTCACTCATGAGCGCCTGGTCTAGACTACCCTCGTGCATGTCCCTGAGTGTCTTGGCCTGGTAGACCTGCAACAACGCCAAGGCATGCAAAGAGGAAGCGGCTTGCCCCCAAGCTCTGTTAGCTCCGACCACCAATCCTGACGCGAACTCACAGGCCTGCGAGGGGAAACAAAGATCCCCACTCCAGGATGGAGCGGCCGCTGGACATAAAGCTGTCGCAACGGACCCCTCCACCGGAGGGATACCCTCATAACCCTTCACCGCTCCCTCAACAAGGGTAGCGAGGGAGGAAGAACCACTCAAGTCGTTTCCAGCAGTAAAAGGAGCCTTCCAAAACCGAGTAAGCTCAACATGCACTTCGGGAAAGAAAGGCACTGGGGCTGCGGGCTGAGAACCAGCACGGCCCGCCCCGAGATACCAATCATCCAACCGAGATGGTGGAGGGTTCCAGTCGAGCCTGACAGCCTCGGCGGCCCGTTTCAGCATAGCTGATAATTCTCGATCTGGCTCGGGCAACATTGCACTCCCGGAGGGAGACAACGCAGCCGAGTCATCATCTCCAGAATTCAGCTCACCCTCCGATGCTGCAATCGACATCCTGCCCTCTAGGGGAGCCCCGAGTGAAACCGCCGATCCACCCATTACAGATGGATCAGCAGATAACACCAGGGGCTCCAATGGTTGCAGTGGAAGGGAGGAGTGAGGAGCCCACAGGGAATGGTTACCGGGCGGGACATCCAACATTATCCTCCGGTCACCCATCCCACACAGCACCCGAGGGTGGGGCATGGTATTGGGGACTCGCTCTCCGCGAACGAAGGCGAGTCTCGCCCTCAACACTGCGACAGTCATGTTCACACAGTGAAAACATGAACCGTCCACAAGAGCTGCCTCAGCGTGCTGTAAGCCCAAACACGTGATACAACAACTGTGACCATCAGAGGGAGACAGGGAACGAACGCATACAGAAACGCAAGGGCGGAATGACATCTTGAAAAATACGCAAACGCACCCGTGTTGCTCTTTTAGGAAGTGAAAAAACTCACACCAGTGCCGGAGCACACAGGGGAATGACCGCGGCAGCACTGACACAGGAATGTTGCAGCCTGTGTCAGTGAAGCACTCACCTTCTCGCCCTCAACCGACCGTCAGACAAACAAACACAAACAGAAAATTTGGTTGCTGTGAAAACAGCAGTTTGAGAGCTTGAAAACTCGCGATCACCGCTGCACTCGCGCTGTAACACCGACACCAGGAGAGACTTCCCAAAGAAGCGCCTTCACACTCGCTCGTTGAATAACAACACTCTTCAGACCCAGACATGAAGCTCGGCTCCGAAGCGAAAGGCAAATGGTGCGTGGATCTACTTCCGTATTTATACCCGCGCCGCTGGGCGGAGTGTGAGATACAAAATCTCGCACGCCAATGTGTATTGGCTCGTTCAATAATACTCGAAGACAATAGGCTCCCTGGCGTGATCCCATTTCAGTCGGCGTCAACTACGTCCGACGTTATCGACTGAAAGGGAACCAGAAAATGTGAATATCCCAATTCAATTGTTATTTGCAGGAAAAAAAGCTATTCTTAATAGCGTACTAATAATTATATTATTTATGAGATAATATATCTCAAAATGCAGTGCACTCAAATGGACTGTTCCCAGTGTGATAAATCAACATGTCCAGGTAGTGGAACCACTGTTCCTTTAACTTTGAACTTGCGAACTATGCTGCAAACTATGCTTCCAACGGTGTCTTTAGGAACAGTTAGTGTCTTCGTTATCTTTTTGTATCCTTTTCCCTGTTTGTGAAGGGTGATGATATATTCTCTTAACTTTTTGTAACATTCTTTTTACTTAGCCATATTTCTAACATGCAGTCAACAAACCAAGCAAGTCATGTGTTCTAGGTCAAGCACACCTGGTGCAACCAATGAAGCCCTTGATTAGTGGCATCTGGTGTGCTTGAGACAACACCTGTTTTGCAGAATTGAGCTGTTGTGAGGGATTCTATTCAGGGGGTTGAATAATTTTGAGACTGCAGTCATTAAAAGTTGCATTTTCCGTTGGATTTGAGGAAACATTTGTTGTGTTGAGCTATTTCAATTACTTTTGTTTGATTTGATCATTGCAAACAGCCGAAAGTCTGTAAATTTTGCAAATAAACCTGATTTGTAATGGGGGTTGAATAATTTCGATTACAACTGTATATATTTTTGTTGTTCTTTTGTACTTTCTATTCATCAAAGAATCCTGAAAAAATGATCACAGTTTCGATTAAATAATTAAGCAGCACAACTGTTTACAACATTGCTAATTATAAGAAATGTTTCTTGAGCACCAAATCAGCATATTAGATTGATATCTGAAGGATTATGTGACACTGAAGACTGGAGTAATGATGCTGAAAATTCAGCTATGCCATCACAGGAACAAATTACATTTTAAAATATATGAAAAAAAACTCTTATTTTAAATAGTAATATAATTTCACAATAGTCCTGTTTTTACTGTTTTTTTTTTTTTTTTTATGAAATGAATGCAGCTTTGTTAAGGATAATAGAAATAAAAAACATTACTGGCCCCAAACTGTATATAAAGTGTGTTTATAAAGTAAAATGTAGCACACGACAATTGCACACAACATTTATAATGGAATAGTGCCTTACTCCCTATCTTTAAGGCAGTAGAAACAGTATAGTAGGAGAAGACAGATGCCTTGTATAAAACTAAACACTAAAATCACAATGCTTGATATGGCACCTGTCCATCATCTTTTTAATAGCATTTGTTAACTCTAAAACATGAATACACAATAGCTGAACCTGCATGGAAATCTGCTTAAATTCAGTCAAAGAAGCAGCATTTGATACCTATTATCCAATTTCATTGTTAATTTGAAACTTATTCTCAAAATTATCTTTTGAACTTCGTGTATAGGCAATATCAAGAATGCTATTAAAAAGAAGGCAATATCATATAGTAATTGCGAACATAGTCATGGAATTCCTACTAAAACACACTCATAATTAACATTTTGAAACCATTTAAACAGTCAGTAAGGCAATGCTGCAAGAAAAATTTCCATATAGGGAGAAACTTTCAAATTCAAGTTTGATTTTGATAAATTAATGATGGTGAAACAGAGCTCCCAAATGCTAAAGAGATGTTCAACCCCATTCCATCGTGTAGTTGCAATGGACAAAAAGAACAGTGAGAAGACCTTGCACGTGCACACATAGGGGTGATGAAACGGAAAGGGAACATACAGAGAAAAGACGTCTACTATCACATTACTGACAGATTGTAATTCTGAGTGCCCAGATGACCCCCGTCTAACCGCATAACTCTGTCAGCCTGATGTTTATGCTTACGCTTCATGAATATTGATATTATTTCTTAAATGTCACTGAAGTTTAGAAGCTGCATCATGATAAGCCACAGCCTTACTTCAGCAAATGCCAAAGCAAAAAAAGTTGAACAGACAACATGCCTCTCAAATTCATGACTGCACAAAACCTAGAGTGTAAATGATAGAAAAGAAGACATTAACAGGGGCAGAAGAAAAAGAAGAAAAAGATGAAGAAAGACAAAATGTTCACTTTCAGAACTGATAAGCCATGGCAAATAGAATTTTAATCACCAAAAAGAGAAACGGACTTGTATTCTGCTAAGGCAAGCATCGAAATTATACTGCTTATTTTACTCAGTCTTTATTAACGCAATAATCCCAGCGAAGTGGAGTGCCTAAAACCCCCTTAGCTGTTCTAAATTCACTGTAAAGCACAGCTTCATGGGGCTTATTGCTTTTATAAAACGGTTACTCCATCAAATATTCATTTGAATATTTATTTTATTCATAAAATAAACACCAGCAACAAAAAATATAACGTTATAACAGCAAGCAATATTCCTCCACCAAGCAATGTAGTTCCAAAGAGGTTGCCAAGCAACACATGCAGCAACAAAGAATCACAAAGGGCAGTTGCGCTGTCAGGGTTTGTTTTTTATCTGTTTCCCTGTTTTGTTCATGTCTGAGTTTCACATGTTCCTTTGTTCAGTTTCCCACCTTTGTTCAGTTTCCATGGTTACCATCATTTTTAGTTCATTGGTTTCAGCTGTGTGTCATTTATTAGCTCGTTTTAGTTTGTTATTTAAGCCTCACCCTTGCCTTCACTCTTGGTCCAGTCTCTGTTAAGTTGAGATGTGTTTGCACAGCCTGTTTGCTTCCTTTTTGAGTAAGAATTCAACTTATTAGTGTTTTGTGAGAACGTGAGTCTTCTGCATGCATCGTTACATGCGCAGTAATACTAATGTAATGTGGTCACAGGTGTATGTTTGTTGAGTAATTTACAACGGTTTTGTCGAACGCGGCTCAACCAATCAGAGTCAAGGACCGGAACTATCCGTTTTATAAAATTTGATTTATTCCTTTGATGGAAAAGCTGAATATACAGCAGCCATTACTCCAGTCTTCAGTGTCACATGATCCTTCAGAAATTGTTCTAATGCTGATTTGGTGTTCAAGAAACATGTATTAATGTTGAAAACCATTGTGGAAACTGTGACAGAAAGAAATGAACACTTTTAGGACACATTAAATTGATAAAAAGGGACAAAGATATTTCCACAAAGTATTAAGCAGCAAAAACTGTTTTCAGCATTGATATAATAAGAATCATTATTAATAATTGAGCACCAATATTAATGGATAATAATTCACCAAATCAGCATAGTCAAGTCAAGTCACCTTTATTCTTATAGTGCTTTATACACAATATAAATAGTTTAAAAGCAGGTCAAGTCAGTTCAATTTTGATTCAATTCAGTTAAATAACAGTGTTGATGTTGCAAAATTCATCAATTCTGAAACCAATTGCTTCACCTATAAAGCAGAAGATAACAGTGTCATTATTCAGTTCAATTAGAAATGGTCAGGACAAACACCTTAGTATCAGTGACTCTTTTAATGGGCAAACATCACTATATTGTGCGATTGTGATGAGAGAATCAGTAGTATGACTATCACTACAGCTTGAAGGTTTCTGTCACTCTTTTTGCATCAATATCCAATTATTTCAGACCATGAAATCAGTCTTGATCAGTCTAAGTGAAAACTAGATTGCACCCCGAAGGGAGCGATATGGAGATACGCTATCCTTATTCAACAGCAGTGCTCCCAGCTCCAGTGATTGACATTCTAGGTAGATGAAAGAACAGCTCCACCTGCCACAGTCATTCACATGTGTTACTGAATGCTGTAGGTGACAGTTAGACTCTCATCTTCAGTTCTGCCTTTTGTCTGATTATTGGTGAGAGTTGACAGCCATGGCACTGGGATCTGACACGCTGACAGGTCATTATAGCCAATGGCAATGTAACTTTAGAGCTGAACATTTTTTGTGTGTTCTTCACATAGCATTGCATTTTTAGAGAATTTGAGAGGGTGGTGTCAGTTCTATCAGAGCTCAAATTATGAGGCTCTTTGAGTAAGAAAACTTATATTTATTGGTATTTCTCACACATAGAATTGGAAATGAAGTGTTTGAGGATACAGTATACAGGGCTCCCACACCTTCTAACTAATAAATTCATCATCGCTGGACAAGGATCTTTCAAAATCGTTGCACTTATAAAATCAATTTCTCTCCATTAACATATTTTAGACAAATTCAGAAAAAAGTCATGAATATAAATAAAAACCTAAAATGACTTTTCAAAATTGTATTTATATTCAAAACTTTTCCTGGCCTTGAAAACACAAATGTAAAATGTTCTAGTATTTCTAGGTTTTGCATGACTGTAGAAATCCTGAAAATAAATCTGAATATAATAAATATATTGTATTTAGGAAGTAATATCTTTAAGGAAGTACTATTTTGTCAAAACATTGGACATTTTAAGAAATTATAAAAATATTTTAAAAAATGCATTTTGTTTTGTACCATAATAGGCCCTATATATTATAATTAAAGTATGCATATAAAACAAAATAAAATTAAAATAAAATATGTTTTATTAAAATACATTTAATAGTTCATTGTTCCAAAATAATAGTAAATTGTATTAGGGTGCTTTTTAGTTTTTATTATTATTTGAGTTATTAATTTTTTTGTTTAACTATATATTTTTTAGAGACAGACAGACAGACAGACAGATAGGCAGACAGACAGATGGACAGGTTCTATCATTAGAAAACACGGGCTGTCATTCCATTTTTATGAGGATGACACTCAAATTTATCTGCCCTTAAAACGCTCATCAGATAGTCTGGAAACTCTTATGGCCTGTTTGACCGAAGTAAAGATTTGGTTGTCTTCAAACTTTTTGAATTTTAATGAGAGCAAAACGGAAATTATTTTAATTAGACCCTCTGACTCCACCATACCTGAAGTACACTTCGGTGCTATGTATTCTTGTGTGAAGCCGTGGGTGAGAAATTTGGGTGTAGTATTTGATGAATCTCTGAAATTTGAGAGGCAAATAAATTTAGTGGTTAAATCCTGCTTTAAGACTACTATCAAAAGTAAAGACATTTCTCTCTTTTAAAAATTTCGAAAAAGTAATAAATGCATTGATTTTCTCAAGGCTGGATTACTGTAACTCTCTGTATGTTGGGACTAGCCATTCAGCAATGTCACGACTACAACTAGTACAAAATGCGGCAGCTAGACTTCTGACAGGTGCAAAAAAACAGAATCACATAACGCCTATTTTACGTTCCTTACACTGGTTGCCAGTAAAGATTAAACTTTTACTTTTCGTGTACAAATCTCTAAATAGTCTGGCTCCACCCTACTTGTCTGCTCTATTGACTGAGCATCATCCGACTAGATCACTACGGTCATCAAATTAGAGACTCCTATCTATCCCGAAGTCAAAATTGAAGTCTAGGGGGGACCGTGCCTTTTCTGTAGTTGGTCCCAGATTATGGAATGACTTGCCCATTTCAATTAGAGTAGCCTCTTTGGTATTTGTTAAAACCATTTTTGTTTGATAAGGCATTTAACACATGCTAAAGCATTCCATTCTATCTCATCTTTTTTTCAAACTGGTGAAGCACGTAACCTAGCTTATAGTATCCTATTTAAATTTATACTTATAAATAAATTACCATACCATACCATACCAAAGATAGACAGACAGACAGACAGACAGGATAGATAGATAGATAGATAGATAGATAGATAGATAGATAGATAGATAGATAGATAGATAGATAGATAGATAGATAGATAGATGGATAGATGGATAGATGGATAGATGGATGGATGGATGGATGGATGAATGGATGGATGGATAGATAGATAGATTATGCTAAGAAAATATAAAGCGCACAAATGTCTCTAGTCCATTCCAATTCGCTGTCTGACAGGTAATCTAATGTTAGTGAAATCTGTCTCTCATCCCATGCAGGCACTATAATTTCAGGAATATGGATTCTAATGGACAGAGGATAAAAAACATTGCAATAAGCCAAGAAACAGGAGCATTTACCTGTGAATGATCACTTCTTGGCATTTCATACTGTAAATGTTTTAAAAGTTGCACTTTTCGTGGAGATAAAGGAAAACAACAAATGAGAAGTTGGAAAAAGGCTGATCATCGAAAAGAGTCTTGACAGTGGACACAACCCTCTGAAAAGCAAGGCCATTTACCCTGTATTTACAGATCACATTAGACCACTGTTCAGGACCATTAAACAAAATCCTCTTTGAATGGAGTTGCCATGCACAAATGTACTTCCAGCACATTTTCAAGGGCACAACATGGAAACGTCCTGAAATACAGTACATCAAAGACCCTTCACCCCAGAGGCTGAGGGCCCATCATGATTTAGTGTCCGCAGTCAGCATTGTGGAGTGCCTTCTTTGTGATTCAGAGCATACTGGATTTGCTGAGAGTGTTTGTGACCATCTCTCTGTTTGATGGTGCTCGAGCTCTGGCTAATCGCAGGCAGGGTCAGCGGCAGGTCTTTACTCTCCCTGACTGCCATAGTTTAAAAGCATGTTCAAGCACACAAGTGCTGTTTCCTGTACTTACACTCATTTAGGAGCCACCAGCTAAACAAACAAACACTAATCTTGATCAAGGGTCAACAGACAAACACTGCTGACTCTGAAACTTTCAAAGTACGCTAGAGTAAGATTTTTTTTTTGAAAGATGTCTCTTATGCTCACCAAGGCTGGATTTGTTTGATCATAAATACAGTAAAAACTGTACTGTACAGTAATTCTGTACTGTACTATACTGTACTGTACTGTACTGTTCAATAATTACAACTGTACTTTGTAATTAATTGTTTGGTCAGTTTGAACATCTCACATTTGGGATAAAGTCACATGGTCAGGGAAAGGATAAAAGAAGATTGGTATAGTTATTATCATCTCATAAATTGTTATTTTTACATATTTTGTCATTAAACCTTTTCAGTTACAAATAATGTGCTAACTAGTTTTGATTTGGTATTGACTTTGAAGTGCTACCTATTGCAATACATTAGTGTCACTCTCTATAGCAACGCTCTCCCACATATTAAGCTATTGTAACTGCTTATTTCCATCATTGGTATAAGTTGCAGGGGGTGGTAATAGACAAGAAATGTACAGTTTTCTACCATCTTGCTGACAACGTTTCTTTAGTCATTCGGCAGTCTTGCAGCCTGAACCCCTGCAGGAAATCCACCCTTACACTCCTGATGAAAATTGTTTGAATATTGATGAATTTCGGCATGGGATTGCGCATTGTGCATAATTTTACTGAAAACTTTTTTTAGAAATTTTAGAAACTTTGGAAAACCACTAGCCACAGTGACTGGTAAGCAAAAAAGTTAACGCCGTGCCCTATATATATATAATTAAATGTTTAATATATTTGAATTCAATACATCAATTGAAATGTTAATCAATTTAATTTCTTTTAAACATGCATATAGATACTCTTTTTTTTAAAAGCTGTATCTGGCAGTTTTTCTACCCAAACCAGTTACCTCTGAAACAGTACACAGAGTTATCCCCTCTCACAGCTCCAGATGAACGAGGGATATTCTTGGTAGCGAGATACAGACCGAATTTAATTAACAATGTCATACTTTAGCTAAAGATTTGATAATGGCTCCCAGTGTAGTTGGAAAATGAGAGACGAGCTATCAAACGGAGAGAGAGACTATCACAGTGGGTTATTCCACTCAAATTAGATTTAGCCAAAACCCACGGATATGAAATTTAAGTCATTGGGACACTCAATACAATAGCATTTATAAGTGACATTTTCAGATAAATGAGTCGGACCCATAGCGCTGCATACTGAGGAAACAGGTTAAGAGGTGTGCAAAGAAATGTAATCATGACTGCAATAAATCACATTGCTCTTGTTTGTTGCACTAGAAATGTAAATTTGCTTCAGGCAGCATCAGAGAAACTAAATATCATGATATTTCTCTCTTTATTCACATTAGCTTATAGATCATAAACACTCTTTAAAAATGTGTTTGGTTTATTGCTGTTTATTTTAATATTTATAACATTATACACAATGCCACATGCAATCCCATTTAAACTCTCCAAAGTGCAAGTCATTTGAAATTGGAAAAATGGTAGAAAAAGCATGATGCATCAGGCTCAGCCAGCAGCCCTTAAAGAACAAACAGTGCAGCTAAACAGAAGACGTTCTTCAAATGTTCTTCATAGCGGGATTTCCAGGGAGAATGAAGAGATCCTTTGAGAACAGGTACGAAGCGGTTGCAAAATTAAGATTTTAGAGTGGGGTTTCCTTTATAGACACACACACACACTCAGGGAATCACTAAAAGTGAATATGTGAATGTCTAATGAGACAGAGCGTGGTGAGAACAGATTCCCGATGGTGAGCTGGCAAAGCCTTCATAACCTGATAACCATGACAATTCTCTGAGTGTTTGGCATGCATGGATATGACAATGTTGGTATGTTAGGTCTTGGCAGAATAGGTCTGCTACACTGCTGCTGCTGTTATTGCTGCTGCTGCTGCAGAGCAAGTCTGGGACTTTTCATATAGCCCCCAGAATTGTATGAATATCTGAACATACAATACATCAAAAGAAAGAACAGAACCTCTGCTTTTAAACAAACAACAACAAAAAAAAAACATTTTACTCTAGCTTCATGCATTCTTTTTTTAATCAAACCTTGAATTTGGGTTAGTTTCATTTAAAAAAGCAACATTTCGCATAAGTTTTGATCAAAACATAGATCCAGTAGATCGATTTCATTCATCCATACACCCAAAGCTTGCGCAGTCCTATACCTCTTTGTGGGTTCGAAATTTCATTCGGTAATTTAATTAGGTTGATTCATATGCTGTTTAATGTTTAATGGTCACGTCAGCTTACATGTGCATAAGCAATGCTTCTATCGCTTGTTTCTGCTTCTTCTTCATTTGTGTTTCGATCTGGAGTTCTGTACTTTTTCAGAAGATGTGTAATAGTGCCCTCTATCGTATGTAACAGACGCTGTGTGTGTAAACCTCACTCCCCTGGCCTCAGGAGGCGCTAGCGACTGACGTTAGAGGCTTCTTGTTAGTGCGCCCGCCTCCCATGCCGGAGACCACGGTTCGAATCCGGCTCGAGTGGGACCAGTTACACATATAACAGTGAAAACATGGATTGCCAGAAAATTACTTCAATGTTAGGAAAGCATTGTGTCATAAATAATGGAAAATTATTTCAATGGTGGGAAAGCATTGTGTCATGAATAATGGAAAATTCTGTCAATGGCTGGAAAGAGTTAATAATCTAAAGAACCATTTTCCCCTTTTGTGCAATGGAAAGTTTTAAAGGATGTTTAAGATTCTTCATGGAACCGTTAATTCCAGAAAAAGAGTATATATATAGTATATACCCCAAACTACGCTCATGTGAGATATGGTGTGAAAATGAGTGTAAAATTGGAAGAAAGCAGCAAAGGAATGTGTAAAAAGGCACAAGTGCTGTGAAAAATGCATTTATATGGTCCACAAAAATGATTAGAAGACCTTATTAGCTAAAAATGATTTCATTTAGTCACATAACCAGAACTGTTATGCATCTGACTGGAAACACAAACCCACCTCCAACCACTGGCCATGAGACTGCATTTTGATGACCACGCAGGGATCAGGTTTGTTGAGGGCATCCCTGTCTGAGATCCCTTTACAGGTGACCCGGAGCTCTACTTTGGTCAGGCAGGGGCTGTTGAACAAGCCCAGAGAATTGGCTGCAGACTCGTAGATGTCGCTCATGTTTCAGGAGATACTTGTGCTGTAAGGAAAAGAGAGATTATATTTTATATTATATTTTTCTTTTAGCTGTGATATGTTTTTATGTGATTTATTACAATTAATTTAACAAATTTAAAACACAAAAATGTGTCCTTTGTAAATGGTCCCTACTTAGAAGCAAGTCTACCTCAGAGAAATCGACCAAGTTGTTTGCAAAATGAGCTGCTTTTGACTGTAAACCAGTTATTCAATATGAAAATAAAACAAGCAATACTATATTCACCTATAAAGCCACTTTTTGTAATGACTATTCAAAGGTTTAATTTCTTAATGCTTTTGTATTTTTGTATCACAAATCAATGGCATTAAGCAAAAACAGTCAGATAATTTCTTTGGTTTTTAGTTCTTTTCAAAGAATGCAAATAAATCTGGTTTTAATAAATTAAAATTATGCATGGTGGATATGCATTTTCCAAAATATCTGCTAAAGAAAAAGACGTGTGATTTAACACCCCATAATTTTTCACTGGGAATATATATTTAATCACTGTGTGTGTTTATGGTTAGACATATGGTTTGCATAGACAATTGCAAATCATCTGAGCTAACTAAAATTGCACAGCGTATGCGGGAGAGTGAAATCTCTGAGCTGATGGATGTCTTAATATGGAGAAAGCAAATTCCCATTTTTGCAATATTATAGTAAATAAGCAAACAAAAAAAAACTTAAAATATAGAAAACACATTGGTCTTTAAATTTATGTTGCCTTAGTTACTGTCAGATTTAGGTAAATAGTAAGAAATTGTGGCTGCGCCTCACACAGACCAAAGCAGAAGATATGATCATGAGAACAGCAATGTGAAAGAGAACAGCTCAATGAAAGGATAATACTCTGCCAATGCAAAGTCATCCATCACTCCCACTGTATCGCACTGACAGGTGACAGCCTCATACATTATAGGTCAGTAGCAATAATACGGAGGTGGGCGGTTCTCTTCCTCAATGTATGTTTGCAAACTTTTCAACAGTGACGGCAAACTACGTCATCAGTCTTTCATCCTCTGGGTGCTATTTTTGCCACTTGAGTGTTTTCTCCGCCAGTTTCCCATCTATTTCTGACTCTGTTAATGGCTCTCATTGAGCCTCTTCATATACACACACACACACACACACACACACACACACACACACACACACACACACACACACACACACACAATGTTTGCAGCAGAAACAGTTCTTAAATCTCAAGAAATATTCAATGTTAAATTACACCCATTAAAAACACTTGAACTGATTAAACCCCTTCTGATTGGTAAATAAATCTAAATACGGTATGTCGTTTCATAATATAAGCTATACTTTTAACACAAATGTATACATTTTGCTAACATAATCACAGTTTATACTGTATATCAGTTTTCCCTAGCATTTTGATAAAAGGACAGAAGATTTGTACATTTTTGCAAATTTTAAAAGCGATATTGATATCATGACTTTCAGTGTTTTTGCATACGTGCACAAATAAATCTACAATCCACAGGAAAACCTCATGAAATGACCTCCACAGAAGGCAATAACCTCAGATAGTCCCTGTGGACCTGCTCCATTGCTGGCTACCTCATTTGTGACTGCTCTCTGACAATACACAAGGAAACACTGAGCCATTCAATCAAACTCCATTAAAATCTAATGGTGGCAGTTATTGGTTTCTTATTACTTTAAAGACAACATCAAATAAAAATGGAACCATTTGCTTTCTGAATAAATAACCCTGGCCGTATTGTGCATGATTCATCAGGTCACATTATTCTAAAGAAAAAGCTTGATTTAATAGTCTTTCATCAAAATATAGCACCATAGTGCACAAGCTCTGACATATTGAGTCCTGGTGCTCATGCAGCTGAAGTGAGTTTGAATCTTGTTTCTCAATCCCCCATCTTCTAATCTATCTACCATTCTATAAATAAAAGTGGCATATAAAGGCCAAAAAAAATATTTTTGCCTCTGCAAAGACAAAGGCTGTGCAGGAGTTGGAAAAAAAAAAGTATCAGTGTGAATAAATTGCATTAAAAAAAACATGTCCAGGTCACATTTCTGTCCAAATCAATAGAGAAAAAAAGAAAAGAAATGCTATTTTGCATAATGAAAATTGTTTTGATCCATTAGGATCAAAACAATGTTTTTTTTTTGCATGAGATTAAACACATTTCATTTCTCAAATTCTCATTATCATAAGGTGTCATTTCTGCAACATTGTATTTATTAATTCAGATTTTCAGGTGAAATATGACCCAAGCTCTTTTTAAAATGTTCTTTGAGACTTTTTCCAGAGATTCACCCATTAACCAAAAATAGAGCAACGTGTTCCAATTAAGCAGAAAACACATAATCCCTTGCTAAATGCTGTTTCATTTGTCTTATTAATCTCAAATGTCTACGTATCATGCATAAATATGAAAGTAACACGAAGGCTAATTTTAAGTCGAATGCACACATTATAAAAGGTTAGAGTTAGAAAGAAATGTACAGACTTGGTATCCCTAATATCTTCCGGAAGATACTCGGAATCGAGGTAATGCTGAAACCCTCTTTCGGTATTCATGAAAGTGTCGGTCTCAATAGAACAGCCACACAGTGGAGCTGATGGGGCGGCAGGTAAGCAGCGCCCCTGTGACAGATTCCACCGGTACATGTGGTCTCCACTGGTGAGAGTGAATGAGAATTTGAGGAACTCCCAGCGACAACAGCTGTAATCATGATGCTGTCCACCGATCTGACAATGTTAGTCTCATAGCCCTTTGCTTTCTGCAACATTTCTATACAGCATCCTGCTTGTTAAAGCAACAGAAGTCAAAATGTTTCATGCATCATATATTTTTTGGAAGCAGTGCTGAGAAACAAGGCAGATTTTTGAACAGTTTCTTGAAATCAACAAAGAAATCCCTCAATTTGCCACACAATTCCTCTGGCTTCCAGATATCCATTTGGTTTGGCAGCACTACGAGACTGTTATCGGCACTATCATGATTCAGATCCCCTTATTTGGCCTCATAAAACCCACCAACAGACAAAAAGATATTCAGGTATTTGTATGGGAACCAAAGCTTATTAGAAAAGCATGCCGGTGGCGACATTTATTCAAAATGATATTACTTTGCTTCTTGGGCTCTTTCATCATGACTCGTGTTTCACAGGTGCAAGGCTGGAACAGGTGAACTACCGAGCAAGTTTACTAAGTCAGAAAAAGTAAAACATAAGGAGCTTGTTATGTGATGCAAACAACAAAATGGATTAGTTTACAAATCATGTGCTATTGTAAAAAGTGGTTATAATATAGCAAGGAACCGAATAATAAGTCTTTATTAATCAATAATCTGCACTTTAATAATAATTTGTGTGAAAAGGATTAAACATTGCTAATGTTTTACTGCCACTAGTGTTGTAAAATCCTCCAAAATCCTCAAATACTGAAACTAAAAGATCCAAATTAACCAGAACTCAAAAGAGATAGTTTACACACAAAAAGATTCTAATTATTTACTCACCCTCATGTCGTAATGAGATATTTTTCCCATGGAAAACACAAAAAAGGTAGGCTACTTCCAAAGAATCTTCACAAAGACCTTTTCATACAACAGTTAAGACTTAAGTGATATGGAAAAAGTTAGATTCTTTTATGATGCTTTTTTGGGTCCTTTTTTGTAACTTGACAGCCAAGTTTTCTCATTCTATAATCAATGTGTAGTCTCATTAAAAAGTCATTTTTGTGTGTTCCACAGATAAACTACAGAGCAAACAAATTTGTTTCAACATAACTGAGTAAATAAAGACTTGAGATATTTAATATCACTTTCCTTTATGGTATTCAGCAGATGCTCTTATCCAGAGTGAGTTAAAAAAAGAAGAAAAAGCTTTGGGTTTTCATTATATAAAAGTGCCAAGGTAAACAGATGGCGAGAGTGCACTTCTGAGCGGTTTTGCCGTAGCGGATATCTCCCTTGACAAGTATTTTACAAGCAATTACCTGGCAGTAGTACATTCCGTAGGCTTGTCATACAGTAAAAATATCAAGTAACAAATAAACAATCAAAAACATTTCATAAAGGGTTAGCTTGGCATCAACTATTCAGCAAATGATGGGCTGATTTGAATTACGCTGGTCACTTTGACAGGTAACGTCTACCTGCCTCTTACACTGTCATGAGTTGTTAAAGGGGGTTCTTGAGATGCAGCCACAGTTATAACACTGGCTAAAAACATTTCACTTGTGCTTCAATCATAGACACGTATAAACAAAAGAAAGATTTCAAGCTGAACCCTTCGCTCATTTCTCATATCATACAGAGTTTCTCCACAGGGGAGCTGTCGCCTGTCAGCATGGATATATATACCATGATACCATCTCCCTAAGACTCCAAAAGTTGCTTCCTTTTACAACAGAATGCATTACGACCATAATATTGTTAACACTCAAAGCTCTCAACACATTTGACAGCCCTGTAATTCAAGATCTATGCAGAGCTTGAATGCTGAGCCATTCTTTGGAGTCTAATCCTATACCTTCAGGTTTCTTAACTTCTAGTCTTAAATTCAACAACAGCACAGTTTAGACAGGCAATGAAACATAAAATTTCAACATAGTGACAGATTATAAAATGCATTCAACTTTAAAGATGCACAAATGTTTATGAATCTCCTGTCCTGTTGACAAAATGCTAGTGGTTTGAACTATTTCAAACGTTTGGGGTTGACAAATTTTTTAATGTTTTTGAAAGAAGAGATTTGTTCACCAAGTCTGCATTTATTTGATAAAAAATACAGTAAAACAGTAATCTTAGGAAGTATTATTACAATTTAAAATAACTGTTCTATTTGAATATATTTTATAATGTAATTTATTCCAGTAATGGCAAAGCTGAGTTTTCAGCATCATAACTCCAGGCTTCAGCGTCACATGATCAGTGTCACATGCTCAAGTAACAATATCATTATCAAAAACATTATCATCAATTTTAAAAACAATTATGCATCTTAATATTTTTATGGAAATCATTATACATTTATTTCAGGTTTTTTTGATGAATATACAGTTCAAACAGCATTTATTTAAAATATAATATTTTTGTAACAATGTAAATTGATAATTTCTGATCAGTTTAATGCATCCTTGCTTAATAAAAGTATTAACTCAATAATTTAATTATATATATATATATATATATATATATTTTTTTTTTTTTTTTATCTTACTAACCCCAAACTTTTGAACAGGAGTGTATAACCAAAACATTGCTCCTTTATTTAATGATGGCGTGAGTCCACATTTATAAACAAATATCAATTGAGACTTCAGTAAAGTCATTTGCAATCTTTGTATGGTAAAATTGCATAGAAAATAATGGCGTTTAAATCAAAAAAGTTTAGTTGGCTGAATTTAATAGTGTGACAAATACTTAATCTCATTTATAACAAATACAACACATTTATTCTGTTCATTGAACTCTATGAATTCAATATCTCATGAACCTTTGTGAATAATTTGAAAATGTATCTCTAAAGTTATTCCACTTGTGGAAGCTGTCAAAAACGATTTGTGTGCTAGAACTACACTTTACATATGCGTACCTGCTATAAATATTAATGAGATCATGTCAGAAGCTAACATATCAAATTCAGCAGCACACAACATGACAGCTGACACAGTTTTAAATGTTGTGGTGATATGTTCTAGGTAATAGATTCGGGAATAATCAATAAAGTTATTCAGCCTGTTCATATAATCAAGAATGAAGAGTTCTGTGTAGCGCACTTAAAATCCCTGTTTATATTATGTGGGCTCTATTTCTTCCCAGTCAGTTTCTTTGTGCGGTGAGTAATGGGTTTAAAAACAGCACAACGCATTTAGTTTGAACCCTTCATAACGATCTCAATGTACAAATCAGCCCTGTTGATAAATGGACCTGTAAGTGTGAAGTGTTTGTTCCCAGCAGGAACAGGTTCTTAATCATTTCTGCAGAGGCAGAGGCCACGGGTCGTCTCCAAACCCTGGTGGCTTTGATTATCCTTATATTATATTAGAGTCAGAAAATGTGGCTCGTTGGAGTTTATAGGATTTTGTCTAAATGCAATAAAAATAATATATGCAAATCATGCCATGTTTGCCAAATGATAAAAAAAAATGTAAACTTGATTTCTTAGAATTCAAGTCTATGGTTAATCTTGATAGCAGATAATTTGAGGCGGTGGTTCTCAGCTGGTTTTGCTTCACAACATAGAATTTCCAACACAGCACAAACAATTGCCCTTAAATCAAAAACTGACATTATTAATATTATCAAGAAATGCATAGCCCCACCAGTATGCTAAATTATACATTTCTACACTTGAATGTCAAAAGCTCACCTATCACCGCCTTTTGAGATTCAAACCAGCATTTTAAGATTATTATGCAAGCTTGTGTCCACCATGGAATAAAAAAATAAAAAAAGGTAATTACAACTTTTTTATCTTATACAATTCTGACCTTTTATCTCACAATTTCGTGTTTATATCTCTCTATATAGTTCGGATATAAGCTCAGAATTGAAATGTAAGAAAAAGTCAGAACAGCAAGTTCTAAACTCAGAATTGCGAGATGCAAACTCAGAAATTGTAAGAAAAAGTCAGAACTGCGAATTATAAACTTAGAATTATGAGATAACCTTTTATAAAGTCCGCAATTATGTAATTGCAAAAGAAGAAAAAGTTGCAATTACTTCTTTTTTTTATTCCATGGGTGAAACAAACTTCCATAGATTACTGTTCAGAAGTTTTTAAAAGAAATTCAGCATTATATTGATCAAATGTGACAGTAAAAACATTTAGCTACATTCATACAAAAATATATATATTTCAAATAAATGCTGTTGTTTTGAACTTTCTATTGATCAAAGAATCCTGGAAAAAATTTATCACGGTTTCCACAAATATATTAAGCCGCACAACTGTTTTCAACATTGATAATAATCAGAAATGTTCCTTGAGCCGTTTAATGTGACATGAAAGACTGTCCCCTAAACTTCAGTAAAGTTGGTTTAAAGCATACTCCAATGATGACTTCTTGTCATCACATTATTTTTAAGTACCAAGCATTCAGTATCATTTCACTTATGCCAAAAACAAACATCAGGACTGTCATGTCAGATACAACCTCTGAGGCCCATTAGCGTTTTACGCCTTTCTCTCAACATGATAACCACATTTTTCTCCCCATCTCTCAGCAGGTAATTTCCTCTCCGTACAGTCAGTGTGCCTAATTTGACAAACACCAATAATGGCTTTCAACAGAGAATGAATGATGCAGTCGACTGGAATCTCACCAGAGTCTTGCATCCTGCCATCTCAGCTCATTTAGCCTTATTTCCAGTCATTTACAACAAACCAATTATTCACTTGGATGTGATGGTCTCATCAGCCTGCTCGATTACATGAGGATGAGAACAAGACCGCAGGCAGCTATTGAAAATGAATCAGCTCATTATTCTTTAGGAAGTTGGCTAATTAGTTGGAACATAACTTAAATGGAGAAGCATTAAATACTTGTGACACTCAAGGCACCCATGAAACGGCAATGACATAATAGAAAGATGGAACCCTGAACAGATCAGCCCTTGTTCAGAACTGAAATTCATCAAACATGTCCTCAAATAAGACATTAAATATATATATGAGATAAAAGAATGTGAAGATAGTAATAGTATTGATACAAAGGAAAACTGAAACCCAAATAAATATTTGAATGTTATGAGATGACACACTCCACAAATACAACCAGGATTTCTAGGAATGTTCTTGGAATGAATATCCAAGACTCAAGCTGACTGTCTGTATGACAATATACTAAGAATCACAGTCTTCAGTGTCACATGATCCTTCAGAAATCATTCTAAAATGCTGATTTGGCGCTCAGAAAACAATTTATCACTTTAAACATATTAGGCTATCTGTTGAAAACAGATGTGCTGCTTATTATTGTGTAAACCATGCTACATTTGTTTCTAGATTAATTGCTAAAGTTCAAAATAACAGCATTATTTGTAACAGAAATCTTTTGTACCATTATAAATCTATTTTCCGTCACTTTTGGCCCATTTTATGCATCCTTGATAAATAGAAGTAAAAATCTCTTTCCAAAAAAAAAAATATATATATATATATATATATATATATATATATATATATATATATATATTACCTACCCCAAACTTATTTTAAAAGATAATTAACATTTTACAATGAAATATTGTTATAAATGTTTTTTTAAAAAGGCCAGTTTGAATTAACTTTTCACTGTGCCACTTATTACAATTACATTCTTCAATTAGTAAAGTAACATTAGATTGAGTCACCAAAATTGTTGTAACATGGGCAATGCCATATGTGCATATAAATACACATAATACTGTTAATGTTTGTCCATAACCCCATTACTAAGTTCTCATGAACATCCAGCACAAACAAACAAAAGTCTGTCTATAGACATGTGCAAGTAAAATAAACTTAGGATGGTCTCATGCACATCACTTGCTTTAATTGTTCACCCCCATCTGGACACTGGAGGAATCGCGTCTTTATAAATGAATGCTGATGTAAGAAGCCGGGCCAAAAAAAACATCATGAAAGGTACCATTTTAAAAGAAAAGTTAAAGAAATGTAAGTGACAGCCAACATTGCTTTTAAAATTAAAGCCTATTATGCATATTTGTAAATCAAAACAGACTTATGGTAATTTAAAGGCACTTATAATTATTAGGCACTAATCTTTTTTTTCTGGTTTTATAACTGTTTTCTGTCCAAAATAAAGCAGTTATAGCTACAGAATGCTATCCAATGAAGAAAGTTTAACAAATTAAATAAATAACCTAATAAAGTACATTTAATTAATAATCAGAACAACATTGTATGCAGGCTTCAATTTTAATCATTAAAAACAATGAATCAATGTGCATCGTTAAAAAAAACAGCCTATTAACAACTTCATACACAGAGTATAAGACATTAGTGCCACAACTTAAGCTTGCAAGAGCGTATCATCAAGTTCTCTACTACTGTAAGCCAATTACCCCAAAAAATCATCCATCCTCTTTTACTTTAAAGTGATTAAGGTGCAAATAAAAGCGCGCGCCTTTGTATGAAGCACCTGCGCTCGTGAGCGGTACTGCAGTGACAGATGAGAGAACGTTTCACTCACCTTTAATGAACATGAACAATAATTCCAGTCAAATAGGGTCTGCTTGTCATCAAACACAGAGCACTGAGAAGACATGTGCTCCAGACAAGGATTCGAGCTCCATCCTCAAGCCGCTGTGCAAATGAGTGAAAGTAAAGTACAGCGCGTTCATCTCGCGCGCCGGTCCCTCCCCTTCACGCGCTACAGAAGCTTCTAATAGCGGTTACGCGGACTTTAAGGGGAGGTTCTACAGGTAAACACTCTTGATTGTGCCCCTTCTCCTTAATTAAAATGTGCAATATATATACAGGCATGTGAAAAAGATAGGACAACCTTTACGTGTCAGAACATAAAAATCATCTGGTCGTTAGTATTTACATTGGTAGCCTACTAACGTTAGGTAAATACAACCTCAGAATGAACAACAACCAATTACATATTACACCATGTCATTATTTAACAAAAATAAAGCCACAATGGAAAAGCCATGGGTGACAAACTAAGTACACCAAATTCAATTTCTTGTAGAGCCACTTTCAGCAGCAATAAATTGAAGGAATAGTTTTCTGTATTACAGTATCAGTCTCTCGCATCGTTCTGGAGGAATTTTGGCCAGCTCTTCTTTACATTGCTTCAGTTCATTGAGGTTTGTGGGCATTTGTTTATGCACAACTCTCTTAAGGTCCTGCCGCAACATTTCAGTAGGGTTGAGTTCTGGATTTTGACTGGGCAAGTGCAACACCTTGATTATTTTCTTTCAGCCATTATTTGATGGTGTCCTCGGGATCATTGTCCTGTTGCATGACCCAATGACCCTGTGGCTGCAAAACAAGCCAAAAATCACCAACCCTTCACCAGAGTGATGGAGAGCTGGTATGAGGTGTTTGTGCTGATAGTTTTCAGCTAACTTGGCGCTGTGCATTATAGTCAAACATCTCTTTGGTTTTGTCTGTCCAAAGGACATTGTTCCAGAAATCTTGAGGTTTGTTCAGATGCAACTTTGAATGAATTTGCTGGGACATCCACTCCTTGGAAGATTGGCAACTGTTTTGAATGTTTTTCACTTATGAATAATCTTCAAATTGTTTGGAAATGGCCATATAATCCTTCCCAGATTTATGGCATCAATAATTGCTTCTCTAAGATCATTGCTGATGTCTTTCCTCCTTGCCATTGTGTTAACACACACGTGAATGCTCTAGACCAGCAAACTGCCAAAACTTCTGCTTTTAGAGGTGATCACACTTGCTGATGATCAGGTATTCAAAGACATTTGATTAGCACCCCCTGACTGTAAAAATTATATGATCAATATGTTATGACAACATGTTTTAACATTGCTTTAATTCATCCAAATAAGTTCCGCAATTTTCAACTTTTTTTACAAGTTGTACAACAAGTTGAACAAGATTCAACTCATGTTTTTAAGTCAGTTTAATGTAATTTAAGTTGAAATTACTTAAATATCCAAATTGATTGTACTGAAAGATTTAAGGCAGCAACTTTTTTTTACAGTGTACTTTCCCTCTTAAATCCTATGGAAGCAGTAAGCTTGCACTTAGTTTGTCCCCCATGGCTTTTCCATTTTGGCCTAGTTTTTGATAAATAAATAATGACACAATGTAATATATCATGTGTCGTTGTCTATGTATTTATCTAATTTTAAGACCTGCCAAGGACCAGACAATTTTTTTTTTATTCATTATATCCTCATACATAAAAACATAGAATTCAATAGGGTGCCCTTAACTTTTCACACGACTGTATGTACTCTCTGTGTGTGTGTGTGTGTGTGTGTGTGTGTGTGTGTGTGTGTGTGTGTGTGTGTGTGTGTCAAGTTTTTTAAACATGCAAATCAAGCATCATCTTATTAAAATGTCCCTGCTAAAAACGGATTAAACCAGTCTAAACTCGTGCTGCTGTCCCAGTCTGATCTGTTAAAAAGTGATCTGGTTTTAGAGCAATCCGTTTTTAAGACTTTCTTTTTTCAGCATAAAATGTAGTATAAAATGTGGCATAACACCACTCTGCCGAAGATTGTGTGCTGATCTTAACTGGTTCCTGCTGATAGGAACACCTTTTATAGGGGTTTGGGGAACTTTCAAACTGGCCAAACTGTGAGACCGACTAAAAGACCAGCAAGCCACCCGCTGCTAAATCATATTATAAAACATTTAGGACCTACTTTATGAGCAATAAAGTCATTCGTGTCACTTCAGAAATTCACAATTGTTATTCAACCAAAACCATACTTTACGCCAGTAGTAGGCCTACCTGTAGTCAAAATGATCTTCAACCTCAAATATTCGATCATCTGTAGATTGTAACTTTGCAGGCAGCGACATCTAGCGTTAGCTTTAGGGAAGTAAAGTTTTACTAAATAAAGCATGTCATCTCTCTCGTGCGAAGATTTAACTAAATAAATTCACAAAAACAATTATATATTTGGGCTACATTTAGATACTGAGGTCAGAAATAGCTACAAACATGCAAGATAGCATAAATCTAAGTGTAGATGAAGAGTGCAGTGAACTCAATGTGCAACCGCTGCGTGCACGTGACTAAACCAAAGAACCGCATACACCGTGTTATTCAAGTATAAATCCCTGTTTTGTGAAGTCTAAATAGGCATGTTTCCGAACAGGCCACATATAAAAACAGGAGTCTGATATTTGGACCCAGGAGCTATTTATTGCTTAACTGGAATGGAAGGATGTTTAAAAAAAAAAAAAAAAAAACAGTGCTGTAAAATGTTCCATGTGACCATTTGTAGAAACAATGCTGGTATTCAAACTTTTTGCATTTTAAAAATCATAAAGCCCTTAGCTCAAAACTAACCAGATGATCTATCCATATCTTAAGAAGTTTTAGTAAGAAAGCTAAGCAATGCATGAATAAAATATGTGGTTTTAAAATATACACTTATGCTTAATTAACACAGAAAGCAGCAGTCAGTTGTAGCTACAGCACAGGAGGCTGGAAGCGTAAGGCAGATTAGTGTCTCGGAAAACTTGCAGTCCGTTCATCTCTGCGGGCATTTAAACAAACACATTTGGGCCTTTCACACACATAGGCCTACCTCCGAATAAAGACATCTAAAGCACTTCATCGCTTAGCATGCTTACAAAAACACAATCTGGGCTTACATGGAACAAGATAAAGCACAAAATAAAAATATACATCATTTCTAGCTCCACACAATACAAAAATGACAGATTGTTTCAATAAAAAAATCTATGACTGTACACCCCTGACGTCCCTTGCACAGCGAAACATGATCATCACAGGGTCATAAAAACAACGTTTTGCTGTCACCACATTCATCTCAACATCTTAACAGTAAAACTGACTTAAGGACATTTGTGTATACAGTGCAATATTTACCTGTCCCCAAAGTGTAAAAGAAAATATATATTTCATGATTTTTTTAGCCTCCTATCCAATAATATATCCATATTCCTGTGCCATAAAACAGGTAATTAGAAATCATTAAATTTCAACATGATCGAACCCTGATTTTTCTCCAAAATATATTATTTCAGGACATATTAACTATAAAAACATCAGGAATGAGTACTTCTTTTAGAAATACAGTGCATCTTTTTGTACTTTTTAACTCATAAGATAAGACTACAATAGCACAGAAAACACACTCCAATAGGGCCGAAAACTTAATTTGTGTACTCATACAAAAGTATGACTTTTTTTTTTCCAGTGTAAAAATTGTAACGGCAAAATAGTTGAAGCGATTCCCAAACCAAGAAACCGCTAGGACTGATCTCTACTTCAACTGTGAAATTTAGTGTAAAAAAATTAAAACAGCTAAGGCACAGTATAAAACTGGTCTAACATGCCAGTTAATAACTGACTGAAATGGAAATATTAAGAAATTTTTTGCTTTAGGTAAAAAAACATTTCTCATGTATAAAAAAATTGTTTGTCAAAAGGGGTAAAAGCTTTTGAATACAACAGCAGTTTGCTGGTGAAAACACTAGCAAGGCTCATTCAGTTCCATTAGAATTAAGTTTCTCACTCTCTGGTCTTGGTGTGTGGTCTGCTGGCTGGTTGTTTCTCATTTGGCAAGGAATACCTCGCATTTTCAAAAAGAAGCCAAAGTCAGCGAAGAAGGCGATCGTGGCCATGAAGCCAAATGCCTGTAATACAGGAAAGACAGGTAAATGTTAGCCAGTCAGGATGTTGTTATATCAAATAAAGCCCAGATGAAGCAGCATCATACCACAGTGCCCTTCTCCAGGCCCGTCTGACCATTGTCTGCCGCAAACACAACGCTGGCAATGAGGAACAGGAAGGCCATAGCTGTTGTATATACAAAATCCTATGGGAAAATTAAAAGAAGTTTAAATTGGATAAAAACTGTAAATTAGAATACTTGATTCTGACTGGTAAGATGCGGTCAAATATTTTTGTGTAAAACATAATACACTATAAACTAAAATGTATTTGTGTTAATGATTTTTTTTATTTATATATAAAAAAATATTATCATCAACAACATTATAATAATAATAATGTTATTATCATAATTAATAATAAGTTCATATTATTATCATTCATAATAATGATAATAAGTTCATATTATTATTGTTATAATATATAAATAATCATAAAAATAAGGTTATATTATTATTAACAGTACGTTGATATCGTCATTAATAATAATAATAATAATAATAATAATAAGTTCATATTATTATCATTCATAATAATGATAATAAGTTCATATTATTATTGTTATTGTTATCATAATTAATATATCAATAATCATAATAAGGTTATATTATTATTAACAATATGTTGATATCGTCAATAATAATAATAATAATAAGTTCATATTATTATTATTAATAAAAATAAGTTGATATTAGTATTAACACTATGTTGATATTATTATTGTTATTATCATCATTAATAATAATAATAATAATAATACCAACATTAATAAATAAATTGATATTATTATTAACAATATGTTAATATTATTATCATGATAATATAAATAACATCATTATTATTGTTGTTAATGATAATGTTCTGATGAATATTTCTATAACATTTCTTATAAGTTAATATTTTATTATTATTTACAACAATATGTTGATATTTATATAATTTGATATTGACAATAAGTTGATATTATCATAATATGAAACACTTATAATTACTATTATTATTATTATTGTTGTTGACGATAATGTTCTGATGAATATTTTTACATTTCTTATAATTAATAAATTATTATTAATAGGTTGATAATTACATAATAGTAATATTGAGATATTATTATTTCTATGCTATTATTATTAATTACAACAACAATTATATAATTATTATTACTATTAATATCAACAACATATTGCAAGTAATAATAATAATAATAATAATAATAATAATAGTAGTAGTAGTAGTAGTAGATTTAAAAGCATGTTTCTGTGTTTTTGATTTACCAGAGTAGGCCAGATGTCAATTCCGACTTTCTTGTGCAACGTTGTAGCCAGGAGGATGAGGAGCAACATTGTGAAGAGGAACGCTGTGCAACTGACAAATTCAAAGAAGTAGAGCGGTCCACAGTGTGAACAGTTGGACACGACCTCCTCCATCACAAACGCCACGAACGAAAGGAGCTGAGGGGACACAGAAATTAAATCCAATTGCATTAATTAACCACCAGCTTTCAGTACTGGCTGATTTAGTTTTAATACCTCTATCCTGTAATACAAGACAATATGAATGATTTGTTTGGATTTTGACAAAATATTGTATTTAATCTGAAGGAAGCTGCTTTATTAGGGCACATGTATCCGCATGTCACGATTTGAAACTGAAAGAAACAGGTGTGCTGTAAATACAGCAGTTACAGGTAGGGGATTCCCATTGCCAAGGACACTCACTCTGGGAAAACACACACACCCAAGCAAACTCTTTTAATTGTGTTTCCTTTTCACTAATATCACATGCATGAAAGACTTGTGATATCATCATGCTGGACTCATTCTGTTTTAGTCACATGGAAAACTATTAATGATCTTTCAGTCCAAAGATGAAGTATTCACAGTTACATCAATTCCTGGAGACTTTTCACTCCACTTCCCTTTAGAAAACTAAAACAGACATAAAATGACACTGTAAATGACGCAGTCAAGCTATGAGGTGACTCAAATAATTATGAGAAGTCCCTGAAAATAACCCTGGCTATTGTTTGTTCTGATGAATATTTCTACATCATTTCTGCTGTTTAACTCTAGTCTTGGTAAGGAAATAATTTATTTTAAATCATTAATAAAATGCATGGCAATAACTAATATACTTGAAGTTTTAACACAGTTTGAGAACCTAAATACATTGTCATAAATCACTGACAAGGGGGATACAGCATGGAAAATAATAATAATAATAATAATAGTAATAATAATAAACCCTTTTATCAATCTTCTAACATGCCTATAACAAACACTTGTTTACCTGACATTCACCTGGTAAAAAGAAAACAGATTCAGGCCAAAATGGAGGGGGAAAAACTGTATAGTAAGTACTGAGGAGGAACAGGAAATCATAGTGTTCTCATTTATACAAATTATAATTTAATTAGAAGCAACGTAAAAATTACAAAGCCAGAATAGCCGACATGTCTGACTCACAACGCTTTGAGCCCTGACTGCCAGGAAGGAACAGGGCAAGTCCACAAAACACAAATCTTACTGTCGCTTAAGAAACAGAACCTTATCGCTACCACACAGAATCCATTCAAAATCTTCCATCCAAATGAGCCGGATAAACCATAATTGCTGTTCAACAGAATAAAGACAATGCCCGCTCACCGCCCCCCCCCAAAAAAACATGAGGCTTATTTTACCTCAAATGTAACAAACCACGCTAAATTAAAATAGTTAAATGAAAGCACATAGATCTGATTTCAGTTTGAAGTCTAAATGTAAAAACGCTGAAAGATTTGCTACAGGAGCGAGCTCCTGTATAATATACATGAAAATGATTTCATTAAAGTGCTAAAAAGGGCTAAAACCTTCAAAGCATCACATCTCTTCACTCTACAGTACAGTAACTTGACTGCGGTCAGATGTCGGTAGATTGGTTTCACTCGACACAACTGGGTGTGCCTGCATAAAAAAGCTGTCTAGCTAACTTAAACACTAAGAAACGTATGTTTAAAACAAACACAGAATATCAAGTGTTACCAATGGGAATTCTTTGAGTATTTAAAAACAGACAGTTATTTTCGTACCATTGAGATGATACCATTGATATTTTCAATTAGTTATTATTATATTTTATATAAGTTTTAATAATTGTGTGTTTTTGTCATTTTTTAAGTTTTTCAAATAGAAAATTGTCTTTACTCACTTTTATTTCAGTTTAATTTGAGGTTCAAGTTTAGTTAAAGGGATAGTTCACCCTAAAATGCTAATTCTTTCATTAATTACTCGCCCTCATGTTGTTTCAAACCCTTAAGACTTTTGTTCATCTTCAGCACACAAATAAAGATATTTTTAAAGAAATCTGAGAGCTTTCTGTCCCTCCATTGGCAGCCTATGCAACTTCAACTATGACTCTTCAAACAGTTCATTAAGAGATTGTAAAACTAATCCATATGAATTGAGCGGTTCAAAATTTTTTGAAGAGACACGATCACTTTATATAATGAACCGATTGAATTTAGGCTTTTATTCACATATAAACATTTATCAACACACATATCAGGTGTGCATGTTTGTGAATTTGGGGGCGGGGCTATAAAGATGGGGGTGTGCTTGTTTGGGTGATTTCAAATATCAACAGCATTTCTCAGAAATTGCTTATTGCACCTTTAAAAGAAACATTTTATTTTGTAGAGAATAGTTTAGTAAAGTGGTTTGGATGTAGATGAGGAAAGATACTCTCCTTACTAGGGCCTGTAAGAACCAGCTTCAGCATTGCAACTGATTTAGATGAGATTGCACAAGGGAAGTACCAAGTGTTTCAGGAGAAAATTAGAAGTAAGGAATTTCAAACATCAGGGCATAAAAAAATAATGGTCTTAATCTCAAGATATATTATGTTTCTTAATTCAAAGGAAGAACAGACTCAAACCTCAGAAAGAAGTAACAAAGTATTGTTTACAATTTAAACTGTTAAACAGTCATTCAGTTTTTGTTCCGTGTCATTAGATCAATGTGTGTCACGAGAAGAACACTAGGGTACATGTACAAAAAACTCCAGTAGCATTTCCCCGAGTACACTACAGGAGAAATACTTGATCAAATCTAATTTCCTGAGAAACACGAGACCAAGCCCTGGACTGTAGAAGTATTTACTCGTAAGGATATTGACCTTTATGTAGTAATTAATGATTGGCTAAATTTAATGTGTTCTGTTGTGTACTTCTCTGTACTTAAAAATCCTTGCTTTTGGCAAACTTTTTGACTCACCACAACATACTGTGAAAGTTGAGTCTGTAATTGAATTTAGCATCTGCTCTCTAATTGCATTCACAGCTTAAACCCAGACAGGCGTTTCTAACACCTGATATCACTTAGCATGTCACATGCAAGCAGACAATCCCCTTTTTTTAGATGTGCAAATTCAAACACTTAAATAAAGTGACAACCGATGAGTGACACTGAAAATTATAAAACTGATATAGGTAGTTCAGTGGCTAATGCTAAAAGCTAAAGATTAAGCACTCTATACATTGGATTGGATAATGAATTTTTCAGACCACATTCAAAGTCTAATATACACCACAAAATAAATTAAAAGTATTTTGTTTTATTTTAAAACAAAGAAACTGAATGAACTAAAATGAATAAGAAACATTTTAGATTCTGCACCATTTCTAGGTCACTCATCAAATCAGAAGCACATCTTCATTCATCTGAAGCACATAAACATTTGAAACATTTTCATATCCAATAACATGGAGCATCAGATTTTGCATAAATCTGTCAAGTCCATGACAGTAGGGCTGCAACTAACGATTATTTTGATAATCGATTAATCGGACGATTATTTTTTCGATTAATCGATTAATCGGATAGAAATTAAATTAGTTTTTTTTTTTTATAACTAAATAAAACCGTAAATCAGGGTATTTATGTGTAAAAGTGTACTTTAAAAAGTGCAAAAGCCACACATTGAGTTTTACTAATATCAATATTTGCATTGTTTTTAATGATAATTGCTGATGGCAAGTTGACAAACATGATTATTGTTAAAAAAATGATATCCAACATATTATGTTTTAACACAATTTTTGTTAAAACAAATTTACACAGACATGTTGTTCAGATGTGAATATCTGAACTAAAAACAAACTAAAAACATCTAAAATATATAATTCATTTAATTTTTATTTAAAATTAATTATATATAAGGAATATAAGGATAAAGAATATAATATATATTATATATATAATATAGAAAATAATATAATATAATATAAGGATAAATTGATTAAATAAATATAGAAAGACTGAAAACAATTGTGTGAATGTAGAGCCGCAGTAGATCGCGTTTGAAAAACAATTAAAACTTAGTAGACAAATGCTATAAAAAGAGAACGGAATGGAGGTAACGTTACCCAGCAAGCTAACAGGCTTGAGTAAAGGACAGGAGAAATTATGCATTAGTGCACAAGCATTCGCTGAAAACCACTGAGTACAGTGACTAAAAAACAATATTTTACTGCTGCTGTTATTAATTGCCTTTGTATTTAATGCTTCACTTTGTAAACACCGTTTTAATTTAACCTATTTCTGCGGTAGCGCTATTTTAATCCATCACTTACGTTGCGAGCGAACTGATTGCACAACCTGATGCTCGAGACAAAATACAGACATCCCGGAAGTCCCGGGAGTCTCCCGCATATTGATTGCGGCTCCCTGATGCCCGCGAATTAGTTCAAACTCGCGAAATCTAGAGCGCGCAAGCAAGAGCGCGCATGCGAGACCGAAGAGACTGCTCCAAACCGTGTAGCGCGCGCGCTCGGCAGAGCGCCTGAGGGAGAGAGACCTTGCGTGTGTGTGCGTACCAGTAAACGCTCCCCGTGACGTAAGCAGACCAACTAATCGATAATGACATTCGTTGACAACGATTTTCATAATCGATTATAATCGATTTTATCGATTAGTTGTTGCAGCCCTACATGACAGTATTTGGAATTAAAAAGGGAAGGTATGTTTAATGCGTATTGTGTGCAAGGTAAGCAACTTAAACAAAGCGGTAGTTAAAGAAGAATTAAAGTTGACCATTTATACAAAATTAACGAGGACCTCGCCTTACATGAGTCTACTGCATCTCTATCCAAAGCACAAGCAATATCTACTAAATAGCCACTCGAACAGCCAGTACCTTTTCCTGAGGGAACCGGGATGCATGCAGCATGATCTGCTCTGTGATATATTACACAAGCCAGTTTGACACATATGGAAGATACCTATGAAATGGAGGGAATCTCTAACTTGAACAATGGCCAACAGTCTCACATACCAATTTTTGTACAAAAATCTCCATGATCAACAGCCAAGCAGCATATGACTACAGTTCTGAAATGCCCAAGCTTGTTTAAATAAGCTTGGCATTATTAAATGCAGACAAAAAGTTGCCACAGCCAAGTTAGGACATTTGCATTATCAAGGATGTGTGAGACATGGCAGTGGATTCATTTAGCAGAATGCTTCAGTAAAATCTAACAGTACCCACAATATTGTAATTAACACTTTAAAACAACAGCAGTCATATTTCAACCAGACCTTTAACATTTGTTAACGTACTGCCAGCATTGCTGTTTACTATTATACACTTTCAGGAAACTTACACAATGGAGTTCCAATAATGCCAGCTTAACTTGAATTGTGTTTTAACTGTCATTACACCAGACTAACCACTTATACACTATGACCCCTTATTCAAACCATGTCCCACGGTTTACTTTAGTATGAAGGGTTATATACAATACCGGTCAAAAATTTGGAAATATTAAGATTTTTAATGTTTTTGAAAGAAATCTCTTAAGCTCACCAAGGATGTACTTATTTTATCAAAATACAGTAAAAACAGTAATATTTTATATATATATTTTAATATTTTAATATACACCAAATATTAAAACAGCTAATATTAAAATAGCTGTTTTCCGTTTTAATATCATTTAAAATGCCATTTATTTCTGTGATGTCAAAGGTGAATTTTCAGCATCATTACCCCAGTCTTTAATTGTCACATGATCCTTCAGAAATCGTAGTAAAATGCTGATTTTGTGCTCAATTAATGTCAATTATTATTGGTGCTCAATTATTGATAATGCTTCTGATTTTCATCAATGTTGAAAACCACTTTTGCAAGTTTAATATTTTTGTGGAACCCGTGATACATTTTTTTCTGGATTCTTTGATGAATAGAAAGGTAAACAGAACAGCATTTATTTGAAATAGATTTTTTGTAACAATATAAATGTCTTTACTGTCTCTTTTGATCAATTTAATGTATCCTTGCGGAGTAAAATAATCATTATTTTTTAATAATTACTCCAAACCTTTAAACGTCTGTATATCATGGTTTCCACACACACAAACAAATAATATATATATATATATATATATATATAGCAGAACAGCTGTTTTCAACATTGATATTAATAATGAATGTTTCTTGAGCAGCAAATCTGTATTAGAATAATTTCTGAAAGATCATCTGACACTGAAGACTTGAGTAATGATGCTGAAAATTCAGCTTTACCATCACAGAAATATATATAGCTACATTTTAAAACATATTAAAACAGAAAGCAGTTATTTTAAATTGTACTAATATTTCACAATATTACTGGTTTACTGTTTTTTTTATCAAATAGATAAACCCTTAGTGAGCAGAAGAGACTTCTTTCAGAAACATTAAACATTCTTAATGTTTCCAAACTTTTGACTGGCTAGATAAGCCTACATGACGTGATTAAAGGCAGTAATATTTAGAGAACACAGACTACATATGTCACACTGGTTTTCAGACCAAGGTGCTGCTTACCACTTCAATCACTTTGATCCCAAATCGAATTGTCTCCAGATTCTCCGAGGGTACGTTTAACCATTTTCTGGTTTTGGGCTGCTGCTCTGTTGTTGTGTTGTACACAGTGTCTGTGGTGGCCATACTGTATATACTGTAGTTAAATCTGAAAACGAGAAGTATATTAGACCGTTTAGCCGTGTAACCTGTGCGTATATAGAAATCCGCAAAGGTAAACATATATGATACTGCAAAGGAAACGAAGTAACGACACATCGACAGCTGCTTTTCACGTTGAGAAAAAAAGCGAAAGTAAACTAGTCAAAGTCAAGTCTAACTAAGCTAACAGAATTGATCAACACAAAACGATCGATATAAACACACTACAGGATGTAATGCAACTGATTATGTGTGATAACAATATTAAGAAATGTTTAAGGGTAAAATAGGCCTACCTGTTTGTTAGTTTGTTTGATCGGACGGTTGTTTTAATGTGCTCTGTTTATGCCGTTCACGCGTCTTTTGTGTAGCCAGCTTGTGTCTCACTTCCGCACTGCCTCAGTTTTCTTGAACAAGGATGGACTTCCTACCGAGGTTGCCAAAACCCCCGACTGAACACAGAAGGGTGTTTTAGTAATTTTTCTTTCTGCTATTTGTGCGTCCTTGGGCTTGTAACAGATTTCAACTCTATTTTTTTTATATAAAGTTCGCCTGAAACATTTTGCCATGCCTTCATTTATTTGCTTTGAATGCCTTTAATGAAGATTTTAGTGCTCTAATCGCTTGCCAGGCTTTAGCCTAATTCTTAAACTGATTGAAAATGATTTAGAAATTTTCAATATTACATTTAAAACTATGATGATCTGAACAAAGAGAAAAAACGTTCATCAAAGTTTGAAATATTTAGGTTATTTTGCGAAAATTATTACTATGCAAAAATTTTTTTTCAAAAAGACTCCCTCGGTTGTGGCCATTTCCACCACATGTAGCCTAATAGTTTTGGACTTTTACCTTTTAAGTTGGTTTAAGTTAGCCTACATGGTTACTGAGAAGACATTTAGTGTCAGTCAAGAGTAGGTTTGAGAATAGACATATGATGTGTGAAGAAAAAGAAAATAATACAGAATAAGTTTATTATTAGAAAATTCTAATCAAGCTGTGATTTTGTCATATTGGGGAGAGTGGGGACGGTCACGGTGGCAACATGTTTTGCATTTCCTTGAGTTTATCAGAGACTGTTTGTATTGGAAAGTCGAACATTTGGACGCCATAACAGGGGACGGATGCAACAGCTCATATGGGGCAGTTTTAACATTCATTAATTTTTTTTATTGGGGGGGGGGGGGGGGGGGGGGGGTTGGGTCTACATTTACATTTGAAATTCTACATTTGAACTAAATACAAAATATGTTTTTTTTAATCAAACTCAACACTGAAATGTAATAATACTTCTGTGAAAGCTTACAGAACTGTGTGTGTAAGTGAATGTTGGAATAAAATCTTATATATTCTTGCACGGTTAAATGAGGCTTTTCCCTCAGACCTCAGTGTCCTGCCTTTATGCTTCACTATGTTTGCTGCAAACATCAGAACTGAGGGACACCACTGTCTGGTGTGCATTTCCTCTCTTGTGGCATTCTGAAAACAGAAACGGTCATGTCTGCTTTCTTCCAAAAAGGACAAGGGGCTAACTGAGCAAGTCGTGAGCTTAGAATTATACAGTTCTATCTCCGTTTAGGGTAGTTCTGAGATATTGAGCATCAAAGTTTTTAAATCCCTGCTGTTTTGTGAGATGGAACCTTTTTATTTTATTAATAACTACTAACAAAATATTTTTTTTTACAAAAATAACACCACACAGACATTAATAAACACCTAATGGATAAGATTATGTCAAAAACTCAATTTCGACCAAAAGTGGAGATAGAACCATATAATTCTAATCTCACAAAGTGTAAAATCAATATCATAAATATCAGCTCATTCCTGATTGGAGAAATACGGTGCAACTGCTCCCACTCTCCTCACTTCTGCCAAAAGTGTGAAAATATGATTACATTATTTGTATTAAAAATGCATAAAATGATAGCTATGCTAAAGACAACGATTCTAACTGTTTTTTTTTTCGAAAAACTATAAAATGATGATAATAATTATGATGATTATGACCTGTTCTCAAACCCCTCACCTTGTGCATGTGATCTTTGTTTTAATTGACTTAAATGTACATTGTGTAGCCTAATATTTAGGAGGATCTGTAGACAGAAATGGAATATAATATGCATAACTATATTTTCAGTGCTGTATAAAGACTTTACACAATGAACCGTTGTGTTTTATTACCTTAGAAAGAGCCATTTCTATCTACATACACCGCGGGTCCCCTTACATCGACATGTTTCAGTAGCCCTAAACGGACAAACGCTTTTCGTCACTATTGTTCTTTGTGCAAATAAGCTAGCTAAAGTCAGCGAATAAAACACTGACACAATGATAAACAAGTAACAATAATATTCGCAATAACGTCTCGTTTTACTGAATAATAAAGTAAACATACTTTTTTAATTTATCTTTGTAAAGACACCTCATTGTTTAACTGACTATCTCTGCTGTCTCAGACGATGACATCTTTTCCTGTCGGCCACCGTAACTTTTGTGTTTTGCAATTCACAACTTCACCACTAGATGCCGCTAAAAAATCACACATTGCACCTTTAATGAAATGTTTTGGATGGGTACTTGGAAGATGATGCAGATAGAGATTTTGTGAATGCAATACATTATTTAAGAAAAAAAACCTAAAAAGAGAAAACTGTTTTTTTAATTCCTGTATTTGAGCTGTTTATATACAGTGGATCTTTATGAATCGATCAGTTTTCTCTCCCCTTTAATGAATTCAATTATATCCCTATGTGGATCTTAACCTATGCAATGAAATAAACGTAAAGACCGGTGTGAACTGACAAGAGCCTAAAGCCTCACACATTTCATATTCAAATCTATTTTACAAAATAGTCTAAATGATAAACAGTCCAAAGACCAATGGACTTTATTGTTAGCTATGCTCAGGGCTGAATATACAAGTAAACTTTGCATAGATACACATAAACTACACTTGGCCAGAATCTAACAACAAGAAGTCTGAGAATATCCAGACATTCTACCACTAGAGTTGATCATGTGTTCTCAATGAGAAAAAAAAACAAAGATATCCAGCTTGTTTATGACCAGGGCTGTCTGACTTCTGACACCAACTGTAAGAGATGGCCCAGTGGTCTTAGAGGATAATTTTAAAGAAGCTGGAGAGAGGTTCAGTGGATCCCCAAATTGTGGTTTATTATGATGAAAAATGAAAAAATATGAACATGGTCACATACTGAAATACAAACAAACGTAACAAAACAAAACTGCAACAATGTGCAAAACGGCTACACCAAATAATTTGGTCCAATTTGCAACTGGGTCTCACCTTTGGCCTTAAACAAATAAGACTGACTTGATGAGCTCTATAGCTCCCTATTTATATGGGCTAACTCCACCCTCGGCCTGTACCAAATGAACAAGCAGGGTCCAAACATACAATACATTATACACAAAAATAAAAATAATGAAACACTAAAGGTATTCACAAATAACACTGTGTAAACCCATGAGTACTTAACCACACACACAAGAAACATAGCACAAAAAAATGAAAAGGAAAAATAGTTTAGCTGCTATTCCCCCTCCCCCGGGCAAAACTGCAAATGGATCAGTCCAATTAGGGCTATGCTAATGCTACAAAAACCTGTTTGAATCAGACAGACTGTTTGATGGTGCAGCATGAGACTAGAAGGCCAACAGCCAAAACAAAGTTTTGGGGGGAATTCTTACAAGAAATAAAAGTTAATTCTGACTGCAATTAACTGGGTTGTGAAGTTTTCTTCTAAAAAGGAATAATTAAATTGAACAACATGTTGGAGCAAACAGACAAATATATATATATATATATATATATATATATATATATATATATCAAACTCACTTCAAATAGGGAAAACAATTAAACAACACAGTTCTGATTTAAAAGATGGTAAATGCCGGCATAATCAGGAAGTGATGTGTGCATGTGTGTCAAGTCCATGTAATTCATTTTCGGTCACCAAGCTTAGCTTGTGACAGTGCCATTCTTATAAATTTTTCTTACCTGTAATTTTGCAATTTTCGTGTAAATTTTCCTCCTATTTCCAACAATGAAGTTCCTCTTCTCTCGCCTTTTCTCTAATTGTGGAATCCTTTCCAATTGATTGTCAGCCATTTCTCAGAGGCAAGATGTAACATTTTCCAAGGACAATTAACTCTTTCTCAGAGGCAAGCCTCCAAGTAGCATATGTATTAAATGACTAAATCATTTAGCAGACGCTTTATCCAAAGTATTTCTGACTTCTATTTCTGACTTTACAAAAACTGCTCAGTGGGCCACAAGACTTTCTCAGACGCATCTGCCCTTTGTAATAATTATTTCTCACAGCTTCATAATACTTCTGCTACAATTGTTTTCTATAGGATGAATAAAATATTTCATCAGTAGCGGTCAACGGAGGGTCCGAAAGCTCTCAGATTTCATTAAAAAGATCTTCAGTTTTGTTCTGAAGATGAACGAAAGTCTTACAGATTTGGAACGACATGAGGGTGAGAAATTAATGCAAAGAATTTCAATTTTTGTGGGTGAACTATCCCTTGTTTCACAAACTGCTATCTGACAGTCAATAAGCAGGATAGACTTTGAAAGTAAAGAACAAAACATTAGTAGGCTATGATTGGGTATTCTGAGTTAACTAAATAAATCCTGCCAAACTTTTGCACTCAATAAAGAGTGATTCTGGTTAGATCAGTGTCGAAAAGTCTTTTGTTTTATTTGTTGCAACATTCTTGTGCAATAAATGAATTTATGACCACATACCTGCACATAACTACTGCTGAAATATGAAGGCATCTAAGACCTGCAGCGCCACCTCCAGAGGTCAGTGTTTTCGACTCTGGAACAGTCTTCCTAACATTGTCCGGGAAGCAGACACACTCTGTCAGTTTAAATCTAGACTAAAAACGCATCTCTTTAACATAATAGCATTACAATAATCTAGCCTTGATGTCATAAATGCATGAACTAACTGTTCCACATTTGTCATTGAGAGCATATGACGTAATTTAGATATATTTTTAAGATGGAAAAATGCGGTTTTATCGATAGACACGTGATTTTGAAATGAAAGATTGGTATCAAAGAGCACACCCAGGTTCCTAACCGACGACGAGGACTTGACAGAGCAGCCATCAAGTGTTAGACCGTATTCTAGGTTAGTACGTGTGGAAGTTCTTTGTCCAATAATTAGAACCTCTGTTTTTTCAGAATTAAGTAGTAGGAAATTACTAATCATCCATTGTTTTATATCAGCTATGCATTCCGGTAATTTTGTGAATTGGTAAATTTATTTAGGGCGTGAAGAAATATAGAGCTAATTATGCTGATTATGATTATGCTGATATATCATCAGCATAACAGTGCAAACTAATGCCATGCTTCCTAATGATCTCTCCTAAGGGTAGCATGTACAGAGTGAACAGCAGCAGTCCTAGTATGGAGCCTTGTGGTACACCATACTGAATTTTTGATCCATAAGACATCTCTTCATTTACTGCTACAAACTGATAACGGTCAGATAAATATGATTTAAACCATGCTAATGCAATTCTAATGCCAACATAATTTCCGAGTCTATTTAAAAGAATGTTGTGGTCAGTAGTATCAAATGCAGCACTAAGATTGAGTAACACTGATAGAGAGATACAACCATGATTGGATGATAAGAGCAAATCATTTGTGACACTTCAGTTTCACTGAAGACAGGTTAAAGTTACTCCGAGTTTTGAGACATTTAAAAATGGTTTGAACATTTAAATCCTTGATGCAACTAAAAAACTGAATGCTTTAAAACTCTCTAAATTACTTGCAATATGATGTTATGTTTTTACTTTAATTTAGTGTTAGTAGTGTTAGTGTTAGTAGCTAATGTTGAGTGTTGTTGTAATATTTATTAGTTTTTGTTTTTATATGTGTCTATTTAGATATATTGATTTTCATTTTATTTAGTTTCAGTTATTTTAGTAGGCCTACTTTACGTTAAACTAGCCTAAAATGAAAATGAGAAATGTTGCATTTGCAACTAGCTAATAAAACAGTATAGGCCTATATTATTTACAGTTTCATATTTTATTTTAATTTCAGTTAACGTTTATTTTATTTCAAGTAACGGAAATATTTTTGGTTTTAGTTTTGGTTCCCTCCATTACCTTTGGGGTTGATTTGACCCCATTCAGTGTTTAACATCTCTGAATACATAATTAACACACAAAAAAATTGCTTCATATTTAAAGACTTTTCCTAATTTAATGGGGACAAATTGGTAAACATAAAATTAACATGATGAAATGTTTTCAATGTTCTGTACACATTTTGTAGCATCTGTGTTCTTTGGGGTCAATTTGACCCCAAGCTCATTTTGCTGTATTAAACATATAAGAAATATTTAAAAAAATTGTTGTTCACACATTGGTGATTTGACACAAATCACACATTTGTTTTGGTTCTTTTGGATGATATTGAGGTCATTATAACTTAAGATTTTATGATCTTCAAAAAACTTCCCTCTGCTTTAGGGCCCTAACCTAACATTACCATACAGGCCTAACTGAAGCATTGCGAGAACCACTGATAGTTAAATCACATAGTTCACAAAGTGGAGGGGGGGAATCATAATTCTCACAAGAAATTAGATATTTCCAGTGCCAATTATACATTTCCAGGGAAGGGAAAACATAATTCTTGCAAGAACTTTGATATTTTGTGCAATGGGGGAGGGGAAAACATAATAGGAGCAAATATATGACGCTTCCACAGAAGCCTTATAAAACATTTCTATTTGTGCTCTGTCAGCTCTCTTTTTATGCTCTTTCTCAATTGTTACCTCTAAGCAAAGGTTTTCTGTCAATTAGATTTTGTCATAGTTCTTTGAAAGTTTTAAATTTTATTTTTATTTTTTTTATTCTTATAATTTGTAGTATTATGTTTCATGTTGTATTTGTATTTGTATATGTCCACTGGAAGCCTCAGTACCAAAACAAATTCCTTGTGTGTGCAAGCACACTTGGCAATAAAGCTCTTTCTGATTCTGATTCTGATTCTGAAAGTGACAGAGGAGAATGTGTCTGAGATACAGTAGATGAAAATGTCAAGGAGGAGGACCCTGATTATGAGGTATCCTCCTCAGATGATCATGAGACTCCTAGTGTTGTCCCTCATGTTGTATAGCAGATAAATTACCTTCCAGAAATGGAACGTTATTATGGTCCCACTTCCCACTTAAATGACAGGGTCATTCAAAATTCAAAATTTTAAAATTTAAAATGTTGCTGGTTCATTTGTTATGATGTTGATTCACATTTTTCTAGATTATTAAGTGATCAGAGGCATTTTACATATTTGCTTTTTACACAAATCACAGTTTTACACATTTTACACAAATCACAGTGTGTGATTTTACACTTTTGGACAACGACCTGTGTCAAGAAGGGCAGCAAAGAAGCCACTTCTCTCCAATAAAAACATAAAAGATTGACTGAAATACTTTGGAACATCTGGAAAATCGATTGTCCAAAGAAAAGGTGAACGCTGCATGAGTCCTGTGTCATGCCAACAGGGAGGCATCCTGAGACTATCAATGGGAGTGTCAAATTTACCCCAAACTTATTCTTTATAAAAGAAATTGTATAATAAAATAAATAAATAAAAATAAAAAAATATATCATTTTTTAATTTTACGTCAATCAGTGACATTTTATAGTGATTTGCTAGTTTGTCCATAGTCGTGCAATAGGTATTCTGGATGTATAAGGGGAGAGGGTGGGGTTGGGGGGTTGGTGGTGATTTATTTAAAGGGCTATTTAAGTAAGCAACAAAGAAACATAAAGTACCTAACTAAAACCTTCGAAGAAAAATCACATTCTGGTGGTTTAAATTGGCGTGGTTTAAATGTGGTGGTTTAAATTGGTAAAAAAAACTTTGGTAGATTTGAGGGTAACAGGAGGGTTAGTTAAAGCACAATTCCGTCCAAAAATGAACCAAGGGCTAAATACCGAGTCGACCGTTCTCTGCGATGCGTTTTCATGATAATCGAATGTACCCAGTTTTAACGTTATTTTTAGTTTAACCACAGATTAGTTTATAACGCTAGTGTATGGGGCATCAAATAAGTAGCCTACGAATAAAAATCGCTAGTTAATACCACTAACAAGGCTCAAAATAGCCCCACAATAACATGTAAGCATAATGAGAGTCCCTACCTGCAAACCGAAGCATTGAGATCTTTGTAAGTGTACAGACAGTGATACTTTATAAAGACAGTACACTTCGCGTATACAAGAGACTGTTTTCCAAATATGTCTCCTGCTTGTATAGCCTACGTGAAGTGTACTGTCTTTATGGCTTAATGCTTCGGTTTGCAGGTAGGGACCCTCATTATGCTTACATGTTAGTGTGGGGCTATTTTGAGCCTTGTTAGTGCCCTGGACTGAAGCTTGCAACAGACCACAAGAGGGCAGACGAGATTCATTTAACACAGACTGTAAAAAGATAAAAAAAAAAAAAATAAACACGCATACACGTTGGGTTTTCGTGTTCTATGCGGACTTCCCTTAGACATAATGATTTTTATTCTGTAGCCTACAAACCATATATTCTAGCTATCTCTAAACCCACCGATCAGAAAACATCCTGCACTTTTAGATTTTCAAAAAACAAATTTAATTTATAGCATGTTTTCCTCATGGAGATCAAAAAACCCAACACCTACCCCTAAACCTAACCATCACATCTAGTTTATGTTCTGAGGGGTATAACATCAAGTTCAGTATGTTTCCAACATCAGCAGCAGACCACATTTTGTGGGTCATTCAGAGTTTCTGCTTTCACTTCTGTAAATTATAACCCACTACTGTTTAGCCTGACGTCGTCATACTCAGATTCTAGTCAGAATCTGACCTCAAATGTTGTGGGCGGGGCTAAGTTCGGCTGGCATCCAGGCTACACCACTGTGAGACACTCTGTACCTTTCTTCCTCTATTACACCCAAACCATTTCCCCCCTTTTTCCTGTCTGTTAGGGCATCAGTGTGAGCATAATAAGTTACCAAAGAGCCATGGTTCATTTTACTTTAGCCAATGGGAGAGCTTCTTTCAGTGGGCTTACAGCAGGCTACTCTAGTCTAAACAGAACCTTAAAGAGGAGTTGATATGGGCGTGAGTCATGTTTCCAAATTAGCTGGAATACTAAAATGGAATGTGGGCAGCTCTGTCCATTTCACTCCTTCCCTACATCCATAAATATAGCATAATTATTCCCTATGGAATTAATTTCCTCATAGTTTCCCTTTCCCATTACAGCAGACTTACAACAAACTACGATCTAGCATGTCAGTATATTTTCTTCTTTCTCTTTTTTTTGGAGGGATTTTCCTGTATCTCTTGCCCAGCAACACCCACGTACAGTAACCATGAGTAGTGAGCACGATCTTAATACCAGGTGTAAGTCACTTCTGCTGGATGTCTTAAACATTTTAATAGGTAGCATATCTAAACAGCCATATAATTTTGCTATTTTAAATTCCAACTGACAAAATAGTATTAGGATAATAGCTCTAACAAACAGTTGGCCAGAAAACATGCAAAAAAAAGTAATAAAGAAAAAAAAGGTGGCCATTGTGACATTTCGATTCCACTTTCCTCTCACAATTCTCATTATCATAATGCTTCCAGAAACTTTGCTTTTTATTACTGTAATACAATAATTTTTAAATCAGCAGTACCTCAAATATTACAATGTAAAATCAAGTATAAACACAATTCAATTTACTTTTTGACTCATGTCAATGAGAATTGAGGAGATGTGCTTGTTATAAAAAATGTCACAATGCAAAAATATATATATATTTTTAAATACCTTTACATTTTATGCTAAATAATATTTATTTTGAATCTGAATTCAAATGTGACATGTTCCTGGCTTTTCATGAGTGTTATTACCATGCACCAAATGCAAATTCTATACTATCCATTGTATTACCACCTGTTTTGAGCCCCAAATTCTGGTTATGAATCGGAGAGGAAGCAACACACAACATACACAACACTAAAAGGCTTTTTACCTTTTATCACACAGTGGACAAAACAAAGGGACTCGCATTTAGAAAGCCAGAAATACATTCTTCAAACTTTACAGTTGTGTTGCAAATAATAATATCATATATAGAGATACTGTGAAAAGTAAAAATACACTTTAACTGTTGTGATGATACTAATAATAATAATAATACAGTGGGCCAGCATCAATCCTTTATGAACACCTCACTTAAGCCTAAATATTATTTGATCGCAGTTACTGAATCAAATCTGCATCACATGAAATACTGTCAAATAGATAATGTAAACATTCTGGTTTAGAAATGGACCCTTTTAGTTTCAGACATTGTCGATTAATATAATACTCCGCTCTTAAAATAATCCATTACTACTGGTGAAAAAGTGCGCATGCCGAAATCTACTCTTGAAGCACACAGCATCTTCCAAAACATTTAAAAATGGCCCTTCCAGGTCCTCAAAGCACTCATAATCCATCTAGAACAAATTGAGAATTTGTCCTGCTACTTCCAGCTGATTGGACAGTTTCTTCCTTCTGGTTACACTGCGGCACCTTCAAGAGAGTATTAGCAGGAGATTATGCAATTAAATTCAACAGGTCTGTTCTTTTAAACTGTGTTCACAGATTTCATATTTCACAAATTACATTATTAAAACAGAGTCGGACTCACCAGTTGGTTGAGAGCCACATGTGACCTTATAAGAAGTCCATATGCTGATTGCAATAAGAAAAGTAGCCATGAAGCCAAACACCTGTGTTTATTTAAAACATAATTAGGAATTAGGAATCTTAATACCAGGTGTAAACAGGGCCAAAATGTAATATAGAAAAAGCATAATCGAGGCACTTTAACAATATTTTACAATTATGAATTATTAAAAATAAAAAGTAATTTTTGATGCCTAAAAGAGCTTTATGACAATCGCACATTCACTGTCCAGCCGGTAACAGGACATGATGCAGCATTGCAGATACGTATTTCATGCTTCCTCTTTCCTACACAAGAACTCTTCGTGCATTTCCTTGGCCAATCAGCTACATGTACCGTACATACTGCAAGTACTCACAGATCCAGCGATTAAAGATGAGATCCCATGATTATTCACAGCTACAACTATAGAGGCGATAAAGACCAGGATTCCTCCTACAGCATAATGTAAAAACTCCTGTGAAAGCAATTAAGAGTTCATTAGAGTAGCACTAATGCCATGATCTTCAGTTCGCAGATACGTAAGTGGAATGTGAACTGTGCCGACTTGCCGTCAATGTCCAGTTGATGCATGTGATTTTGCTTTGAAGTCGAAACAAATACATGAGGAAGAAGAAGAAGAAGACGACGAGAAACCATGCAGTGACCACCTCAAAGTAGCGAAAGGCAGAGTTTGAGAGCCGCTCACAGTGCACACAAAGGAAAGCAATCAGGAGGACCACCTGATCAAAATCATATCAGATGCAGACAATTTAATGTAAAAATCACAGACAAACACTAATATAATTACTTAGACACAAACCACAGAACAAGGTAGCAATGCTTTTGCTCAGTGACACCTGGGATTAACTTAAATAACAAAGTTTCAAGAAGATAATACAACTCAGTATTTAAAACAAGTCCTTGGACCAAAAGGAAAAATGAAGTTTCTGTTATTTTCTTTATCAGCATTAGAAGTAGTGACCAACATCAATTATTTTTATATGTGTCTGATATTATAAATTTAACTGTCTGATTTTTAATACATTTTTAATTTTATATTTGTTAAATGTTAAAAAAAAAAAATATATATATTTTTTTTTTAATGAATTATTGTCCTATTTCTGAGTTTTAACACAATAATGAATACCTTACCAATTATAAAAATAAAAATATATGCATAATATTTGAAAAAAACAAAAAAGACATCAAAAACGACATAATTATTGCTAGGTTTTAGTTATGAACAGAGTTGGGTAAGTTACTCTAAAAAAGTAATTAATTACTAGCTATTAATTACATTTTCAACAGTGTAATTAGATTACTGCACTATTTACTCTCTAAAGGCATTACTTAATACTAATTGCTAACAATACAAGGATAGACTTGAAACTGCTCTTTTAATTCTTTCAAATAAATCATATAACATTGCATTAATTATTCTTGAACTAGTATTTAAACAGAAGGTTACATTATAAACACACACATTTTAACATTAGATGTAAAATTTAGATGTTTAATCCACTATTGTTTAATATAGAATTGTTCTATACAGTATTTAATACAGAACATGTAACTACAGAAAAATGAAGAGTAAAAGTAATTAAATTACAGTAATTACAATGCATTAGCCTACACTCAACACAGGTTTTGCAATCATATTATGTTTTGGGCTATATTACAGTTTAAACTCAAAATATGATGTATTTCCACTTCAGTACAAACTGCTCTTGCATAGAAAGTAGAATAATTTATGCAAACACTAAAAAAGTTTATTTTCCTAAACACTGTTGTTTCCTGTTGAACCGATTTCTTTGGAAATCTTTGGTTTTGTGGTTGTAGTTTTTTTGTTGTTGTTGTTGTTTGTGTGTGTGTGGTTGCAGGTTGCAAAGCTAATCTCTCTAAATCTCTCTCATCACCGCAACCATTCTAGGAGCCGGCTGTTCCTGAGCACCCGGGGTGTGTGAGCCTTTACAAATTATCAATGCCTGTCATCTCTTACTACACACTCTCTCTCTCTCTCTCTCTCTCTCTCTCTCTCTCTCTTATACAACACTAAACTAAACTCTGACCACAAAACACAACTGCTGGTAAAGTAGCCTAGTTGTAATAAATACATTATTTAATTTAGATAACTTTTGGGATTTTTCCTGTATATACGTGTGAATACAACAGTGGTAACATCGTATCTCAGAATCCTTTAAAAAGAATGATAAATTATAAAATCTTTGGTTTTGGTGGGTTTTGTTGTGGGCCCTCTCTTTTCACTGAGGCCCCACATGTTGCAATAGCTACTATAATAATGATAGTGTCACATCACATGGCAATTTGTCATGGTTTGAATGATTATCCTATTATGGTGTTTAATCCAACCTTTTCAAATAAGTCCATGGTACATTTAAAAATAAATAAAAAATAAGACGGTACTGTCCATAAAAATACATTTATAATAACATGATACATGTAACAAAAAACAAACAAACATGGTAATACCACGGTAGTTACGTTTTAACACTTTTGTTAGTGAAAATCAGGTTTAGATTTAACTTCTGGTATACTTTGCAGAGATATTTAAATAAATTAGCTACTGTAAATAAATCCAATGATTACTGTATCTTGAATGGTTCGTACATAAGCAAAAGTATTAATGGGAACCAGGAAGTTCCGCTAATCGGTCAATGAAGCACAGTGTCGGTGTAAACAGTCAGTTTCAGTTACCATCTCTTTAACCATCTATCTTCCTCAAATTTAGGATTCTATGCCTACGTTTACTTCATAAAATAAAAGTGATGCAAGTATAGCTTTCTCTTACCACTTGGCCGATTTTCAGCAATCCTTGAAATGAACGGGCATAAGGAATGTTGCAAAATCTTCCATCCGCGTTGGATGTTGTGCTGGTTGTAGTAGTAATGACAGTGTGAGGCATTATGGTATATTTATCTAATTTATGAGGAACTTTACAAATAAAACAAGATTGTATTTATTTAAAGCTGATCACATGGGACCAATGGTTGAGACAGGAGAAGTGTGTAAACTTTAACAGGGTGTGACCATAGACGTTGTAATACTCGGAGTCGTTACTCCTATTTGCGGTTTCCCGTGCTATACAAAACTAGCTTCGTTCACCAGGGGGCGCGTGAAGGCCCAAAAGCTGAAGCTTCCACTGAGCTGCATTCAAAACTCTCGACGTTTTCGTCTTCTTGGAAACATTTATACTCAAAAACATAACATTTTAAAATATGTGACCTACAGTAAATTATATCTGACCTACGAAGCAAAACACACCATAAAAATATTTACAAAGTGATTTTTTTTATTATTCTCATACCGTAATCAAAAACGACTGTGATTGGTCCAGCTTGATCAGCACTTTGAAAAGTAACAAAAACCACGTGATAACACCGTTAACGTGCAACTTCAGCAGCGATCTCTGGATAATAATTTACCATTAAAGTATAGTAGTGAGTGAATTGAATATACACGTAAAGAGTTCAAATAAAAAAAATATTACTCACCTTCATACCTGAATAAAAGACAACGTCTGGATCACTAAGCCACGCCTATTTTAATTAATTTCTTTAAAGGGATTGACCTCTCCACCCACCTTCTCTATTTCTATGGTTGTAACACCATAAGAGGAGGGACCAAAATCAGCAACAGTATTACACTATGTTTATTTAGAATGTGTGGCTATGTGTAGTGTTTAGTTTTCTCCTGAATATATGAGAATTTTCCACCACAAGCTAAGGGGGTGTAAAAAAAAATGAGTCTAGTTATGTCACCCCCTTCACAAATCACTGAACACACAAACTCACGGGCAGATAGACTACATTCTTATGGGCATTTTCCATTCAAACTGTGGGTATTTGGTAGTTTCTATAATTTTGTAATGTTTCAGATAGCTCACATGCTGCAATAAAACCTGTAATAGTTATATTGAACTGCTGCATCACACTTAAAAAAGGAAAAACAAGACAAATGTCTAATTTTAAACTGCAACTTTATTCACATAAACTATTTAAAGGCCAGAATGTTTGTTGTTTGTTGCTGTGTTGAGATACACTTGATATCTTCTTTCAACGTCGGTTTTATTTCTCTAAGTCTGTTGACAAGAAGTTGGTAAAATCTATGAAAATATATGGGGCCTACATAAAGGTCAATTTAACTGACCCTTGATTGAGACAATGCTTTTATGATATTACACACATGTAGTCCTTACCTTTCACTTTTCACTGATGCCTTCCGGAGGTGAGGGAGTTAGTCGGGTGTGTGGTTGGGGGGGGTGGTCCTCGGGGGCGAGGTGGGTTTGGATTTTTGTGGTTTTGGTGTCCAGGAATCAGATCCACCTTTCGTCCATCTGACACCCCTTTTGAGTACATGTCATCTTGTCTAGTTTCACGACCTATCAAAATTAAAGGGTTAGTTCACCCAAAAATGAAAATTCTGTCATCATTTACTCACCCTTATGTCATTCCAAATTCGTAAGACTTTCGTTCATCTTGGAAATACGAATGAAATTATTTTTAATGAAGTCTGAGAGATGTGAATAAATTCCTAACTTAAATCTGTTCATCATGTATTTAGCGCTCGTGTCTCTTCAGAAAATGTGCACTAAACTGCACGATTCATATGTATTTATTTTACAACTTTTTGAAGTATCAAAGTGGTATTTGTGTAGACTGTCAATGGAGGGACAAAAATCTCTCAGATTTCATCAAAAAGATCCTTAATGTTTTAAAAATGAATGAAAGTCTTACATGAGGGTGAGTAATTAATGACAGAATTTTCGTTTTTGGGTGATCTAACCCTTTAATATATGTACACAAATATATGTACACATAGCCTATATTAAAGGGTTAGGTCAAAAAAAAGAGAAACTTATTAAATTGTCCATAATAGCAGTGTATCACATAATAATACACATATTAATATGTGATAATACTATAATGGACAATTAAATTGGTTTTATTAATGGTTTCATACTCACCAACTGGATAAGTGCTGACATTGGCATATACAGTCTCATTCGCTTGATATATAGAGGTTCGAACCCTTTGTACATCTATTTGCCTGAAAATGAAACAATTATTATGACATATTAAAATATTTTATACTAAAGATTCCTTATTTCAGATGCCAGTTTAATTGAATAACATTAATTCTTACTGTTGCATGACTCCCTGCACACTTCGTCCTTTTTTTGGAAACAATAACACACACAGCACATCAGAATTTACAAAAACTATTTTAAAATAAAAACAAAAATGCGCAAACAATATTTAGAAAAAGGTCATACTCACTTCTTTTGATCACACCTATAAGGAACGCCACAAGCCCAAGCAACAACAAACTTCCCAGAAAACAAGTCGCTACCAAAAGACCAAAACAGTTTGGATGATCTGGTGGAAATGTTCTCTGATCTTGGCCCAGTGAGTTCACAGCTTGGCAAGTGTACATGCTCTGGTCAGAGAACGGAACTGAGCTGATGACTATGTAGTTGCTGAGGTCTGTTTTAATTGGATAATTTTCCAGCACTCCCGATGAGAAGGTCCATTTCACTTCTGGAACCGGATTCCCTTGAGCAAGGCATTTCAGCATCATACCGTGAGCTTTGGCATCCAAATCCAGGGACAGACTGATGATATGTGCTGGAGCTACAGTTGACCATCAAAAAAGATATCAGTAATTTAATGTGTACATGTAGTGGTCCCAATAATAATATAAACATTATATGTTTGTGTATGTATGTATTTCGAAACAGAACAAAATTAATTACACAAATAAGTACTGAGTTACGGTTAGGCTTAAGGTTTGGTTTAAGTTAAGTTCCTTGTAATTATGCATAATTTACTGCAATTTACTGTTAACTTATGTAACTACGTCACTTTAAAAAAAACTGTTACCATTGATTAAAATCAATACAAGGGTTGTTTAAAATCAATATAATGGTTGTTAAACTTTGTGGAACATGTTTATTTTTTATATAATGAACTACACCGGTGAGAAGTGAAAGTACTGTGAAAAGTGTGACTTAAGTGTCCAAAAGTGTCGAAATACTTAGATATATTGTACATACCACTGTATATTTTTGTGATCATACAAATGTGTAAAACTCACCATTGATATTAAGCTCTGTGTCCGTCGAAGAACATCTTTCATAATCCAGCTCCACCCTACAGTAGTACCTTGTAGCATCGGTAAACTTTAAATTACTGATACGCAAGGAAATGTCTCCTTTCTTGGGGTAACCATTAAGCGAGAGCCTCTCTGATGATCTTTGCAGAAGATCAGTGCAGTTGTCTTGGCTATTTGTCGTGTTGTGAAGATTGCAGTGAAAGATGAGTTCTCTGCCCTTAATCCATTTGACAGCGATGGCGCCTTTGTAATTATTTTGCCGTGGATGTGTGAAGACGCAGGGGAGAATCACACTCTCACCCAAAGAGCCGTTGACCTGAGGCTGTACTGACATCCATTGTGAACATGTTAGGCCTGCGGATGAGAACAGAAACAATATACAATATAATAACTTCAGATTCTTGAGAAAATCTAAATCTGTTGTATCCAGTTTATATTAATTGCTTTCATTTTAATTATTTCTTACACTATAAAAATTTAAAGATGAGACTGCTAGACCAGAAGACTATAAAAAGACAAAAAAATATACCTTTGAGACTACAAATAAAAGAAAGGAAACCGAACACAAAATCTCGCCTCTTTAGAGCGAACATTCTTGGATCTCACAGAGAGACACTTTAAAAATGAAGGCATGCTGACTAAACATGATGGTAAGTTCTGACTAAAACAAGGAACTGTCTGCTTACATTTCCCAAATAACATTTTAAGTGAACTGGTTAGTGCAGGTAGTTTTTTTCTGAAAGGCCCTGCTGCTGTTATAATAACATCATCCGTCAAAAAGAGAGAGAGAGAGAGAGAGAGAGAGAGAGAGAGAGAGAGAGAGAGAGAGAGAGAGAGAGAGAGAGAGAGAGATGAAAAGAAAGAAATTATTAATGTCATGAAGTCAGTCATGTGTGATGATGAGTCAGAAATAGGAACATGTTGCAAGTAGATTTTTTCTTTTTCATAATGAATCATACATGTCTGCAATGGAAGTGCAACGGTTCAGTAAAACTCTCGGTCTGCTGGTGGTCCTTCATAGTGCAGGTGAGAATATTCAAAACAGAATTAGAATAGAATTAGAATTATTTTGCTTTGAACTTCTCAAGCTTTATAAACATCTTTCTCTAGCTATAGCCAAAGACGATGACGGCTGGTTGATGAAAGCACCAACTGAGGTGCGGGCGATCGAGGGATACCCTGTAGTGCTGCCCTGCTCTTTCACCCACCCGCACCACACCCATCCCTCCTCCATGCATGTGGTGTGGACCCTGGGCCACGGACGGGCTGCCACAGTTCTGTTCCGCTGCACGAGCCTGAACAACAGCCAGCAGTGCCAATCCAAGATCAACCAGGACCAGCGCTACCGTCTGGAGGGCAACCACCGAAGCCATGACATCTCACTCAGGATCAACAGCGTGACCTTGAAGGATAGTGACCGCTACTACTGCCGTGTAGAGTTAACGGGGCACCCTCATACAAGCTTTGAAAACACGCTGGGAACACGTCTACGAGTGGAAGGTAAGAAAAACAACATTTGGCTTTGAAATGGGAAAGGAAATATATTGTAACATTGCATCTTTATGTTGACCAGAATTTTGCTTCCTGAATCAACATCTTTTGTTGGTGCTGGAACAACATTTCTGTCCAAACAAGCATAGTTATCGATACCTAATCAATAGCTATCCCTAAAAAGAGAAATGTAAATAACATAAATAAATAAAAAACCTGAATATGTCGGTATGAACTCTAACACCAAATTGATTGGTTGTTCCAAGACCAATAAGAATGAACTTGGAATTTATGGACCAAGGTGGCTCTTAATAGAGCGCAGCAGTAATGACGTATTTTGTAGACCAACCCAGAAGTTAGTTTCACCCCTGTTCCCTCAACAAAACCCCAATTGGATTTTCCCTTTAGCTCTTGGATTATTGTGGAACATAAGTTCTGTGGCCTACAAACGCTTGACTTTTACAAGTTTTATCAAGATAATCTTCACAAATTAACAAATTTTGAAGCCTAAACGGAAAAAAAGAAGCTACATTTAGACTATAAACAAACTACAACCTTAAACCTTAACTGTCACTACCACTAAGCTTTCCAAAACTCTTTCACTCTTCATTTAAAATATACATGATGGAAAGTTGGAGTTACAAAACACAACAAGGCTGTAAAAGCAGACTAGTGAGTAGATAAGTTAACCTGTTTGACATGATGACATTTAATACCCCAGAAAACATCTGTTGGCCATTTTAGCTACTGCCTTTTTCAAGACAAATAGGCCTTGTTTCACAGACAGGGCTTAGACTAAGCCAGGATAAGGCCTTAGTTCAATTTGGATTTTTCAGTAGCTTTTATAAACATGCCCTAGAAAAAAACATTACTGGTGTGCTTCTTGAGACAAATCAATGGCACTGACATGTCATATGAGATATGTCAGTGCAGGTTGCTTTCAGTTCAAACAGTTCAAACATGCATTTTAGTCTGGGGCTAGGCTTAAGCCTTGTCTGTGAAACTTGGGGATAAAAGCTTAAAAGATCTTGAGTAGGGTATTACGGATGTATTTCATGTTAGCATAAAACGTGAAAATATTTTGAGCTTGTATTAACAACAGACCTTATTTCAGGCATTTAACCAAAAATCTATTAAAAAAAAATCTATTGACTTCAGGATGATGAATCCAGCAGTGCAAAAAATACTTGCTTCTGGGTATTAAAATCCCTGCAGCAATTCAGTAAATTCAATGTCCTCTTAAATTCCAATGCAGTTTGGCCAATACAATTCAAATTTCAACTCATGCATTAAAAGGGAGTAAAATCTTAAATTCTGACAGGCTTTGTTTATATTGCTCATTACCAGCTGCACCACGAATCCTGAGATTGTCAGCTGAGGGGAGTGAAACATCTGGCTTCAAAGCCATGTGTCACGTTCAGGGTTCCCCTCTTCCAGATATTCAGTGGATCGCACCAGATGGTGTTCTAGAGGGAGATACTTCATTCTCGCTTTCTCAGGAGGCCACCGGGCAATACCGCACATCAAGCCAACTATTGGACGTCAAACCTGGAGGACAGTACATCTGTGTGGCTTCAAACTCTTTGGGGAAGGATAAAGCCACTCTCTATGTTTTGCCCCCCAGCCCAGAGAGGTCAACCGCAAAGAGCTCCGTCTCTCTTGTGTTGCTTCTTGCTCTGGTGTTGGGGGCCAAGCTTCTATTGGCTCTGGGTGTGGGAGCTTGGGTGATCAAGAGGAGGTTTAGCAGCAGCGTGGACCATTGAAGAGACACAAATGTCATGGTCAAATAATCAAAACACTCTGGTCTTCAAAGCTGTTTCTTGTTCCATGTGTGTTAAAAATACACGGTTTTAAAATAAAACTTCCTGTTTTGAGGTGAGCCATATGACTCTGACTTCCATCTATGTCTGACCTGTCTGGATAATCTAATCAAGTGACTTATTTAATACTAACTTATCAAATCCACAAACTTCGTTCATGCAATTATCTGTTAAATAAGTGTCAAATAAATATTTTGAAAATTAAATTGAGTTGGAAAAGAAGGGAATTTTACATATTTTTGGTCTTAAACTGAGATTTGCTGTACCAATATATATATATAAAAAATATTTCTGTCTTCTTGACACTTTCAAGTCAACATTAAATGGCATTCATCACAATTCTTCAAGAGTATTTTCCCCCAGATTTTGTTTCTCACAAATCAAATAAAAAAAATCAACACACCGGGATTTTATTTTATCCATCGAAAATTAATTGAATCCTGCAAAATGGTCTATATATGACACGTCCTTAGAGGGTTTGGAAAGGAAGATGATTTGGTGACGGCAAAAAAAAAGAGATGTATGAAGACAAACAGTTGACTGTTACAGTAGGCTATTATTTTATAACTTTAAAGATTGTAAAATTAATGACTTAAAATACATATCAAATAAAGCATCTGACATTATTTTGTATTTAAAAATAAGTTCTACTGAACTCTACAAAAAGTCTTAGGACTTATTTAGTTCTATTAACATTCTTTAATTTCACTGTTTTAAAGCTTAACCTGAATACAACTCAAAATGCTTCCCAACTTGAACATCTAATAGGCCAATAATAGTCCTATTTAGCATAAAAAGAAAAAAAGTTAACAGTATCTCTAATGATATGTCATTGCCAAACAAATAACATATAGGCCTACTAAATCTAGTTTATTATAGGGGTATAATTATATAGTCTAGACAGATGAGTATGAAAATGATACTATTTTCTCTATAGACCCATAAACATAGAGTCCTGAAAGCCATTTGGAGTACATAAGTATTGTAATTGAGAAATAAGTGGTTTACAGTATTTCAGTATCACTGTAAGTGAGATATTTTGTGGTTCTATAGCAAACGGGTTTCTTTTTAGAACAGCAGCGTGCGCTCTTCCACTTGAAATTCCCACTGGGGTTCAGGGAAACTGAGGCACACAAGCCTTTCTCAGGTGTTTCAGGCTGTCCTCTCTGCCAGTAAGTGAAGTTCACAGTGGATGGGAAATTGTCCTCGTTTTTCCAGTACCACTCTGTTGTGTACAGGTTGCGCCGCAGACCGATCCAGCCGTCCGTGGGTTCTTGGAGTGTCATGTTCAAAACCATCTTATTCACTTTGTTGTTAGCGACGATCCTGGCAAGCTGATCAGCGTATTCCAAGCAGTAATTACGGGACATGAACCAGCTCATTTCATCTTTACCAAGTACAAACGTCTCCGGAGTCACCAGACAACCATTACCATCTAAACACAAACAAACAAATATTTGAAATTAAAATTATAATCATATATACATATATATATTTATCAGGCTTGTGCCCAATTCAGAATTGAATTGAGAATGACTCCTGAATTCCAGAATTTGAATTGATGTCAAAAATAGGATCTAGAATTACAATTTGAATTAAAGGAAGCAGAATTGCAATTCAATAAAAATTCTAAGAAATTCATATAGATATTTTAGGTTAAGTGTTTAACAATGAAGCTTTACAGTATATGTCAGATATAATTGCATTACATATTTACAGATTACATTAACAGGAAATATTTTCCCCCAGCAATGAATGTTAAAAGCTCTAGTCACACAACAAATAATTAAGTTTGATATATTGTAATTTTGTGGAACTTGATAGAACATGACTCTATTTCCCAGAAATACTTTAGTAAATCTTTAGGGGGGAAAAAACAATTTAAGGTGGACATTTGTTTATATATATATATATATATTTAGAACAAAATGTATGCAGGGTTGAGGATTGATAGTTACCTATAATGAAATGATGTTATTGAATTACAAAATGAATGTAATTGTATTTAGTTGTATTACAGAGGTAAAATGTGTAATTTAATTAGTTAGGCTACTAATCAAATTAAAAGGAAATTGCTTTACATTGATAAAGTAATCCAAACCAAATTTATAATGGGTAACTTATAAAAGTATGCAATTACATTGTCAAAGTAACCTTCCTAACACTGAATATATGTGAGATTCAACACATTCTTTCTGTTGTATGACTGTGTGGAATTTCTTTGAATTGCCATGAATTTTATTTCCACTTCCTGTCATTCCAATTCAAATTCAAATTCAACATATATATGTGCTTTGACTTAATATATAATATGTATATAATTTATCTTATATATATATATATATATATATATATATATATATATATATATATATATATATATATATATATATATATATATATATAAGATTATATAAAGTTAATTAATTCAAAATGACAGTCTCAGTAAATATGTGTAGAATATAATTATGGTTGAAGATCACAATTCTTTAAACACACAGACTTACCTGGGTCCATATTTATAGTTATTGCTGGGCTCCCATAGATACTGTTGGAGTCCAAGCGTTCTATCATATATACACCAATCTTTGAGGTAGGATGCCAGATAGTGCCTATCTCTTGTGCCTCCACCAGAGCCCAAGAGTACTCTGTGCCATTCATAACGGTCCAGTTGATGTTTGAAGGCAAAGGCTGATCATTTATTCGCACACCATTAGTGCTGGATGTATTAGCAATCACCAAAGCCTCACTGCGTGAATAATTAAAACCTAACAGATAGCAGCCAGAGAACATGCTTGTCGGAATGAGCTCTAGAATGAGTCCAGGACTGATTAATCGGAGGGAAACATGCACACTGGTAGAAATAAGCGAAGACGTGTTCGTCAAATTACTGAATAATGGCAAGATGTCTGTAGAATTTTGCACCAAAGTACAATTACTAAAAAGACCATGACAGACTGTGCAGGATTGATTTGTTGTCACAAGTAGCTGTTTGGCACTGAAGATAGAGGGGACGAGGAACGTGGCTGGAACCTCGTCAAACACTGGGGGTTTGAGCTGGTTCACCACCATGTTGCATGAGCAGTTCATTCTGTCAAAACACGGATGGGTCAGGAGCACAGCCACTTTGTCTGTTGCATTTATTTCTCTTACTGTCTCATTAATCTCCATCTGGAAAAGCATGTAAGGGCCGAGTGTTATTCTATCTGCCTGCCTCTGTCCTCTTTCGTCAACCTGCTCGATGGTGACACTGTTGTTTCTGTCTACTGCATTGATAATCATCAGCCTAAAAGGGAGAAATCTGACCGCCGATGTCATTAAAAGGCCGAAGGACGTGGCTATCTTGGTGTAATTCAGAGCGGGGACCTGATATACCGTTCCGAGATGTTGTTCAGGCTGAACAACACGAGACTGGAATCTCCCCTCCCATCCACTCACAGAAAGAACTGTGATGTTTTTATCACTGGTGATTTGAAAAGACTTATTGGAAGAAACAAACTGGTATTCTTCAACATTCTTTGTCAAATACACTGTCAGAATGGTCCCATTTTTGATGCATGCAGTGGTGTCGACTGTGCCGTTGGCCATATAGGTGACATTGACCATAGTGTTTGGGTGGAGGGTGGTGATTTTCAGTAGGTTAATGGTCTTTTTATAATAAACAGCAATATTCTCAGGGAATGCAGTGATGAAACTAGTCCCACGACTGTCCATTGAAAGCCCTGTGAAAGTTCAACAGCCCAATAATCATCAATCACAGTTTTTTTGCTATTTAATCCAATTTATTTTCAGTCAATGGTAATCAGTACTGATGCACCAATATTACTCTGTTGATAATGGAGGGTAAATACTTGTACTTGGTATCAACATCATCATTATCATGTCTCTGAGAACACTGAAATGATGACTTGATTTGACAAAATTAGACTACTTTGAAAATGTTAAAGATTTGAGTGTTTTTTTAAACATCAACAAAACGACTGCCAATTGTAATATTTGTAATAGCGATTTCAAGGGTAGGTCAATTTGATTACAAAAACATTTTCTTCTGGAGTTATTTTATGGTAGTGCATCCCTAGTAATCCCATTAGATAGTAACTCACCTTGACTAAACATTAAAATGGTCAACAGAACAGTGTACATGTCTGCGTATTCTGCCTATGCAGCTCCTCGTTGAGTGACTCGTGAAGTTGGTTTCAGATGGTAAGCCACTGCTGTGTGCTGAGCAGCCAAAAAAAAAAAAAAAAAATAGTAAATTACTAATTGTTTAGTCGATTTGTTAAAAAAACCACTTAGTTGATCCAGTGTGGGGTTTTTTTTTATGCTGTACAAAATTCACATGCACTCAAAAAGATGATCATATTTTTCCACTGAGGAGGCTCTTGTTACAGTTAGTCAAACTAGTGCTGAAACAAGACTATATGTAAAATACCTGCTTTCAATATATTTTGTCTCTCATTTGCAGTTTTTTAACGTTTGGGTTTGGTAAAAATGCAGATAAAATGTTATATTGTTAGATATTATTACAATTTAAAATATATATTTTGTATCATACTTTGATTTTGTATTATACTTTGACAATACATATTTTGTATTATGTTATACAATGCATCCTGATAAAGTTCCCTTAGCCTTTTGAATTAAAATAACTCCACATCATCACATATCCTTCACCATACTTAGAGATTGGCATGGTGTTATTTCAGGCTAGGTTTGATTTGCATTGAGAGATGATGTTATGGATAGTGCCCCATGCCAATCTCTAGGTATGGTGAAGGGAATGTGATGATGTGGTGATATTTTAATTCCGAAGGCCAAGAGAACTTTATCAGGATGCATAGTATCCTGGATCCATGAAATAACTGGCCTTTAAAAATAAAAATCTGCCTATGGGAATTTAACATGGGGTGTATTGACTTATGCAACCTGTATTTTAAGGAAGAATATTTATTTATTTACCATACATTATTCATTCACAAAGAAAATTGGTGGCCTTAAAGGTTGGATTTTTGGGGGATTTTTTAAATTAAAGCATTAAGATCAATTTCCAAAAGATGATTTTTTATTCCTCTTTTAAGTCAACTTTAGCATGGGTGTGTTCACATATGCTATACACTGTATATATATTAGGGCTGCAACAACTAATCGATAAAATCGATTATAATCGATTATGAAAATCGTTGTCAACGAATGTCATTATCGATTAGTTGGTCTGCTTACGTCACGGGGAGCGTTTACTGGTACGCACACACACGCAAGGTCTCTCTCCCTCAGGCGCTCTGCCGAGCGCGCGCGCTACACGGTTTGGAGCAGTCTCTTCGGTCTCGCATGCGCGCTCTTGCTTGCGCGCTCTAGATTTCGCGAGTTTGAACTAATTCGCGGGCATCAGGGAGCCGCAATCAATATGCGGGAGACTCCCGGGACTTCCGGGATGTCTGTATTTTGTCTCGAGCATCAGGTTGTGCAATCAGTTCGCTCGCAACGTAAGTGATGGATTAAAATAGCGCTACCGCAGAAATAGGTTAAATTAAAACGGTGTTTACAAAGTGAAGCATTAAATACAAAGGCAATTAATAACAGCAGCAGTAAAATATTGTTTTTTAGTCACTGTACTCAGTGGTTTTCAGCGAATGCTTGTGCACTAATGCATAATTTCTCCTGTCCTTTACTCAAGCCTGTTAGCTTGCTGGGTAACGTTACCTCCATTCCGTTCTCTTTTTATAGCATTTGTCTACTAAGTTTTAATTGTTTTTCAAACGCGATCTACTGCGGCTCTACATTCACACAATTGTTTTCAGTCTTTCTATATTTATTTAATCAATTTATCCTTATATTATATTATATTATTTTCTATATTATATATATAATATATATTATATTCTTTATCCTTATATTCCTTATATATAATTAATTTTAAATAAAAATTAAATGAATTATATATTTTAGATGTTTTTAGTTTGTTTTTAGTTCAGATATTCACATCTGAACAACATGTCTGTGTAAATTTGTTTTAACAAAAATTGTGTTAAAACATAATATGTTGGATATCATTTTTTTAACAATAATCATGTTTGTCAACTTGCCATCAGCAATTATCATTAAAAACAATGCAAATATTGATATTAGTAAAACTCAATGTGTGGCTTTTGCACTTTTTAAAGTACACTTTTACACATAAATACCCTGATTTACGGTTTTATTTAGTTATAAAAAAAAAAAACTAATTTAATTTCTATCCGATTAATCGAAAAAATAATCGTCCGATTAATCGATTATCAAAATAATCGTTAGTTGCAGCCCTAATATATATATATATATATATATATATATATATATATATATATATATATATATATATATATATAAATTGATTCTTGTGATGGCAATTTTCAGCAGTCTTCAGTGTCACATAATTCTTCAGTAATCCTTCTAATATGATTTGGTGCTCAAGAAACATTTCTTATAATAATTTCTGAAAAAAACTTGTGCTGCTTGTGGAAAGTGACATTATTTCAGGGATTTTTGAAGAAAGTTATTCTTGAAAATATTTGAAATAGAAATATTTTGTTACTTTATAAATATTTTTATTGTCACTTTTGGACATTTCATTTTGTATTTAACAATACTATTACAACATTATTTTCCTGTTATCTCTGTAAAGCTGCTTTGAAACAATCTCTATTGTAAAAAGCGCTATATAAATAAAGGTGACTTGACTTTTGACAAACGATTGCACCATAAAAGTATTCATTATATACGAACACACATACATACATACATGCACATCTAGGACTGTCTTTACATGTTTTCAGGTGGCAGTGAAATTATTACACTGAACAAGCAGGAAAATTAAAATAATAAACAGACAAATAGGCGTGTTATAGCTATCAAAAAGAATATATTAAACATAATCCTGATGGTTACTATTTAACAACATTTATTTACTCTTCAGCAAATGTGTTGAGCAGCTTTAGATTGAGTAGTCACACATTAAATAAAGATTTTGTAATGTCATACAAAGTATATTAAATACCATAAACAAAACCATTTGATATCAGTTAATATCGAGGCTGTGTTAAAGCTTTTTATTCATTCAAATAAACTGATTTGTCATGTGCTTAAATTGTTGGTATTTCTATAGAATTAACAACAGTTTATAATGACGACATCCAATTATTCTGCATCGCCTTGAATTAGAATCCCTTCTGAAGAAAAATAGTAGTCTACATATTGTTATAGTCCTAGACCACTTTTGAAAGAAGAACATTCAGAAATATTTAAGCATTTTTATGGACTCAAATGTAATGGAAAAAATATCCTACCTTATATTTTGGTCAGCGCTCTTCCTCTATTTGAACAGAATGAGCTGTGCTTTCTCTGTTCATTCAGTAAAAGAACATTTGACATTCAAAAATCTTTCTCTCCTCTCCCCATTTGGTTTTGCATAAGATGCTGGAAAGATTTGAGTCTTAGGTTTAACAAGTTTCATATAACAAATGTAGAAATTCACCAACAACTTCATAAGAATCCACACTTTATTCACTAATAATTCAGATAATAGTCTAATTCAGAATAATTCAGTTCCCAAAACAGTACATTTTTACATTTTTATCTGCCACAGAACTGACCATTGTTTGTATCAACACATCACAACTTTCAATTCTACTGTTTGAACTTCTCTTTTCTGAATTTCACAAAATATAAATTTACTAAAGAATACATAACATTAAACTCTGTATATCTCATAAGTGTTCACTTTCTTTGTAATTTACTCCCACAAACAGTCTGCTGCTGGGAAAACATGATGAAATTAATTTAGAGTTTTGTCTGAAGTTGGGCTGATATCCCCAAATCTGATCCAATAACATGTTTTCCATTTGAACTCTACAATATATATTTAAAAAAACAACTCCCAATACAACATCTAGATGGCTTCAGTCTTTCTGACCTGTGACATTAGAAAACACTGGTGTTTGGTCAAAGCCCTTAAAGCCCAAATTTGTGTATTTTCTGCAGACATATTTGGTATTCAAAATACACAATTTCCTTTCCTTTGCATAAAATAATTGATATGTTATTGGCAAAAGATGACATAGGCTATTTTCATTCTTCTGATATGAAAAACTTTGCCTGGTACTTCATCTGTTAATCAAATCTGCAATAATATAATACAAAGATCAAATTAATGGTGTTTGTTTACTTCAATATGGGTTGAATTGCTTCCTGAAGCAGAAACCTAACACCTCTAAATAAAAAAATAAAAAACATTTCCTCATTTAAACATATATGATCGCCAAAATGAATTAACCTATACATTTCTAACACAACTCTTTAAACAATTTATACCAAATATGCTGAAAAAACAGCCAACACAATCATCTCTAAAGAATAATTGTTTTTGCAATTAGATATTTTAACAAAAAAACATGCTGATGTATAAAAAAGAAGAATACCTCATTCTAGTCTCTGGCACAACAGTTCAATCTGGAAATTTAGTTTTAGGCCTTTCTGTCTAATGTATTTAAAGGAGTAGTTAACCAAAAAAAAGAAAAGAAAAGAAACCATTAGTCATGATTTACACACCCTTAAACCTTAGAAGCTCCACAATGCATTATAAAAGTGGGCCATTCTTTAATTCAATCTTGTGTGTTGTACTCCATGTCTTCTGAATCCTTTATGTGCGGATTCAAATTAAAGTAACTATTCATTGAAAACTTGCATGGCTTTAGAAGACTGGGATTGTAGCGAACAAGTCATATGAACCACTTCTATGGTGCTTTATGGAGATTGACAAACGTGATCACGATTGAATATTGTTGTACGGCAAGAGCAGCTTAAAAACCTTTCAAAAATTCTCCTTTTGTGTTCCACAAAATATGTTTTAATTGCATAAGGGTGAATAAATAATGAAAGTTTTTTTAATTTGAGTGAACTGTAAGTGTTCGGGGACTTAACATCTATTTTATGACAGACATCCTCAAGAATCTGCTTATTAGATACGTCACTGAATATTCATCATCAAAATGTGTCTGTCAGCATAAACCAAGCTACGGCGGTGGCAGGAAGCTGCAAAATTCATTTATTCCTGCCCACCCCCAGCATGACCTAAAGGTTTACGTGATCCTCCAGGTCGGCCCGGGTGCTTCCGCGGACCCTTTCCTCTGCCCGTCCCGTCTGCCCTTCCAGCCCCTGTTCCTCCCCTCTTCCTTTTCTGTTCATGTCTTGGGGTTGCCGCTTCCTCTTTGAGAGCCTGAGCCCAAAAGGCATCAAAAGAACCTGGCGCTTGGTAACCCGGCTGGTTCCTATCAAGTGGGTCTCTGGAGAGCAGAACCCATACACTAGGTACATTTCTGCTGACTGTGAGACTGTCCAACCCGGCCTCAGGCTCCAGGGGCTCCCAGACCTCCTGAACCGTGCGGTAGGCCAGCTTGGTATGCTGGTGTAGGCAGCGAACACGGCGTTTCATGATCTCCACGCACGTGATGGCTTTAGCCACACTCTGACCCACACCTGTGAACACGATTTGGCGGCATAGATTCTCCCCCGACCCAACGCTCACCTCTGAGCCTTCACAGGTGTCTGGATGATCTTTTGAAGGGGCTTTCTCCTCCATACGGCTTAAAGCAAACCTCATCAGGTTGCGGACTTTGCTGCCATCCTTCACTCGAACTTCGGGAGTGTCGCTGGGCAGGTCGGGGAATGGACAAGGGCAGGGCTGGTCAACTGTGCGTGCTTTTCTGTAGTTCTCCATGACATTTAGCCTTGACAAAGGACAAAAGGCAGAATGAATGACTGTATTAGTTATGTGAGTAACAATGTATTGTGTATACGTACAGTTTGTTTTGGAAAAAAAACTCACAAAAATTCCCCACATATATCTAAGTATATTAGGAACTATATGCCCAACTGCAAAAGTGCGTTTTTTGTACCAATGACGTTGATTTCAAAGACGTCCATAATGTTGGTTTCAAAGATCCCCATATCCACGTAAAGTAAAATAAACAATCATAATTGGCAGTGTCCTCAGAACAAGGATGATTTTCATAAATGACAGCTCGTGGCAAGTTGTCACATATGCGTTTATATGTTATCGAAAACAGCATCATTATTCAGAGTGACACGCGAAAAATATTATGACAAACTTACTTTCGTTTCCCTTGCTAAAGCAGCGATCAGGCTAGCAAGTTCAGATGGCTACAGCTGTTTTTCTAAATAATTGCGGGCTAGTGTCGTTCCATATAACTGAAATGTGGACGCCTAGCTTCGAGAATCGTTTTTTTTAATGCAGAATTAACTAACTACAGCTAAACCGACACAATTTACGAAATTCAAACGTTCAGCAACAGAACGCTTATCCACATGTAGCGGCGTGTGACGTCAGTTCTGTCGTAAAGTGCCGCACATGTTCATGGGAAGTGTAGTTTTGATTAATTTTATAAAATCTTAGAACAAATTGCTTAACCAAATAACCAAAGCATAAATCCTTACGTCTTAATGTATTTTTATTTTTCTGATGGTCCCTTGTAAAAGAGTTGTTGTAACCATAGACAGTAAAAGAAAGTTGTGTTTATATCTATGGAAAGTTGTAACCAGATCAGACCGTGGAGAAGAGTGATTTATAAGAACGCAGCGCCACCAAGCGTTCAGAATTAGGAACTGGAATTATAAACCAGTCTGAGATTGAATAAGGTTCGAAATCAATTGAAATTGAATTATAATTATCACAATCATAAGTAGGCTACCAAAAGTGTATTCATGTTTTGATACTTTTTATGATAGGCTAGGCCTACTGATAAAACCGCCTATAGAAGACATTTGCGAGTATTGTTTCATACTGTAGGTAGCCTAGACCTCATCCATTGCCGTTTTTGTTTTCTGTAGGCTATTATAAAATATTCCGTTACGTTGTGTGAGAAATCGCAGCAAACGATTCAGTGCGTGAGACTGAACTGTCCGAATGAATCAAACTGAATCGGAAACTATTTATAGGCTATCTTTTGCAAACCCACAACAACAATGACTGCTGATTGACTATGACTATAGATTTTTAGAACTCATGTTTCACATTATGATACTACGATCAGTAAAGACCAGGCTGTGGTTTGTGACAGACAGTCGTAGACTCCAAATTGACCTTTGAGAAGAACTCTGTATAGCCTATGTTAAAAGCGACACCATCATCTGTTTTACCCCCTAAGACCGTCCAGATTTCGCATTGATACATCTATGATGAACCTTTTTTATCAGGCTTTCTTTGAATCAATCGTGTCCTCCTCCCCTGTGTCGTGGTTTGGTAATCTCTGTCTGAAAAACAGAAATTCTCAAGCAAATTGTCAAGTGGGCTATTAAGATTATCCGTGAGCTTCAACTTCTCTATCCACACAGCTGCGATATAAGGCGAGCTCTATTAGCCTATTAAAGACTGTTTCCATGTTGGATACCAGCTCCTTCGTTCTTGTTGTCGGTTTGTGGCCCCTAGGTGGAGAACAAAACGATACAGGAATACTGTACCTGCACCGATTGTATTTTAAAATTCAAATTATTAGATGAGATGACACACTTTGCATGGCACTTTAAAGGGATAGTTCACTGTCCTCATCTACTCACCCTCAAGTTGTTCCATAGCCTATGCATTTCTTGCTTCTGCTGAACACAAAAGATGATATTTTGAAGAATGATCTTAACCAGTTGATGGGCCTCATTGAATTCCATAGTATCTTTTAATTCAATGGGGCCATCAACTGTTTGGTTACCCTCGGGTAGGGTAGTCCTACTAATAAAGACGGTCTAGCGACAATGCTGATCACAACATCCATTCCATTGAAACGTTAATCTGAAGCTGGACAGACATGATCTTCTCTTGAGTGCTTCTTTACTATAGCATCTCTGCTGACAATAGCTTGAATGTACAGTAGCTATGACATATAGTTGTTTTACATTCCGATCGGTTAGTGCTGTGGGTAGTAAATGCCCTCATCTATCCAGCCTTGGTTAAAGAGAATTTGCTCCAGCAAAAACCACTCAACACGCACATTAATTTGCTCTAGATACTACAATATTCAAGAGAATGTTTGGTATGCTGTGCTTTATGAAAGCATATTTATTTATTTAATCAAATAATAGAGACTTCTAGAAATCGTATTGTTTTCAGTAATTATAACTGTAGATGATTCAGGCTCAAGCCTACAGAACAATGCCATAAGGGATGATTACAGTTATTAAAGTCATAAATAGGCTAATTAATTGTTCCTCCAGGGTGAGATTGGAGCTTTGATTTATCGAGTCCTGCAGAGTCAGATTCAGGTCACATCAGGCCTGAGACAATGTCTGTTGAGTGGATTCTTTTTGCACACAGTGTTATGCATATTTACAGATATTCTTTGATACAGCAACTTGCTACCGTACATGAATTATATTGGTCACTAAATGTTTTACTATACGTACACCATGTAACATTATTTCATCAGTCTCTACTTTATTTATTTGAGCATTAAATCAGCAGATGATAACATAGAAAGTGGTGTATTAATATTTAATAAGGCACAAATAAGGACTGCATGCATTTTTTTAAAGTATAAAAAATGCATAACTCATGACTGATACCAAATATCATGCTTTATAGAATTCTAATTCTATACATTTTATTGTTGATGTGGCATTCATAACTCCAGGATCTCCAGCTTCCATTTGAGTTGATATGTAAGCTAAGTTGAAAACATAATTCCGGATCCATCTGTTTGAATGTTTAAAACATTTTCATACATTCATGGTATCAACACAACTGCTTGACAATTTCAGAAAGTCATTAACCTTATTTAATTTTACTATGCATCTAAAATAAATCTAATATAAAGACAAATTACATTTATTGAAAAATACAGCTCAGATATGCAGGTGGTAATACAAATATAAAGTTAATGAGCCTAAAGACGAATAGCATTACTAACAAGCACTAAACTTAAGGAATAGTGTTTTAAAACCAGTTTTGTAACCAGTTTTGTGAAGGATTGAGGCATGTTGGCTTTTTGTAGCAGACAGGCTTCTTTTTATCACAGCAGCGTGCACTCTGCCATTTGAAATCATGTTTAGGGTCCAGGGACATTGAAGCACATAAGCCCTTCAAAAGGTCCAATGGTTGCCCATCATCCCAGTGGACGTAACTGACTTTGGGTACATACTCCTCCTGCCAGTACCACTCTGTAGTAAGTAGACTGCGGCGGAGACCGATCCAGCCCGTCCCGTCCTCCGTGGTCAGGTTATCAGCCATGTCCTTCAGGACGGCTTTGATTACAGGACAGGCAAACTGATTTCCATTATTCATGCAGTACTCAAGCGACTCCGTCCAATTCAGAGGGTCACGTCCAACTGCAAATGCTCCAGGAACCAACACACAGCCATGAAGATCTGAATAGATAAATAAATGAAATTTTTTACCCTTCCAATTACATGCCTTAGCTGGGGATGTGCACCATTCAGAATTGAATTGAGGATGTTTCTTTTTTTTAATTCTAATAATTCAGTTCCTGAAATTGAATTGAGGTGCCAAACAGGATTCAGAATTGGGTAGCACTTTAGAATACTGTTCCATCATTAATGAAGAACTACACAGGAACAAATGAGTAACACACTATTAACTTAGTAACTATTAACTAACAAGGGAACTTAATTAATTAATTAGTAATATTGCTTAGTCGAATGTTGTAGTTCACTAGCATAATGCAATTAATTCTAAAGTGAAGATCATGGTGACTCAAGTATTACCAAATCCTTCAGAAGGAATGACTAATTATTTGGATCAGTATTCTAAAGTGAAAAACATGAAAGCTCTCTAGTAATGAAATCATGAAGCGTTTGAGTTTTTTTGAAAGGTTTTAGATAGTAATGACCCGTGTTAAGACATCCTTCTAAAAAACTACTAATCATTTGGATCAGTATTTTAAAGAGAAGACAATTCTGTTACCCAGAATTGCTAATCAAATTTGAATGCAAGGAAGTAGAATTAACATAATACAGTATAACAGTAATTTTAACTAAAAAAAGATTAGATGCTGCTGCTGTTTATAATAGCATAATCCGTGAGAGAGAGAGATTTTTTTTACCTGGTTTTTCATTGATGGGTATAGCTGGGCCTCCAAAAACTATTTTCGCATTCATATATTCCAACATATAAACAGCAATCTTTGAGGTTGGATGCCAGATTGTGGCACTTCGGTCTTGAATAGTTACTTCAGTCGTAGAGTACTTTGTGCCGGCAATTGCAGTCCATTCAGATGCTGAAAGCAAACCTTTATGTGTGCGCACATCATCTTTGCTGTCTGTTTCAGCTATCACCACAGCCCTGCCATTTTGTGAATTAAACTGCAGCAGGTAGCAAGCAAAAAACATGGTGTCTGGGATCAACTCCACAATGAGGCCCGGACTGACAAGTCTGAGGGACACTCTGTCCGAAGCATTTACCAGTTGAGATGTCTCCAGGTTTGAAAACGGCAGAAGACCTGAGGAAGTTGCTTTTATCTGGTTACCATCGTGAAAGAGCGAAGATGAGTTTTCTGACAGCACAAGTAACTGGGTCTCAGCCATATTGAAGATGGATGGTACGATAAAGCTCCGACCCTGAAACTTTGTGGGCAGAATCTGATTCATTATCATGTTACAGTTACAGTCTGCAGTCTCTACACACGGGTGGGTTAATATCACAGCTACTTCTTTGCTAGATCTGACCCTCAGCACGGAACCGTTGGTCTGAAGCTGGACCAGCTGGTAAGAATCGATATTGAACGTCTCTTCTTGAACATCTTTTGATGTTTGCTTGACTACAGTGATGGTGTTTTGACTGTCCACCGCATTGATAATGAGTAACTTGAATGAGCTGTATCTCATGGTTGTACTGACAAGCCTAGGAAGTTTGAAGGATTCAAGATACCCTGGGTAATCCAGCAGAGGGATCATATAGTCTGAACCGAGATTTACCGTGGGCTGGACGACATTGGTCTGGATGCTTGTTGCCTGCTGACTTCGAGAAACCACGGTGATGTTTTTGTCACTGGTAAGTCTGACAGATGCGGTCGAAGAGCCTAACTTATTTACTTCAGCAGATTTTGGAAACTGCACATTCATGGTCTCCCCTGACTGCTGGATTTTAAAATCTTTCTGTGTGTTTTGGAAGAAGACTTTGAATGTAGTGTTGTCATGAAGGGCCGTGACTTTTAGAGATATCCAGGGATATGACGGATAGAAGAAACCTATGTTCTCTGGAAAGGCAGTGATGAAGTTGTCTCCATAGCTCACTACTGTAAGACCTTAAATAAAAATGTTCATTGTACATGAGCTGTACTGCATTCCAAATAACTTAAAAAAACAGCAGCTCATAAAACATTTTCAGGTGGTATTGAAGAGTACAACAGAAATTGGCCAATCTGGGAGAAACCAGATCAGAACATCCTCAGTAAATGAATATTACATTTATTCACTAGTAGACACCTTTAACCAAACCACAGACATCGAAGATAGTAAAAGAGCTTCCCTTACCTGGGCAAAACATTGACGCGATCAGCAGAACAACAAGCATGATTATGGCTTTAACTTGCTGGAAGAAAAGACAAAAACTAAGAAGAATAACAAAAACTGATTGTAAAATATGTTTTGGCACACATTAATGTAAAGAAGGTTTTTAAGTACATGCAAGTCACAAAGCAAAGAATTAGAACAAACTGAATTAAACGGATGACAAAAAATGATAAAATCCATAGATTGTCAAAAAAGTAAAAACAATCCAATATAATCCAAGTAAAAGACAATGGAACAACAAAAAAGTTTTAAGATTTTGTCTGCATTTCATACAAGATAAATATGTATTTCTTTGCAGAAACTCAATTACAGCAAGAACTCTTACCAGATGTCTTGGTCAGCACTGTTCTCCTCTCGAAGAATCACCTCTTTGCCCTTATTTTAGTTAAAACAAATTTGACTTTCAAAATGCTTGTCTTTCTCTCAGATTTACATAGGATCCTGGCTTGACTTACACATGCTTCATTTGACATAATGACCCTCACAATGCAAAATCAAGCTACTAAATTACTAAAATGCCACACCGTACATCCACCATATTTGCTCAAGAGCATTTAAAAACACGTTTTCAATTGATATTACAAACGTTTTCGCCACGGTTGTTTACTGCATAGACAACAGCAAAATGTGGCACTACTGATAAAAACAAGACAGTACGGCACAGGTTCACTCACGTGATGTTAAACGATTCACATCTATGATAAACATATACATTACATAAAAAATTTTTAGATTGTAAAGTTGGTGTATAGATACACTGATAAATGACAAATACTAAAAAAAACACATTACGTCCCATAGGGGTAGAACATAATAAAGCGGAAGACAAAAATTATGAATTAAAAAATTTATTGAAAACAATTGAATTTGTAAATTAGTTACACAAAATAAATAATATAACTATATGTACATATATATATATATATATATATATATATATATATATATATATATATATATATATATATATATATATATATATATATATATATATATATATATATATATATAGCAGATCAGATTAACCAATCGCTGTTATGAGGTACAAAAACACTCACTATAGAGTTTATATTTTATATATGAAATAACAACATACATTTTGTAACAGATACTTTTAATATTAAATAGAATGATCTATGCTGGTTTTAAACTATGGTGACATTTAGACAAGCAAATTCTTGTAGCAATTAAAGTGAGCAAGACAAGTTTTTTTTCATTACATAAAGTCTGTGCCCTTTTGGATTTTATAAATCACATGTATGATTCAATAAAATGCTGCGTTACCTGATTATACCTTTTTTAGGTGGCTATGTGTTTAAGAACCCTAGATTTGCCTAAATGACATCGCAGCATGGAGGCGATGGTGAGCTGAAATGCGTCAGCCAACAAAGATAAACATTCCCAAAATGCACCAGAATCAAGCCAAACAGGCTTGAAGGAGTGGCCCTTTTCAAGAGCATCGTGAACGTATGACATATACAGTACTTGTATTCATCTTCACTTTAGATCACCCTTCATTACATCTGACATTACAACAGTTTTTACAGTTGTCCAGCTTGAGAGCCTATTCAGTTTGTGCGATAACAGTAAGCCATAAAATATTTAATTAACTATCATGGACAATAACATATTATTTGATTGCGTTTTCAAAAGATCCACATCTTTTAATGTTGAAAATAAAAGTGTTAAAATGGCTTTATATTAAGAATAAAATTAAAACTAAAATTTTAAAAGTTAAAATTAACAACATTATTTTTTAATTAACAGACATGTAATAGTAAAAGGTTTTATATAACTGAGAAATAAGACTAGTCATTAGATCATGTTTTGACTTTTGATTTATTACTGGAGTCATTGAAATAAAATAAAAAGAAACAATGTGGATTTAAAGGTCAGACCCTTCGGCTAACGATGTAAAAATGATTATCTAGTGAATCAAAGGTCAAATCACTGAAGTATAGGGCCTTTTTGTAGCAGACGGGCCTCATCTTAGAGCAACAGGGCGCACTCTTCCAGGAGAAATCCTGCGACACAGAAGCACACAAAGTTTTCCAGGGTTTCTCTTGATGCCCATCGGCCCACTTTGTGTAGTTCACGCTGTATTCGCTGTTATTGCCGTTCTTCCAGTACCACTCTAATGTGAGCAGACTGCGCCGCAACCCGATCCAGAAGTACCTGGGACCGCCGTCTTTCAGCAGAAATCTGGTCATCTCCCTTTGGGCCCTTGCGCTGTTTGGTGTGCTCAGCTGTAAAGTTGCATTTAAGCAGTAATCATGTGACTCGGGCCACGTCATGACATCAGTAGTGGTCTTATATAGTGCAGGATCTGCCATACAGCCATCACGATCTATGTGCATACAAACATACTGTGACGTTTTCAGTAATCAGTGGGAATCTTGATTTCATTCATACTTTAGTGTAACTTCAAGTATTATGAATATATTTTGGTCAATTACTTTAAAACTCAATATTGGTATAATTTTGCTTTATTCATCTGTGCATGTTATTGTACAGGGAAATTTGTGATGCATTTACATAAGAAAACAATAGGAACACATTTTGTTTGTTTGTTTGAAGATTATCTGAGCTACTTTCTATATGATGAAAGAATACTGGTTTTTACTGTCAAGCTCTAAAAATGTAAGTTAGATTTTTTTGTTTTTAAAAGAACTTTCTTATGCTCTCATCAAGGGTGCATTTCTTTACATTTACGCATTTGGCAGACACTTTTATCCAAAGCAAATTACATTGCATTTCAAGTTAGTCACATTTACATTCTTATCAGTTCTTGCTTTCCCTGGGAATCGAACCCATGACAGCCAACGTGCTACTGTTTGAGCTACAGCAAGGCCATTTGATTAAATAAGTTTAAAAAAATTTAAAAAAATTAAATTGTGAAATATTATTGATATAAAATATATTTAAAATAACTGTCTTCTATTTGAATATATTTAAAAATGTAATTTACTCCTGTGATGGCAACGATGAATTTTTAGCATTTTCTCCAGTTTTCAGTGTCACATGATCCTTCAGAAATCATTTTAATATTCTGATTTGCTGCTCAAGAAACATTTCTTATTATTATTATCAATGTTAAAAACAGTTATGCTGCTTAATATTTTTGTGTACACCATGATACATAAAAGTTTAAAAGAACAACATGCATTTAAAGAAAATGTCACTTTTGATCAATTTAATGCATCCTTGCTGAATAAAAGTATTGATTTCTTTAAAAAATTTAAATCTTACTTACCCCAAACTTTTGCACGGTTGTGTATTGAATTAGTATAATTATACTATGCATTGTAAATAGATAAATAAATAAATATATATAAAACATATTGTTTCTGAATCTAGTTTCGTGTCACGTGTCATTCAAACATTTGATAGTATCCAGATTTTGCTGATCCAGATTCTCTTTCTTCCGAATTATGTAACATTTCAGAAGTCAAATACGTTGTAAAAAAAAAACATTTCATGTTGACTTTAATTAGTCAAAGTCATGATCACATTCACTCTAGGATAAGAAAGGTATTACTTTACCTGGATCTTCATTTAAAATCACAGCTGGGCCTCCGTAAGGAATTCCACTCTCCATTCTCTCAAACATGTACACTCCGATCCTGGAGGCTGGATGCCAAATGATATGCGTGCCATTAAGCGACACGGATACAGAAGAGTAGTTTGAATTGGCAACGGTTTTCCAGTCAGTGGACGAAAGCAAATTGGCGTCTACATAAACATCAGCTCTACTGGCTGTTTCAGCTATGATCAAGGCCTCAGCTCCTGTTGAGTTCATCTGCAGCAGGTAACAGGCAGCAAACATGCTTTCTGGCATGAGTTCTAAGATGAGGCCTGGACTGATAAGCCTGATGGACACATAGTTTGATGCAGTGATGAGCTGAGGTCCACTTTCGAGGTACGGGAAGGAAATTAGATCTGAAGAATTAGAATTTCTTATATTCTGACCTCTGAGCATGACATTCGTTGTGGATGTCATTTGCAGCCAAGTTGAATTCAGGTTCTTCACCGACGGCACAACAAAAGTCTGACCCCACAGATTTTCAGGGAGAACGTGGTTCATCACCATGTTGCAATCACACCAGGTAGTTTCAACGCACGGATGGGTCAACAGCACAGCCACGGTGTTACTAGAGGACACTTTAATCTCAGACCCGTTGGTTTGGAACTGGTAAAGTTCGTACGGGCTGAGCGTAAAGTTAAAGGTTTGTTGAGCATTCATGCTAACTGTTTGGATGGATATGACGTTCATGATGTTCCTAGCATTGATAATGATGCATCTCCAGTTGCGCAGAGCTAACGGTTCTGCCGTGTTGTACAAGGACGCCAGCATCTGATTGTAATTGATAAAGGGGATTGAATACAGCTTGCCGAGATTCTTTACAGGTTGAACGAAATTAGACTGCACGCTGTCTCCTCGCTGACTGATCAGAAGAACCACGATCAATTTGCTGCTATTGATTCTGATAGAATAAAAGGAGCGTGTGAACTGATATTGCTCGACATACTTGGGGAAATGTACAACTTTAGTCTGCCCAGATTGTAGCTTTCCATTAAATACATTTGTGTGGTTGATGGTGATCGAGACGGTGGTGTCGCTGTAGAAAGCAGTAATTTGGAGCGTGTTGGAGGACTCTTGTGGATGGTAGTTGGCAATGTTCTCCGGGAATGCCGTGATGAAGTCTTTTCCATAGCTCTCCACTGACAACCCTGTCAAATCATCAGTTTAGAGTTCATTGTTTTTATACAGAGTATAGATAAACTGGTATAACATTCCCACAATTATGATTTCCTTCAATTCTCTTCACTCTTTTACACTCTAACATAATAAAACAATTTCAATATTTCATGCCCTTTTATTTGCTTATTTGTCAATCACCCGTATTTCAAGTAGAAGAATGTACTGTCAGATGGTTTAATAGCAAAATAAACTCAAACATGGTAATGACCATCTAATTACACACTCTTAAAAATAAAGGTTCTATATTGGCATTGATGGTTCTAATAACTAACTATTTTCCACATTAACTAATATGGAAACAAGCTTAATCAGTAAGTAATATCAAATTTAGGACTAAGATAGTTCCTTATTAGGTAATCAATAATTGACAAATGAGATTCGACTCATTAATAACTATCATCTAACTCTGACAAATGATAAAGAATTACCAATGAATTACTAATCACAACATTATTGTGTGTGACGTCCACTACGTCCAGATGAGAATCATCTTTTTTACACTGAATATAGTCATAAAATGCATCAGAAATTACTCAAGTGTTACCTAGTCACTACTAGTAATCTGGACCATTATTTTGGTGAAAAAGATCACTAGTAGTTCTTGAAGAGTGACTAGGTAACAATTGAGTATTTTGTGATGCATTTTATGACCGCATTGAGAGTAAAAAAAGACGCTTGCTCACATCTCAGACACATTGATGTTGACTAGAAATGAATTAGTCATTCTTTATAATATGTCATAGGTAGTTATTATTGATGCTAATATCATTCTTCAGTAATTATTTATTACCTAATGAGGAACTATCTTAGTCCTAAATTTAATATTAGTAACAGACTAGTTAATCTTGTTTATGACATATTAGTATGCTGAAGTGTTAATGTATTACTACTCATTTGTCCTACTTTGAATCTACTTTGAACATAAATGTGAGAAAATGTGAGAGATAATTTACCCAGGCAAACCAGTGACATGAAGAGAAGATGAAACAGCATCACTGTTAATCCGCGGTTCTCAGTTGATTTGAGCGGCTACTGGTGTTATATCGGCCAAATCTGACAATCAAGAGGAAAAATAATGATGAGAGTAAATTACACAAAATGTGAAATAACAAAACACACAAGATTTTGCGGGGAATGTGATTCAAATAGAAAGATGCGCACTGTAGAAGCTGTGCAGCTTACTTTAAGGAAAGATTTCTACCTGAACTGACCTTAAAAATCAGGTTGAACCAGTCATATTAAATAACCGATTTGACTTATATTAAATTTATACTGAATAAAACCCTGTAATGTAGACGTTACATTGATTAAAAACTTTGAGTGCAATAAAAATGCACTGTAAAAAAAAAGTTGCTGCCTTAAATGTTGGATGTTTAACTAATTTCAGCTAAAATTACATTAACTTAAAATAATTAGTTCAATCTTGTATAACTTTGGAAAAAGTTGAAAATTGCTTAACATATTTTGATGAGTTAAAGCAATGTAAAAACATGTTGTCATAAATTAATGATCATATAACTTTTTTGTGGATTAAAGTTATAAACATAACCCATAAAAAAATTCTTTATTCAAACTATTCTTAAATTTATGATTGCAATACATTCAGAAAGTTCATAAGCATGCCCAAGTAGTTCTGTATTAATCTAACATTTTATGTCATACAGTATCAACAAGACTTACCTGATGCTTCAAGGCTGCAGTTCTTCCAGTCTCTGAGCAAAATAATCTTCATTTGTGTGTATATCCAGCAACACAGGCACATTTTGCATTCAAAACCACATTAGTTTGCATAATGAGCTGTTGACAGAGCTATTTGTCATATAACACATGCTGTATATTTTTACAGCAGTCATCATTCGGTTTCTCAATGCCATTAAAGGCTAAATGATGCATGCACTAGGTTTGAGGTCTGAATGCTTATGTTTATTGGAATACTACAACTTCCTAGACATGTATACAAATATGACATACAAACATGATGATGCTATGTGGAAATGGTTTTTAAAGTCACCATAAAATCAGTTTACAATTCTTGTTTTTAAAATGAATAGTGCCGTATTTATTATAAATGACTTCCGCGCACACATAATTATTTCTTAAAATTTCATGTGCCCCTGTAATATTTTGTCAAAATAACTTCCCCTCCCTTTTTGCAGTGTCATCTCTTCTCTGATGATGTTTACTGACGCGAGGGCGGAGCAACCTGTCACTCAAATGAGATCACGGAAATAGCAAACCACAACCATCCAGTTAATTCCCCATGGACAAAATCAAGCCCCGCCCTACATTTTTTTCTTATTAGAGAAGCCATTTTACTTACAATTGGGAACAAAAGACTATCATAACTTACGTTTCATGTCGACTTTGTACCTTTAAATCTGTTTATGAATGTCTTATTTTTTTTAAGTATACATCTATATACTGGATATACGAAGTGCCGATAACTACATATAAATCCATGTTCCTATAAAATAGATAAAGTGTGAACATGGTACATAATATCTATACATACAATATTCATGGTTATAAAAGGCAATGGGAATTTCCTGGAGGTATTTGTGACCAAACAACTTCATGTCTACATATATATATATATATGATCTAGCATCTTTAATCTGTTCTGTTCTATTTACTAGCATAAAATAGAATATTTTGGAAGTTTAAGTAGGTTTGTATATTAACAATATGTCATTTAATGCCATGAATTGTAAAATATAAAGAAAAAAATGTTATCCTCAGATGTCAGTGATTTGTTTCTTAAATATTTTGTAATTTTTTGTGCTGGCCAGTTTTTACTATACATTTTCATCTCCTTTAGCATTACTATTAGAATTACTGGGTTTCTCGTTTGAGATGGGTAAATCCAGAAGAAAGTAATGAGTACTTGTGTAGCAGATGGACTTCAACTGAGCACAGCAGGGCACACTTTTCCAATGGAAACCCGTGTTTGAATTTGGGAATACTGAAGCGCACATGCCCTGCTCAGCAACACGTGGCTCCCCGGTTCCCCACCGCGTGTATGTCATATTGTGGACTTCCTTACCCTTCTGCCGATACCACTCTAATGTGAGCAGACTACGGCGCAGTCCGATCCAGAGCCTCTCATTTAAACCTTCACTATTCAGAATGTCGACCATCTCCATTTGCGCCACATTATTGCTCGGACTGAAAAGCTCGTCACTTATGAGCATACAGTATTGATGGGATTCAGGCCAGGTTTGAGGTGTTAAGATGATGTCGAACTTAGAAGGGGCCACTAAACAGCCAACAGGGTCTAAATGCAGACAAACACAACACTCATGTTTGTAAGTACGTAAGCAGTACAGGCTTAGCATAGGCTAGTTGTCACACTCAGTAAATAAAAGGTTTAAAGACAAAAATCCAATTTCACAAAGTGTTTTCTTTAGTAAGTGCTTTTGTAAGCTGGTTTCAAAAACTGTTCAAAACTGTCATAAATTAGTATCATTTCTGTGATTTTACCTCTCCAGATTCAAATATCAACATATTTTATACAGAATAAAACAGTGCTTAGCATAAGTGAATACACCCATGCTAAAGTTGACTGAAAAGAGGAATAAAAAATCTTTTGTGTTATTGAAAAAATGAGGAAAAATCCAACCTTTAAGGACACCAATTTTCTTTGTGAATGAATAATGTATCGTAAATAAATAAATGTTCTTCCTTAAAATACAGGTTGCATTAGTCAGTACACCCCATGTTAAATTCCCATAGATGCAGGCAGATTTTTATTTTTAAAGGCCAGTGATTTCATGGATCCAGGATACTATGCATCCTGATAAAGTTCCCTTGGCCTTTGGAATTAAAATATCCCCACATGATCACACACTCTTCCCCATACCTAGAGATTGGCATGGTCTTATTTCAGTTAGCCTAATAGCTGGTTTGATTTACATTTAGCGATGATATTACTGAAAGTACTGTGGTAGAAATTTTAAACTGAATATTAAGCTAACCATGTTTTTAACATTTAACCTTATTTAACCTGCTAACACTCTGTTACAATGTACTAAGACATCCTGTATTTTAGATGAATGTATGTGTCAAACCCCTGACTGTGTGTATAAATAACAAATATGGGAAATGAAACTGGACAGTTTAGAACTTTGAGATTAACAGTGAAGTAATCATTAAAACAAAGTTTGCTTTACAGTAACAGAAAGGTTTGCATATGAAGAACCAATCATATTATTGTCATTTGACATACCTCCCCATTGTATAAAAACTATTGTATTCATGTTTACTGGTGGGATTCTCAATTTGTCTGAGATCCACCGGCCTGGTTTTTACTTGGGAGATTCTCTGAGTATTGCTCGAGAACTCTCCTGGCCGTAATTAAAAGCATTTAAAGAACATTTGTTGGAGTCTGTCTGATATTACTGCTGCACAGCAGGTCAGTTTAGGGTAAGTTGGAAAACAAGTTAGAATTATAGGATTAAACTCGGCTGTAGTTGACTGTAGACTCGCTGGAGTATAGGATTAGACGGATGCTGTAGTCGACTGGAGAGTCAAGGAAGTGTGTACTCAGATAACGTCAATGTATAGGCGCGCTGGAGTATAAATTATTCTAGGGTAGGTTGGGTTTAGGGAAAAATCCACTACAGTACCCCATGCCAATCTCTAGATATGGTGAATGGTGTGTGATGATGATGTGGGGATATTTTAATTCAAAAGGCCAAGGGAACTTTATCAGGATGCATAGTATCCTGGATCCATGAAATCACTGGCCTTTAAAAATAAAAATCTGCCTGCATCTATGGGAATTTAACACAGCGGTGTACTGACTTATGCACCCTGTATTTTAAGGAAGAACATTTATTTATTTACGATACATTATTAATTCACAACGAAAATTGGTGTCCTTAAAGGTTGGATTTTTCCTTTTTTTTTTATTAAGGCATTAAGATCAATTTCCAAAAGATGATTTTTTATTCCCTCTTTTAAGTCAACTTTAGCATGGGTGTGTTCACATATGCTAAGCACTGTAGTATACATTCAGGAAAGTGTTAACTATGGCAGATTTTAACCAATAGATTTAACTTTGCTCTTAGTTAGGACAACATGTATAAACAGTTTATAAATATTATTATAAACATTGTGTTTTAAATTTTATGTATTTTTTTATTTAAAATTTCTGTTAGAAAAACAATGTTTGATGTTTTGTATGTTACCGTATACATATTTGTTGTTTCAGGATTGTTTCAATTTCGTAATAATGAGAGGTTTGGGTCAACGTGTGTTAAGTTAACTGTATCTTTCTTTCCTGTATAAACAATATTTAAAAAATAACAAGGTGTGTGTCTATATATAAACTCACTTAATAAATAAATAAATAAAATCAAAAAATATAAATAAGCCTAATGTTAGACATAGTAGTAGTGTGACAACTAGCCCCATTTCAATATCCTTAAAGCGACAGTTCACCCAAAAATGAAAATTCTGTCATTATTTACTTGCCTTCATTTCATTCCAAACCTATATGATATTCTTCTGTGGAAGACAACAGAAATATATTTTGAAGAACTGTTTTTGCCCTTACAATGAAAGTCAATGGGGTCCAAAACAACATGGACTTTAGACATGAGGGAAATTAATGACAGAATTTTCATTTTTGGATGAACTATCTCTTTAACCTTTAAAGCATTTCATACTTTGTGCTGATGTTAGAAGACTCCAAAACGCAATACAAAAATAACAACAATAAGCGTACCAATCAATAAAAATGTTTCTTACCTGGGTTTGCGCTTAAAGATATAGCTGGGCCTCCATACCAACTTGCGCTCTTCTCAAACACATACACGGCAATCTTTGTGGACGGATGCCAAATGACATGCGTGTCATCAAGAGTCACTAATACAGACGAGTATTTTGAATCGCTGATAGTGCTCCATGTAGTGGACGAAAGCAAATCACCATCTATATACACACTATTCCTGGATTCCGTTTCTGCAATCACTATGACATTGGCACCCATCAAGTTGACAGGCACTACTAGGTAGCACGCAGAGAACCTGGATAGTGGGATCGGTTCAATGATGAAGCCTGGACCGACAAGCCTGAGGGAAGCAGGGTCAGTAGTGTTGATGAACTGAGATCCTAACTCCAAAGATGGGAGAGACAGGAGTTTTGAGGTATAGGCTTCAAAAGTACCCGACTGTATATTCCCGCCACTGGCAATGATATTCGTTGAGGATGTCAGATGTAGCCGAACGTTCAGTATTCCGGGTACAGGGAATCTGCTATCCCACTGAGTGTCGGGATAAAGTTGGTTCACCACCATGTTGCATCTGCATCCTGAGATCTCTACACATGGATGGGTCAGCATCACAGCTACTTTATAATCAGATTGAACTGAAATTTCTGTCCCGTCGGTTTGGAGCTGAAGTACGGCGTACGGATCAAGAATTGAAATAATGTTTCTAGGCTTTTTTACAATTTTGATGAAATTACTCTCTGCTCCATTGATAATGACCAGCCCGAAGGAGCTGTATTTCTTGCTTATATTTCCTGTCGACTGAAAGAAAGTATTTATCATCTTGCTGTAATTCAGTGCGGGGATGGAATAAAACGTACCGAGATTTTTCATAGGCTGAACGACATTAGTTTGTACACTATCTCCTCGCTGACTGATCGACTGCACTGCGATGAGCTTCGTGCTGCTGATTTTGACGGTCTGAAGAGTTTGAACGAATCTGTATTCCTCAATACCTAGTGGCAGGGTCACTGTTACAGGCTTTCCTGCTGGAAGTGTGTCCTGGTATGTCCAGGTACTATCTGAGATGGAGATTGTCACCACGGTGTCGGCTTGGACAGCGGTGATATTGAGAGCATTCACTGGATTAACTGGATAGTAAAAGGCTATGTTCTCTGGAAATGCTGTGATGAAGTTTAGCCCAATGCTGTCCCATGACTGGCCTGTCAAATCAAGAGTTATTAATATCAGGAACATGTCAAATTAACATGCCTTTTATTAGGCTTCAAGAGGATAAAATTACACATTGCTTACCTTGACCAAGCATAGCCGTGATCAGAAGAATAGTCAGCATGACTTCTGTCCTGATTTTAGTCAGTGATCTGAAAAAGAGCATGCGACCAATGTCTCGGTATTATGACTTTGCAATATCATTACACCATTTTACACTGCTTGCTTTGAAACGTCGTATATCAATGATGTAAGAGTTACAGGTGCAGTTGTTTTCACATCAGCATATATAACTCATTGTAAAAAAATAAGGTGTTCTCAGAAATAGGAAAAATGAAGGCATCTACTTTTTCTGCATTTAGGCTACTAAACTTAAACTGTCAACTTTAAATCTGCCATCACTATGACAATTAAATATATAATGTTATTTTAAATTGTAAAATTATTGTCCTTTTTTTTTTACATTGTTTTAAATTATGTAGGCTAATAAATCTAATGGAATGTACAAAGAGCACAGACAGTCGACAGACCAAACGAAGAAACTCATTAGTACATTACTAGAGTCACTGATCATATTTAAATGTAGATAATGCAATACTATTGTCGTTAGATTTTCTTTTAGTTATATAGGTCTAACTATTTTTTCAAGATTCATGAAGCAGCACTTTCATGAGAATTAACTAATAAATATCCTACTTCAAAATCCCTCATTAAGCTATAAAATAGGCAAATAGTTTACAGGGTCCAATCATAATATCACAAAAATACTAAAGCATCATGTTGCCGTTTCTACTTCACAGTTATTTTCTAAAATTCTTACCAGTTTTATACAACCCCCAAAAGTATACATTCCACAGGACGTTGTCTTACTTAATAGGACTTATGACCATTATACACCCCTAAAATCTATCAGTAAGCTTCAGATATTCTTACCTGATCAGTGTATCTCAACCTTCTCACTGAACCGAATCGCATCCGTGTCGTGTTTCATTTATAGCACAGCACATTTGTCATTCAAAATGCATGCTCTTTTAACTGATTTGCATAAACTACCCAATAGAATATAAACATATTAGGCTAGGGCCTACAAGAGGCAGCCATTTTTGTTTTCAACATTGACAATGAAAAGCAGAGAACTGCAGCCGCAATATCAGTTGATTTTATATGTTCTTTAAAACAAACATCACAGTGTTATTCTGATTCTGAAAGTCAGTTCACAAACTTGCCAACTTATCATATATGCTAACGTTGTTGTATGTCTTGTAAGAAAATGATTAAACCTGCATGTTCTTGCAGAGCTGGAAACATTTTTTATAAAAAAATGGAGAGTAATGCATTCATTTGTCACTTAACATTTCTCTAAAACAAAACAAGCTGCTACAAGCTGTCATATCTCTTAGATCAGGGATGTAACTGCAATACACAATGTGTTTTGCACAGCAACAGGGTGATGATGATTCATGCAATAGATAGGTTAGATTGCATAATTGTCTTCTAACATATCTTTCACACACACACACACACACACACACACACACACACACACACACACACACACACACACACACACACACACACACACACACACACACACACACACACACACACACAATATTATATATATATATATATATATATATATATATATATATATACATATATATATATATGTTTTTAGGTACAAAAACACACAAATATTTTTATAAATGTTTGTTGTAGGCTATAGTAACATAAAATAAAAATAGTTCAGAGAAAGCCTTCTTTTAATAATAAATAGCATGGTCTATTAATATCTATTTAGCCAGTTTATGTTACTTTATACATAGGCCTATTTAAAATACAAAACGTTCGGGACTATTAACCGAACGACTCTCAAGTGTTGTTTTACCATACAACAGAGATCGACTAATCTGATTTGTTTGGTAGAATTATTAGTGTTTTTGTAGGCTATATAAAGCCTATGTTTACATGTTAGAAGTATGCTATGACAACCTCGTGATTATGATGCTGCTGCCGCCAAGTTTCGATTTGCGATTCCAAACGTCATACGATTAAGTTTCGGTTTCCTGTATGTTTTATATAAGATCTGCGTATTGTTCGGATAGGCTATACATGAAGCCATAGACGTCTCACACACACTCTCATTCTTCAACATTCGGTAAGTTCTTTTCAATTAGTAGCCAACCTTAAGTTTATTTCTTCTACTGTCGAATTGTACAAGAACAATATTTGACATTTGATATAAGATGAATTATGAATTGATTATTTATTTAGGAAAAACGCTCCATGTCTGTAAACATTTTGCATGTCATTATCGTGACGGTTAAAGGAACATAGATACAATTACGAAATAACATTTTATATAATGAAAATTATTTAGAGTATTTATTTATTTTAATACGTTGATATTAAATAGGGGTGAAATTCAGGTTATTGGGACACTTTTTCCCAGTTATCTCAATGGCAAAAAAAAGAGTCCCAATCACCCCTTTATAAATTATAATTATACATTAATTTATTGTATCTCAATAATTAGAAAATTATTAATGTTTTCCCAGCTCAAGTAAAAAACAAAATATTGCTGAGAGTTGGTGATGACCATTTATCAACATGGGAGTCCAAGGATTGAAAACATACATTGAAAGCAGCAACAGAAATTATTTAAGGAGCTGGGATTTTAGAGACAAACGACTAATAATCGATGGATGTAACTTATATTATTTGCTGTACTTTGACTGCAATTTGGATCGGATGCATGGAGGAGACTACGATGCTTTTGAGAAGCTGATCATACAGTTCTTTGAGAACCTCGCAGCCTGTGACATTAGCCCTTACGTTGTGCTTGATGGCGGGGCCGACCACACAGACAAAAAATTTGACACTTTCATGAAACGAAAACAGCAGAAAATAAATGAGGCCTATGCCCTGTCTATGGGGAAGAGAGGGAGAGTCCTTCCTATGCTCATTAAAAATTTGTTCAGACAGCTCCTTCATAAGCTCAAGGTACCACTGGTTCAGTGTCTTGAAGAGGCTGATTGGGAAATTGCTGCCTTGGCTAAAGAGTGGGATTGTCCCGTTTTGTCCAACGACAGTGACTTCTATATATTCAACCTCAGAGCGGGAGTCCTGCCAATCACACATTTCGAGTGGAAAAAAGTGAGAGTGGACAAACAGACAAAGAAAAAATTCATCCTAACCAAACACTTCAATTTGGGAAAATTATGTTCATCTTTCAAAATGAATGCTGACCTTCTCCCAATCTTCGCTTCCATCTTAGGCAACGATTATGTGAAGTTGCAAAATATCAAGTACCCGAATTGGGAGGAGTACTCTGAAACCGGCATGGAAAATGCTCGTTTTGATGGGATGCTTAACTGGTTATCCCAGTTTCCTGGGCCGGAAGAAGCTATTACTGCCTTGCTGAAATTTACAGACAGCAAAGAAAAAGCCATTGTCCAAGAAGCACTTTTGATGGGAATCAGAGAGTACAAGCTCATCTCTGGCTATCTTGCCCAGTTCTTCAAGTCGAATGTGATTCCACAGTTAGCTTTGACAGGTCCTCTGCAAGTTCTACCTAAATGGACCTTGAGGCCTCTACTTGAGGGGAGGATGAGCTCCTCCATTTTCGATATACTGGTACACCAAAGGGTTTTCTTGTTGTCCCAGGTTGAAAATTTTCAACTCCCTTGTAGCAGTGAAATCTCTCGTCCCATACGCCAAGTGCTTTATGGGTTACTGTTGTTGGGAGGACAACAGACAGCAAATAAACAAGCATTAGCTGATAAAGCAGTCACTGGCACAAGCAAGTGCTATGTAGAGGAATCCGGCAGAAAACAGTTAAAACTAAGCAATCAGAAGGTTGAAGCCATACAGACCAAGGTGATGGAAGGACTTCAACTGGAAACATTATACGAGGTAATGAAAATGTCTTATCACTATTTTAAAGTGAAATGAAACTTTGTTTTACAGTGTTTGTCTTTCTAATGATTCTAGGAACCACATGACGTGCGACTTCAGGTGTTCCTTGACACTTTGGGTGTGTCGTCCGCGATGTTAAGAGGGATCCCACGTGCTCTACAGCTGCAAATGTTTGTGACACGTTACTGGCTTGTAAATGCGCAACCTCAGCCGTGCCAAGTGCATCTTTGGGGGCTGCTACTGGGAATGGTCTATGGAAAGCTCAGCAGTACACCTAAAACAGAAAGCGGTATTGACATTATCATACATCATTCTGTTGGATGTTTGTTTTTTATAGCATGCAATAAAGTAATAAATCAACCTCAAGCACATATGACACTATTGTCACACAAAAAAGTGATATGGTGTAATGGTTAGCTAAATGTCATGGGCAAAATGGCGAAACATTGCTGAGGTTTTTCGAAATGTGTGTTGAGCCACTTCATAACATTTAGGAAAAAAGAAGTCAAAAGGATCATTTCTTTTAATTTATTTTTGGTTAGAGGGTTTAGACATGCTGTCGAGACTTAAACTACAAACTGGTCGAGGAAGGATCTATTTCGAGGATGAAGCAGCTCATCTATACAGCCAGTGGCAGTCGTGCCTGATGTGGAGTCTCAATCTCAATAGTTTACTGTTGGATCCGCTATTTAATCCAGAGTGTGCACGGTATAACATCATTTATTACTCCTAAACCATCCTTTTTTGATAATATTTATCCTTTTGATCTCCATTGTTACAAATCCCTGGTTCCTGATTGCCGATCCCATTCCTCTCTCTGCACCGTGTTGCTTTCCTGTCTGATCTCTACACAATAGACCATAACAAGGCCCAAAATATTACTTAAAAATATAATACACAAGTTCTATATATAAAGAAATAATATATATATATATATATATATATACATACACATACATACACACACATACATACATATATGACTATTTGCATCTTAGAAGTGTCCACTAGTGTTGTTGCACATGAATACTAAGTGTGTTCTGATGTTGTTTAGTTTGTACCGTGGAACACTGGTGCACCAGGTTGTTGGAGAGCTCAGGAGAGGCATCGCTCTGGAATCTCTGCTGATGAGGGGCTCAAGCGCTGAGCAACTCTTCAAACAGCTGAAGGATGCAATCGTGAGCTTAGTGGGTGAAGACTTCATCAAGAAATTGCCTATAGATGATCAGAGCAGTTGGTTTGCACATCTGATGCATGAGGATATTGATGACAATGATGATGATCTTAATCGGTGGAATAAGGCCAAGGGTCACAAGACGGAGATCCCTGACCGCTCCTACACTGCCCGTACCAGACACAAGGCTAAAGTTCGCAATGCTGATAATCCCTGCAAGAAATATGAGAGGATATGCTTTGTAGGGCTGGGTACCTAGTTACTTTTTATGTACCGACCGAATTGCCTCGATACTATCGAGTATCGAAAAATGACATGTTGTGCGGTTCTAGATTTCGATACCTAAGGAGTTAACTCGTCAACGTCAGTGCTCAAACAAATATGAAATGCACATACACGCAAACTCTACACACATAAGACGCATGAGACGCGCGCGTGCACGCACAAACTCTCCACGCGCATACTTGTATGAGATGCTATGGGGTTAGAATTCTGTCACATTTCTGCGCGCGCAAGATCACATTTTGAGCGCGCAAAAGGGCATTTCGCACGGGCGTGAATTGAGTTTTGCGGAGAAATGTTCGTCTCGCAGATAATAAAATATTTTGAGCGAACGAAAATCAATTTTGATTTAAAATAAGTATTTGGATGTGTGCACACGTTCTCTTTCGCATGTGCAAAGTTTCACTTTCACTTTGTTACAGATTTCTATTTTACCACATAATGTATGAACTTACAACTTGAATAATCAGATTAGTCAGTGATCAACTTCAGATACAGATTTATTTTTTAATTTGTAAAAAATTGTATTGTACAATTGTGTTCTGAAATGACCACAACAGATTACTGGTTTCAGCTGTGCAAACCACAATAAAATAAATACAATCTCAAAAATTAAAATTAAAAAAAGTTTTTCACCTATCACCCTTCATTTAAATTGTTTATACTGTTTATTATCAGTGTATTACATTGTTTCGTTTTCAAAGCATGAGCGATGCTAGAAAACAGAATGGGCATTAAAGAAATTGCACAATGTGGCCATAAAGAAGCACTATCTGCAATACAGAGGAGAGATAAGATATCACTGTAAAAACTCAAGTGCATCATCTTTACCTGTACCACAGAAACAAGATACAGAGTTGGCAGATGGGAATAAATCAATGCTGGTGGGCTGCACTGAGGTTTTTCGGCATGGGGTTAGTGTTAGTCGAACTTTTCTGTACACCCAACATGAGCAGTGAGCACCCATTTAACCAACTACATCATTAAACCTTCAAATACTAAGCATTCACCTAACCAAGCACCAAGCTGGTGAGAAAATAAATAACACTATAGATAAAAGCCAAAGTAAGGTGAAAAAGGCAAAATCTATCTTCAGATGGCCCAAATACCAGTGTATTAACATAAGGAAAGTAATAATATAGTACTGAAAATATGTAAATACAGAGGAACTGATAATTAATTGTACAAGCCAGTTGTATTAACCATCAGTCTAATATAAAGGGAAAAGAACTATAGTGCATGTACCTTGAAAGTCGTCATAAGGTGGGACCCTGTAACCTCGTAATGCCATCATATTGTGGGATTCTGTATCTTCAACAGACTTAAAACAGGGCCTGTTGCAAGGTGTTCAATTTGGTAAACATTTTCTAAATAAATGATGTGATGGTTTGGCACATCACGTATGCAAATTCACACCCACAGTCTCATCATGACCCAAAACAAGTGGTCTGTTCCACAAAATACTGGAACACTAATGGTTTAAGAGGAACGCTTTTTCCCCAACGGAAAATAAATGATTTTAAGAATAATTTTAGAATCTGGAATGCAGAAAGGCATTATCCATATTGTTCCACAAACCTCTAACCAGAAATGTTCAAACAAAAGTAGATTTAGAAGACACAAAAGCCTTTTAATAATAATAATGATAATAATATAGAAAAATCATAATACATCCCTTAAATCATGAAATCAAAACAGCCACTGTATGGACAGATACAGCATCTCATAAATAAAGTTCGCCCAGATGCTATGGGAAGTAGTACAGTCGTAAAGCAGCACACCAAAGCATCTCCTCCGGCAAGGGTGCACGTCAGATTGCTCCAAAATCAGCTCCTGGTCTTGACCTTCAAAAAGGAACTGCACATACAGGTCGGGCCTGAATGATCACTCTTGATTGTTTCGTAAGGTATGAGACTGGCCCAAGTGACACGCTAAACCACACGCCGCAGCCCCACCCACCATTCTCCTGCACGGGACACAATGTGTGTCATACATCATGGAAATCCTCATTGTCTACCATTTTTTCTCCACCTCTGAGTCGCTCTAATTTCTTTATAACTTCCGATACCACACAGACAGAGGACGTGAGGCCCAGCAGGAACAGCAGATCTGCACGGAGAGGACAGTGCATATATCAGTGAACGCGTTACGTGAAACATCCTAAACACAAGTGCCGGTACTCAAATAAATGAACAAATACACAGAAAAAATTGCGTTCAATTACATTTTTTGTTAGAATTAAAAATGTTTATTTTATTAGCTGTACATGTTGAGTCAATTTAAAATATAAAAATTAACATTTTCAGAATTAATACTTGGGGCCAGATTTACCAACAGCTTGCGCGAGGGCAAACCCTCTTTTGGCATTAAAAAACTACTGTCAGGATTTAATAAAGACATGAAGTGAAAAGTGCTGATAGTGCTGAAAAGGCATGGACACTGTTATTTTTGTGGCTGACTTTATTGCATATGCATTTGTAGGAGTTTCCCTTTCAGATGCAAAATTTATGGGAGGAAAGTATAACTGAATCATGCAAGGTGATTAACTAAGTTTTCCGCTAGTCAATTTACTAGAGTTTGCACCATTATTTACTGCCCAAGAAACAGAGGCTAATTTGTGCTGCTCTTGATAGATTGCGTTGGTCATTATGGAAATGATCCAGCTGCGTCTGTTCTCTTTCATTTTCATGTCGTCAGATTTTCGTCAGAACTTTCCTTTCCCATCTTCGCTTTTTTGGAATTGCGCTCTCACGCTAATCTGCCATTTAGTAAATCTGGCCCTTTGTATTAAATTATTTGCTTTAACTTGTGGATTTTTGAATGCTGCAATCATTGATGTAAACATGATAATCATGTTCTCTAGGACAGGGCTATTAACCACTAAAACCAAGATTAAGCTATAAGTACTATAAAAATAAAGATAAATAGAAATTAACTAATAAAAATGACAAAACAACTAAAAATGGACAGTCACAGCAAAATGACTAAAATTTAAACTAAAATGAAAAATATAAAAATGAAAGTTAATTTAAAATACTAATAAATACTATAATTGCGTATAAATACTAAAAGAACAAAAAGTTCTTGGATGATTCGAGAATGTTCCAATGAGCCTCTTGAAATTCAGTGGAAGCAAGAACATCTGACAGAGTTCGCATGATCAATGTCACATATTTACTTATTTATTGGAGAACTAGAAATAGCACAGAACTGATTTCTTCTGTATTTTAAATATTTTTTGGAGTCCACTGCGTGTGATAAGAAAAATGTGGTGTACTATGGTTTCCTGTATTTTTTTGATTGTTTGCATACCTAAAATGCTGAGACTCTCTGTTTGAAAGACCTTCTGTAGTGGAGGGAAGTATATGACCAGGAGTTGGCCCATGATGGAGCCCAGCACAGCATAGCAGAACATCCTGTTACTGCATAAGCCCATCTCGTGCACCATCCGTGTCTGCAGGATGACAAAAACAGTGAAGAGAGACCTCTAATGATATACTGGCATAAAATCCAGGCCTTAAAGACACCAAAATGCACATTGCCATTTTGAACTTTTTTAACAACATGACTCATATTCCCTACAGCAGGTGGCAGTGTTTAGGATTCTGCTCACCACACATTCTTAATACATCCCATGAGAAAGTAAACCGGAAACATGCTTGTGCATTTTATTGATTTTTTTATGTTGCTTATACCTGTGATCGAGAACTGAGAGCGTTGAACATATCGAAGAACACAAAACAGGTAAACGTCATGGTGGTGTCCCGTGGGGTGATCTCGTTGTCACGCAGCTAAAAACAAAAACAAAACAAAAAACTATTTATTAGACTGAATGGAAGTGGCAAAAATCAAGGACATGCTTTTGTGGTTTCTTGAAAAGCTTTTAGCATTGTTCCTGTAGCTTTCAGGAGACAATTATTTCATCAGATTTAATGTACTTCATTTTCCAAAGCCGTTTCGATGCTACTTAGCCAGAGAAAAACAGTACTTAATCATTTTACAGCTCTTGTTTAAAGTGTTGCCAACCAATTAAAGTCTAGGAAAGGTAATTTCACTCCTGTACCAAGGCTCCAAATTAATCCAAGTAGACAGGCAAAAAAACACCACACAGGTAATATAGAAACAGCATTGGATGATGCCTCATAACAAACACAAGTCACAGTGTTAACAAATGACTAAACATTTACCTAATGCCCTGTTTTGAATATAAATGGAACACAAATGAAAAACAAAGCAGAACACAAATGATGTGCAGGAAGGCCTTCATCAGCTGAATACTACCTACCTCTCTCCAGAACACAAACAGAGTGCCGCAAACGATGATGAAGGATGACACAAGGATTTTCACTATCAGACTGCGTGTGATGATGCTGTCTCGGACGTTCCGCGGGGGTTTCCTGATGACGTCCCGATCAACAGGCTCCACTCCCAAACTAGAAAAAGATTTAAAGTTCATTCTTATTCAGACTATCAATATTCTTGCACCAAAAATAGTTTTCCTTACCAATGGCGGTGATAAATCTGTTTGTAATCAATTTATTACCTCTGGGCTGGAGGCCCGTCCATGATGATGTTGATCCAGAGGATTTGCATGGCATTCAGAGGGTTGGGGAAATTCATAAGTGTTGCCAGGGAGATGAGGGTAAGGGCAGCAATGCTCCTAAAGAAAGTGAGCACAAAGATTCAGAGATAGTTTTATCATTATACTTAACCTGGATCGTCTCTTATATTATATTTATATACACACACATACACACAAAAGAAAAACATTATTGTATAGTATAAGTAAAACTAATACAAGTAAAATTAATACAAACAATATAAATAATAGATCATATATAATATATACATTTAAATGTTATATAATCACATAAATATAATATAAAAAAGAAAATAATAATTCTGTTCATCAAGGATGCATTGATGTTACAAGAAATTTGTATTTCAAATAAATTCTGTTGTTCTGAACTCTCAATTTCTATAACTTTATAATGAGCACAAATGTTTTCAACATTATTAATAAGAAAAACGTTTTTTTGACGACCAAATCAGCATGATAGAATGATTTCTGGAGGATCATGTGACACTAGCTATGTTTCCATAGCTTTGCATCGGATCAGGAACAAGTGAGGGAAATCCCTTAATTCACAAAATCGCTCGCTTGAGGTGGTTTTTGAATAGTTGGTACTAGGTTACCAATACCACAGTCATCCACACGAACAACTTAATGGAAACACACCTAATTCGCAGTTGTTGTTTGAAAAGATTTGCTTCACGTTTGGATGGAAACCTAGCGTCTGAAGACTGGAGTAATGATGCTGAAAATTCAGCTTTTCCATCACAGGAATAAATTACATTAAAAAAATTGTTTTATTTATGTTATATAAATATGGCAACTCACGTGCTCAGCTGAAACCGCACAAAGTTCTTAATGTTGTTGTAAATCCCTTTTCCTTCTTCAATGGCAGACCTAGAGTGAGAAACAAAGGATTGAGGACATGTGTAAACACAACAGATGTCACATCAACAGTCCGCAAAATTCTGATAAAGCCAAAAAGAAAACAAGAAACCGTATGCTCACAAGATAGTTTGAAAGTCGTCGTCTACGAGGATCATGTCTGCTGCCTCTTTGCAGACATCAGTGCCGGTCTGACCCATAGCCACACCGATGTCTGCTGCCTTCAGAGCCACCGCGTCATTAACACCGTCTCCTGTCATAGCCACAACTGCACCGATGTTCTGTAAGGACTGAAGCCAGAAAAACAGGTTAATAAACATGGACATATGCGGAGGACAATCACAAACAATCTGTTTGGTGCACTCACCTTAACTATCTTTAACTTGTGTCTAGGACTGGCTCTGTAAAATACCGATATCTGTGGAGACAGGTAACATATTCATTTCATGCAGCTTCTTAGGGCCGGTTAACACAGAACCCGTTTTTGCTGTTAAAAACGTGAGACAGCATGTCAGTGGAATGAAAAAAAAGACGAAAAAAAAGAAGAAAAGTTTAACTTTTAACTTAAGCGGCACATTTTTAAAACGCTCTGTCATCCGTCTAGCACGTGTTTACATTGAAAGATATAGAAAAGTAGCGCAGTGGAATGGAAAAGACCAAAAGGCTGCTCTTATTTGTATCAGCTAAAGTACAATGCTCAAGACTGTTCAACACTTGGATTTGAAACCCATCCAAAACTCAGCTGTGGATCTTTTGGATCGTAGTTCTGAGAGGAAGCTTGGAGTGTATAAAGGCATGTTCATACCCTGGACACTATCTGAGAGAGATGCTGGATGTCCATCTGGTCGACTTCATCTCCAGACAGACATAGAGAACCTTTGGTATAAAGACCCAGTCGACTTGCTGTGGTGGAGAAAGGCAATTAAATTAATGTACGCGAGTAGGGTGTCATATTGAATATTCAAGATATATTCACAATGGCTTTGCTGATGCTGCAAAATTAATGCATACATATTGTGCATATATTTATTTAAAAATAAGCATATTCAGAATGTTTAATGTCAGAACTAAAAAGTTAAAAAATTTTAAAGGCGTATTTTATTTTTACACTCGATTCAAACTTGACTCAAGCTTGACTCAACTTGTGACTTCAAACTCAAAAACAATGGCATTAGAGTTAGTAAGTACAAAATATATTTCCAAGAATCACTTCTTTCATGAATTGATGCAAAACTGTGTGATTCAACAACTTGTTTGCACTATAACCCAAAAATGTAATTTGTCATGTATTGAAACGGTTTAGTAAAAATATTGTTTATACAAATATATTAATGTTTCAATTTAATTGTTTGTCACTACATTGCTGTGTCTATAAAATGATTAAATATTCTTCCTTGTGTTCATTTACAGCAAAAGAGTAGAATTTATTAATTTTTTTTACTTTTTAGTTCTGACATTTAAGGGTTAATAGACCCCCCCAAAAAAGTCATTAATTACTCACCCTCATGTCATTCTAAACCCGTAAGACTTTAGTTTATCTTCAGAACACAAATTAAGTTATTTTTTAATAAATCTGAGAGCTTTCTGTCCCTCCATTAACAGAATAAAATCCCAAATTTATTCTGTTCATAATCAAGTCTCTTCAGAAAATTTGGACTAAATCACTCAATTCATATGGATTACTTTTACAATCTCTTTATGAACTTTTTGAAGAGTCAAAGTGGTAGTTGCATAGGCTGTCGATGGAGGTACAGAAAGCTCTCAAATTTCATTAAAGAGATCTACATCTGTTTTCCGAAGTTGAACGAAAGTCTAATGGGTTTGGAACGACATGAGGGTTTATTAATTAATGAAAGAATTTTCCTTTTTGGGGTGAACTATCCCTTTAAACATTCTAAGTCTACTCATAAATATATTCTATATATAGAATATTGTCAAAAGGCTGAAAAAATATCTAATTTGCTAGCTATATTTTGTTGTTATAATTATTAAAGATGTAGAGAGACACCGCTGAGACAGAATAGGAATAACATGGTTGAATGTCATACCAATTGACACTGCGGTTTCTTTAGAATCCCCTGTGATCATCTTCACTGCCACTCCAGAGCTGATGAGAGTCACCACAGCCTCTTTCACTCCAGCTCTGGGAGGGTCGATGATGCCCACTAGCCCCAGGAAGGTAAGTGCGCCCATCTCAGATCCAGAAGCAAACGCCAGCACTGCCAGAGGACAGATAAAGAGCATCAGCTTCTGCCAAAACCTGCTTGATCTCAATATTATTACTGTGTCCTCCATGAAATGTCTTTAATTAAAGGAAGCTAATAGAGAGGAATGTCAAAATGTGAAAGCACTTCTTCTGCGTCCTCCAGACATCATTTGGCTTGTTTTGAAAAGATCGAGTTAAGCAGGCCAGCTGTAAGATGGAAAAGCCTTGCCAGGGAGCAACTAAGGAGACACCATAAAAGTTGACACAAAGAGCATGCGTGTCATTTCAAAGTTATGTCTGATTTCATAATGGCAGGAAAGCTGTTGACATTAAGCCACGGTTCGGAAAACCAAAGAAGCTGAACTTTTCAGGAATGCTCTTAATAATCATATAAGCTGTGACTCAAGTTTAAAGCATCCTTAAAGAATAAATGTATTCATTTGAAAAAAAAAAAAAAAAATCTTACTGATCCCAAACTTTCAAACGGCACTAGTGTAACAAGTGCTGTACCTCTGAGACCCGCAGTGCCCATATAGCTCTTCTGCTGCTGGTAGAGTTCTCTCTGCTGGTGAGTCAGAGGCAGAGTGGCGCCTTTACTGTTGTAGGAAGTACAGAAGCGGATGATCTGCTCATAGGCGCCCTTCACAAAGAACATGGCAGGCTTATCCTGTTATTTAAATCAGATGTAAGGAAAGATATAATTAGTATCGTATAACCAGGCTTTCGACTACAGAATAACTTTGTAGCTTATTCTGACCGAGTACTGCCCAGTTAGAAAGGAAAGGGCTGTGTAATTTATATGTAAAGTGACCACCTTTATAATGTTTAACATTTAAGGCCCCGATATACTACAAGCTAAAACGAAGAATGAACTGATGTGACATCATATCGAACAAAATCAGGCCAAAATTAACTTTTTAGGAGTTCGAAACAGCTTGCCAAAGCGAACTTTCCATAAAAGTTCATTACAGCTGGTAAAAATGTACATATTCATCTAACCGTCGCACTCAGCAGTGTGGGTGGTGTCAGATGCTTGGTGATTGTTATCTCACTGCTCAAGTATTTCAAACATCCGTTTACCCTTTTACACTCGGCGAATAATTAAAAAGAACTTTGCCTTGAGTATATCAGGGCCTTGAAGGGGTCACCACATTAACAGACCAACTTGCAATAAAATGGTAACTCATTTAAATTATTACTTGAGTCTTCGAGAATGGTCATCATACACACAAACCAGAGGAAACAATTGATTGAAGACTCTATGATCAGAATTGATGTCTAACAATTAAGTTCTGACAAATTCTCTTTAAGGCAAGTCATTTCACTCGGTGACCATCTTTGAAACACCTCTCTCTGCCAGTTATTTCAATCATGCAAGTACAGCTCCTATCTGTTTTAAATGAGGAAACATCAAATTCTCCAAAGCTGTTCACCAAGCTTACGATTAAATTACATATTTTAAATCACCAATGAAATCTGAGAACTGTCTCATAAATGGTGTTCATGTGCTCAAATAGCGTTATAAAAGCTTATTTTTCATGCTAGACCAGCCAATACACATGTGCGGCCTTAAGCAAGCATCTCAGAATAGCAACCGGAGCTTCTAACGGCAGCTGAGGTGATGTGATGACTTTACCAATCGTCAATTGGCTCTTTTATATAGAAGGCGGGACTTATTCCTTATGGCGGGACAATTAAATATGAGCGCACAGTCTTTGTGTACATAAAGCCTTTGGTAAAGATAATTTCCAAGGCATAACACAGAAAACAAAGCAATGAATCTATCAAATAGTTGTTCTTATGCCGCAGCCTGGTATCTAAACACACTTGTTTCCCGGTGGACTGATAAACAGTTGTGCATCCTGACTTCCATAAACTGCATGAAGCTGGCCTTACAGATTGGATCTTAAGATTTCAGAGAGTACTTTAAGAGCGCTAAGTCTGAGAGTAATAATAAATAGCCAGCCAAGTGGAAAAACATTTGGGCACTGTCCATACATTTTAAAACATGTTTGTTTAGTGCAAGTAAATCAATAGGATCAGCAAAGTGAATGTAAATTTCAACGTGCACTATTCTGAAATTGCCAAGGAATTTTTAGCTCCAATTACCTTGCACCATCTACTCCAAGTTTACAAAGTGCTTTATGCAATGTGGCACAACTTACTTGCTGAGTGCGATGGACGACGCGGACTGCCATCCACTTCTGCTCTGAGGAGAAGGGAATCTCTTCCAACCGCACAAACTCCTGCTGCAGTCCCTCCAAACCCATCTATAAACAATAGAAAATAAATGGACATATGGTTACATACTCAGCTCACTTGAATCCTTAAAGGAAGATATAGAAAATCCAATCTAATCTCAAAGAGACTGATCAGTTCTGGTTCCATGAAAAACTCTGATAAAACAGAGTGGATAGATACAAAATCAGAATATAAAAGAAAGGCAAGGTCAGATAATACGAGACAAGGTCTTTGCCGCTCATGTGGAATATTGAAGCAAGGATGCCTCAACAAAAAGACTGTTCAAACATAAAAATTAAGCATTCTAGTGTCCAATATAGCAAGTGAAGAGTCTGAAACTCTTTCACACTGGCCCCTGCGCAATTCTTATAGTTAAAGGCCTGACCCAGAACACCCTAAAATTCTGGTTTTGAGTTTTGCACAGACATGAAAAACGTAAAAATCTAGGTTTTTTTTTTATCCTTGTATATGAATCACAATTCTCTCAGTTTAAAACCCAAGTTAAAGCTGTAGTCTACGATGTTCAAAATCGGTCAAGAAAGCCTGAGACGGTTGGGAAGTTTTAAAAAACTCATCCCGCCCCTCCACACACACACCCCTCCCCTCTGTGCTACCTGATCCCTCCCACCTGTGAAACGACCTGAACAACGTCACTCAGTCAAGCTGTGATCACCGGTAGTAAACATCGGAACAGATATGTATGATGTGCGATGTCGGATTTGCAGGTATAATACTACTAGTATTGCTAAGGTTTTGAGTAATTGTGATAGCAGCACACAGCGCATCTTGTTCAAATTTTGAACGGCTCGAACAGAAACCTGCTAGGCCTACTGAAATATATTCAAGCACTTCAAGAAATATAATTACTTTGACCCGTGATAGGCGATGCTAAACAGCTAACATTCCAATGCCGACCGGCAGCATGAGCATGTTGTCAGACTGATAAAAAGCTATTTATGTAACACGTCACACCATAAAAGTATAAATAAATGTTTACCTGCTCAACAAAAAGTCAGCCGTGTCAGCGTCGGTTTTCAGTCCCAGATTTCCCTGAAGCTTCCTCCAACGGTCAATGGTGAACCCTATATTTATCCTACTTAAGAGTCCGGCGTTGTTCAAATTTTTTTTTAATCTCTGCTCTTTCCTCTACAGACTTTCTCTTTCTTCCAAACTTTACAGTAGGGGCAAGCAGGGGCCGCTTGCTGCTGTCGTTTATTTTTTTATCCATTGCTTTATCCATTGCTGATCTGATGCTACTTAGATAGCTACCATAGACTGTCAGCTGCTTGCTCGCGCAATTTCATGTCGCAGGAGGGGGGTGGGGTCGGGTGCAGTGGGGTGGAGACGCAAGCGCCAGGCGGAGTTTCAAGTGGAGCTGGTGATTGGATGAGAGCAGTTGACCAATGTAAGCTGTCCGGCCGGACAGCTTACATTGGTCAACTTCTCTGCAGCTGTACACCCAATAGAGTGAATGAATTTTTTTCATTCTTTTTTCTCTTCATATTGTTAGGATTGTACTGTAGAACCATAACCAGCAACTAAACGAGGTTATTAATAATGAACAATCTTTGAAATCGTAGACCATAGCTTTAATGTCCCTGTGGTGAAAACAATATTATTAATGTACCAGACATTAACACAACCGGGACCCTCAAGGGAGATGCTGTTGCCACAGCAACCTGTTCTATGGGGTGTGAAAGCGTATTTGCTCATCTTAATTAGAGAAGAACTGATTCAAACACTCTCCGTTTGCCAAAATAGGGTGACACAAGGTGACGGACAGTACCAGGCAGGCATTATTGCCACAGGCTCTTGCCTCATGTTTGAACAGGTGTGAAGAGCCAACACAGGCACGTCCAACCATACTGTTTGGGTTTAGTTATGATATAGTTACATGTGATATCACAAAAGAACAATAGTGATCAGAATATCATGCAGGACGCAACATACGTTACCTTCATAGCCAGGGCGATTAGGGCGCCTTCAGTAGGGCGGCCCATTAGGGTGTTGCTCCTGATCAAGGCATCATTGCACACACAGCCAGCCTACAGGATTTCAGACACCAAACAAAATGTGTCACATAGTATCCAAAAAACTCTGCTTTTCATAATATTTACCACTTAACCTCACCTCCACGATCTTGCTAATGGAGGTGTTAGAGAAACCATGCACCACCTCTCCATCCAGCAATACCTCGCCAGAATTGTTGTACCCGACGCCGGTGACCTGTAAAAGAAGTTAAATCAGTTAAGACAACGTTCACAACCTATTTTTTACTTTAGTATGGCATTTATAAGTGAAACAAGAAAAAAAGTAGGATGGGACTGTCGAATTGAGATTTATAGAGATATGAGACTATTTTTAAAAGAAACTGTAGGAATCATGAAACATTCTTTCCAAGGAAGTTATTACATTTTGAGGAAAGACTTGAAACTTTAACATACACGCAAATGCACTGTCACATAAAACTCGAACACAGACGATAGATGACTTTTAGCAGTGTTTTGACAGTGCTCTGTTTGGGTTAAGATTTTTGTAAACTTTTTGAAAGAAGTCTCTAATGCTCACCAAGGCTACAATTATTTGATCAAAAATACAGCAAAAGCAGTAACATTGTGAATTATCACAATTTTAAAAAGTTTTTTTCTGTTTATATATTTTAGATTGTAATTTATTGTAATTAAATAATTTTCAGCACCCATTACTGAAGTCTTCAAAGTCACATGATCCTTCAGAGATCATTCTGATGTAATGATTTAAAGCTCAAGAAAGATTTCCAATTATAAATTTTGAAAACACTAGTGCTGCTTAATTTTGTGGACACTGATAAATTTCATTAATTGAAAGTTCAAAAGAAAAACATTGTGAAACATAAATCTTTTGTAATATTACAAAAGTATTTACTGCTAATTTTGATATATTTAATGAGTGTTTGTGGATTAAAAGTATTAATTTACAAAACTTTGTAGTGTAAACTTACCCAAACTTTTGAACTGTAGTGTAAATATATATTAAATACTCATTCTAACAGATGTTCCTAAGACTTTCACTAGTCTTTCTTTCAAATTGAACCTATCCTTGTATGGCCAGCCAGCCACTTTGTTAACAGACATCATCAGTTTTGAGAGCAAATCGGTGCATTTATTTTCCAATGTGGGGTGGAAAATCTTTCTAAATGGAAGCAATAAGGATGGACTAACTACCCATTCAAATCACATATGGCTTTAGTGTTTGGGTGTCCACATTCTTTGGTCATGTAGTGTAATTTTACCCTCCTGAAAGTTTCAAGGCTCTTACCTCAGCATGCAGTCCATCAGAGCTGAACAAGTGAGTAACTGTCATCTCATTTTTAGTGAGAGTGCCTGTCTTATCGGAGCAGATCACATTACAGCAGCCTGGAGAGGAGAGGGAGGTTTCTCAGTTTAATACAGACAACAAAGACATTCTGATTTCCATGAAATCAGTGCAAGAGAAAATGCAAATGAGACACAGTATTAAAAAGATTGAAAATTACTGTCCAAGTACTACACAATGAGTACTACACAATGATATTTTCACATATTAACACAAACAACATTTGTGTGGAGTGACAACACCCCTATGGTAAAATATAAATGTATGGCCTTACGTGGTAACAGCTTTACAAATGGGAAATGGTTCATCTAATAATATTTGAGTTGAAAAATGTATTAAAATTAAATTAAATATTTTTGTTTTATTAGAAAAGAAATAATGTCAAATAATCAAATATATTTTATAAAATATGTTTATAAAACAGGTCCAGTCCTGTATTGTTATTGGTCAATCCAATAGCTTTTCTATACTCCTAGACACTAGTATTCCTGTTTTACCATCTGCGATTAGTTCAGCCCAAACTTACAATCAAATATAGTTTTAGAGATAAACTACTCTGCACGCAGCACTAAACAATCTTAGTCCTGACTATGTCCACAATATAGCACATCTTTAAGTGCTACTTGGCAAAAGCGTTGTTTCATTATTAGTAAAAAGCCATTAAGTTCATCACATGATTGAAAATGGTTCCAAGCAAAGCAATAAACATTTCTTGAAAATGTTACTGACACCCACAAGAGCATTTATGTCCGATTTAATGTGTTTACTCCGCATTATATTAGTGCATGTTCAGTGTGAGTGTGACTGGATGCTTGACTCTGTGGGCTGACTGATTCTCATGACAGAAAGATTATGTAAGGCCACAGAGGGGAGAAACCACCAAAGTGACTTTTTTGTTCTCCTGTGAGCTGGCAAACAGGAAGGAACTTCCTGACACAAGGACTTTGTAAGAACATTAGATGAGAGTTCCATTGACAATAGAATACAGATCATTTACAGCGTGTCCCTTAATTCAATTGATCAGTGTTTTGTGAACATTCCCAACCCTTTGCAGATAGCATGACAAACAAATTGCTAAATAAATTCAATGGTATTTTGCTGAAAATTCATTGTCACTTGATTCATTCTAGCCAGATACCAACACATGTAGGTTTGCATGTCATGCCCTCATACTTGGAATGTGAGCATGACTACTGTCCACTACAATGTGCTTTGAGAGAGAAACCATTCAAACTTTTTGCATGATAAGCAATTTTGGTAATCTATTGGCAGACATCCCAAACAAAGTCATTTCAGGGAGGTATCTCTTCTCGTCCGGGACGGGGATACTGGTTCAGAAGCCCACCCACACTGACAATTGATTGCTTGACTTACTGAAACAGGCCAATCAGGATGCTCTCTGTCTTACATGAGCTTCATGAGGCACACACGCAAGGTCTCTCACTCTCTCCGCCGTGCGCGCGCTATACGGTTTGGAGCACAGTCTCTTCTGTCTCACATGCGCTCTCTTGCTCACTCGCTCTAGATTCCGGGAGATTTTAACTAATTTGCGGGCATCAGGGAGCCGCTATCAATATGCTGGAGACTCCCGGAACTTCCGGGAGACTTGGGATGTCTGTATTGGGTCCCCACATGATGTCCAAAGCAAAATCTGGGTCATGAAACAAAACCATTGGTTTACGTCACAATATAGAGCATACCCAGAGTCTCCACTATGGGCAATTTTTTAATGATCGCTCGTTTCTTCACCATCCTCATCACTCCCAGTGCCAAAGTCACCGTCACCACGATGGGGAGGCCTTCTGGGATAGCTGCCACGGCCAGGCTGAAGAGAAGAGCAATGATGCAACACTTAAAAGACTGAAAACCTGCACTACACATCAAGTCACATGCCTCTTGGGAACATCCGTCTCTGTGCTAGGCTAATTAAGGACATACCTGACACCTATGGTGAACATGTCTAGAATATTCTTCCCCTGAAGCCATCCGACCATCATGATCACCCCTGAAAATGGAAATATATTAGTGCCATCACAGAGAGCGAAGGCATGTATGACAGAACAGAAATTAGGGTTTGCATATTTAATGAGATGTTATGCATCACTAGCTCATGAAAGTGCAATGAATGTTAATTGGAAAATCTTAACAAGAAGTCTACCGATTATCCCAAAGGAATAAAGGGAGAGCTGTTTTCCCAGCAAATCCATGCTTTTCTGTAATGGGGTTTTAGGAGCCTGTTTAAAAAGCAAAAAGAAAGAAAGAAAACATTTAAATATGAAGCAAATGTGTTTTTTAGAGCATCAATCTCTCTGGTTTCTGCTTGATTACCTCCTCTGCTTGCATCATCTTAAAAACTTCACCAAATTCAGAATTTTCTCCAGTGCCTATGACAATGCCCTACAATTTAAAAGCAAAATTATTAAAAATGTGTGCAAATGATTCATCTTATTCAATGAAAAAAAGAAAAATGTCTAGTCTCACATAGAATCTTTATACTTTTTTCACATTTTCTAATTATATGGGGAAATCTGACGAATGGATAACCAAATAAATAAATAAATAAATAAATAAATAAATAAACAAACACTATTTAAAATAATAAAATAAACAATGATTTAATATATTTTTATTCCACTAAAAATTCAAAACAATAATTAAGTGAATATCTGAGTACTTGGACATCAACAATGAACGTTCAGGAGAACAATAACTGTGTGACTTGAATTTGAACTTCAAAACTTTTCACACAGATCATAATTCAGTGATAACTATAAACAAACATGTTTAAAAGGGGCATTTTTTTACATTTTTCAAACGGTTATGGTGTTATTATTGGTGGTGCAGTACTTGTCAAAAGTTTGGAAACATTACAATTGTTAAAGGGGTGGTAAAATGCCCTTTTCACAAGATTTAAAATAAATCTCTGATGTCCCCAGAGTGTGTGTGTGAAGTTTTAGCACAAAATACCCCACAGATATTTTTAGCATAGCATGTTAAAGTTGTCACTTTTTGAGGGTTAGCAAAAACGCACCGTTTTGTGCCTGGCCCTTTAAATGCAAATAAGCTGCCTCAAAGGGCGGGGTTTCAAGAGCTCTTGTATGTTAGCAGAGTGATTACCTCACATAGACACACTAAAATGACAGAAACTGTTCTGCCTTTAATGTTAAAACAGAGTCAGACAAAGATGGAGACACTGAAGAAGGAGTGACAACATGTAGAATGCAACAGGACGTCTCTGAATGGTGAGTTGATGAATTAATGTTGTTGATGTGGAGTTAACTATCTTCAATTAGCATATTCCGTCATGATAATCTATAAATCGCTCGTATAGGAACTGTTGTGAGATGCACACCGAGTGACTTTTTATTGCATGTGAAAAGAAGGATGCTTAAGTTTGAGCTGACTCACAAATGTACTCTTATACAACAACTTTTCCTCTTCTCAACATGGACTGCGTGTCCCCGGGGGCGGGGTATATGTACATTTTAGGGATGCTGATGTCACTAACCCGGGAGGAATGTCATGTAGTCCCAAACCAGCCGTTTGTTGTAGTCCTTTTCTTTAAAAGCAAATATCTCCCTTGGCTTTGAACTTTGAGGATTGTAACTTTGCAGATGTTGTTTATGCTCAAACAGTAACATTTCACACTAGCTAAAGTTAGAAAAGTGAAATCGTGTTTTACCACCCCTTTAATGTTTTTGAAAGAAGTCTCTAATGCTCACCAAGGCTGCATTTATTTAATAGAAAATACGGTAAAAACAGTAATATTGTAAAATATCATTACAAATTAAAATAATTGTTTTCTGTTTTAATAAATTTAAAAATGTAATTTATTCCTGTGATGACAAAGCTGAATTTTCAGCATCATTACTCCAGTCTTCAGTGTCAACCATGCTAATATGCTGCTCAAGAAAAACTATTATTATTATTATTAATGTTGAAAACGGTTTTACTGCTTAAAAAAACTTTTGACAGGTGCTGTACCTTGTGGTCCGATGCATCAAATAGCAATTACAAAGATGTAACAGTACCTTAGGCTACCCAGAGTGCACCAGAAAAAATTTACCTTATTGAAACATTTACTCTTTCAAAATGCAATTATACTGAAGAAAAACAAAAAAAAACATGCAAGCAGTCGGGGATATGTATAATTTTATGAATGAAGGCAGCTTGAATTATGAGTTCTCTGAGGACTTCTGTCGAGGGGTAGATTCAGTTCAGGTCTAGATGTAACTGTACCTTGGCCTTCCCACAGCGCACCAGCGTACCCATGAAGGCAATGTTACTGCGGGACGTGATATCGCCATTGGTGGCAGACGGCTGAGGGGCAGAGGTCTTGGTGCAGGGGGTGGTCTCTCCTGTCAAACTGGACTCATCAACTGTCAGATCCAACGCCTGCAGGGCAGCGAAGGTTCAGCTTCACTAATAGGCCATTAGAACATTGCTGCTATTTCAAGCACAAGAATTTCCACCACTAACTGCCATTTGAATGTGCAATTCAGAAAGACACAAAGCACATATTTGGCTGGCATGTGTTTGACTGAAACAGTGTAACAGTAATAGTTTACATGTGCATCACTTTCCAATTAAGTGTCTCTAGAAACTGTAGTATTGGCTTAATCAGTTTATGGCAATAATAAATAATTGGAGTTAACAATCAGAATATGACCAAATTATAATTCATAATAGAATATTGTGCATAAAAGAGACAAATGGAAGAGGAGAAGGAGACAAAGAGAGATATATATATATATATATATATTAATTTCACACCTCGAAAAGACGCAGGTCGGCCGGGACTCTCTCGCCGACTGATAGACAGACAGTGTCTCCAGGTACAAGCTCTCGAGCCAGAAGATGCTCCAAACGTCCTTCTCGAACACTGGAGTACAAGGAGAGAGGACATGAGTTGGAAAGAGAAATAGAGAGGGCGTCAGAGGGATTGAGCGTTGAACGGTTTGAAATTAGGCCAGTGAAGTCGTGTGGACAGACCTTGAGATTTGTGCCCTGCGGACTAGACGGAGGTCATATACTTTTGCGAATGTAGTTCCAACAGTCTTGGCAATAAAAAAATGCTTGTTGCCAGAATCATGAAAGAGTGGCAGAGAAATGGAGGATAACACATTGTGGTGTGAGCTGAGTGCTGTTCTACAGGTGTTTGAGAACAGGGCTCAAGACTGTGGCATGGCCCAGTTTCGAAGTGCAAATATGAGACTTTGTGTGTTTGAAGTGTAAATTACACCTCCCGTTCTCACTCTCTACATATGTTATCTGAAAGGCTGTCTTTCATGCATTTGGTGGGTGTAAAGCTCTGGAAAATACACCCAAGACATCAAGACCTCACCCACAGATAACCCTCACATATTAAATTGTAAAAAAAAAAAAAAAAGTTAAAGAAAGAAGCTTATTGAAAGAAGAAATTTAAGTCTATTTTTAAGGTAAAATCCAGGTTAACATAATAGATAAAACAAAAAAACAAAAACTACATAAGATGTTTAAGATTTATTTTTAAAAAAGAACTGAGGATTTCAGTAGAATGAAAAACAGTTTTCTCAAGAGGATTTTAAATATCACAGTCCAATAAAATGTTTCACAGACAGTGACCCTGGTATGAGGCACATTTGGTGGGATCGTCACCTGAAAATGTGGGATCGTCACGTCAAAATGTGTGAGTAATGTATGTGTTTACTAATCATCATCATCAAAAGTAAAAAACTAGTTCCAGAAATTATTCAAATGAAACATACACTACCGTTCAAAAGTTAGAGATCAAACTTTTTTTAAAGAAATTATTACTATTACTCCGTAAGGATGCATTAAATTGATCAAAATGAACAATAACGATTTAACAAACGATTTTTAAAGATCTCTATTTCAAATAAATGCTGTTCTTTTTAACTTTCTATTTGGATCCTTAAAAAAGCATATCACTGCTTCCTCAAAAATATTGTTTTCAACAACGATAAAAATAAGAAATCTTTCTTGAGCATATTAGAATGATTTCTGAAGGATCATGTGACATTGATGACTGGAATGCTTTCCTGTAGCTCAGTAGAGCGTTGGCGCTTGCAGGACCAAGGTCATGGGTTCGATTCCCAGGGAAAGCAAGAACTGAGAACTGATAAGAATGTAAAATGTGTACATTGAAATGCAATGTAAGTCGCTTTGGATAAAAGCGTCTGCCAAATGCATACATGTAAATGGAATGATGGCTGATGAACATTCAGCTTTGCCATCACAAATTTTAAATTGAAATACTATTTCACAATATTACAGTTTTACTGTATTTTTGAGCAAATAAATGCAGCTTTGGTGAGCATAAGAGAATTACTTCAAAACAATTGAACAGTAGTGTAAATACTTTCCCAAAAGCTGGATTGATTGTGTGTCATTTATTTGTTGAGCCAATTCTAATAGCAACTTATTTTTGACATTTAATCTATTAAAGCTGTGGAAGGTAAAGCACTTTTTGAATTCTGTAGATAATGCTCACCAATGGCATTCTGGAGGCACAAGTTTCCCTAGTTCCTCCAGCGATTTTTCTGAGCGGTATTCCTGAAATGAAGCAGAACAGAGCTGACAGTAAATGTTCACCACACTTACACTCTCACTACACCTCATTAAATAGACAAGTTTTTCCAAAGTATCTCAAAAGTATTCTGACATTTGCATACGCTGAGGTCTATAGCTTAAGATGAGTGAAGGTATGTCAAGTGAGGTGATGTCATCAGTGTATGTTGGATTTACCTGTACAAAGGCAACTGTAACAACGATAATAATGGCCTGCAAAAAGAATTACACAAAAGTGTTGATAAACTGATCAAGTGCTTCCAGGAAATCAAAAGTCTGACAGAGGGGAGTGAGCAGGAACTTACCACGGTGATACTGACGGCATCGTCAAACTGACGCATCAACACGCTGATGACAGCGGACGCCAGCAGCAACAGGATGAGTGGGTCTTTAAACTGGAGACCAAAAGAAAGAGAATATTTCAGAAAAATAGACTGCACGGGGGCGCAATGCTTCTCAGAATTCATTGTATCACACATCTCAAAGTGAAGGTCTGAGTTTATCTGCCTCAGGGCTTGAAGTAGAATAATCAATGTTAGCTATACATGACAGAAACAATTATCGACCTCTTTGTTATATATTCTGCTTTTTCAGATACCACAGGTGCATACGCATCTCTACAGACAGCAAGAGACCACAGCCCAAAACGATTTGCAGTATTGGTCTACAGTGCTCAGAAAAAATGTCTATGCTGTAAAATAGTTCAGTTTAGAAGGAAAAATCCCAAAAGAGTTGGGTAATTCTATTGGTTGACGTAAATTGAAACAGTGAAAGAGTTCAAAACACTGATTTCATTATTTGTTTGAGTTATCACTAAAGTTTTTTTTAAAAAAATGTTTTAGTTTTTAAAAAAGTTAAAATTCATTTAATGTGCTCATTTAAATGTGAAATCGCTTTAAATTAAATTTTGAATCCCAGATTTGCAATAGTGGTAAATTTAAATCTCCACCCTTATTCAAATATTATAAAATATGTGTCAATTGTTTTATTTGTTATATTTGTTATAGTGCAATGAAACATACCAAATAGTGCGGACATAATTTTTGGCCAAGCTGTTAAACGAAGAAATTATGAACAAGCAAAAAAGAGAGAACCAACGAAACATTAATAACTGATTTTAGTCAATGTATGCTTTTTTTTTGCATAGTAAAATAAAACCTGTTGCTAGACTTTGCCTTTTTTTTTGTCAATATATATTTATAAATTTTATAAATATATCATTTAAATAATTGTCAGATAAATACCTTAAACACGTTTAGTGTTTTGTTCTTCTCTCATATTTAAAATATTAAATATATAAAATATTTTCCTCCTATTTTGCTGGTTTAAAAAAAGTTTTAGGGTTATTAAAAACAAATATATCTCCTCCAGACATCACTTTTAGCCACTACTGTACAATTATGTGTAAACTTTGTTGTTTAAATTGATTTTTACTCAATTTACTGAGCAAATACATAAGATGTACTGAATATCATGAGAAAGCTTATTTGCATATTTTTTTATCTGCATCACAGCCCTAGGAGAGACATGTGTCATGCAAAAAAACATAAATGATAGACCAGGGTATAGAAATATATTAGTTTTCATTCTACAAATACCAGTTGTATAGTCTACTGAAGAAGGCTAAAAAAAAAAGCCTGGTTTCAGAGACCGGGCTTAGACTAAGCCAGGATTAGGCCTTAGTTCAATTAGGACATTTAAGTAGCTTTTATAAACATGCCTTAGAAAAAAACATTACTGGTGTGCAACTTGAGAGTTGAGACAAAACAATGGCACTGACATGTTTTAAAGTCCCCCTGTAGTCAATAATTTTATCCCTTAAAACTCATCTTTGGTCACCAAAATGACATATTTAAACATGTTTTCCTTTAAAAAAGTCCTGTGATTGTTTACAAGGTAGTTTGTGACATCAGAAACACCAGCATTTTCAAAGCGCGTTTTTGAGACTTTTTTTCTTTTCACTGTCGTTTTAATACTCAGCAATGGTGTTGACTTTGTGGTTAAGACAAACCATGTACAAAATCATTAGACATTTTCGCCACAAATGGGACTTTTAAGAAATGTCAGTGCAAATGAATTTCAGTTAAAACAGCTGAAATGTGCATTTTAGTCTAATGCAATGCTTGCAGTGGACTGACACTACTTAGACAGGAAATGTATGTTATGTGGTTTATTTCAAAACCCCCAAGGTCACCTGATAACCAACAGCACCAGAAATGACTAATGACATGCTGATAAAGCTCTAGAAAGTGAAGATTAAAACTAGGCAAGGCAAGTTTATTTATATAGCACATTTCATACACAATGGTAATTCAAAGTGCTTTATATAGAAGAAATTAAAATAATCAAAAGAAATCAGAATAATTAAAACAGTTTAGAACAAAAGATAAAACACAGAAATAATCAAATGAAATCAGAGTAATTAAAACATAAAATAAAATACAGTGCAAACAGTCGGACGAACAGTGGCACAGTGCTCATTCAGTAAATGCACAGCTAAACAGATGTGTTTTGAGTCTGGATTTTAATGTGACTACTGTAGGAGCACATCTGATCTTTTCTGGAAGCTGGTTCCAGCTGCGGCTGGCATAGTAGCTAAAAGCAGACTCGCCATGCTTAGAGTGAACACTTGGTATTTCTAGCCGATGTGATCCTAATGATCTGAGTGATCTGTTGGGTTTATATTCAGTGAGCATATCTGCAATGTATTGAGGTCCTAGGCCATTGAATGATTTATATACCAGTAATAATACTTTAAAATCAATCCTAAATGTAACTGGCAGCCAGTGTAAAGACCTGAGGACTGGTGTGATGTGTTCATATTTTCTGGTTCTGCTCAGAAAACTAGGGCTGCATGATTTGGGGGAAATGTCATATTGCGATTATTGAGGTCAATATTGCGATATAATAAACAAATGGTTTCATGAGTCAACTTGCTTGGTCCTAAAGCCAAATGCACACACAGATTAGTGATAATTCTGAAATGTGTATTTCTCAACTCAAACTAGCAACAACTACTAAATGATTGATAATACCTATAATGATCAATAAGCCATTTTCCGTTATTACAATTGAAAGCCATCAAATTTTTTAAACATTTATTAAGCTTTAAATAAATAACAGCTTTTAATTTAAGTGAACTTCAAACAATCCTCACATAAACCCATAATAAATGTCATATTTACCTTTGCCCTTCCTGTCTACAGAAATTGAATAAAGTTATCAAACAGTCTGCGCTGCATAAATTATACATAGACTAATCCTTATTAAAGCTACAAAAGTTCTTAAGTCAAGAGCAGTGAGTGCTTTTCTGTGTTCCCTTTGTTCTTTGATTAACTTTACTGACAGAAAGCTTTATTGGCTGCTGGCCCTTTAAGAGCAGCCTCTGCTGACAGAGACGCGGATCTCACACGCGCGTCATTCTCTCACAACTCTTTACGTACATCATAAGACTACTCTTATGTTATAAAGATACTCGACAAAACGACATTTTGGCATAATTGTGTGTGTTATTGTTCGTTCAAGCGCGAAAGAGAAGTGAATTCTGGAGCGCGGTCTGTGCATGTGCATGATACTGGCGCCCGTCTATCTGTGAGTCACAGTCACGACATTCACAGGCAGCGCGCTCTCTTCTGACTTGTCGCGCATGAATGGTTTAAAGGCATTTACACGAATAAGAGCGGGATTATGTAACCCTAGCCAAAGGATGACAAAAAATAACAGATGCTGCGTTAATTGCGTTAACATCCCTGATTTGTTTATTTCATATAATCGCATAGGCTTGACATCGCGATTGCGATATGATTAATCATGCAGCACTAATTTAAACGATGGGAGTGTGGGTTGCTTTCTTTGATTGGCCACATACTGAGAATGCAGCTTTAATCTACAGCAGGATCTGACACCCGCAGATCGTTGCGTCTGCATAACCGGCAATTAACAGCATCACACAAGATGAGATGCAATACGGCATACTTTTTTCACGGCAGACTTTTTAAAACCAAACCACGGCCACACAGTACTAGGCAGTATACACATAGGAAAGCAAAACAAACTGGGTTTGTCTTTGCTGTCTGTTGAAAGTCCTTTGACGTTCTCTCACGTCTACTGTGACACATCAGGATTTACAGAGTGTTTTTATGCTTAGGGCTGGTGGCGTGATAAAAATACCGTTGAGAATTTGAATAAATCGGGAGGGAAAAGAAAGAAGTATGGGAGATTATTTTAAAGCAGAGCTGGTGGTCACGCCTGACAAACAAAAAACCCTGTCTGATACGTTCTGGTCCGTGAAGCATGGTGCAGTAAACGAGGAGGGTGCCTGCCTAGAAGAGAGAGAGAGAAAGCAGGGGGGAAAACAAAACAGAAAAGAGAGAGACCGAGGGATGTCGGCACATCCCAAAGCAAAAAGCGAATGTGAAGTGACAGATTAAAGGGATGATAGCTTGTTGCTCTTAAAGCGACTCTGAGACGCAGTGATACCTCAGACAGCCTTGTTCACAGACTCAGACACTTTTACTCGCCCAAAAAACAAGCCTTTTCTACTGTGAAAAGCAGAGGTAAGACAAAGGTAAAACTGTGAGCTGACGTTTGGCGTCTTCAGTAAATTAATGTAATCACAGGTGTTAAATAAGACAAGAAGCCGCGGTTGCAATTAAGAATAGCGGTAATGAGAAATAAAAGCCAATACATTTTCACGCAATAATTATCAGCATGAACCACGCCGCACTTGACAGTCGTGACATGACATATTTGTGCTACAAGTTTTCCAGTTAGGCCATCCTTAAAAATATTTTGGTTTGCAGTAACAGCAAAAAAAAAAAAAAAAAAAAAGGGTCGGTAGGTAGGTCTATATTTTTTTTTCAAGATTCAATGTAAAAAAAAAAAATGTAATTTTTTTTCCCCCACAGACAACTAACAGACATTAGAACTAACGCAAAGAGGGCGCTTGAGACGCGCACAAGTCAGCAATATTTCTGATGATTTATTGGCGTGAAGTCTCGTGCACAATGACAAACAGGAGTGCAACATTCAGGGATTGAAATTAACACCCTCCAAACCGCCAAATAAGGGTAAAAATGAACTTTGGAACCAAATCTGCGCGGATTTAGCGCAAATGCGCAACTCGTGAGTCCTCATGATATATTAAATACAGCGTATTGCGCAGAATCTGCGCATTTCTGGCTTACTTGAACATACACGTCACTAAGCAACAAATAACGGCGAGCATGTTCACTTGCATTGAAGTAATAGCGAATATTAAAAAGCATTTGGTTAACAGAAAAGACATTGTTATTTTCCAACATCCTACATGTTCTGTGTACTGTATTGATCGGTCCACCTAAAACACATTTTTGGTTTAAAAAAAAAAAAGGCCGGTGGTGGTGGCTCACTTTGAAATTTCAATTTAAAAGAAACCACTTTGAGTTTAGGGTCAAATTGTAGGACGTCCTCAATAGTTTGAGTTTCCCCCACCAACATTTGAGTGGTTTCCTTCAGGTCAGTCGACACTATCACCGTTAGACAGGGGAGAAGGAGGGGAAAAGATCTGGGCACAGTTTTTCCAGAACTTCGTGCCAAGTTAAAGCGGTGTCGAGATGTTTTAATGCATTTTTAGAATGCATTTATTATGGTGCCCAAACCCATATGGCTTTGAACGGTGACCGCTAACATTTTATTTACTGCATCATTACTAGGGATGGGTATCATTAAGGTTTTAATGGTATTAATACTCTTACCGATACTGCTTATCGATCCGGTACTTTAACGGTATTCTTATCGGTTATTTTTGGTGTTTTTTTTTTTTTACATTCGGGTAATAATTAACATTTGCTTTATATTTTGAAATGTAAAATATTTATAGCAAAAGAAAAGTCAATGCTTTAACCAAACGAATAAAATATCTTGCCTATTTGTTATGCAGCAGTCTGCAGGCTTTTTTGTTTTATATACATGAGATAAGCAAAAACAAATACAAACACATGTTCAAAAAAAGAATACAATTAAACAAAGATACAAATTATATACACGGTGCCTTAATTTCAGGAAGGTCTAAAATTACTTTTCAGGTAAGTGTTTCTGTCTGAAAAGAAATTTAATTTAGTAATCAAATGTAAAATAACACTGCATAGTTTATCATAGATAGATTAATGCTTATTAAAATTCAAGTTATTCATTCAAGAGCTGTGAGTGATTTTCTCTGCCTTTTGTTGTTTGATTCGCATTAATGGCTCAATCGTCACATGTTTATTAGACGCTGCCCCTTTTCTCACATCTATTTACGTCCATTTAAGACATAAACTGTGTTTCAGTAATCTCAGAGCTGGTCATTTTTATATTTTATGTATATTTGATAGTTTAGATACGCACATGAAGCCCAAAGTTAAGTATAGCTACTTTTCTTGTCTCGTTGTATTCCATTTCGGAGCGCGCGTCGCCTTGTGAACAGCGTCTCTTGCGCAGATTTTTGTGCTTTTAATAGCTTTTTTAATGATTAAACGCGTCCGCAATTTAGGAACATTAGAGTCTGCATTTTACAACAATCACCGATCGTGCTGATTCTGACGGTACGTTTGGGTTTTAGGAAGAAATGACAGCGCATCGCTGTGAAGAGAAGGAAGTTGAGCTAGACAGAATGAGTTGTAATGTTCATCTCAAATATGTTTTTTTCTAACCTTTGAAAGCCGAAATCTAAAATAAAATTAGAATAATATCCCAGATCTAAAGTGTAACCACGTTTGAATGTTTAGTTCTGTCCTCATTTTCACTCATTAAGCAGGGCTGTGTCGTTGTGCGCGCTGCGGCTCCGCGTGAGAGATCGCTCTCTCTCTTCTGGACTGCATAGCAAAATTGCACAGGGTCGGTCGGGTTACAGCAAACAAGAATATTTTTAAGGATGGCCTTAGAGATGTACACACATGCTTTGTCAATTTAAAGAAATAGGGGTATAAAATATCGCACTGCAGGGGAAGCCAAAAAGGATGAAGGCGACAAAGTGTGCCAGCTCTGAAGAAGGCCCGGGTGACTGTGGGAAAAAATACAATTCCTCCCAGTTATAATGCTATATATAGCCAATCAGCACAAACCTCCTGACTAGGGTGGACTGAAATCTTTTTACAGAGGACAGCGACCTGTCATCTCTGTATTTGAAGAAAGAACTGGATGAACCGGGTCATTTTATAGCTTTAAGGCATATTCACAATAGTGTTATTTTTTGTTGCAAGACTTCAAATAGAAACAATGCTTATGGAGCCCTTCAAACAGGGTGCAAAAATTCACAGAGATTTTTTTTTTTTTACACAGTGTGGGCCAATAATTTTTCTTCCATGTCTAAAGAAAACTAAAAATATATACTTTTTATGATTCTGTCTACAACCTCACAGCAAAGGAAGTCATATTCTACAGTCTGAACTCAACGAGATAACATTACAGTGTTGTCTGATTCACAAGCAAATGATTTTTATCTTGCTTTTGAGCCACTTATTCATTCATTCATAATTGTTTTTATTTTATTACTATTAATTGATTTATTTTTTCGTAATTTTGATATTGACTCTGTATACATTACTTAATTATTCAAGTAAAGAGTTCATAAATAATTGCTTTAAATTAATTAGATAATATTTATATCAAAATTTAACTTAAAGGACTGTGTTATTGTGGTATCAAAATCACTAGTAATTCTGGTATCATATAGCAAGTTAAGGATTTTTTTTTACAAAAATTTTTAGCCACCCAACCTGAGATATATATTTTTTCCAGAGTGGTTCATCTTCGCCGATGTCAAACTCGTTCCATCCATGGTAGACGCGACGTCGTGAAACCTCCTCCTGTGTGAGACCGAACTGCAGGTCAGCCTAACAGAGGGAGAAATGGAGGGAATTAAGTCAGAAAAATGCAGCCTTCCCAAAATAACACTCATCTGATGTGTAACCATGACAACTGACATTAACCACTAACAAATAAGAATGCTGGAGCCATGGAAACAACTAATAAACCCAGTGTCCTGGAACTTGAGCTAAAGTAAGTCTCTTGTTAGACAGCAGTCACCCACAATGCATCTCTGCTCCCTGTGTGGAGAAAGATCTTGAGACCGGAGCACTGCTTTGTGAATACGAGAGAGCATAAAAGCTAGATCCCTGCACCTAAAGACCTGCTGTCTAGGCAATACTAGGAATGGGGGTCAAAATATTGCTGAGATCAACCAAATCTGACCACTTTGTATTATTTTACAACAAACTTCTGATGGCACACAAGTGAAAAACATCTGTTTTATTTTCTATTGAAATAGTAATAACCAAGGCGTACTATTCATGGCTTAAGTGCTTCCTAGAGACTGTGATTGAATGTTGATGACACTGGATGAATAAAGGTCTTCTGAAAGCAGATGGTCATGTCAGTGTGGTGATGGACATCACACTACAAGCTCTATCAACCACGCTGAGACTGCAAGAGCATCCCAGCACTCTCTAATCTTCCTGGCGTGATTCATTAAGGGACACTGTGTGATATCCGCAGGGATGGGCTTTGAATTCCTCAGTCTCAAGGCATGCAGTCTGTGCTTTTGGTGCATGTTTGACTGAATAACGAAATTCAATTGGGCTTCCGCTGCTGCTGTTTCTATAGGTCGCTGCTATACAATAATACTTTAAAGATTTAAACAAGTAGAACATGATCCAGGATCAAGATCCTGTCTTGTTCCTGAAATATAATACATATCAAACAGTCATATCCCTTAACCTGTCATTAAAATCAGATAGCAGTGTTGATCCAAGAACAACAAAGGATATTGACTCATTTAAAGTCATCACTCAATTTTGTTCATAGAAGTCGTTCCTGGAAATTGCTTTCTGGAATGCCTGATTCTGATTGGTCAATTGTGGCATTCTGCAGTCAAATATTTATTTATTAGTATAATAACTACTTCACATTGTTATCCTGATTTTCCAGCCTGAGTAATTTAGCAAAAATTATGGACTATCCCATATCCCACTGGTCCCATTTGTGACCAAAATTTACTTTTAAATTTGAAGGGTCTAGAAAGAGTTGCAGTTTTATTTTACTAGGGCTGGGTTTTGGCAAAGATTTCACGATTCTAATCACAAGCTCACGATTTGATTCAATTCCGATTCTCCATTAAATTAAATTGAATAATGATTTATTGAAGGTACAGTACATGACAAATTGTATTTAAAAAATATATTTTAAAATTATTTTATCTTAAAATTATCTGATTTGTACAGGCTACCTATATTTAAATTACACAAAATGTAATATAAGTTTTTATAATAAAAACTTTAATGACAATTATGTTTCTACTTGTTTTTTCAAATATAAACATTTAAATGGTGGCCGTCATAAAAACATGACAGATTTATTCAAACATACATTAAATATTGAAGAACAGGTTAAGTATAAAGTACAATGAATGTGTATACAGTGCATATAATATTAGCAAAATGCTACTCTCTAGAGTTCATTATCTATCTGACTAACGAGTGTATGGCTATTAAATAGCTTTTCTGAAGTAAATATAACATTACTTGACATTGTTTACAAGCCGTTTTATTGACGTCTTTCACAAGTTGAAACACTCAATGAACGTGATTACACAAGACATTGATACAGGTTTTGGTAAGTTGTACTGTATCTTTAACATACAGCTGATGTTTATTTATGTTTTTTCGTCTTGTTAGTTGTTAGTAAAAGCGAGAAATCTATATTTTTAACCCAGCCCTATATTTTACTCAGTTGGCAACTATAAATTAAATGATAGACTGAATGGTCTTGGTTTCATGTTAACCCTTTTACATGGCTCAAATAAATCAAGATGAAAAATACATGTAAACATATCATTAATCACATTTGTGACTAGTGGGGAAACACAGAACCCATTTTGAACAAGTAATATATTAACATTATAAAAAAATATAACACCACATTAAAAAAAGTTTAATAAAAAACTTCAAATCCCACAGAAATGCCAGTTAATTTAAAAAAAAATTGAGCATTTTTGTTTCGTTTCCCACAGGTTTCAACTGTGATCAAGAACGAAGCATGCTGGGAAAAATTTGGGATGAAATGGCCAAAATATTCAAATTTAGTCAATTATTCAGTTTATAAAACAGTTACCACATTTACACATCTTTCCAGTTTTAATCTCTAATCTCACACTCTTGTGCGTTGAACCACTCTTATGGGCATAGGGCTGTGCGATATAGCTAAAAAATGTATCACGATATAATGTTTCATATCGTTCGCCGTTCGGTATCAATAATTATTTACATTTTTTATGACCTTTATTTTTTTAAGACAAGTAGAAAAGTTGAAAAAACACAGTTTTTTTTTTATTAAGGCAAACAACAAATTATATTAGTTTTACTTTGATGTAGATCAACATCTGTAATAAGTAGGTGTGTAATGGTTCACAAAATTCTCGGTTTAGTTTGATACGAATGTGATGTCACGGTTCGGTACGTTTTCGATACAGCAAAAAGAAAGAATTGCCAGAGAAATTTACTTGATTTCAAAAAAAAAAAATTATTAAAAGAAAAATATTTTTTAAATAAGTGTGAGTTTTCGTACATCTTGACTTTTAAAATTTTTAGTTTTATAAATGGGGGTAATCTTTGAAGGATAAACAAATAATCTTTTGGTCATCACATTAAAAATAACATTTAAATATAATAATATTTGTGTTTTGAAGTGCTGGAAAAAGATGTGTGACTAACTGTAACCATGGAAGTTTGGCAGGAATAGTAAAATGCTTTCAAGTTAGTGTTACTACATTAAATCCATGGTGAGTGTTGCTGATCTGTGGACTTAAAGCCTACAACTAGTTCATTCATGGCACAATGTTTCTCCCCGTTTCCATGCCAGCGCTGTTTGATCTAATAGAGATCTACGGTTAATAACGGAGAAATTTGACTGCTTCTCACTAGATCTCGCAGTGATGTTATTACTTCTTTGGCGAATTCAAATGCTTTCTTTACTGGATCTCTTAGCGCTGTGTAGTAACAGTGTCGTTTGATCAAGATCGACTCGCGCTGCACAGATATTGGTCCAAACTGAGCTTGAAGCACAAAATAATGACTAGCGCAGTTTTCGTTCCACTTTCATTACGTTTGCCATTTGATGTTGCGCAACGTTGGGGTGGTCCCGTCATCTTTAACTTCGCAGTCCACTTACTAATCAGAATCAGAAAGAGCTTTATTGCCAAGTGTGCTTGCACACAAAAGGAATTTTCCTTGGTACTGAGGCTTCCAGTGCACATATACAAATACAGATACAACAAGTAATAGTAATACAAATAGTAATACAAATTCTACAAATAAAATTATAAAAAATATGAAAATACTATAAAAAATATATGGTCACAGTTGGGTTTTGTCAGAACAAACATTTACAGATAATGAACATATTTACAGTATTTTGTTGGTATGAATAAATATAAATATCACCTGAATTTTTAAGATATTGCACTAAAGAGTGGGAGTATTGCACTTACAGGCATATGCCTTGGGAGATATGTTAACTGTTCAGAAGGTAGATGGCCTGTGGGAAGAAACTGTTCCTGTGCCGAGATGTTCTAGTGGCCAGTGATCTGAGTCGCCGTCTTGACGATAACAGTTCAAACAGGAGGTGTCCAGGGTGAGTGGAGTCTGTGATGATTTTACCTGCTCTCTTCCTCACTCTGGAAGAGTACAAGTCCTGGAGGGATGGCAGGGGGGCACCAATAATCCTCTCCGCAGTCCGGACTGTCCGTTGTAGTCTCCTGATGTCTGATTTGGTAGCTGAACCGAACCAGACAGTGATGGAAGTGCATAAAACAGACTCAATAACGGCTGAGTAGAACTGAATCAGCAGATCCTGTGGCAGGTTGAACTTCCTCAGCTGGCGAAGGAAGTACAGTCTCTGCTGGGCCTTTTTCACAGTGGAGTCAATGTGATTGGCCCACTTCAGGTCCTGAGAGATGATAGTGCCCAGGAACCTGAATGACTCCACTGCTTCCACAGTGCTGTTCGTGATGGTGAGTGGGGGGAGTGCTGGGCTGTTCCTCCTGAAGTCCACGATCATCTCCACTGTTTTGAGCGTGTTCAGCTCAAAGTTGTTATAACTGCACCAGACAGCCAGCTGTTCAACCTCCAGTCTGTAAGCAGACTCGTCACCGTTTCGGATTAGACCGATGACAGTGGTGTCCTCTGCAAATTTCAGGAGCTTGACAGTGGGGTCTTTAGAAGTGCAGTCATTAGTGTACAGGGAGAAGAGCAGTGGGGAGAGAACGCACCCTTGAGGGGCGCCAGTGCTGGTGGTGAGAGTCCTGGATGTGTGTTTCCCCAGTCTCACTCGCTGCTGCCGGTCCGTCAGGAAGCTGGAGATCCACTGACAGATCGAGGATGGTATGGAGAGCTGGGTCAGTTTGGCTGTGAGAAGACCAGGCATGATGGTATTGAAGGCCGAACTGAAGTCCACAAAGAGGATCCTTGCATAAGTCCCTGGTCTGTCGAGATGTTGCAGGATATAATGCAGTCCCATGTTCACTGCATCATCCACAGACCTGTTTGCTCTGTAAGCAAACTGAAAGGGATCCAGCAGGGGTCCGGTGATGTCCTTCAGGTGGGCCAATACCAGTCTTTCAAACGACTTCATGACCACAGACGTGAGAGCGACAGGTCTGTAGTCATTAAGTCCAGTGATTTTGTTTTTTGGGGGGACAGGAATGATAGTGGAGCGTTTGAAGCAGCAGGGAACTTCACACTGCTCCAATGATCTATTGAAGATCTGCGTGAAGACCGGGGCCAGTTGGTCAGCGCAGGCTTTTAAACAAGCAGATGAGATGCCGTCTGGGCCTGAGGCTTTCCTAGTCTTCTGTTTTTTGAAGACTCTGATCACGTCCTCCACACAGACCTTAAGCTCAGGTTGGATGGCAGGAGGGGGGAGTAATGGGAGAGCAGGAGGTGATGGTGAACGTGATGGTAATCACGTTCGAATGGAACGCACCTTCATTCAACATTATGTGGAGAGCGCAGTTCATGGTTGCATAGCAACGACAGACGCCACGGGAGCGCAAGCCTTTAGAAATGAGGAGAAAGTGTCACAGCCACGCTTTCTACGCGTTTTTAGACAGGATATGTAAACGACCCCTAAGATCTACGGACGATGCACGCGGATTTTAATTAAAATATCGTTCGTTCGCTATATCGAACATTTTTTATATCGTTACCGACAATGGTGTACCACAGATAAATACTGATACCGTTTTATCACCCAGACCTACTTTGTTAACTTGTGCAACTATTAGAGCTGTCAATTAATTAAATATCTAATTGCAAATAATTAAAAACAAATTAACAGTTTAATATATTTAGTCCCTTTTTAAGAAAAGATCAAATAATGTGTGACATGAATATACCTGCAGTGTACAGGCAGCCTCGTTCACAGGTAGTTCACTGGCTTTTTTTGAAGTCAGTACCGGAACCATGGTCTCATTTTCACAGTGGGGTTGATACTCGGCAAGCTGAAAAAAGCGAAACAAAAATAAATTTATTTTAAACGGATTAAAACACAACATCAACAGAGGAGGATGGTAACATCTAAAACTGATAACCCATGTGATCTCTCAGAGAAAATGTCATCATAAACTAATCTCTCCTCAAAAAAACGTGACTGCCATGTACAAAAGGATTACAGGACCAGAAACTTTGACCCCTTCAGTGCTGCACATGGAAACAATAATAAATTCTAGGCAAAACACATGGACTATTTTGACCGGACCAACCAGGCATAGGATGGAAGTAAAAATCATCTGAAACTTTCTCTAAATTGCATAGACTTTCATCTACAAAAAGAACCATCAGAGCAAGCCACAGCTGTGCCTCAGTTACCCCTTTTCCACCAGAAAAGAACTGGTTCGGAACTGGTGCTGGTTCAAAGTTGGTTCGGAGTTGATTCAACTTGCGAACCTTCTCAGAACCGGTTTGTTTTTCCACTGACTAGAGCGCCCAGCGAACGACGACGTTACGTCACTGTGTACGTCACTATACGTCTTAGCTAGAAACGCTTGCAAGTACATTACTTTGGGATTATCTCTAACTCGTGTACCAAGAAGGCTTTAAAACAATAGAAATATGTAAGTCTTTTAATCTTTTCTTTGATATGTAATCTTTTCTGATTAGTTATGTACCCCTGTCTTGTGTCTTTTTTCTTTCCGTTTATTTGTTCTATATAGTGACTGTTTTCTTCTGTGCTTGCATAATGTTTTCAATTAAAAAATAAATAAAAAAAGCTAGAAAGGCTTGCGCCAACTTCAAGCATAACAATTACAATGGCGGACTACATCGTGTTTCTGCAAATGTTCTCCTGGCTTTGCGTCAGAAAAGATGTTTAGAACACATCTAAACCCGCCCCCAGCCCCCGCCGTAGTCATGACGTGGTAAAAGAACGGTTCTCTGGTTCTAGTCCAGCAAAGAGTTGGTGCCTTGGAACCAGTTTTCCTGGCCGAGAACCGGTTCTTTGGCTGTCGAAACACAAAGAACTGGTTCGCGAGTAGGCACCGGCTCCGAACCGGCTCTCAAAATGCTCCGACAGCAAAATCGTCCGACAGCAATAATGGAGAAACTGATGGACTGGAGTGCATTAGGGAAGAGAATGACATTAAAATCTAGATAGCCATGAACATCAGGTTCAGCCTCACAAAGAGCATTATGAACATCCTTGCAACATTCTATCCTATTTGCTTTGCTGCATATTGATTTGGTCAACTAACCAGAAATCTTTTTTCAACACCATCTGCCACTCAAACTCACAAACAAACATACAGTGATTCAGTAAACAACAAACAGACAGGCTAAATATAATAGATTTTCTAATATTCTGATGAAAACACGAGCAACACGTACTTGCCTATGCAAAACTTGTGGTTGCTAAAGTGTTCTGGTTTAAAAGACTGGGATCAGAATGTTTGTTGTTTTTATATTATACTTTTAAATATTCAAATTTATGCACCCTTTGTGAGCAGAAGAGACTACTTTCAAAAACAAAGAAATCGTACCAACCCCTTGAACGGTAGTATAAGTCTATGGCATTTGTAGACTTGAAAAACAACATGCTTTGGCTTGTCAAGTATGAGCAATTGTAATTTTAATAGTGGCCAGGGTCAAACTACATTCTCTGCCAGTTTGTTTTTTCTATTTCAGGAAGTTTCAGCTTCCCTTTGACCAATTATTTACGTAATTATTTTCCGTTTGACCAAGTTATTTATGTAACTTGTGATAGGTAGATGAACAGAAGTTAAGTTAATGAAATGTAGATAATATATTCTTGGGTCATTCAGAACTACCCAAGGTTAAATGTTAAGAGACTTTATATTAGAGTGCTAGGTTTTAAATAAACTAGGTTACAATGGAAAGAACAAAACAACCCAGATGGTTGTTTACATTTCTAGGCACAACATGCAAATCGAAACAAAATCCTTTTGCGACTAGATTTCAGGACACAGCTGCAAAACAGACCAGTAAGACAATACGCTCAGAGCCCATTCTAAACACTCTGAGAATACACTTTTAAGAGAGCTCCTCTCAGGAAGGATGTCATTGTAAGTCGCTTTGTATAAAAGCATCCGCTAAATTAATAAATGTAGATGTCATTGGCAGGTATCATTCAGAGTGATGCCCTACTAAATGACAACAGAGAGAAGACGACCGAGAAGAGATCTTAAAAGAAATAGAAAATCAGGGCTACCTTTTACAGTCCGTATCATGTTAAGCATCAAATCCAGCATGAATCTTACAGCGACTTATACATCAGCTTAGCATCTTGAAGTGTTACACATCATTCTTCCTACACTTTCACTCAGCAGTTCCAGCGTAAAGCTAAAAGTATCTTACTGAAGATCTAGTGAGTCTGAGCCTGAGCGGATTCCCATAATTAAGAGTGGCAACAGCTTAAACCTGGATGAACCAATCCTTTGTTCTCACCTCTCTCTGAACAGACTCTTTAAACTAATGAATAAATGCTATCTGAGCTATCCAGGTCAATTTGCAAAACGATGGTTTTTAAAAATCCTTGATTGCAACGTGTCGATTAACCGGCAAAATACCGCAAATGGTGTATTCGACAGACGAGATTCCATGAACCGCAATAATTAGACCATTTTCAAAGGCTGCATGATATATTAAAACCATTTAAAAATCCTAATACAGCATAGTGCTATTGTGAAATCTCAAAGGCTGTGATTCAGTTAAATAAATCTATGCGCTGTGGGTTTCTGTGTGAAATGCTGTACTTCATTTCTACATATGCTGCAAGTTAGTGTTGCTATAATGTTCATCTGGGAGTGCAACGTGTGCCATTTCACCGGATTTGTAACATAAATCATTTATACACCTAAGCCAACACAGGAGAATACATCAATATGTTTCTAAATATCCTATATTGTATGTTTGATGTCCACATGTTCTTGTTCAAGAAATTACAGTGATTGCAGCATTGTAAAGTGGGCAAATATTAAAGATTAAATGGACACTTGAATTAAATGATTGTTGCCTAATATTAAACAACAATTTGATCATGCTGCATGTGTAACAACAACCACCAGGCATTTGTTATAATACGTAATGTACATTATAGATTATGAATATTACATTGTGGATTTTAATAGTGTTGACCAATAAACCCATATGATTACTTGCCTTTTAAACTTTATTTGAAACAATTATTATTGTCTCATTGCAATTCTACCTATGTATTTTAAGTTATTTTAATGGTTATTATTATTGTCAAAATAACTGACCGTTTACTCGATTACTTAAATAATCCTTAATGACAGCTCTAGATGGTACTGTACCATGGTACATTTTTGTACCATGCAAATATCAGTATAAAATGACACCGACACTTTATCTGTCATGATGTGGGTTTTGTGTCTTGTCTTTTCATGTTCAGTGATTCCCTGACCTGTCTTTTACTTCTCCCAGGTGTTTCTCGTTATTCCCGACGCCCCCTTGTTAGCTCGTTTGTCCTTGATTATTTAAGCCCTGTGTTCCTGCCCTGTCTTTGTGAGTTGTTGAATGTTTGATGTCAACCTTGGTCGCTTCTGATTCTGAGTTCTGTATTCCAGTCTGAGTCTTTTCTAAGTTTGTAGTTTGTCTAAATAAAGCCTGTACACTGCGTTTGGATCCAGCCTCCTTCCCGTGCTTCTACCGCACCACATTACCAGCGTCACATTATCATTGTCTGTTGTCATTGACAATTGTAAACAGTACTTTTGGGACAGCAGTTTGATTTATAATTTATTCCAAAATCAAGTTTATGCACAATGTAAATATATTTTACATGTTAAACAAAAATATGTATCACATTGTTTATTTGTCTAACCGGTCCCCAAAAAATAAACATAAAATTAAAAAAAGTTTAGGGTCGGTAAGATTTTTTAATGTTTTTAAAATAAGTCTCTTATGCTCACCGAGGCTGCATTTATTTGATAAAAAAAGAACAGTTAAAACGCATATTGCAAAATATTATCCCAATTTAAGAGAACTGTTTGCTTCTTTAATATATTTTAAAGTGTTATTTATTCTTGTGATGGCAATGCTGAATTTTCAGCATCATTACATCATTCAGTGTCACAGAAATCATTCCAATATGTTGATTTGCTGTTCAGGAAACATTTCTGTGAAACAGTTGTGTGGCTTAATATTTTTGTGGTTATTACATAAAAAGAACAACATTTATTTGACATTTTTTATACACCTCTGAAAAATTAGTTTGACAATTTTGATCAATTGAATGTGTCCCTTGCTGAATATAAGTATTAATTTCTTTCAAAAAAAGAAAACTAGATAATCAATTAATTGATGAGCTATGGTAGAGTTCTTAAATTATATTCACGCTTGAATTCAATAATAAAAAAAGACAATTAAGAAGCATCATGCCAGGTTTGACGTCATTAAACACCATTGATTCTTGCCTATTTTTGACATTTGTAATGTAGACATTTGTAATGTGGAGTTTGAAAACAAATGCAAATTAGATGGTTCCTTGCGCACAGCAAATGTATAGTTTCAGAAGACTAGAAATACTCATGCAGTTGTTGGGGGACTACTTTTCTGATACATTTTGTCCATCCACTTTCTTTGAATGGAAACAGAAGCTCTGATATTCAACTGGAAAAACTCTTCTTGGTTTCGAAAAAAGAATAAAGAAAACAACACAGGGTTGGAATAATCTTTAACATTTTTAGAGATCTAATAATAGCTCAACATATCTCTAACTGTATCAGGAATATGATGTGGCTCTATTTATTATAACTAAGATGTGCTATTTGATTGACAGTTTTCTATACATTTACATCATGTTTTAATAGTAAAACTCCGTTACTAACAATTGTGATATCGAAAGCAAGATCAGGCATTTATCTTCTCACTCAGCTGGCGACATACATCTAAAATAAATAAATAAATCAAGCTTTAATTGTTTTTGCGTCTCCCGGGCCCCCGATCTGGGTCTCAATTACAAACTGTGCCTGGTTCTCCCTGACAGAACTGGGCCAAGCGCAGGTTCAAGGCCATACAGACACAGAACAAACTGCTCTCTCAGCGTTCTCCATTAGATGATCGAGACTGATCGTCTGCAGGCCTCTGAGAGGCACAAGGTCACATTCACTCTAGCAGAGCCTCCACGGAGTTGAAACCGCACTCTCTCCCATCAACCTCTCTTCACCTTTTCCAACTGTTCTAGCGTAGGAGTTTGCGTATGTGGTATGAAAAGAATCTGTTAAGAAATGCTTAGTACACAAAAAGAAGAAAGAAAAACGCAGTTCACTAAAACACCCCAGCCCCAAGCCCCAGCCATGCCCTTAACAAACCTCCATCTGACAAGTTGAGCCTTACACAATAATCCTAAACAAACCAGAACACAAATACGCACGAAAATATCTTTGAATGGTCACACCTATATTTCTTTGATTTTTTTTTTATCTTTGTCTATGGAAATTCTTGGACTTCTTTAGTCAAAAGTTGAGGGGAGGGGAAACCTTTATTCCTTTGTGTTGTCAGTCCGCATTATTCCTCAGTACATTTCAGTCCTTCTCTTTGTGAAAAACGTGTTGTACACGTATCAGAGAGAGAGAGAGAGAGAGAGAGAGAGAGAGAGAGAGAGAGAGAGAGAGAGAGAGAGAGAGAGAGAGAGAGAGAGAGAGAGAGAGAGAGAGAGAGAGAGAGAGAGAGAGAGAGAGAGAGCGCGAGAGCGAGAGAGAGAGAGAGAGAGCGAGAGCGAATTTTTTTTATTTATTTTTTTTATTACCATGTACAAAGGTGAGCAGAAGTCGGGTTGGGCAATACACGGAACATTCAAAATATTTTCAATACTACGAATAAAAAATAAAATAAAATTACCAACATCGTGAACCCCTACAGACTGTGCCTTAGATATTTTCTGCCCTATTCTATATGTATGTTTTTTTTTAATACCATGCCAGCGTCTTTAGCTATTTTCAAGGTGAAACCCATATGCAAGTTATTAAAATAGAAACAGATTAAGATATTTAAGATATTTTTCTAAAAATTCTAAATTTGGATTAACTTTTAAAACTTTACAAGGGTGTCAATAGAATAATCAATGTTTTTACAATACAATACAATACAATACAATACAAAGTTCATTTATAAAGCATAATTTAAAAACAACCGAGGTTGACCAAAGTGCTTTACAAAAGAAGATAAAACAAACACAAGCTGTAAAATAAGTGTAAAAAATAAAAGTAAAATCCTGAAACAGCAAGTCAAGGTATATTAAACGCCAAAGAAAATAAATGCGTCTTGAGGGAGGAGTTAAAGGTAGATAAAGTTGAGGCAGTTCTGATATGAACCGGGAGAGTATTCCACAGTTTAGGGCCGATGACAGAAAAGGCACGATCACCTCTATTTTTTAATCTTGTCCTGGGAACTTGCAATAGTCCGGAGTTAGCAGATGTAGAAATGAATATTACAATCAAATCAAATATGAGCTCTGCCTCTGACATGCACATATGCAGGGCTTGATGCTTACTTTCTCCAAGGAGCCATGAAAAATTTATGAGCGCATAAAAAAAAATTAGGGGCGCAATGCATATTTAAAAAAAAACTGTTTTAGCTAAATTAGGGGATATGAGAAGACATAAGTAGAATACAAAAAATACACAAGGTTATTAAATATTTCTGTTTCAAACTGTTTTTAATAATTAAGTAATTATTTAATGTCCTACTTTAAACGGTGTGTGTATGTATATATATATATATATATATATGGCATTTGACAGTATCAAATTTTAATATCACGATAATTGCTGAAGCTTTTATCATGGTACATTTTATTAAACCGGTATTGAATTAGATTAGGAAAAAGTGTTGTCCACTAACAGGTTAAAAGGGGTGGTTGATTATGATTTCACTTTTCTAACTTTGTAATGTTGCTGTTTGAGCATAAAAAACATCTGCAAAGTTACACCACTCAAAGTTCAAAGCAAAGGGAGATATTTTCTTTCAAAGAAATCACTTTTTATGGACTACAACAAACGGCTGGTAGGGACTACACAACATTCCTCCCGGGTTAGTGACATCACAAACCCTAAAATTTACATAAACCCCGCCTCCGGAACACGATTTATAGATTATCAAGACAATTTGCTAATCAATGACTAGAAGATAACTACACATAAGCTACATAAATTCATCAACTAACCATTTAGAAATGTTGTCTACATGTCACTTCTTGAGTCTCTCTATCTTTGTCTGACTCCGGTTTGAACATAAAAGGCTAAAAGTATGGATGCTCCGATCAGGATTTTTGCAGCCGATAGCGATAGCCGATTTCTTGTCATGGTGATCGGCCGATTCCGATCACGATACCGATGCTTAATATACTTAATATAAGACAAAGATAAATACAAACAAAATGGAGCAGTCTGATGCAGCCCACAAGGTTAAATTAAACATTGTCCAATAGTAAACTGTGGAGGACAACAAACATTTAATCACCTAAAATAGAGAAGTCTGATCTAACTTAAACCTTGTCCAATAAAAGTCTGAGCAGAACAAAAATTAAATAAATAAATAATTTAAACAACTAAAAGAACAAATTGGAGTAGTTCGATGCTACTCATTAGAAGGGATGGGAATTTCAAGCAAAAATAATATTCGAAGATGGCTGGCTATTATTGGAAAATCGCACCCCTCCCCGTTATACACGCACACATGCATATATAGGCCACACACGAGAAAAGCGGAGTGCACTGACATTTAAATATAACTTAAAAACGTAAATATTTCATATTTGTTTTATATAATATAATGTTCTTTTTTTAATTTCATCTATGCTGATTATATGAAAAAGGAATCGCATGAGATGGGTAAGATAGGATCATAAGATGCCCAATATATCAGGAGACAATACAGTACATATTGGAGAGGGTCAGACATGATTTTGACCCCTTAATTAAGTTTTGTTTTGTAGAAAGCCATTCTTTAAAGTGAATTTCGTTTTGTAAAAATTGTATCTTAATTTTAATCAATGTTTCATCAACCAATTGGCTGGATTTAATAAATAAGAAGCGAAATATAGCAGACAATATAGGATACAGAGGTGCCAGCGCGTGAACTGGAGCACGTCTCATAAATGAACCGAAACTCAGCGTATAAATGACTTGCCTCACAGACCTGAGAACGTATAGAAAGCTTGAAATGCTTTAAAAAAAACATTAAAATCGATAAGAATTGGGCTACTCTCTGCTTATGTAGGCTAATCCGTATGAAGTGTGCATTTCTCTCTAAGCGCGGAAGAAGGCGTCAACATCGCCAACTGTATCTTTGCAGCCAGAAAACATTAGTTTATTAATAAACAATTCAAATGTATAATGCTGCTTAAATATTACTTTTGCCGGTTCTTTGTGGCAAGCTTTATGCATGCGCTTGATATGCGGAATATGCAATATTACGATAACGCTCATTATGGTTTAGTATATATTTAAGTAATTAAATTAATATAAATATGCAATTAGACTAATGGCTTAAATGAACTACTACTAGTCAACTAGAAAAAAACTTAAGTCGTGCAGGGGCAGCCCAATTTATTATATTATATTATATTTATTATATCTCCTAACCAGCACGTCACTGCGGGCGTTCTGAGCGAGCGGCGCTGTGTGGACTGAGCGAGCGAAGCGCCTCTTCAGAAAGGCGATCTCTCTGGAGGACAATGCTGCTCCACGTGAGATTCCTTTGAAACATACATGGCAAATAGCTCATTTTTTTCATTGTTTCTCGACACATAGTAATTCCACACCGGCGATGACATGACTGCCAAATCATTTAAGTCCCCACGCATCATGTACCTTCTCACGTTTTGACGTAATCAAATTGTGATCGGTTTGTGAGATCGGCTAAGTTTAGTGAGTACCGATCGAGTCATAAAATGTGAATATCGGCCGATACCGATCTCTGGCCGATCGATCGGAGCATCCCTAGCTAAAAGTTTTTGAAATTTTCAGTACATGTCTGTGTGAGTGAAAGCTGTTGAAGCTCGGCCCTCTGTGACGGGAGCAGCAGCTCATTTGCATTTAAAGGGGCACAAAAACTGTTCGTTTTTGCTCACCCTCAAAAAGTGAGAATTTTAACATGCCATATAAAAATATTTGTGGGGTATTTTGAGCTAAAACTTCACATACACACTTTGGGGACATCAAAGACTTATTTTACATCTTGTGAAAAGGGTATTATACCACCCCGTTAATAGGGCTGTCGCGGTGAAGGAATTTCCCTTGCGGTAATTTTGAGTGGCTCAATAGCGCGATATGCGGTATTATCGCCATTTATTTATTTATTTGGATTTATTTGTTGCTATACAAGTGTTACGATGTGGTCAGCATACACAAAAACCAGGGCATTTTAAGTAACCAACATAACCGAAACTAAACAGCGTCTCTGCGCATTGAAAGGCTGTCACTCGCACATCGTTACGGCAACAGACTGTCTTTGAGTGAGTCATTAAACTGATCATTCAATGAACACGTTCAAAAACACTGATTCATTAAAAGGTAGATGTAATGAAACCAGGTGCTGATTATTTTTAACTTTGAGCTCCACTTTTCAAGGCTCAGCTGATCAGCAATGCGTCGCATGGGTAACGCTGAAGCTGATGCTTCACTTAAAGTCCCTGTAAAGTCGAAATGAAGTATGTGTTCTGAGTTTGTCATATCACAGAAAAATGTGTTATTAGCCACCCAGCCAAATTTGAATGATAAAAAAGCCGGCAAGTACATAAATAAGCTATCAAAATCTTGAAAAAATGAGCAGTAGTCTCTGCTCTCAAACGCTGGGGGCGTGTCCGCTGGCTGCGCTGTAACCACACCCACTCACGGTAAAGCTGCCGTTGCCACACTCAACTGTCACCCGCTACAGCCGGAATGGATGCTCCTAGCAGCTTATTAGGCTAATTATAACATAAGCGCACAAGGCAACTTACACTCATTGGTAGGCACGCACTGACGATGATGGCACCAGCTGTCGGCGAGACGGGAGGATGAAGGCCGAGGCGGGAGATGGTCGGTTCAGCCCCATTCACCAGTAACAGCGGATCAGTGAATCCCAGTTGTCTCCGACGAAAGTTTTTAAAACTATCCCATGTAAAATCACTACAGAGGCGGGTTTTGGTGGTGATCCTCAGCTTTCCATCAAGGTGGCTCTTCACAAAATTAATCCACCTCTTCTTGATGTGATCGTTTTTAGGAAATTTAAATAAGGACACCGATCTGTTTTGTACATGATCGCATCCAGGTAGTACGCATTTCCGTGACGAAGACATAGCTAACTAGCGAACTGTACGCTGTAGTAACAGTACTGACAGTAACTCGCGATTGAGCGCCAAACTGATACGAATGTGCTCTATTTATATTGTTAGTGGAGCGGCCAGCCTCAGTGGCTCTAGTGCGTCATCAAGTAGGGGCGGGGCCAGGAGCTCAGGGGCTCCAGTGCATCATCAAGTAGGGGCGGGGCCAGGAGCTCAGGGGCTCCAGTGCGTCATCGAGCCCCGTTTTAGACCCGCCCAAAAAATCCGGCAAATAGCAATAGTGAAAAACTGTTTAACGGTCTAACTCCACAATTCAGTACTTCACAGTTCACAGTCTTTGTAATATGTTTTAGCAATACATTTCTAACATTTATAATGTGTTTAGATTTTTTTTTTTAAATTGCCTTTACAGGGACTTTAATAGAGACCAATGGCATTGATTCAATGCGTGACTTGCTGACTTTTTTTCCAGCGGCTTCCTTGCGCTGTTGATGCTGACCAGCGCTGACGCCGTTCATGGCAAATACCCTTAAACGTTAAAAGAGTGATGACAAATATTTTGCGTTCCTTGGACATGGCAACCTTTTCACGAATATATATAACTTGACCACAAAGACAGAGGTAATCGCACGCGCTCAGTCAATCTCTCATTCACTGTCTGTTTAAGCTTAAGTGCAAATCCACGAAGCCTCAGTACAAATCACCATGATAAACAGTGTTATTATCATTATTAACTTATTTAACGTTCAATACACATGCACAAAGTTCAAAACAAGAAGGGTAGCCTTATGAAAAAAGAAAACATGCAAATATCGCGGTTGCTGCGGTTGGCCTGTCAGTAGCATGGTACTACAATATTGCAGTTATCGCGACAGCCCTACCCGTTAATAGCTTTTTTCTTGCAACCAAATTAACTCTGAACCTTTAAACACAATAAAACAATACACAAAAAATATATAAAGCAAACAAATGTTTCAAACAGATAAAATCGCAAAAGAACTATAAAGAACAATAGGTAGCACTTTACAATAAGGTCAGACCTATTAGTTAACTTTAGTTATTTCATTAACTATCATCATCTAACAATGAGCAACAGCTAGGATAAATTTGTTAAAGTAGTTATTCTTAATGTTGTGTTTCTTCTTAATTATTCCAAGATATTTTTAGAAATGTCTGAGTATTTTTCATCCTTATAATGGAACTCAGTTGTCATCAAAACTATTTTATTAGGCGTTTCAATTAGAAGAAAAAAGTAAAAGGTTTGGAATGACATTTTCAGTGAGCTTAGCTATCCCCTTAAGTATTGGTGGAATATTATGAGAAAAAGAAATGTGATATGATATTATTGACACAGTCCTACTAATAAGTATGAAGTTATGAACAGTGGTTATGATGCCCTATTAAACACAACTAATAAGATGAGAATAAAACATCCTGAGATAGAGGTCTATTTGGTGTATTAGTGACCAAATTAAAAGGAGTAAACCTTGATTCCTTATTTACAAAGCGGATTCAGGATACAAATTCAGTCTAAGAACGAATAAACGATTATCATTTACAATGGAATAAGTCCAGGCTCAGAGATCATACAGTTCAGCGAAAACAAAAAGCACTATTGTCAACTTTGAGAGTCTTCTCTGAGAAGAGTGTTGTTGAAACAAGAACAGAGCTTCCCACAGAGAAAGAAAATCTTTTTTTCTCCAAAACCAAGGTAAACAAGGGACCAAATATCCAAGCACTGGCTGCTCAGTGGTGGGAAAATCGAAAGATTGATTCCACTTGTGAAAATACCAAACTAAAACTTTCAGGATTGCATCACAACGTTATACTGAAACACATGCTACCAACTGCCTTCCTAATTAATTTCACAAAAACTTTTGTTCTGAATTTGTTGTTGCGTTTCCTTAAAACTCTGCATTTCTGAAGAAGACTGGGTTAGGGAGGGTATAAAACAAACACTGACAAAAATCAGTGACCACACACTTCCAGATTTTTCTCAATCTTCAATCTGTCTCCTAAAGCTAATGGGAGCTTCGCAGTGAGTTAAATGCACTGCATAGTTATATATAGATGGAGCAGGGGCTGCTGGGACAGAAAGTAGTTTATAATCTTCCTCCTGGCTGTCCTGACAGTGCCTACAGGCAGAGGCTCTCTGGAACTATTAGATAGCAGAGAGATGTCAGTCCACAAGTGCTGTGAAAAACAGAGGACATGGCAGCGGCAGAGAGGGAAATCCAGTGGAATGAGGCGGTCTTCACACACGCAAATCCCATAACACACACATGGAAAGAGCAAATATACCTTACTCATCATCATCCAAGAGGTGACCAGTCAGACACCCACTAAACTCTCCCTCACCTACTCAATCATACACAAACACATCATACTGTAATGATCAGTGTTGCACAATACTATTGGGTTGTACTTCAGCCTGTAGAGCGCAACACTGACCGCCCGCTTTTAAGAATCCACGGTTATGTAAGTAGGCTACTTGCCCTATTCAATGTCTTCACAGGGACTTAAAAAAAAACAGTTCTGAGATGAATCACAAAATTACAAACCTAATTTAAAGCAAAAACAATGCAATACACACTGCAACACATGCATAATACGATTTGTCAAAATTAACCAGCGACATAACTGGTGGTTTCCGTGTGTGAAAATAAACTTCAAACGAACCTGCTTCACTTCACTTTTGTTCAATACGTATTTAATAGAATCTTATCTAATCACACTGAGAAACAACGGCTTTCAGAGTTTGCTTATTTATACAACATTTTTCTTAATTAACTAAGCTTACTGTAGGAAATTAAATTACCCCAACTTTAAAAAAAAATTATCAAGACACAAAGAATTGATGCAATTTGAGAACAAAAATCACATTACATTAAATCTGCACAAGCCTAAATGTTAAATCAAAATCTCAATCTGCACATAAGGTGTGTTCATTTTATGTTGTTTTTAAAAACGAATCTCTCTACAGATATAAAGAAAGAGGTGTTCACTTCCAGAAACCTATTGTTGTGCTCTATTATTGTCTATTATTATATAACTAGTGGTTTCACATTAACTAGTCACGTGACACTCGACTGGTTTTCTGTTTGCAGGGATAGATGTTGACAATCTAACCTGACGAGTCTGTCGCCACTATGCTATAGATCACAATATACATGTTATTGCCACATGAATGTCTGCAAATTAGAACGACACCTATGGCACGCAATGACTGCGAGAAAAACCTCCTTGACTTCCGTAATTTTATCTAATCAAGTGTTTCAAAATCTTGAACTTGCCTACAATGTTGCCTAGAATGCTGTCTAGGCAGGCATCTAACTAAATTTTGAGAGACAGCCTACATGAATGCATTGCATTCCCTCTGCCAGAGCACGATGAACTGGTCTTTTTGTCATTAGTGCTTGTAAAAGCCTCTAGTCAAACACACCACACAGTGGCAATGAACTTTAAACACTACATTAGCCAGAGAACGACAGCAGATTGGCTGGGGTGCAGTTTAACTACTCATGTGATGCTTATTTGGTTACTCTGAGGCCTATTTCTAGAAATAATACAATAGTTCCTGTTCAGTTTGTTTAGGTGCAGATAATATATAATTTAGCTGTAAATAACAGCTGAAAAATCAGAGAACACGTTTGACAGGATGTAACTATAATGTGCGCGCGACAGTATGTCAGATAAAACCGCTAAAATATATATTTTTTCAATGCTCTACTACAAATATATGTTACATACGACCAAAATAAAACAATTCAATCCCTACTAATTGGCTGAATGTAACGTTATCACTTATTCTCACTCTCAACTAAAGTTCCAAGCGTCCTCAGCCGGAAATGCGCTTAAGTGTATTCTACTGATTTCATCTATAACACTAATACATCTCACGCGAGACGGTTAAGTGGTTATTTTGGTAGGACACTGACAGCACAGCACATGACGGCTGACCTTAAACCTTCTCCCGTCGCTTTTCTAGCCTGTGTAATGTTGCGTTGCTTTCCGTTGAAGGCGTTAATTTGAATGACGGTTGCTCGCCGAGCGTAAGCGGCGACAAGCATGCTTTCTGCTAATGTTTAAATCACACCAGCGGGTTTCTAATTATGTTTTAGCTGTGTTTCATGACATACAATAACACAGAACGTAGTGTGGAATAACGTCTAAAGAAACGGGGCTTTGTCTGAGCTTCGCAGTGGGTATTTTAGAGCGCTATAAAGCCGACAATGGCTCACGGAAAAAGGAAAAATGTCTTTTCTTGAAACTTACCAGCGGGTCCTTTTTCTTTTGCATCTTCCGTGAGCTTTCGTCGATTCTGCCTGACGGCCACTGATGGCGTAATCGCGCAGGGCACGCAAAAGGGGCGGGGCGACGGAAAGAGACTTGGGAATTGTCAATAAACAACTCGCTGATTGCAAGCATTGACCGCAAGTAAAATAATTTCCAGGAAAGACTTTTGATAGTTGTTGATATAGTTGCATTGATGCGTACTTAGAAATCAATTATAATCGTATAAAGAGTGACTATTTGCACTAGGAGTAAATGACCTCTGTTAAGTATAACAAGTAGGCTATGACAGCTACTTTGTCTCTAAATTTTGAATATAATACAATTGTCTCTTTTTTAAATTTATTTTCCCTTAAAAAGAAAAACAATAATACAAATAATTGAACGAAAGTAAATCAAATAAAGTCCTATAATAATAACAACAATCTGTCTATTTATGGTTACCTTAAAGTGAACAGCAGTCTAATTTTTGGCTCAGGGTTGTGTATATGTGTGTGCATATATATATATATATATATATATATATATATATATATATATATATATATATATATATATATATATATAATGCCTAATATATATATATGTATATGTGTGTATGTATATGTGTGTGTGTATATATATATATATATATATATATATATATATATATATATATATATATATATATATATATATATCAGTTTTAGGTAAATAATGCGCTATGAACAACACATCCTTTTTGAGATCTGAAAATGTAAGACACAGACAGTGTAAAGAAGACAAAGAAAAAATGCAATACTTTTTTTTATATATTTAAAATAGTTTTTTTTTTTGCTAATTTGATAAACCAGTCATGACTCTCTCCCTCGGGCCTTTTAGGATCTTGTACACATTGATATCTATAGTTTTACAGCTTTTAATAGATTTTAAATAGTTTTTGTGAATAATAATAATTATTAAATAAACATTTTCTAAAATGTCCCTTATCACGCATATTGTTTTGTATGGATGGTCAATAGAGTTATTTTCTAATCTCCAAATAACAGTTATCTGTGAAGTTAAAATATTACACACACACTATATATATATATATATATATAAATATATATTATTTATTTTATTTTATTTTTTATATATTTTTTTTTATACATGAGATATTATGGAATGCCCAAAGTAATTTTTATCCAGATAAAAGCGACAGCTTTTTACAAATTTGTTTCCCCACCGCATTGGTGCTATATACCATATTAATTTTTATTTATATTATGAATACGATTTTATTTAAATTTAGTTTGAGTAAATTGTCAATTTTATATGGATTTTTTACATTTCTATTTTGTTTTATTTTTTCAGTTTTAGTCATTTTAGTACTTAACTTATATATTATTATTTCAGTTAGTTGTCAAATCAACAAGTAATTTTCTAATTTTACTAAATTTCTAATTTTCGTTTTTCATCTAGGCTATTTTAATGACCTTTTTTCAGCTAACGAAAACGAGTTTTAATAGTAAAAGCAATGCACGTTTTTGTTTACTTAATTTTTGTTTGTTTGTTTGAAACTTATAAAATTTATAGAGTTCATTCCCATATTTATTTTCTTCAAACTCAAGTAATCTAACGGGTTAAACTGATGGTGGTACTTCACTCATTGATCTCAGCTCCATCATACCCAGATCCGCAGCGCCACACAGTGGAGATTTGAATAAGTGAATCTTTCTCGTTACCAATGACAACTGTTCAAACAAACTTCCCTGTACTGAAAACAAACTTAGTTTAACACAGAAATCCGCGTGAAACTTAACAAACAAGCCCAAATAGGTCAGCAAATGGGTTAAATGTGATGCTTTTCTAAATATCGTGTTCTTGGGAATTAGGAGGGGTAATGTTTTACCTTGTTTGTTGCTAATTTTCTGTATTCTAGACATGCTCGTCTTCATAACCGAATAAACTCGTGTTTTTGGAAACATGAGCTCACCGCTGTCCACCCTGAAGAAGAACAAACGAGCTCCTCTACCAGAGATACAGAGTAATGATGATGGGTAAGTGATGACAAAATGCACTACTTGGCCTATAGTGAATGCTTAATGTTAAGCACGTGTATATTTTATGAAAAGCTGTAAACACTGACACTAGAAAACATTTCATTATGTTTTAGGAAATCCAACTGCGCTAGAAATGACAATCTAAGTTAGACTTTTATCTGAATATCACATACACACATTTTTGTCTGTTTATTGTTGGAGCAAATCCGAATAATTTGTTGTATTGTCATATGCAAATTATTTGTTATAATTTACATTTTTTGTAAGTTAGTGCACCCTGCTTCTTTTCGGTGTAAAAACCCAAAAATAACTTAATTCATAACTAACATTATTTGCTAGGTTTCACGTGAAAATTAAGATTGATATAAGTTTTAGTGCACCTTGCTTCTTTTCTCTGTAATAACCCAAAAAATAATTTATCAATAACATCTAGTTTTCAAGTATATTGTGGTCCAGACTAATATAATGTTAATACATATTATCTCACATATATCTTATGTCTTTTTAAAAACAAGCAATATGATTGTGTTTGATTGACATTTAAGGAAGTATTTCGATAAAAGGCTACAGAATAATCAGTTAATTTAAAATGGCCTTTTGATTCAATTTTGATAATATCATGCAGATATCTGTAATTTTATGGGGAGGATGGGATGTTTTGAATTTGTCGCTAATACATTTTCTATAAAAAAATACATTGCTCTCTGTATATCCAATACATGATGTAGCTCTCCCTCTCTCTCATATATATGTGTGTATGTGTGTGTGACCATTTTAAATTAACTTCGATTAGACAATTATGTTAGGTTCCTGTTCTTTGGAAGTCTGCTGTAGCCTTTTATTGAAAGACGTTCTTAAATGTCAACACAATCATATTGCTTTTTTAAAGTTATTATGCTCAAAGTTACTGCGTTACAAGAATGACCCAGACAATCTTTGAAATAATCAGATGTCGTAACTGTTTTTGTGATCTAGGAACAGAAAGCCTTACAAAGAAAGGTCAGACACTGGTAAGACTTATAGACATTTTACAGTTTCCCCATCTCTCCTAACAAGCAAATGAAATGGCAAGATAAATGTCACAAGAGTTTGAACTGTTTTTCTAATGCCATGCTTTACAGATTAAATAAATGGCAGGTTTCAGTCCATGCCAGTTTCTGAATATAAAAACATATGGGAAATAAAATAAGAATATACAGAATGCAAAGAACACAATACACCAATACAAGAATTGTACCATCTGATCATATAAAATCACTTACATGTATCAATTTTTATGTTTCAGACTACGAAGCTAAATTATTCCAAAACATTTTCCCACAAAACCAGCCAGTGCCGCACATCATGGACAATCTTTCCACTGTAAGATCAAAGGTCATGCAAAAGAAGAATGCAAAAGAAGGTACCATGACTGAATCGACCAAATAAAGTAGATGTGTCTTCATCACAACTTTAAATATGGTGTCTTTTAAATCTTCTCTAAATGTCACAGCTCCTCCGAGTGATTTGGAACTGATGTCAAGTATGATGCAGAAGATCATTCAGCTTGAGAGAAAGGTGAAAACTCAAGCTGTGGGTATAGAGCATAAGGTAAGTCACTTGCTTTATTCTTACGGTCTCATTGTCCTACAGACTCAACATCTAAATCTGCTTTGCTGTAGATATTTAAGTGTCCAAGTTTGTGTTTATAATCATCAGTGTTATGTCAGATATCATTTTTCATGTGTCATCATGTTGTATCAGCACTCCTTTTCCTTACACTTCCTGCTCTAGGCAAGACAAATAGCGGTTCTGGAAGAGAAACTGAATCTTTTGCAAAAGGCAAAAGGTAATCATCATGTGTTAAACAAACAGGAGGTCAAATTGCAGCAAGATTAAGTTAGCAAGATAGAAATAAAATCAATAATATTAAATTACAATAAGAACCCATAAAGAAAACACATTATTACTAGATTTAAATGCCTTTTAAATCCCCCAATTCAATAGAATCATATATTATTTTAAATTGCTATTTATATAATATATCAATTTTAAGTATTTATTGTTGTAATCTGTTCTGATTTGAATTAACAAATATATGTATCCATATGATTATCATCATTGTTTTACAATTTTTGTTATAAGAATCAAATGAGACATGTCAAACATCTGGACATTACATGGCTGAATAGATGATTTGGGGTTAACATTAAAGTACTAGTTTTTGCTAATACTTTTAACCAGTTTAAAAGCTTGTCTAAACAAATGTGTTCGTCTTTGGCTTTAGAGAAATCTGCAAGTAATGAGAACCAAGATGAAGAATTGGTTCAACTGTGCCTCAAGCTTCAAAACCAAGTGTTGGAAATGGAGGTGAGGAGCTGTTACTAATGTATGTTATGGTAGGCAGAAAACAATACACAGGTTATTCCTGTATAATTGCAACAAAATAGTTATTAGCAACTCAACACAATGGCATTTTTCCACCCGCACAGAAGTTTCTAAATGATTATGGAATGATCTGGATCGGAGGTTATGACGAGCAAGCTAACAGCCAACTTCCAGCAGTAACTTGCATACGCAAGAATTTCAAAATGAACTATGACCTGGTCATGCAAAACATCCAAGAACTGAACATTGTAGCAGGGGAAGGGGAGTCCCATGTGACCGCCATTCCTGGTGGGGCCAAACTTACCCAGAATTCTTCCATACCTCTTTGGCTCTACAAAAACGGCATTGTCATTTTCAATGGTCCATTCCGCTCCTATCAAGAGCCAACCACACAGGTTCAGTTTTCCTGCTTTCGACTTACAGTAAATCACTAAATTTGACTACAGAAATACTGTACATTTCCTTCAGCCAGCTTCTGTTTACTTGAAATAAAAGATCAAATTGAGTGTTCCTTGTAAGATTTACCTTCTTGTTGCAGGAATGCATGCAGGACTTGATGGATGGGTTTTTTCCTTCTGAGCTTCAGGAAAGGTTTCCTAATGGTGTGCCCTTACAGGTGTGTACTGGGAATGTATGCGGTTATCATCATTAGTATCATTACTACAATTACTATTGCTCATATAGGGTTAAAATATACCAAACCCCTAACCCTACACTAATGTTCAAGTTTTGGGTCTGTAAGATTTTTAAACGTTTTTGAAAGTCTATTATGCTAACCAAGGCTGCATTTATTTTATTCAATCAAAAATACAGTAAAAAAAAGAAGTTATGTCATGAGAACGTTTTTTGATTTTGATATAATTTTAAAATTTAATTTATTCCTGTGATGACAAAGCTGAATTTTCAGCATCATTACTCCAGTCTTAAAGGGATAATTCACCCAAAACCTAACCCTAACTTACCCTCATGTTGTTCCAAACCTGTACGAGTTCCTTCTGTTGAACACAAAAGAAGATATTTTAAAAAAATGCTGATAATCAGGAAATAATACTATGGAAGTCAATGGCTACCATCAATTGTTAACCAACATTCTTCAAAATATCTTCTTTTGTGATCAGATAAAGAAAAACTCATACAGGTTTGGAAAAACTTGGGTGAGTAGATGACAACATCTTCATTTTAGGGTGAACTATCCCTTTAAGAGTCACACGATCCAAGTGTACAGTAGACATGCATTATACCTTTTACCAAATCTTGTGACGTGGTGAGAAGTACTTCCCAAAATCCCATAGACTTGAATTAATAGAAGGACCCTATGTTTATCAGTTATAATGTTCTTGAACCACACAAACAGGTTCATGACAAACGGGACGAGGAGTTCGTAGTTAGGCGCCCATGGACTGAGTTTCCTGGAAGAGGACAAACTATAGATGGAGCAAGGCGGCAGTCGGTGGACAGATCTGAGCAGACCATCTCCACAGCGCCAAAACAGAGTCAGATACCAGGTTTGAACCTGTTTTTGGTAGGACTTGAAAATGTACTGCTACTGTATTATTGTACTTTACATCTTGGATTTGAATCCATCTTCTGTGGCATTTAGGCAAAAAACTGTCTATGGAACAGTTTCTGCAAAAGCTCCCACAGACTGTAGTGAAGGCAGGCAAAGTGATTAGTATACGCGACTCAGTGAAGGCTCATCTACAGGTCAGTATAGTCATGTTTCAGTCTGTTCTGTTTAGGGTCGTTCAATCACATTTCCCATTGAACTGAATTTTTGTTTTGTTAAGGGCTTCCCTGATGGTGCCAAGAGTTATTCAGCAACCACTGTGGAAACATCCGCCCTGCGGGCTTTGAGAGAACGGTATCAAAAACCTTATTTTTAAGTCATGACCAAACAGAAGAACGTTGATAGATAGCATAAAAGTTGATTAGAGTTGCTGAATTGAATAATTCACTTTTCAAATCCATGTGGTGTGATTCAGTGAGGTAGATTTGACACTATCTGCAAAAGACGTCACCACACTGCGAGTGAAGTCTGAGGATGGTATGGAGACATTTATCATGAAAATGTACTTCACTGAGACTTTTGGAGATCTCCGTCATTACCTGGACATGAAAAGGTTTGAGATACTACTAGCATTTTACATGATCATAAATATGCTTGAGATGTACGCAACTTGATTATATTGATTTTAACTAACGTTCTTATTTTCTTAATTTAATATTGCGGTTTATTATAAATGATTTATCCGTGCATTTCATTATTTTGTTAATTTTAAAACTCAAGCGCCCTCGTAATCTTTTCTGATGACGTGTTTACTGACACGAGGGCGGGACAACCTGTCACTCATTTGAAATCAAAACAATAGCAAACCACAATTATCTAACAATCCAATCAATTCCTGAAGGACAAAATCTTATCTTGCCCTACATTTTTTCTTGTTCGAGAAGCCACACATTTTGAAGGGATAGTTCACCCAAAGATGAAAAATCTGTCATCATTTAATCACCCTCAAGTTGTTGCAAACCTGTATGAATTTCTTTTTTCTCCTGAACACAGATGATATTTTGAAGAATGTCAGTAATCAAACAGTTGACGGGACCCCATAGACAGCCATAGTATTTTATTTTCCATACTATGGAAGTCAATGAGGCCCATTAACTGTTTGGTAACCCATATTCTTTAAAATATATTTTATGTTCAGCAAAAGAAATAAATTCTAACAGGTTTGGAACAACTTGAGGGTGCGTAAATGATGAATTTTCATTTTTGGGTGAACTATCCCTTTAAGGCAGCATTCTGTATATTCTTTCCAAAATGCACTGTATCTTGTAGATCAGGAGAAATGCAGAAATAAAATACTTGTAATTCATTCAATACTGAAATGTAACAAAAACAAAAAGTGCATAAAATAATTAAAATCCCACAATGTATGCATGCAGTCTATAATTATAAGCATTACTGCACTAGTTTTCATACTTTCCAGACAATAATTTGAGCCAATATTTTGACAGAGGACCGGGTGCTGCGCCATATGACATCATTAGCGCATTTCCACAGCGGTGCTACAGTGATGAAACCCAAACGCTTCTGTCCTGTGGTCTGACTCCAAATGCATCACTGCTCCTGCGTCCACAAGCTGCTTCTCACAGACAAAACAACGCTTAACTAAAACTGAACAACCATTCTCATGTTATGTTAAATAACGAGCAAGCATCATCATTAGCACACTATCACAGCATCGCTGACTCCAAATGACTCACCGATCAGTCAAGAAATTTTTAGATTTTGATAAATCAATAATGAAATGTCCAAACACATCAAAAAAATAGAACAATCAATTTGATTCAATTATAAATAAAAAACAACTCAAATTACAATATTTAAAGGGATAGTTCACCCAAAAATGAAAAATTAGCCCATGATTTACTCACCCTCAAGTCATCCTAGGTGTATATGACATAATTCTTTCAGACGAATACAATCGGAGTTATATATTAAAAAAAAAAAGTTCCTGGCTCTTTCAAGCTTTATAATGGCAGTGAATTGCTGTTTCTGTTTTGAAGTCCATAAAAGTGCATCTATCCATCATAAAAGTGCTCCACACGGCTCTGGGGGGTTAACAAAGGCCTTTCTGAAGCGAAGCGATGCCATTCACAGCCATTATAAAGCTTGGAAGAGCCAGGACATTTTTTATATATAACTCCGATTGTATTTTGTCTGAAAGAAAAATGTCATATACACCTAGGATGACTTGAGGGTGAATAAATCATGAGCTAATTCTCATTTGTGGGTAAAATATCTCTTTAAGTTATGATAAAATAGAAAATTTTATTTTTCTGTTATCTTTAAATGAACCAGGATGTGATAATATGCTGTCAAAGTGGTTTATGGTTTGTTAAACTCCCATGTTATAGTAAATCTTTCAACAGTTGAACATATAGCACTATTTGTATACATTTCCAGGGAATTAATTTAACTTATAAATTGTCTTTGTGAGGTCAGTTACACTGAAATATCCAACTATTAACGAGTTTGGCTGTTTGAGCTACTCCTTATTTTTGTAGAATAGTACTACTTTTCGGTTTTAATGAAAATTTTAGCATTCCTATATTACCAAATTATAATTAACTATTAGAAGTTCTAATAATTTCTATATTACCAAAAGAGAATATTGGCAAGCAGGGTGGGGCCGAGAATAGGTGCAAGGCCGGTGGCACGGGTGTTAATGAGTGTTACCTGGACGCCACACCACCCTTGAGTCCCGCGGAGGAGCTCCGGAAGGATAATAGGAGGAGTGACGACAGTGCAAGACGAGAGAGGAACAGGCCTGGACCATTTATGTCCTGTTTTATTATGTTTATGTGCGGCAGCCGTCCATAAGGGGCTGCCGCTTTACTTTCATTTTGTAGTGTCCATCTATTTTGATATTAAAGTTTATGTTGACAGTCGCCGGTTCCCGCCTCCTCCTTCCCTGAGCCTTTAAACCTTGTTACAATAATATTATATAGTAGATGACACTGCTCAGATACTCAAGATTAGGAAGCATCCACAGAATATCATTATACATACTGGAAACAAACATTTCAACAATGTTACATATGAAATACAAATCTTTATTTCTAAAAATGGAAACAATTAAGAAATATTTATATATATATTATAAACAGAGACATTTAGTGTGTTATAAAGTTTTTGGCATATAAAGCTTGCCTGGCTGGTTTTGTATTAAGATCTTACAACAGAAAACACATCTGCTGCATCGTCTAATTACATTCACACTTGTTAGTGATGTTTCTGGACCAAAGACAACCATTTACCATGCAATACTTCCCACGATTTATGGTCCCTTGGCAGTTGCACATTACAGTAGAGAAAACTTAGTGTTTACATTGGTATATTATGCTGTAAGACTTCTGTAAATACAGATTACGACAATGAATGCAAGGCACCTGTTACCATGTTTGACATTCATTAATACAATATTTGATTTGCCAGTTAATTTCCTCTGATGTATTGATTCAATGGCGTGGCTATTATTATAGCTGACTAAATAAACTATAAACGAGACAGTAAATATCGATTAGAACAAAGTACATCATATATCCTATTATTTTACTGGCAAGAACCCCTCAACACACATACATAAGCAAATGTTACCCGTTTAAATTATATGACCCAAAAATATATGTTCTAAAATATTTTTTGTCCGTGTTAATTTTGCAGCTGTAAAAAAACTAATAATGCAATGAGGTTTTCAGGACAACTTTGAAAATAATGATTATTTAAGAGATCAACTTAAACAGAGCATGAACATTTTTGCAGAATTTTTATATGTATCTTAAGGAAGAGAACTTTAGAACTTTTTTATTTAACAGAGAACCAGAATTTAATATTATGCCTACAAACCTGTCTTGCTTTAAAATGTCCCTATTTATTGGTCTGCATAATGCTCTGTACATCTAGACTCTGAAACGGTTCTGACAGGTTTGCATATTGAACTTTGGTTGTTATATAATATTAGGGAATGTCTATCCACCACCTTAACACCATCAAAAGTATTACAGATCATCTATGCGTGATCTCAAACAGCCAGAGGTGGGCAAATATTTCCATAGCCTTAGATTTGTGTTTGATGTGACACGTTGTGTTTACTGTAAGATCATGGGTGGTTAATAACATGTCGTTACACACGACCGAGCTTCACTCGAAACTACAGGTTAGAGATTAGATATTTTCAGTTGATTGTCAACTTCATCACAGGCGTTCCCAAATACATGGAAAGGTTTATATTAAATCATTCTCTTTCCACCACACACAAAGTCATCAGAATCTTAGAAAAATATCTTATGAAACCTTTGTATAAAAATAGCGATCTGTTTTGCGAGATTACAATGTCCTTAGTGTTGTTAGTCCTTCGTGAAGAAGATTTGTTTAGATAGAGATTGTAGTGTCTTTAAAGGCCCTCGTGATGTTGAGTTACCCTCATTGAGCACAAGCCGTACTGTCCGAGCTCACTGAGTGATGCAGTTTTCTCCCATATCCTGAGCATAGTGGTCAGAGACTGTGGTTCTCAGTTCCTCAACGTCTCGACGGAGTTGCTGAGCTTCAAGCAGCTTCTTCTGCAGCCCCTCGGGGCTCAACCAGTCCTCCCACTGCTCTCCTACTGGAGGAGGAGCTGCTGCAAACAGACAGACATGGAGTCAGAGTCGCAGCTGATAACGGCCACAACACAGATAACACAACAAAGCTGAATCTCCATGACTGCATGGTGAAAACTGTTGAACCATAATCACTACCACTACTACAAAACAACAGCCAAGGACGCCTAGGCATGGGCGAAATATTAAGTATATGCAATAACTGTATGAGTCTGTAGGTAATTTTGATTCATTTCTGCTTCAAGTGTCTTTTTCAATTACCATAATAGATTTGAATATTCATTGGTGTCATCACTTATAGAAGGATCTGAATGTCATTTGTAATAAATTAAAATGTTCTAGTGAAAATGTGTAAATATTTCCGTTTATAACATGTATATACAGCATACAACATATAAATACTATAAAAATGCTTATTTAAATAGATAACAGTGACTAAAAATTAAATGGAAATTTCAATTTATCAACTTAAATCAAAGTGAAAAAATATTAAAATGAAATATTCTTTTAATTAATTCTTTTAATTCCTTGATTATTTAGAATTTTACCGTTTTAAAAGAGGTTGTTGATTATGATTTCACTTTTCTAACTTTAGTTAGTTTGATGTGTCATTCCCACATGCATCACATCATTTCCATACAAAGTGAAAAGTAGCTCCAGCAACTGTGGTGCTTTTATGGTGTGCAAGTAGTGTGAAGCTGAAAGTTTGATGGACTAAAAAAAAAAAAAAAAAGACCATAAATCATTTAAAAACGTCCAGCCTCTGGGAATCGCCAGCTGTATAAATACAAATAAGTTGTTGTTTTTTTGCCCATTTATTTGACCATCCATTTATTTGAACCACATTCATCCGCACAGAGGAGCAGACAGAGCAAAAGCAAAAGGATGTTGTTCCGCAAGGCACATGCAGCTTTATTTTCAACCGCTAGAGGGACACGTTACATTGTGTAGCTTTAACATTGACCATAATGGCTGTTTTGTTGAATTGAAACTAGATTGTTGAAAAAAAGAAACAAAAACTCATAAGCCATTTTAAAGCAAATATAGAGATATAAAAATGTATTATTCTATTAAAAAAAAGATTATAATGCAGGTCTATATATTCAATTATAATTGGGCATTATCTGATGGAGCCCTAGTCTTCTCTATAGCATGAATACAGCAGAGGGCGCACTTACATGCAATGCCGAGCAGCATGGAGAGGTTTGGGTCGTGGCCCTGAGCCCGCTGGGTGAGGACATTGCAGAGGGAGCGGAGGTCACACAGACAGGCGGCCATCTCTCCATACAGCCTTTGGGTGAGCCGGGCTCCCACGGGGAGCAAACCATGGCCATTCGGCGGCTCCTCACCCTGAAGACGCTCTTGCAGTGTCAGATTGTGTTCCATCAGCTCCTGGTTCTGCACTGAAAGCTGAAATACAAACACATGCAGACCTTAATTCTCCTGTGTGCTGTGAAAACACAAAGGGAAAGAGCTGAATATGCATTATGGTCAACAACTAACCTCCTTCATAGCAGTGCGTAACTGCAGCAGACTCTCCTCTTTCTCTGCCACCTCCTCTCGCAGGGCCTGACTACTGCAGTCCTCCTGAGAGAGCTGCTCCTCCAGAGTCTAAGTCAACACACACACATTATTAAGGTTGTAAATATATACTAAACTGCGACTGCTTTTGGTGCAAGATAGTTTGACTAACATTGTAAATGGACATGGGTTATAAAATGCTCTAAAAGTGTCAAATTTTACTTCAGACTTTATTTACTATCGTAAAAAAAAATCAGGTATTTCTAAAGAAGCCTCCTACTTTGCGGAAAGTGTTTGTAAAGATTCCTCGCCTCATAGTTACTATTGTAAGTATATTGCTGAGGACTTATTAGAATATGATGCCTGGCTCTTAGTGATGGGGATTTACTTAAATTACAGCTAATTACAGTCTTCAAGTTGAAATTCAAAAGACCAATTCTTATTCAGAACCAGGTCTTTTTTTTCTTTTTTCTTTTTAAAATACTTGAACAGAAAGACAGTAGTTTTCCTTTAACGGTTCTTGACTATCATTTTTCCACCTGCACTACCATTTCAAAGGTTTGGGGTCAGCAAATTTGAAAAAAAAAATAATACTTTAATTCAGGATGGATGGATTGAATTGTTCAAAAGTGAGATTGAAAGACATTTATAATGTTACAAAAGATTTCTATTTAATATAAGTGTTCTTTTAAACTTCCTATCAAAGAAATCTGGGGGGGTAGATCAATTTTCACAAAAATATTAAGCAGCAGAACAATCAAAATTAATACGAAATGTTTCTTGAGCACCAAATTAGCATATTAGAATGATTTCTGAAGGATCATGTGACACTGAAGGCTGGAGTAATGGCCCAAATTCAGAAAGGAATAAATTACATTTAAAAATATATAAAAATAGAAAACACTTATTTTGAAGTAATAATATTTTACCATATTACATTTTTTAATGTATTGTTTTTATCAAATAAGTGAAGCAGGGTGAGCAAAAGAGTCTTCTTTCAAAAACATTAAGAAATCCTAGTACCAACCCTAAACTTTGAAATGGTAGTGTATGCAGACAGAACGCTGTAATAAACACTCCGCACAACGTTTCTTGAACCAGTAATCAGCAGCAGTGCCAATTATGCACCTGTTAAACAAAATAAAACTTTACCCTGATCTTTGATCCAAGCTGCTCCATTATCCGGAGTTGTTTTTCAATGACCTAAAAACAAAAATGAATCAAGATAGTATCTTAATATATTTGTACAGAACATACATTCACGTTAATCAGCAGACAGAGCCATGATTCAGCACTACTAACAAACCTCTTTTAAGTGTTACTGCAGTTGTTTAACAAGTCCTTTACGAAACTAATGTGAATAAAAACCTTTTTGAGTCGCTGCTGCTCATCTTTCAAGGTAGCGTTTTCTTCTCGTAGCTTCTCTATGTCAAGAGAGGGCAATCTCACTCCATCCTCAAGGCTCTCCTGCACTCTGTTCTGGAGACTAAAACCACAAGCAAAACAAACAATATTAGACATTGGCACAGCAATGCTCCAAAACCTTATCAGTAGACTCCTGGTTTTGAAACATCCATTGTGTCTTTTGTGCATTGTTTTTCCTACCTGGTGACTGTTGTAAGTAGTTCTCTCTCCTTGCATCTCTGTTCTTCCAGTTGGGTCTCTTTGTTGCGCACAGCACTGCAGGCCCCCTCCAGTTGGACTTCGAGATCTCTGACGGTGGCCTGCAACTGAGCTGCCCTCTCCTCTACCTCCTCAAGCTGCAACAACATTCATAACTGCACTATAACCAACTGTGAACAACAGTTGCTCAAAATGGTGACGAAACGATGTGGGTCTTTCGATAGCCGATGCCAGTACCAATATTTAAAGAGTCAGGTGATAAATGAGCAATATAATATACAACATAAATACACTACCATTCAAAAGTTTGGGGTCTGAATGAATTTTAATTGTTTCGTTGAAAGTAGACTCTTATGCTCACTAATGCTGCATTTATTTGATCAGAAATACAGTAAAAATAAAATAATGTGAAATATTGCAATTTAGAATAACAAGTTTTCTATTTAAAATATCATTATTCCTGTGATGGCAAAGCTGAATTTACAGCATCATTACACCAGTCTTCAGTGATAATTTTTTGCCGGATTCTTTGATTAAGAATTTCAAAAGAAAAGCATTTATTTGAAATAAAATTAGAAAAAATGTAACATTATAAATGTCTTTACTGTCTGGTCACTCTGATCAAAATGGATGCGCTCTTTCTGAAAAACAAAATATTATATTACAGACCTCAAACCTTTGAATGGTATTGTTAATAAAATAAATATAAAAAACATATTTTTTTTAACTGTACAATACCAAATGAACGTTGACCTCCACAAGTTCTATGTGAGATTCCGAAACCGGATGGTACTCACTAAAATAAAATCTCATCCTTGCCATCTAAGGCAAACAACATAGATTTATTTATTTGTTCTAAGGCTATTTTAAAATGGCAAGAACAGGGTATAATCAGCTAAAAATCACTAAGTAAACAAGTTAATAAAAATATTTAAAAGGCATAGACAAACAGGTTAAATAATTTACAGAAAAATTTAATCTAAGGTGTTTTGGTGCATTTGAGATTTAAAAAAAAATACTTTAGCAAACAAAGTACATCCAAAAACAATGACTTTGAGATAAAGCAGAGTGGGGCTGGGATTTCTGAGCCAGCAGGGTAAGGAGTATGTTATTTTAAGATAAAGAATACAATAGGACCAGATGTGTGATATATGGGTGCAGTGGATGCTATAATGGTGTCTGGCAATAAAACACAAGAGAAGCATCTCAAGCTGAGCATTATGAGCAATTGTTCTGAGACCACAGGGAAAAAAAAGGCTTTTGTTTTGTTGGCTCACCATCAGAGAGAGCAGTACCTTTTTGTGCTGGGCCTGGTAGTCTTCCATGGTCGGGAGGTCAGCCAGATATCGCTCGAGCGTCTCAATCCGCTGCTGTTTTTCTCTGTTCTGCTCCGACTCCTTCTGGCACTTCTTTTTTAAGCTGTTGATGTGCTTGTCCCGACTGCGGATCTGTGTAGTAAAGAGCAACAACACGATGTAAAATCAAACATGAGTTCAATGAGATTCAGGGTCATATGTGGTAGGCCACATGAGGAAGCTTGGATATGCTCACCCTCTCCTCTTGTTTCTTTAACTCCTCTGCATGTTTTTCACTGCCCTCTTTCAAGACCTTGTTCAGACATTGCGTTTCTGCTTCCACTGCACCCAGTCTCCGGTCTGCTTCTAGCTTCTCCTTTGTAAAGCAGTCGTTGCGCTCTGCAAACTGGGCTCGCAAAAAGGCATTTTCCCGCTGGGCTTCCTATCACACACACAGAAAGAAGACTGACGATTCACTGAGATGTTTTGATATAGAGTGAGGAGAAGGCTATGTGCATGCATGTGTGCTAACCTGTAGTCTCAACAGACACACATCGGTGTAAGGGGCTCCACGTCCCATGAGGGCACTCTGCACCTGCAGCTCACTCTCTCTGAGACGCTGTTCCAGCTGAGACATTTGCTGCTTCTGCCTGCAATGCACAAGTTCCTACGTTTAGCATAAGTTAATGTTCACAATCTTTGTATGACATAAGACACTACTAAAAAACTTGGCATGACCTTTCAATGGTAAGTTCTTTCTCTTTCAGCAAGTTCTCATTGGCTTTAATGATAGCATCCCACTTGCTGTTCTCCGTGTGAGGAGTTGCTGGATACAGAGATGCATACTGTCCACTTCCTCCCATCATTAACTGCAATAAAAATAAATAAATAAAATAGTAGGTGAAGCAGGAACTCTTATTTAAAAAAGCAAGAAAAAACACAGTAAGCCCTAGACTGATACCCATGTTAACTTTAAAGTAAACATACTATACTATGATGTGTCCAAATGACATTGAATATTAAACAAAAAGAAATGTAAGGCTAAACTTCCTGTCAATCAAAAGAAGGTGGAACAATTTGTTGGACCATTACAAACTCATGCAGTGAAGAAAATGTCTCTGGCACGAAGTTGAGAGCAGATTTGCAATTTGAAGTGTGAAAGCAGGGCAATTCACACTCATAATATGCAGCGCTTTTTGTTTCAGTTCTTGTTAATGGCAGTTTGAATTTTAGATGTATAGAATCAAATATATAGTTTATTACTGTCAAAAATATTAACAGCACTGGATTTTTAATCTCTGCTATAATTAAATATTGAGAAACTGTTATAAATCAAGTTATCTTGTTAGCTAAATAAACAAGTAAAAAATGCTACAGATAATTATTTAAACCATAAATTATTCAAAACCAAGACAACAGAAAAAAAAACAGTACACACTAATTTTACATCTTACGTTTCTTAGTTGTTACCTGCATTTGTTCCACGTGAAGCCGCAGACTCTCCAGTTTCTGCTTCTGCTGCTGCCAGCTGGCCATCTCATAACAGCGTTCCTGCAGTAACAGATCATAAGCTCCTGTGTTGGACTGGTCCCTCAGGAGTGCCTGAGTCTGCAGGCCCTGAGGTACGGAGAACATCCTGCCAGAGGCACCGGACCCTGGATGAAAGTTCCTTTGGCTGTATGAGTCTACAGGACAAGCGAGACCTGCCCTAGCCTCCGGTAGGACTTTATAAGTCTGTTCCAGCAAGCCTGTATTGTCCCCAAGCCCGGTCAATTGCAGCTGCTGCCGTACATCAGGGCAAAGCCCCCCGAGCAAAGCCGACTGATTAAGCGTTGGCTCCATGGCAGGTACATCAAACTTCTGGGCTTCATCCAGCCGCGTCTGATCTCCAGAGGGGAAGAGCGAGTGGTCGAGACAGTTTACTAGGCTGAGATATCGGCTCAGGCAATCAGGCTTGACTGCATTTAACTCTAAATTTCCATCTTGCTGAGCTTCCAGGTTGGGGGAGGATGCAGATTTGGGGATGGATGAGCTGGAAGAGCTGGAGGACGCCCGGGTTTCTTCAGAAACACGTGGCTTGATCTTAGAGGCCAGAGTTCCGGCCGTGGAAGGCATGACATGGGCGGTGGGGATGGGGATCTGACTGCGGATGGGCTGGAAGGATGGACTGCTGCTAGTGCTGCAGATGTCTAGAACAGAAAATGGAGTGAGACATAATTGAAACCAAAACTAAAAAAAAGTGGCTGTCTTTGATGTTCTTCAAATAGCAGTCAAAAATTTAATTTGAAATGAAAATATTTTTTTTTGGTTTCAATTAAATGAATGTGCTATATTTTAGTTCAATGATGTTTTTTTATTTAATATTTTGTATTTTACAGGGATTTATGGCTCCAATTTTGATTTAAGCAGTAATCCATTCACTTTTGGAGCATAGACCTGAAAATTTAATTTCCAACTTAAACTGTAATAAATCTTGAATGCTTTGGAACAAAAACTTAAGTTTTGTCTCTTTTTAAAGAAGACATTTGGCAGATTGCTGAAGTTAAAAAAAGTTTTCAAAAGTTAAGTTTATTGTTATGAAGAAGAAAAAAAATACTATTTTCAATTTTTTTATGAAGTATACATTTTTCAAAACAAAATTTACTCTAAAACTGCAAGAAACTCTAAAACTGCTTTCAGTAAGATTTTGTTTAGACGCAGTACCAAACGTTTCCATGAGTCATCTCCAATACGGTCATTTTGGACTGTCTGACTATTTTTCATGACTATTTAACCTTTTCAAATGATGTCCATGATTTTCATTTGTGTAACATAGCAAGTGCCAAAACCCAGTTTCGCCCTTATTCTGATGAAGTAAAAAAAAAAATAATAATAAACTTAAAATGTTTTGGTCAAAAATGACCCAAGAGCACCAGAGAGTTAAAGTTAATATTTAACCAAATGTCTCAGTTATATAGTTGTACAGTAATGGCATATTTTCAATATTTATTTTCTAAATAACTGTTTGTTATTCACTAACAGACATTGTTTCACACATTACATTTGAGAAAGACTGTAATATGACTTAAAGTCAGTAATATTTGAGCTGTATCAAGTTATACAATGGCAAAATCAATGCAAAGGAGGTCAAAAATCAATTAAAATAAAAGTAAAATAGTAAATAAAAAATAATATAAGAAAATATTAAGACAGCCCTTACATTTTGCCCCACAGTTAAATCATAAATCCTTAACACATTATATAGACATTATTTAACAGCAAAAAGGATGTTGCTAAATTAGCCAATCTTTCTATTTAGGCGAAAAATGCTAGCTAGTTTTGACATCTAACAAAAAAAAAAAAGATACTCACCTTGCTAGCAGTAAAAGCGATACCAAACCATGATAACATTTTTATACACTGAAGGACAGTAAGGCATAAAAAAACACTCCTCCAAGTGCATCTTCAGTAAGTGATTTAGACAAACTACTGGTCTTAAAACACGCCCACTCCGTCTGCCAGAACTCGTCCTTCAAAAAATTAAAGTCAAGCTCAGGCAAGGTGAGCGTACCTGCTATGAGAGTTTTTTCTCTCTTCTATAACTGTGTTAGTTCAGGAGAGCATACACACAGAAAGGTTAGCAGTATTTATAGAGCAGTCTCATGTTACAGTGTGAGGTGTCTATGTGTGGGCCTCCTGCTTTAGCCATACAGCTCACCTCACACTCATACATGCCTAATGGTCCTTAATACTCCAGAAGTGCATTTAAACAAGTTCCTCAATACAACAATTAAATGAACACACACAAATCAAGTGGAGCTGTCGAGAGGCAGGCAGAAGTAGGAGGGTCTGCCCTGCGGGTGTCTCTTTTAAACATCTGCTGTGGACAGGTTTAAACAATTCTTTGGGTCGACGAAAGATTTTTAGAGGCTTTCTGCCATTACAAGAAACACCCAGAGCAAAACAAAGCAGTCACCATCGCAACACAGAAGCCCACAGACATTCAACCATATATTTAGAACCTCTAAAGTAAAACGGCTGCCAAGAAGTTTTGTGCCGCCACCGTTTTGGCCGTTTTAAAAACAAATAAAAGCTGTCTTATTAGCGTGTCACAATAAGTTACAATTGTGGCACCTAGCAACTAAGTATATGTATGAAAACTCAATAGATTGAGCAGTTAATCATTACTGTTATTATGGGAACTATCTGAGAGTTGTTTCAGGAAAATGACAACAAAAAAGACAGATATATGCTTTTAAGTAGCTGATACCAATATCTAAAAATAACAGGCTGGTCAGATAAAAACAGGATCTAATTGGACTAATTAACTAACTTTTCAGTTATTTATGATAACAATTTTAAAATCTTCTTGATTCAGACTGATGCACTAAAAGCTTGGGGTCAGTAAGAGTTTTATTTTTTAGATTAATATTTTATTCAGCAAGGCTGCATGACATTGAACTTAATGTACAGACTTTTACATGGTTACAAAAAACAATAATTAAATAAATGCTGTTCTTTCCATTCATCAGCATCCTGAATAAAAATGCATCACAGTTTACACAAATTAATCTTAAGCAGCACTAGCTAGGCTACTGTTTTCAACATTTATAATAATTAATAAAGAAAGAAAAAAAATTAAGCACCAAATCGCCATTACTATTTTTACTGTATCTCTTTGATCAAAATGCAGCCTTGGTGAGCATAACAAATTTCTTCAAAAAACAGTGTCTATAACTTTCTAACTACATTTCTCTGATATTTCCAGGTTTCCCTATGAATGTAAATGGTAATCTTGGATAAAATTATAAATTACAGCAAGTGAGTCATAAATAATAATTCTGCAATATTACTAAACACAATGTCATCATTATGTTTTGGAAATCGCATAAAAGGGTTTAAAAACTTCTATCAATCGGCATGGTTATCCAATAATCAGCCTAACTGATATGTCAGTCTATCACTAAAAATAAACAATCACACCAGGCCAAACAACACCATAACAATATTGTAAACATAAGCTATACATTAACACAGAAATGTTTTTAAACGCACTGCACATTCAGTACAGATCTGTGGTAATCGACAAGCACCAGCTCTTCAGTACAGCTAATCTTTGTGTATTACATGCTTAAGGCAGAGAGACGGAAACAAGACCAGGATCAGAGTTTCCATTCGGCCCTCCAGGTCAGGCCCTCCTAATGAGACCCCCATCAGTGGAAGTGCAACACCGCCTGGAGGAATCTATGGTATGAATATCATATCCTCCTCCAAAATCTCATAGGAGTTCCAGAACTCTGAGCACATCTCCATGACTAAGAATATTACAGCTTAGTCTAAAAACAGCCAGCAGGATGTTAATGTCTGTTGTGAATTAAAAAGGGTTCTCTTTAAAACCAATGATTTTTGGGGGAATAAAAAAAAAATCACTAATTAATTCAATTTGGATCCATGATATCTGAAGATTAATATATTAATTCTTAAGGTGACATAACTTCCATTCTTGTACATGGGTACGCGAGTATTGTTCAATGCCTGGAAATCAAATTTTATTTTTTTCAATTACATTACTAATGTTAAAACGAAGGGGCTGATTAGGACTTGCTCACGTGAACTCGGGTTTATTACACAACAGGCAAATCAAAGAACATGACAATATCTGAACACCCGCAGGGTTCTCACCTTCAGTGTGGTCAGAGGTACCCAGTCCTGTGTCCCCACTGTCCGCTGTGCTGGGCCGCCATCCAAACCGGCTCTGGAACTTCTCAGACACAGCAGGTGTCAGCCACTCTGTTTCAGAGTGTCCTGCGAGAGCAGAAAATAACCACACTATGTGACAATCTATTAAGGTTATGAGGTACATGACATAACATAAAATGATAGTTCACCCAAAAATGAAAATTCTGTCATTAATTACTCGCCCTCATGTCGTTCCAAACCCATAAGACTTTCGTTCATCTTCGGAACACAAATTTTACAATGAAATTGAGAGATTTCTGTCCCTCTATGGACAGCTACATCTGTAACTGAAACTTTGACACTTCAAAAAGTCCATAAAGACATCGTAAAAATGATCCATATGAATGAAGCGGTTTAGTCAATTTTCTGAAGAGACATGATCACTTTATATGATGAACAGATTTAATTTAGGCTTTTATTTACATTTAAACACTGATTATCGAACATTAACAGAAGCTCAACTGAACCTGCTTGAAGCAACGAGAAACCTCATTGGTTCTTGCGGAAGCTTAAACGTGCTGCGTAACACATGAGAATGAACCTCATTGGTTCTCACATGTCAAGCGAACATGCTTGAGCTTCCGTTTACCACAATTGATGTGTGATTTGATTAATGTTTATGTGAATAATAGCCTAAATTCAATCTGTTTATCATATTAAGCGATTGTGTCTCTTCAAAAAAAATTGTACTAAACCGTTTAATTCATATGGATTAGTTTTACGATCCCTTTATGAACTTTTTAAAGAGTCAAAGTAGTAGTTGTGTAGCTGTCAATGGAGGAACAAAAGCTCTCAGATTTCATCAAAAAGATCTTCATTTGTGTTTTGAAGATGAATGAAAGCCTTACAGGTTTGGAACGACATGAGGGCGAGTAATTAATGACAGAATTTTCACTTTTGGGTGAACTATCCCTTTAAGTTCATCCCTAGATCTGTACCTGTGATTTTGGGGTTCTGGCATTTCTGTGAAGTGGTCATTCCTGTGGCAGTCACCTGTGGACCAGATACATTAGTGAATTAAAAAAAAAACACACAAAAAAAGTTTAGGGGGCAGAGAGGGAGGATACATTAAATCTAAAAACAAAGTAAATAAATTCGCTGTGTAATATTATTATATCATTACATATCATAATAATATTATTATTCTTAATATAATATTTTTAGTAATAGTGGTTTTCCAGTACTATTTATTTACATGTATATTTAAAAAGTATCCAAAATCATTCGTTGATAAACAAAACAAAGCCGAAACTATTTAAAAAAGCTTAGAGCTGGAATAGTTGTCAAAGTTAACTACGTTACATTCATGCTATTTTTTAAGCTACATGTGCCTTCATTTCTTAATTTACAGAAGCTATCCCTTAAGTTCAAAAGCACGTTATAGCACAACCAAAAAGCCAACAGGGAACTTGGTTAAATGGTATCAAGAGTCCCAGATTATAAGGGCATTAAACTCATTTAAATGTTCTTAATAACTTTGAAAACCACCTCTCCATATGTTGCTACTTCAAACAAACACATTCACACATCACACAGATAACCAAGTTAGCTAACGTATAGAGTTTAAAAGGTCGACAAAAAGTAAACAACTACACGTACCTTAACTCACAGGCTGAAAGGGTCTTTACTAAAGTTAACAATGACGCGAACACAGCCCAAAGGGACAATAATAAGGTTCTTCACATGAGACACGCTGATTGGATGCTAATGCCAACAACAAGGACACAAAGCAATCAAACTAAAAGCGGCCTCGAGTTTCAAATACCCGAGGACCGTGGACCCACTGAAACTCGCGACTCTTTTTTCAACCGTTATCCTACTTCTTCCTCTGCGTTTGGCTCGCGTGCCAGGCTGAGACCCAAGCGCCCCCTGTCGCTTTCTTCGTGAGCTGCAGGTGCGCAAACCAGACATGCGTCTGCTTTTATTACGAATTTAAAAAAAGTTATTCGCGAGACAATGCCATGTTAAAATATTAGATTCCATTTTAGAAGGGGGTTCCAAATAACAATATGCCATATGTTGGGGGCCATGGCATAAAAAAGTTAGGAAAATCCTGCTCTGGGTGTACACATACACACAGCCTATGATACACACCCCTGGTTGGAGAATACAGTAACTAAACTCAATTGCACTCCAGCCCAATAAGGGGAGCTTGTCTGCAATTCAGTTCATGCACCTTCATTGAACAGAAGCAGCAATAGCAGCAGTAATCGGTGGCGGCAATACTGGCAAAACAACGTTTATTCCCGTGTGATTATCTCAAAGTATTGATTTTGTGAATGATTGCACGACGGTGCCCGCACAATAGATTGCAATGGCACCGGGCTGGCAAGAGATCGCTTCACAGCATGTGGAGCAGATAACGGGATATGTCAGAGAAACCCTGTCGACCGGCCTCGTCTATCTGAAGTCTGAGCTGGGAATAGACTTGGGCTTGAATCCTGATCTGTGCGCTCCATGGCTGCTCATTTTAACAGCTTGGGTTGGACTGGTTTTCTTGGTAATGTTATGGGTCTCGGTCTGTCGTGGTTTCTCTAAAAGGCTTACAGGGACAGAGACCGGAGACACCGCCGAAAACACCGGTCCAGGGCAGCTGGTGAAGAAGGCAGATGAGCCCAAGAGAAGGAACAGAAAGAGGAATGCTGAAAAGGTTCGCTTCGTTTAGAGGGGTGTTACTGACTCGTTTCTTTGGAATCTGTACCAAAAAAGATTCGTTTAGTGCAGGTTGCATCGTTACGCCTGTTGGTGGAGACAAGCGAGTGTTTTTGTTTTGTATGAACGAGTCATTGAATCATTTACTCAAACGATTCATTAGTCGTTCACGATTAAAATACCACTAACTGACATTCAGGCATCCAAATTCTATTTAAAACCCGTTTTCAAATGGCATAATTTTAATAATCACCACACTTAATGAAAATATTAGTAGTAACTTTTACATGCATTACTATCCCATTGTCTTTTACTTTAAAATAAATGTTTCACAGAAGACCCAGAGAAATGGACTTGCTGTTGAACCCCAGGAAGATGCCAAAGTGCTGGACGATCAAGAACTACCAGGAGTGAAGACTGACAAGGTCATAATAATATGCATTGTGTAATTGACTTTGACATTTAGGTTTAAAGGGATGGTTCAGCAAAAAATGAAAATACTGTCATTTATTTATTCTGATGTTCCTGATGGTTTTAGGCAAAGAAGAATAAGAAAAAGCCAAAGCCTCCCGCAAAAGAGAAAAAATCTTCTATATCTGTTGATGGCAAAGAACCTGATGAAGGTATATATTGATTAATATGAATCCCATACTTTATAAATAGTACACAGAAGTAGTACAAAGGTTGTACAAAATAAGTGATTTATTAGATAGATAAATGGCTAATTATGTATATTTTTATTTGTAAGCCTACATGCATAATGGTAGTTTTATATATATATATATATATATTAGTAGTTCACAGAAGTTATTTGCCTAATAAATTCTTGTGGCTCAGAACTTTATTTGCATAGTAGTTGGAACATTACATGTTATTGTAATTGTATCTGTCAGGTACCTGGGAGACCAAGGTCAGTAACCGTGAGAAACGACAACTGAAGCGGAAGGACAAGACTCCAGGTGATGGGTCAGGCAGCCCAGTAGCAACAGCAGCTTTGACTGCCATTAGTACAATGGAGCAGTTCCAAACCACCCCAGAAGAACAAGAAACCAACATCACCACCACCATTTCTACACCTCCAGTCCAAAGAGAAGTGGAGGGTATATATTATCACTGTTTATAATTTGTTATGGTACATTACAGTTGTGAATATATAATGGGAGAAACAAAACAATTTTCCCCCCAACATTTTAGTTGACCCACCTGAAATTGAAGCAAGTTTTGTACGAGACACTGTCGTTCCTCAAGGTAATCAATCAAATGTTAACAGATTATAATGTGAAATATAGATAGACTTATTTGTTTCTTTATGCTTATATTGATCATGGTAGTGACACAATGTTGGGAGGAAGGGCTGGCTGTTAATGGTTCTGGCTTGAGTGATGTGGGCCTGCAGCTTCCTCCTCAGATGGCCAGTGTTCAGGCAGAGAGCTGGACCAGCATGACTGTCCCTACTGAGCGTCAGACTAGTGAACCCTCTGTCTGGTCCCAAGATATGGAAGGTACTGAGAAAAAAAGTTTCAGGAATCACAATTTCTTCACGAGAAGGGCATGTTTTGTCTTCTTATACCCCTTATTGTATGCTTCTTATAAAATTATGGACTGGTTGAGCCTTGGTGCTCATGCAGGAGATGCATGGTGTGAATCTGACTTGAAACTTGTCAATCACATTTATTCTATCTTAATGTCTTCTCTATTAACTCAGTCAATTAACTTTTTATGAACACCTATGTATCATTCAGTGGTTTTTTTATTAATACTTTAAATTATTAATTAATTCCAACTTTAATACTAATCAAAAATGATAGTAAAAACATTTAAAATGTTACAAAATAATTCTATTTCAAATAAATGCTGTGCTATTGAAGTTTCCATTCAAGAATGAATCCTGAAAAAAAAATGTATCATGGTTTCCACAAAGATATTAAGCAGCACAACTATTTTCAACATTGCTAATAATAAGAAATGTGTTTTAAGTAGCAAATCAGCATATCAGAATTATTGTTGAAGGATCATGTGACACTGAAGACTGGAGTAATGATGCTGAAAATTCAGCTTTTCATCACAAGAATAAATAACATTTTTAAAATATGTTAACATTGAAAAACATTATTTTAATATATAATCATATTTCACTATATTACAATTATTTTGTGAGCATAATATACTACTTTGTGTATACATTGGATGTAAAATGCAAGTAGATTAATTTGTTTATTTTTTATTCTTAATACAGGCTCATGGACCATTGTTTCATTCAGTGGATTGACTGCTGGTAATTACATACTTATGAAATAAATGCGTAACTAAACTCAACTGTAGCTCTGCTCATATTCAGCCAGGAGCTGTTTCTCTGTACCACTTAATCATGTACAGTATCTCCAGTTTCACCATGATCTGTCGCATTTAAAAATAACTACATCCAAAAAATAAAAAAACATGTGTTTACTCTGTTTACAGTCCCTGAACTGAGTTGGAGTGCTCAGCCTCCTGTACCAGTGGATGACGAGTGGTCTGGAATAAGTAAGAATCTATACATGCCCAGAACCTGTTTTCATTCGTATATACAGAGTCACAGACTTACTAAGAGTTGCTGTTGTGTTCCTAAGAAAGCACGTCTGCAGATCCATCGTGTGATTGGAACGCTCCTTCAGAGGAGTGGGGGAACTATGTTGAGCAACAGGCCGTGAGCACACTACCGCTGGAGCCGCCAGTCCCAGAAGTGGCACAGGTCAGTCCTGGAAGTGGCACAGGTCAGTTCGTTGTGCAGCTGAGGCCTGTGGAAACAAACTTAATTTTTACCTCTCTGAATTAATAACGAGAAGGAATCAAAATCAGTTTCTGATCTGGGTTTTGATCAGAATCTGTTTCTACATTTTAGAAATATTGATGGTGATGAGAGAGAGAAAGACTGCTGTTGCAAATAGACATTTTTTCACACTACAAACACACATAGTTTTATTACAAACTGCAGGGGGGTTGTGACTTGATAAAGCTAATAATTATATCACAATAAAATGTCAAATTAAAATAAATATAATTTATTTAAAAATAAAACCTATTAAAAAATATTTTATTTTTTTACCTGCATGTCATGTGACCATAAACCGATATCAAAGGACATGCGAATGGGTTGAAATATTAAATTGAAATCTGAAATCTCAAATATATTGAAAATATTAATAAGGGGGAAAAATTGACAAAAAAAATCCTTGGGGTTACTAATGTAGTCATATTAATGAACAAATGACTCATATGAGTCGGTTCTTTTAATGAATCAGTCAAAATGACTCACTAATTAATCTATACTTCCGACTTCAAATAAATGCATTAAAGATAAACAGTTTTGAGTAACGCTTTACAAAAGAGTTCCATTAGTTAAACGGAAACTAACGATGTAAAAAACTTCTAAAGCATTTAGATTTCAGCATTTACTAATATATTATTAAAATCTAGAGTTGTATCTATAAAAAATATTGGATGGACCTGAACTAACTTGAACAAGGAACAGTTTTTAACAAAAAAATAGTAAATACTTGGTACAATAAGGCTTGGTACAATTAGTTAACATTAGTTAATGTATGAACTAACAATGAGCTATACATTTGTTATAGTATTTATTAATATTTGTTAATGTTAGTAAAAAATACAGCTGTTCATTGTTTGTCCATGTTTGTTAACATTAATTAATTCATTGTGAACTAATACAACCTTTGGTTTTAATTAATATTAACTAAAATTAATAAATGCTGAAGAAGTGTTGTTCATTCTTAGTTCATGTTAACTAAGGTAGTTAACTAATGAAGCTAACAAATGTATTGCTAAAATTAACTAATGGGACTTTAGGGACTTTAGAGTTTTGTTGTAATAAATGGTACTTGGAAAAAGCATTGTTAAAATAGTATGGCTAAAAAAACGTTAATAGAATCAAAATGTAAGTAAATTCTGAAAATTCGCATCCCTATAACGAAGAAGTTGAAGCTGCCTAATTTTTTTCATTTCTCTTCATTCTACAGGAGTCTGATGACGAGAAAGATAAAGACGAAGCAGGCGCCCCTGGTAGCAGTAAAGCTAAGAAGAAGAAAAAGAAGAAGAAGAAAGTGGAAGATGCTGGACCTTCTGCTCCGGTGATGATATTTCCAGAAATTATTTACAAAGGACTGAACTGTTACTTCAAACCTAATGCAGAAAATCTATATCGTATTCAGTCGCAGATGAAGGCAGAGAGAGACACGACACTGGCACAGAGCATGATGGGAAAAATCTCAACTGCCACAGCAGGGGTGAGAACTTTGTTTTTCAACATTCATCTGGCTATTAGCAACAAAACTAGCTCCTAAAGTTGTCATCATCTTCACAGACACCGTCAGCTCCAGTACAGACGCAACAGAGAACGAGTGGACCCGAGCCAACTGACAAATCTACTCCTGTACCAACAAAAAGTACGTTCAACCACCATATAAAAGCGTTTAAGTTTAAAATGCCCCAATTGTGCTATTTTTAAGGTTCCTAATTTTGTTTTGAAGGTCTTCTACAATAGGTTCACATGCATCCAAGGTTGAAAAACATAATTGTCTTATAATATACATAGTAGAATCACCTGTTTTGTCATTGTCTGAAACAGTTTAACAAAGGATTCAGTCTCTCTAAACCCCTCATTTCTGAGAGCCTGCTCTGCTCTGCTCTCTCTGTTGTGATTGGTCTACCGCTTACAGCACATGTCGGAAACGGAACGTCCATTACCATATCTGAGTTTCTGCTCTGGAGGCTTCAAACAGTAATGATGGTGGCAGTTTTACCATATCAATTCGAGCCCGAGTCCTCATCCTTTGGAAGTGCATGTCTTCTCGACATGTCAAACCAAACTCTTCCAGGCCTCCGCTTCAACTACAGTGTTTGAGGTCGGGTCAAAGTAGACGTTGTTGGTGATAGCCAATGACAACCACAGGCTGGCATTATGCAAATGAGGTTCTTGATTCATGCAGAAAGTGAGACTGGAATTACCGACTTTCAGGCAGTTCAGAATCGGTTCTTTCTTTCGGGAGAAAATAACTCCATTTATCATGCTCTTTTACATTCACAAACAGCTAGATTGCACACAACATGAAAAGTCATTTCCAACAAAAGCATAATTGGGGCACTTTAAAGGTTTGCAAAACACTTTCTCTTCTCCTCCAGAAAAAACAGATGACAGCCGGGAGTCCCCGAAACCACCAGTCAAAAAGAAGAAGGCTAGAAGAGAGACATGAAGAGTACGGAAGAGATGACAACATATGCAATCTTGGGGTTGTACAGAATTTCATACTTCCTGAGTGACTCGTTTTTTGATACCCTTAATCCACTGTGTTGTGAATCCCATACTAGTGTCCACATCCCATTAGGTATATCTAGACAATGTACTGTAACGTTACCCGTCACATGAAGGGAAACTGCAGATTATTTTCTTTTTTTATGTTAATTGCTAATTATACAGTCAATTTGAAATGATATGTATTTGCAGCAAAATGTTTTTGTAAGAAGATCCTGGTGATCCTCATGAAGCACTAGGGACGAATCAAGAACACTTATGATTACGCACAGAAACCTATAGATCTTTGAACTGTTACATGAGAGTGTTGTCTCATCTTTCATTCATGAAACACTAAGGCGGATTAGAGTGCACTAATTTAGCCGCGCTGGTTTGTTTTTCTGTCGTTAGGAGGAAAAGCAAGAAATCATGTGAAAACCGTACTGAACTCGGAGAGACTTGCTGCTGGTGAGCACGAGTAGATGATGCTATTATCAGACAAACAACTTCTTACTGTACGCTTTGGTGTAGTAGTAGTGACGTCGGCCGGGTTTTTTGTGATCAATGTTACACCGGGTACAGCAGTGTCAGGAAAATTTTAATGCCTTAACTTGTGTTGTGCAAGATGGCAGCAACAATCTGTCAGCTGCATGCGGTTTCCTCTTTCGTATTTATTGGTTAATATAAGTCATGTTTAACGAGTAATACAGATTAAAGAGTTTCTTTGCACAGCTGTGTTAATGTCTGATTATTACGTTTTAAATGGAAATTTTCACTCAATTTAAATTGTCATCCCAAACTTCTATGAAACGCACAAGAAGATATTTTGAAAGATGGGTTCCAGAGACTCCAGTGTTGTATTGTGCACCACTGACTTCGACTGTATGGACAAAAACATTCTTTAAAATATGGGTAACTTTACAATAAGGTCTCATGGGTAACTTTACAATAAGGTCTCATTTGTTAATTTAAGTCAATACGTTAGCTTACATGCTCTTACTATGAGCAATATAATGTTTACGGCACTTATTAATCTTTGTTAGTGATGAAACATTGTGCCGATTATCGAAGAAAAAATTTTGGATGGGGTCCTGGTTTTATTCATCAGTTATTGATTGGATTTTGAGATGTGCCCGTTGCAATTAAAAAATAAATGAGAGTTTGCTGTCGATTGTGAAGCGGCTGGATTTAAGCGGAGAATGATTGGAAAATCCTGCATATGTCAGCAGAGTAGATTAATCCTTGTTTTGTTTAAATATTAGGAGAACTAAAGTGAATGAATGGATGAATCTCTCACAATAACATACATTTACAAAATAGGCTGAATTTTTTTATTTAATGCTGAGTTTAAGAATAAATGCTTTAGAAGTATTGTTTGCTAGTTTTTGTTTGTTAAATGGTAAAAGTTAAATGGTAAAACCAATGATATTAAGTGGCAGATATATAGTACAATTCAATGATAGTAAATCTGAATGAGCTTTATTGCCAGGTATGTTTACTCGTATGAGGAATTTCTTGATGACAGAAGCCTCCACAGCAAAGACAGAATGACAGCGACGAGACCCGAATAATAAAAATACACTCACCTAAAGGATTATTAGGAACGCCATACTAATACTGTGTTTGACCCCCTTTCGGCTTCAGAACTGGCTTAATTCTACGTGGCATTGTTTCAACAAGGTGCTGAAAGCATTCTTTAGAAATGTTGGCCAATATTGATTGAATAGCATCTTGCAGTTGATGGAGATTTGTGGGATGCACATCCAGGGCACGAAGCTCCCGTTCCACCACATCCCAAAGATGCTCTATTGGGTTGAGATTTGATGACTGTGGGGGCCATTTTAGTACAGTGAACTCAGTCATGTTCGAGAAACCAGTTTGAAATGATTCGAGCTTTGTGACATGGTGCATTATCCTGCTAGAAGTAGCCATCAGAGGATGGGTACATGGTGGCCATAAAGGGATGGACATGGTCAGAAACAATGCTCAGGTAGGTCGTGGCATTTAAACGATGCCCAATTGGCACTAAGGGGCCTAAAGTGTGCCAAGAAAACATCCCCCACACCATTACACCACCACCACCAGCCTGCACAGTGATAAGGCATGATGGATCCATGTTCTCATTCTGTTTACGCCAAATTCTGACTCTACCATCTGAATGTCTCAACAGAAATCGAGACTCATCAGACCAGGCAACATTTTTCCAGTCTTCAACTGTCCAATTTTGGTGAGCTCTTGCAAATTGTAGCCTCTTTTTCCTATTTGTAGTGGAGATGAGTGGTACCCGGTAGGGTCTTCCGCTGTTGTAGCCCATCCGCCTCAAGGTCGTGCGCGTTGTGGCTTCACAAATGCTTTACTGCATACCTCGGTTGTAACGAGTGGTTATTTCAGTCAAAGTTGCTCTTCTATCAGCTTGAATCAGTAGGCCCATTCTCCTCTGACCTCTAGCATCAACAAGGCATTTTCGCCCACAGGACTGCCGCATGCTGGGTGTTTTTCCCTTTTCACACCATTCTTTGTAAACCCTAGAAATGGTTGTGCGTAAAAATCCCAGTAACTGAGCAGATTGTGAAATACTGACGCCCGTCAGGCACCAACAGCCATGCCACGCTCAAAATTGCTTAAATCACCTTCATTTACCATTCTGACATTCAGTTTGTAGTTCAGGAGATTGTCTTGACCAGGACCACACCCCTAAATGAATTGAAGCAACTGCCATGTGATTGGTTGATTAGATAATTGCATTAATGAGAAATTGAACAGGTGTTCCTAATAATCCTTTAGGTGAGTGTATATAATACAAATATAAAATAGACAATGTGTATATACAAATGTAAGGGTTGTGTGTACTAAATAAATATGTTCAGTGTTCTGTTGAGCCGACAAGACGGCAACAGTTCATGTGTGGGGTCCAGCCCTTTTAGGGGATGTTCTGATGATTCTCTCAGCAGTTCTCCAGACTATCCGCTGTAGCCTCTGAGGACTGAGCTGAAGTGCAGAGGACAGACTCAATGACTGCAGAGTAAAACTGCATCAGCAGCTCCTGTGGCAGGTTGAACAGATGCATGCAAACTTGCTGAAATGAAAAGGTATTTTACAGTTACCTCAATTGATGAAAAATTAAAAACTGCGAATTACGATATACATTGCACTCACAAAACTGTCAGTAGATATTAGAATGGATAAGAACGGTTTACTGAAGCTTTTCAGATTGGATCTGTGGCAACATTTCCACAGTGGGTAAAACATCACGTCATACTTGTCCAATCAATGCTTCTGACCTCATAAATATGCAAATAAGAAGGTTAACTCAATATTTACAGTATGTAATCTCAAACCTGACTATCCAGGGTGAAGTATGAGTCTTACATTTACCTCATAAATATGCAAATAAGAAGGTTAACCCAATATTTACAGTATGTAATCTCAAACCTGACTATCCAGGGTGAAGTATGAGTCTTACATTTACCCAATATTAAATTATTTTGTGTAAAAAAAAAATCAAGCAACGGTATTCTTTTTAATGAAGGGTTGTAAAGAGTGTTTTGGCCACAGTTTAATCCATTTTAAAACTCAAATCAAATAGACCCTTAATTGCACAAATCTCTAAAACACACCAGTCACAAAAAACATGAGCCATTTAGTACATTAACATTTTATTAAATCATCATAAGGCCGCCGAGTAGTGTGCAGACTTCTTATAGAGAAACATCAACCCCAAACATTTTCAGAGCACTGCCCACTGAAGAACTGGAGAAAACTGATGCCCAGTAAGGCACATTTAGAAACATCTAATCCATCACCTCACCTGAGTAGTGTGTAACCTGTCATCTGTAGATATCAAACTATATAATTCATGGCAGAACAACTGAGGATTTTTCAAAGTACCTTATATGATGATCTGAATAATTATCAAATATAAACTCTCGATGTGAAGAATACACATTTCGGGCCAACCATTACATCCCAAAATAACTCAAATCTTTACAGTCATTACACTCAGGTGATATTCTATGTGAGCCAACAGGCTTGGGTAAGGTACAGATTTAATGAGGGGATTGGGGATGGGGGGAAGGGGGCGTGGGAGACTAGTTCTGTTAAGCAATAAAAGAAAAAAAACATGCTTGTTAAAAAAAAAAGATGATGAAATGAATTTTTGGTATTTTTGTCTTAATTACATCCAATGATTTCTTTCAATGACCCAACAACATTTTTTTTTTCAAATGCCCCATCACAAGCTCCCAACAGCATACACATTGGTAAAGAGGGGAGCGATACCTCAACCTTACACATTCCCACAGAGAACAGCAGCAATCGGTAAACAATTGAGTTCTCTCAGTCTCACAAACACAAATTTTAAATGCAAGTAGGCCTTCATTTACCTTTCACACATGCACAGTTCGAAACAACTGGACCATCACAAAGTCTGTGTCACCATGAGACTTAATGCAGAAGATGTTTAGACAAAAACGAGACAAGGCATGGCAAAAACAAGGTTTACATTAGCCAGTGAAGGCCAGGATTTAGACTAATTTTTAGTACTGCTATTTTCCTAATTTAATAAACAGTTTTGCAGATGCATCTTTAAATGTGAAACACAAAAACAATTTAACATTGATTTTGTCATCCGTGTTAGTCAGCAAGAATTAACTTTTTTTTCTTTGTCAGATTTTGCCAATGGGTCTCATTCATGAACAAGTAGAACAACCAATGTGTAAATTGTTCAGTTGCATTGAATGTTTTGTGAACATTGGCGCATGGAATTTAAGGGGATAGCACATATTATTGATAGCACATATGATTCACTGCAACTATTTATGTAAAAATGGTTTTACAAACATTTGTGTATTAAATTTGAAATGCAGCAATTTACACAAGAATGGTTTAACAAATATTGACGCATTTGACTGAATGCAATAATTTAACAAAGAATGGTTAAAGGACATTCACGCATTAAATTTAATGTAACAATTTTCTTAAGAATGGTTTATGAATTTTAACATTTAATTTAATGCAAAAATTTACACTGATTTCATGATTGTTGGCGCATTTGATTTGTTGCACCAATTTAGGTAAGAATGGTTTTATAAAAGTTAGTGCATTTGATTCAAGGAACAATTTTCAGTTGACAACTTAAGAGTAAGGAAACCCGTTGCCTTAAAATTATTAAGTAAATAAACCATGCATAATTGAAAAAAAAAAAAGTTATGTGGAAAAAATGTCAATTACGCATGAAGTTTATTTACTTGATCATTTTAAGGCAACAGGTTTCATCACTTTAAGTCAACATAACAGTTATGTAAAAATGGTTTTACAAACGTTAACGCATTCAATTCAATCCAACAATTTGCATAATGCTTTTAAAGGTAACCCATTTGGATTCATTAAACCGATTTACATTAGAATGTTTTTTACAAATATTAGGGCATTTTCTTCAATGGGACAATTTACGCAAGAATGGCTTTACAAATAATTTACACTTAAATGAACTGAATGCCTTCCTAAAACCTTTCGAATAACAAGGATTCTAGACAAAAAAAAAATGTAAATGTTGGACTCAAATGAGGAATAACCAGCATAAACTACACAAAGCCGACCCAAACAGAATCAACGTGATGCACTCTGCAATGAAATGACATTCTCTCACCAAGAAGAGAGATACAGCTACATTCAACAACACTATTACTAATCCAAAGCAAATGACAACACCGCACACAGCTAGCCAATCATAAAAAAGGATAAAATACAATGTGTTGAGTAATTCATGAAAATGAGAGGCAGCGCATTGATTATAAAAGCCAACATTATTACTAAGACAACCAAAGGCAAAAATGAGAACATCAGTATATATAGAGTGGTTATTACTACCAAAGAGGCCAGTTCTGAGCGAGTTACCCAAAATGGAAGATATATAACAAAAATATCCCTCCATTTTCCTGGATAACAATACAGTATATAACCAAAAGTACTAATTTACTGAACAGGAAATGCACCAGACTCACAGAGTAGTGCAGAAAACAATGTTGCTTCACTGTTTCCATCACATGGCAAAAAACTAATTTTACCCATCCCTAAGAGACGGCCTCACCCTACTACGGGAGGGCGTATCAATCGTCATGAAAGAAATGTAAAGAGAGAGTGCAGCTTGACTAAGGCAAAAGAGGTTTTTAAATGGTGCCCATGGGCACAGAGGATGTTTGAATAGTCTGTCCGTCAGGAAACACATCCTTCCTGCAGAGTGGTCCAATACCGATTCTGCGTAGTGCTCAATACGTGGACCAGTTGATAAAGTTTCTGCAGCATCCTGACTTATAAAGTGAACCAGTGAGCACAGGATCAAAATGTCAAACTTTGGAGAATGAGGAGAGAGAGAGAGAGAGAGAAGAAAGTCTGTGGTGCAGTAAAGGCATGATGTCCCGTGGATTCACTGGCCATGTGCATGTGGGCGAGTGGTCTGCAGGCAGTGCGGCATTGGCGCTAAGACTTGTGCCTCTTGGATCCACAAGAATGCTGGGAGCATGCTAAGAAGCAGTCTTTTTATTGGGCGGATGCAGCCCTGCCTCTGTGCCAATGTTGACCGTGATGTTGGTGAAAAGAGGTTGATAATCCCGGGACACGATCTCATACTCCACCGTATTCATACCGTCATTTTTCCATGTGTGCCGGGTCTTAGCCAACATGTTAAACCTGCATGAGAGCAAAGATCTTGAACAGAGGAAGTACTAGGAGATGATTTCATCATTTTAAAGGGAAATGTGTTAAGGTGCAGTCACATTTAACAATTACGAATTGAAAATACCCCCAATGGAAACATGTCAATTTCACAAAATCTCCCATATATCGCACAAAAAAAAATCACTCTTGCATGAGGTGTTTTTTCAGGCAATTCGAAAGGGAATATTTTGCGAAACTACAATGGAAAAAAGTTTTTGCACATTTACAGGTCATCTAGCGTACGTCAAAGTCGATCATTCTTTAAAGATGATGCGGTATGTTTGGACAGATGACGAGACAGAGTTCTTTACTAAACTCATAAAAAACAAAAGTATCAGGAATACTGTATTCTAAACAACAACAAAATGCAAAAATTTATAAAGACCTTTAAGCAGATAGGAGGGAGATGTGGCTACTCCCAAATGTAAGGGGCTTTACTTGCCATTAATGCTTGAATAACACGTCTACGTCTCCTTCAATTAAAAATAATGGCTAGTGCACTGGCTGAGATATACATAAACCTACCAACATCCGTTGCCATGATTTTTGACTTAAATGACTTCTCAAGAGGAAAAAAATTAAGTTTTAGACGCATAACATTGGTTAAGGGAAACGCCATTCGCAATATTCGTTTTAATTGCAATTAATAGTGTGATATGGTCATTATCGACATTTAAAAAAATATCGCAAAAGTTTTGCACGTAATGGAAACGCGGCTATTGTTTGGTGAATTTTGTGGGCGAAATGCAGTCATTTCAATAGGTATCCATGCCATTGGGAATTTCAATTGAGGGTGACATTTTTTCAAAAAAGATTGCTCCACATTGACCAATAGAAAGCTGCTTGGTTTGAAAATGACTTCTGTGTGAGCAGTGTGTCATATTACACTATTAACAACAGACAATGAAGCTTTTTTGACTGTGAAATTTCACTGTGACCACACCTTTAGAATGTTAATGCACTACGGAAATATGTTAAAACGCATCTTGTCAAAGTTTAGGCATTTATCAGATGCTTGTAAAGCGATTCTACCTTTTGGGATTCACTTCATTGCCTTTGTCATGCTTGTGTTTGATCATCTTATATCGGCCCACTTTTAGAGACGGACGACTGATCAGCATTCCTCCAAGAGAGACCCTGAAAAGATGAAGAATGTTAGATAGTGTGCAAACAAAACAGAAAGAGACACACAGGATTGAGTAATTGGTTCCCATTCAATTCATGAGTGTGAATGTAAGTGAGTGGCCCACACCCTCAGGAAGCTGTATTTGGAATTTGAATCAGAATGACAGGAAGAGGAATTTACTGAATTTTATTCAAAGAAATTCAACAGGTAAAGATTTCTATTTCAAACAAATGCTGTTCTTTTTAATCTTGACAAAACTTACCACAGGTTCCCCCAAAATATTATGCTGCACAATTTTGTTCAACATAATAATTAGAAATGTTTCTTGTGCCGCAAATCAGCATATCAGAATGATTTCTGAAGAATCATGTGACGCTCAAGACTGGCGTAATGATGCTGAAAATTTCACAGGAATAAATTACATTTTGAAATATATTAAAATGGAAAACAGTACTTTAAATTGCAACACTATTTTTACTGTATTTTGAACAAATAAATAAAATAAATATACCCTTGGTGAAGAGACTCGTTTCAAAAAGAAAAACAGATCTTAATGATCCCAAATTTTGAAACAGTAATGTATATGCATTTAAAACACATAAATCTTCAAGCTTTAAAGCTTTTTCAACTTTTTTTCAAACCACCATTCTAAGTCTGTCTTGACAAACGTTGCTTTTTCGAGTTAAAAACTACAGTTATATGACTTTTAGGGCTGCGCGATATTGGATAAAACGGACATTGCAAGATTTAGTTTTTTTGTGATATATACTGCAATATAAAATATTTCACTAGATGACTTAAATGGCTGTATTTGGAAAGAATTAATCATTCTAGAATGACTGGGGTGATTTGAGTGTATCCGCATAAAAAAATAATAAACATATTAAAGGCATAGATAAATACAATAGAGCAAAGATACATGAAATAAACAGGGCTTTGTGTTTTTCAGGTAAGTCTAACAGTATTCTCTATTCAAGTAGAGAAACTTGTCAAATGTAAAATAACACTGCATAAATTAAATATAATTAATAATGATAATATAATATATGATATAATTGTATAAATTAAATAATAATAAATCACTTTTGTAGCTTTAACAAAGATTAATTATACAACAGTTGGCAACAGGAATATTAAGCTGCAGTCACTTTAAGAGCCAATGCACAGATCCAATATAATGCTACGCATCAGTTTTCTTTCTCAATATTTTACATTCACTTAAGACAAAAGCACAAGGATTTTTGCAGAGACAAGCATTTTTTACATAATTTTGCTAATAATAGTGTCTGTTCAGGCACACACACAAAACGAGAAAGAGTACTAAATTTGTTTTTTGCATGGCTCTGGACTTAAAAACAAGTGTAAATGTGTAAAAACTTTCACTCTGTGATGGTTAAACTTTGCAATTAATCCGGAAATCACAAGCGTTCCAGACCAAGGGGACTGGTCGGTACTGATCCTGGATCAACTACAATTCCTATAGATTTCAATTCCTATAGATCCTATAGATTTTAAAATGTATAGCATAACAATATTTGATCCTTTGTGGCCGAGCTGGTGAGCCATCACTCTGGCTACAACTTTATAAAACATCAGAACACACAATCCATCCCTATAAAGCAGACAGTAACACACCCTCAGATGTTGACACTAGCTTTGAACTTGACAAAGCTAGCAAAAGACAGGTGGTTCATGGCCAGCTGCATCACAAGGACAGATCTCCTCCCACGCAAACCTCTCCATTAATATGCCCAGCAAATAAACACACTCGCTCACTCACCGAATACCAATGTCGTCGTCCTCACCACCCCAGCCCCAGTAATTGTTTGGGAAACCGTTCATCTTGAGGTATTGATCAGGGGTCAGAGCCGACACTCCTCCAAAATACATCTTATAAGGCAATCTGATTGGTAACAGGAAGGAGAAATGCACAAAAAAATACTATAAATGTATTTATTCAGTTTAGAACAGTGACATATTGGTTCATGCATTATAAGTGTTTATCCAACTATAGGCATTTTATTATTACAGGGGTTTTTCACATTTTTGTTGTTTGAAAGTCACAGTAAAACTGTCTTTCATTATCCTTTTTTTGGCTACTTTTAAAATATAAATTTTGTGTGGGAATCCAATAAAATATATTATTTATTTATTATTTAAATATTATAAAAATTTTAGCGAACGTAAAATGGTAAAAAATCAATTTATTCCACAAATGCATGCGTTGTAAATTGATCTGATAGTAAAACATTTGTGTAGGTGTTGAAGTAGAAAAACAAATGAAGTCAAATGAACCGCAGAGAAAGAGCAGCTGAACACTGACTTGTAGCCAAATTTGTCCATGGCAATGGCGGCGTGTTTTGGGTGAGCGTCGCAGGCGTAGGTGTTACGGTCGTCCTCGGGAATAAGGTCCACGTCATGAAAGAAGAGGCAGTCCCAATCCTCCTCCCTCATGGCCTCACGAAATCCCACATTCATCAACTTTGCTCGGTTAAAGGTGTAATTACCAGCCTACACACACAGAGCATCATTGTTATGACAATTTATAATGAGAAGATATATAGACTCAGCAGTGCATAGATTTATACTAATAAAAATGGATTGAATCTATAATGTGGTCAGGATTTTCAGAGATGAGATTAATGAGGATTACAGTCTAATCCTTGCCCTCTTGATAATATCAAAGTCAGAAACATATGAAAGGAGATGATAGTAATGGTAGTAATTCTTTGTTTTATAGTATATAAACCGTATTTATTTGAAATAGATTTTTTTGTAACAATGTGTAAATCTTTTCTGTCACTTTTGATCAATTCAGTGCTTCCTTTCTGAATAAAAGTATTCATTTCATCTTTTTTTTAAAGTCTGATTCCAACAGCACAAAACATGTGACCAAATAAAAGTTCAACTCAACTAGCACAAATGGGATTTCAATCTCATCGTGCCTCTCAGCTCAGGAGCAAAAACAATTCGATTCCAAACACTGTAAACGTCATGCTGTACATCTATAATCCTACATAAAACTGTATTAACCTAGGAAACCCACAATAATAAATCCAGACAACATAGCTCGGGGAAACAGCTCTGAATCTGGCACACTGTTGTATTAGGATCATCGTTGTTCACTAAAATTGGAAATCAGCAAGGGGAGAGCAAAAGATGGCCAGTGATTGACCTGTCAGAGTGAATTGTACAGGTTTGCATCTAGATCGACAGATATAACAGGATAAAGTGATTACAACAGGCTCTGGCAGGAAACTGCAGAAGGCATGGTTGAGTTGTATTATAATAAAGCTGCATATCTGATATGTAACCAAGCAACAAATACGTGTTATACACCATGTGAAACTGTGAGAGCACGGTCTAAAATGAACACTCGCCAAAGTGCCAAATGAGAATAAAAATTTGCTTTGGTAACCAAATACGGCTTAAATTAGGGTTTAATGTAAGAACAATAGTCTGACCTTTGTTAATGTAAGGGACTCAACATGAAGATACAAATGGTCTACTACAGAAGAGATCAAACATTTTTTAGAAGGATTTGATTGACAATTTCTGGGAAATGTACCATTAGCCACTTAGCTATGAAGCCTGAAGGTTTTTAATTTCATTGTTGTACTTCCTGAACGAAACTAACTTGCGATGTTTGCTGTCATTTCACTGAAAGCCATGGAACTACATTTTGGAATAATTATGAGCAGCAATAAAAATGACAACAATAACAAACTGCAGGCGCACCTGGTGAATGATATAGATGCCATAGCTGAGCTGCTGTCGCTGTAGGAAGGGATGCAGATAGTAGAGGAGGAACTTGAGGTGGTGCTCCCTATTTCTGTGAGGAATGATTACAGCAGTGCGATGGCTTGGCTCACAGTTTGGTGGCCTGTAGCGCCCCCCACGGACAACAAGGGGATTCTTCCTCTCAATCTCGGCAAGTGTAAGCCCAGAGGGGAAAGTGACATGAATAGGTCCAACTGAACAAAAGAAAAGAGTGTGAACAGGATGTAAAGACTTTTAATAAGTAAAAAAAAAAATAGAAAACATGTTGCAGTAGATTTACATAACATTGTTTACACTGAGCCCAAAGTTATTAGACTGTAAAAGTGGACTAAAGCTAGATTTTCCATGCTATCCATGATTATTATTTTTAGGGTTTCCATCTCTTTTGACCATTGAATTCAGAAATACTTTATTTTTCTTAATTTTTTTTATACATTTTTTGAATTTTCCCCTCAAATACAAAAAATGGAAAATAAATAAAATAGAATAAATGACAAATGAAACAGTGCGTATATTTATATTACTAATATAAATTTTTATATCAATTTTAGGTGGGGGGTTTTTTTCTTTCTTTTTATAAAAAATAAATAAATAAAAATCTCAGTTATACCAGGTGGAAGCTCCCAAGCTATTTATAACAACTAACACGCTGATATGATGCATTCACAATAGAGAGATCAGAAACTTGATAACACACTACTGAACTCACCAATCAGAGGAGACTTCTTCGGGCAGTAGGTCATGTCCTCTCTATTAAGAGGAGAGCCTAAAAGGGAGAGGTTGGCATACACATCCGTGTGGTTGCGTGCACCGACTGCATGTCCCATTGTAGAATCAGGCTTACGGAAAATACGGAGAAAATATGACACTCTTTTCTGGTAGCCCTCTCTGGAGAGAAGAGCCATGACCACTAACTGGACACCCAAGAACATGATCAGGTAACGCCATTTGGACTGCAGCGTGTACATGGTGACGGAACTGTACAGTGGAAGTACTGCACCACGTTTGAGAGTCAGATGAACAGTCTGAGTGAGTTTAGGTTTTGATAAGTTTGAGTAACTGAACTCTACGGTGGTCTCATTCCTCGTATCTCAGATACTTCAGAGTGTGACTCTTCTGCACGCAAACAGAAACAAACAAAAAAACCGATATGTCTAGGAAAGCTGTAAGGCCTGGAGATGTTAACAAATGAATCTTAAGGATTGGATCAGATATGTGGAGTAGAGGTAAACAACAGTTGGATGCAATACAAGGCACTTTAGATGTGGTTGATGAAATGGCTAAGGAGAGGTATCATTTCTTCTAACAGACGTTCACGACCTGTTGCAGGTTGAATTCGATTTGTTTTGCTCACTGGCAGTCTTTAGCCTATTAATGTA